>NC_064555.1:9232140-10512753 GCF_023856365.1 Brienomyrus brachyistius | reverse complement strand
CCGGCTTTCAAATCCTCACCAGAACGCCACCAGCTCCCGTTAACCTGTTCCGTGCTTTTCCTGGAAAGCTCCCGCTTATCGACGGCCCGGTTCGCTCTGCGGGACATTAATATTTTGGAGCCTGTTGCATCGTAGCTCCTGCCAAGCCAGCACTGACCTCCTCATGTCCCCACCGCCCCCCCCCCCCCCCCCCAGCCCCCAAATCGAGGATTGCGCATTCTCGTTCATCGATTACAGGCCCCGTGATTCATTGGGCTGTTTTTGGGAAGCGACGCAGGAGGGATGCCCGGAGTGCAAATCAGAGATCCTGGTACAGCCCACCCTGAATGTCATGACGTTACTGCAAGAGCAAGAACCGTGTGGAGATGAAGAAAGACAGGAGAGTACAGGTCCAAATAACCCATGCGCACAGCAGCAGATCTTTGTGGGACAGCGGGATGCTTTAAAATTTTAAAGGCATATGAACAACATTCAAGGCATAACTGACCATAATACAGACTCAGTCTCACTTTCCCTTCGAGGTCAAGCCTGCTTTTGGGGGGGGGGGGGGGGGGGGGGGCTTTAACTCCCTGTGCCCCGAAACGGGACTGACAGTGTCAACGGTCGCCTGATGGCAGAGTCTCCTCACCGCGGCGGGATGAGCCGAGGTGAGTCAGTGCGCTCACATGCGAGTCCGCACTGACTCATCAAAACAAGAACATTAAAAAAGAAGAAAAAAAAAAAGTGAAATCCTGCAACCCACACAAGAACTTAGTCATTCTGAGAGCTACCTCCTTCCACCAGTATTCAGCAGTTTCGGTACACGCTGGTCAAAACATGGACCGAGAAGAGGAGAGAGAGAAAAGAGCGAGGAGATCAATGTACTGGGTCTGAAAGCAGCGGTTTAATTCATAAGCAAAAGAAGAAAAAAATAAATCCAATCCGCAACCCCCCCCCCCCCCCATCAGGTACAGAATGACGAGATGCATACACATCAACATATTGCCACAACATTGATTAAAATCCCTGCCCCCCCCACAACCCGTTTCCCTCGAGGTCAAGCCTGCTGTTGGGGGGGTAGGGGGGGCTTTAACTTTGCTTTGAGAACAGCACCGACACCCGGAGCACACGTGACCTACGGCATGCTGGGATGCACCGAGGGCTTCACAGCGACTGCCTCGCCTCTCAGAGGGCCCCCTCCCCGCCAAGAGTTTGTACCCCAACAGCTCTATAGTCAAGCTGTCACCTTAAATCAACCCTCCCAGCCCGCGTCAATGGCACACCGCCCCCCGCAGGCCTGTACGTGGCCGCGCAGCCTCAGACCGGCACCGGTATAAATAAAAGGAGTATCAGATAAGTCCTGCAGGAAGTCTATAAACATTTACATTTTCTTTCAAGTACTGTTTATAGATATTTTATCTCCTATCGCATGGGCTCAGAGCGTGGCGAGCAGAGGCGCTGCAGGAATGCGAGCGGCTGGTGAATCAGGAACGGTGCTCTGACAGCGACGCAGCCCGTTGACCATAATAGGCGCGGAGGGCGCCGTGGAAACGCTGCGGAAACCTTCGCCGTCTGCAGGAACGCCAGAAGAATTATGCGAAGGTACGCAGCGGGGGTGGGGGTCCTAAACACAGTCCAGCACCCCGCCGCGGTCTCACTTCATGACAAAAGAGGGATGGCCGCGGTCCAAGGAGTGCGCAGCAGCAGAAATGCAGACACCAAAGATGGCACTGCGGCCCGGGCCCACACTTATCACCACATCAGTCCCCCCCCCCCCCGCCCTGGGCCCTCAAGAGCGCCTGTAATCCCCTAACCAGGTAAAGACACCCGACCCCCAACAGGAAAACCATAAGAGTTTAATGGAACAGACTGAAAATGCCTATCATTTATACAGCTTGACCTTACTGGTATAAATGTATATATTCAAATATATAGCTGTTTTTGGTGGGTTAGGGTTAAGTTCACTCATTTTTTGAACTTTTACATTTTTATTCGTTGGAATTTGGTGTGCGTGTGCCTGAAATAAAATTAAATTAGTAAAACGAGTAAATCTATATACAAAGATGGCAGAAAGCAGAACACTAAAGTAATTTGGCAGGTACGTTATTACCAATGTGGTCTGACAACACACAGGACGTGTCATATGGTGAACAGCGGATGGGGATTATTTTAATGGACGGAGTTTCTTTGCAGTCTAGATAGAACATTTCCTAAAAGCTACTACAAGACCACTGGAACAGTGAGGCTTCTACCTGGACACCACGCCGTTGATTCAGCTTAATCTCTGTAGGTCTACTTATCAGGAGCCTTTTAAAAGGGGAGAAAAGCCACTGTAAACAGGCCAATCACAAATCCACGTACGCCTGACCATGCAGACCAGGCTGCCGCGTTGTCTGAAAGCATCCATTTAGAGTTTACGCCAATCTGTCTGAGACACACACACACACAGACTCCATCAACCGGACCTACACGTTCAAGGAGCATCTCATCCCATAGACAGAACCAACGACTCAGAAGTAATGCACCACTGTCTTCTGGCATTCCTGCTTTCCCCGATTGCCCGTTTACGGCTAGACACCCCGCAGAGTCACACAGGATCCTGCGCATTACAGCTTTCCAGGTCGTTCACAGGAACGTGTCAGTCTTGTTGCAGGAAGCCAGAGATACCGGGGGTAAGTTTGGGGAAAACGGCTACATGAAGGGCAACTGCTGCAGTGGGGTTTCAAGCCCTTCAGTCCTGTCCCGGATTAAAAAAATGTTTTAGGAAGTAGCTCCTGATTGGCATCTCCCAATCCAATGAGGTGCTAAAATGACATTTCTTTATACAAAGGTGCTTAACCTACATAAGCACACAAAGATGGGAGGAATCCTCAAGAGATTCTTCAAATACAAGAATCAGAAACCCCAGAGGATCAGTAAAGAGCATCAGAGTCTCCCATGTGAACATGTTGGTCCACAAGTTGCCATCAACAGATAAGATCTGATGGTATCATTCTGTCCACATGGTGCATCTCTCTGCAGGCTCAACTCCGGCACAGCTCACAGTGTGAAGAAAATCACGCCGAAAAAAGGCCAACGATTACAACCACATTTGCCCTGTTTGGGGAATTAGTCCCAGTTCCCAGTCCCTCCATCCACTGATAAGCAGCACTGATAAGATGGCCTTATGACAAGAACACTTAACTTCACAAAAACACCAACTTGTTATTGGTTTAAGTCCCAAGAGTTGTAATACCCCTGTCTACTGAGAGCGAGAGAGATGCAGCTGCATAAATGGATAAATACTTAAAAAAAAAAAGACATTTGAGCGACTAAATTCAAATGTTCATCACCCTTAAGTGTATGGCAGTGTAAATACTGGAAAACTTACAAGCGCTACCAAAAACTAGGTCATTCCTACATAAAACTCCGAGGCACAAAGACCCATTATGCGGCCTGCTCTACGTAAATAGCCTTAGCGCAGGGTGCTAACCGGCACTTAAAAATCACGCCTTGGATTAGGAGGCCGTGCGAAAACACGGGGAGCGTCGTCCAGCCACAGGAATCAAAGCGGCGGCTGCAGGGGTACATGCGACGGCGAGACCTGCGGGGGTACATGCGACGGCGAGACCCCGCTTCATGGCGGGACAGGAGGGCCGCGTAATTAACCAACATTAACACTACAGCACGCAGCACGAGCACTTTGCGACGCCCGACACTGACGCTACGCAGAGCATATCGTCACTGCGAGCTCTGTACTTAGAAAAACACAACAGAATAAACTCAAGCTGCCAAGCTGATGAAGATGCTGATTAAAGCTGCATGGCATTTCAAACAAACAAGTCCTGAGCTGGCTACATTCAGCAGTACTTTTCTTTTTTTTTACAGTTACTGTTTTTGCAGCTTACAGGACCCTGGCTAGACTCCCCCACAACTGCACACTCATTTACCCTTTCGGGACCTTTTCACAACCATATGGTGCAGGCCTTCCGGAAACAATCCACTAAAAAACTGCAGCCCCATGCTTAACCATTCCTTTTTTCTTTTTTTTTTACCAGCACAGGGAGAAGAATCGGCTCTTTGTTTGTATGCTGCGAGCGGCCTGCCGATTTCATGTTCAGCATCCAATTAGATTAGTTCAGCTGAGTTTGAGGTTACCGCAGTAAGGTATACCATAAACGGGGGCATGTGTCCAAGTCACCTCATCACTTTATACCAGCTGCAACTATAACATGGCAGATTCCTCACTCATCTAATAAAACACACAGACACACAACTGAATTATTCTTAAATAAGGCGGCTCACAGATTCTGGAGTTTCTCAATGCTATTCTGTATGCAACATTCAGACACTATACACAAGCACACGACGAAATTAGGGGTCCGTTCGTCCAATAATACTGCTCAGCACTAATGAACTGGAGCATAAATCTATAGTGAGTATATTCTTCTGGGTTCCCCTCCTATTGAGCTGAAAGACGATCCATTCATGAGAGCTTTTAAAAGGGAATCTAACAAATCCATCATGTTCCGTTGGTCCGAAACCATCCTACGGATTCAATGGAGACACACACAGGACAGACACCATTTTTTCCCCAAAAGATGCCACCCTCCAGCGTCATCTGGAGATCAATCTGTTCCACTTTGTACTGAGAGTCTTAGGAAAGCAAAGAAACTCAACGTGCAAATGTTGTAAACACCAGCCGTGTGCATCCCTCACTGCCAACCAATCGACGGCCCCAGCTTTTTAAAACAACATTTCCATATTAAGGTAGACACCGGAAAGGATGTCTGGATGTCTGTCTCACTTTCCAGAGAACTCTTAACACTGGGAACCTTCAGACATCCACTGGGAATCTCCTCTTATAGCCAAAAATAAGTGCATGCGAAATCAACACAATTCTGTTGCTTATCCTTACTACAAAATGACAGGACACTACAGCTGATAATGCTGCAGTACTAATACATCCATCCATCCATTAATGTGACGCATTAGATAAGTATATTTTGTCACTACACTGAACCACGAAGCAGGGAATCCAAAACAAAGCACTGGAACGTGAGCAGAAAAGCTACATGCAAACCTTTCCCCCCATCACTGGTTATAATGGCAGTTACAGTAGGTTTCAGTTCCTGTGAACGAAAGGTGACAAACCTACATTCTAGACCCTGTAAATATGGCGTCACACTTACGACCCAGATACTATCAAATCACCTCGAGGTGGGGGCAGGATCACCTCCACCCAGGCGGACGTGGGGTGGAGCCCACTGCGGTGTGAAGCAGCTTGTCCCCGACCCACAGAACATGGAGCAATCCCACCCCCCCAACCCACACACACACACACTGCTCCACAAATATTCTCAAATCACCCAGCCCATCAACAACAAGCTGGAATATTTTAGTGAAATGATACTTCTGATCAACGGATAAGGATGGGGGTAAAGTGGGGGTCCACATTCTTCCTTCATTTTCCCCACAGCAAACTTCCATCTAGATTTGGGGGGGAGGCAGAGCCTATCGCCCCAAGTTCAACAACACCCACGCTTCCCTTCAGGTGTTTGCGTTAAACTGTTTCGCTGATCTCTATCTTGGCATCAAGTCACTCTCAGGAGGCGGAAGGGGACACCGTAACACACATGACAAATGAAGCACCTTGCAGAACATGGGGACGCCTAAACCGTCAGACCCCACCACCCAGAAACTCGCCGCCTCCGCTTGAGGAGTCTATAGGCGTCACGTGCAGCCCCCCCCGAATCACACACATTTGGAGAATAAGCACCACGGGCCAAGCAGATTTAGAACACAGAGACACATCAAGGTGCTGAATAAACACTAGGCAGACGAAAAAAAAACCCAAACACACAAATAAATTAAGTGCTGTACGCCTCTTCGTAATTAAGAAATGAGCATCTTACCAGATATCTTCAGAGCACTGCCACCTTCAAGTCTGTGCAACATTACCAAAGCAGTCTCCTGTAGCAGCAGAGACAAACTGCACAAATAACCAGGATGGAACAAGCTTATATTTTACTTTTTCCCTGGCTGGGACAGTAAAATGGAGCAATACTGTATGCAAACAGATTCTACTGGCATACCGGCCAGCATCTCCAGGGATCAGCCCTAAAACATGTCGCCGGGGCAGGGGGGGGGAGCAAGTAGCTAATGCTCCCCACAAGGAAACGGTCGAAAATAAAAACTGGAACCCGGGCAGGTAAGTTCAGCCATCCTTAACGATCCGTCTCCAGTACTCCCCAAGGCAGACGGAGCTGTGCACCAGCATGCCGTCCTGCAGATGGACACAGACACTCTCCCGATACGCGGTCAGCGTTCTTCCATCCTGCGTGAACGGCAAGAGGCTTTTACAGACCTTCTGCAGCCCTGATGAAGGGAAGGTCCTATCTGCGGATCATTATGGCGAATTTAGCAGGCATGTCTACACGATTAAAGACGTCATTAAAAAAGAAAATCGGGTTCACCACAAATGCTATTTGGATTTCTGCTGACATTTTTTCACTGCCGCCAAGATCATTATAATATAAAGTAATTAATAGTGACGAAATGACGAAGGAACAAACAAGCGCATGAACAAACTGATCTTGAACATCAGACCCAAATAACCCAACTGCGCAAAGCTTAACACGACTAAAATGCCTCAAACTTAGAAAGCATTTATTAAAAACATATCAGTTGCGTTAAAATACAAAATTCAATAAAGACAATGACAAAAAAAAATTAAATATTTACCGTTGCTGGAATCTATTTGTATGGCAACTGTATATTTATTTATTTACGTTACATATATTTATTTGGCAGAAAAGCTTTTACTCAAAACGAAGCAAAATTGAGCGTGCAGAGTCAGCCAGTCCATTCATATGAGATTCATAAAAAGAGAGAACAGCAAATTGTTTGCGTGTCGTTCTCAAGAAAGCCAGTTCAAAAACATGATACCTGTATCTAAGACACAAAGGAAGTTTTAAAACGTCCGAGTTTCTCTACAGTGCAACCTCATGGAAACTATTTCTCACTGGAAAGATGTCTTTAGAAACAAAAACAGGAGCGAAATGAAATCTTCACACGATCTTTACGCAGAGAAACTATCTGTCCAAAAATGAGAGACACCTGCAGTTTTCTGTGGCCTGTACACAGAGTAAATGCAATTCACACAGGATTCGGAGACTATCGCGAGTGAAACAGCCCTCACAGCAAAAAGAGAAAAACTAGCAGTAAAAAAAAAATAACAGGGCCACAAAGAATTACCAAAAATATGATGCCGTAGATATTCCATTTTCCCACTAAAACCATATGTGGGAAATTTCACAATTAGGAGAAAGACGGACTTAAAAAAGATTAACAAACGTAAAAAAAAAATTAAAAAAAATCAAAGAAACAAAGTAACTTTCTGACAATTTGCAGTTCGCAGCAACTACAATAGATAAACAAAGTGTACGACAAATCACCTTCCTTCCATTATACCATTAATTCATTCCTCCACTTACTAAAAAAAGTAAATATTTGTTATTAGTCTATTAAGGGCCTGGCTTCAGAGAAAGAAAAAGGTTACAGACAATCTGGAGCTTTAATCCGTTGCATTTTTTGTGCTTTTGTTTGGTCACTTTTTGGGTGGGGGCCGGGGGAGTCCCCATCGCCTGTCACCGTCCAAAAAGGGAGACCGGTACGCATCACAGTGGAGCTTATCAAAGTGATACACAGGTATGCACACGTGCACGACGAGCCTGCTGATTGGCCGACTGACCGGCAGGTATTTTCACCTCCAATGTTTGCACCCTGTGACCTGAACACTGCGGTCTGCTTGACTGGAAGCACATGGGGAAGGGGTGAGCACATTAGCCGGCAGCAGTGAGCCAGTCCCTGGTTTATGAATGGATGCAGTAACGACACAGCCCTCTGGCAAACAGAATTGGAAGTAGGCAAATAAACACGATTAAGAGACACCCCCCCCCGCTCCCACTTCTCCAATTCAGAGTCATCCTGTCTGACCTGACTGAGCATTCGCTAGTATACCTTATGCTATAGCTAATCCAAGAAAGCCAGACCACACAGACAGGGGAGAGAGAGAGAGGGAGTGCAGGCCGCAGAGCCAGGGAGAGAAAGGAAAAAGGATCACGTACTCCCACGGAGACTGGGGCGGAAGGGAGGGGGGGCACGGACGGGCAGACAGACTCATCTGGGATCTTGCGAAGCTTTCGGATAGAGGGGACAGTTTCAGGTGCCAGGACTCCCCTTTTGTGCCCCGTGTTAGGACTGGCCATGACCGTAACTGCTGACTTGGGAGGTGCCAACTTGGGGAGGAGAAGGGGTGGCCAGAGAACAGATAAAAACCGAAAACAAGTGGGAAAGTTGGCCCAGCACTCCAGCAGGTACGTTTATCAGACTGTAACTTTATTCTACCCAAGGAGAATCTTCTTATCTTAGCCCACAAGCAATCCCTGAAAGTACAAAGGGTACCACATGACAGCGCCCAGACCCCGGAGGAGTGGTGCGTGCCTTTACACACCCTGAAAGGCGTTCTACAGAACCATGGTCGGTTTGGGACCACCAATGCGCGGCAGCGACCGCGGCCCAGAAAAAAGCCAATCAAATCGACTCACGTCCACATACTTCAGGTGCTGGCCCCCGCTTGTCCCTCAGTACCCACTTACAGTGCACCACATCCAGGCCAACATGCCACTGATGTGACCCCCCACCTTCCTCAGTTCAAGGACAAGACCGATAATGCCACCGGGAGGCACGCCCTCATTCCTGCCAAAGGCCCCGCCTCCTCCCACGTGCAAATTTACATGCAGATAATGCGTAAATAAAAACAAAGACTACACCTTAAAAATAAGAAAGAGCGCACCCGTTGTTTGTCTCTAAAAGCATGCCACTCAAAAATGACGCAGACAAGCTTCTGGGGACGAAGGGCGCGTCCCACCCGATGCCTACAGCTAAATGGCCTCTTTGACCTTCTCACTGTCAGAGTGCATCGCAGCATTTCAATTTTTGACGGGACAGCAGCAAGGACATGGTGGCCAAAACAAATAAATATGGAAGGTACAGTGCGAGGCACCTCACTGATGTACTTTGTGTCTTTCCCCACTGATCTCCAGTGGAAAATTTCTCATTCAGGCAGAAAAAAAAACATCGAGTCCCATGGAGCAAATCCTCCAACCCTCCTAACCTTTTTCCAGGGCCGCTGCGATTTCGTTTTTAGCTTCTTACTCTGTCCCGCTCAGAGCAGGACCGTCCCGTTGAAGGAGAAAGCCGTTCTGAAAAGAACGCTGTACCAATAAATTTAGCGACAGGAAGCTACACTTGTCAAATCTATCAAACAGCAGTTGTCTGCGATGCAGAGACAATAACAAAGAGCCTTTGGTGGGATTTTGCGCCGCTCAGCAAGACACGATTTAAATAACAGATTTAAAAACAAAAATAAAAATAACTAAATCGACCAAGGCTGTCTTTTGCTAACCACAATCCCTGTTTCCCGAATCAGAAAAACAACCGATTCGGTTGCCAGAACGAATCTAAAGCATTATTAAAAGTTTAAGGTTACCAATTACTGCATTTTTCTTCTCCCCCAAAGTAAACTATGGCATTATGTAAAAGGGGGTTGAAAAACTGAAAACTTCCTGCTGTCCTGATTAGATGAATTATACCACTAGTGAAGGTGTCTGGTCATCTAAACTTCCAATGGAATGTAGTAATATATAGTTCATACCCCTCCACCCCAAAGAAAAATATTAACTATAATGAAAAAAAAATAAAGTAATAGAACGGTAAAATGTTTTCTAAATTAATCATTTTTGGGGATCCATGATAAATAACAATTATAAGAATCAGGCAGACAAAAAAACATACAAAAATGAAAGCAGATATTGTGCTAAAAAACATAAGGGCTTAAAAAGGAGCATATCATCATCAAAACATTCGTACCCAGACTTCAAACGATTATTATAAATAAAGGAAAATGTCCTGGGGGGCGGGGGGGGGGGGACTTCACACAACTTTTTTGTGAAATGTACACATAATTCAGCAGACACTAGCGTTGGAGGTCTAAAGGTTTTCACTGACAATTCAGTGCCTCACTCACAAAATACACTACAGAGTACATTCAGGGTAGCTACATTCAAATATTTATACAAAAGAAGGAAAAGCACTTTAAAAAAAAATCTGGACCGTCTAGTCGTTTCAATTGAAGACACCAAAACATATAAAAACAAATAAATTAAAGTTGTGCTTCAAAGTTTGAACCTTGGCACAAATGCCATTATAATACAAATGTGCCTGTTGCAAGTACAGACACATTTTCTACATGACTTAAGAGACCAAAATAATAATTGCCTATCAACAGATGTAAAGCAGAGCCGCGGCAGCAGCTACCTGCTGTAGGTTAGGGCCAGCGCATGGAACAAAGGCATTTAATGGCACCCAATGACCAGCCATCCGCACACAGCCTCCATTCTCGAAATTTCAGATGAAAATGTGCTCTTACCTTAACTCGCTGCGCTGGAGATGAACTCGCACATATTTATGCAAGATGTCTGCTCAACAGACGCAGGTTTCACGGCAGAAGCCCAGAGCACACAAGACTTTCCCGGGGCCCAAAACGCATTTTTCTCAATTCATATCTTGTCATTTCAGAGACACACAGTCTTAATCCTGACATTGTAAGTGAACTCTCGGAGTGGCAAAAGTAAACACTTGGAACTGCTTTTGCGATTCACGTCGGCTACTTGATGGATCTGGTGTTAGGGACAAGTAAAGAGTGAGAGAGAGAAAGAGAGAGAGAGAGGGAGGGAGAGAGAGACTGGCCTCACCGTGCCACTAAAAGTTACTCCAAAAGAAGTCGTGCAAACTCTTAAGCCACCTATAGCGAATGCACCCCCCCCCACCCGCGCTGATGTTGTCTACTGCCACCAAAATCCAAATTAACATGTCAGCCGTAAAAGTTCCAACCACACAGAGCTGATCTGCATGACGCTCCTCAGAAGCTCTGCTTTAAGTGTCTACCAAGTGACATTTATTCGCCAGCTCCAGATAGGTATTCCCTCGGATGAAATCATTTCTTTTCCTGCAAGGAGACAATAGAACAAACCACGACACAAAAGTTTAACTATTCTCGCTGTCCAAAAACATTCACTTTTTTTTTTAAAAAAAAGAAACTTTCAAGTGATTCCTTAGACAGGTTTGGCCTAACAGGATGGCAGAAAAATAAGTTTGAGATTTCTATGGAGCGCTACACAAAACAACTGGAAATGTCATCCACTGTGAAAGCATGTTGCATTACACATTTGTTTTTATAAATGCAAAGAAACATTACAATGATTATTTCAAGATCAAAAATCCAAGTCTTTTGAAGTATGTTGTTGATATATGAGCAGGTAATGTTAATAGCTTTGACACTCAGAATTTTAACACCCCGATTTTAACACTTGCTCCCAATCTAGGTTTGCGCAAATGATGCTCAGCGCCGGTTTTGCCGCGGCCACGTCATTAACAAACTTTCACGGATAAAAATGGGTCTTTCATAGGCAAGAGGCCCTATCATTTCCAGACACTGTGTTGTAGATCTCACAGCTTACAGGAAATGCTGCAGCTCATCTACTGGAACCACCACGGGAATTTTGTATCAAAATATTCTGATATACAACAACAACAAAAAAAAAAAACACACACACATAAGTGGAATGCCTGAAGAAGAAAAAATACGCTATGACGGCTTCTACCAACACAAACTTCCCACCTCAAAATACGTACAATAGGGATTTTTTTAAGTAATTAAATGACTTTCTCATACGATATTTTTATAGCATGCTAACACATTTTATTGATGAGCCTAACAATCACTTCGTGAAATACGCATTTTGACTTATTATTAGTGTATAATTCTTGCATTTTAACTAGGAAGCGCAGAACGCCATGTGGGTCTACTGGGGGGAGCCCTGAAAAGCCTACTTCCCCGGCCCCCACTTCAAAATATAACGCATAAAAACCCGAGATATCTACATGTTAAAAGCTACATCTAATTACTCCCAAGGTACAAAAGCATTACCTACCAGAAAAAAAATATACAAACACAGATATTAAACTACAAGTACTTCATGTTGGTTAGTCACGCTTTTTGAAACTTTTCTTCATCACAGTGCGCCGAAATGCCTGTCAGTTTTTATTAAAAGGGAGCAGTGCACGGCCTAAACGTTTAAAGCATGTACTTTTATTCACTTTATAAGCGCCATTTAGCTGTGCGCTCATGCTCCCCACGCCGCACCGAGGCTACAAACTGCCAACAAAGTTATTAATCGGACCCGTTAGTTTGCAAACTTTCCGAGGGCGACTGGAATCATAGTTGCCCATTTCGAGTTGATCGCACACGGATCGTTCACTGTTCCCAATGCACCACAGTTAACATAAAACGAGCGTGGAGCCCTTGGCAATGCAGTATCCGGCAAAACGTAAATAATAGACAATGCGCCTCACAATGCGATCGCACATATAATACATTTATAATCGCATCTTCGTCCGTACTTGTCCCCCAGATCTCCGACAAATGTCTAAAAACTTCTCCGAAGAAACAACGCAGCCTTGTTCCTGCTCCTCTGTTCATAATGTCGTCCGCAAAACTTAACGATTTCATAAAAAAATCCCAAATGTATTAATTAATTTAAAATATAAAATAAAACTTCTAGCAGTTTTTATCCCCCTTTTAAACCGAAGTATTTTTCGTATTTTTAACAAACTCCCTCAACTGAAACGACGGCACAGGAATAAATACACGCTCTTTGAAAGGCACCGCGTCCACTTACACGTTTCGTATGTATTGCAACAATAATTTCTTTACAAGCATCCGCAGTGTCCATCCATTATTTATCCGTTTAAATCTTTCAAGCGACTGCTTGACGGTAGCTTCAAAAGAAAAGGATTTAAGAAAAAGGGAAGGAAAAAAGTGAGCCACAAACCTACTGGAAATCATGTTTTTCTTCCTTGTTTCAGAACGTGACCCCTCGATTAAGGCTACCGCTTCTAGCGAGTAGCCAATATCAATTTCTCATGCATTTGACCCAACAAAACCTAAATGCCACGTGAAATCTGAGAAGCCCTGCTCTTTTTTTCATAGCAAAGTAGCTCACAACTGATTCACGAAAGCCCTTAGCTCTCCCAACATTACATAACATTAGCTACTAAAAGAGATCAGCATTCAGGAACTACTAAAAATTCACATCACATTGTTTGCTGCCTTCCTCGTTACGTCCATTGATTCTCTTTCCTCTTACCTGTTGATTAAATTGCAATAGTCTTTGCAGTCTGAAAGATGGTGGAGCTTTGGCGTAAGCCATGAACCGTCTTTGTGTTGTTTGTTTGTTGATCTCAGGGTATTATTTCTTTTTTGTTAGAGGGGGATTAAAAATTTCGGATCTCTCCTATGCAAGTGAACTCGGGGTAACTGTGATTTAATATTAAAAACGCCAGTGTCTGGAAGGAAAAATAGAAGGTTAGTTTGCAGTGATCTCAGTTCTTTATCAGAAATGTTATCGCTTGTCAGGACCTCAGACTCCAAGCATTACGTCAGTTTCAAGACACCAACACTATTAATATCAAGAAGCCCTTGCAGAGGAAAGCGCCACCCCAGACTGAGCGCTCTTAAAGGGACAGGGGCCGCTGCAAGGCGCTCACTACGCTACAGGTTGATGATTCTGCACAGCACTGGTTACATGTGTCCAAAACAATAACAAAAACCAGTAACATCAATGAATGAAAAGAAAGAAAAGAAATACATTTTCCCAATACATGTTTGGACTCGTCATGATGTTATAGGTACATAGCTACTACTATAGCGCCTAGCATGTGGTGGCTAATTTTCTCAATTTGTTTTTTATAAAATACATATAAAGTTTTGCGAGTTTTCTATTAATATATATTTGTTTCCTGTACCTAGGTGTAGCTTAAGTAAAATAGTGCCAATACTGTCAGTTGACAGTTTCTAGCTACATACGAGTATGTGAAAGTTACTAGTCATTTTTATTAATTGCAGCAAAGAACAAAGTAATTAAAATGTATATGCAATGATTTATGATTACTGTACAGTTAACAACGTCACGCTGATTGGACGAGACTGTTGAAAATGGATGGCAGCATGTACAATTAACCAAAGGAAAAAGGGAGAGGTACGGATACAAGTCGTATTTTCAAACTGTCTTTTTGTTCTCTCACATCTCAAACTGACTTTTTTTCCACTGTCGCTGAGACAAGTGGGATTAACGAGAATGGCGGACTCTCTGAAGTAGTCGACGAATAATGCATTAGTGACCTAAATGTGAAAGTTGACCGCGCTTTTCCATACTCTGAAAAGTCCTTATAAAGTGTAACTGTTTAGTATGAGTGCATCTTTCCCTGCCTTTCTTTAACCACATTAAAATAAAACACTCATGGAATACTCCCTGTTTCCTATTTTCCGTATTCTTCGTATTTTCTAAGCTGCTATGAGTCATCATTCTACTGCAAAATGATCATACAATAAGATCATATCTTGTGTGCTGTGCTTTGCTAATGAAGTTACGCTAATGAAGAAACACTGAAAGACTTAAGTAACTCAAAAACAACTATGCTATTCGTATAATGACGTTTACAGAAAATTATATTTTTAAATATAATGTAACTTGCATGTTTATTTCAGCATTTACAAAATGTATAGTTCTGTGCATCACTCATACTTTTAAAAATAAATAGTTAAAAATGATATAACGAAAGATTACCTTAAGTTACAATGTAACAGCGTGTAAGAAAAAAATAAATGAAAAGCAGCACTGAATTATGGGTTTATTTTATTATTCAATGTATATTTTACTGTAACTGATGTTTTACAGAGATGGATAAGGCCAAGCTTTTTAAATATTTGCCTTTAAGATAAAGTAGCTGATGTTGATGACGGTGGGGGTGGGTGGGTGAACGGATGAAACGACTCGTCTGATTAATGTTGACGGTGTGTCTTAAAACTCTAAGAAACTATGGGGCTACTTGACTGGCCTAGAGAAGCGGCGGGAGGGATGGCCTCACGTAGGCGCTCTGCTAATGCTGAGAGGGTCGGCGGCCTTGTGGAGGTGTGCCGGCCTGTGTGGGGGCCACACCTGCGGAACACCCACGGGCGCCTCCAGTGAGCTACGGTTTGAGTAATATCGCTCTCTCCGAGCATGTGTTTTCACTGGCAGTCTGTCAGACTATATTTCAAAGCAATTTTTCATGCCTTTATAATACGAATCCTGCTGTAAGAGCTATGCAGATGGTTTCACTGTCGTATTCCAAATAATCCCCACACACAGCTCGGGACGAGCGTCCCAAGAGGGGTAGCTAACACCCTTATATACCTATAACTTGTCCGACAATAGAGGCTCTTTATGCACCATAGTCACTTTAAAAAATCCACTGTCACTTTCCAGCTGGGAGCTAACGATCTTTCCCTGAGTTTCGTTCCATTTCGTCTGTTTCTCAAGGAAGACGAGCGCCCAAAAATCATCGCTATTCCAAAAGGTTTTTTCTTCGCCAGTAATTATGATAAGTAATCACGATGAGAAGCGTCACTCGTCCAGTAGTCAGAGACTGACAGTGGTAGGTAGCTATGGAAAGGCAAAGAAAGACCGCATCGCTTACTCAGTCACTCTGATCAACATAAATGCCTCACGATTCAGCCCACCTGCAATTTCTATTCATTATTACTATCACATTTTAATTTTGCTAACAATTATACAATTCATGCTATAGGAAAACACACCTGGAGAGTAGCACTTTAAACACGTTAGAGTAACTGCACAGAAGGTCTGTGTGCATTTTAAATTAAACAGTCCCAGCTTAAGCTGGCTAGACCGAAACAGCTGAATGTTTTCAACCACATCATAGTCATTTTCATAATATTGTTTGTATTATACACAAGTTTATCCAGTGTCTTGGTTTTATCTAAAGACTGGCCATGACATAAGGTATGTGTTTGAGCGATTCCCTGTTGTGAACAGATGTTCAGTGCAAGTTTTACCATTCCATCGCAAATGGTTGTTATAAACACTTACGTAAACACCACACACTGCCACAGAAACCCTACTTCATCAAATAAATTAACGTAATTTATCTTTTTAACATTTGCTGAAAGTAATAGTAGTTTCTTTGAAAACAAATCCACACATTGCTATCTCTTGTATAACTGAATATTATTAAGTTTAAATTTATTTAGTTAATAGTCTGTGAAATCACCCAAAATCACGAGACAATTAACGGAATGATTGTGCAGACCAGTCTGAACAATCCAAACGTGCAAAACTTTTAAAAGTGAAAAAAATCACATAAAGCTGCAAATCCACAATATTTACAGCCAATATGTGGTTGTTACTTCTTATCAATAGAAAGTTTAATAATTGCTGAACTTAACTAGTGTTGAAAAAAATAAGGGGGTTGTTTATGAAATTTTGCCTTTTGTCATTTTGAACTGTTTTAAGAGGCATTTCTGATACTGTAGGACAGGTAACAAAGGAGCAAATGCATTGTCTGGCATCAATGAAGTATTCTGAGCATTTAAACTATTTAATTTATGATGTATACGAGTTATAATTACACTTAACTCTGCTATCCGTTGTGTTTATTTTTTTTAACAACTTAGATTGTTTTGTTCTTTTGGTTATTAGGGTTAATTAGTCTAATTTTCCATGATGTTAAGAAGAGCTGCTGGTCAGGTGCTCAATTTCATATAAATAAAATATATTTCTTTAGCATGGTATTTATACTGATTTATACTAAGTTTTATTTCAGCTAAAGCTATAATAAAATATTAAAGAGTTATCAAACTGAGTTTCATTTTTATGAGTAGAATAAAAAGTTTGAAAAGAAACGTATGCGTGTGTCAAAATCAAAATTAAAATATGTTACATAACATACATAAAATGTGTTATATTAATACTTAATAATGAGCAGATCATGGTGAGGCTATAGATATATTTAATTCATATATGGTATTACATTAACATATACATTAGTATTGCCTAATTGTCTATAGTTGCCAACAGTGGACATTGATCAGATTGAATAAGGCACATTTAAGGGCCGTTGCTGTGCACAGACAGCATACGCACATACTTACACTGCCTGGTGAGAATCTGGGGAGGTTTGCACAGACAAATAGAGACAGAATGACGGCTCAGTTAAAACAGGAGATGGAAAAAACTGGAGTGCCTCTCCCTTAACCGGCAGAAGAGTAACGTCTGAAAGGAGGCTGGCTTTACTTCATTGTACGTTAAACCTTTCCTGAGTTTTCCCCACTTTTTCCATTGTAGGAGATCCCGCTGAAGAGGAAGGGAAAGGAGAGAAAACTGAGAACCCTTACCATCTCCAGAAAAAGCTGCTTTGTGTGCGTGTGTGTGTGTGTGTGTGTGTGTGTGTGTGTGTGTGTGTGTGTGTGTGTGTGTGTGTGTGAAGATACTTTAAAGCCCATTTAAAAGATGTCCACTGTTTATTCTGTGTACAGCTGTACATTGTTTGCATTCAGACATACATCATGGTTTCCCACATTATTAGATAAGCGGGAAGGCTCACTTGGTAATACTACATCTTGCCAGAAGTTTCCCAAACGTTTTCCATCTTTTCTTGGGCCAGCATGTATTTATAAAAACCAGCCCTGCCCTCTATTCTAAGGAGCGTCCCTGAAAAACAAAGGGTACTTTCTTTTGTCTTATTATTGATTGAGGTGCTGGAGAATTAGTACCCTTTTTATTCCTTATTTACACACTTGGCCAGACCCCCGATGTAACGTGATCTCCCCCATGTCATCTGCTGTAGCAGCAACTGAACCCTACATACAGGTTTATGTCACATGGTCACACTGTAAGCAGTCTCTACCCGAAAACTGAATACTCAGCACTAACAGGATCCCTTGCTAATCAGATCTAACGGTTGCCATACGGTTTCACTCAAAGCTCATTATTCATGCTACTTCCACAATGAAAGTATCCAGTCATTTTGAAGTAGCATCGTAATGTAATGTGCGAGATTGTGGCTGAGTGGGTAGCCCTGATGTTGCCCCCCCCCCCCAGGGCTGGGTTTGAATCCTGCCCCTGTTCTGTGCGTGTAGCCTTTGCTTGCTCTCCCTGTGTTGAGATGTTTCCCTTCAATACTCTGGTTTCCACTATCGGTCCAAAGACATGTGATTATATGATAAAATATAGGTGTCCGATGTAGGTTTTCCAGTTAGCGATTTGAGGTTCAGACTTGTCATCTGCCTGTCGACTGGCAATGGAAGAATCCAACTGGCATCGTGCCCTCTGGGGAGCGTAAGTCAGCCGGGATGCCATGGTTGACCAGCCTGCAATCACTTCCTGTCGGCCTGATCGACAGCTGCATGCTGACAGCCGGCCGTAGCAATACACGTGTGGGTATTGCTATTGGCGGCCATGCTGCTGCAGAACTCTGCATGGCCGGTAGTTTGTAAATAAAGCTGACGGATTGGTAGGTGTCATGTCAGAAGTCAATACAGCCAGCATTCAATTCATCTGGGTCCGTTCGGAGCAGCAGAACCTCACCGAGAACTAGAAAAATCTCCTGACCCCCTAATCATTACTGTTAATTAAATTATTTGATTCTTCAGAGACTCTGATCTTAAACTACAGGAAACTGACTAAAGTTTAGTTGCCCAAAAAAAGAATATAGAAGTATATGCAATTTAAAGCAGCAATCAGCCAACAACAGAGTTATTTTTACAAAGTGTACTCGGTTATACATGTTCTTATTTAATTTGGGTGTTTATCAATGGGACATAAGAAATTTCTTATTGGAGTTGCTATAATACTGAATCAAATCAAAGTGATAATACCGCCAATGAAGGAATAAGCACTCCGGGCATGTTTAGTTCTTGTTGAATTTGAGCAAAGTCGGAGAACCCACATTCTAACATGAAAAACATAAATGTCTTTGATTCAATGCCCCTGTGTCTGCATTCCTTTAAAGATCTACCACACGGTCTAATTTAGACAACGTTGGCCTTTGTGATCCATTTTTTTTGTTCCCTTTGGAAAAACTCTAATCATGCTCAGAGCAGAATTTAAAACAGCATCTGAACAAAGGTAATGCGGCATTATGCGGAATTAAGCTCCGTAATCTCTGTTCCGGGGAAATGGCACGGGGGGGGGGGGGGATTGCGCATGGGGGAGGCCACTCTGCTCGACACCCGGGGCTCTGCTCCCTCCCTTAGCTCGCTGACCCTAACCGTTGTGAGAACGTTCTCATTGGGTCACGGTATCGCAACGGCGAGCGCTAAAATGAGATAGATTAGCAAGTTTATCAGCAGGAATGATCTTCTGCTCTTCCTCACCACTGCAAAGTAACTTTTTGGTGAGTGTCTGCCCAGCCATGGGAAGTAATAATCACGGCGTTATAGCAACGCAAGCAGGAAGAGTACAGGTTGCCATTCACTGTGGAGACCAGACAATTGCTGGTTATCACTGAGAGGCAGCTTTCATACAAAAGGCCAAACCTACTACTTGTGACGTGTAAGGTGACGTCATCATCTGAAGAAATGCGCAAAATGTTTACGTATATATGAAGACACAAAATATTCCAGCTAATATGTTTATGAAATATTTTAGATAATATTTATAGTACTACAAAAGACATATAGCACTTTCTACACTGTCTAAAAGCAGCAGTAGGACACCGAACACTGTATACAAACATCACAGTGGGAAATGTTTTGGTCAAATATCGAAACTTTTCAAGTCGATTTCCTTTGAGCTGTGAAACTGTATATGCAGAACAAATCTGATTCATACAAATGGCCAGTTTTCAATTTCATGTTTTCTTCATCCATGCAGTTCAAATAAAACTCAAAAGCGAAGCTCTGAAAGCTCAGTGTGGGTAACTGTTTAAGGTGATATTTTTACTGTTCCTTTTCACTCCAAAGCACAAAATAAACAGAAATTGGGGCCAAATGGAGGCAATTTTATACTTGGGTAAAACTCTTAAAACTGCTGCATTTTTTTCTCCCCATAAAAAGCATGAAATGAAAGGAATTCACCATCGTGACTTTGTCGCATGGGAATGGAACGATTGCGAACCTAAGAATCACAGCCAGCTACCTTTAAAAATCTAACAGAAATGACAGAAATTAATGTCTGAATAAAGTAAGCCGTGTTAAATCACCGCAAAGACACAAAATCAGAGCCCGTGTCAATTGAAAGTGCGGACATTCAAATCCAAATTTTGGGAGGGCGACATTTATTTGGGGACAACGTAATGAGTCTCGGGAGCTGAGGAAAGTACATACCTGAAGTAAGACTCTTTGAAGTGATGAGCATATCCAGTCGTGCTTTTCTGCAATGTGTTCCAGCTCTAGGGAGCATTACAAATGGAAACTGTCTTCCAGTGTTCAGGGGATGGAAGAGAGACTGTCAGACGTGAGGAGCAGTTAGGCCTCTGCAGAAATGAAGACATGGAAATGAGTTGGTTGACGGTTTGCAAATGAAATAAGATCAGTGGGTCTGCAGGAGAACATTAGGAATAAGGGATTTTCAATGTAATAAAAGGAAACAATATAATCTAAACGAAAGTGTGTCTAAATAGTATTTCTTCATAATTAAGCAAAACAGTAACCATCCTTGAATAAATACATTTTAACATGAAATGGCTTAGTCACTAAATGAGATTCACAATGCAATTGTCACATGTTTTCAAAGTTTCTCAGAGCATTCATTGTAATGCAATCAAATTTCCTGGCGAGCGGGATATACATATTACCATCAACCTCGGCGACGTCTAAGTTCCCAGCTAATTAAGACGGCGACTTTATTAAAAGCCGAAAGATCTGATAAGGCCTCAACGACATGCAAGACAAGCTCGCGGTCAGCAAGATCAACCTGTGGTCAGAATGGCTGCAGCATACAAGTAAACAGACCAGCATCTGCATATAATTAACTCTGACCAATGCTGTTTATCCAAATAGTAACTGGACCGAGAATTAAACCTTGAAGCCTCAGCCATCATAGCTACCCACACAGACACACGAGTCTATGCTTTCACAAAGTGTAGCAGAGGATCAGTCCATCAAACGTCGGCAAGAGAAGCACAATAGTATCAGGGAAGAAGAAAAGTACTGATGTGGAGGTGTGGTAGCCAACATAGCGTAACGCGCTGCCATGAATCTTGACAAAACGGTATCCAGTGTACAACAGTCTGAAAGGAAAGCATTTAATAGAAAGGGCAAAGGTTCATTTTATTTATAGTGACTTTTAACAGACCCAGAGCCAGCTCATCAGGTCACCGCTATCATGTAGGATTTATTCTCTTTAAAGTTTTCAGTCATCCACTGCAGAAACCGTATTCAGGTGGAAAAATCCTCCTACTTAACGCAGAGAAGTACGAGTTTGTTCTGTTGGTAGCCGAAAAAGCATTCCTGGAATTATGAAGTCAAAAACATCTAGATAGACAAACTTTTGACTAAAACGATGTTCAATACCATGCCTTTTATGAGCGGAGAATTATAGAGAACTAGTTTCAGAAGACTTGAGCAGACAGCACAAGGGCACAGAGTTCTAATAGCATTTTAGTCTTTGAAAGGATTCTCAGGGGCAGAATGGTGATAATACATTCTAATACAAGCTGTTATCTTCGTTACTGTTTAGATGGACCAGTCATCTGGGGAATATGTCTCGCTGTGGCCCACAGATCATTAATTAGCTGAGAGCCATCAGCGGAGAAGCAAGCCTCCTCTCTAGTGGTGACCCCGAATGTCTTAATGGCACCGTGCCTGCATATCCGCGTAAGAATCTGAAAGTACCCACAAAAATATCCACCGGATCATGTGATTGACAAGGCTTCTAAAGTATCTTTAAAAAACAATAGCAGGTCATCACAGTAAAATCTAAATCAATATGAGGTCCGCATTGCTTTTTTATGTATCTTATAGGACCTCGCAGACCATGATTCCGTATTTTCCCTTTATGCTTTTCATCTAATGACATAGGAAATATTTTTTAAGTAACAATGACACCATATAACTTCAACTTTATTCTGTTCTACTATATTCCAGGCTTTTATGCTGTGGTATTTATTGTTTACATACACACACATCGCACAATGTACTGTATATAAACCCTCGCGTACAGCCACCCTGTTTCACACTGAACTGTGTTTTGCACTTTCAGTCCTTGGAAATCCTATCCCATGTCATTCGCTGTACCTTAGTCAATTGGGAATGTTATTTTACGCCATTCTACACCTACATATGGATGGCATGACAATAAAGCCCATTTGACTGGACAACAGGGAAAAATAATCAAGGTCGCTGGGATGCTCGAGTGGATCGGCTCTGGATGCTGTCACCAGGGGAACACATGTGAGGGGAGGGCACTGTGCCGTCCTGCGAAAGAGAAGCGAGGTCTGCAGCTTTCAGCCGCTGCCAGATCATCTTTAGATGATTTAATAAGACGACGATCCCACGGCCCTGACAGACAGCAGCTCGCTTTATCTCCCCGGTTTATCTCTGTGTTACGGTCACATGTCTCCTGCCGCCTGCTTGTGGTCCAGGACCATGTGAACCAGCCTCCTGACTGCACACGGCACTACATGATGGTTAGCCGGGCAACTAGCAAAGACGCCCCTTTAGCAAAGTGCGCCAGGTCCGATTTCAAATCCCCAGCTCAGGGGATATCCCTTTATAATATACCACAGACTAGTAAAATACGAGCTATGGGCCATGTGATGTACTACGATTTTACACACAAGAAGAAACGATGTTAACAAGTTAATGAAAATGAACATCACATGACTAATCCATTTACCAAAAATGAGTTTTCTGAAAGCTTCCTGGATAAGCTCCAGACGCCCGTGACTCTGCACATCTTTCTCTCTGCAATCATGGTAAATGGATGGATGGATGGATGGATGGATGGATGGATGGATGAACCGACGGATGGATGGATTTTTCTAAAGCCCAACGGTTTCCAAAATTGTCTAATACTCTATACGACAATGTAAGCACTCTAGCACCAAATGAATAATCCATCCATCTTCTGAAACTGCTTGTCCTTTTCAAGGTTGTTGGGGGGGGGGGGGGGTCTGGAGCATATCATACGTGTACAAGGCAGGGAACATTCCAGGATGGGGTGCCAACCCATTTGGAAGCACATTCACGCACCAGTCACTCACACATTTGAGCAATTTGGCAATTAGCTTCAGCAAGTTTTTGGACTGTGGGGGGACAACCCTGCGACAACATGGGGAGAACATGCACACCCAGAGAACATGCTCCACACGGAACCCTGGCGGAGACTTGAGCCCAGGTTCTAGAGGTGCAAGTGTCAACCACTGCACCCCAATCCAGCCCCCAAACAATCACTCAGTCATGAACATTTGGAAGATACTTCCCTTCACTTTTTATCAAAAAATCTCCATCCATCCATCCCTCCATCTAATCATCATCTAACTGCTCATCCAGTACAGGACCCAGAGGGACTTATTCCAGGCAGCACAGGCCACAAGACAGGATACACCCTGAATGAGATGCCAGTCCATCGTCGGGCACATAAACTTACACTCTATAGCCACGTCAGATAACCAAAATGCATGGAGGTGCTACCCGCTCCACACCCATTTTACACACGCTACACTCACATACACCTTGGGAAAATAACACGCTCACGCACTCGAGGACACGTCATTTAAATGCATCTTTGAATGGAGGAAACGTACATGACAAGACATGTCTCAGAAAATCACGTCAAAAAAAAAAGCGTTGTGAAAAAGCTTTCCTCATTCCTATATTAAAAAGGATAAAAAAAATATTTATGATATTATGTCCAGCAGGCTTGCATTATTACCTTATTAGAGCAACGAGAAAATGCATTTAGCTGAGTGCTGGGCCTTCTGCGTTGGTTAATGATAAATACCTGCAAGACAGTGCATAATCATTTATGGTAATGCATTGGTGCTTCAGAGGGTGGCTGTCCAGGGAGGGGCTTTTCATCTGTGACATTAACAGTACGCACATCCCCCGTGAACAAGCAGAGGGGCCAACATTAAAAAATCCCAACTCTTTTGGAGCTCTCCAGAAATTCACAATAGAAAATGAATAACCAAAAAAGTATTTAGTGCAAAACGATATATGCGGAATGTCAGCCCATGGCGGGAGGAATATTACTGGCAGTGCGATCTTTCGGGTTTACAGTAGCTTTGGGGGTTTTAGACGCAGAAGTGCCACTGCTTCTAGTGACAAATAATCCCGACGGTGACAGAAGGAAGCGGATGAACTTTAAAATGGAAACGTTCAGCAAAATCTGAGGTCAAATTGGATTTTCCTTATCCCCTGTATCCATCTAATCACATTAATTACAATTTCTAGAAAGCAAATATAAGATTGATGTCTATACATGCTCCATAGCCATTTTAAATGTACACAGCTAGCGTGAATTTCACAGCAAGCACCAAATGTCACATCATCAGTATTATTTTCTGAATAATCGCCTCAGTTAATGTGCAAGACTAGGTAATAAAATGTATGTGTAGTATGTGTTTAAAGAATGTACATTGGTGAGACATGCTAAAAACTATAAAGTAATCAATTAACTGTATGACAATTCATTTCAGTAATTATGAGAACACAGGGATGTCTGGCTTGTAAATGTTTTTGATTCCATTGAGGTCGATAGGTTGCGTGATTTGGAGTCAAATAATAAGGGTCTGCTGTTTTCCTTTTGCGCACTCGTTGAATTCAGCAGACCCTCTCGATCTTGCAGATGATTTCAAAAATAATAACAACAATCCTTTATTGGCCATTGCACAAGTACGTAGGAATTTGTCTCATTTCCTACCCCATCTAGCTCAGGGGTCACAGCACAAGGTCAACCACCACATGACACCCAGGGAGTCGGGGTGGTTAGGGTCCTTACTCCTGGGCCCGCAGCCATGTAACTGCTCTGTCAAGGGTGGGACTCCAACCAGCAACCATCAGATCAAGGGTACAGAAACGTAGACCCCCGAGCCACTCACCACCCCAGAGGACTGAAAGAAGCCAGAGATGCCCGTTAACCCTACAATGAGGGTGCTGCTTCACCAGCCGGTGATCCGACAGCCAGATCTCCATAAGGGACAAGGCTTAGCTGGCTGACTAACCATTAAATTACTGCATTACATCTTTTAGACCCAGTGTTCAGAAGATATAACAATAAAAAATACTGGAATGAGGAAGTAGCACAGCCCTGAGCTACAGCTATGAATAAGCTATTGACTCAAAAATGTTCTTCTCATTATAGGAAACCTTGCTGTAATAAGATGCACGGGTAGATATAGTCAGGCCTTCACTACATGCTGTATTTGTTACCGCTTCGCCCCAGGTCTTAGTAGCGTAGCTGCTCCCCTGTTCAAAGGCACTTCCTTAGTCTTTCTCTCCGTGGCGCAGAAGATAACGGTCAACTCGTACTCGGCCCCTTCGAAAAAATTGTCAAAGATCTCATGCAACATCTCCTCGGCTGTTTCTTGTTGCCCAAAAACCCCACCAGCCGATCCACAACCTGGATATCCAAGAGTTAGTCTGAAGGCACATGGCTTCCAAGCTTGGCTGGTAGAGGTGTCTATCTTGCCAACTCCCCTTACTCAACTTACTCAGCAGGTGAAGCATCATATTTCACAAAGTTAATCACGTAAGTGTTACGATTTTGATAGATTAAGGCCGAAGATGATATATTTTAGCGTAGTCTTCCTATTTATCAATTGGATGCAAAAATGGATACAATAAATTATATGATAATACAACCGAGTAAAGAGAGGCAGCTTTTAAAAAACAGATTAGTAAAAATTTACGAGATAAATTAAGTATCCAGTTTTTTCCCCCGCTAACCTGACCTGCAGCATTCCATAGCGGCGAAACAGAATGAAAACCTGCAAATGTCATGCCAATTAATGGAAGATAAGTCAGGCAAGGACAAAAAAAAAGACTCCTACATGTTTGCGTGCTTTTAAAGACGAACCGACCAACGTGAACATCTCTCATCACTCAATTCAGTCAATGGCTGACATTCAGCATGTCAAATTAGCACTGGCTGAAATTCCACGAATGTAGTACATCATCATCAAATGAAAAGCACCTCGACTGTTTTTAAAGGTTAAACAGTTACGTTCTCATTTTCATGGCACCCCCCCCCCCCCCCACCCTTGGGAATACAGCTGAAGTAAGCATTCTTTTCAATGGTATATCTGATCAAACAGCAAGGCTGGTCCCTTGAGACTAGTCAACAAAGGGGCAGGAAAATCCCAGTTACCTACTGCATTTCATGGGGCAGGTCTTTTTCTCTCTCTCATTAATTCACCGCATAGTCCTCACTTGTGAAGTGAAGGTTCCTCTGCCCAGGACACTTTGAGCAAGTTGAAAGCTCTGTGTGGTTTTTTTTTTTCAGTTTATGCAAAATGCTGATTAGCAGCTTACTGATAACAGGTACCATCTCAAACAGTCACTTTCTGCCCAGTTCCAATAAATGCTACCCATTTAACAATTTCTCTGTTTCTAGCAGATTTACGACAAATATTGGTGCTGGCACGATACATTCCTTCCTCAGGCATCCTCAGTTTAATGTCACATATTGCAGTCTTACCTAATTCAAAAGTTATGTTGATATCTGTTTACTCATGTATTTAGGAAAAAAAAAACATTTGCCACATTTTCTATCCAGTAATTTCTGGATCGCGTTAGATCCAGCTGCACGCCGCGATTCCCCGCCTCATATGAATAGCTGGAAGGGGATTCTCATTATAACGTGTTTACTGACCATCCCTGTGCTTTGTGCTGATTGTCACAGGAGACACTTTGCACACTGACCAGCTATTTTATGACATTCCTTTCATATTAATTGCAGTGACTCACAGTGATACACAGAATTAGTCACAGAAAAAGTGGGATCCAAAGTAATTACCAGGCATCCAAAAGACAATAATAATAATAATAATAACAAATAATAATAATAATCACTTTTGCTTAAATATGCCAATCTTTAACAAATGAGTTCCTTCAAGAACTCACTGATATTTTCTCAGTTTGTATGGTTTGGCGGATTCTTCCATCAGAGGGAGACCTTGCAGATAAGCTCGTTTATTAAATATTCTGTGCCTGTACGCTTACTGTATGGACTGAGGCATTTGGGTGGAGGAAAGATGTATTGACATATGTCTGCCACTTAGGTGGAGTGAGAGGAGTGGAGCAGTTAACAGCACTGGCTGCGAGGCAGATTGAGAAGAAAAACAGGTTGAGTCCATGGCACCATTGTCTCGTAGCGTAATAACGTGATTTCTGTGTTGGGATGGGGCTGATGGGGCTGATGTGGCAAAGGGCCGGAGACCGCGGGATGCAGTTCGGAATCTACTAGCGGGATGCTAGCAGGTGCTAATAGGTGAGAGCGATGGAAATCCCTGGAAAATGGAAACCTGTTGTGAGAGCCTACTGCTTAGGAATGCATTTCATGACCCCCCCCTCCCCCTGCAGGATGCCAAAGCAGAAAATACAGTCTTTCTCCCCATGTCCTTCAGTGAAAGGTAACGTAACGCGTAGCAGAGTCTCTCAGCTTTGAGGACATCACCCCTGCATCTGCCACATGGCAGAATGAATCCTAGCTTCCAAAACTAAACGTCCTAAGAATCTCACTTAAGTATTTTCATTTTACACCGATAAATCAACAGAGAATTAACACGTAATGACATCTTACAAATCTACATAAATATAATATGGAACAAATCTTTATAAACTGGGAAAGAGTAATATCAAACTCAAATGACCACAACATTAAGTTCATAAAGAGCTGCGGCCATCTTTGAGCCCCAGGGTTCAGGGGTTGACTGGAATCCCAGCTGTGCGTGTGCTGAATTAACGTGTTTTTACTGTGTTCGTTTGAGTTTCCTCCTATGTATCCAGGGTGTAACCTCGTTCATGTCCTGTACTCTTTGGGATAGTCTTTGGATCACAACATCCCTAATCACTTTATTGCAACCCTAATCGCTTTATTAAAAATATATGGGTGTAGATGGGGTGTCGCAATCTATGACGCTGCCGGTTAAATATGAGATGTATAGTTGCATATTTGACCAACCCTATAAGAAGCCTTGGGACAAGGGCGAAGGTTTGGTTTCATCATTGGTAGGGATCAAATCTGTCCCGAACCCCTGGGCCCGCTAAGCAAACACGTCACTCCCACAAAATTGGTAGGGACACATGCCTACCATCCATACCCAAATCTGCGGCCTTTTGCCAAGGTACCAAGTTTAGCAAACCATGCAAACCATGCACATTTATCACATTATATTGAATTGTAATATTGAAACTGTTTTACTTTTCATGCCGCAGATACATTTCGAGCACATCTGTCTTAAACATAGTCACCTGGTCATTATGGAAAATTCTCAAATGCTCCTCAGTCGTAATTTTTTTATTGTTTTTTTTGCAAAGGGTCACTATATAGTTTCCAGTTCACTGCAAAGAAGGCAGCAGCTACGGAGTGAATTATACAGGCTTCATTCAGAAATCATCACCTAGATTTTGGTTTTTTTTTTTGGCAAGACCAAACGCACATCAATGAAACACAGAGAAGCTGGAGTGTGACTATCATCACACAATCCCTTTAACTAATACTAATGCGGGACAACGTAACTGTTCAAACTTGTTCGTGCCTCACATAAATGAGAAGATTAAAGCAAGTTTTACGGTTCTCACATGCTGGACTGCTTCAGGAAGAAGATATTTCTAAAATACATATAATTATAGTATTCATTTATTCCAGTGACTTCTAAGCGTATTGAGGCATTCCTACCTAATTAATATTTGTAAAAACTGATTTGTTGTGTACTTTATACAAGGCCTGTGTAGACATGTACAGGGGTAGCTTCATATCAAAAAGTATGATAGGAATAAAAAAGTTCTGGAATGATTAGCATATAATTACATAGATCTAGCAGGTATTGTCAGCTGGCTGGTGAGCCAGGAACTAAATTCCTCTGGATCTGCCCAGCACTGCAGAGCAGCCTCTCAACAGACAAACGACCGAACAACCACAAGAACAAGCAAAAAATAATGACCAAACGAAACGTGGTGATGGTTCTGCAGATATTATGGAATATACCAGATTTCATGTCTACTATTATTTCTAGCATCGCATTAGCTAATACTGACTTTTAGTCACTAGTCGTAAGAACTGAAAGTAGAGATACTGTTTTATATAAGCTGGGATGTTAGATCTATCTAGGTCTGTGTTCTGTTTGATGTTTGCGGTGGTAATGATTTAAATCAAGGCATTTTCAGCATGACAAAGGTATAAGGAGGTACAAGAAGTGTAAACTGAAGCAGAAGAAGATGAAAAGTCCTGGGTGAACGGAAAGCACAACAAGGTGGAGAATAAGCTGAATGGTGCAAAACGAATGTTTCCCTCGTTAGTAATATCACAGGACCTAACGGGATGATGTCTGCATCCTCATTCCTGCATCTTGTGGCATTTCAACAGTCCCACACTAGGGATCCTCTCTGGAATTTGTCAGGAATTCAACTCTTTTCTCTGCCCCAACAAACAACAGTCCGGCTGATTCTAGATGGTACAGGGAGTCTGGATAGTGCTTTGATAAAGGTGCTTTTTGAAGTATATGTGGTTATTTAGTTTTCGCGTCGGCCTTGTCCTCAGTTGTGAGGTAGCTTGACCTGTCTGTCCAGGTGTCCTTCCCAGAATTCCCCAGGTGCATTTTTGTATCGGCCTTCTCTGATTGGTTGAATGAGTAGACCTCCACTGTGAGGTAGACCAATTGACCGTCCAGGTGCTTTTCTCAGAGTCTCCATGCTGCACTTGAATATCACAAATTTCCTTAAAATTCCTTAATTTCCTTGGCTGCATCCTATTGGTTCTTGCCAGGGCATATTCTTTTGTTTTTTTTTATCTATACAATTAGCTTTAGGGTTAGAAGTGGACAGACTTATATAAAAATCTCCCACTTTCTCATTTTCACATTCATTCTCTCGCTGGTGTTTAGACTGAACAGTAACTGAAAAAAAAAGAAAACAGCCCTATTTTTCCAGAAAGGACAACAGAGGGACGTATAATCTGCTCTTTAAATGCCAGTTATTTAGAATTAAATACCACAGATCCAGTAAGAATCTTTTCTATTTTTAAGAGAAAAAGGACCAATATTAAGGGATCACAAAATATAATGGATTACAAATAGAGTGAAGAGAAGGAAATTATTTGTTATTCGGACGTCTTGTATCCCTGTAATTTTAAGTGGAAATATTTAAGTTTTGGGGAGCATCATGAAAAGGCAGTTTATTGCTTTTTTTAGTTAGAAAATGGGGTTATTCAGTCAAAAATGTCTCGGTTAGTCAGGTGTAATTCGGAACTGCCAGATTTGTCATGTTCTATTACTTATAAAATTACAGCTTTTTAAAAATGGTACATGCTGTATGACTTGATCGCTATTTTTTTGGAAGCGGAACACTTGCCGATAGCTCAGGTTCACCGTCAGAAGCAGAGCGTGGTCCGGCAATGCTAATTACCTTTACCGTGCTTTCACCGGTGTTTAACAGATGGATTCCTTCGGCAAGACACATCTTTCTGGAATCAGAGTATCCACCAGTCCTTCTGTGCATGAGATTTTGGTGTGCCGAGAAGTTTAACAGGACTAATTAAATCGCGGAGAATGCTCAGAAGAAAACCTCAACGAAGGCATCAAAAGGGGATGTTCAAAGTTAAAAACATAAAAATGTCCACACATGAAAAGAAACAAAGCAACAACAACAAAACGCAATATTTTTTTTTTTCCCCACAAATACCATCCTATCCAGTCTCTACACAAAGCAGATGGTTACCACCACGACTATTCTCAGCTAATGTCTTTTACAGGCCCATTCGCTGCACGTCTTTGAACCTGCATTGTTCTGCTGTCAGCCCACAAGCTCCATGAGAAGACTGGAAAACACTGAACTGCCTGAAGTTTCTGTGGTCACTCTGTCTGACCAAGAAATCCCCTTTTTAGATTTAGGGCCGGGCTGACTCAAACTTGGCACCGCTGACAGCCCGCAACTTTCCAGGCCCAGGCGACAGCACTGACCGCTACATCGTTCGGTCAGTAGTGGCAGCACCAACGGCAATAATTTAGTGACCAACTGGACAGCCGAACATAAAATCCCTGCTGTAATAATCACAGGGCTACGTGTCGTACAGATCTGAAAGACGATACAGTTATAAAAGTGAAAATACAAAAGATAGTTTCAGTGTTGCGTGAGGCAGTAACTCATTCCACCTTTCACACTTGTTTCCAGTGGTGTAAATTAGATTTATGTGCCCAGAGAAGGGAATGTGCAAGGTTCACATTTAGCAAATGGACATTTATGCAACGGGACAGTAAATCACAATAAATGCCAGATGATATTCATTTATGTAATATAGATATAGACGTGCGTGTGCAAGTGTGTATTCCTGGTATATAAATATATGAACAGGTTAACAGGTTGTCTTTTTGATCCAGGAACCAGCAACGAACCAGTCACTCTAGCTTGTGTGGATCTAGTCAGTCACCCTACCCTGTAAACTACAAAGACAAAAAAAAAATTGTCGAAAAAAGGGAGAAAAACTATGCATGGTACTTATATATATATATATATATACACACACACATATTTATATGTATGTGTGTATATATGTATGTGTATATATATTAAATATTTGTAGTAACTCCCATTATGATTGTTTTTTTCCACATTTCAAATCTTACGCAACTCTGCTTTGAAATTAATTATCAGGGATTTAAAATGAACAAGTTCAAATGATATGTTTGGTGTCAAAGTCATGAACTACCCCGGAGGCCTTCAATAATACAATACCATGAACTAAACTGGCCTGACTTGCCAAGACAATATTTGAACATCTTAGAGCCTGTCTGGCCTGAGGTGCTGTTAGGATTTTAAGCCACCGGCGAGAGGATGCAAGGCAGTTAACCGGTCAACTCCCCCTTTTGATCCAGGAACCAGAAACGAAAAAAAACGACTGGGTGTGGAACCAGTCACCCTACCCAGTAAACTACAAAGGCAAAAAAAAATCAGTATTGTCTAAAAAAAGTATAAAATATAGTATAAAATATATGATATGATATATGACATAACACATATATATTATCCTTTCCAAATGGGGCTGTGGGAAAAGAGGACTTTGCAATCCTGAACTACTACTTTTATCTAAAAAAAATTTCGGTTGAACCGAAAGACAATACTAATAATGTACAACAGATAAAGCATCACACACCCATAAACAATGGACTCGACACGTTGAAAAATGCATTTAATGGGCCAGTGAGGGAGATCAACTGTAATGTGAGTAATTACAACGTCAAAAGCACATCATTGCCATCTAGGTAATGCAAGCTGAATGAACCTGGATCAGCTCACGAATCACATAACCTGACTTGACATGGAAACTTGTCAGCCAGATTGTTCGCAAACATCACCCACAACACATCGATCCAACGCATGCAGATCAACAGCAAGACATCAGTGCGAGTCCTTATACGAGACAGCGAAGCAACATTAAATAGTGGCAGGTTAATAAAGTTTAGATGACACCAGTAGGCACAGCAAGCTCTAGAAAATAATACAAATAAACATAAATTGAAAGTATACATCTATGGGGGCAGCAAGTGGCTCAGTGGGTTGTGATCAGAAGGTCATTGGTTCTAATCCCAGGGTTGACAGAGGGATTTTACTATTAGGTCACTGATCAAGGGACTGTCTGACCATGCTTTTTGAAAAACAAAAAAAAAGCATGTTATTTTAGATAAAAGTCTCTGCTAATAAACAGTAAATCTATGACAGTGTTGGGCTAATAAAAACAAATGTAGCAGAGGTGAGTGTGGGTGAGGTATAGAAGTTTCAAAACCTGGGTATAAAACTTTCAGCTTCAAAATTCTGATATTTTTCTCGCACTGAAAATTCCAGAAACTAAAGTTTTGAAGTCGGCAAGGCTTGCTGCTGTCTGAATTTAGACACTAGAAGGTGGCAGCTTTGAACTTCAGCTCTACAGAATTTTTTTTCCACTTAAATTTCTATCTCGAAAAATAGCAAAAATATCTCGTAAGCAATTTAATGGCCGACGCCATATAACAGCTGGCAGAGCTTTGAAAGTTATGACACGGACCAAAGACACGGAGCAGGAAAGCAGAATATTAAAAAACGAATAAAATGAAGATGAAGTCATTCAGAGATTAGTAAATTGGTTGTCTTGAAATTAATTTTTTCGGAAAACCCCATCCCACATCTGTTGTAAGCTTGTAATATCAGAGGGAGCTGCAATATCCGGGACTAGGCGCAAAAAAAAAAATAGTAAAAATTCTTTTGAAGAAGTCACACGGAATTCTGATTTCTCCAAAGCGGTCCATCATTTGAGAATAGATAAATACTTCCTCAAGATGCAAATTACAGAAGCAGGTCATTAACTGAGAGCCTGAGTAATTGAATTTCTGTTTTTTAATATTAAGGTTAGCGCTATAAGGACATTCGATACTGCGCAAGTCACGCCATCTATGTTGATTGACAGATTCCGTACTGATATAATTACGACATCGTATATCGTAAGAGGACACTGTGTTGAGTCACCAGTCCACCTGTGTTGATAGTCAAATGAGTCTTGCCAGTGTAGCTACGAAGGCTCTCGAGAGGCTGCTAAGCCACCATGGGGTACCATATGGGGCGGAATACACCTACCGAGTGACACATGCTAAGCCACCATGGGGTACCATATGGCAGAAAGGCTCCACGTCTGCAATCTACTCCTACAGTCAATGGCTCGTATACATAAAGTCATCAGTCACGGGAATGAATCCATCAGAATCAATTTTCAGCAGCTTGCAGGGGCTGTAATGTAATCTGAAGGACATGGGGAACCCCAAGTAGCCTATTTAGGGTCTCCCGATGACCGGATACACAAACCACTTCCTTTCAATGCAGATTCTAACCTGGAGGTACCAGCACCCCTCGTCGCCGGGCGGACTTTTTGAAAACTTTTTTCATAAAGGCCACAAGTTTGATTTGAAGCAATTCTGAGGTGGAAATCTATCTTCTGGGGCTCCACGACAAACAAATGCAAATGCAAAACCACAAACCAGAAAGCAGGCTGGTATAAACACATTCCAGAAGAAGTATGTGTTTCCTTCATCGTGCGCCGTATCAGAGCTGCCTGGCAAATAGAGTTTGCTGCAGATTGCGTGTATATTTAACAATCAGAAGGGGCACTTCAAGAAATATGAGCCACGTAAGCTAAAATTCTGTGAGGTACAACAATATTAGACAGTCAGACGTTAAAAAAAAAACACAATCACACATAACACAGCACATTCGCATTATTAGATACAGGTCACCAGATATTCAACATCTCCTTTTCATTCCACTTCCTGTCAGTGGACAAGCTTAGGTGATTTTTTAACCTTCTTTTAATGAAGAAATATCTTGCTTTTTTTATCATGCCTTTTAATTGTAATCATTTTGTAATGAAAGGAGGCATTGGGTGTGTCTGTGCCTCAAAAAAATATGAATCGTTTTTGAAATGTTTGTTCTGCAAATTCTGGAAGCCTATAGGAGCAGAAATAAAATCCATATTCAGTTATAATGCTACTCTTCAGGAAAGAGTCTTGCAGATTAGTTAGTACATGCACAGTAAGTTTCCATACATGTGTGCAAAAACTGGGAGTGTAAGGGCCTCATGGGATATTTATGGATTGTTGGATTCATTCGATTCTGATATCTGATCTTGAAAAAGGCCAACTTCTGAAGATTAAATAATGATCAGTAAATCAAAGAGAGACTGCATGTCCAGAATCAATAGTATCAGGGCTCATGAGAGCCGGTTCCTCTTTCTTGACTGACTTGTGCCTCCTGGTGTCACCTTACTTATAACAAGCCCGTCGTGTTTGTAATGTGAGTGTTGACGACTTCTCAGTTTCATAATGACATATGCATTCATTAACGCATTTCCTCAATGACTCTCTTGCTTTGATTACATTTTTTTTTCTCAGAGAGAATATCCTACTTTGATTACTTTTTAATATTTGTAAGCTTTATTTTTATATTAGAAATAATTCTGATCTTTCTGTTTCAGCTTCAGCGAAAAACGAATCTTAAAATGACTATAGTATGAAGTAAAAAAAAAGAGAATCCCTTTGCAATCCTGCCAATGTGCCGACATTGTTGTTTGTCCGCATATGCATGAATGCAGACCTCAAAAGCCCTTTGATATTTCATGTTAAGAATATATGGGGTTCGGAATTGTAAATGTTATTCCACAAAAGGGTATGAGGAGATCATCAACCTCTGTGGCATTAAAAAAAAATTTTGACTCCCCCCCAAGTAGAGGTGAAGCCAGTTCAGCTATATTGATCCTCAGCTGGACCTATCTCATGGTGTACAACCAGTTGACTATTCCAAGTTTATAAGCCTGGAACAGATTTATTTTACTAGTAGTCTATTTCTTGTAACCAAGAGGGAGGCCACAATCAAAACTGGTTTTGTAATTTGTGGTTTGAGGGTGGGTCAGTGCTCTGATTTGATTAGGCTTTTTGTCTAAATTTGGATGAATGCAAAATGATTTAAATTAGCTTTACAACCTGACTTATCTGCAGTAAAGCAGGCATTAGCTGCTAAGGACTCACTGAGAAAAATTACAATACATTATGTGCAATAATAATGAATCGGTACATATGCGGGATGGAATATGTAGAATTATGGGAATTAAATGACCGTAAACTGTCTCCATACACAAGAGGAATGAACCAACGGCCCACCCTCCGACGAGAATGAATCACGCGGAGCAGGAAAGTACGAGCACAGCGAGGATGTTTATGCGAGGGGGGTAACTAATGGCGGAGCTTGTCAGGATGTAAGTTTGCTGATTGTTAAATAACCTACTGCAGGTGAAATAGCAGATCGGCAGCCCCTTAAGCATCGATCATATGCTCTGCAAATGGCTGCTGACCCCCCTCCCCCTCCAACGTTTCCACTAGCTGTCATTTATTCACCAGCCAAAAACAAACTAACCATTTCAAACTGTGACCGACAGACATTTTAAACATGCTGCATGCAAAAACAACAGAAGCTGCTTTTATCGAAATGGAAATTAATGTAATGCTTATGGTTTTATTAAAAATAAAAAACACACACGCACAAAATCGCCAGGCTTTCTTCTTCCGTACAAGTGTGTGCATGTTTCTGAGTCAGTTCAAAGCCCACTACACACCCGAAATGCTCAATTTTAGTCAGATATAAATTTCTATAGATAATGTAACACTAGCTATCGCTAGAAATCATTAGAAATCTGCTTTTGATTACAGTTTCACTAAATTTATCAGAAGCAAAATACCGTGTCTGTCAAACAGTCATCTAAAAGTGTTACATTTAGCCTTTAGTGTTTCTGTTTTGTACTATTTTCTTTTAAATTTGCAAAGTTCTGAGTAGACATGCCTTAATTATAAATATGTTAGTCTAGGAGTACGTCTAACAATAGTAGCTAAAATTCATGATCCAGAATGCGCTAAAGGAGTGGTATAGGGGTCCAGTGTTTTGCACTGTTACTTCATACCTCTAGGTCTTGGGTTTGAGTCCCCACTGGTATTCCATGTGTGTGGAGTTTGCATGCTCTCCCTGTGTCATCGTGGGGTTTCCTCTGGGTACTCCGGTTTCCCCCCACAGTCTATAAGCATGCTGAGGTTAACTGGAGTCGCCAAATTGCACATAGGTGGGAGTGTGTGATTGTGCCCCTGTGACGGGCTGCTCCCTGCCTTGTGCCCATAGGCTCTCGACCCACTGCGACTCTTAATAGTACACGTGGTTTTGTAAAATGGATGGATTTGCTAAAAACTTTATCAAGTCGAGTTATTTCTGTAGATAATCGTAGACAGGAAGAGTAACCCCATCCCTGACTTAACTCCCATCTTCTATGAATTTCAGGTGTGTTTCTTTAAATCGATACTAATACCCGAGCAGCGTAGCATCACATAACTGTCTCTGTGCCTCTTCTGCTGCCGTTCTGTGTTGCTGATGATCGGTAGGTTAACCTGCCCGGCGCCAAAATTATGGATGGTCCAATCTGAGTATTCATCAAGGCTGAAGTCAGCAGGAAATGCAGAGCACTGAAATGGATCATCTCTCCGTCTGACAAAGTAGGGGAGGGGGGAGGCAGATCAGAGAAGTAACTGCATCGCGGAAAAATACCGAATGTTGTTGATGCAGAGTAAAATGCATATTGGGGTATCCAACAAGACAAGACATTGGCCTCATTAAAAATGTTACCTTGGGTGTGAAAAGGTCTGTCCTTTGCCATCTATAATGGGTTGAATTGAAAGCTGGAATAGATACGATGACAGGACTGTATGGGGGCTGGGAGTCTGGGGGGGCTGGGAGTCTGGGGGGGCGGGGGAGGGAGGTACATGCAGAGGGTGAGTTGCAGTTCAGATTTCTTACAGAAGGTATCCAGAGTACTGAGCCTTAGAGGGTTTTGTTAAGGTGCCCTGATGCGTGACAGATTTTGTCATGTGACTTGGACTCTAATGCCATATTTCTTTTTTAATTCTTAATATTTAAGTTCCAGAGGTTTGAGGGCAACACAGTCGAAATGCTATGGCGCATTTTGGTGGATTACTTCAGGTTCTGACTGCAGAGAAGAAGTAAAAAAATACTCCGAGCCTGAATAAATAAGTACTGCAGGGAGTATGTGAGACGAGGCCTGGCTTATGAAGCACCCGTCAGTGGTAATTCCAGACATTTTCGACAACTGTCATCAAATTCACTCATCTGTGTGCAGTCACGGGGCACTGCCATGGCAAACATTCATGACAACAATGCCAGTGTGGCCTCCACATAAAAGGGCAGGGAGAGAAGAGGAGAGGAGCGATTCCGAAAGCCTTAAATTACAGGCACAGGCTAAACTGATTGTGTAGATACTCAAAGAAAACCGGAGGCCAAACGTCATCTTTAACTTATTATATTTCCCTGAAGAAAACCGCATTTATGGATGTCAGGATGTCACTCTCACAGTGGACTCTCTCTGTTCCTGCACTGAGGCTCCTTCGCGAAAAAGTTTCCTGTATATAAACCAAAGCAAAATGACGTGAAGGCAAAACATTGCACTGCGCTTCTAAATGTGTGCAGAGTTATTTTAAAAAAATAAATAAGATTAAGGAAAACATTTAATTATCATTCAAATTAATATAAGAGCTTAGATAAATGTATCCCTTGAGAGATAACATATTATTTATTTATTGAGTCTGACATATTGGCAATGTGTACATACTGCTTCATTTTTCAAAGGGAGGAACAATGCAGTAAGTCTCTTTTTTGCGTTAATAATGGTGCAGACATACGCTTTGTTCTGGCTGGGAATGATTTTTAAACATGATAAACCAGCAAGGCTAGCGAAGGAATCGCCAAGAATGAGGAATTCATAAACGATTTTCTGCCAGCGCGAGAGGATGGCTCGTAGCGCAGCCGGGGAGGCTAACTGGAGGCTTTAACACCTAACAGGTACACCATGACAGTGTTAAGGCACGCGTTGGGATCAGGCCGAACTGCAAAGGCTCGCCACCTGCTGTCTGAAAAGGACTCCGCTTCATGAGGGCTGGTGGGTGACTGTGAGTCGTGTGGTGGGCGGATCCAGATTAGAGGAGATGTGATTGGTTTATTTCTGAGATCTATTACTGCGGGTTCTTGAATATGGGGATGCAATGAATTGAATATGGACATTGCTGTATGGAAAGTGGAAAGAGTGTGTGTATATATGACCCTTGCACTTTGCTCAGGATATCAACAATCGCATTAGTTTTTAACGTTATGTTATTTATGCGATTGTCCTGTTTAACGCTATTTCCACGTGTGATTCCTTCACTGAGAGCCTCCTGTCTCTTCTCTTTGCGCATGCTGCATGCACAGGATGACAATAAAGTTGGCTTTGACTTTGACAATGTCAGATGTATACCCCGGGTCTCACAGCGAGCTTGGACGACAGCACCGTATCCGTAACAGAGGAGGTAAACTCAGTCCTCCTCCGGTTAATGCAGGTCCGATGGGGATTAACAGGTTGGAAAAGCGCTTCCATAAAAAAAGCTTTGATTGCTACTTTCAGAGTATTTACCGCTTTACAGTTTGATATTTTTGGCACTTTATCGGAATCAAACTGGCATGAAAATGGCAGCATCCGTCTCGCTTTCCCTCTGTGACCATCATCGCTCAGGCATCGGAGGACAGACAGCAGATGTTCAGAAATGCAACGTACGCACACTCGCCGCTCAGAGCCCGCTCACATCCTCTGTGCTTGCTTTTCCAGTATCAGACCTTAATAAAGTATAAGCCTAGGCTAATGATGACCCATATAAGGTGAGCAAAGGGCCGTATGCATGAAACGTGGACCTGAGTGACAGGCCTGATTTTGCTACACCATGCAACAAAGTTACAAACACATTTAAACCGGTATCTAGTCACCACACACAAAATGGGGTTGTTCTCAGTCATAGAATAATCCCTGGCCATTTAGAGGGATTCAGCTTTCTGCGTAAACTGTTGAAATGTATGTGTGTGTGTCTGTGTGTGTGTGTGAGTCATGTATACATTAAACTGTAGAGAACAAATGTCCCCACAAGGTAATAAAACGTCATTTTGATTTTTTTCTGTCCTCACAAGGGGAAATAAAATTTTATACAAATCTGTGACTGCAATCAAAACACCAAACATGCCAAAAGTCTCTGTTTGGTTACTTATGGTTAAGGTTAGGGCTGGGTAGGGGTTAGGGTTGCCATGTTGGGATTACAGTTCTCCCCATAGAAATGAATGGAGTCTCCCCTCAAAGATATGAATACATGGATTCTGTGTGTATTTATATGTATATACTGTACTGTGCAGAAGTCTTAGGCAGTGACAGAAAATGACATTTAAATGGTCTTCATGCTGGTGCAAAACTATGATATTATGCCTGTCAAAGTGTCAGCTTAGCCATGTCAGAGACCTTCTATAATCACCACAGTGACCATCCAATACAGCCATGTGGTCTCTGACTCGCCCACTAGCATAGCTCATATAGCTAATTAATATGCCATTGACTTTTTCCAAAATGAATTGATTGAATAATTGATTGATTGATTGATTGATCAATTGTTTGCTTGATGGAATAATTGAAACTGTGAGACCGTCTTCATGGTGGTGAAATGTAACAAACGCTTGGAACGGCTGAGGTGCCCCTGAGGAGAGGTTTGGGAACCAAAGCGGCGTTCATCTAGCCGTCCAACTAGGTATCAGCGAATTTTCAAGAACAGAAGAATTTCCCTGTTCGTTTTTATTGTGTTAGGTAATTTTCATATATTCTAATATAAGATTGTGCTTCGCGTTTGGAACAAAAATGCATTTATTACCTAGAGTAATACCTTTAAACATTTCTTTTCACTGCCTAAGGCTGTTGCACAGGGTTTCCTTGCCTTATGCTGCCTGGGATTGGCTCCAGGCCCCCTGTAACCGGATGGATGGATGGATGGATGGATGGATGGATGTTACTAGTTGTTGAAAGAGTGCATCATTCATGTAAAATTTTTATTGATAATAAAAAAGAATGTACTATGATGGTCCCCATTATTTAAATAATTGGACAAAAATTATTATTATTAGAACCTCCTGGGTTAGACACTTCATCACTGGTTATGTTACACAGTTAAATCACTTATTTTAATGTGCTCTATGGTTACTTTTGTTATAATTTTAATCTCGCAAATAAACTTTAGTGCTCTTTCTAATTATATTTATGGGAAATCATTGGGGAAAGCTTTTTTTTCCTGAATTTGGATGAAAACTGCCCAATAAAAGGGCTAATACAAGCATGACCCTGTGCGAGCAGCTCGTTTAAACGGCCCGTCTGGTCATATGGCATGATGCAAGCAATATGGGGGGGCGAAGAGAAACCAGAATCAAACAAAGCAGAATGAAACGGTAAGAAATGCCAGGTTTTCTTAACCAGACATGAAAGTATGAAGTGGCGTTCTGACTCCTCGGGGTCTCATTCTGCGCCCCACACTCGCAGTGCCAAGAGGAACCATTCGGCGAAAATCAGTTTCGGCAACAGGGCGCTTAACAGCCCTGGAATTCTGCATTTAATCATGCTAATTAAGAACTGAGGTCACCTCCTTTGGCCTGAGCCGTGTCAACCCAAGAGAACAATCTATTTACCTCACATTTTCCTCCAATTCACACTTTTAGAATATATAATTCCTGCAATCTTTTATCTACGTCCTACCAGACAGCCATATTGAGTATAACTGACAACATTTATGTTAAATTTGGCTTAAACTTGCTTAAATTTCAGTATGTCGCTATAAATCCAATAGGACGAACAGTTACAGGACGCGTCGCAATTTACCGGGAACGCATGGAGAGGCCAGCCGGGTAAATGTGACATGGAGGCGCCCTGCGCTGTAGCCATTCCGCATGCAAACCGCAGAGAGGCATGCCAAGCATCTGCGCATTGTCTTCAGAGGTCTAACACGGCGTGGAGCCGCGCTGCACGTCACAGCCGACAACGACGCAGAGCTCAACAGATCGATAAGCGAGCCTTCCGTCTGCGCTCAGTTGCCCCCCCCCCCCCCCCCCCAAACAATCGAGATGTTGCTTTTGTTTTGTGCCACGGTCACTGTCAAGCCGTTCTCAGAAAACGGACTCCGACACGATCCCCAGTTCGCTCTCACGTTGGAGCTGCCTGCGGAGCTGCTGGTTTGGACTCCAGGAGAGACGGCGTGCAACCGAAAGCAGCCATTTGAGGCCCCCTTCGGGGGGGGGGGGGGACTGAGAAGGCGCGTGCTGGGACCGCGTGGCAGGGCCAGTCGTACTCTGCAGTCCGGAAAAAAGCTCAACCAGAAGAAATCCAAAAAAAAAAAACACAAAAAGGAAAAATTCAGGGAATCGTTTAGTCTCGATTTCAATATTAAGCGAATTCTAAGCGAAATAGCCCACTGGATCGACTAAAAGCACAGGGATCGCGGCACTGTTTAAAGATAACTGCCTCGCTCGGAGATGAAGTGTTCAGGCAGATAGCATATCCAGCCCGGTCTTTATGGACACCATCTTTATGGTCCGTAAAGTCGTCCCAGTTGGTATTCAGAAACGACTTTAATAACAAACGGAGCATATTCAGCCCATGCCGGGAGCCAAAGCGACACTTATTAAATAATAATATCAGAGGCATACAGTATTGATGTGCTTCCAGACTGGTCACAGGCGAGGGGCGGCCTTTTGGAGGAGGCCTCGTTACTCATATTCTATGTCAAGCCTCCTCTAGCAGTCTGACTGATTGCTATTGTTCCAGTCGCTGTGGCGCACGTGACTGAAATGTTTTCGAAGCTGATCCTCGGCGCGCCAGTTGATAGAGAGTCTCTCCAGTCTGTCTCCTCGGTGCCGCAGAGGCAGCCCCTCGTTTTAGGATGATCTCCTCCACTTTATCATCTCCGCAGCCCTGCCCAGCCCCCTGCTCCACTCCCCATCCATCTCGGCACGCCGACAACCCAAAGCTGTCATGTCCCTCCGTCAGGGTCCCTCCTAACGGGGCCCGATCTCATTCTCTTCCGCTAAAATGATACTGCAACGGGTAAGCGTGCCCCACTCCAGCACCAGAAGGTTGTCCGCTCCCGGCTGAAATGAACGGAAGGCCTTCGAATCGGTGCTTAACCTTCGCCGTTGACTCCGCGCTCACGGCCCCCGAGATAAATGGACGGCTTCGGCTAATGGGCCCTGTAAACATCGCAAGATAACTCACTGACGACATGTCTGCAGATAATGCCACAGCGAAGCCATTTAGATGGGCTTCCTGCATGTTCGTCCTCCGGGTACCTGTGAAACGCATCAAAATATATCACACTGATTTATGGAGTGAACGACAGCTAGGCTGCGGCCTACACAGCATAAAACGAAAATTGAAACAGCGAGCATACCTGACACTGGAGAACTCATTTTAAGCGGCCTCATTATGCATAATGTTTTAATATTTTCAGCATGTCCGCGGCCGTATTGGCTTGCTGCGGCCTGCGGGACACAGAGGGGTTAACACGTTGCACCTGTATGGGGCTTCAGGGAGCACTACAAGCTTTAGATTCCCAGCCCTACTGCAGACGTCGATGAAGGAGAGAAATTGTGAAGCCTGGAAAATGTACTATTCCGCTCCGACTACCAGCAGCACACAAAAAAACTATTGTCTCAAGTCCTTAAACGCAATTCCAGAAACCTCAGTGTTCTAAGCTCTCCTCGGCTGAGATATTAATTCCGCGGAGCCGATCTGCGCTTATCATCAGCCGTGGCGGGCCGGCGTTTACCGCGCCTCCCCTACAGGAGCGGGTCCGTCTGCGGCCACTTTGCATTCAGAGACGCGCTTCTCGGCGACCCTGCCAGAAATGGCTGCTGACTCTTTATTGCTTTTTGTTCTGGGGAGAAAGTTGGAGAGAGTGCGGTGAATCGGCCAGCGGCGGAGAGCGCGCGGCCCTCGGGTCACTGAGGCGGGACGAGAGCAGCACGCAGACGGAGTGGGAGATGCTGTTGGGTTCGTTTGTTTTTGCCAGTCTGCCACTGTAGCTTGAGAAGAGAACCTGGGCATCTACTTGTGGTAGTGAAATTCAGCCCCATAGTGGGTGTGTTGGAATGGAGAGACATCTCTTCAAACCAATAGTGCTTCGACCTTGTTCCTTAGCCTAGCACATTTTATTTATATATGTTTTCTTTCTAGTATCCCTTAGACACACTTGCTCCAAATTGCTTGGTTTGATACTTATTGCATGCATGCTTGTATGTATGTGCACAGGGGTCTTAACACGTTTTGTGGTCTTTCAAAAAGCCAGCACCTGAAACCCCTGCATACTCGGCATTCGGAGAAATTTAGGCCTGTTATCAATCTCCATTATCACATCAACCAAAATCAGATCGACTTTCTGGTGATTTTTTTTTTCCCCTTGCAGTAAATCACATAAAATGTTCTGCTTTCATTACTGCTCATTAAAGTCAGGGACACAGATCATTTAGAAGGCGCATTTTGCTATACAGACAAATGGATGTGTCCTTAAAACATCAGAAAAAAAAAGAGAGATAATGTCAATTTATACATTATGTTAATAACCTTTTCTATAGCCAATGGGGATCTTTGGCAAAAAACGAAAACATTTCGCTGCATTGAAGGACAGAGATTCTATATAAAGTAATGAACATGATCACCGCAGGCTGAAAGCTTATTTTAAAGAAATTATGAAAAGAGGACAAAAGAGTGAACTGAAAGCGTTCTGAGGGTCATGTAACTTTTTCCCAGTATTCTCAGTTTTGCGTCAATTAAGCCGACAGCCTGCTCTGCTGTTCAGTCTGCATGTTTGGATTACAGTTCAGCATGCATTTTCACACACCGGCACCTTTTTCAGTTGAGGGATTTAGTCTGTACACCTGACACCACGTCACGAATATAACATGCACAGAAGTTAAGTGTAATGTGAACTCGAGGGAAGGTAACTATGATAGCAGAAATCTGCCCCTGAATTTCACACCCACGCCACAACGCCAAAGGAAATATATTGAAATGTGAAACTCGGAGGATTCTGAGTAACCTGACATAGAGCGTAATTCTGAAATCTCCACTGTGGAGATCATCATTATGTACCTGTCAATAACCCGACATTTTACATTTTTAAATTTTCAGAGAGGAAAGATGCATCGGAAAGCCTTAAGAATGTTTAACGCCAATCACTGCAAAGGTTTACACTAAAATTAAGCATTTATGTTCCGCTAAGGAAAGTGTTTATGGGATTCCACCATGATCATGATTATTACAGGCACCTTTTTCCGAAGTGCAAAGCATAGTAACAATTTTACTTTTAAAGTCTTGGTAAATTAATCAATTAGCCATTTGATATCAGAGAGAGTCATTCACTGTTTGACGGTTCTAGTGGTCTAATGGTTTGGTTCTAATAGTCTTTCAGGTATATGGTTCATGAGATCTGCTATTCATTATCTTATCTGAGACAGCAGTTTATATAAATAAGTTCCCAAGGCATTTATAACGGGACATGGTTACTCCCGTCTTTGAACTATCCATCTATGAACACAGAGGATATTAAAGACTGATAATAGATCCTGTAAACTCTATGTGTTCACACATTACACATATGTATATATAGCAGTCACACCAGACACCTCTCTGGCAGCTCAACCTGCATCTTTTCCTTATCAAAAAAAAAACAAAACAAGATTAAATCATTTTTTCATTCACAATATTCCATCCGTTTCACTCCATTCTTTGATCAAATGAAATCCTTCCTGTTTCTCATTAGTTAATAGTTTTGCTTCTCCTGCACGGGTGTCAAAAGCTTAATCCTTTCTGAATAATGAGATTTCTAACCTTTGCCAATTGTCTCTGTCTGAAGCCTCAGTCAATTAAATTAGAGATGTGCGGGCAGCACTACAGACACCTGCCGGGTCCTTGGCCCCGGACAGCATCATGGTTTTCAAATCCGCTACAGGGCAATGCTAAAACCCTTAACAGGTAACAGAGACTTGGAGGGCGAACAAAGAGAGCTAATGGGCTAGCTGTCATACGCGGCCATGCGCAGGGTAACAACTAGTCTAGCCTTGCTATCCAAATTTAGGATTGAGTTTGTGTATTTGCATATGAGCAGACAGATATCAGGAAGGCAGAGTTTGCATGTTCTCCCCATGTCGGCGTGGGGTTTCCTCCGGGTACCCCAGTTTCCCCCTCACAGTCCAAAGACATACTGAGGTTTATTGGAGTTACTAAATCGCCCATAGGTGTGCGTGTGTGAGTGAATGGTGTGTGAGTGTGCCCTGCGATGGGCTGGCCCCCTGTCCTGAGTTGTTCCCTGCCTCGTGTCCGTAGCTTCCGAATAAGCGGTTTGTAAAATGGATGGATGGATGGATGGATGGATATCATGAAGGTGTGATACAGTTTGGGGTTTTGGCTCAGCTCCTCCTGAAAAGCACCATCAGAAATTCAGTGCACAGGCACAGAATGTATCTGAATCATTTATTTATCCTCTGATTCATTTTTAAAGATCATTCTGATTGGCCAGTTTTGCAAACGATTGCTGTCCCCAGCATATATCTGTAATAGATCATCACTGCCAGCCTAATGCATGCCATTTAAAAAGTCAATACTACTGTACTTTAAATACTACATATATTTCTAGATGCAGTCTTATATGAAAATGATTCTACATGGGGGGTATTCAATGCAAATCATCCTGGAGAAGGATAACTGCCTCCTATCAGACACAATATCAGATATTTCTGAAATGCCATTTGCTTGGTTAGGAATAATCACAGAATATAAGTGGATAATCTGTACCAAAGTAGGCTAGCATTCTGAACTTAATTTGGATATTTCCCCCCGGTCGACACAAAAAAACAAATAGAAAAACATCAACATCAGCACATGTTTTGAGTGCGGTCACCATGCTGGTTGATTTTGAGATAATGCCAGGTTTCAAACAGCACTTTCTTTGTGTATGTAGCAAAATTGCGCTGCACAATAACATCGGTCTCATCAGATTTGTACAGACATTACGTCATTGATCCTTGAGTAATTCAGAGTCACTGATGTTCGTCAAGCTGTCAGCCACAACTTAGCTTCATAGCAACTCTGCCATCTCACTCGCCAGGCCCCTGCTTATCCTGCGACCCTCACGGAGAATGAGGACTCGATTAGAAGCAGGTAAAAGCAGCTGGCATGAACAAACAAAGGATCCAGGACAGTTTCTAACACATGGCTGACATGAACGCCAGGTTTAATCAAGGATGTGACTCAGCATTTGTGATTGAATCTCATTTCTAGAAAACCTTTCCATTTTCCTTCTTAATGCAGTGATTTGTTAGTGTCATATGGAATATATATTCTGTGATACCAGGACAAATTCGGTGCTTAGAGTATCAATGATGTACTCTATACACGCTGATTGGAACCAGAAAAGTTATATGAGTGCATTCTGCTGAAATTCAGTGAATGAATACGAGACGAATCCAAAATCTTGCATCAACAGTTAATAAGGGATATATATTTTACTTAAGTTTATCCTCTTAGCTTCCTGTGGGGTCTTAGATAAAACATCTCACATTTCCAGATCATATGTATCACATGAAAAGCTTTCTGTACAAGCATGAACACCAAGATCACAACTGAAATGTATGGTTTTTTTTTCTTTTTACTTAATATTATATAGAAAATAACGTTTTTGCTTTTCCGCATATTCGCTGCCTTTATAACCGTACTATAAAAAAGAAGAGTTTTAATATGCGTGCCAGGCATTGTCAATAGAGTAGGATGGTTTTTGTGGAAGAAGCACCATGTAACTTTATACTGTTCTGATTTAGGCAAATGTGTTTGGTTTTTGGTCGCTGGAGTTTTATTTTAACAAATAACAACGCAAAAAAATAAAGGCCATTGATTCGGTTAAGACTCCAAATGAAGTCCATGCTTCTTTACATTGTCTTCATGACAATGAGCACTTTGATGGAGGAAGAAAATGTAAGACAGTTGGAGCGTTACATCCCATCAGAAAACATCTCAAGTATCTTTAAAACCTCACTGTCTTGGCCGAATGCTGTCAGACGATAATGGAACCTGTATGGACCTAAGTGGAGCGACATGGTCTTTGGAGCGTCGAATTATAATGATAGAAACAAACAGAAAATCAATCACAGCACTGCATTTATCAAGAAACAGTTTTTCTTTTTATACATTATTAAACTGATAATTCGATCACTGGATTCGTTTACCGAATGAGAGCATGGGATTGCAATAGCGGAGACAGAAATCATAGCGTGGGCCAGCAGAAGCTCAGCTTGCGTGGGCCAGTCCCGTAATAATTCACTTGACGACAAAATCACACTACAGACTCAACTACATATTTTTTCATCAGTTTTGAAATGCCGGTGGCATTACGAAGACCAAATGAAAGAAAAGAAAAATCTATTTGCCTTCCAACAGCACTTTTCCTCCGACTGATCTAGCCACTTACACACACACACATAAACACACACACACACGCACATCTTTGCATTCATATCTTTGTGGGGACCGTCCATTCATTTCTATGGGAAAAACCCTAATCCCAACAATGACAATCTTAACCCCCTCCCAGACCTGACCTTAACCACAAGTAAACAAACAAAATACAAGACGTTTGGTATTTTTGTTTTTTGACTGCAGTCAAACATTTTTATAAAACTAAGGGGCTGAAAAATGGTCCTTACAACATCAAAATAGCCGTTTTTTATCACATTGTCGGGACATTGTGTGTTTGGGTCATGTACATACCACACTGTGGGGACATTTGGTGCCCACAAGGTAATATATACATGACCCACACGAAACCACTGCATCATGTCATATTGCTTACTGTGAATGCTGAATGGGAAGGTCTGAGATCCATCACAGAGCACACTCACACCTACAGGCACAAGGCAGGGAACAACCCAGGATGGGGCACCAACCCATCACAGGGAACAAGGCAGGGAACAACCCAGGATGGGGCACCAACCCATCACAGGGAACAAGGCAGGGAACAACCCAGGATGGGGCGCCAACCCATCACAGGGCACAAGGCAGGGAACAACCCAGGATGGGGCGCCAACCCATCACAGGGCACAAGGCAGGGAACAACCCAGGATGGGGCGCCAACCCATCACAGGGCACGCTTACATAGGTGCAATTTGGCAACTCCAATTAACCTCGGTAAGTTTCTTGGACTGTGGGACTATCCTGGAAAACATGGAGAAATCTCCACAATGATATAGGGAGAACATGCGGACTCCACAAACATGAACTCAAACCCTGGTCACAGTGGTGCGAGGCAACAGTGCGAACCACTGCACCACCATGCCACCCCTGATGGGCACCAATGCACATTTTTTGTCATAACATGCAATCACAGAGAGAACATGCAAACTCCACACACAGAGCAAAGAAGTGGGATTCGAGCCCATACCCCTACAGCAGTGCACCTCACTGAACCCACAAGCCACAATCAAACAGGACAGTTTGAATTTATTTAATGAAACAGTATATTAAGCTATAACAAGCTGCGACTCAGAAGGCAGATGAGGTAACCTTAAGGAGACCAGGGTTAAAAGGTTACCATATATGGATAGCAAGGGTATTATAGCATGCAAATTAATATCTATATCATGGTAGGTATTACATAGGGAGGGCTTCCATGCTCCCAGTGTGTGGGATTAGGAACAACTGCAGCAGTCTGAGCACGTAATGGAGAATCAGCAATGCAGTGATGATCCTGAAAAAAAAGCTAAGGGAGTCCCTACGAATCCCTGTAGTAAGACTGCCACCCCATCCATGTGCGGTAATAACAGAGTCATTTGGGGTTACGCGTCTTCCGTCCCCTCGGTCCGCCCGCCCACCTATCCCAACTGGCCCCGCCCGCCACTGGGAACGCTCAGAGAAAAGCTCAGCCACTCCCACTCATATTTATTAAGCCCTTAGCAACGCACGGGGTCTCTCTGACAACGCGGCTTCGAATTACAATCCCTTCCCCTGCCGTGCAGACGAGGGCCATCCGAGAGACTTCAGTGCTGAGATTCAAAGGAGGACCATTTTCAGGCACTAATATCCATGTGAAAACAGCCCAAAACGGCAATTGTTTCTAGAGTGAAACACCTTTTCCCCGGGGGAATGCACTAACCCTTGATGTGCGCAGCAGAGCCGTGACGGCCTGGGGCTTCTCAGAGGGAATGCGCAGGGGCGACGCATGTGAATAGGTGTGGGTTTTATTTTATCATTTCACAGCTGCCCCAATAAAGTCACTAATAAAGTCTGTACCTGTCTCTCTCAACGCCCCCCCCCCCCCCCCCAATCTATGCAAAACTGGAGAATTAATTAAACGTTAAAATACCTCCAAAACCATGGAACTGCAGTATGAAATGAATAAATGTTACATTTTTATTCAGAGAATCATATTAATACTTGCTCACCGGATGCTTTTCTCCAAAATTTAAAAAGATTTATTTGCAAGTCATTGCCACATATTATCAAATTTATACCACTATACAGAATGGGACCAAATTTCAAACCTGTCTTAAAAGTACAGTGACCTTCCAGCTATGAGTGCTTTCATACTGTGATTGAAAATTGCTAAAAGATCTGCAGTATTTATACACATCTGCCAAAGATCTTTGATTTAAAATTATCGTAAAGGTCCTACTTGTTTTGCATCCCGCTTTGTAAAGGATGGGAGATTTTTAAACAATCGGCCTTCGTGATATTCACAAAATTTTCCTCTTAAATGTGACGTGCTGTTAAAAGTAAATCGGTATGAGGGAGTATTTTTCATTTGGCTTCACACACATCATGGTCAGCCACAATAACGTTCTTCAGTAAAAAATAGAGAATCGCTACAATTACAGATGCCAATAACTCTAACGAACACTGTAGCTGTTTAGGGTTATATATGTTAACCTTGATCCCATTCTCGTGATTAAAGAAGTGTTTCATATATACCGTTTTATATATTTTCATATGGGAGCTATAAATGTACGTGCAGAATACCGTAGCAATCCACCGAAGCGGCCGGCCACTTGCTTGCTGTCGAAGCTGTAACACTTAGGAGAACAGCAGCTTCCTGTGACAAAGAACTTCAAGATATTCAACTGCCAAAGAAGCAGAAACATCCCATTATTGATATGAAAGGCCCTCAATGGGACCCCCATTGTTATAAAAGAGGGTGGGAAAAAAAAGAACATTTAACAGGAAGATGGGAAATCATTTTCATAAGGCAGTCAGTACTGCTATGATCCTCAAATGAACCCCCGTAAAGGGGGAAAAAACTGAAGGGCAGGAAAAATAGGGATCCAGCAGTGCAGTGACAAGAGATAAATCAGTTAAATTAATGCAGTGCGACTGAAGGGTCTTCAATCAAAGCAGGAAAGTGCATTTCCAATCTCCACCCTGGGATGTTTATAGACTTTCTCCCTCTTTCCTCATTATCTCTGTATCTACAGTTTTGCACCCAAACTTTCTGGTAGGTCTGCGCCGGTCTAAGTTACGGGAAGGCAGGGACGGCCCCCTCCGAGACTGCGAGATTGCTGAGGGTACTGCAGGGGGGGACGGAGGCCAGAACCCCACTCGCAGCGCGAGGGATGGGGGAAGCCGGACGACCTGTGGAAAGTAAAGCGCGTCACGGGCTGATCTGTGCCAGGAGTTTTCTGGGAGCCTCGGAGCTGGGGGGACCTGAGGGAGGCTGCAACCTGAAGATGCCACAACTCAAAATGTGAGACAGTAAAGTGCTTTGGTGACACTTTCCTGAATTAGTCACTGGAAAGAATGACACAGCCCCAAAATGCTTAAAACTCTCCTTCTGTTTTCTTTACCTATGTATATATTTTTATTGTCATTTCTAGTGTTAAATTTGCCCTGTAATACATTCCGAAATATCTACATACACAGTAGTTCAGTGTCATGTTTAGTTTACATTTTCTTCCCATTTGGACACTACAGTAAATGTATCTATCAACCATAACTCAAGTGAACCAGAGGAAATTTCCAGTTCATATCCTTCTGTGGGTCTTCACATCGGGGTGCACAGTTGTTAACAAATAGAGGAACTCTCAAAGCAGAGTACAGAGGTACAGCTCCTCTCACAGAGGAACCACTCAGGAGGGACAAACTGCGCAGAGTTCAGGCATCCACAGACGTAATTACATATTTCACTATTCAGCACAAAAGTGGCACGCAAAATATCTGAGCTGAAAAAGGGCAGAACTGAAGGTCTTTTGATGTATTTCTTCTGTCACATTCAACTCCGTCACTTCTCAGAATTTTCTATCAGGTGTAGCTGACCATGTGTTATTTTACAAAAACTCACTCCAGCTTGAACGTTTTATCTAGAGTTTAACACTAACACCCCCAAAAAATTACTTCCTGGTTTGAAGAGAAAGAAAACACAAAAAAAAGCACAACGCAAGCTAGGTCTGGAAAAAAAACGACATTCTGTCAGCGATTAAAAACGAAACAAAACATGAAAAGGCCTAGATGCGTGCAGATTGCAGAGAAGTGCATTTTTCACATCACTGATACAGTGCCCCGGCAACAGCGACGCAGTAGGCGAGAGCGCGAGCTGGGCTTGGGGGGCCCGCCGTGAGGAAAGACCCTCAGCGGCGCGTGACGCAGCCAGCGCTGACGGCGCCCCGGCGTCGTGAACAGAGCGCGCGACCAGGGCCACGCAGCACGGCTCCCGAAAATAGAAGCAAAACTAAATACCGCTCTGCTCTACCACCCCACATCACAAGCCTTTATTTTTTATGCAAGGTAGGCTCACATTTGCAACAGAATAATTTAAAGCTCTTATTTAGCAGAATATTCTATAATAGCCCAATATCCTTTTTTGTAAGTGTTTTGTTAATGCTGGATTCACTTTCTTTGCAAGTCTCTACACGGCTAATGAGATGATGATCCAGTGGAAGGGGATTCTGTAAAAGACCCAGAGAAACTAAGAAGTTTTTGTTCACTTTATCGTATCAATTATATGACGTGTGTATGTGTGGGGAAAGTGCTTATCCTTTAATATCCTTCTATCCATCTTCCAACCTCTAATTCTGTCCCGGACACCGCAGGTACAAGGCAGGGGAACAGCTCGGACGGGATGTCAAGCCATCGTTGACCATTCTTATTCTGAAGTAAAAGTTTAAATTCTTCCAAAAATACTTGACTTCAAAAATTACTGAACAATTTGCAAACGGCTGTAGCTACATGCTTATAATAACAACTGACATATATAATACGGATCGAGGGTTAGAGACTTCTGGTAAACTGCGCCGCTGCAGTGGAGCTGGCATTTGCAATGTTAATGAAAGGCTCGAACCCCAGGGAGAATCGCTTGGCGGAATGAAAAGGCGGCTCTGGTGTGATTTCTCGCTACGCCGTGTCGCGTCCGTCCAGCTGGCCCGCGCGTCACTGCAAGTTCCTCGCGTATCTGTTTAAAAATCGCATTTCTAATGCAGAGTCAGAGGCACGGCTGCACGAGCCGGGGGAGGGGGTGGGGGATTTGCATGCCGCATTTTTTCCTGCGATGAGGTGACACATTAAAGCATTACCCATAAATTAAACGCGCATAATCAATCCTGCCTGTTAACGAACGTTACGAGATGCTTTGATAGCATGAACTACGATAAAGAATTAAAAATGCAAAAATGGCCCGTTTTGTCATACTGAAACCAATCACCATATTGATTTACTGTAATTTTTTTACAGCGTTTTCAGTCGTTTCAGATTTCAAACTTTAAAGACCTTAGTATGAACCTATGTTTTACACACTGTAGTGTTCTATAGTACAGTATGTTTCTGTGGTGCAGTGGTTGGGTTTGACCAGGACTTTTGAACTAGTTGCACCATCTAGAGAGCATTAATGAACACACAGCCAATTACTTCCCGTCTATCTTTTCTCTCTCTTTTTTTTTAGCTCTCTTAGGTATTGAAAAAGGCCAATGTGCTGCAAAGACGACTAATTAATTTAACTTAATGAGAAAAAGCAGCCTGCGTTGACCGTTTTTATTTTATTTCCTTGCATGTTGAGTTTCATTGAACATTTCAAAGTAAACGAGGTCAGTTGTTATAATGTTTGGGCCCTTACCAGCCCCTAAGATTTGCTCCATACATGGCACACCATTAATCACCGTCAGTTGAATGAAGTCTCTTAGCAACAACGACAAACACTGCACGTGTCCCTTTAAAGATGGCTGCCGAAAAGGCAAAAGATTCAGGACTCTTGGGGTATTTTGGGCAGTTTCTTGGAAATTTGAAAAGGCTGACAGAACTATGTGGAAGATGGACTAAACCAAGCTAGGTGATGAAGACTGAAGGTAAGAATGTCAGTGCATCAGGAAGCTTACCACATAGCATATGACATACTATCATCTTAACCATTTGAATATTAAAAACTACAGAAAGCAAAGTTAAAAATAAAATACTGCAATTCATGTTTAAATACATTTGGCATGTGCATTGATTTTCAGCACTGCTCTGCATGTAACTCTGTACATTTCACTGGAAGCCCATTAATTAAAGTGGTCAAATTATAACAAAATGTTAATTTCTGCTTGCCGCTAACAACAAGAAAAACAACTTCTTGATTGTCTTAAGTTGTTAGAATTGTTTAAGGTCGAAATTGAAAAAGGGCAAGAAATTAATTGACACAATTAACAAAACACAATGAACATCAAGGAAAGGCAAACTAATAAAACTTGAAAGTTTCCCTTAAATTAAACTTCGCATAAAAACAACAATCAGTTTTAAACAATTCGTTTTATATCAAACCATGGTATTTCTCATGAAATTAATTATCAAACAACACAAAAACAAAACTGGAACCTAATTTGCCAAGTAATATTTTTCCAAATACTGATTATTTTTCCACTCACAAATACTTTGTAGTACTTGGGAGTGACTTAATGAAATGCAGAAAACAGAGATTTAACCAGACCAGACTGGGAAACATAAATAATTTTAGAAGTAAAACAATTCCGCTTCATAACTGACTAATACATTGGATCTTCTGGAATGTCTCTCGATTAAACTGCACAGTTTAACAAATCAAATTAAGGTTGAATTCGGAAACGTCTTGACCACTCGTTACAGATGATAAAACTCCAGATATGTCCCTGAAATTTTTTTAAAAAAGGACATTTTAAAAACGTGATTCTTGGGAACTAATGCATCGAAAATGAAACAAACAGAGCTTTGGAGACCGTGAAAGCGCAGTGTGGGGTTTTCCGCTGGGCCTCGCAGCTGTTTCCGCGCCTCCCTGGCCGCCACTGACATCAGTATGCATGCCCTCGCGCCGTCCTCCGCCCCGAAATATGACTTCATTGCGAAGATTAAAGCTCGCCAGTTTCCATTATCTCTAAGATGCATTTCAAAACATTGCACGGTTGCGGCTGTGATGGACTCGGAAAATAGCAGAATGTGCATTTAAATAGTAGGTGTGTAGGAGTGCTGGATATAACATGCTTGTGCTTAACTGCTCGTCTCCGCTCTGGGTTGTGGAGTTCGCATGTTGTCCGTCTTCTCTGGGTTTCTGCTAGATACTCCAATAGTCCAAACACATGCAGCTTAGCTAACTGGTGTCTCTAAATTGCCCATACAGTGTGACTCTGTGTGTGTGTGTGTGTGTGTGTGTGTGTGTGTGTGTGTGTGTTATCCCTTCCAGGGTGTACCCCACCCTTGTCCTGGGCTGCCGGGGATTGACTCCAGAGCCCTCTGTGACTCTGACAAGAAGAAGTGTTTTGAAGATGGATGGATGTTTGATTTAAAAAACTGCCAAAAACAACTTCCAGCCTCTTCGGTATTTGCTTGCCAGCTTTTCTTGATTCCCAAGTAACATAATCAATGACCAATAGTCAAAGTCCAAATGTTTTTTTTTTTCCCCCCTCAATCCAAGGTAAACAGCAGCAGCCTGTGAAATCTAGAGTTAGAAAAAGACCTGTAGGCTACATCTCGGGCATCTCCGTCTACAAAGCTCCCCATGTGAACACTTTGGTAAGGAAGCATTCTGAGTAACTGAAAGGCTAGTTTCGCCTCACCAAGGAGAAGCGTCCAGGAACGTAACTGGAGTGCCTGAAATCCAACACTTAACGTCTGCAGCCACACACGAGAAAGCGGTAACCGGTCATGCAAACACCATTTCCCACCAACGCTCCAAACACCAGCAGGCAAAGACGCAGTGTGCCAGTCTGGGAAGATCTGAAACTGGTGGTGAATACAAGAGGCCGACCACCTCAAAGCTGGACATCCGTGACGCCCGGCAGGACAACCGAGCCGTACCTGAGCTTAACATCCCCGCTGACGATGATGAGAAAACAAAAGGACGAATATGCGGGAATTCTACCAGGAAACCAGACACAAATAAATTAGTTTAATATGACCAACTGGGTTAACAGTGGCGACCACTTTAAATGACTCAACATACAAATGAAACATGTAGGATGGCATGGAATCAGCAAGTTCACGTCAATCATTAAAGGAAAATTCCATTCCAGCCAAATCGGAAATTCCGGAAGGGTAAATTTCCATCACATTAAAAATATCTCATAGGCTTTCCCAGAGAGATGTGGTTCTGGGCACTGATCTTAGCTCACGGTTTTTACTTTAATCAGCTACTTCCCATAATCCTGTGCCATACAACGAACCATGTAATATTCATACATTTTTTTTTATATTCACAGTACATTTGTGAGGTACCATTTCCTTATGGATGCCTATACTGAAGCAATTTAAACACAGCATTTGGGACAGGACACAGATTTATATCATAATGCTAAGCATTTAATCAATACAATGAAAAGCCTTGTGACTGTATATTACTTTAACAAATATGGCCATTAGCTTGCATTTCATTGTGCATCTAATTCCCATCAGACACTGGCCTTATTGGTTCAAAAACAGATAAAAGCCCCCCAGTTATGAATAATGAAATCTTATCCAAGTTACCAATTACCATTAATTATAATTTTTTTTTTGTTTCATCGGTCGCCATAATAAATTGTATTATATGTTACATTAACAAGGTTTAGCCTACTTTCAGAGGGCTTGTAATCTGCCTCGACGGTAACTGAAAAGCAAAGACTCCTCAGTCAGAATGTGAGCACATTGATACACGAAGCACTCCGTCTCAGACAATGCCAGTGGCTCGGGGTCGCCACTAGGGATCCATCTCCATTTATGTCAGAATCACCCTGCCGGCTCCATTAATGCCGTTACAGGTCACCGACAAGCATTATGGGTAAGAGTGAGCAAATGGACCCCTCCCAACACCAGAAGGGAATTGATTAAGGGAATGACTATGAAGAAGAGCGAAGGAATTATATACTCATAGAACAAATCTGATCTCCACACTTCACTTAACTCTGAATATGTTAGTGATCTCACACAGAAATATGGAAAATGGGCGACAGGGCAAAAAATTTAAATATATACCTCATATATACAAGCCAAATAAGTCGAAATTATTCCCCCTTTATATTATATGATTAATATTATATATTACCCATCAAGATTTTATGACTAAATAAATTTTGTATTAAAAATACTGCTACTCATGAAAGGCCAAAACAAATTCGTGCTCTGTGTAAGTGCTGCAGCAGCCCAGATGGAGGGGGAAGAAAACCTTCACTTTATAATCGCTAGCTATTGTTTCCAGACAACAAGTCATACGAAAGATAAGAGATATTTTGAAAAACACATCATTAGCACATTTGGATTGAATTTGAAGAGACATACATCAAAGATGCAATGGAAAGAGGGGGGGGATCCATTTTGATAGCAAAGCGGAGAAGCGTGTGATGTTCCGCCCATTATTAATCACGGCGCTACGAGCTCAGCTACACATGGCATGGCAGCGTACGCTACAAATAAGATACATATGCCAGGAGACCAGCACCGACGCCATGTCAGAAAGAAATAAAAAAAAGAGCTTTAAGTCCATAAAACCATTAAAATAACGCGACCAAGTGATGGCGAATTTCCACTATGAATTAACAGTGTCCGCAATATTGAGAGCATCCCCGCCCCTACGAATATCAATGCTGAAACCTATACATTTTAACAAGTGGCTGACCAAAGATCTATGATCCCCGCCCCCGCCACCATGAGGCAGGGCCCCTCCCACATTTATGACGCCATCGCCCCATTTGGAGCTGCAGCCTATGTGATGCGTGGGGTAATTGCAATATCTCTATGAGCAATTTTTTATTGATAATATGCAGATAAAACTAATTTAAGTTTCGTCTTGTCTTACTGTGTTTTTAAATTTGACAGGCCAAATTTGAGTGCACAATTGAAGCATATCAATGTAAACAGTACTGTCTCATTCCTCTATCTAGTTTAAAAATATATATCGACATTTAACAAAAACAAAAGTAAGGATATACCGTCCAAGCCAACGTGGTAGAATATACTACTTACCTACTGCTACCGTCTGCTGATAGCTGGTGAAAATAGTGATGTCATTGTAGGCAACTATAGTAAGTAAGTAAATAAGTAAATTTTATTTATAAAGCAGATTTCAAGAAAACTTCATGTTCACCAAAGTGTTGCACAATTCATACCTTCAAAACAAATAGATAAAATAAATTTTTTAAAAAACTCTTTCTTCTAACATTTTCCCTTCAGCCTGCGTTGTCTGTGATCCACATTAATATTTCCTTCTCATCATTTCTTTGTTTTTCTTATTAAAGCTTATATTTGCATGCCGATTTTGTGGGATAGTCTAAAATTTCGCTTTGCGGCACAGAAACAGCATGTTGGTGATTGCTGAGTTAACATCGCATGCTAATTTGCACAGAATGTCATCAACTCCACATTCATACTTGTGTGCCTAGTTCTGACAGTCTCTGTTATATAACAGGAACTCCCCATCACGCTTTTTACCAGCTGCCATAAAAGAACTGAGTACCTGCACCATTATACAGCATTTCCATGTCATAAAGTAATCTAGTGAATTTAGTGACTTTACTGACTGGGAAGAAAAGGGCAATACAACATTAGTGCAAATGTTGTAGGACTCGATTCTAACTGAAGTCACAATTTCTGTGACTCGGGCTCGATCATTCTTGTTCAAAGCTTTTAAGGAGTGCACATGAACGAGAATTTTATATATATATATATATATATATATATATATATATATATATATATATATATATATATATATATATATACACACATGTAATATATTTTATATATAAACATGTATATAGGCGCACACACACATATACATATACATACTGTACAACATATATACAAAAGTCAGCAACATTTAGTGTCCAGGCCCAGTAATTAATATAGTGACTTTTTAGATTGCTAATTAGAGGACTGATTGGCTGAAGAGTCCTCACACCTGGGTTTGACGAGCTGACCTAAAGGTTACCCCTAAAACCTGCATCCACACTGACCCTTGCTGGATAAGATCGCCCACAACTGCCTTAACAGAAGATAGATCGAGGTGACAAGGGGACGGTGCTTAATTTTGCTATGATGTTTTTTCCGATGAATAGCGGTGTTTTACGTGGGGTTTCTGCGTTGCATGTATAACGCTACAGTGACAATGAGCCGTCTCAGCTACGCGAGACCTGCGTGCGTTTTTTTTCTGTTTGACACATCCTGTTCCATTTACGCCGCCTAAGGCCCATTACTCTTGAATTTTGATTGTATCTCTCATGTAAAACGCCAGCAAATTTTCTGTAAATGCTTCAGTATACTTTTGTCTAAAAAGTTATTTAAAGGTTTCCTAATTCACACAAGGCTGTTTCATTTGCGTTCCCCAACCAAGCTCCAGGAAGGCATACAACACCAAGCCATCCGAAGGTCCTCATTGCTTACTTTTTTCTTTTCCTGAAAGCTAATTTTCAAACACAAGGTACACTCTGATTAAACCTGCCACTGTAGCTCTGGCAAAAGGCCGGCAGAGTTCTTTATTCGTTCCTTTTTTTCCATTTGTCAGCCTTTCGTTTACAAGCGCGTTTGATATAAAAGACGTCAGGGTACAGTTCTGAACCTTTGCCGGCCCAGTCGCCAGTTTACCAACGAGATCCGTTCCTTAAATCTGTCTTTAAGTCGGATTTGTAGGTAAGTTGGAAATAATAATTATACGGCAATAATAAAAGTAACTACATATGGTACTGTACTGTACCTGTAGCCAATGAACCACAGTAGTCACACAATGTTTTCACGAGTATCAAAAGTGGTGTGTATGTTTATTATCACGAACAGGGACGGATTACGGACCGGGCCAGCGGGGCCGCTGCCCAGGGGCCCTTGGGGTGCAGGGGGCCCGTGGGGCCCCTAGCCCAAAACAATTTGCAACGCTTATCAACAATGTATTTTCGTTTGTCTATTTTAGAGGGCCTACATTCTTTGATCCTCTGCCTACAAGGGCCCCTGACCCTATAGGGAGGGTGTTTGGCGGCCAAGGGCCCTTGAATTGTGGTGGTTGTGGTGGTGGTGCTGGTGGTGTTGGGGGGGGGGGGGGGGCCCTCACGAACGTTTTGCCCAGGGGCCCACACAAACCGTCCCTGATCACGAACCATTGCATTTAACCCAGGTTTTTATGTAATAGACTTCATGTTAGTCAATTTCTAAGTACATGTTTTCCATAAGTCGGATGTTCTTGCGTTGGGTACTTCCTATATTCCCTAGGTGAGGCCGAGCTATCTGACTAGCGTAGAGAAAATTACGCAATCGGCGTTAGCATGTCGCTAAGTCATTTACACATTTTTTTTTTCACGCTCACTGGCCACAGTGATTGATAGCACCTATCAACCAATCAAAAGTGCACGGGCCCAAGTTTTCCCGCAATTTACACATAACACGACTTTAAGTAGACTACGAGCTGTAATACAGCTTTTCTAAAACGTGAGTTAGCCAAGCGGAGCGAGTGAGTTTAACGTACATTCAGTGTGGCAGTGCATTGCCATATCACCCGTGGTCATCAGTCACTGCTGAAGCATGTGATATAAAGCAGCTCCCGTAACAGGGTTAAATTGTTCACAAACACTAAGTATAATCCATACCAAAAAAGTCTGTAAGCAGCCAATCAGGCTTTTTGGTATTACTAAACTGCTTCTACCGGCAGATACAATGGCTTTTTAACTCTGGCTTCACCTCAAAATGCGTAGCCATGTATGAAATCACAGACATGTATAAAACATTGGTAAATGTGCATACATAATTCACAAACCAACTCATGAACCCATGAAATGTAACAGAAGGTTCTATTATTGTACACACGCACACACCTCATACATACATACATACAAGGACAAAAATAACAATTTAAAAGGGGAAAAATTTAAAATAAGAAGGTAAGCAAAACATGACATCGAAGTAATACAAAATAAATAAATCTTTAGAGTAGTTCTGTTTGCACAGTCCTTTACAAATCAAAATATTTAATATTAGCAGAAAGCGTTTTGCGAAGCAAATAAGGCACGTTGGATTTTCAGACCCCGTTTATTTATCTCGAAGTCCTGCATTTAATGTATTTTGATCTTGGCTTAAAGTAAAGGATCAATCTGCAAGGCGGCGTTTGAAGCAGACACCGGCGTAATGGATTGCAGTAGAGCATATGGTGCAATGTGTTTCGCTTTGCAGAGTGCTTCTGACAACACGCCATATGAAAGGTTAATTTGCAAACTGAAAACAGAAGGGGAGCCAGACCAGACGCATGCATATTCTACTAGGTAAGGAGCAGCAGTGTGCGCTTAAACAAGGGAGCATTATATAGAGGTCTGTCCCACACTTCATTCACCTGACTGCGGAGTCACTTCTAAGCCAGACGTATAGCCTGGAAGCAATAAATGATAATAAATCATTATGATTACAAAACTTCATTAAAACTTAAATTATAATGCTTTACAAAAATAAGTCCACTTTTCCCAAAATGACATATTTAAGAACTACTTTGTTCCTACTTTGGGGTATGTTTTAAGTGTCGTTACATGAGAGTTACTCAAGCCAAAATAATACACCATCTTCAGTGTTATAATTAATTTGATTTTACAGTCTCCCGCACACTGTGGCTAACTGACGTCCTGTCAGGAGAGCTCGACGCAATCCGCTCTCGACATGGAAAAACGGCGCTTGTTCCCTCGTCGCCACCGCCGAACTTCCAAGAACTCAAATCAAAAACTGATGCATAGAAGTGGGACTCGTATGCAACATCTGGGCTTTGCAGCGCCATTTGGTGTCACGTCTGTGTTAGTCTATACCAACAAGTCCTGTCAGGGCTGCCAACTTTGGGCAGTTGGCTGGAGTGAAATTTTCAAGTTTGCACACACATGCACACGTATGTCACAGTTTTATTACCTTGTAAATGGTCTGTAGGGTTTGCAAATTACCCCAAACCTTTTGATGAAGCTAATTTAGGTTTATTATGGAATAATATAGATTTGCCGTGAAATTTTTTGCGCGACAGACTGAAATCGTGGTTGTCACGCCAGATGCGTGAGAGTCGGTATTCCTGGTTCTATTTACTTTTATGCACAGCTTTCCGAGAAAGTTACGCGAACTAGCTGCGAATCACACTCGCGGTTTCCGATTGATGCGCCCCTGGCTTGTATTTGTAATTATCAAAGAATTTCAGTTCAAACAATTTGTCAACGCTACAATAACCGACATCTCACAAAAAAAGTTGATACGGTATTTTAAAAATACCGTATCATCACATATGCCTGGAATATACCCAAAGATAAAAATGCAGGGTTTTTTTTTATTACAAACGTCACTCTGCTTTTATTTTTTACAAACGCTGCGAAATTTATTTGGTAGGGGAATTTCAGGGAATAGCGAGGCCGACTTAAATCAACTAAGCAGTCTGCGTTTTGAAGATAACTGCTAGTCTATCAGTCCCGTGTCTCCCAGTTATGATTCCTTTTTCCTACCACACCAAGAACAAATAATGCATCTTATCGTGAGATTAAATCCGTAATATCCTCAGCAATAGACAAGCCGTAAACAGCCTTTTAAATGACATTTGTTTCCACGTCCGGGTGGCATTTCATTCACCCTGTTGCCATACGTGTAATACTACAGCAGCACTCCGCAGCAGTCTGACAAAACCGGAGAGACAGCAGTTCAACGCTGCGTTTTTCTTCCCCCTGAGCTGAACTACCTGCAGATCAAATAGATAAAGAAATCAACACATCAAAGACGGTGCCAGCCGATGTCAAACGTTCCTCCGGCTCAGCGATCACTGACATAGGAATCAAGAAGCAAGTGTTACAGCTATTTCAAAGGCATCTGTGGAGTTACAGTCAAGATGTCCAGGACCCATTGTACTCGAGATCAGACAATTTTGATAAAGCTACACTTGCGAAAATTTCACCCATCCATTGAATTACTGATGAGTTTGAACCAAACTCTGTTTATTCAAATGACACCAAGACTAAAAATTATTTATTTAGAAAAAATGCAACGTGCCCTTTTTAAAGAACATATCAAACTGAAAATTAGATATATTAAAATATAATTTTAATAATTATAAAATATGCGTTTAAGTGCCTTAAATTTAATGATTAGTATAAAAATGCTAATTTAAATATGATTATGTTACTGGAATATTCAAACTAATTTATAATGTAAGAACAATTGCTGCATATTATATCAACAGTAAAAATGTTTTTACAATAAACTTTCAAGTTAAATCTAAATCATGTAACACAATCTACTCAAAATCGTCTCATACTTATTTAATGCAAAGAATGTTTGTGTGAAGTATATGTCTTTAATAGTTAAACAGAAAATAAAATGTATATATGGAAGAAAATAATGGTAACCATATAAGTACAATATAATTATGATATATAGTCAAAAGTCACCCCTTATTGTAAATGGAAGGGTGAGCATATCTTCCAGAGCAGAGTTCAAATTTTATATACAAAACTGATAATTTCAGGGGGGAATGAAGCATTTATGTAAATTAAAATGAAGTACTACAGTGGGGCAAAAAAGTATTTGGTCAGCCACCGATTGTGCAAGTTCTCCCACTGAAAATGATGGCAGAGGTCAGTAATTTTCATCATAGGTACACTTCAACTGTGAGAGACAGAATGTGAAAAAAAAATCCATGAATTCACATGGTAGGATTTTTAAAGAATTTATTTGTAAATTAGGATGGAAAATAAGTATTTGGTCAATTCAAACAAGGAAAATCTCTGGCTCTCACAGACCTGTAACGTCTTCTTTAAGAAGCTTTTCTGTCCTCCACTCGTTACCTGTCTTAATGGCACCTGTTCAAACTCATTATCTGTATAAAAGACACCTGTCCACAGCCTCAAACAGTCAGACTCCAAACTCCACTATGGCCAAGACCAAAGAGCTTTCGAAGGACACCAGGAAAAGAATTGTAGACCTGCACCAGACTGGGAAGAGTGAATCTACAATAGGCAAGCAGCTTGGTGTGAAAAAATCAACTGTGGGAGCAATTATCAGAAAATGGAAGACATACAAGACCACTGATAATCTCCCTCGATCTGGGGCTCCACGCAAGATCTCATCCCGTGGGGTCAAAATGATCATGAGAATGGTGAGCAAAAATCCCAGAACCACACGGGGGGACCTGGTGAATGACCTGCAGAGAGCTGGGACCAAAGTAACAAAGGTCACCATCAGTAACACACTACAACGGCAGGGAATCAAATCCTGCAGTGCCAGACGTGTTCCGCTGCTGAAGCCAGTGCATGTCCAGGCCCGTCTGAAGTTTGCCAGAGAGCACATGGATGATACAGCAGAGGATTGGGAGAATGTCATGTGGTCAGATGAAACCAAAGTAGAACTTTTTGGTCTAAACTCAACTCGTCGTGTTTGGAGGAAGAAGAATACTGAGTTGCATCCCAAGAACACCATACCTACTGTGAAGCATGGGGGGGGAAACATCATGCTTTGGGGCTGTTTTTCTGCTAAGGGGACAGGACGACTGATCCGTGTTAAGGAAAGAATGAATGGGGCCATGTATCGTGAGATCTTGAGCCAAAACCTCCTTCCATCAGTGAGAGCTTTGAAGATGAAACGTGGCTGGGTCTTCCAACATGACAATGATCCCAAACACACTGCCCGGGCAACAAAGGAGTGGCTCCGTAAGAAGCATTTGAAAGTCCTGGAGTGGCCTAGCCAGTCTCCAGACCTCAACCCCATAGAAAATCTGTGGAGGGAGTTGAAAGTCCGTGTTGCTCGGCGACAGCCCCAAAACATCACTGCTCTCGAGAAGATCTGCATGGAGGAATGGGCCAAAATACCAGCTACTGTGTGTGCAAACCTGGTAAAGACCTATAGTAATCGTTTGACCTCTGTTATTGCCAACAAAGGTTATGTTACAAAGTATTGAGTTGAATTTTTGTTATTGACCAAATACTTATTTTCCACCCTAATTTACAAATAAATTCTTTAAAAATCCTACCATGTGAATTCATGGATTTTTTTTTCACATTCTGTCTCTCACAGTTGAAGTGTACCTATGATGACAATTACTGACCTCTGCCATCATTTTCAGTGGGAGAACTTGCACAATCGGTGGCTGACCAAATACTTTTTTGCCCCACTGTATATTGTTTCTCCGAACTAAATTTAACTCAAGAGTAGTTTCAGGGTTAATGGAAATATTAGACTACTGTATTCAGCAACTGTGTATTTCAAGTAGCCCTCTAATGGTGACAAATCTAAAACAGAACAGAACAGAACAGAATAGAACAGAATAGAATAGAATAGAATAGAATAGAATCATTATCTCCACATGACTAAGTACTGGAAATTTGTGTTGGTACTTTCCTACAGGGCGTGAAAATAGGAGACAACAAGACAACAGGATATAAAATGTACTAAATAATAATACAACTTAAACTTTGGGCTCGTACAATTTAAATGTGATACCGACTAGAAGACAGATACCACAAAATACAGAGAAGATCTTTAACACGGAATTCATAACGCGTCTCAAAAGCAGAAGTCGTCACACTAGTTGGCTTATCTCTTGATCGTGCATAAATTGTCTCATTCATATTCAGCTGTATGAAATGGTTCATAATCACTTCTGATAAAAAATACCGGAAAACAGAGGGAAAAAATCTTATTGCAAATTTTTATCAATTTGTTGTTTAAACAGGCAAGTTTCCCCACGTGAGAAAGAAAGAATTATCTAATGCAGGACATTAAATCATCCTATAATTAATTTGAGAAATTTGTATAAACTAATATTCTTTAATTGTTTTTTAATTGTATTTTATTTAATTGGTATTTATATATTCCTGATTAGGTTTTAGGGAGAGACAACAAATATTTAATTAGCAAAGCCCATACACCATACTTTGGTCTTTGATTGGACTGACTGGACTTAAAAGCCAATTATTTTGCAGCCTCAGCAATTCTCTCTCTCTCTCTCTCTCTCTCTCTCTCTCAACACACTGTTCATGCTGCTAACTATGTCCTCGGAAACATGTGACCTGCAAGTTCCACCGAACAGGAAACCTGAAGCTACCTTGCCGATGATGGAAAAAACACAGGTAGACTGGTAAACAGTGTCTGTACCTTATATGGTGGACGCTATGCCATACGGTAGCATGAACGTAGCTACAGTTCATCAGGGGATGAGTTTAGCATCCGGCATGGCTGTTTTTGATCTTTCGGCGTTCGGAACAGGACCAGGTGCTGTATGTATATAAATATATCTGGTCATCCAATGAAACGCAGCAGCTCCATCGGCTACCGTCTGAGTCAGAATTCCAAACAGCTGCCGACTCCTCCTCGTCAGAACATCTCCGGTTGGGCCGGCGAGCAGATTCACGTGATGCAGAGACTTGGCAGCGAGAAGGTGCTTCACTGACAGCAATTTCTGATGGGGGTGACGTCGGGGTCAGTGCGACAAGACCGGTAATAAGAAAACAAGGAGCCACATTCACAGAAAAAAAACACAAATAGATGACATATATATATACACACTGCCGAATACGAGGAACAGGTAGGTCCAATCAGATCAAGCAAATCAGGTCACCTGACCAGGTGGCCTGTATTCATGCTCTCTTCTCCCTCCCCCACCGTCCTGCCCCAAGCTCAAGCCTCACAAATAACTTTGAGGCGAATTACTGTCTGAAAAAATTATAACGGTACATTTATAAAGGAACGTTTCAAGCAGGTGAAGTGAGTTTTATCTGAAAACATAAAAGGTCCTCAGAGCCATTTGGCACAGGAGAGACTGTTCACAGCGTTCCAGATCCACCTCGATTTCCTGTCCATGACGCTCCGACATCCAAACAGCCCTGCGAGATCCCTCCAGCGGACTCCAGGCCCAAGATAAATGTTCCCACATTCGCAGTAAAGCACCTTCGAAAGACATTAGCATTGTCTGGAAATGCACACCAGCTGAGCGCCCTTTGGGATCGTCCCTGATTGTATGGAAAGCAGAAGCACGCTAACATTGCAGAAAGTGGACTGGAATGCTGTTCCAGGACAAACCCCTTCCACATATCCTCTGCTGCCTGGGGTACCACAACCTCACACTGCATAAGTTTGTAGAAGACGGATAAATGGATGGATCTAGACAGTAACATTAAAACAATGTATGTTGGAAAGTTTCATTTAAAATATCTCATATAACGCTGGTCTAAATTAATGCTCATCCATCCAAACATCCATCCATCCATCTGCAACTCTTTAATCCGGAAGCACAGGACATAAACTCTCTTTCCAAATTAATGAAAGCAAAATGTGTTCACTCAGATATTTTATAAATCTATAATATACTGATACAATCTATATAAAATACTATATATATGGGTTAAATGAGAATAGGGTTTCCAATAAAATAATTTTAAATTGTCCAATGTACATTAAGTGAGTTGCTTCTAACCAGGGGCGTCAGAAACATTTTGAATGTGGGGGGGGGGGGGGGGGGGGGACACACTGGCATAAAACTAATATTTTATGTTAAATGTGGGGGGGTTCAAACGAATTATTATGAAATATGAGGGGGGACACGTCCCCCTCAGATTTAATTGCAGCGATGCCCATGCTTCTAACTATATTTGGAAACCAGGAACAAATGGGTAAAAAATTAATCCCATAATAAATTTGGAAATGAAACGTAAGTGATAAACACAAGTAACAGACTGCATGCACACCAGCATAACTTAACAATGATCTATAACTACTGAAGTCATATTATTTTAAGTTTTAAGCAAACAAGTACCAGCGGTCAATATGACTGTATAATAATCCTATGACGTTTTGATGCAAAATATGTGATTTTTTTTTTTTTTTTTTTGCACTTTTAGATTTGCCAGACGAGGCTGGGCATTTCAATTCGGTTTCTGCAGAGAATTGTGGCTTCTGTCCTGAAACTCAAATAAACACCAAATTCACGGATACGTCAGCGGGGAATTAGTCGACGCAAGTCCAAGTACAGTGACTGAACTAAAGAGAAGGTGAGACATTAATGAATGCAGGTGTCCTCACAGAGCATTATCCACAGGCACAAGAAAACCACGCAATCTCAAAGAACACAGCACACAGCCACAATGTAGCACATAAAAATGGGCTTTAAACAGCCAGTCTGTAAAGACACATCTCCGCTTGTTACATGCCAAAAGACATTCCCCATAATCGTGGAGTTTTTCTTAAAAGAAACACATTTTCCACCTCATTACCACCTAAACTTTGTGATTGCCTGAAAATACACGTCTAAAGTAAGAATCTGCCATCCATCTGACAAGTCATTCATCAAAGGACTTTTCCTTTAGCCGGAGTTAATGGAGAAGATACTCAGATAAATATCAACATTATTCTAACTAATAAAAATGAAATTTCACCACCTGAATGTACACAAAACTGTCACATTTAAGTTTATGTAACAGTATAATAACGTAGCACCATAAAACGCTGTAATTTAAACTACGGACTCCTGAATCCATGGTGAAGTGACTGAATTCGAATCATTCTTTCATTAAAGCAGTTGGCTGCCATAGATACAGTCAGATCCTAATATGGTCAGAAGCAGTGGGCGGAGCTTGGTAAATGCTTGTCACTCAGACATGCAGCTTGCTTTTTCAGGGTTGCCCTATTTCCTACTCTTCTTTTCCTTTTCACCTATTTTTTTTTCCTTGTAAAAAGATCACCACCACTAACAGGACCTCTGGCTCTCCACTCAGACAGAAATATGACTGAGACTATAACTCCGTACAGTTTAACTGCATTTACACGAGTCAAAGGCTTATGCTGCTATTCTCACAGCTAAAAGGTCGCCCTGTAAAATCCTCATGCACAGAACGGAATCTGACATTGTGTCACTACACATTCGATGCTCAGCTTTTCAAGCGTCATTCTGCATAAAGTGTTATCGCCCATATTCTCTTAAGTTAACCAACAATTGGATACAAATACCTCAATACCGTAACCAGCAAAAGTTTTACATTCTCATCCACGGTGCCATTAAATATATATTTCGGCCCCCGCACAGCTGGAGCCGGCTTTAACTTTAATAATGTAGTATGTTTTCACAGTGCACGGAACACCTCCTGGACACAGAGGGCCGAGTATTACTGCGTGGAAAGTACACGGTGCATTTTCGACGCGTCGGATGAAGTGTGGCCAAGTGCAAATTAGGTACGAAAAAAATGGCACAAGCAACAAACTATCGGAACTCTGGGAGGGTGGCACCCGGTGTTTTCTTGTACGATGGCTTTTTTAGTAAAAAAAGGTCCCTAAAAGGCTGGAAAAAGCTGGCACATGGCGTCTTGAAACCCTTATTTCACACTTCAACCAGAACGTTAAACACAGGGGTCTGTTGCCAACCCCCCCCCCCCCCTCTCCGGCCCACTCCCCGGCCCAGCCCTGTATCGCACAGACTGGCTAAAATAGGTTAGGCATGGAAGTCATTTCCCTTCTAGGTGTTCTAGCATTTCTGTCCAGACTCAACAAAGTCATGAAATATCATTAACATCTGATTCGGGGATGTCTGACAACTGCCTCTTTGTTCCCAACAGCAGACTGGGGGAAGCTGAACGGCATTACCATATCGGCAATATAATTATACCTATTAGGCAGAGGAATATAGGATTTGTTTCAGATTTTTTGCTTCTATTTGCTGAGAGAAATGGTGTGTGAATATGTCTATTGTATTCTTTTCATTTTTGTAAGTGGCATAAACATTACCTCACCTTAACTAGGAGCAGAAATGGTTCTGGGCAAAATAGACTAGTTAACTTAATGGCCTGTACAATCAGAGCCTTGTTCCCCCCCCCCCGCCCCCCTCCGAGAAAAATGGTACCATCTTTCTGAAGTCAGGGACCGTGTGGCGAAAAGGAGAGGAGAAAACGTTCATGAGCTGTTAATGTACGACGTTGAAGCCAAACTTAACGGTAAGTGTCTCAATCAATTTGTCTCCCTCATTCTTACTGTCACGTTACGCAATTAGGCCACGTCTCCCTCCGGCAGAGAAAAGGTATTTGTGGAGGTATGTTTTGATTTACTCCACTGAAAAGTAATAAGCCAATTCTGTACGGCATTTCTCCCTTTCAATCAAAGCGCAAGTCGAATTACCATGATGAGATCACTTTAAGAATCTGTTTACGTACAGTCCATGTATAACGTAAAACACAGCACACATGATTTATTCTCAAATAAGTTTAAGGATGTTTGCCAAGGTAAGGGTCTGAGTAAGAAAGGTAAGGCCAGCAACGCTCAGGCTGCATTAAATGTCGTATGATTATTTTCAACTTAATCCATATTCCAACCAGTTATCCTGGTCTGGGTCCCAGCAGACTGGAGCCTACCCTAAGCGACACAGGCACTAGGCTGAGGTACACCCTGGACAGGATGCCAGTGCATGGCAGGACACACACACTGAGAATCAGTTACTGCTTCAGCTATCACTGTGATTCCTATGTGCGATATCAAAAACTTTCATAATACCTTAAAGAATATCTTTTAATTCCTGATAAAAATGTGTATTTTTTAAAAAGCTTTCAAAAAAATCGTACGCAGCCTCCAGAGGGCTATTTCAAAAACCGGTCCTTTTAAAAGTCGTGACCTTGTACTGGAAAAGCGTTTGGAAGACGGATGGAGTACTTAGAAAAATTAGTAACGTAACACAGGCAGGTACATGAGATATTAGGGCTGCTAGTGGTTAGTGTTACGGATTTATCAACAGGGAATATCCGAGGGACGTCAACCGGTGAAACATGCAGGTATTCTGGAGATGAGGAGCTGCAAATTAATGACTGATCCTGCTTTGTGGTGGATTTGTCATAGCACTGTTGCCTCACCTTAAGTCCGAATGTAGCAAGCGACCTTTGCACCGCATGTGTCTGTCATCATCGTGGGGGATAGAAGCCGCGCTCGAGCTCATTACCGCGTACGGACCAGCGACTGGCGAATCGCCGGAAAGGCGCCAAACGGATCAAAGGCAGTGTACAGGAGCTGGGGGGGGGGGGGGGGGGGGGGCTAGAAACAGATGATCCTTCAGAGCTACTGGATCACCATGTCAGAGGAAGCATTTATCGTCTGCGTGTCAGATGTGGGCAGCGAGAAACGTCAAACAGTGTTTGAGCTGGAGAGGAGTGTGAGTGGTGTACTGAAAGGTAGGAAGGAGGCAGAGCCGGCAAGCGAACGGCCCCGGAGCATCTCACGACGCCTCTGAGATATCAACAAGGCCCGCAGAAGGCCAGCACTGTCATCGTCGCAATTAAGAGCTTAAGGACCAGTCGACATTCCCGTGTGGGAATCGGTTAGGGGAAAGTTGTCATGGCATTAATTAAGCAATCAGCAGAACATTCCCGGTTCTCCGTTCCCGGTACTGATTTGTTTGCCTGCGTTCAAAGGAGCGGCAAGGGCTGGGATGGCTCGCCTTTCAGAAGTGATATCTGGGAGCGATTGATCCCAGTGAACCACAAAATCAGTTCCAGCCCTTATCTACCTCCCACCCAGACTGCGGGCTCCGCGATGGGAAAGTCTTCAGGCCGTTGCGATGCGAGGCCCACACAGACCAAAGAGCCACATGTTTGCAGTAAGGGCGGCAGAGCCACAGGCTGCGGTGGGGGCATGACGCGGCGCCTTGGATCTTCACGTAAACACGACATTTTCGTTTTGTCTCTTCTGCCTGATAAAGAAAATAAAATCTTTTCAGAAACATGACCTCACGATCTAAGACATTGGTAATTAAATCCAGCCCCGATATCACACAATAATGATGTGCATTACTATATGCAAGTAGAAAACACTGCATTATCATAACATTTCTCATAATCTTAGATGTGTAGGATACTTGCGACATTTTCCACCAGCCCGAGGAATGTAAAAGGCATAGATATTTTAGACATCTCATATTATTATGCATTACCACAAAAACTTTGAAGTCCCGGCCCGTTTCACAAATACCAGTCAGATGGCTTTCACGTTCCTCTCATACGGCCTTTTGCGAAACGCTGTGGGTCCAGGCGTCTCTACCCTTAACAATGTGTAGCGCATGGTGATTAATTACAAGTTTCTGAAACTGACAGCTCGGCTTGATTTTTTTTCAATTTTGGAAAGTCACCCAGCTAAGGGATTGAATGTAAAATGCATGAGGGGCTTCTGAAAACACGGTCGGCGTAAACAGTTGCGGCACTAATACTCCCACGTACTTCTGGGGCCAGGGAAATGTCCGGGCGCTCTGTGGAGACGCCCCTGCGGCAGAGAAAGCAAGCAGAGTCAAAGGGGGGGGCAAACCCTCCCACCTGCCTCCCTTCCATCTTAGTGGTGAAGTTTACAATGACCTTTCGGGCCGCCCGGCTGATGGACCACTGACGTTAAGTGCCATACAGTTGGTGGCATATCGGAGCGACCTTCCGGTGCAAAAGCAGCACCTGTCGCTCACGTCAATCGACCGGCGACGCTCACAAACTCCAAACTGGCCATTTCAACTCGTTAGCGTTTGACCCTCCCTCAATTAACAATAAACACAAGGAGGTCCTGCTTTTACCATCAATTATTCCGCTCTGCGGCTAGATTAATCCTGGTAGCAGCTTAATGAGATGCAATACTTTTGGAAGATGAAGAAGAGAAATGAGGACTTGTGGCACCATGAGTCCTGTAACCATTAACCGGTGACTTATGTAAGGAAAAATGGATGGAATCACACCGAAGAGGGGCCCACCTTATTTTAGGGAAAAAAGGGTAAAATAATGCAAGTACCAAAACTAATCAGCAGAGAACATATATCAAGACACGACTGAGATCCGGTGTGACCCCCTTGGCCTGAGATAATGAGCCCGCTGGTCCTGGGATGATAAGAGCATGTTTATGCCTCACGTTGGTGGGATCTCATTCCAAAGCGGGAACTCAGAGGAGCCCCAGATTGCAAGGCGAGATTGAGGCCCAGAAGGAAAGTTTTCAGACTAAACGAATCTCCTGGTTCCCCCGTGGAAAATCTCCAAGGACGAGTGGAGCCTGGAGGAAAATCCGAAGACAGAAATAAAGAGGTCTTGTGTGACCCGGCGTTCCGTAGCCGCTCGCGATAATAACGGAACGGAATACGAGAAACCGCACGAGCGCGGGATGAAAGCGAAGGCGACGGGCACCAGCGCTCCAGAAACGCCCCCCCCCCACCCACCCCCGGGAAGCTGCGTTTGCAGGAGGGCTGGGCCTCCGGTCAGTCGGGACGCCGAGGGGAGCTGAGCGGGGTTTCGGCATAACACTTAACCCTTCGAAGCCCAGAAACTTTACAAGTCAGCAGGACTATGTTAACAGGGCCGTTAACAATAAGCTTCATGAATTAAAAAGTGACATGAGATATAATTAATTCCATTGGCTCATTCGTAAATACATAAAATCTGTCAATAAACTAAACATTACATACTGCAGATATTTCTGTAAATATAGGCCTATCTAGACTACCTATCTATAATCATGCAATGATAACAATCATTTGAATTTATCTAGTTTAAAAAGTATGAATTGGAATATTTATGGATTATACCACTACGCATGGGTGTGAAATCGCATTCGTGTCTATTTCGTGACACGATGAAAAGGCAGCGTTCTGTCGTTTTTGCACATGCGCACATTTTACCACATACATGCAGATGTGTACTGGTACTGTATTCCCACACATGTACTGGATATGTGTAGCTTTGCCTCAAACAGTGATCGTTTAGTCGGCATTTAGAGGCGCTTTACGTTATATGTCAGCCAGCTCCTGACGCTTTTTAAATGGATGCTTTTCAGGAAGCGCAGCCGGCCAGCCGGCAGTCCGTTACTGACAGGTAATGAGACAGGCAGACAGGCAGGAAATCGGAGCCGCTGTTTGGGTCCCCGGTCCCGGCCATCAGCCGCATAACCCAGCAGCCCAGACGAGCCCCGGACCCTCCGAGCTCCCATTCACTGCCTTTTATAGATGACTATTAAATCGTCAAATTGTTTCGACTTGGAACCATTTCATCTCATGCACGTAATGCATTTAGCAGGTGTCCAGGGCGACTCAAACAGAAACGGTTTATAGCAGGCATGTGGCAACGTTTTTTTTTCTTATGTATTTTTAACGGTGTCAGTTTAAACAAAGGTGTCAGTGATCAGAATTATCATCTATGGCCACAGGTTATCTGGCTAGTAAAGACAAACATGCCGCAACATTAAACTGTGTTTCTCAGTGCGATTCATGCAAGGTAAATGTTTTCATTAAATCGCGTGTTTTAATGAGATTTCCTTTAGGGTGTCTTTGATTATTTTAAATGCTTTGTTTGTGTCTATAAAGGGCAGCGTGTGTGTGCGTGTGTTTTTTTTAATACAATATACACAACATTTTGAGTATGGAGCAGAGATTTCACAGATTCCAGCATCCCACTTTCATCTCAAAATGGTAATTTATGTGTATCAAGCTTGAAAATAAGACGAAAATTAGAATGAACGACATCCATAGAAATAACTCATCTATATTACCTCTTCTTATTTGCTGGAAAACAAACCATTGAAATTCCAGCACCCTGCCACACTTCATATATCATCGCAACTGTAGAGAACGCAATTAAAATATCAAAGATGTATTAAACGGGACTGAAATGGAAAACTTCACAAAAGAGAAACTCAGCAGGGGGAAATAATTTGGATAAAGTAAACATGCATATAAATTATTGTTGTTTTTAACATACAAACCAGGAAAAACTAAACGTATTCCTGCACTGATTGCAAACACAAACAGTTTTGATAATCGCTGCTGTTATTAAAATCAGCAGTAAAGTTACTGTTTTATTTTCGGAGGGCGGCTTTTGTACAGTGCATTTGTTTCCGAAGACAGTTTAGAGCTACGCTGCAGTACACTGTTTTCATAATAAGCCATGATCGTTAATAAATCTGCATTTAAGAAAAAGTTGCATTTCTGACAGCACCGTGTGTGAATCACTCGCATCCGACCTAAACTTGCAAACTTTACTTTTTTCGCTATACTCAAAAAAGAAAACTACACTATAACCAGCAAGTGTAGAGAAGGGCTGGGGAAACCGCAGCAAGTTTTGAACTAAGCATAAGTTTAAAAAATAAATACATGCATCTCAGAGTTAACTGGAGACCACGTCTTTAAGAGAACAATGGGCCTATATTAAATTGAGTTTGAAAGTGTAATTATAACATTATTATTGGTTTAGATTGTAGGCCTTTCTATAGACTAAAATAAAACAATTCATAATTAAAGTGGATCTCATTTGTGCATCTGACGATTGCTGGTCTCAGTTCAGCCACACACTGCTAATAAACAGAGGCGTCCGCATGTGCAGCAATATGGGGTACGAGACCACGGAACTGATCTGGGAGCGGCCAGCAGCGTAAGATCACAGTGCTATGGAAACATCCAGAGAACTCGCAAAGCAATTACGTCCAGTTCATAGTTTAATGGCAGTTTTTGTGATAACCCTTAATCTCCTCAGCACTATGTCAGTGATACATGCAATAAGTATATCCTAATTAAAGAGATACAAACTTAAGGGGGATTTTACTGGAAAAAATATATAAATAAAAATGAGGGGATTACAAAGGGTTCATATAGAATAAGCAGCTCAACCAATTATTTCTTAGTCTGAATTCATTTATACTTCTCTGGAAAAGATGTTTCTCAAGCCAAATTGTATCATTAAGTATTGTCACAGGGGGCGAATTATCCATTTCTGTGAGGGTGCGGCGTTCGAAAATTACGGCATTATTTTCCCCGTAAAGCCCGTTTAGGAATAAGCAAACTTAACGACAAGCAGGCGCACGTAGTGCAAATGCAGGAAGGACTGTGTAGAAAAAAGAAAAAGGCAACGTTGACCTTTCGAACGGCTTCTTGTGAACAAGGGGAACTGAAACAGTGAAACACGGATGCCGGAGCCGACAGCAGTAATTACCGGAGACAAAGGCAGGCCGAGGAGCGTTTAGGTGCCGGGACACGGCACACCACGAGCCGGCAGCCAGTACATATTTTCCGCCGTGTTCCCGGAAGACAGCATCCAGTCGGCCTGCCAGTCGCTCTCGCTCCGTGGGCGAGGGGAAAAGCCGGCAAATCGCAAACAGTTAACATGTTTGACAGAGCGCCGCTTCCCATGTTGACATAAAACTTTAGGTCATTCTGGCCGGCTCGCAGGATTCCTGATTCGTAACTGCACTCCTGCCAAGTGTCTAGCAGACGGTCCGCTCTCCCACTCTTTTGTTTAGCGAGAGGAGAGCGCTGCATTTGTCTGAGACGGCCCACAGACAGAAAAGGATGATGTCAGGTGCGCTGGGTTCTGTGCGCCTCACTGCCGCTGACTCCAGCAGAAAACCATTATGTTAAGCCGAGCTCCCCCAGGTTCGAGCCCCCCATGATCCATCACTCGATTGGGACGACGCCTCCGATTCCCCGAGCAGACCGATCCCTCCCCCTCTGCGTACATGTGGCGCGTTCCGGCTCAGGGAATAACTGAAGCCGAGGGTTACCAGTCACATGCATTAACAATCGAACGGGGGATTCACTTAGTTCCTGTCTCATTTTGTTGTTTGGTAGACACATGCTTTTGATTTGGGACAATAAGAACGAAGAAAAATATGATGTAAGAATTGCATTTTACACAGTCTTATGCAAAATGCTTTTTTCCCCATTAATACTATTTATAGCTTCTAATGTTCAAAACAGACATTCAGCACCTTGACTCTTGCATAAAACAGTAGTTATGAGCGCCTGTATTCCAACTGGTATTTTCCAGTAACTGGGCTTTCTAGAAGCAGCAATTCGATCTTTGGCTAAAGGAGATTTCTATCCAAAAAGTACTTAACATTTTCTGGACCTGCTTTTGTTTGTCTGTGAGCGTTTTTTTTTTGTGTGTGTGTCATCATCGGCCTTTTAACAGCTAAGAAACGTCAAGTTCCTCAGCTGTATGTAGCCGCCCCCCAAGCCGCTAACGATGGAACTGATTTGGAGAGGAGCCGAAACCAGCAGCAGAACACGCGGAGAAACAGACGAGAAAAAACATTGGCGTCCTGAGTCGGTCAGGTATTTTTTTTATTTTTAACAAACATCTCACCCAATTCTAGACTCGGTATGCCTCCCTATTTATGATAAAATTGAATGTAAACGTCAAAAAAAAAAAAAAAAACTAACGAATGCTTATGACCCTTCAAATATTAAAAGTATTTGGTTCAAATATTAAAAAGTGAACTACAATTTCCAGATTTTCTTTGCTCTACAGTGTAGACATTCCAGGCTTAGAATTTAGAATAAACAAAATATCAGTGCATTTCTATACAACAGATTTGCTACAATAGAAAAAACGCTTCCCGTAAGAGTAAGTAGGAGCAGATATACTGCACTATAAGTTAAACGCATCATACATATTTTAGCTATTAAATATTTTATACCTTTATTTGTTAATCTATTCTGCTACTGCCAAATTATGCATGTTGTTTATAAAACTTTAAAAAGAAGAAATACAAAAGTGTTTTACAGCTTAAAATGCACAATTGAACAAACAAATATTGGGGCAGAAGTAAACAGAAAAAGTCACATTAACACTCTGCACGTGACACGTGAAAATATTTGCAACAAATAAAAGATATTTTTGAAATTGCACAGCGAGGTTCCCAGGGAAGACTGATGGGTCGCTTCATCCCCGCTGACGCGCTTGACAGCATCAAGCGAGGAAAACATTTAGAATCTCGAACGCAACATATATTTTTAACACAGAAATGAACGTAGGCTGAAAGGTACAGAGAAGGCTTTTAGTCTGGATCCACCCGCTACCCCCTCGACGGGCCACAGGATGCGTGGTGACTCACAGAGGTGCCTCCCCCCTCCCCCGTTTGGGGACTGACTCTGCCTGCAATGTCACAACCATGGCTTGGCATTTCAGAGACAAATGTTAACACGTCACTGTAGTTGAAATCCCATGAATAATTGTTTGGCACTATCTGACATGAGTACAATCTCACCGCGTCAAAAAGAGCCGTTCGGATAAATTAACAATATGCAAAAGAGGGACCGACTCCGGGTTTGTTTACCCACAGAGGGAGAACGATGTCACATGAAATTTATTCACCAGTCCGAATGTAGTAATTGAGGCTATAAAATCTCCAGTGATGAGAAATGATATACTGTCCATCACTTTGAGCATTTGCTGATGACGCGTAGCTGTTAGTTTTGTAATGACGACTTCAAAGATAATCAGCAATAGCAGCAAAGATACACATCAATTAATCATCATCACTGTCGAAGTCATGAACAAAGAGACCCAGATTTGTGCAAAACTCTACTTGTTTTCCTTATGAGAAGGGAACTGTAAGGCTCACATCAGCAGGTAAGATCCGCCACTTTCTAATGCCATGAGTAACCTGCTGTTGTACCATGGAGTGAAGTAGTTGAATTTCATTGCTAGTCATTACATGTCAGCGTAAGTAGTTCTGGATACATGTCATAACCAAGTGAAAAATAAACACGCCACAAAGCCATGCCTGGATAAGATCAGCTGAATGCATAAAAATAATCAAAATGTCAACCAAACCTGACTGGCAATCAGGTCAGCAGGAGCAAGAAGGTGGAGCCAGAGAGTGTCGAAGAATCAACCGCCCCATGACGAGCCCAAGCCAGGCACCACAGTACCTGGCCAATGGGACAAAAGTTGATTTGGAAAGGTGCGCCAATAGCACCCATAGAGTGCCCTTCGTCTTCAGAGCAGATCCGACGCTAAAATGACACATGAAGTCATCACGGCCTGTATACAAGACTTGGCTAGAGTCTAGCTGAAGAGCTGCGTCAGACACTTCTCTGACTGGCCACCGGGGGTTCCACTGAGACAGGGGCGAGGCCAAGATGTGCTCGACGGCAGGGTCTTGTGCAGATCAGTGCCATCGGCAGGCAGCACTCATCAGTATGCGGCACGGCCGAGCTGGAGGAGGCAGGGCAGCCGGACAGGGGACAGGGAGGAATATCGCGATGGAAAGTCACTAGCGGGCCCTGAGCACCTTGGTGACTTCATCCCGGCTCCTGAGCGCCGAGGCTAATTTAAGAAAATGGTCTGGAACAGTCAGCACGCCATGCAGGCACAGGTCATGATTCTGGCGAGAGGGTCTGAGCGAGCCCCCCGTTCATCTGTCACACGGCACACGTGGGCCGAATTTTCCATCCTGAAACATATAAATTCAGAATGATCGTGTGTGTGTGTATACCCATATACTCTGAGATGTACATATTTGTCATAATGACCCACAATTTGTACGAGCGATGATTGTAACAGATGAAGTGAAGGTAATCACCGCGGTGAGCTCATGGGTCACTCCAAACGCCCTCACATCCACGGCCAGAAAACTCATTATTTACACCGGCCAGCAAGGGAAGTTTTCGCTCTCCGCTGGGCACTAGATCGACACTTGACAGGCTTGTTTTCTTTTGTCTTGATGACCCCAATTTGGCCTGGGGATGTCTACATGAACGGCAGGCCAGCGGCTCGCAGTTGGGAGGATCCGTCTCCCTGCCCGCGCTGGTCTTCAGGCCCTGCCACCCCCCCCCCCCCGAGGAGGTACTTTTTTCATAAGCAGCACACCTTTGGAGATCTTGCCTGTCACAATGTCTTACTGCAAAAACAAAAATGCGTATGTATCACAGTAGCTTCTGACATGCAGACTCACGGGTGTTAGAGTCAAGCTCATGGGACCCCCCCCCCCCACACACGTTTGTAAAATGTCACTTGAAATAGGAGGAATTATTCAGCTCCGGGTTTACAACAAAGCAAGACACCGTTGCGGAAAAAGGGAGCACGTTACAGAACCTCACCACACGCAAGGACGATTTTGTCATGGAGGGGAAGGCACGCACAATATCAGTGCCAACGTTCACCCCCCCGAGGAGGTGCTCCTGAAGAACGGCCTCTCGCTCCCGCTGTTCGTGCACTCTTCCCTCTCGACTGTCAAGGACCAGCTCCCCGTTATAAATGTGATAATTTTTCCTGAAGTATTTTCAAAGCGTTGATGTATCTGTCCTTTGAAGATATTCAGGCTTTTATCTGCACCTGGGAGCGCTGGTTTTTTTTCCTCTTTCCTAAAGATTTACCAGTGTTGTTTCTGGATCCACAGCCACCTTGTTGGTTTCGCGGCCTCACATAGATCAGAACTCTCTCTCTCTCTCTCTCTCTCTCTCTCTCTCTCTCTCTCTCTCTCTCTCTCTCTCTCTCTCTCTCTCTCTCTCTCTCTCTCTCTCCCCCCAGCCGCCCGCATTTCTGAGTACCGTGTGAGTGGAATTGCCGTAATATCGTTTTGTAAGTCTCATTAATATTGCATTAGCTTCTTCACGTATTGACACAGGTGGGAAAATGCTACGGGAGAAGAAAACCTCCGTTTGTAACTCAATGGATTCGTTTGAAAAGAGGGCCGCGCCGAAAATGGCTAGGCGCCGCATGCGAAATCAGAATTTTTAAATATGGCGTTATTTCTCCCCGTTCTCATCCGCAGCTCGCGCGCTGACATTTTCCAGAGGTGAAACAGAAAATCCAAAAAATAAAAAATGCCCCCCCCCCCCGCCCCCCCAGTCCTTTCTGCAAATAAAGAGAGCCTCAGCGCCGAATCCGCGTTTTGGGCTCCAGTCATTATATTCTCCACCAGCATTTGCATTTAACTCGACTTCTGAATGCCCCTCCTGACACGTTGTGCCTCGTCAGTGTCGAGAGGAATATTACTTCTCAGAAGAAGCGATCCCGGCTTTTACTGGAAACATTACTTTGCTGTATGTGTTGGCCCTGCCCCCACCCCCGGTAAAAACGCCAAGGAAAATGTGTGATATCAAAGTATGATTTTGTTCTTATGATTTAATTTTTTTATTTTTTTATTTTTTTACTTTACAGGAATCACGTCAACATTTTCCTAATTTAGCAGACGTTTAGTCGGCGGGGGATGAGGACACATTCATAACCCTTACAGCCAAGTGGCACGACTCAACAGTCCTTGCTAGAGCCAGGCCGTCCCATTTTGGAGGGGGCGGATACCAGAACGGACGGATCTTTCATCTACACAGCCTGCACAGTAGTGCACACATGTATCTCAGATGTACAAAAGAAATGCCATTACATTTTATAAACTCTGGAAAACAAGTCCATAAGATAACATTCTCTTCTCTAGAAAGCACCAAGAGATAAAAACATTCTGACAGTGTCAAAAGTCAAGCTGCGGATCGTATGTCATTTCAGTCCTCCTTTCATAAGGATTTCTAATTACTTCCTCCTTCCAAGCTCGTAAAATATGTCCTCCAGCTCAGGACTTTCTCAAGCCGCAGATCTCGTCAATGCTGTTTGTAATTATCAATTCATTTGGGGATATGGTATTTCTTTAAAAATAAAGAATTGTTTTGCTCTTGGACAAAACCACATCACAGGGCATCAAACACAAGTCTTTATTGTATCTTTAAACCAAGAAAATAGAAATTATACAATCAGGCGCCACTGACGAGTTCTGAGAGTCCCTCAGGAATGCATCTCGCTTTTTGAAGATAACATTTTTTTTAAAATATTATTATTATTCCTCTGCAGTTGTCAGATCGTCTTAAATGACAAATTAAAGTCGAGGCAAATTATTTGCGAGACACATTTTGAGGTAAAGGATATGTTGTGTGGAAGTAGCCCAAAAGGCAGATGAAAAAGAAATTGATGAACGAGTACTGGGGAGTCCTCAGGTGTGGTGGGTTTGTCCCCTAAACATCAGAATCAGTCTGGAATGTGACCTGTTTTCATCACCCTACATGTCAACGTGTACATCAACATGACATCTGAAAATTAGCTTTGCGCCACATCGGTTATTCAAGAAAAATGTCAGGGCTTTGTGCCGCCTACGAGATTAAGTTCTTTGGTGTGTGTGTGTGTGTGTGTGTGCGTGTGCGTGTGTGTGTTTTTAACCACACAACCAGCCTTTGGAAGGAATTCACGCACACAGAGATCTTCCCAGTGCATTGCAATGCTCTGAACAAAAAGGGGTGGCATGTTAAATAAACAGCCAAAATCAGTATGTTTTGCAAGAAATCTGCAAGCACAGAGAGGATGCACTGACAATTCTTCAGCTGAACTTTCAGTGCAGTTCTCCAGCCTTCACCCGGGAATGTATCACGCAGCTTAAAACTTCTGCACAATTTTACCAACCGAGGAGTTTATTAAACCAAGAGATGCAAGCCTTCACTCATTAGAGAGAAAGAAAACACATAATTGAAATATATGTTATAAAGCAGTACAATATAACTCGTAACAGGATACAGACCAAAGCAGCCGATGTCTTCATCAGAGGAACCCAGAGTATTATGGGTTGGCATTAACTGATTTTCATAGTGAGCAAATTCAACGTTACTTGGAGTGGGCATACATTTCAAACAGACAAAAAAACTGAATTCTTGATGTCAGAAACAGATTAACAGAATACAGTTTACTCTGAAATATATCTGCGTTGATTATTTGTACCACTAAAAATGAGGGGAAACAAACTTAAAAAAAAGACTAAATAAAAGAAAAGTTTCTTACCCATTTGGTTTATATTGGTTTATAATGGGAAACCAGTGTACCGTGATCTGTGACATGCTCTGGAACTCCGTCAGCAGAGACTAGGTAGCTGGCCTAATTAAGATTGTTATCCTGGTTTTAAAGGCATTTACGACGGAGTAGAATCTCTAATTATGTCCAGAACAAGGCAAACCATATACAGGCAGATTCTGAATGTCAGAGAACAGGCTACTTAATTCAAAAGGGCCTCCGTGAAAGAAAAGGCATTTTGCGAATCAAACATATAGCGTTATAGTGCCCAGGGTCATTTGTTACCTGTCATCCAATCTAGAGGCAGTAATTGCCCTGCTTGGCTGACAACGTTCCTTCCCCATTAAAGGGATATTAACTGCAACCTTCAATCAGATCTTTGTATTGATTTTATCAGTACAAAATCTTCCACATTAAGCAATTTAAGCAGAAAAATCACTGACTATGCCACTGATAAGAAGTAATATAGTTTATATGTTTGATACCATAATTCCGTTGCAATAAATCAATGAAATGTACGGTTTAAGGGAGAAAGACAGGACAGAGTAATGAAATCCATAAAATGACAGGAATTCTTATATCTCATGCATAACAATAAAAATAATAATTATTATTAATTGTTATCATCATTGTTATTTTAAAGTTCCAGATTGATGTCACGGGTGGGCCACTGCGCAGGGCCCTTAACCCCAATCGCTCCAATGACTGTCTGACTCGGATTCCTCAAAATAAATAAATATATGTGTCACTTCAGATAACTAAACAACGTCTGCTAAATGATTTGAAATAAAAATGCTGCAACAGGTGTTTCACTCTAATCAGTGGAAGAGCTCACCTGTGATAAAGTGTACAGGGAATAAGGGACGTTAGGGAGGACATTACCGCCGAAACGGCCGTCCCGCTCTTTACGGCTATTGTACAGCAGCTGGAGTCTATGGTTGCAGCATAATGTCACATACTGTGGGTTGGGGAACGTTACCATGGCCACTGGGGGGGATCTGTGGCTTCTACTTGTCTAAAGTTTAGGGCCAGAGGTCCGACATACAGTAACAGTAGATACATAGATAGCTATAAGATCGGAAACCGAAAGCCTCGACGTTTCAGCGACGCACAGGCGCGCCTGCGTCACTGCGCTAGGTTCTTACAAAAATGCCGTAAATATGTTCCCTGCAAAGGTGATACTTAATTGCACAAGTTTATGGTTACAGTATACTAGCAACGTCGGCAGGCAGGCACTCATATCCGCTGCCCTGTCTATAGAGTAACATGTAACAATATATTTCTTTCATTTTATTAAAATGACAGTCCCAATTATATAATCCCAATTATAATAGTTTATATATAGCTAACGTTTGTCTAGTCGAGTAAACCAAATGAGTTGTAATATTAGCTGAAGAGTTCTGGAGGGATCGCGCCGCAGCACTTTATAAGTGGACCTTAAAAACTGGGGAATTTAAAAGAATTACATACATGCATATTTTTATTCCAATTTAATATGCCGTAATATACACTTCCAATTCTATCGGACCTATTAAAATACTAAAACACAAAGGAAAGCGTGAAAGCAGCGTGCGTTACTTTACATGAAAAGTTAAGTGATGTTGCCCGCAGAAACTGATGGTGACCTCGTCACAAAAAGTTGGCTGTGGCCAGAGACGGCGATCGCGGCGCAGGTAGTATACTAGAGCCGGGTCCGACCTAAAGTCAATAGGAAAACGGACACCGCTGTCAGCAGCAAAACTGAGCGAAGAAAGAGAAAAGCCGCACTGAGTGAGTCTGTGTTCCCGTTACACTTTTAAAGAAAATATTTCTACAGTTCTGCAGCGGTCCTGAAAGACGGGGCAGATTAAAATGCACCCCCCATCGACTCTGTCATCTGTCTATTCATTGTCACTTCATTTTCAGAGAGCTGTTTTGAGAGTCTTCCTGGATATTTTTTGGTGCAGACTGCATCACGCCGACGAATTCGGGGCATGATTCCATCCAGCTGCCTTTGGCGTAACCTCCCGGTGGTATGTCAATGTTTATTTAGGCCCGAAATAAAACGGCAGTGTCGTGTATTTTCTGTCATAGCCTCGAAGAGACATTACCGAAAGTCAGGGCCGAAAGTCTTTTTCGTCTGACTGAGGGAGAGGAGACGCTTCTGGGCCTCGGCCCGGTTACAAGATGCACATGTCGCGGAAAGAGTATGTAAGCCTCCAAAACAGGCACAGACATGGGAGACCGACTGATCCTTCATAAAGAGAACTGCACGGAGTTTTAAGGCACTGTTATTAACGGAAAAGTGGGATGTAATACATTTATACTATAAAACGCGATGTGAAAAGACGCTTATAATCTATTTATAACATATGGAAAAACATTATATCGCATTATATTGATTAATGCACACAAGGCCGGGTCACTTTCTCTTCTTATTCTGTTGATGTTTCCTAAACTTTAAAGTATGCAAAAATACGCTAAATCACAAACTAACCTGACGTTATAGGGACAATAATGCGCCGAAGTTATGCGGATTGTACACATGCCTGACACTTACAGTCACACTTGGAGTTTTCTGAAGGAAACTATTAAACTATTCAAAAGTTTTTCAGGTAATTTATTTAAAAAAAAAAATCAGAATACTGTTTGAGCAAGACAAGAAACCAACGAGATGTCAGTAATATAGGCCTGATTTGCTACGTAATGTTGTAAACCACCTTCCACATGTTCTGAGGCCTTTCTGCACATGGGGAAGGCATCAAAGCCGCCACATTAAACAGTTTAGCTGAATTTACTGCATACGTGAATAAAAGTGACAGTTTCTCTTAAGAAAGAGGTACTTTCTGTGTAGTGGCCACATATGATAACATGTGCAGGGGACCTAAAGCTGCATTTTCTCTGTCACTCTGAGGCTATCCGTGTCGTTACTGTTGTACAAATTAAAGCATTTAGTCACTCTGCGGACTAACGAATCCGATGATAAGATAATAACGAGTGTGGTACTATGGGAACCAAATTAAAGATAGTGTTTTCGCTGAAACATAACCCAAAACAGACAAACAAGATCTTTATTCACACGAGAAGAACGACGGTAATAATAAAAAAAATACAAGAAACCACACAGCACATTTATTGGATTTGCCACGAAACTGTGGCAGTTCTGATTTTTAAAACTTCGGGAATCTCTTACATCCAAGGGACACTAAGAGATTTTAATGGATGAATTAACAACTTGTTAAGCATTTTTGCTTTCTTTTTATTTGATCTTCAGTTTGTTTAAAACATTGCTGTGAATGATAGGAAAAATAAACCAAGAAGCGGAGTATTTTTGTTCCTGCAAATGACATTTGATACCGTAATCACAGTTTGGTTACCAACCATAAGTACTTTTGAAATGCAAAAAGCAACGATTTATGGCTGCCAGGCTGCGTGTCTGCACAATCTATCAAAGAGAAATCAAAAATTGTTTACAATTATATTTGAAATGTACAAATCTTGGATACAGTATAATCTAGAAGAATGTCTATTCCAAGAAAAGCAAGAGCGTTTTGTTAAAACCAACTTCTGTTAGGCATTATAGATCAATATATCTATTGTCGCAAACATTTTTTTTTATTCTTTTTCTCTTTTTTTCAAACAACATTTCCGTACACCAGCCCAAGGCGCGCAGTGCAGAGAATATGCCGAGGGAGTGGTGACATTTACCGGACATCTCACCATAGCAAAGCCGGCTGTGTGGAAGTTCCCACACCGCACATGTTTCACATCGCCACGCTTAGTAATATTAACCGCTTAATAAGATGTCACTCTTCACTCGGCACTGATCTATTCACTTTTATTTAATGACCAAGGCGCACCAAGTTTCTAATCATAATTTGACTCGTTTTATCCTTTACAGTTTCTTCTCTTTATTTTTATATATAAAAGGTGTAATCGCTTGTTTACATATATATTCTTTTGAATATAAAAACTCTCTCCTTCGCTCGCTCTCTTCCATTTCGTTACATAAACATAGGCCGGCCTGTTAATTTATGGATGTAGAGTTTATGTTATGCCTTAATATATAAGACGTATGTGAAAGATGGAAAAGAATAAAGCAAAGTTTACTGTCCCTACGTGATCCCGGAGGGAGTAAAGCCCACTGTGTCCGCGTATCGGAATGATTCTGACGTGAAGAGCAAGATCCAAATCCCGGCGTGTATCGGAGGGCAGCATCCTAAACCCCAGGACGAAAGCAGGGGATAAGCACCCAAATTTCCATCTTTACGGCAAAGCCGCGCTAATGACTTTGAGGAAGAAATGACGATATGTATCCCCCACCCCCGCCCACCACAAATCAGTCACTTTTGCACTTTTTCTTTCAAGGGATTAATTCTCAGCGAGAGAACACCTATGAAAAGCCGTGTTTGTTTTTACTCCTGTCGGCGTGGCGGGTAGGAGCCGGGATTGGGGAACAGTACCCCCATTCAGCACGGCAGAGCTCCTGCACCTGCCCACAAAAAAAACTTTTTAGCAATTACGTTAACGGGAGGGGGCAAGTGGCCGGGAAAGGGGTGCCGCAGTAAGGTGCTTCTGGGGACCTGAATAGCCTGGTTCATCCCGGGGTCACATGTGTTCGCTGAACCCTATTGCTCTGACAGACCCATTACCCAAGAATAAATAATAAACGCCGCTTAATCTCCCTCCTCGCTATTAGGTGCAATAAAACCAGCAGGTAGGTGCCATTTAAAGTGCCGCGTCTCAGATTCCTGCAGCCGGAGGCCCATATGGCCATGAGGAATTAACCGTGGTCGCATAACAGCACTTTCGCTGAAGTGTTTCATCCTACAGGTACATATATATCAAAACTCGGACTGTTCAATAAATCACGCAGTTACCAGCAAACTCTGAGTGACATCACTCCGACACGATTCCCGGATGTCTTTGCAAACCCGCAGACAGTCGTTTATCATCAATAATCTGTGTGACGCACAATGTACATGGTTTGATGGTCATTTTGCTCGCATTGAGATAACTTTAAAATTGGATCCTAAGCATTGTTACACAACACAATGGACCAGGAGTTCCCATTTTATTTATTTATTTTCGCATTGTACTTTGCATATAAAGGGTATTGAATGAGAGAGAGCGCCAAATCCAATAATACACTTATTGACTTTATTTCTTTGCCAGCCTTAGACTAACTAGGTGTTACATCTCTATGAAAAAAGTTTATTCATCTTGAACAGCATTTGCTGTAGAGTAACTCTGTATCTAGTCTATACTGTACATAACTATTTCAAATTATGCAGGAATTTTCACTATATTTTTTTCTCTACAGTTTTCTGGTTTCTGTAAAATGTTCATATATATATAGATGAAACATTTATCTGCAAGATTTCAGAATTACTCGAGTACCTCTGATGTTCAAATATGAATTAACAACAAACAATGAGGATCATTAGTGAATTAATGTCATAGCTATTCAACTGGCTAACGATGACGGTCAGATTGCAAAGAGAACAGCGAACAAAGTGAAAATTCTGTTTAACGCACTAACTTGTATTGATAATTCATGAATCCACCAAGCATGTAGCTAGTTCTGTAAGGTCTGGCTCCGTGTACAGAAAGCTATTTGCATAGTACAAATTCATTATTCATTAAAAGTAATTTACTGATGAGCGCATGAGCCGAACTGAAGAACACGGGGAGTGTCAGTGTGAAGGTCCGCATGAAGTGTGCCAGGCTAAACGGCCATTAATTATACACATCCCCACTGGTCCAGTGTTTACATAGAGTTTGCATATCGAATAGATGTTCCCGACGACGTCCTACTGTAGTTTCGGGGTGGGCCAGGAAAAGCCATCCCCACACTCCAGGGAAAAGCTTGTGTTTACAGTGCAAAAAGACCTTGATGCAATATAATGATTAATCACAATAATCTACAAATATTTAAGAGGTTCTATAAAATGCGTTTCTTTGCTGGCTTCTTAACGCCGGCCGATAAAAAGTTCTCCATTAATGCAAAGCAAAACATTTAGTAATCAAATTAAATGTATATTAGGGTTTTTAATTATATCTGCATTTCATATACTAGCTGCACTCTCCCTCGTCCATTATTCACTAATTCATTATTATTATACCAATACAATTATTATTTATAATAGTAAGATCCTGAGGTAAAAATCTAATTTTAGCTTAAATAATGATTTGATTATTGTTTTGTTCCTTGTCATAATTTAAAGCACATATGAAAATGTTTATAACCATAACCAAAATATAGCAATTTCTCAGACAGTAAAAGGGGGGGGGGGTATGGTTCTATAAAACAGAAATATTTACGTAGTGATAGTCTGTCACTTTACTCTGACCTTTTTCGGCTGTTAGAGTTCGTTTGTTTTATTGAATTGTTAAGGGCAAAGGGGGACACAAATGCAAACAAACAAGAGCCACTTCTGTGAGGGACAGTTCCGGAAGGCAAGAGGAGGCCTCGTTATAAAGATGGGGGCTAAAGGAGGACATCAACACTGTCTGCTGGAAGTCATTAAGTTCCCAAAAAGGAGGAGGAGGCAGGGAAAAAAAGTCCCGAAAGAAGATAAAAGTTTCCATTTTCTAAAATGTAAATCAAAAACATATTCATTAGTATCGGAAAACTAACATGCAAATATCCACCACTTGAAAAGCACTGCTAAATATGTACAAGAGCAAAAACAGAAAATACATCTGGTGCTGGCTTGCGAGGCTCGGTTCTCTGCGTTTTATCTGAATAACTTCTCCGCTCTACGTCTGGCTTTTTGAGGATTATGGTAACTGGTGGGATGACATAAAATGATAAGCCGATGTGGCCTTTATTCGTTTTCCCTGTGAGCGGCACAGATGGGGGCAGCTGGTGCCGCGCCGCCTGCGGGTTTGCTCGATGCCCGGCAGTGTTTATTCCTCCTGACCGGGCACCGGAGAATGAGCGGGGAGCCTGACGGCCCGGCTGAACGGGGAGTACTGTGCCCAAATTAGGGCGCTTTGACGGGGCAGCAGAGTGTTACGCCGGGACATTGACCGTGCCATGCAGGCACCCATGTTCCCCTCCGTGATTTACTCACGTTTGTCTCCATGAGGCCCTGCCCCCCTAAATACGCCCCTGTGAAGGGGCCATCGCGGCACGGAGCTTTAGTCAGTCACAGGCTGAGCCTGGCTGCCAGCCCCCGCCATCCTCATGGTACCACCCTGTCTTTCACCCCCCCCATTTATGGAGTCCCCTTTTTCACATGATTGTTTTTCATTCCCGCTCTCCTCTCTTAATGTCTAGATATGCACATTTTCTTTTTTCCTTCTCTCAGTGTCTTGCGGCCACTCGCTCTTCCCCGGTTCGAATAGCTGACCGCTCGATCTCATTAAGCGGTCGCCGCAGCCTCCTTTCAAACGCCGCCAGCTGGGCTGAGCCTCCCCCCACCCGGAGCATCAGAGGAGCCCTCCGCCCCCCCCCCCGCCCTCCCCAGGCTTGTTTATGACTGGATGTTTTACGACCATCTCACAAAAGCTTGTGCTGGTTAAGTGTCACGTTTCTCGCTCACCCCGTCTGACATTATCATGTACGAACCGCTGCGGGGGGGGTGGTGGTGGGGGGGGGGGGCTCGTTAAAAACACCCCGGGCTCTGCAAACGTGGCTCACTTCCTCTGATGCCCTGCGCCATGTAGCTTCAGTCCACAGCACGGAAGATGACTGAACTGTCTACATGCGAGAAGAATCGACCGATTTTTGAATGGCTTAGAACAGGGGCCATAAATTAACAGCAGAGGACAGGAGGTTACGCCGTTTCTGTTCTGAGTCGTTAGCCACAGAGCTTTAGCAGAAGCCCACCCTTACACTGAGAAAAAAGGGTAAATTGGTACCTTTGCTTGTCACTGGGGCTGCACCCTCAAGGCTCCGCCAACTGTACCCTTAGCAACTGTACCTTTTAAAGTACAGTAATTGACTCTGAAGAACATTTTTGTACCATTGGTGGTACAATTATACTGCTTGTACGTTTGCGATGTTCCTCAGAGTCCATTTCTGTACCTTAAAAGGTCCAATTGCAAGGGTACAAGTTTTTACTCCTTTTTCTGAGAGCGCACCGTCTTGTCGCAACGCGCTTTGGCATGCAGGGCGTCACGTGCTGCGCGTCAGACGCTCATAGTCGCGATAAGTCGCAACGGGGGAGGCAGACGGTGTCCGTCTGCGCTCAGAATCTTCTCAGATACGTTTTTCAGCTGTCCGGCTAATCTGCCCAAGCCTTCCCACTCTTATGCTAGCGTCACGTTGCATAACACGATGTAATCCACTTGCCTTGGAACTGAAGGAAATGACGCACTTGGTAATGCGCTGGGACCAGTCCTGATGGGGCTTCTACATCAACGGGCTCACGTGAGACCATCACTCAGCTGTTGGAGCACACAGCTGATGAGTAATCACTGCAAGACAACATGTTCATAGATATATCAATGCACCATCTATTTACCAACTCCCATTCTACCAAGCACTTCATATAGCATTTAATCACTAAAAAGTGTATTAATCCCATATGTTGACCAACAGTAAAATAATACCGTAATTGCCCCAAATTAAAGCAGTAAATTTCGGTGGGAATGGTGAAATGACAGTATGTGAGCTGTGTGACCGCAGTGACATTTCATTACAGCTCAAATATGACAAATTCACTATGAATAACAAGCCAAAATCAGTGTATCCTCACACCTGAAACATCCATACAGAATGACCAAGCAACTGCGTAACACCATGATGTCTTACACATCTGCATGAAGATGGGGTCCCTAACCCTGTTTGGCGATAAGTATAGGGGCCGATTAGCATCACGCCCCCCCCCCCCCCACCACCACTCTGATTTACGGCACTTTTCATTTCCGTAACGGTGGCCGATCTCATTCAGACCCATTAATGTTTAAATGGATCGGCGCCGTGATTATCTTTTCGCTAACCTCTGGGAATCACGGTCACCTAAAAGCTCATTGTCTCATGTGTCGCTCTCCCAACGTGCTGGAGAAGAGTCCCTCCTGACCACATCCACTCTCGGGGCATGAGCGAGACAGAGTAACCACTTTACCCATGGATGACCTGGGTGTGCTGGTTTCAAGGTCTCAGTCATCCCGGGAACCTGCAGGAGAAGCTGATTCGGGTTTCTGTCAAAGGCCCGTCTCAGGCAGGCGTGAAAGCCTCGCATTTAAGGTTCCCTTAAACGCAACCGACTTCTCAGAAACACATCTAGAACATAAAAGCAACCACTATTTATTTAAGGTGCTGTTTTGGAACAGAACAAGATTGCCGGAGTGTGTGTGTGTGTGTGTGTGTGTGTGGGGGGGGGGAATCAAAATAATAGACCTTGGATGCCCCAACGATCTGACACATAAGTACTTCAAAACAGACCCTTAACAATCCGTCCCAGAGCCAAACACACTGAAAAACCATCATATAGCTTCTCAAACCTCATAGCGGTCTAACAGAAACTCCCAGAGGCTGAGCGCTTCATCTTAAAATACAACAACCTTTCTGTTAAGGGACAGAAAAGCTGTGAACAATGACAAGAAGTCAATGGGAGAACCACCCCCGCTACTGAAAGCGGTATTGAGTGTTTAAAGTGAACTGTTGCTTAGCGTGGGGGGGCAGGGGGGGGGCACTGAAGTGAATATGCAAGGAAAACGTGCGACGTGGAGATAACAGCAGGTGTGAAGTACGACGGAAGACGGGGGACATTACCCCTCTTTCCCTCTATTTACTGCACTCCGTAAAGAGCCGAGGTAAAACACGACAGGACATGTGACCCAGGCAAAATGTTTTTTTCTTTTAGTGTAAAACCAGCGCAAGGCTTTCAGGCAAACATGCAGCCAAAGAACCCCCCTGTAAAACGTGTCAATAGAGAGTGGGAGTAGCAGTCCACTCTAATGGAGGAGGGCGTGAGCAGATCTTGTATCCAGAGAGCAACACAGCAGCAGCGCTTGACCCCCTAGTCCCTTCCAGCCACCGTTTATGAGCTCGGCCTCAGAGCAGGGGCAGCTCCCAGTGGGCGGGCGGCCTCCTCATACACGCGGGTCGCGCCGTACCGCCGACAGAGAGTGGCAGCGCGGCCCCAGAATCAGGCAGCCGTCAGGCGGGCTAAAAGCGTAACGCGAGGCTCCCAGGAACCCGCCAGGCCCCACCGGCTCTGCACACAAGTATATCGCGGGAACATGGAAGCTCAGCCTTTTCTGGGTCACCCCCGTTACGTCGACTTTGGTCCGCTCCACATTAAAATGATCATTTCCCCCTCCCCGCACACGGAGCTGTGTTTCACCACAGAGCTGAAGCGCTGTGGCGGGGTGGGGGGCGGGGGGAGGACAGCACGACTAGGTGGACAAAAACAGACGCCTCAATCTGGAGTGCAGCTGGGACAAAACCGGGCTCAAGATGGGGCCGGCCTCGCACACTGTCCTCGGGTGGGGGAGGGCAGAGGAAGGTGCCTCAGCCCCTGGCAGCAGCTACGCACCCATTCAGTCAGCACATCGCCCCCTGGTGGCAGAGTTGAAAAGGTTCCATTTCTCCCAAGAGCCATACTTGGCCCGACAGGGCGATACAATCCATAGGCTAATTTACAGCCCTGGCTGCTGCATGAGATTTATTTTTTTAAGAAATGATTCGATATAAAATATATTTATTTTACCTTTGAATAAACGAATATGATATTCTTTATCAAATAAGAAGTCGAAGCATACAATATGATCTCCATCTTCTGTCTGAAGATGTAATTGGCTGATTAATTACAATATTTCCAGTTAGGATTCAAAGTTTTTGAGCTTCCTCAAATGACATGAGGTCTCAAATCAGGAAAAGATTTCTCAGAGAAGGGAATTACTGGTATAGTCCTTCCATTTTTTTTATAGGTATCCTGCCTGATCAGATCATTAATTACAATAATTTCAATAAAGCATGTGCTTATTCTGAATAAATTAACACTGCATCCTGTCTTAGAAAGTTACAGCCATCTCATTATATTAATTTAGACAACTCTGAGAAAACAGTCTGGTTAAACAAAGAGCAAGTGCCAAAGGTTTTTGGCTTCCAATAATCCGCTGCAATTTGGAGGTGAAGCGTTTGTCCTGCTTGTAATAATGTTATACGCGTGTCACAGTTGAAAACAAACAGCACATTGTTATGGCAGGAAAAGCACGTTTGCCATCACTCCCCAGAACCACTGAGAAGCAAGCCAGAAAGGAAGGGAGGCGGGGGGCCACTGAGGGGTACAGGTGGGGAGTCCCACACTGGGAAGCCTGGGTGGGGCGCGTGAAACATTAAGATTGGCAATATACAGGAGATCCAGCCAAGGATAGACATAATTACAAATTTAATGGCTCTTAGTTAGCGATCAGAGGTAACGGCACACGGTAACCTCAGCGGCGGGTCTGTGGGAATCTCTGAGCTGCCGCGGCTGGTAGATGAAATATACCGGCTGCCACCATTCATTATAAAAAGCGCATTTTAATATTAAAACCCAACGTGCCTTTTCTTGATCGAACGTGCTGTACATCCCCCATTACCTCGGTGTCCAAAAATAAATGAACCTTAACATCAGCTTCTCTTTTTCCCTAGTGCTGTAGTCCATTCAGCAACACTGACTGATATGCTGTCTCCGGTTCTGAACTCATTTTCCAGATATCGACAAAGTAATCCCCATTGTCTGATAAATAGCTCAAGCTTATCTAGACAATTAGTAATGTTATATATGCACATTATACTTCCGTGGTAAATCCTTGTTTGCATTTAAAAAAATTTACCCGAAACCCTTTTTGTTGTTTCATAAAATAGATCAAATATTATAACGCAGGTTTCATTTGATTCTAAATATAACCATTTTTATGACATTGTAATCCCTTTTACTTACCTACAATCATACTGAGAAAGCTTGTGTTTATGATATTTTGAGACTATGTAACATACTGTAGGCCAGTGCATTAGCTGGGTTTATAGAGATACGTGTAGATACTGAAATTTAGGCCTATCAAAATACTCATTTGTGTTGGCTGCTGTAGACACAAATAGGCGACACGGTTCCACCGGAGTCCAGTCCAATCAAGGTGCCAGTATTTACATATTAAACTATATATAACAGGTAAATGTAACAGACTGGCTTACTGCCTTGCATATCAAATGAGAGCCATCCAGATCAAATCCTAATGATGGAAGGAACTGATGGCAAGAAACTTTTATTGATTTTTGGCTGTAAATGTTCTCTGAAGACAAATCTAGATTGACATTGCCTGACAGTCGGTTTGAAAGTCCATAGATCAGGAAGCGCGGTTTTAATCTTATCGCTTGACTTGTCAGTTACAGTTGGACTTCGTGTTAGCATTGTCTCGATGCTTAAAAAGAAATTAAACTGACTTCACCTGGCTATTTAGAGATGGAAAACCACAGAAACTAAGCTGGTAAAGTTGAGTCTTCTGCTCGGCACATTCTGTCCGTTCTCCAACATTCAATGTCTTAGGTGTAAGTATGCTGTATTGTATTCAAACAATTTTAGTTCACGGATTGGTTTAGACACCAGTCCATCTCACAGCATGTGCCGGGGCTGTAGTCAGTCTCCCCCCGTCACTTTCCGGTCTGTAGGACCTCTGTTATGACTAGAACATAACCGAGAAGAAACGCACCTGCTGCCTGCAATAACAGCGGCTGCAGCAGCAGAAGACGGATGGTCAGGGAGCTATTTATAGCGGATAAATGTGGTCAGGAGGGAGCAGCTTCTTCCCCCAGATCTGACGTGGAGAGACGGACAGGAGCCGCTCCCACGCCGGACGCGCTCCTGGGACGCAGGTCTATTACAAAACGCCGGTTCACTTATTTCCGCGATCTCTTCTTTCTTCACTGCTAAATATTGCATCCCCACCCAGCACCGCACATGATCTTTTCCAGCTCAAAGCCTTTGGTTTAAATATAGGGTGAATTTGTTTCAAAAACACATTTCACAGCCTATCTAGTGTAACAAGACGCAAGGATGCAAATGCAGTTAATAATCGTGCATGAAACAGCCTATGAATGTGAAAAAATAACGTGCTAGACAACAGTAAAAATACAGCTGCCTCTCCGTTCCTTTTAATAAGAGACCACTTTTAATGATTTATAAGCATTGTTGGGGATTTAAAAAGTGAATGAATAAATCCGTATGTAAAGTGTCCAACGAAGGGTAAAATACTCAAAAAAACCAATCTGCAAATAGACCCAGATTCAGCTTACATTAAATACTCTATAGCACAATACACAGCGTGTATGTATAATATACAATATACTGAATTTTATACTAAAATGCAGACATTACAACCCCATATCAAATTTATAGCTCAATAAAAAACAACAGACAGTTATGCTAGAAAAGCGGTAAAAATCCCACAATTCACTCACTGTACCTGCTTTTCTTCTTAATCATAGCAGTATCTTGAGCGTGGCGATGTAAAATGTATAAATATGTGAAAAGTGAACGCTGTATCCATTACCTGCCCTAACCTCACTCCACATGGACTGAGTAATATATTCCTATACATTAAATAGGATGCCATTCCTGGCAGAAACACTCGGTCGCCAGTGAAATAAATATATTATTTTGACCAGTGAAGACAACTGAACTATTATCTAAATCCTTCTGAGACGGCTGGATTCAATACAGTCCAGAACACATATGGGCAACAGGTTTGTCCTTACTAGTTATGAGCAATAAAATCAACACAAAAAACAGTCATATTAATAGTGACAAATGAGGGTTGGGAAACACATGTTGGAAGAAAGCCTGGGAAGGAGGATGAAACTGGGCTACATATATAGTAAATAAATGGAGGAGGGGGAAAAGACGGGGATCAAACGTGGATATCGGTGTCAGCGTTCATCTGGCGTTTTATACGCGACAAATTGGGATAAGTATGCGGAGCGTACAATTCGTATTAAAATGGTGCATGTTTCGTAGTGAACACGCGGAAATATTATTACCAGATAGACCGGCTGCCATGAATAAGCCAACATAAAATAATCTCGACGTTTAATCGCAAAACATTTGGGGAATTTATGGAAAGAGCAAGACTGAATACGTATAACAACTTGCTGTGATCCGTATGTAAATCCCTTTAGCTGAAAGCGCAGACAGGTGTTCAAGTTTCATAATCCTCCCCCGTGATCCAGGAATTACCTGCGCCGTCAACCCCCCCTATATATTATATATACATATATATACACATATATTATATATATACGCACACATTATATATATACATACACACACATTATATATATACATACATACACACACATTACCCTGTGCCCTGATTTTATGTTACCCTGCTGAAGGAGATCATGCAGTTCCGTTGAGGAAGACCTCTAAATGATGATTCAGCAAAGTCATCCTGATGATCTACGCTTTCAATAAGCAGATATCGATTAGCAAATATAACCAAGACAATATACCCTCATAAGGTGTGCGTAAAATAAACACGGAGACACAAGAGTCTGCTCGCAGGGTCCATCATGGGGACGTGCGGTCCAGGCACACGGTGCCCGTTACTCCGCGATATTTACAGCCACGGAGGGCTGGATGAAAATAAACCACTGTTAACCTGCTCAGTTTATTATGAAGTTTATTGGGCTTGTCTGTGACCATAGAAATTGCAAATCTATATACTCCATCACAGTAGGCTGCACACAGACAGCAACAGGCCATTTACTCTAGTCGATTTATTTTACAGACTCTGCAGCTTGATTTGCCCTATTTATTTGAACAGTCGCCAATCATTTCCCTATGGTCCTGTTTAATAAGGGGGATTTGTGTGAAAGCCAATTTTAAATTTAAACGCTGAGGCAATGAAATAAATACAATTCAGAGAAAGGGGCTTCAAGTTATGGTGTCAGACTTAATGCAAGGTTTTTTTTTTTTGTATTAATGTGACTGAGAAAAGGAATTATTTTCCAGAACAGGCCATTCTGGTATTACTATCATCTATTACACATGGAAGAGGGAGCCATTCAGACAGCTGCATGTGGTTTAACGCCACAATATAGTAAAGTGCACCCATGAATATACGGCAATAATCAATGAACTCCGAGGGAGTCTGTGTCTTATCACTGGATGTGGGAATTCAGAAGTATATACAGCGAATATGATCAGCGCCGGTCTTCTTAACGTATAAATGTGCATCTACGTACTTATTTACTTAAATTGCATGGTTTTATGAAGCCACCTTTGGTCCGTATCTCTATGTGGTTACATATGCATGACTGCAAATTAGATTCACATTTTATACGACTCGGGTTCATGATTCCGAATGAGTGCGAGGAGAAATATATATGTATTATATGCACATGTATGACCAGAAGATGGTGATCTTTGAGGTATGGTACCTCTAACATGTAACATATAACAATAATAATAATAAATAATAATGACATGACAATAATACCATCAGTTAAACCTCTTTATAAAAAACTGACTTTTCAACTTAGTCGAATGTTGGTCTGTATAATTCATTAACTTTATTTTTCATAGGAATATACTGTATAATAAAGTCAGGGTTCAGCCGACATTCATAGCATAATGCCGAGATTTGGGCGACCGGGCCGGGGGGAGGGGGCTCTGCTTCCTGTTCACTATCTGCTGTTGTTTTGTCAGGACAGTTTAGAGCAGACTAACCACCTCTTGTTTTGACATATGGCTCCATCTTTTGTTTTCACTATTAATGGGAACCATGTTCTCTGGCACGGCTGCATGAAGGACCCCACACTTCCACGGAGATCGTGGGGCTCCGTTACGGAGGCTACGAGGACAAATGAGAGAGAGAGAGAGAGAGAGAGAGAGAGAGAGAGAGAGAGGTGGGGGGCGGTGATTGGCCTTCACATACAACCTGTTTCCCATTAGGGCGCTTTAAGCTGAAAGCATCGGAACGGTTTTAAGGCAGATCCGGTATCAGCGAAAGTCGGCAGAGTCTGATGATTTACCATCACTTTGCAGCGACCAGTCACAGCGTCTAGCGGCATTTTAAGCCGCACTAACAGCATAAGAAGTTTAATTCTTGCCAAAGTTCCATTTTCACCAAAGTACGCCTAGAATAATAATGTATTTAAATAATGTCCTGAAGACAAAGGAGCTGTTGTAGAGAGACAGGTAAGCTAACGTTCTGCAGAATAAATATTTTCCTCCCCCCTCCCCCCCCCCCCTTTTTTTCTGTTGAGCTGGAACAAGTGCTGATTCTTCCTTTCATGGGGAAATTGGCTAATTTGACCCACGGTGACCCCATGTATAAAGCGTGACCTGGCTATCAGACAGAAGCCTTGTACTGCCTGCTCCAGACAGCGGAAACACTAATCACCGCACCCACCTGGTGCATACAGGCTAGCTGGAGGCACGACTGCAACAGGAACTCTTAACTGCGCTGTGCCGGAAACAGCTGTTTCACTCTCAGGTCTCCGCAGTCTGCAGTCACTTTACAAAATAATACGTTTAAAAAAAATAAAATCACACCCCTGTTGTTGATTTCCCCCTAGTTGTGAAGAGCGCAGCTTTGCCTGCAAGACTCTGCGTTGCGCAGAGCAGAATGGATTCGGCAAAACTGCGGGGCCTCTTTCTATTTTAAATACTTGGGTTAAAATTCTCTCCACATGATCCAGAACAACGGAAGCTGAGATTTTACCCTATCGTCTCAAACTGTGGGAAAGTTTCAGCAGTGCAAAACCGCAGAAACACACCATAGTACTGGAAAAGCCATACATACTGAAGTCCACATTTAAAACTACCATATAATTGTTTTTTCGACCTTAAAAACTGTCTTGATTTTGCATGAAACTCACTTATCATTTATCGTTATCGCCGCCACGGCGAAGGCATCTGCTCTCCCCATGACGCAGGTGAAATTCTCCTGATAGGAGTGAGGTTTTTGAACTTTAAAGCTTGTCCTGTGTTTTTTTAATCTTCCATGTTCGCTAAATAGCAGATAAATCATTCTGTAAAGCAAGGTCGGCATGTGCCAGGGAAAGGCCACGCAATCACTCCGAATAAAGGGGCAGAACGAGCTGACATCAGCGATTTCTGATGGGCCGGCCTTGACAATCGCCTGCCGCCAAGGGTTAGCACAGGAAAAGCAGCCAAGACGTCTTTCATGACTGGAGAGCCACAGCTCGCTGTGATTTCCCCAGCATGCACTTTCTGGATTGCCTATAAAAAGGCTTTTACAAAATTAGAACTTATACAATCCTCTACATATGCTTCCCAGCGCTCAGAGACATTGTTTAAATTTCACCAGAAGAAATTCACATCACCGACATGTGACTGTATTTTGCATCGACACTGGCTGTAATACCCTGCTCCTACAGGGCCCGTTACTTACGTTAGTTTTTTGGAAAGCAGTAGTTTCAAATCATTCAAAAAAGAGTGGCGCTCACTGTACAGTGAAGAGGCCTCCGTTTGTCTCTCGCCCGACGTCACACCCGAAGGCCTGTCTTGCTCACTCCCCTGGAAAGCGCAGTGGGTTTTCACCGTGATTCAGGCCGACACTGATATCCGCTCCATTATCGCTCGGGATTTCAGAACATTTTTCAATCGCTCATTTATTTTCCCAAAGTATTTGGCTGGGGACCTTCCAGCCGCACCAGGTCTCATCCAGGAAAACAAATCATGCCCCTTTTGTGCAAGAGAGCAAATACGGAGAGCGGCAGCGAGACTGACAGGGAAATCCCTGGTCATCGTGTGCGGCAAGAGCAAGCGGATCAAACGCTGAGCAGCACTGAATGAGCACAGTGTGGGAAAATGGCATGTATCTTAGCTACATTTCTGACTATGTCCAAAACAGGAGTGGAACTATCCTTTCTTCACAGGCAGAGACATGTTACAATCAATTACATATAATAAACTTGCTGTTTTACAGACTTATGTAAGTTTAAAACTGTAGTATCAAAGAAACCCTTCAGAGTGACCAGAAGGGAAAATACAAATCAGCCGCTTACCAAAGTCAGGCAATATTACTTTATTTTATGCAAATTATAAAATTTAATCAATCAGAATCATTAAAGGACGCAATTGGAAAGGTCTGATGTATAGTAAAACTGGAGCAGTGAATTGGCCAGTGATTACAGTGTTCCCTGATGACAATCACCACATGGTGAAGATGGTCAAGGATCCAAGATCTCCGTGAAACCAGCTCAGAAATGCACGACATCTACGGCAAATTGCATTAAACAAGCCTGGACAACAAAGACCTCCCATGAGTGTATTCTGTAAATACCACGTAGACCAAATTGAGTGTGCATACATACAGAGATATATGTGAAACGGAACCGCAGAACGACTAAATAGTGCTGGTTAAGAAATAGGAAAATGAGAAATCGAGTTGACTGAAGACTGGAAAGATTCAAACAAAGATTCAAAATACATATTGTATTCTTTCCAAGAATCTTCAAAGTCACAAACAAATGTCTAAATTATATACTGTATGGCACAGAAAAAGAAAAGCTTTACGATATTTATTTTTTCCCCCCCATCTCCCTATCTTGGGTTGGTGTCTAATTATCGCATCATAATGAAAAACTAAAGACGTCTTTGGTCTTTTCCTGGCGCACCCCTAGACGCAACCTTCTCCAAAACAGTCGGCCCTTTCAGTCGTTTTCCCTTCCATTGTTGAGCTTGTAACCGCAAGCGGAGTTCAGCGCTACGAGCGGGGATGCAGTTGCACGCGACTGGTATGGTTTGCATGTCAACAAAAAAAAAAAGGAGAGGGAAGGGAGACCAATGAAAATAAACATCTTTGATCACTAGTTACGTTTAACGGTTATCATTCCTAGCATTAAATCCACTGAACATAGAAGCTCAACACTTAAGTTTTAGTACAAATATTCTAATCTTCCAGTTTTCTACATCCAGAGGTGTATAGTTCAGGTCCAGAAATTAAAAATCCAGATTTTGTTTCAACCAACCAACCAACCAACCAACCAGTCACAGTCGACAAAGTACTCAACTAGTTGGTTGAAACAAAATCTTGGTCGGGATTTTTACTTTTTAAACCTCAAACTTCCACCTCTGCTAGTCTTTCAGAGCATAGAGGTTCCGCAGATACCCAAACACGGGCATCTCTGGGTGCTCAGAACTGCTTGCAGACGCCTGGAAATTCATGGCGATGCAAAGTGAACACCACCCAACATCTGGCCAGTGTTGGCGTGCGAGGAGTAACTTCTGCCAGCTTGTCATTATTAATATGAAAATGCAGGCAAATGGGGGAAAATTTACAGTCCGTTGCCTTTGGGGTCGTGCCGTTGAGCGAGATTAAGCGACTGCATTGGATCCCTTAAATCACTCCTACGACAAAGAATCCACTGTGCGAGGTTTGGGGTTCACCGCCAAAAAGATTTGTTCGCTGTTTCGGTTCAGCTTAGAAACAACCTTGCAATTTACGTCCGAAAGGCTTCGGACTGGCTGTAATATCCTGTCTGGGATTCATGAGAGCATGCGGCTCGTGGGCACATATTTCAGGCGGAAACGCAGTGACGGTCGCAGTGAGACGCGGATGCCACCGAAGGCGGCATCATCGCCGGATCACTGGAGGTCACCTCCTAATTCCAAGAGCTTTCGGAAGAGTCCTCACCCGGCCCAAGTAAGGCAGGTTCCGAGCCAAGGAAGGCCCAGCTGTTTACTCCTGGATGTCCGCACTGCAGTGACGTCTTATGGAAAGACTGAGCAGGCATCCTGAAGCATGAGCTTGCCATATAAGGCTGCTGTTTCTCTCCGGTGCCCCCCTCCCACCGGTCGTGGGGCCCCTCAGCCCCAGCGGCTGCCTACCTGCTACCTAGGCCCGGCTTGCAGGGAAACTTACATCGATTGCTGCGCTTGATAAAATATTTTCCACAGAGACTTGGCACAAGAGTGGCCTATTTGGCAACACTACCCCGAGTGGAACAAATGTGTGTGTATACAGCATGTTCGAGGATTACTGTGATGCAGACCAGATGTTTGAGAGGACCTATCTGAGCCTAGTGACCAGGATCACGTCTCAGGCACGGGGGGCGCTAGGGGGTCGGGTATCTCTGGAGAGGTCTAGGCCTGCCGGCGCGGCGACCGCTTGTAACTGCTGTTGCCAAGGGAAGCCCAACGCGGTCCGTATCAAACACTAATCGCACGGGAAAAGCTGGCAACTCTAACAATAAATACGAGCGTAATTTAGCGTAGCAAGTCAAACGTCATAACATTTCCACACAAGCCTGCCCCACCCCTGCTCCCGAGATGCGCTGGCGTTACTGGAAAAACTGCGGGGATTAACACGGCCTTGTGCAAAATGCAGAACGGGAGGCCACACTGCAGAAGGGATATGAGCGATGGCGGGGGGCAGCCAGAGTGACGCGAGTGCTGGTAGCTTTTAATTCTGACGTTTCCTCAGTCGGGCTGGTTTATCTGCTTTCCTTTCTGGTGCTGGAATCCAATTAGGCTACATTCAGAAGATAAAGATCTGTATCTGTAGGTCTGCGAGATTTAAAACTGTAAAAACCAATAAAGCATCGCCACTGCAAAGGTGGCACGATCTCCCGCTCCATGCAGGAAGACGAGTGGATCCGTTTACATCCTACGCATACAGTTGAGGCTCTGCCCTGATTCAGCTTTTATCTGAGGATATCAAATGCGAATTGATGTAGACGCGGCGTAGATGCAAGTTTGCTAGCCGTGCATCAACAGGAAAAATAATCTGTCATCGGAATTAAGACGTGCTGATAAATTCAGCTGAGCGGAAAGGAAGGGTGGAGGTTATCCTGAGTGGCGGGGCGAGGGTAGCGGGTTCAACCGGGGCACCTCCAGCCCGCGTGACAGCAGAGACACCGGCAAACTGCTCAGGGACGCCACCTGGCTGCCTCCACAATGTCATTCATTACACCTCAGGCAGAAAGAGCATGAGGGTAAGTGGTTCGATCTGTAAACCTTTTACATTTACATGTTCTTTTTTTGGAGAAAAATCGGTTAAGGACCTTGCTCAGGGGCTTGATGGTCAATTCAGTTTGCCCACACTAGGACTCGAACCAATGACCTTCCAGTTAAGGACACTATGTCCTAATGCACTGAGTCATACAGTGTCATACACAAAAACCACCGAGGACATGTAAGGGCTTACTGTGGCATGGTCAAAGAGGGAGAAAGAGGAGAGCGTTTGTCTCTAGCACTATTTCTATGGGTGGGTGGTTGGGGGGGGGGGGTGGACACAGTGGTTTAACTGGATGATCCAACTGCATTTTAATTCCCACCATTAAATGGATAAATTGAGACATCGCTGGGACGTCACAGCGGAGTTTGCGGGTCTGACGCTCGTGCCTGCAGAGCAATCTGGCAGCAAGATCCGTTTCCTTGTCTTTGCTTAATTTTTCTCATTTCAGTTTGTTTTTGTTGCATTACATACTTCTGCAGATTCTCCTCCTCCGACAATCAATAATTCCTGGTGGTTTGGGGGGATTTTCTAGATGAGTTTTAGGGGTATTATTTTATGCCATCTACTACCTTCCCCTACCAGTTGCCATGACGATATTGGGGGTGGGGGGGTGGAACAGTTGAAAGTATCCATGACTCGACCGGGAGGTGATCACGACTCATTTCGCTGTGCTTTCCCAGTCGGCGTGATGATTTTATATATTTTTTTCCCCCATTTTATTTATTTAGTTCCTTTCCTTTCTTACGTCTTACATCAAAGTGCCTCATCTGGAAGCAGTGGGAGGAGCAGCAATGCAGCTGCTGGCGTGACAGACTGCAGGAGGCCAGCGTCACAAAGCTGCTGTCACTGTCACTTAATCAGTGACAAACCCCGGGTCTCTGCTGCCACTGCGGAGTCGAGACACGAGAGACGGAAAGCCGTGAATGCAGGCTTGTGCGGGGCTGGGGGTTAGGGAGGGGGGAGTTCTAGTCTCTCCCCCAAGTCCCGGCTACATCAAGGGCTCAATTACTTTATCAATCAGATTCATTTATTACATCTCCAGGCATGACAAGCTCCACCCACCAGATTGCTATTCAGGACGAGGGCTCACTGTCCGTCACGTCGAGAAAGTCGGTCTGCAATCAGGAGCGGCTCGAGTGAAATGATGAGTCACCGGGGCACGGGGCACGACACGAGGACGTGCAAACGGATCCCGTGCAGAGCCGTCCTTTGGAGTGATTGTTCACTGCCAAAATAATAACCAATCGCACAGAACAGGGCTCTTCAGTTCTGGCCCTAGATTCCAAACCAAGGCCTTGTTTCTCGTAGGTAGTGTAATAATTACTGATTCCGATTGGCCACTGAGGCTTGATTGTGGGACATTCACAAAAATGTTCCGAGGGCATTAAAGTACAGGAGGCAGGACCAAGACGACGCGGGACCAACCAATCTGACTGGCTCCGAGAGATAGCTGATCACTTTTCATTCCACCCACAGGACATTTTTGTGCAAGTGAAAGTCCCACAAGCCTGAGAATTCAGACCTGGCTCACAGGTAAAAGGAGGCGGGGAAATCAGCAGTGCTCAGTTCTTGAGGACCACGTTCGGAACAGCTCTACCACAGACAAACTGTACACCACCTACCAGCCATGTAGATCTAGCAAAACTCACGCGTCATTCCGAGGGGCATCTGGTGATGCAGTGTCTCATACGGATTCAGTCGGCATCCCTAGTTCCCTAAATACACTGCACCGTTCCCGAGACCCTCCCGGTCTTCACTGGTTTTTCACGCCTCGTCAGAATAGTTGTTATCCTGCAACTGCTGATGTGATTCGAATCCCATTTCCCAGGGCCTAATATATTATCTCTTACCATAATATAATGAAATGGTAACCAGAAGAAAACTGTTGAATACTGTTTAAAAAGAATGATTCCAAACGGGAAGAAAAGCTCATAGTGTAAGAAAACCCAACTGACCAGTAACGCGCGTCATGACAGTTCGATCCATTCCTGTCATTCTGCAAAATAAAAATCTAACTGAAAAAAGCAAAACTACAATTCAAAAGGAACAAATTTAAAGTCAATTCAACTGATTTTTACATGGTGTCCTTCTGAAAATAAACCTTTAACCGTTAATAGTGTCAATAAGGTCACAGACAGAGAATTTTATCGTTTTTCTGAAAGCCAGGGCTTCGGGGGGTATAAGCCATCTAGAGTGTGGTGTTAAAACAGGGATGGTTATGATTTAATGGGCGATGCAGTCATCGGGGTTAATGTGAGGCCAGGTCTGCAAAATGGCGACCAGAAAGCCTTCACTCTGCGCTGCCCTGGCACGTCGGCAACGGGGGGGGGGGGGTCTGACCCCATTAGCCTGACTCATCATTTCCTGTTGGCCCAGTTTAAGACTGATGAACCAGCCGCTTACCCGCCTACATGTGGAATGACACTGTGCACAGTCCCGCCCCCAGAAATCGACCATCCCTCACATTAGCTAGGCATTTATCCAGTATTGACGGGGGGGGGGCTTTGGCACCAGCCCTGCTTAAAATTTAAGAGGCGTCAGGCTAATTTTGATTCAAGGTTATCAGGGCCCGGTACCAGACGAAATTGATCTGGAGTAATGCCCTCACTGCATAAGCTTCCATTAGCCGATAGCCTGACCTGCGTGAAACCCACGCCATCCGCCCCTGCTGGACTTGGGCTTCACCACCACTCCTGCTGCCCGTTTCACTCCCATTTCCATCCGCTTTCCAGAGCCATCGAGGCAAACGGACCCCAAACTGGTTTTCCACAGTCGGGGGTCCATGGAAGCAAACGTGGCCTCGCTCCGCCGCCTTCGTATGGCACGGAAAGCGCTCTGGCTCCCGCCACTCCGCCTGAAGGGAGGCGGAGCCAATCATGATCAGGCAGTGTGGAACGGGATAGGCAGGAAGAGGGGCATCTCATTGTGTGCCTTTAAGCACATTTTCGGCACACTATTGCAGGCAATTAGCCAGCACGTCGCTAAATCCACTCACGGGTGCTTCTCCCTAGCCGAACGATAAGGAAGAATTCCGACACCTGGAGAAATGTGAGGAAGCGCAGCTGATTTAACCGGCCGGAAAGTGCTGAGTGAGAGAGTGCGGTAGGAATTAATCCCATTCGCCGCCGCTTCAAATGCAACTAATACTCCCTATAACAGCAAACAATGAAGGCACTTCCTTGGCCTGCTTGTGATATAGGAACTCCGGCGATGAACTTGACATTAACCTGTAAAAATGGTGCAGGATTCAGGTGCAGTGGAGATACCTATACAGAGCATTTTATTATTTCTGTGCATCGTGTTCCTGAGGCCCAGGGCTGAGCTCGCACACATTAGCAGCCCAGAGGTATCGGCTTTTTTCCTTCATTTCATCATGCGCAGAGACATTCTTGTAAAGAGACCCATTTTCTACACTGTCATGGTTACCGCCCTCAAAAAGTGATTCTGGTAAGATCCATTTAATGAACAACCTGAAACTTCAACAGAATGATTTTGAATTACTTCAGAATGAAGCAGGGGTAGGAGATAATGAGACTCGTAAATTTTATACTGTGTCTCCGCATTTGGCCTGTAAACCCCAACAAGAGAAAACACAAGTCAACGGTGGTCTGCTGGCAAAACCACACTGATTTTTACAAAGTGCCGTTTCCATATTACCCCAAAGAAATCAACAAACACACACGACTAACGGTGGGAAATTCCTTTTTCCGCTGCCGAGTTGGATCCAGAGCTTCCTTGGCCTGGGCCCACATCCGCACCTTGCCGGAATTCGCCGGAACACCGCGGCCTCCCACTAAGCTCCCCGCAGAGACTACGCCTCTCTGTCCGACATGGCCTACGACGAGATCGCACTGCTCCGACTCGCCGCGTTTCAAACGTAAGCAGACGCTACCACACACACATCATGGCTTTTTGATCTAAAAGGATAAATACTCCATACGGAACAGAACAGCATGCATACATATACCAATGAGCCTAAACATTCTGACTGGCCCAATGTGAGGCGAATGTTGTTTAGTAGCTAGTAATGATGGTGCTTGTAAAGGTCTGGGGTATATTAAATCAGTGGTTCTCAAACTGGTACCACCAGCAGTGGTGCTCTGACTGTCTCCAGGTGGGATGCAACATCATGGTAATTTGTTACCGAGATGCAGGTTTTTTTACCCTATGTGGTACATGTCTGCCATTCATTTCTATGGGCATAACCCTAATCCCAACAATGAGAACCTGAGCCCCAGTCCTTACCTTAACCATAAGTAACCAAACAAAATACAAGACTTTCGGCATTTTTAGTTTTTTGATCGCAGTCACAGATTTTTATAAAATTGAGATTCCTCTTGTGGGGACTAAGTATGTGTTTAGCACATTGTGGGGACATTTGACACACACACACACACACACACACACACACACACACACACACACACACACACATATTTTACACACACACACTATATTGCCAAAAGCATTGGGACACCTGCCTTTATGCACCCATGAACTTCCCATTCTTAATGCATATGCTTTAATATGGAGTTGGCTCACCCTTTGCAGCGATAACAGCTTCAACTCTTCTGGGAAGGCTGTCCACAAGGTTTAGGAGTGTGTTTATGGGAATTTCTGACCATTCTTCCAGGAGAGCATTTGTGAGGTCAGGCACTGATGTTGGACGAGAAGGTCTGGCTCACAGTCTCCACTCTAATTCATCTGTGTTCTGCTGGGTTGAGGTCAGCGCTCTGTACAGGCCAGTCAAGTTCCTCCACACCAGACTCGCGCATGCATGTCATTATGGAACTTGCTTTGTGCACTGGTGTGCAATGTTGAAACAGGAAGGGTCCATCACCAAACTGTTCCCACAAAGTTGGGAGCATGAAATTGTCCAAAATGGCTTCGAATGCTGCTGGCAACCACCAAACCCAGACTTGTCCGTCAGATTGCCAGACAGAGAAGCGTGATTCGTCACTCCAGAGAAAACGTCTCTACTGCTCTAGAGTCCAGTGTCAGTGTGCTTTACACCACTGCATCCGACGCTTTGCATTGTGCTCGGTGGTGTAAGGCTTGGATGCAGCTGCTCGGCCATGGAGACCCATTCCATGAAGTTCTCTACACACCGTTTCTGAGCTAATCTGAAGGCCACACGAAGTTCGGAGGTCTGTAGCTATTGACTCTGCAGACAATTTAGAATTTAGAGATCAGTGGTCATTGTTGACACACCACAGCACACAGTGCGGAACAATGAAATGTGTCCTCTGCATTTAACCCCAATGTGACGATGTGACATTGCAGGGGGCAGCTAATTCAGCACCCGGGGAGCAGTGCTTGGGGGCGGTACCTTGCTCAGGGTACCTCAGTGGTGCCTTGCTGGTCAAGGATTCAAACCTACAATCTTTCAATTACAAGTGCGCTTCCCTAACCATTAAGCCACCACTGCCCCAGTTGGTGGTGTTCAGCAGCTGGTGACGTCTGCACACTGTACGCCTCAGCATGCGTTGTCCCCGCTCTGTAATCTTACGTGGCCGATCACTTCGCGGCTGAGTTGCTGTTGATCCCAATTGCTTCCACTTTGTTATAATACCACTAACGGTTGACTGTGGAATACTTGGTAATGAGGAAATTTCACGAATGGAGTTATTGCACAGGTGGCATCCTATCACGTTACCACGCTTGAATTCACTGAGCTCCTGAGAGCGACCCATTCTTTCGCAAATGTTTGTAGAAGCAGTCTGCACGCCTAGGTGCTTGATTTTATACACCTGTGGTTATGGAAGTGATTAGAACACCTGAATTCAGCGATTTAGAGGGGTGTCCCAATACTTTTGGCAAAACAGTGTGTGCGTGCGCGCGCGCACACACACACACACACACATCTTTCTGACAGGACAATAGCTGACATATTTTGAATTTAAGGTTCCATCTCTTATGAATACTCAAACATCTCTGAATACTCTACTGAAAACAAACCCTCTGACTACAGCCCCAAGAAGGCAGCACAAACCAGGGTTCCTCATTAATTATTCACAAAGCCTCAACCAATGAAAATGGGGGGGAAAAAAAAACAAAACAGAACAAAAAAAAATACTGAAAAGCAAAAGGAGTTTTGATTCAGAAGTAAAACTCAAAACACTGCAACAGGAACTGAAAGATAAAACAACGAAAAAGATCCTCAGTTTGAGCTCATTACGGACAAATTTCAATGGGTATACCAGTTCCTACATTTTTATTTTATATATATTTGTTTTGTAGGAAACGACATCCAAAGCAAACTTTGTGCATTTTTGATGGTATATTTAGCCTGCTGCTGAAATTCAGGTTAAGCACGCTGCCTTGGGCCAACAGTAGGAGCTGTTCTGCAAGGAGGGGTAAGGAACTGTGATAACTGGAGAGAGACCCCACATTCTACTCTCTGTACACACAAACACTGACCTTATCCACAGCGTCTCCTTAAAGATCAAGCTTCACGCAGCCAAGACGGAAGCATATCTAGTCCTGAAAGTACATCCCTGTATCACGATGCCCAGATATATTTACTACACGCAGAAGATATGGAAGACACCGTGGAAGTTAAAGTGATTAGAGACTCTCTCAAATTAAAGCACGGACACCGTGTAATTTCTGCAGAATGTACGCCGTTATTCAGTGGCCAACCGGCAGTAAAGATATTCACAGTGATAACAGGAGGAGTCGCGGCCAGAGAGCTCATTACTTCAGCTAGGTGAGAAGCGTCTAAGCCGGCTCATGAGACGGGCATGAGTTCAAATACAAAGTGTAAGCAACCATCTATCGAATGATTTCACCTTAACCTCCACTTTACTGATGCCCAGCGAGATTTACTCAGAATCAGGCGGTTCTTTGTTCAAACACAAAATCACTTAGAACTGAGAATACGGGGACTAACTAGTGCTTAGTGATGTAAGCGAAAGAAACCCCAAGCTGAGCCCAGAGTGTCCTGGGGAGCAGAGTGAGGAGGCGGCACGCAGGGCTGTAAGGTCTGACCACCACCACAGCTCTACTTCCTGGCCCCGTGGCGTACCTACTGCAAACTGGGTACCTTCACCTAGTGACGATATACCTGGTGTGACTGAAAAAGGAGTGGGAAAGCTTAAAGGCTAGCTACATAGACAGACTTAAGATTCATCCATCCATCCATCTTCTGAAACCGCTTACCCTATTCAGGGTTGCGGGGGGGTCCAGAGCCTATTCCGGAGGCTTAAGGCACAAGGCTGGGAACAACCAAGGATGGGGCACCAACCCATCGCAGCAAACTCAACATACTCTATGAAATGCAATATGCCCATTTGTTTATAATTATACACTGTCAGCAACAGCAGTGTAATGAAATTATAGGCCGAGCTTCAAAGGCTCCACACTTTCCAGTTTTGAGTAGGAAAAATATCCACGGACTTTGACTCAGGTGATAGCTTGGTATCACCGAAAACAGGCTCCCTGCAGTAAAGGAGACAATGCTTTGCTACGCTACCTTCAATCGCTTGAGCGAGGGGTATTACTACAAAGGAATCACGTTTGTACACTTGAGGTACTCGGCTGTTCATCCGTTCCCCTAGAAAGGCAAAGGATTTGAGGCACTCCAGGAGGAGGATTGCGTAGCTTTTGGCTAACGAGCAGCGCTATGGAAAGCGAAGGAGGCATTAGTGATGCAAGGTCACTGGGGAATGCTCACTGACCGCCCTGCGCCATCCGACACAGTCTCGTACGCAAAAGACACTTTGCGATGAAGAGATCTCAGCATGGTTTGGGTCAGAAATCCCATATTCTGTCAGGAGACCCGGTGAGGCCTCCCAATAAATCACGACGAACCAGAAAGCAAACGTACTGCTGCACAAAGTTAATTTCCCAAACAGAATCTGTCCTGAAACGTATGGGGAGCTTACAGGCACGCGATCGTGGAGATACAGTGACCAGCTTCTTGGAACCAAAATTTCTCCAGGGGACCTACATACATAACAGAAAAGTAAGTAAAACGAATGTCTCCTAATCAAAATGAATGCATCCTAACCAAATGAATGTCTCCTGATGAGTTTCATCACAGAAGAGGGGCAGTAAGGGGGACTCGGGTACCAGATGGGACGAGAATAAAATCCAAAAGACAAAAATTAAAAACCAGACCATCTGGCTGCAGAATCTGACCTGCCAGGTAAACATATATTGTAAGTACTGAGAGGTCATTAACAGATTAGCCGATCTCAGGTCACCCTCTCAACCTAGATTTATGCTAGAAGAGGAGGTTTCCAGTGCTGTGCTGAGTTTGAGTGTCTGGGAAATTGACTGTCGTGAAGATTACCCACACCCTGATTCACCAAATGTACATAAGCTAGCATTTACATGGTGCACGCACTCTCTCGAACCCCTGTCCGCATGCCTGGCAGGAAAGCTGACGGTGAGCACAGGCCGAAGGCGGCGGCATCTCATCACTATGTTTGGATAATTAACATGTACCGTGTTTCCAAGCAGTACGCTTCGTAAGAGCAGTCGTTACATCACATGACTATCTCCTGCCAGCTCCAAACTGTTTAGAAGTAGAAAGCAGAGGAGATTCATTGGGGGGGGGGGGGGGGTTACGTGCATTTGGATAAATGGGGATTAGCCAAATTACGGAGGCTTAACAAGTGCAAGACAAAAACGCCAATTTACCCCAACATGAAAAGTTTATCATTAGATGACAGTGGTTTAGCAATGACTACAAATAAGAACATTTAACGTTCTTGAAAGCAGGATATAAGGAACATAAAAATAAGTATTGAATCAGAAGAACGCAGAAAATTCGGAAGGTGGAAAGGTCGACGAAAGGAGCACAAGAGCTGCAGAATAGCATTAGATCCAACTGCATTGTTTAAGCATATTAAGCAACGCTATGCACAAACTTATACAGCAGCCGGTATGAAAATGAACCAAAAAGTCACAAAACATGAATAAATAAGATATAGGAGGCAACAAGCAAGCAAATGCCTGGCCTTGGGGGTATGCGAGCAGGGAGCGTGCATAAGGGGTCTCACCGAAAACCCCGATAAGCAAAGTCTGCGGTCCACCAGGCGGACGAGACAAGCAGAATAGTAGAAAGTTCTATAAGGGTGCAGGTTGAAAGAAGAATCGAGTGGCGTACAAATGTCAGAACCGGCAGAGATTGCAAAGAATAAAGACATAATAGGAGTTTGCGCAACTGGGGTATGAGTCAGAGATAAAACGGCCAGTGGCCTTTCGTGAGCGGAACGAAGACCAGACAGGCAAGGATGAAGGAGGCAGAAGAGTGAGAAATGAAAATCATTGAGGGACAAATCTGTTTTCAAAGGGCTCAGAGGGAGAGGACAGCGATGGGCTAAGGGGCGCGCAGGTTTGTGTAATGTCTAACTGGCGAAATGCGGGGTCGTTTCCAAGGAGCGAGGTTAAAAACGGCCAGGTTCAAATATTTAAAAATGCATTAACGTCGCAAGGCGAAAGGAGAAAAGGTCACGTGCCCTGATGGAACGAGAAAGTCAAAGGCTGCGAGGGAGGAAAAACGATGAGCCGCTGAACGTCGGACATTAACGGTCCTTCCTGCCTCGTCTCAAAGATGGCAAATGCTAGCCGTTAGTAAATGCAGCCTGTCCTCGACGTGGACGGATTCTTTACACACAAAATGCCAAACGCGGGGTGGAAATGAGGTGCGGATTTCCCATCAGCCTCCTCCGGCACATGGCCACTCATCGCGTGCGTTGGGTCCTCAGCTGAGGATGCGTCATGGGGTCTAGAGGAAGGTGATGATAGGACAGCAGGGAGAAACACTGGGAGGAAACGGAACACCAGAATGACAAGAGCAGCCTTGTAGATGCAAAAAAAGAATGAAATTGTACATAGAAGTACTAAAAAAAAAAAAAAAAACAAACGGCTACATTAAGCAACATAATATGTATATAATTAGGACTGCTGACAAGAAAATAGGCCCCTTAATGCTAATACCAAGAGATTACAGCAAAAATAAGTATATTCAAGTATCACATGCATGTCGCCAACATGTTTGTCCTCTCTGGGCCACCATCTGCAGCACACTCCAGAGCTACATCTGCTCTGAGCCAGAGAGAGAGGCTACTTGGGCATGATAGTAGACAGGAAGCGGGGTCCGGGTGTCCCCGCTCACGTGCCACACTCAGGTCACGGGACTGTCGCTTTGAATTATTATGCCGGGGTGAAGCAGACAGAGTAATCTGAGATGAGATGGATACGCAGAGGAAACGGAATGGCAGATTGACAAACAGCACAGCGTGACCTCGCGCTTACAACACCTCGCAGTAGCGTGAGGGAGCCAGAGGTGGCGCTCTTCACTCAGGCACACGGAAGCCTCAGTTTGAGAAAACAAGGCAGCTGAATGACCTTCAGCATATGACTGACAACAGAAAGCAAGAAACGGAACCGAGAATCAGAGTTTTTGTGCCACATTTCCCCATAACAGCTGTGGTTCCCAGCCTCATCCACCATGTATGCAAGACAGGGTTCATATACACCCATTGCATCTTAACTATAAAAAAAGACAAAAAAAACATTTTATTTTCAAAATAAATCCAACTTTAAGTTTCAGAAAAAAACAAAACATTAAGAATTTTATTGCATAAATGCACCTAATAATTAAAACAAATGTTTAATTACAGTGATCTCTCAACTACAGAATCCAGTTTTGAAAAATTGTGATATTCATTTAATAAACAGCTCACCCACAACTAATTAAGAGCTCTGCTGTGAACAGCACCCACGACAACTCACTGGCATAAGACCAAAATAGCTGCATGATCTCTCAGCCATTAGGTGAACCAACGCTCGCGGTCTGGAGGAATAAATGCGATCAGCGCTGCTCTTACAAGTAATAAAGTTGTAGTGGAAGAGGTGAAAAGTTCTGCAGAAGCAGTGAACAGAGAGTGGAAGTGAGGGAACATTAGAAAATGAGTAAATCTGAGGAAATTTTAGGTCTAGAAAGTAAAAATCCAGACCAAGATTTAGTTTCAACCAACCAGATGAGTATCTGTGACTGCGGTTCTTTATACTCAACTGTTTGAACAAAATCTTGATCTGGATTTTTACTTTCTGAACCTGAATTGTCCAGCTTCGGGTAAATTGAGCTACAAAAATTCACCTGGGCTTCCATTTGGAATTTGAGTAAAGTCTGAAGCTGTTCTGCTATTGGTAAAAAATACGCTACAAGTAGGCCATCCAGGGTTTGGTTTTAGTTTACAGAAAGGAATTTACACTTAAGCAGATAAAAACAAGCTTCAAATTGCACAATAGTGTCGTGGTGCATATAAAAGTAGAGTCAATATTTCGGCTGCAGAGAGCCAGCCAGCAAGAAGGAAAACGTCGTCGATCATCATCAGCACGGTTCACTGTGCCTGCGGCTCAAATCCCTCCCAGGTTCAAAGCTTTCAAGGAAACCTTTGCTGCTTTTTTCACCCAGCTGACATTTAGCTAAGGTGGAGAAACATCTGAAGACCATGGCTCATGGTTCTGGAGCGCTGCCAAAGGGACCTCACCTATGGCTACCTCTCTGACAGCAAACCGGCGACCTATGGCTACCTAACCTCTCTAATCCTTCTATAGTTAACTTCAAAAGGTAAGATTCTGATAGCAGAGCGTTTGACTTAATGGAAGAACGCAAACTCGAAATGGTTTTCAGGGTATAAATAATAAATTTATGGAATCCAGGGTAAACAGGTGGCTCTTGGTTTCAGCTGGAGATGCAGCCATGGCAGAAGCCTACAAAGACATAGGACAAACACAGTTACTGTTTGAAGTCAGTAAAAACGAGATTACCAAATGATAACCTCATATAGTAGTCATCCATTGCAGGTGATATCCACTAGGTTTATCTCAGAGCCATGCTCTTTGTATATTTAACTATGTCCTAGATGCTCGTGGGAGTCTTACTCACACAAAAATATTCTGAGGGCAGAATGAAAAATTAGTTCAGATAGATAACCAATCAAATTGTAAAGGAGATGGGTCTCATGACAGGTCTACCTTCTCTACAATCTGATTGGTTCAGAGAGAACCAATTATTTTTAATGTGTCCTAGACATGGAATCTAATATCACTATGAAAGGACTTATTCTTAATGGAACGGTGCACTGACATTAGCCCTTCGGAGGGCCGAAAAACACAACTCAGGTAAACCTTTAGCTACTGGAGCTGGAGAGCTGGGATCACCAGCTGGAACCCGGCTAGATGTTTACTCATCATGCTATATTAAAACAGACCACATGATCAAGCAACTTCCCTATCGATCAAGTAAGCTGTGAAACCTTAACAGGAAAGGCTCCTTGCACATTCTCCCCTGACATGCTTACCAAGACCATTTTTCCTGCACAACAACCTAGCGATTAGTCTGCACGTGGCAGGCAAACACAACCTTAGAACCTGAATAACAAAGGAGTGAGTGATTTGGGACTAAGGAAGACTGTAGCTGACAGCCAGGTTGACAGGATGGGATGGATGGGGCACGAAAACCAACCCAAAGAAGCAGCAGGATAGAAACCAACTACTCATACCCAGGAAACCTGTCAGCACTTCCTTTTAGCTTGTTTAACAATAACCGACATTTGGCACACATCTGCGCCGACTTAAGGCTCTGACGACGATCCCGGAGGTGAAAAGACATTTGACGAAATGTCGAATTTTGAAGCGAAACATCAGGAAACGAAAGTTAGGCCCGGCACGGTGGAGAGAGGCGTTTTCACGATTTTGTGGTTTCCCCCATCTGCTAGAAGTGTTTCTATTTTTTTTTAAAGCTTCTTTAGCTTTAACAGCTGCCTTGCCTTAAACTACACCCACAAACAAATATCAATTTTGATCCATCGTTTCTACAGCCGAAAGCTTGACGAACCGTTAATGAGAGATCAGCCTGCAGTGGAGATGGTCTCTTGGAACATCAGCTGCTTGAAGTCCCCGTATAAGTATGAGAGATCTAGCTAAGTGAGACCCTGTCCTGCTCAAGGCACAAGCCAGCTGACATCCATGATGGCCTTGTCACTTGACGACGACAAAAAAGAAAAAAAATTTGAACTTTGTAAAGTGCATAAACACATCAGCACACAAGACCAACATGCCAATCACCTGGATGTATCACTTATGAACCATTATATTCACACTTTAATGGACTAGTGTTCGTGAGCTAGCAGGATAATGAGCTAGCAGCCCAAAGTAGGTACCAGGAAGTCATTATAAAAACTCCTCATGCCTGCTTTGCATGACTGAGTGTCATTAATCCTTCTGGTAAATTTTACAGATAAGTGGCTTGTATTGTTGTTTCCAAGCTCACAAATAAAACTAAAACCCACACAAATGAAAGGTAACTCACCGCTGAACGCTGAATATGGCCGACTGATGAGGATAACTCGTGTCACCCACAGAAATGCAGAGATCAGGCCAGCTAAAAGCAGACGCTCATTCTTAATGAAAGATGCTGCACAGAGCACAATGTGAGCCTAATTGGTGTCTTAGCTGACCTGTAGCTTCCGTGTGGTGTGAGGGGAATAAAGTTCTCAGGTTTGAGAATACGGGAGAAAATCCATACTTAAAATTCTAAATATTTGCTCTTTACCCAGCAAATCTGATTAAGGTTGTGACAGCTCGCAAGTCGTTCACATCACCGGAAATGAGAGATTTGCACTGATTAATTGAGCTGTGCTCTTTGACTATCTGAAACAAGCTGCTGGGGTTTTGAGAGATTAACGGATGAGATGACATTTCATCAATAGCTAAACAAAAGGCACACTCAAAACACATCCACTCAAGCAGACACGGCCTGTTCAAAGAAAAATCTAACAAATACTGAGAATCACCCAAATTCCACCATGCACACACACACACACAAAATGGGCGATACGTTGGGAAGACTATTTCAACATAAGGTGGGATCGCGTTTGTCGCGCTGTAAAAATTCCTTTCACCATCTGGGGCCTTCCCTTGCAGGCAGATTGGAACAGCCAAGAAGCTACTGTAAATAGCTAAACGGACAGCCATCATCCAATGAGGCGCCGACTATCCATCAGGACTCTGGCTCATTCTTTCACAAGTCAAACTATTTACAAGTGTCAATAAAAGATGGGGAACTGAGGTGCTGGACCACCTAACATTCCGGATCTAGTTCCATAAAAGACACAGACACACAGACACACCCCGAAGCCTAATTAATTTCTTTGATATGATCCAAAATAAAGGGTTACCCTCAAAAGCAATTTACTACATTCCACTGCTAGAGCACAGGTTGAGAGAAGGCCAAAGATTTTAATAGTATAACTGCAGACCTCCACCTCTCTCTGACTGCAGGACACATTCGGAAGTGAGACTCAATTCCTATGAGATCAGAGTTCAGGGAGACGTGGGCAGATTTGAATACTTAATGCAAATGCTGACGATTATGGTAATTATGAACTGCACAAAAGCCACTTGACTCAACGAACCACGTGTGAGGAGAAGAGCGGGCAAGCAAATGTCTAAGCCAGCAAATGAGAGGTGGATTTTTGATATCAATAAGTAGCTGTTATGTAAGATTGCCTGTTGATCTGGCGAGTCAGACCTTTAAAAGGGGAAAAAAGACAAAAATGACTTGAACACTGCTGCCAGCACTCAGTCGTGACGGTGTGTCAGGAAAATGTGACGTCAGCTGTGATCTCCACACTAATCCCAATGATCATTCATGGACTGTAACACATCAAGTTGTTCCTTGAGAGAACTGTCAGATGTAGTGAGATGTAAAGGAATCATAATGTGAAGGAACATCTCCCCATTACATGAACGGTATTCCAAGCTATCCACTTACCAGTGGATCCATGTTCCTACCCTCACCTATGGACACGATCTTTGGATACACACAGGAAAAGGGGTAAAAACTCGTGCCCTTGTAATTGGACTCTGAAGAACATCCCAATGCTGCTTGTACATTTGATGTACCACCAATGGAACAGAAAGGTTCCTCATAGTCGATTTTTGTACCTAAAAAGGTACAACTACCTACAGCTAAGGTAGTGGTTCTCAAACCCGGCCCTCGGGACCCACTGCCCTGCTCGTTTTCCTGCTATCCCTGCCCCACACACAAGTCCCAGCTGTCTTTCAGCTTCTGATCGACTGAACACACCTGATCCAGGTAATCAGCAGTGTGTAGGGCAGGGATAGCTGGAAAACAAGCAGGGCAGTGGGGCCCGAGGACCGAGTTTGAGAACCACTGAGCTAAGGGTACAATTGGCAGACCCTTGAGGGTACAGCCCCAGTGACAACCAAACATACAAATTCTTAACCCTTTTTTCTGAGTGTAGTGACCGAAAGAATGAGATTGCAGATAGAAGCACCATAAATGAGTTTCCTTCCCCGAATGTCCGGGCTCCTCACTCTAAGTAGAGGTGCTGGCCCTCCGCACTGAAAGAAGTCAGTTGAGGTGGTTCGGGCATCTATCCAGCATGTCTCTTGGACGGCTCCCGGGGAGGTGCTTCAGCACGTCCAAACGGGAGGAGACCCCGAGGCAGACCCAGGACATGCTGGAGAGATCATACCTCTTGGCTGGCCTGGGAACACCTTCGTATTCCACCAGTGAAACAAAGGACAGAAGATGTCTAATCATGTATATCGTCACGTTATTTGGAAGGTGAAGAACTTACCGCCCTGCAGAAGGTAACACCCCTGCCTTCTTCCTTAGAACACAAGCCAGTTTATGAAAGGTGTTCATGAAGAGCGAACCATCTCATTTAATTAGTAATGGCTGAAAATGTTTGACACCTGCCTGAAAATCAGGGATTCCTGCTACACAGCGCTAAAGGCAAATGCATTTAATTAGTGTTACCAACTCTCACTGTCCAAATATAGTTGAATATACAAAATATCCAACGCAATAACTGCAGACATAGAGGTCAAAGCCTTGGCAGCACACTTAAGAGCATCCCGAGACCCACCCCCCACTTTGCCCCCTGACTGACACCCACGCCGAACACCCATCGGCAAGCTAGCAGAGTCAGTGGCACAAATCTGCCAAGCCGCCCTGTGCCACAGTGCATTCCCTTAGGGACCTGCTATGCACTCTCCATCTTTATCGCGGCCCTTTATTCCAGCATAATCTGGGAGAGCCACCTGCTTGCTAATCAGGGATTATTTCTCATCATGTTACATACACACACCCCTGGCGTGCCTTTGCCCGGTTATCTTGCTAAAAGGATAAAGAAAGCTTTAACACCCAGACAATGTCTACACCCAGTCCATGAGGGAACACAGTTACCATAAACACAAACACATCCGAAAAATTAACTAGCAACACACAAAGTGTCTTGAATGGGTTTGAAATTTTTATTTCTATCCAATTAATATATAAATCCAAACCAGAAACATTTAATTTCCAACAGGTCTCGGTTAAAAAGGACCTCCTCCTTTCCTGGACCGGCGTGAGAATCCCATCTTCCTGTGGTTTCCGGCAGCTTCTGGAAGACGACGCCGTTGGCCCAGAGCTGTGCCGTTCTCAGAGCTCCTCCCCTCCGCCGAGTCTCTAGCTGCTGTGACCTTGCAGCGCCTCCGCCATAAACAGCTTGCCGAGGTTCTGCGATGTGAACTCCTTCACGTTCTGGCAGTAGGTGTTGATTTGTCCTGTGGGAGACAGCAGGAGGGCACACGGCGTGCACACGGGCGAGAGTGAGAGGTACGGCTGGTGCTCGCACTCCTCGCTGAAATGATGACAAATGCCTCTCTCTCGAGAGAGAGGGAGAGAGAGCCGCCATTGAGGACCTGGGGTGGGACCTGAAGCTGCAGATATGCCATGTGCCACCGAGGAGACAATTCCGCAGGGCGCATGTAACACGGCAGAGTTCCTCCAAGACACTGACTGCTGCTGGGGTTGTCGAATATATTAAGGGCTGCAGTTCCAACCTGAGCCTTCAGATGGCATGACCCAACCGAAACACACTGACACTGATGCAGAAACACTGACAGCGGGGGGGGAGAGAGTTTGGAATTTCTACTTCTCTACTCGCTTCAGGAAAGGAGAAAGCACAGTGCTGGCAGTCTGATTCACCTTCATACTAAAATCATATTTCCGTGCGTTTTAATTTTTGCTTGGAAGTGCACCCTGCCTCTCCCCCCACACCATGAATACTGATGAAGTGTTTCCGTCAAACGCACAAGCTTCGGCCTGTATGTTAATAAGCGTCACTGTCACCGAGCCGCTGGGAAGCCCGCCTGCAGAGCGACGCCCACTTTCAGATTAACCGCTCTCAGTGTCAGGAATGTAAATGAAGGATTGGATTTCCATTAAACGGTCGCTCTGCGGAAGACAATAATCTCTCCTTAAGCCCAAGAGCCTGATAGCAAAAGAGGGCAGCGTCTAAGTCTCACAAACAGATGGGGGGGGTTGTCCACCTAGCATACGTCTGTGGGTGGGGGTACCGAGCCATGTGTAACAAGCTCGCATTCAGGCAGACAAGCCTGGGTCATATTATTAATAATCCCGAATTTCACTCCCCTACTGAATTACTCCCTCATAACCAACCTTACTATAATCCATAAATCAAACCCATACAGCTTTAACTTCATGAGATTCATTTAGACTTTTGGCAGAGTCATGATTTACAGCATATTTCCAGTCTGGGAAGAACTGAGGGGGAAAAAAAAAAAGTAGGAGCATGATCTTCCTGCTTTTTCCATAAAGGTGGGATCGAGGGAAATCCGGCTTCCCTGCACTCCGAACAGGATCTCACGAATTCCCAATTATACTCTGACAGGTGTTCCCCGTAGGGGTCCGCTGGCGCCAATCGAATCTAATCCACACTGCGTGGGCTCATCAAGGTTGCACGGCTGGAGATGTGGTGTTGAAGTTGAAGGGCAGGGCATGGAAGACAGGGGTGTGGCTGGGTGGGCGGGGCTTGGAAGACAGGGGCGTGGCTGGGTGGGCGGGGAATATAAGGGGAGAGTGAGCATAGAATGCAAAGGGGATAGATGGGTGGGCGTGGCATGAAAGAGAGGCATGGCCGGGTGGGCAGGGCTTAGAAGATGGGGCGTGGCAGGATGGGCGGGGTATGTAAGACAGCAGGAAGGGGAGGCAGAACCTGAAATACTGGGGCATAGATGGGCGTGGCATGGAAGACAGGGACATGGCTGGGCGGGGCATGGAATACAGGGGCATAGATGGGTGGGCGTGGCATGGAAGACAGGGGCATGGCTGGGTGGGGCATGGAAGATAAGGGACAGGGCAGCACACTAACCTGCAATGAGGAGGGTGTCCATGCGTGGCGGGGGCTGGGGGGGCTTAAACATCTTGCTGAGGTCCTCCTCCGGTAGCGACGGCTCTCCTCGGGACTGCCTCTGGGCGTTCTCCTGCTGGCGGCGCTGGGTGTACTGCGACGAGAGAGACGTGCAGACGTGTGAACACAGACCTCCGAGATCGTGGAAGGGTTGCGGGGGTATCGTGAGATTGGGAGGAAGAAAACAGACTGGGGAGGGCGGCTGACAGAAATATAGAGCCACACGTGCAGGCAGTTTGCTCTAATTTAATACCCCTTCGTCATTAACCTCAGCCTGGCCCTGCCGATCTGGGAGATTCCACTTTGCTCCAGTTGGGGGGGGGGGTATATCCCCAGGCTCTTCTGCTGGGGAATTGCTTTGAGTGTGGAGACAGGCTCACCCTTCCTGTGACACTGTTCACCTATGCGCTACAACAGGGAATGCTATCACAGCCAGGATTGGGAAGTCAGCAGAAAGAGGAAGGGGCAGGGGGGGGGCACGTATGCTAATATTAAGAAGGGCCAGGGTAATGAACACCCTGATGACAATGTACAGCACCTTTCTCCCCAGACACTGAGGACGGCCCAAATCACCCAAACCAAGGCGTCTACGGCCTAGAGCCGTAGTCTAACCTGTTTGGGATATTCCTGCAGCTCCCATTACATCAGAAATACAAGCGCTGAACCCAGTGACATTCACTGTATACAAATACCTAATCGCTCACAGTGACACCGAACCACCAAAGGGGCACATGGTCTGACACAGATTCCCAGTACTATGCAGAAAAGAGCAGCAACATCAAACGAACTAAACCAGCTGACAGTGCCAACTCACTGATTATTACCCCAGATTTAAGATGTCTTCAAAGGAGGCACAGCTACACCATAGCTTAATGAAACACTGAAGAGTGTTACCCGGAGAGAAGCACACTGGGAGTGTCTGTGACCCCGCTCACCCCCCCGGCCTAACCGATCAGAAGCCGCAGGTTGTGCTGCTGTGATGACCCAGCACGTGTTTCCAGATGCATTCGTGTGCACCCTGCCCCCCCTAATAAGGTAGGCGTAGGCCATGACACACACTCCCCCTACAGGACTGGGCTGCAAGGTCAGTCAGCACAGATGGGCTGACCCCCCCTTCCCGCTCACAGCTACATGCCGCACCGGCAGGAGCACCACTGGCCAAAACTCACCCCCCCCCCCCCCGACCTCCAGCCTCAAACGCACAAACCTGCCAAATGGCCAAAAAAATGCCGGTGGTCGGTCCACATGCGCCCCGCGTGTTAATGAGCGCAGACGACCCGCTACAGGGAAGCACGGAGGCACCAGATACGCCAGAAACGAGACTCCAGGACCGTCTGTGGCCCCCGCTTACGGGCCCCCGCTTACGGGCCCCGGTCACGCGGCTGCGCTTTCCGTGAAAAACCGAACCCTGGGGAAGCAGCGCACACATTATAATTTATAAAGGATAGCGGACAGATTGATGAATTATGATTTGCTTGGATATTTCATTGCACCTACTGAGACTAATCACCATTTACATAGCTATGCAAATTACCCATCTGCTTTACCAGTTCGGCGCGGCGCGGCACCCAGGCCGCATCTGTGGGCCGGTTCAGCCTATTGTTTATCGCAGCCGCCGATGCTATCCCGCGTGGGGGCGGAGCCACTGACCAGGCCTTAATTTTTTCCGAGTGTTTTCTGTAACATATTATTTAGATTCCCGTGGGAAGTACGAGCACATCTTTTCTCCAAGAAGGCCTGTGCCCTTCTGGCGTTTCCTCTGGGCGAATATGGAGCCCAGACAGTGGGAGCCTGAGCGTACTGGCGTGGGGATCACAATGTACAGGTGGGTTTGCGCTCACACCCAGAGGCCTGTTATCTGGTGGAAAGCAACCCCCCTCCCCCGGTCGCAGCCCCACATGGAGTCCCTCATTCCGGCCGGGCTCTAAGCCCCCGGAGCAGGAGGACTCGGCACGACAGAATCGCTAAGCCCCCCCTCCCCCCCATGCTGTACTATTTGCAAGCGGCCTTCCTCCCTGGGAAATAAAGATTTACAGAAGGGAAAAGCAGAAATGGGAGGGTCAGGGCAGATGTGCCGCCCCTCCCTTAAAGCGACAGTAATGTCATTTCACAGCTTTTAGAGGTCCGATTAATACTAGGCCAGGATGGCGAGCAGGTCCACGACCCGGTTCTGCCACAGTGAAGGATTTAGGAGCGATAAAGGCCAGTGTTTACAGAGGCTAACCACACTGAGGCTCTTTACAACTGTGTGGGGCAGAGGGGGCGTTATTCCCAGAGCAAGGAAACGATAAATAGGTAATTCCTATTAAAACAGCACACCTGTGGTGTGAGCTACATTACCAATCCCCCTCCCAAATTATCTGGGGGGGTTCAAGTGCCCAGTCATGCTGAAAAGGATTCCAGCGGTCATGTCACGGATGCCAAAGATGGCAGGGGGACAGGTCACCGAGGTGGGGGGAACGTGATGTGGGGGCGGGGAGGGTCGCTGATATAGTTCCTATTGCTGGATGTTAAGCCATCATGAGTGCGAATGAAAGGTAAAAACACAATGTCTATTTAAAGATCCTATTAACGCAGGACTAATAATCAGAAATGCACATTCTCCACGGACTTCACAGTGCTCCATTTAGAGCACTCTGACAGTCCTGGCCTGCGGGGATCACAGCGACAGGGTAAAGGGTGATACCTGGGCAGGAAATTACCTTCCACAAGCTACCAAACCCAATTAAATGAATCAGGTTACTGGGGCCGGTAATCAGGACGGGGAGGGTCAAAATGACCAGGTGTCACACCAAAGGGGAGGGGCCAGCCAATGGGAGCAGCTGACGGGTCTATAAACCAAGCAGAGCTATCAATGCTGCCCCTAGTGGCGGAAGGCGGTTTTAAACGTGTTAAAACAAGAGACTGAATTTCAGGGTACTGAAGTGAGGTGATGTCGGGGGATTGCCGGGAGGGGTACCTGATGCTTCTGCTGTTGCTGCTTGCTGAGGTTGCGGCTGTAGGTGTTGTACTTGACGATCTCCTGGCTCATGTCATCCACCCGGTCCATCAGCATCTGCAGGCTCTTCTCCAGGTGGTTGCTGTGAGATGGTGAAGCATCACATCAAAAAAATGAAATGGAGGAGCAGGGTGGACAGGTGAAGAAGCTCTAACCTGAAAACCGCCGTTGCCCAAGCCCACGTCCGGCACAGATGTACGGAGAAGATGGGCGACATTCTGCAGCTCGGGCACAAAGACACGATGCCACTCATGGCAGATACTAATCCGTATTTTCCTAAGAGCAGATTTCCGGTCAGGCAGAGAACCCGCGCAAATCTTTGCAGAATTCCAGCACCACGTTCTCAGATTACCGTGTCAATACGGATCTGTCCCAGAAAAACGAAACGCTAAGAATTCCTTTATTTAATATTTAACAGGACGATTGCCCCCTTCCATATTCCAAGCACCCCTTCACCGCGTAGCCGAAGCCCAAGGCGAAATGAAATTGGATCAAGCCGGGTGTGCGTTTCACACGGAGAACCAGGGCAGGATGCACTGGCAAACGGTGAGCCAGATGGCCGCACACAAAGAGAGCCTCTCTTCCTCACAGACGCTGCCCTAACCGGGCTGAATAAACCCAAATAGAAAAATGTGAAATTGCTTCAATTCCCAACCGTGTTCTGCATCATAACGTTTGCTAACTGGGGTCATAAACTAATAACGAAATCTGTACAAAGAATGAAAATTATGAAAACAGATTATCACAAATGACAGAGCCAGTTCCTTAATTACAAGAGATAAAAAAGTATGAAATAATGCCTAGAACTGTTAATCTCTGCTGCAGACGATTGGTTTAGGAGCTGAGTGGTGCATGCGAGCTAAGCTGGGGTGAGGAGAGCACACCACAGGGGTGCAGGAAGAAGGGCACGTGTGTGTGTTTCAAATTCAGCTTAAACTTTCAGATACGCCACTTCAAAAGGCAACGTCTGCTACCACACTCACGGCAAGTTCATCCCACAAACGTAGAAGCTCCAAATTTGGGGCACAGTGGCTCTGGAAATCCACTCAGAGCCCCGTGAATTCAACTGGCTGCCTAAACAAGGACCTACTAAGGTGTCCAGAAATGCAAAGTAGTTACCTACAGCGATGCAAGATCCTGCTCTTCAGATCTTTATCGAATTTCCTTCGCTATTTTAAACATCTGTTCAGTCAGCCTCACGCAGACATGGGCTTAGAGGTCAACGATGTTTGGTCTGGGTACATTTGGAGAGCATGTGCATCTACTTACAATAAGCAAATATTACCTTGCATGACAGCATGCTATTGTTAGCACAGCGTATAGCAACCATGCAAAAATCAATTGGCAGAGGAATAAGTTTTCCCTGCCGATTCCGAGAGCAAAAACAATCCTTAAAGGCACTTCCGTATATATTATTTTTTATAGGTATACACACACTTATAAACATGTACACATATACATTAGGTTTTTTTTTTAAAGCCAGAAAAGACACTAAAGGGAGCTTTGATACATCCGACGAATACATGCAGAGATCACTCCAAATGATAACGTTCAAAACCAATTAGTGGCAAAGACTTCTATAACCATGGAAACCCAATTAATACCAGTGACCTACTGCATTCAGTGATGTGGCATGATGGCATATTTATAAAAGCCCTCGAAACACTATTAAATAAAAAATAAATCTCCGGGTGACCCTTTCGGCAAGTCAGGGAGAGGTCCAGCCAGTCAAGAGGTTTCACGGGAACATCGCCGTACAGCATAAACTGCACATGCTGCAGTCAGTTTGATTCTAAAATACACTTAATGAAGGATAAATTTATTAGCGTAGCTTAAATGCACTGAACTGTACCCAGCAGCAACAACTTACAGGCCACTTCAATTTGGACACGCCCTATGAGGGGGCTGAGGAATGGCACTTTGGTAATGGAACACCCTAAACACTGGCTGCGGACACGACCACTTCCCTTAGAGCAAAAACTCATTCTGAATTACAGATACCTCCCTTTCCACCTTGTCAGATAATTCTATTGGAGTTTAAAGATTTCCATTTCACCATAAATCACAAATATGAGGACAGCCGCACAACTACACTGCCGCTGTGCAGCATGATCCTCGTAGCTTGATGACGAGAGCCCACGGCATGCGCCTTGGAAACCCCTGGAACGCAGAGGGGCCCTGGGCTGTAAGCTCTGAAATGTGAGGGGCCCTGACCTGTCCCACAGGCAAGCTGATCAGGAGCCCAGGCCAAGTAGAGCAGGAAGGGCCTCAAACTTGGCAAAGAGCCCGCGAGACCTGACGACCAGAAGAGGGCGCCTTATGCCACAGACCACATAGACAGACACACGCACTTTCAGTAGGCTTGTCCAGTGTTCAATCTTTCAGAACATTCAGACATTATGTTACGGTAGATGGTATCGATGTAATTTTTCAAAAACAAGGCTATTACAATGTCATTAAACCCTGCCGTTAAAACTCACAAAACTCACAAGAAGCATGGAGATAAATTTCGGCAAACTAAAAATCACAGTATGCACAAAATACCTTATTACCGCTGAAGCGCACATTTAACACACTCATCTTCCATAATAGCTGGCTATTAGCCACAAGCGCTAAAATGGCCGCGTTTCAGACTGGCGGCAGTACGGAACTACCAGAATAAAAGTCAGGATTTAAGAGGCGCAGGGACACCCGGTTCTCCACATAAACCAGAGAGCTATCCTGCTGGGCCGTGGCGCCTCAACATGAGAGGTCCAGTTCGTGCAGCAGAGAGCCGGAAGCCTCTGGAAGGCGCAAGAATTACGCGGGTTCACTGCGGGCTTCAGGCAAAAGCCATGGCTGAAGTGGAGAACCGTCCAAACAGCAGCTCCGCTTAAGGAAGCAGAAGGCGTCTTGAAGGCAACTCACCTTTGGAAGCCGGACAGCGTCCCCAAGTGGACAAAAAAGGCTTCAATACGCACTGCGGGTGATTTTAGAGCGATTTAATGCCGCACTTATGGGGAATAAAACAGACCTCAGACTCCGCACGCCGTGCCAAGAGGAGTAGAAAAATTAAGGGGGAGGTCAGCATGTGGCCTCTGTCAAAATTGTTTCATAAGGAGCTCCCAGCCTGGCACAGCCCACTTGACAAACGGCTACAGATATCCGGGATTTGACTCCACCCTGAACATCCCCTTTAATTATTCATCCAGGAGCCCCCGCCGCCAGCAGCATCCAGAGGAGCCCGCAACATGATGTCAGCATGAAAATATGCTCTCGGGCAGGAGGGGGCGCCGAGGGGCGAGCACTCATTCCAGCAAGGATGTGAGGGTTGGACCCCACAGGGCTGCTTGCTCTACAGTGTGAGGGTGAGTCAAGCTAAGGCGTGGGCCTAGTGCACTTATCAAGCCAGGCTGTTTACACCACCGGCAAGGCCGCTCTGCAGCAATAGACCTTCGGCAAGATCTTCTGACAAACTCCTGATGTGCAAATAGGCCAGATGTATCGGGGTGGATGGACGTGGTGTGAACGAGCAGAAAAGGTCCACTCAACGTTCAGAGCCGAGAACAACTAATAACAGAAAGCTGACAGGGTTGGGTTGGGCTGGGTTGGATTGGGGGTTGGAAAGGGGGTATCACCCCTCGGAAAAATCCACCAAAACAAAACACTGGCTGCTGAGACTCACTGGAGAACATCTGCATGACAAACACAACACATCCAACACTGTTTCTTAAAAGGGCCTGGGCAATGTATTCCCTCAAATACAGCGAATAATGCAACACCACATAGAAAACATAGAACGAGAACATCTAAGGACCCATCGCCTGCAAACCATACACAGACACGCCCCGATTTCAGAAGCGCCCCAGCCTGCCAAGCTACAACTGTCGCCTAACGCCGAATGACGGCGTCCGCTCAAATGAGCGAGGCCGGGGCCCAGTGCAGATGAAAGCCGCCTTAAACCGAAACACATGCACTGCCGTCAACAACACAGAGAGGAGCCCGTGACTGCTGAAGGGTGACACGTTGGGGTCACGGAGCGACAGACGGCGGAGGAGCAGCGGAGGAGTCTCACACCCACTGGAGTGATAAGGAGCAGCAGAGAAAGTTCCTGGAGAAAGGACAGACTCTGGAGCCAGTTAGCAGAGCGTACAGACACGGCTTTAATGATAAACCCGGTGAATTACTAGGCAGGACAGCACCACAGCGCGAGTTAAGCTCAGGCTCAGCCTAAAGCCTGGGAGAGCAGGTCTCAAACAGTAACACTTTCCCAAGTCGCCCTGAGAATGTTCAAACAAAGCCAGAGGGGCAACGCCTATCTCCACTGTAAACCAAAAAAGAGTTTCTTCGGAAGGGAGGACTTCAACTCGTGCGTGAAGCTGATTTAACTTGTAGATGAAGGCCTTCCCAAGGATCCCTTCCTGTTGCTGGAAGCACTGAACCTCCCCCCCCCCACCCAACCCTATGAACAGCGAAAGATTGATAGCACAGAGAGAGGACACAATGGGCTGAGGACAGCAATGCCTGCGAGACCACAAGAACTGACTCTTCAGACGCACATGACAGGGAAGGGTCCAAAACTGCACCCCAGGGAATAGAAGTGGAGGCGACGGGCTGGGGGGGGGGGGGGGACAAAAATAAACCACAAGATACTTAAATTCAAACGCAAAACGAGTAACGTCTTTTTTTTCCTACCCCAAACGAGACAGAGCATTCTCAGAGACTCGCTTAGAATTCTTGCCTCAAAAAAAAAAAAAAAAAAAAAAAGTTTCTCAAAAAAAGGAATTAAATTTCGCAGTGAACTCTTCATGAGAAAGATTGCAGGAGGGCGTGGGGTGGTGGGGGTTTGGTGGTGGGGGGGGGCAGCAGGAGGAAGAGAGAGACAGGGAGGTATTGTGTTGAAAAGGCAGCAGCGATTCCTTGTTTGCTTTGGTTTCTAGGGTAACGCCAGACGGCAGGGAGATAGCTTAAACAGATGTGGACAGAGAGGGGAGCTGGGCGAGGGAGGGGCAGGCGCGGGTGCTGATAAATCTGCACTTTTTCGGGATGCGTTGCTCACTCCCGAGACCCGAAAGCACCCCGGCTCCTGGCTACATAACCATCTCAAGGGCCATCAGGAACTGTTCTCAACGTTAATAACTAAACAGTCACCCTGCTGGAACTGACTAGGAAAATATGTAAATCACAGGACAATAAATTTGTTTAATTCGTGTTCCGATCGGTCTGTGGAATGCGAAGTGCCGTGATTGGCTGGTCAGCAGAGAGGCGGGTGAGTGAGATGATTCTGGTGGCGTTGGAGGAGATAGGAGCTGGCTGGGGAAAGTTATTCTTTTGAGCGCTAACGGGGAAGTGGGGGGGCAGGGGGGGACCCTTTGATCTGGCAAGAGCGTAGATGACAGGCCAGTATTACGGGCGACAAATTAAAAAGACTACATTCCCTTTACCGTCAACCACAAGGGGACATCAAACCTTTGTGAGCATCTGACAATAAAGGGACGACGGCAAAATATTAATACTTTCATTACAAGACCGTCCCTTTAAGCAGAGCAGCCTATGCACACATTTAAAGGGGAGGGAAATAAATAGAATTTAAAAGCATGTTAATGCATAGAAAAGTTTTTACCTCACCGAAGGACACTCAAACATGTGGAAATCGGCCATTTTCGACACTCAAATAAAATGGTAAATCATAAAAAGGGTTTTCCCATATGAAGGAACGAAAATCGACCCAGTCAATGACCTTCAGGGCATCGCCGAGCCGCTGCTTACGTGATCTGCAGCTTGCAGCTCCTCACTCGGCCTAGAAAAAGCCTCAGAAAACACTCTGAGTGACGCCCAATCGCTGCCTCTCTTGTCTGGAGGGCATTTGTATCGGATCTGAGGGCATATCTTGGTTTGGGACCAAAGCAAAGCCATTAGCCACTATCTAACTGAAAAATTACAGGCCTGGAGTAGAAGGTAACAGCAAGGCTGCAAACCAGGCACCTCTAAAAGAAAATGCTTTTGCTGGGTGTTTATTTTTGGATTACACTTAATACAATTAGATCAGGGTGAACTGCGGCTAATCTGAAATTCTCTCTCGCCTCATTGGTTACGCTCTCTGACCTGGTCTTGTGACACACAGGGTTTACGTAAACAGCTGACCCTTCAGACAACCAAATCCCAAGCCCAAATGCTCCAACATGGTTGCAGCTACTTCAGTTATTAGATATATTAAGGCTAAAGGCTCAGTGACAACATCCTACAGCTTTGGGGATCTCTGCCGAATGGAAACACAGGCGGAGGACGGGCCCCAGGTGCACAGCGTAGCGGGGAGGCGAGACACACACCTGCTGGAGAGATTGAGCAGCTCATGCTTGTCGGCCACCGTGGACTTCTCCTCCAGCTCCCACATCAGTACGCTGATCAGATGGGAGTTCCTGATCACGATCGGCACCTCCTCAAACATCAGCTCGAACCCGATGTTGGCCTTCTTCAGCCTGGAGGGGGAAAGGGGACATTTCAGTGGGGCTTTCAAAAACACGGGGGGGGGGGGGGGGGGGGGGGCTCTAACGTGCTGCTAAGGTGTCAGAATACAGATGTGAGTCGCTCTACAAGCAAACATTATTCGGCACGACCGGCCCATTGGCTGAACGGGAAGAACAGGGGATTATGGGTAAGGTGCAAGTCTACCTACTTTATTACAATAAAACCTTGACCCCCCCCAATCCCTGACATGGAAAGACGGCCCTCATTTTCCCCAGGTCTGCCCCCCCGTTTTCGTCATCACGGACCTAGCTGAATGACACGCTTCACAAGCCGGGACTACCTCGCGTGAGAAAGATGGAGACTTAATAGGGGAGGCTAATGAAAAATGGCAGCTTTCGGAGGAAATCGTCCCTCTTCCTTGGCTCAGACGTGCGCTGCCAATGTTTCCCGCCATACTTTGACCCGCGACCGCCGACAGCGAGGCCTGCGCGCCAGGCTGTGAGGCTCGGTGCTCCCCCAACGCCCAAACACTTAGTCTCCATTAATAACTGCTCAAGGCATTCAGTCAGGAGCCAAACAAAAGGCCGGCGAAGATGAATGCACCTCTCCCTTTGCCGCAAGACCGCAGCTTATTCTGCAGCCGCTACCGAACCAGTTCCTTGGCTTTCAAAAATAAGCACATTTATTTATCCCAAAAAGCAGGGTCTCTTTCAACGCGGAGTCACATGGATGTAATGGGGATTGAAAGGGGTCCTGCCTTAAAAGGACCCCCCCGAGTTTCGGTGCTCACAAATAAACGGCTAATTAAATCCAACTGAAGAAGCAAGGTCTTACTCTCTGAAAATGACTTTTGGCGGGGAACCTGGGCTGCCTCCATTAGCGACTGCCTCACTCATTACCCAATCATGACGCAAATTGTGGGGGGGTGGGGGAGGGCCGTCATTCAGTCACAACATTGAATGATAAATGATCAAAGGAAATGGGAACAGAAATGGGGAGGGGGCAGCCTGATGACAGACAGAGAGCTCAGAAATAAGCAAAATGAGCGAGACACCCAGTGCCTCCGTTACCCCGTCACATTTCACATGACAGGGCACCACAGCACACATCGTGACGCTGGGGGGGGCGGGGGGTGCCGCATGCACGCATCACAGCTTGGCTGTTAGCAGCTACACAGGCAGCAAGCAGCTTTCCAGAAGCTTCCCTGCTCATCTCCATCTTGAGGCCTTTGAAATTTCAGGTCAGCAATCGCATGAAAGCGCGGAAGCGAGAATGTAAACGGATAAAAAGAAAAAGTGGCTCCAGATGATGATGAACTAATCGCCCTGGGCTGCAAATTAGCAGGATCTTTCAAGTTTAAACTGACCACTTTTGGAAGGAATTAAATAGTGACGTGCAGAGAGGGGTTTGCGAAGGGGAAGCCTCTACATCTCAGATTTATACTGGTCAGAAGCAATTAGGTTCTTGCTGCACATTCGGGGAGGCTAAACAGCACATGCGGGAAGTGGACTGGGCACGAGGCGTGCTTGCTTTCCACGGCGCACGTCCGGCACGTAGGCGGGACCGGCAAAGCCCAGCAGTGGGGGGGGGGGCACGTGGCTTCCTACCCCTCAGGTGTGAAATCCTTCTCCTTGCAGATCTCCATCAGTTTGGGGGTCAGCCGGTAGGCCTTCAGGGACAGAGAACCTTGAGCAGTCTTGATAGGATCTGTGCAGAAACAGGGATGATGCGAAATGTCATGCGAGGAGGGAGACACACGGGACAGGACCCAGTATCAGAACCCACCCCGGAAGCTGCGGGAGGACGGGTGGCGGTGCAGACAGATTACTGCAAGACAGTAGCGATGCGTGTGTGTGCGTGCACGTGTGTGTACGTGAGCGTGTTTGTGTTTGCAGGGTTGCATTTAAGACCCTGCAACCTCATTTAAGAGAGTGAAACCCGTTATCAGCATCCTCCTAATGTAGTGACCCTCAACCAGGTCATTAGGCACCCCAGACAATCCACATTTTTGCTCCCTCCCAGCTCCCTGTACCCGGCATTCAGTGTTCCTGATTGCTTTATTCTTTGGTTCAGGTGTGCTGGCAGCTGGGACAGGAGCAAAAATGTGGACTGTCTGGGGGGTCCCGAGGACAGGGTTGAGAAACATTGTGAAAAGATACTCAAAAAGTACTTCAGCTTTAAAATTAAAAATAAAATAAATTAAAAAAACCCTTAACCACTTTAATTTCAGCTGGTCTAGTTTAGCTGAAAACTAAACAGAAAGGCAAAGTGAATGCAGTCACACTATTAATAAGAACAAGATCAACCAACACCACCCCCATTCAAACCTGATCGGTACTTTAGAGCAAAGCACAGGGAGACTGTCACGGAAACAGAAATATATAAATAAAAATTTAAATCTGGGTCATCGGGCTTTTAAGGATGCATGTAGATCTAACTGGCTGGTGAGCAGGGACAGATTTCGGAGTCGTTCCGGATTAATTTTGCTGTCAGAAAGCGGACATTTCGTATCTGAGGGGCTTTATTAACCTCCCGGCGAAGCCGAGCGCAGCTGCCAGTCACCACTGCATCCCGACACAGCGAGGAGGTGCTTGGATTCCTCACAAACTCCTCATTTGCTCCATTTAAACACAACCTGTCATTCCTGAACCGCCAAGAAACACATTCTGGATCGCTCCATTACAGGAGCAACCTGTAACCCAAACGCTGAAACAAAAAGCCTTACATTTAACATTTATTCATCCGTCGCTTTTATCCAGCATGACTTGCATAAGAGTGTAGGGTTACAACTTGTGCGTGCTCCCTGGGATTCGAACACACAACCTACATGTTGTTAGCGCAATGCTGTATTTCAGCTACTTTTTTCAAAACTGCAAGAGAATGGTGGGGCATTCTGGGTAAACAGGCAATAAATCAATCACCGGGAGGCCAACGTCCATCAGTCATGTGACATCTCGGAAAAGGAATCGGCCCTCAGTGAGAGGGCGCATTCCTGCTGGGACGAGCCAGGCGGGGGAGGCCCTTTCCGTTGTCCAAAGCACGAACGGCGGCATGGTGGTCGACATTAATGCCTCTAAATTGAGGTAAGCGCCGTCGCGGGAAGCTGCGAAAAACCACTGCGTGGAGGCTTCCGCTAACTGCCAGTTAGGAATGACGAACCGCTAAAGAGCAAAAGCACATCCAGAGAGGGGGAATGAGCTGAAGGTGCGTAGGCAAGGTGACTCACGCCGCCATTCATTAGCGAAAGCGAGCGTGAGGTTAGTCTGATCGGAGGCGGTGTTGTTATGGACCCAAACAGCAAGAAAGACAAACAGTTTTAAAGAGATTAGAAAGATTGCTCCTCTGGGTAATAAAAAAATAAATAAAATACAAGGCAGTTCTCGAGGTCAGCCTATTTCCATCTGACAGCGTGTAAGGATCGATTACACAACACTCAGGTAGGAACAGCGTCTCATAAGGGGAACACCAGAAATGAGCTCTCGATAGTGGAACTAACCAATGAGAGCACAAAACAAGTATGATTGACAGCAAACACAATCCCACCCACTGAGGGTGGGGGTCGAACCCCCATTCCTAAGAAGGCAGTGTACATTGGCCTTGGCAATGTGCATTAATTAAGCTTGAGCGGATTGTGCAAAAGTAGTAAATGCATTGCATGACGCCACTTAACAGTTAAACACACAAAGACAAAGTGTTTAGGAATCATCAATAAATAAAAACAAACCTCCCCTAAAGTTCATTCGTGCCTCCCAGGTCGGATCACTACCACTCCAATGGGGGGGGGGGGGGGGCAAAGTACATAATGTGTACCGAGCTGGTATAAATATTCCGTTGAAATTAAAAACGGTAAATGACCTTAAGCTCTGATACAGCAGCACATCTGGCGTGTGGGAGGGGGGAGGAAACTGACAGGGCTGGGGGGCTGCTGGAGGAACAGTTAGGGTTTTGTGTGAGCTCCCTCTTTACTTATGCACCCCCCCCCTTAAACCCCTCCCCATAATAAGAGTTTATAAATGGAAGTAGACGTCCTGGAAGCGGCTGGCTGGGTCTGGCTGCGGGGTGGGGGTGTTGGGGCGATGGGCAGGCTACTGTCATAACTGCTGGGTCACGTACGGAGCTGCACTCCAGAGATGGGCCTTTGTTAGGCGTCTGGGCAGGTTCCCCGGAATTAAGGGCGCAGTGGCTACTCAGGCATTCCAGAATGTACACATCAGGGCTCCGATAGCAGGGAAAATAAACAGAGCGAAGGAAACCCTGTCTAGACTGGGCTGCTGCTGCTCCTGTTGCTGGAGGGACAGCGTGCTGGTATTTACACGGGGGGGGGGGGGGGGGGGGGCGCGGAGAGTGGCCTGGAAGGTAAGGCCAGGGAGGGCGGGGCTGCAAAATGGAGGGAGAGAGCGAGGGAAGGAGAGGAACGCTCCGATTAATGGGGGTGAGGGGCCGCGGGGGGTTACGGATACGGGGAAACTAGTACGAGGCAAAAATTAAAAGTGGGACAGAGGGCCGGTGAAAACGTACCGTAAATGAGAACGACGGACTCCTCGATGGCGTGCTGGTAGCTGAACTGGGAGTCGAGCAGCGCGCGGCTTACAAAGGAGCCGTAGTAGGTGGACTGGTACCAGCCCACGTGCAGGTGGTCGATGTTGACATGACGGAGGCTGCGCATCATCTCCATCTGGTACTGGACTGGAGGAGGACACACAGGAAGAGAGGGTCACACCCCAGGGTTCAACCATAATTGACCCCCCGCGTGCTCTGTGGGCCCCAAGGGACAGAGGACCCTTGGAAGGAGCACCCAGGTACCTTAGAAATCAGGCACAAAGCTGCCGTGCATTATTGATAAAGTAAGGGTAAAGACCTCCATTGCCGTCATGCATATTTCATAAAGGAACAGACATTAGAGGCCTTTCTCCCGATGCCCACACAATCCAGCCAATACACTCACACAGGTTGCTCAATCCCACCCCCTTACACATGAACACAGCTAGAATGAAGATCACATGGTTAGCACAGACCAATGGGATGGAGGCCCCTTCAAGCACCCTGCAGGGGTAGTCGACCCCTCTGGAAAAATCCGGGCTGAAATGTGCGCTGGCTTGCTGATAATCATAAAGCAGCTTGATTAGCTGGCTCAGGTGCGGAGGTCCGATCCGAACTCAGGCTGGCTGGCTGGCTCACGTTTTCAAAGCACATTTCAGTAGGACAAATAAGGCCAGGAGACACCGATCAGCGATCATCTCAGACACCAGTAAGGGCACCGAAGATTCCCGTTAGACCCCCGGATCCGAGTGTCGCTAGGGGAGCAAGTTACTCAAAAGATTAAGTGTCACTGTAAATGTGAAAATTAAAATGGCACATGGTGCTTAAATACTTGGGGGGAAAAAAAAATAAAAAAATCACTCGTTGTTGATGGGATCGAGGCCATTGATGCAGCTTAATAAAGGGTTACGGGGGATAAATGTTATTTAGCAAATTAACAAATGACATTTATGGCCATTGACACTCCGGCAGGACACTAAACACTTTCTGGGCTCACACTCCAGGTTTAACTTTTTTTTTTTTTTTTTTTTTTTTAACACCCCCCCCCAGCCAAAGTCAAATCAGCGGCTCCTGTGGACCTCGGATGTCAGGGGTTCATTTTGCATTAGTAAGTAAAAAAAAAAAAAAAACGTGTAGTTAAGGCAGCTCAACGGAGGGAGACGAGCAACTGTGCTGCTGAGTTACTTTGAGGGCGACTACAGCGAGTGCCAGGATCGCCAAGATGCTAAGGGCTGGGGGTGGGTCCACTGGCCATCGGTGGGCTAAGCATGCCTGAGTCAGGGCCTCACAGCGCGGTGCACATCCACGGTGCTCCTTAACAGCTAGGGAGGCGGCGGGCATTAAGAACACCAGGTTTCAGTTATGGCACAAAGAGCGGGGAAGCTAAGCTAACGTAGGCATGGGCCGGGGTGGCCAGCAGACAGCGATAACGAGGAAGCGGAGAGCCAGATAAGGGCGCGTCCCTTACAGCCCGGGGGGGCTTTATATCGCCTATATCCCCCCCAGCGAAAACACAAGAAATATCACCCCCCGAAGAGGCTGACCTAATCCTTTCTCAGACAGGGTCTGATTTTACACAGGCCGGGGGACCAAAAGCACCAAAATGGACTTTTAAGGAGATTTTAATTTTATTTGCCTCCATTCATTTACAACCTCGGCGGACCTGCCTCCGGTTAGGTGGTCTGTAAAAATGTATAGGGTATGAGAGACGGCAGATAGGGGTGGGGGGGGAGCAGGAGACCAGTGCCGCGGGATCATTCCACAGAGCAGTTGGGGCTCCTCCCTTGCCAATGTCTGCACAGGTTCTGTGGGGCCAGTAGGGGGCGCCATTCCTCCAAGGGCTGATTTTACCACAGAAAGTATCCATGAACAAGCCCGTCATAAGTGGACTGTGGGGGGGTGGGAATGCAACATGGCCAAAGGGTTAAAAAGAAAAGAAAAAAGTACATCATAAAAAGTGGGCCATTTTACAACTCAGCCAATCAAAGGCCGGTGTTCAGCAGAAGCCCCGCCTACCTCCAGATACAGCAAAGCTAAACCACGTGATAGGTGTTGTTCCCTTCGCCTTGAATAATCGCATGATGCATGTAGAAAGATGGAAATAACCAGTGCGATCAGGGGGGAGGGGAAATAAACATGGTTGCCGCTTCCGCAGCTTGCTGGGATGCTACAGAGATACAGAGCACATCAACATTCCGACACTGCCCAGACTCAGCCACGGAACATTTCTCTAGAGGGCAAAACAAAAAAGAAATAAAAACTGAAAACCGCCAAAATACTAAAAATGGGGGAAAGATAATTAGTAGATTGTTTATCGCAAGCTATAATTATCTGACATTCTGAAATGAAAAAAATGCAAGACTTCAAACAAAATGGCGGGCGCAGAGAAGTTCCGCATTTGGCAGAAAGTTAGGAGCACATGTTGTACGAAGTAACATCATTTTCCGAAGGCTGGTGTGGAGTCTTTATTTACAAAAAGAGCTGAAGCAAAAACCAAAATGAGGACACAAGTTACATGAGGGGTCCAAACTGGAGATCCATCGCAGGACCTAAAGGTCATGACAGCCAGCAGAAGCCAACGTTTTTGACGCATCACCTCCTCCTGAGAGCCATGAACAGTCGCAGCACCATGTGACCACATTCCCTGACCAGGCCGGTATTTATTAGGACCACACAAGTATGAGTAACTACTGGACGAGGCGAGCAGCAAGTCTGTTATCTGGAGTCGATTTAGCCCCGTCTGTAACTCTCATAATGAAGGGCTCGAGGTAAGATGGATGGGCGATCAGCGCATAGAGTCTCTGAGGCAGATGCTAAAAGAGGAATGTTATGAAACCATTCCGTGCGCGTGAATCAGGCAGAGGGCTCTATTGGCTGTTCACTGAAGACCCGGACAGAAGAGAGAACGTTCTGGAAGAGACCCGGCTGTAAGGTCGCAAGGAATCGATTTCACTGCAGCCGATTATAAACGGAAGCATAACTAGAGCAAAGCTATTATGGTGCGTTTGTAGCTGAAGCACCGACCAGCTAAGAGCACTAGGAGTAAGGGTTCCTCATGAAGCAGAGCTCGAGACGACCCCTTTCTGCTGCTGGGCGCGACAGATTTGAGAGCGTTAACACAGCGCCGCTCTTCCTGGCCGCCCTCAGCCCGAACGAGCTTCACCCCACCGCTGACAAGTATAAATCACCATCAGACGGATGAGGTTGGCGATTCGGGACCGACAACGTCACAAAGCTGCCGCGCGTAGTTACAGCCGCTGTATTTACGATCCGGGGGCAGGCTGGCCTCAAACAACCTGCGTTGGCTAATGATCTCACTGCTGCACTGTAACCTAGCTAAATATTTAACATTCTCAACAGGAATTATTCTAATTTCTTAGGGATAATAATTATTATTCATTATATGATATGCACTTCAATGAACGAGCGCATTACGGAAAATGGGTAACACCACGATATCCAGTCGTGCCGTTCTAATCAATTTTTTTTGCAGATTAACAGACAGTAGCGAAATGCTACTTAACGTGGCTCCTGAACACATGACAACGGGCCACACCAATTATGGCCCAAGGCCACTGAACAGTTCACTCAACACCGTTTGCTCAACACCAAATGCTCATCAACACCGGAACGCCTGGAAAGTTCGCCAGGCAAGCTCTGACCGTTCATGTGGTCTTACATCTGATGGTGAGCCAACATGCCTGGAAGGCAGGTTGAGGGCACCCCCCCCCATAACGAGGTAAGCCTGCCGCACACCAGCCTCCCATCATTAGCTACAGACCCCCACATGCGCGTGCTCGACTATTTAAAAACGCTCACTTATCATGGAAAACGTTTTTAAAAAAAAAAAAAAACAGGAGGAATTTAAGCCCATTCATGTGTCTTGTCTTGCTATTTTTTTTGGCCACATTGCAGAGGAAGGCAGCTCTGGCCTCCATTAAATAAAAGCTCAATTCTCAAATCAGGTTTGGTTTTGCTCCTGTCTGGGGGAGGGGGAAGGGGCTCGCAGTAGAGCAGGCACTAATAAGATATAAAGCAGCCCCCTCTCTCAGCGTCGGGCCCCCTCCTGGCCGCGGCCTCGTCTGGCTGCCTTGTTAGCGTGCTGTCTGCGAGCTCAAGCTGCTCGTTAGAGTCTCTCCACCTCGGCCACGTGGCACCGCTAGAGAGGCGAGAGCCGCACACACACACACACACACACACACACACACACACACACACACACACACACACACACACACACACACACCTCAGATCACTGACATCTAACAGGCCAGTTGGCAGAGGCACACACTTTCCACTCAACAATTGGGGGAGATGGGGGCAGTTTTTGGATACGAATTTTTTGCGGGGTTAAAGGTGGCAGTGCGGGGGGGGGGGGATAAAACTCTGGGATGTTAAGTCTCCACAGTTTTCTTCAGCATAAAATGGTTAATTACATTTAATTATAAGAATTAGACACAGTTTGAACCTGCACTGTAAGGGGGGGGGGGCAGACTGAAGACCTTGTATTAGGATACCATTTCTCACAGGGGAGGGGAGGAAGCACTCCTGTTCTGCTGCGACCACCCTCATGCAGATCAGGGGGTCGGGAAAACTGGACAACCAGGTATTAGCTTGGGGTAAGGGTGGGGCCCTTGAGGCAGATGCTGCTAATCTCAACACGCCTTCAGTCCCTGACTGCTCTTTCCGGAAGCCAGGGGAGACGGTTCCCATTACAGTGACACATCCCGACCACATCTGGGTCACGAACAAACAAACAATCTTCTCAATCAGAGCGATGGAACTTCAGTGGCAGACGGGCAGGGGGAGGGGAGGGCGAGATGGTAAGGAATTCCACAGTTAACAGCCAGGACTGATCTTTTTAATTATTGTTCCGGCATCCAGCCACATACACGGGGTCCCTCTGTGCGGCCAAACAAACGGATCAGGGGCAGGGGGCCCGCCTCGTCGGTGGCGTGCTCTGAATCGGGCTTCTGAACCTGCCGTCAGACATAACTGGACTCCAGACGGAGCACAGAGAGAACCCAAGGCTGAGGGGATGCTGCCATCTAGGGGCCAAGACTCACATGGCCAGTCTCTGAAGTAATGGCTTCTCACAACCCCCTCCCCCAAAAACGTAAAGCACCTTACACTATTAAAGGGGTTGGGGGGATCACGCTGTGCCAGAGAACACATTCTGGTATCCTGGCTTGGCCGTCAGGTAAGGCAAAGCCATCAGCCACCTACAGCCAAGGCGTGGTGGGCACCCAAAAACGGGATGGGGAGGGGGGAGTAGCTACCAACGAGGGCCCACTGGCTTCACGGATTTCGTGTGTGGCGAAGGTGGCACTTAACAGCCCCAGTGTCACTAACTGCTAGACAAGATCAGCCCCGCCCAATCCTCCCAAATAGACCAATAACAGGTGGGTGGGTGGGGTGAAAACACAGTGAATAACGCTCAAGAAGCTGTATCCAAGGTTACCGTGCTGACCTTGGATCAGTCCCCTCTCAGCATGCCCGGCCAGATTGATGGGACAGACAGCTCTGCGCCCCCCCAGTCTGCTGTCAGGTCGGCTGGGGTGATACGCAAAAATAAAAGGCCCCCTACGGATTCCATGAAACTGAAGGGTTTTCATGAAACTGAAACGGGCCAGGAGAGGAGAGGGACGGCAGGTATTGAAGAGAACATCCTCTCCATAGCCCTCTGAGTACGCTCACCGCCTGAGAGGGCTTGACAGCATGACGGGACGTGACGGGGCCTCAGAGACCCCTGAGGACCCCTGAGGACCGCGGTCATAGACACGCGTGATCACATTTACAGTAACAGAGAGATGGATCCCTCACGATGAGAGGCGCGGGTTTTTACAAGGAGCCAGCTCAAAGGCCCAGGGGTAGGTTTCGATTATGAATTAGTTATCAGGAGGAAATTAAAAAGCAGGCCGCATATGAATAGCCTAGTGGCCAGGGCCAAACACGGGGGGCCTGATCGGAAGCTGCCCAGCAGTACGAGTTGGCGGGTCGGCCTCACGGGCCCGGCGGAAAGCCCTCCAACCGAGGGGCCGGACCTTACGCTGATGCGCGGGGAGTTCCTGTCAAGAAACCTGCGGCAAAACATGGCCGAATCTGGCAAAAACGTGCTATACTATAGCAGACCTGGCACTGGGAGTACAGCCGCTGCCACGCGACGAGTTTCACAATCACAAATTATATTAAAAAACATACGACAGCCGCCGGAGCCTCGGAGAGCACCCAGCAGGGCGGCAGCGTGGAGCCCGGCTCATGCAGCGACGCCAGCCGGCTGGGTCAACGGAACAGCACCCTGACGCACGCGGAATCAGACCACGCTGCAGTCTGCAGACGGATAGAGGACCCCTGCACAGACCAGGCAGAAGGGCCACACACACCAGGAACGGACCAAGCCGTCAGAAACGTGGACCGACAGCGGCCAATGTCCCCATGCACCTACAGAAGCCGGAAGGAAAACCACATGGTGTATGGATCAGTCACGCCCATCTCTTCCTATTGGTCAATCACGGATGGCTTTGTCATTCCCAACGATGCTTCAGAAGCAACACTCATCTTTGACACCTATGCACGGTCACATTTCTGCCATCAGGGAGCTGGTCTGCAGGGGGGGGGGGGGGGGGACTCCAGCCAAAGGCCCAGGCTGCGAGGTTTAGATTAAACGGCATCAGAGACAGACACCAGGCCACCTACAGGCAGACCTGAGCTCCATTATAATTAATATGCAGCATTTAAGCCGGCCATCGGGTCAGAACCGCGAGCACCCATACTGCCAAAGCATAAGAGGAAGGGCTGAGCCCAGGGTCCGGGACAAGTGCTGGGGAACCAGAACCAGGGATTAACAATTAAAAAGCAGCAAGGGGGGGGGAGAGCAGGCCCGAGTAGAGCCAGAACAGGGACCTGCTTGCATCCACTTAGATCACAGCACCGACCCCCATCACAGCATTAATGGGGGCAGGAGCAAAGGATAATATGGCTTATGTGGGCGCATGTGGCCAAGCAGCCCCCCAGGTCACGGGTTCGAGCCCTGCAGTGTGGAGACAGAGGCGATGAGCTTCCCAGAGAGCATCTGCTGAGTCAGAGAGTACTGCAGGTACAGATAGGGCCCCCAGTTATCAGGAGTTAAAGGGAAAACGAAGGGTGCCAGGGAAGCACCCCCCCTCTGTCAGAGCCGTGAGGATGGTGGGGGGGGGTGGGCTGCAGAGGAAAGGAAGATGAAGACACGCTGCGGTTTACAGGCTGGGGGCTGCACTAGGCGGGCAGCGCTCTGCAAGCTCACGCGGCAAACTACCCATCCCCAGCGTACACTGCTCTAAGACAGGCCAGAGTGGAGGATGGGTGGGGCCAAGTAAGCTTCAGGAGGTGAAGGGGGTTATGGGTCATGGAGTCCACAGCCCAAAGGACCCAGAAGGGAGCAGGCAGCAGGAATGGTGTCGAGCATCGCTGGAAGCGGGAGGGCAGAAGAGTGCACAGAACATACATGTGGCAGGGGTGGTACTCCGTCACGCCCAGCGAATATAAAATTCATCCTCCTAGAGGGGGTGCTGGTTCAGGGCTTCTCTGAAAGTCCCCCTTAAGCCGATCAGAGTTTGTTTATTCTCACCCGGGTCCTCCAAACGCTCTGCTCGAACGAGGAGGATCTACAGCAGCCTCATCAGGGCAGGACGCTTGGGAGGCTTTGGTGGACAGCACACAGAACTGCGGGCGTCACAGAGCGGACTGGGGCACGTACACCCACACATGGTTACCATCCATGAAGAACATCCCAGCGACAGCATGACCACAGGGCCGCTGTGCTCTGAACACTAAGCACGCCCCGAGTCGAGGGTGACTGCGCGGCCTCCAAGCGGCCTTCAGCGTGACTGAGCAGGGGCGTGTGGGCACGTGACTGACGGCCACACCCATCCCCTGCCTGCCCTGGGACGGGCACCAGGCGCACGGTGACCCTGCCACGCACCAGTGATACGAAAGACGGACGGAATGATAGAATGACCATCTTTCATCTCAGGGAAAGTGACTGCCGTCAGCATTTTCGGGCCAGGCGGCAAGGTCCGTCTCCCTCAGATCAGACAGTGTGTGTGTGTGCGTGTGTGCGTGCGTGCGTGCGTGTGTGAGCGAGAGAAAAGATTCTGCGAGTATGATCCTCCACACTTAATGAAAATGTGGAAACACTCAGAACAATTTAGAGAATATATCTGATCACACAAACACGCACGCACCAGACCCTTTAAACCCCGAAAAGCTGGGCACACACCCCCACCAGCACTATGAGGGACCCCAAAACCAGCCCCCAAAATGGAACAGCTGGAAAAACAATTGTCTGTAATTCAGTGCACTTTCAGGTGTTCAGGCCACTGAGCATTAATAATTAACACCTGCCAGTAGACGAAGGTATTTACTGTATCTAAATGTCACACATCATTCTCTACACTCTCCCTATCCCTACAATTACTAGCCCCCATCGTGTGAGGGGGTGGGCCGGGGGTTGTTCAAGCGATGTATCAGAGCCACAGTCGGCAGTTTCCAAACAATGGAGGAAACCTCATCAGCACAGGCCTGCAGGCTGCCTGTGGTAGTCACCCTTCACCTAGCTCCTAGCTCCAGGATTCTCTTTACATACAGAGTCCGGTTCTGAGAAGTGATCAATGCTGAGGTGGGGGCAGCATTTAAAGGCCAAACGTCAGAGCTAATCAGAGAATATCTATTAGCGGGTGCACAGCACTACATCCTGCAGGTGGTAACTTGGGTGGGGGTTTATCAGCTACCTTACTCCTAAAAGACACGGAGCTTCTGCTCCAGTAAACCACCACATGCGGGCTGAGGGGCACACACACATCACCGCCTCCACCTCTGCTTCCCCATCACCATCGCTAACCCCCCACCCGAATTTCGGCTGACTTGCCGGTTACGGCAGGTCGGGCTGCCATCGCAGGAACGCGAAACGGGCCACGGCCGGAAATATCACACATGCCTGCAATACGCTCTCGTAACTCCACTGTTAATCGGGGGAGCTTGCTTCTGCCGTGAATCCGCCATTTCTCTGGCAGGAGAGACACGAACAGGACCCTTCCAGACAGCGGGACACCTTGATCTGTAAATCACACTTGCTATTATTTATGAGTTTATCGGCGGCGTCAGCTTCCTCTCAGTGTGAGGACACACTGCCATCTGCAGGCAGGCTGGAGTAGTGCGGGAGCAGGGGACGGACATCACATGTCCCAGTTTGTGTCACGGTCCTCACTGGCGACTGCTGCCACTGGCGATGGCACGACTATGGACCCAAAACCAACACAGGGCAGTGTGGCGAAGGCGCCCCCTCTGTCAGCCCTTTGAACAAGGCATCAATTCAGACCTGTTACTGTGCTGCCTGTCCTCATGGCAACAGACGCTGGGCCGCCTTCATCATGGTGGGTGAGCTGAAGGGCCGGGGGGCTCCGGGGAATTCTGTAATTACTGCTAACAGTGAATCCCACTAATGAAGGAGGAAGACACCCCCTTCAGTGCTCAGGGTGTCTAAGGACCTGGGCATCTGAGCGGAGCCTGGTCAACCCTTCAGTGTTAATGGGGGGGGGGGGGGGGGGGGGAGACACCTGCAAGCACAGGAGGGGATCCTGTCACCCCTCTGTCATTGTGCAGTGGATCTAAACCCAGGATGGGTGGCACATGCTGACTGCCTGGGGCATGAAGAGGAGGGGGAGCTGAAGTGGATCCCAGGCACTGGGTGGGGCTGGATCCCAGGCTCTCTGTCCTATTAAAACACAGCTATAAACAAGCAGCTCCCTGGCCTGAAAAAGCAGTGAATGAAACTCAACTGTCAGGTAACTCGCAGTTTAAAGAGGAAAAAGAAAAAAGGGTGTACTTCTTGAGATGGTCATAACGATAAACTCCGGCATCACTGAATAAACATCCATTAGACTCCAGGACTAGGGGCCTGCAGCGGACGGAGGGGAAGGCAGGAGGCAGCATTACACCTGCAGGGGGCACTCATTTGGGGGAGAGGGGGGTAACAGCATGGGAGTGAATGCCTGGGTGGGACAGGGGTACCCAGATACTGATCACGCTCGCGGCCGCACACCATTAGGCAGGCGAGATCCCTCAGGAAGGACAGATTGGGTGAGAATGCAGGAAGGATGCGGGTCAGCAGAGCAGGAGGCGCAGGGAAGCAGGAGAACAAGCGGGGAGGTGGGCGAAGGGAGGCGTAAAGGGTGCGGCGCTTTCAGTAAGCAGGGGGCAAGGGCAAAGGTGGAGGGGGGGGCTTCACGTTCACCCTCACCTGAGGGGACCCTGTTGGTCGCTATTGCCCGTTTTTACCTCCATTATTATGTAGGAGGATGATTCCTGCACTTCCAGCTGTGTGGTTTTCCTCAGGACTTCATCAGACCTGTAAACGATCCATTCGGGTTCTGGTCTCCAGCGCAGCCAGCTGTCCGGCGGCAATCGTGACACCTGCCCCGTTATCCCCGGAAATGCGGCTCGTGGCCGGACGCCCTCGTCTCTCTGCGTCTGGCTCGGCTACTGCGACCATAAGCGACAGGTTAACCGGCGGCGGTCTGGAGACCCGGGCGGGACGCCCCGGGGCAGGCTGGGACTCGCATGCGCCGAGGGGAGTCTGGCAGGACAGATTGGGAAGAGCCGGGGCGGCCGGCTTCCTCGGCACCACGGTGTCCCGCGGAGATACGTGCAGAATGAATCGCAGCTGAATTACGCTGCAGTGAGAGCACAGCTTAGGAGATAAGGGTGCAGCCGCATTTATTCTGAAATGAATCCCTGTAATGGAAGCCAGCCAGGTCGGGAGCGGCAGGGGGGGGACTTGCCAAAAAAAAAAAAAAAAAAAAAAAGATGAAAAATTCAGGTTTATTCAGGCCCTTTTAACGGATTTCCACGTCTAAGCGTCACACCAGCAGAATAATACAGCACAGAAGCTGCAGTAAAACGATGGAGCGTCTGACGGAGAACAAACGCCCCTGGGGAGTGACATGGGCACCCCGACACCGCGTATTTACCAGCGGAAACCCCAACAGGACAGACCTCAGCTGGGCAGCTTTATAGAGACACCGAGGAAGGGGACCGAGGCTCTGCAGAGGAGGACACATTCAAGGCCGTGGGCGGGAAAAGCACATGTATTCACACGCCACGTTCGTGCTGAGAAGCTGCCACTGCGCACTGCTATACTGAGACGGGGTATTAGATTGAGCCCAGGCAAGTCGTCACTGAGCCCCATTCCCAGGGGGCGGAGCCTGTTCCCCACTCAAGCTGAGGATCACCTTCAGTCTCGGCGGGAGGAAGCGTAGAGACGCTGAGTCAGACAGGAGCAGGGAAGGAGCACTATCGCAGTCTAGTCTACAGGGCTGACGTGCGATTGGCTGTTCCCAATCAGCCCAATGAGAAGTGCCGGGGCGGGGGGACCATCTGATTTCCGACAGGTCACTCGGCTGCTCTGCACCGTCATAGTCACTGGGGGGGGGGGGGGGAGATGCAGCCCCTGCCTCCCCACCCAGATTGTCAGGTGCTACAAACTCTCCTGCAAGCCCTAGGATCTCACCCACACAGCATATCCACAGTTACACGGCTGTGCAGTATGACCAAAATCCGATTCCAATTAAGTCATCTCATAAAAATATATATGCTCTCTCTCTCACTCACACACACTTCTGGATTATTTATAGATGAGCTGTGATAGGACAAAAAAAAAATCTGCCAAAAAAAAAGCGAGGTCATGTGACGAGCGAATGTAACGCGATCCACAAACAGGCGGGAAATGATCCACAAATATTTCACACAACACAAATAAAAATACATATTTCTGAATTGTGATGTACTTGATTTTTTTTTCAACAGAGCAGCTGCAGTATACAGAGCCACTAAGAGGTCTGGGTGGGAATTATTTTTTTTTTTTTAAATAGTTGTGATCTCTCGCAATACTTTTCAGTTACTAATAACTGCGCTGTGTCCGTTTGACCTCGCTCTGAGGGCTTCCTGATTGGGGAAGCTAAAGCCAATAGTGGAGACTTATGGCCAACTACCACTGCCTAAACACGGTCAGAAAAACCGTGAGCTTCCCCTGTTCGTTCTAAACCGGCATCCCAAACTCCTGCCCCTTGCATCCCATAACGCAGTGATCATATCACAAAGACACCCATTTGACACATTAAACAATGAAAAGTATTAACTCCACAAACTCCTAGGAGACGTCTGGCTCCTACTCAGCTGTAACATCTTTCAATGTTTGCGAAATACTTCAGTGTTCGTATGCATGCTTTTCACATTCAATAACCCAGCTGTCTTGCTTAGTCACTGGCAGTGAATAGACAGAGTGCAATTATTAATAAATACGTATAAAAACACATTTAATATTAAAATTACATGTTGTACATTGTCCCCCATAGTTTAATGCTTAAAGCACACTTTATAGGGCATGTCTGTATTATTTAGGCTTATTCATGCTGTCATATTGCAGCCAATACCAAGTGGGCAAGTGTAGTGGGATCACAAAACTAATTCAAAATACATTTTCCCAAGCAAATCTTAGGGACATCTGCAGTGGTACAAACTGGACAAAAACCCACAAATCAAAAAGTCACAAATGTAACGCAATCCACAAAAGTGCAAAAACACATTTCACGCATTTTGTGGATATGATTTTACACAAAAAAAAAAAATATATTGGTGGATAGTTAAATATTTGTGGATCATGGTACATATCCAATAAAAAATTCCATACAAGAGTCACATCCCATGTGGGGATGTGTAACCTTGCAAAACTGCCATCCGAATGATGAAAAAAAGTTGGCGTAAAAAAATAAACCATAGAGCATAATATAAAACGACAGGTGTTTTTATTTCGTCATCCAATATACATCACCAAATTGCACAGCCCTGCACAATAATATACAATAACAGCCATGAGAAGCTTCTCCCTGAATCTGACAGACACCCGGCAGCGTCGGCGAGCCCTTAGCGGGAAGGCCGACCCTCAGAGGTCGTTATGATGCCAGAACGGAGGCGGATTCAGCGGTGGGTGGAGAGACTCCCCCTGGAGCAGGCCGGTGGGCTCAGAGAGCGACCGTGGCACTGCTGTTGGCCTATACTTTTCCTAATTATTAGGGGGTGTCCGATAAACCCGTAAGTTGGCTTATAAATGACACCGGGGGCAGATAATTATTACGGCTGGCATCACTGTCTAAAATAACTTTACAAATAGCTCTTTCATTACGGTCTTAATTGGGTATCTTCAAAGCCATCTCTCCAGGTTTTCATTATCCCCCCCCTTACTGTGAGGACGCTGCCTGGGTGGTGCTCTTGAGGGGGGGGGCAACTAGGCAAAGCTGTCATTCTTGAGGCCCACTCTCGCTATGGGCTCACCACGGCGCCATCGAACCCGCGGCTCACGACCGCTCCTGTTCCCCGACGTCGAAAGGAAATCCCAAAAATAAAAGCATGGCTAAAAAACCTTTCGCGTCCCTTCAAACGTGACACACGTCCAAATGAGCCTGGAGCAGGCAGTGGAGGACCGCGATGCGGCAGGCTGTTCCTAATCACCCTCAGCGATTAATTAATCTACGGAGATGCTTCTGCGGCGGCCGGAGGCCGTGAAAAGCACCGCTGTGCCAGGCCGCCTTCCGGCGACACCGGGACAGACCCGCACCCCACAGCACTGACTGCTGGTGCCGCATCTGAAGGACCAGTTTCACCAGTGCCGCAGGGTGGGGCTGGCGGATCACTGACAGTCAAGGCAGCAGTCCTGCACGGCTCTGCGGCACCTCGAGGGAAATCCGCCAGACTCGCGGCCGCTGAAGGCAGGGGGAGATGGAACCGGCCTGATTCCTGAGGGCCACCACTGCCGGCACATTCTAAGCTTTGCTCCTGCCCCTCGCTGCCCTCCCCCACTCAACACACCACTCACTGTCTGACAGTCTAACCTGGACGGGGCCCAGACACCATATGATACAAAGGAAAAGTTTAGTTCTTCAATGTCTTTTCATTTCTTTGCATTAAACTGACAGCGCCAACAGATGGTTTAAAAAAGGAAGGGAAAAAAAAAAACCTACAAAATGGGCTGTCAGATCACCGGGGGTGACCAAGGGGGCACAAACACAGAACGTGCTGGACGGTACAGAGGGGACATGGAAACCACAAGCGCGGGCGGACGTCGCGCAACGCTCCGAAAATCATTATGAGGTTTAAACAGAAAGCATCTTCGACAAATTGCACGGTAGGTCCAAGCATGGCCGCAAGTGGCCGGGGGGGGGGGGGGGGGACCCCAACAGGATCCCAGCAGGAGGCTCCGCAGAGACTGTTAACACAGAAGCCTGGCGGCCCCAGAAAAACTCAGATGAAGTAGAATATGCAGGTACTTCCTATGAAGTTCCAGGAATAACAATCAAGTTGAATTTAAGTCCAACGCCTCCGCTTCTCTTAAAGAAGCCCCACTGCTCTAGGGGACACCTCACTCCCCCTTCTCAGTAGACGCCTGACGCACCCCCAAGTGCCCCCACTGCACACTGGCATCACACGCTCAGGAAGCTGGAGCGCATACAGGTGGGCTGTGTTACTACAGGGAAGCCTGTCTGACACCGGAGGGGAGTGGAATGGATTTCAGAGCCCCTCCCCGCTTCTGCTGAGGGGCTTAATTGTGCAGCTGCAGAGAAGGCGCCCGTCTTAATGAGCTCAGGCTCCAGAAATCCAGGCGGGGAAGGAGCGGGTGCTGAGAAAGCCGGCCCTGATCCGGTACAAGGGCCCAAGGTCAGGCGGCAATCTGAGCCGCCCGCGTCTGTCACTCCTGCGGCGGTAGTAAGTCCCAGACGCCCCGAGGAGGCGCGGGGAAAACGTGCCACCGCCCCTCATTCCCATGCCTCTGAGCCAAGACCAGAAGGGGAGGCCACTTCCGGAGGTTTCCAAAAGCTCAGCACGGAGGACAGGGAACAGGAAGCCCATGTGACCGTCAGCGCGGTCACGCCCAGGGGGGCGGCCACGTTCACCGCCATTAGCGTCCGCTCGGCGCTCTCCGCCAAGTTTCATAAGTCAATACTCAACACAAATTGGCTACGTCGGTGAATTTAGCAGCATATGTGAACAGGGACGCTGCTCAACACCGCCCCCCTCTGACTGGCAGGAGTGTGGCAGGTGCTCTAGGGGGCCGGCCGGAAGGCCGCCCGGGTCACGGGTTTGGGCCCAGCGACTGAAAGCTACCCGACAGGAGGCAGAGGGCGACTCCGCCCGGCTGTCGGGAGACGATCGCACACGTTGCTCTGAGAGATGAGGGGGGTGGTGCTGCTCCCTGCCCCTGAACTCCCCTGGATCGCATCTCCCCCAGCGATCAGCGGATTGATGTGTCTTGTGCAGCCCAGGGGTAAGAGGCCCAAAGGATAATTTAGAGAAACGGAGGGATGTGGGCTTCATGGGCGGAGGGACATGGGGTCGCAACTCCGCCATAGTGAAAGAGGCTTTTAATCCAGGCGCACTCACACTCCTCACACCTCCCTCGCGACCCCAGCGCTCACGCCCCGCACCCCCACCTTCGTCGAAGTCGGCGTCGTCCTCCGTGTGCTGCGGGAAGGGGAAGCAGTTGGTGATCTCCAGCCGGTCCTCCACCACCAGGCCCAGCAGCACACCCTGCACCACCTCACTTCCCTGGCCCTCCTCCTGGTAGTGCTTGATGATCTTCAGCACCACCTGTGAGAGACAGCAGGGCCGAGAATCAGGGGTCAGTGCATAACACCACAGAATGAGCTAAAGACACGATTATGAAATGGGCTTCTGTAGCATGCAGGATCCCAGATGCATTCGGCGCACTGGTTGACGGCAAATTTGTGCACAGAAAAAGTCCCAGGAGTGAGACAGAGGGACAGGAAGCATTTAATTACCACGTGGAGAATAACCTGAACCAAAAACACCTGGCCAGCTCCCCCAGGGAGGGCATCGATCACAGACCGGTATGGCGCGGCGCTAGACAATGACCGATGAAAGAAAGAAAAAAAACCGTAAAGACAGTTAACAGCACTAAGCAACAAGACAGAGGCAGAGAGAAGAGCCCTACTTGCTAATCAGGATGCAGGAAACTGAAGATATGCAGACTGAGGATGGGGGGGGGGGGGGGGGGGGGGTCCTGCCGTCTCCCAGGCAGACAGACACCTGGCCACCTTGTTGTGCAAACAAAGCACTATTGATTTCCGGGTGCAAATGGGAAACGACGACCCCAGAATAGATCTCAATGTAGGACAATCGAAGGCGGCGAGGTCGTCGCATTAATGTGGAGCCGTGAAAAACCAAGCAGCATGAAACCCCAAGCTCACAAGGGACGGAAGGATGGAACGGCTCCAGAAGCCGGTCTGCTATAAAGTTAGGGGCCTTTAAGAGAGGCGTGCACCTCCGTGCCAGGGGTACAGGAATGGGTACGGGCACCTGCACGATGGTGACTGCAGAGACCAGCAGCTGACGAGCACGACAGTCACGCCCACAGCCTGACTACGCATCACAGACAGCAGGGCCCCCGGTAACTAATCAAGTAATTAAAACTAATTCCCTGTGCCATGTCTGTTACTGACAGAACCCAGCGGGCGATAGCGTGCCATCCATACAGCGGCCCCAAAAACCAGCATCACCCAGGGCACGGTGACGCACTTCGGAGCGCGCCCAAGTCCCTGATCCGGGAGTATACATAGGTGTACGTGTCGGGCTTCTTAACCACAAGTCAGGCTTGGAGAAACAGAGGCAGCAGCGTGATCTTCGAGGAACACCAAAGTCTAACACGGATCGAAAGATATTACTTATCTACCTACCGGGTCGGTCACAGCACGGAAGGTAGCTGGATCGGGGGGGAGAGTGAACTTAGGGGACACCAAGCATGGGCTTCTTACAGCGGTGACATTAACAGTAAATTTACCATTGCAGTCAGTATCGTGAGTGAACGACTACATATCATCTCAGATGAGCCCGTTTCAACCCTGCCCAAGATTGAGAACGTAATGCAAGAAATAAATTATTAATTTTATGACTCCAACCAGGGATATTCAAGTTTTAGTGAATGGCAGCATATTAAAGATGATGGAAAGTGAAAATCGTTTGGGAATTAAAAGCAAATTAGACTAAAATCACACAAAAAAAGGAGGGGCATATAAATGTAGCAGCACGCATGGAGACCTGAATGAGGGGCGTCCGGAAGATGGGACCTGCGACCGGCCGACAACACTCACAGGAGGAGCTTTCAGAGGCAGGACACCCGTGCCTTTTGGACGCAGCCGCAGAAAGTACAGGGTGGAGTGCGATCAGACTGTTGCAGCTGCAACGGACGCAGAATTTCACTGCGGCTGACAAGCTTCATGCACCATTCCTGTCTGAAATTTACCAAACGAGCCTTCACGTGCATGCAGACTCTGCTAAAGCCACGACGGGCGCCATGCCCGCAGAAGCGGCAGTATGAAGGTAAACGCAGTGTGACCTTTGACCTCTATACAAACCAACCAATCAAAAGGGCTGAACACTAAACATTCCCCCGAGCAAAATAATATAGTTTCATATAAATGAAAATGGTGGAGCAGCTCATTTTCCAGAAACATCATATTATAACGCGCCACCCCCCTCCGCAAACAGGGCCCCACCCTGACTTCAGCACCTGGCGCTCTCTGCACCAAGAAAACCCAAGACCTCCCATCGTCAGTTCAGACTCCGCTATGCCCTCGGTACAGAGCGCTGCTGCCACTGCGGTGCCCACTGACAGGGTGTGACTGTGAGCTCCCCAGTGCCTCCCCAGTGCCACCAGAGCCCGCATCTCGCTCCTCTCGCAGATCCCCGCGACAGGGCGGGCGCTGCCGCAGGGCACTACCGCCGACATGCTGTCATGCTGCTTTCTCGCGTGAGGAAGAGCAGCATGACTTCACACAGACACCCAGGGGGGGCTCGGCGGGGTACACAGTGACGCAGGCGGCCCTCTCTGCCAGGGTGACGTCAACATTAAAAGGCAGGATTGGGGGGGGGGGGGGGTTACAGGCTCCAGTAAGTTTTAACCACCCACAGCAGTTTAACGACTTGCGATGAACAGATATTCCAGCTGTCTGACAGATCCTAAATGAGCATGATCACAGCCAGCACAGAACGAGGAGAGCCAGGGATACGGGAGGGATTTCCACCCCCTCATCCGCTGAGTTTTCCCTCCCTGATATTAAAGATTCAGAGACAAAACATGCCCACTGCGAAAACCCAGGGGCGGAACCTTCTACAGCAAACGCTGGGCGGCAGCTGAAGCGGGAAGTACCAAAGTATCGGGGAAACACTTTGGTACGACCCGCTGCAAACCACCTCAGAATAAAGCTCTCTTTATTTTAACCACCCAAAACAGAGTATGCAACTCCACCCCTCCCCAAGCTCCCCAAGCTCCCCCAGGTCTGCCACCCGCGACACGGCTCAGCGAGGGACACTTGCCGATATCTACAGCCCTGAGAGCCAGTCCCAACGGTGGCCAGCCCCAGACTCATGGCCCCTTGCCGCAGTGGACGCCTATCAGGCCAGCGAGGGGGGGGGGGGGGGTTATTCAGTAGCTCACATTTCAATCTGGGACAACCATGATCCCATTTATGGAAACCACTTATTGGCGAGACACACAGGGTGTCGGTTAACCTGCCAGACCAGGCGGAATATCAAAATTTTAATGATGCATCAGTATAGTTTCGAAACAAGACACAGGAGGACACAATACTGCTCATGTGGATATACTTCGATTACGCCTTAAAATCAGACCTTGATTAAAGATTAATAAAATTAGAGATTAACAGGATTCCTTCCTGGTTGTGAACAGCGCAGAAGCTTCGGTCATGGTCTTGTACAGAATCCCAGAAGTTACAGGTCCAATCAAACCACTCAGCGGCGCCACAGGGAAAAGGCAAGGAAACACTGTTACCGGGATCAATGGCTTACAGGTTAAGAAAATTGTAATTTGCACCAGCGAGCCCCACCCCAGTCGGAAAGTTTGCCCACCAGCGCAGAAGCCAGTCTGTTACAGGTATCTGATTTGACAAAAACAGACCAGTATCGATCAGAATTTCCTCACCATTGCAGCAGTAATTTATTGTAGCAAGCTTTGTTGTAGCTTTTCAGTAGCGCAACAGTATGAGCTTCACGCTGGGGGGGGCGGTCGCATGACAACGGCTGACGCTCGCAGGGGCACAAAACAGGCAGGGAGGGGGGGTGCAGCACATTCCCTGCAGACTGGGATGCAGCCACGGAGCACAGCCTGGCAACCACACCCTCCCCCCCCCCAATCCCCAGGGGACATCGCAGCAACAGAGGCTCACAGAGTGCGCTGAAGGACACGGCCAGATTGCCCTGTTCCCAGCACTCACCCCTCACCGCCCCCCCCCCCCCCCCCCCAAGAGGCACGGCCATCAATCACCGCAAAGCAACGTCCAGAAGCCAGCAGGGTGCTCAGGGAATAGAAGCTTCCAGCGCGGGTCTGCAGTGTCCCTCCTCTGGGCATTTGGGGGTGCTTAAGGTCGCCGGGAGACTGCGCCGGACAGATTTTAAAAAATTAGCAGCCGGCCATCGTGACTTTCGGCTGGGGGCTGAGTGCCAGTGTCAAACACTCATTAAAACTAATTAAAGTGAGCAGACTCCGGCAATAAAACGCCCACAACAAACTGCTTAATATAAATCACAATCCACAGCTGAGCGTCAGGGGATCCTCCAAGGAAACGCAGCCGGGGGGGGCTCCCGTGAGACAGGGGCCAACCTCACACACATGGCCTTCACAAAGCGGGGGGGGGGGGGGACACAAACCATGTCAATTCAGAAAGGGCAGGGGCCCAATTGTAAGCCAACCATGACGGATGAAAAAGTGAAGGATTGTCATAGAAACTGTCAATATGAGGTTTATTGGGTGGATCAGAACCACTGGGTGAGGACAGGGTGCAGCTGAGGAGCACCTCCAGGACCCCTAGGGGGCAGCAGGCTCTGTAATGGGCTAAAAACAAACAGCAAACCCCACCCCCCCCATCTCCACAACCCAGCCGCATCGGAGAATGAACAAACAGGTCTCTCTGACTGCTGGATCTCTACCCCCCCCCACCCACCCCCCCACCACTGGCAGCTCTGCGGCAGACAGCTGGTGACGGGTTAGTGATGAGAAGGATAATGCTGCAGACATGTGGAGGGGCTGCCAGCGGGGGGGGCGAGCTCTTCGGAGGGTCACAGGGGGGCACGGCCATGCCGGCAGGTGGAGTGCCTCCCTCCGAACCGCATGACATGGGACGGGTCGGTGAGACGAATCCTCCAGGGCAGAACGGACCTTCTGAAAACAGGTGGACTCTACCACGGGGCCCTTATGCTCATGCATGTTTATCAGTGACACCAAAATAAAAAAAAAGCAAGACGAGACCTGCAGCCCAGCCACATATGTGCTCCCACGCATTGTTGCATGCGCGCATTTACAAATAGGAGCTGCTCTTGATCTACCCAATGATCGGCAATTTAAGCGGCTGAACGCCACTCCAACACCGTGAAGTAGGTTTACAAGCACATAACGTTACTCTAACAAGTGCCATTAGCTTTATTACATAACCACGCACAGCCAGGTACTTATACACACATTCTTATGAACAACAACCCTCATACGGTTGAGTTCAATTTTTAAAAGCCCATTTATAATACAAAAGTATATTATAAAATTTGTCAGTGCAGCAGCTCCAAAACAACGCTGCCCCCGGAGGTGCTGTGGAGTATAGCGGGCTTCACTGAGCCCCACTTGGCACAGCCAGGTCGGCGGCAGCCCCCACACTCCCCAGAGTCTATAAAAGAGCAGAGCACAGCCCATTAAAACAGTAAATAAGGACAATCCATCCTGATCGAGTCCCTCGGACGAGGGCGCTCTGCTCACCGCTAAGTGTGAAATGAAAAAGGTTAATTAGTGTTTAATTAGCTGTGTGTTTCTGCTGCGCTGGGAGCCGCAATGCAGGTGGATTGATAGGCTGTGGGTTTCTGTGCCGAACGCCTCCTTTCGGACAACAAGTGACCGAGACAAAACTCCAGGGCCCCTTTGGGTGGAGTCCGGAAGAGTCCCGACGGCAAAACGCAGCAGCTCAGCGGGCATCATGGGGGGAGGGGTGTCAAATCGAAGTGCGTAGAGCAAGCACACAAACACACTGCGTCACACCCTCCCCCTAAGCAGCTTAGAGAGCATGTGACTGCCACCTCACTGATGTGCATTAATCTGCAGGCCGAGCAGTTCACAGCACGGGGGGGGGGGGGGAAATCAGCATTCCACTCTGCGCCAGCTCTCATCGATCTCAGCGTCACGAGGATCCGGCAGACGGCCAGGTGCTCAAGGGGCCCCGGGGACGCGCTGGCTCCGGCCAACACCCGGACAGCCTCTGTGAGGGAAGCGATGTTACAGTGCCAGTATGTGCCAGTTCCCACAGTGATGCAGGACAGCACCCCCTCCACGGAGATCCAGAGAGGATGCTTCGTCGCATGTTTACATGGATATATTGCCAAAATGTGGCGATGTTGCCATCCGGACAACCTCAGCTCATCAGAGGGGTGCAGGACCACAAGTGCCTTTGAGAAATAAGGTGAACAGCAGTTTAATACTCCTCTCTCACAGGGGCGGAGTGGTGGCTCTGAGGCTAGGGATCTGTGCCTGCAACTGGAAGGTTGTTGGTTCAAATCCAGTGAATTCCGAGTGTGATTCTACTCTGTTGGGCCCTTAAGTAGGTCCTCCAAATTACAGGGAATTACTTGGCACTCCAGCCTCACACTGGCCCATTTGGACTAGTGTGGTGCTGAGGTCTCACCCAGCACATAGCTGCATTCAGGTTCTCACCCCTGAGGTGGTTTGTCATGTGGTGGGTGCGGCAACGCGCTGTAATCAGTGCATGTTCCTTACCTCTGTCTTTGTTTGTGGGAGCCTACCAACATCAGCATCAACCCCCCCCCCCATGCCCACGAAGGTGCGCATAAATGCAAACATGGTCAGGTGACATGTACACCCGACATGCTGTGTCGGGACACACACAAAGCTCAGGGGCCACACCGACACGGCTCTGCAACACGCCGAGAGAGAGGCCGCTGGCCGTGTCACGCAGCCGAGAAGAAAATGAGTGAGAAACAGGAGGGACGCAAATCCAATACCTCCAAGGTGGGAGAAACAGGGCAAAAAAATCTTATCTAGGAAGAAACAAGGCACAGGGAGCCACGGGAAATCAATGTGGAGCTGCCACAGTGGCTCAGAGCACTGAACTGTGCGGGAGAGACCTTTTGGAGGGAATATTTACGGCAACGACAAGCAATCATCCGAGAGCAGCAGTGCCAACTGCGAGAGAGTCCGTCCCAGCATTGGGCAGGCAGCCAAGGCCCCGGCGAAAAGCTAAGGCCGCAACCTGAGCCGGCGAGCGTCCCGCAGGGACAACGGTGGGTAGGAAAACGGCGAGGCTACAGCCCGGGGACAGGCGGGCTTGCTGACCGGCATGGTGCCAGCCAGACTTCACGATTAAGATGAGGACCGTGATGCCATGCTGGTGATGGACCAAAAGGTGGAGGCTTGGACGAATGTGGTGTGTTTGCGGTGAGATGACCTCAAACAGCAACCTCCCCCGTATACAGCAGGGCCGGATTCATTTAGGCAACATTAGCGACGAGAGAATGGGTAACCGTGGCAACTTCGCAGAACACAAAGACCCGGATGGAAAAATTACGCTAACGAGGAGCCTGGAGCCAGCCTTCACGGACCGTACTGACGAGAGGTCACCAGCGAGAGAAAGAGAGGTCTAAACCACCATAACCGAACCGGCACAGAGCATGGGAGGAGGCAGCCATGGATGCATTCAGCTCAGAAATGACCCTCCAATGAATCTGATTTCATGGCGTAATTTCGGCATCCAGCTATAGGGATGAGGGTGATGACCACGTTTAGCTTCAACAGTAGTGCCATGGGAAAACCCTGCCTTCCTTACAAACAGATGCCTCAACATCACAACTGGCTCCTTCTGAAGAACAACCCCAGGTACTTAACAAGAGTCTCTGCATGGGGCTTTTGGGCACCTTCAGAGTTCCACCTAAAGCTGGAAAAACTTCCAGCACTGACAAGACACACGTGGCTTAGGTAGGGGGGGGGAAAGGGGCAGCTTCCAGCAGGTTCACTAATGCTTCGGGGTCCCCAAGGACCCAAAGAAATTCATCATTACTTCCAATCTTTAAATAAAAAAAAAAAACACACACAGCCACCTAGTGTGTCCCTGCTGCGTGGGATAGCCAGATGATCCCCACACAATCCTGATCAGGATAGGTAGTTGGAAGATTGACAGCACCACTGAGGTTTTGCAGAGAAGAGTGACTGAGATGATGCAGATCAACGCATGATGCCATAATCAGGACCAGCCATGGGCTCAGAAGCACGTGGAGATTCAACCACCAGCTGACAGGCATAGCATGAGGTGTCACACATACACACCAAGCGCAGGGCAAGACAATGACAGACGGAACATTGATCGTACCCGCCGACAGTTACCAGGCCAGGCCAGCAACACAGTGCTTAGCAAGGCAGTTCAACTGCCATGCCTACTGTTAAGCTGAAAGCAGATGTTCCATTAAAAAGAAAAGAAAAAAACCACAGCCAACAAAAGAGCTTGCTCACTGCGCGAGTACAGTGAACGGACCTCAGGACATCCGCCAACGCCATCCTCATGCCACAGGACGGTGCTCATTTGAGTGATGGCGAGCTCACAGTGGCAGGGAGACTGGCTGAGTGGATACTTACTGGATTCCACATTATAAGAGTGTAGGAACAAACAAACAAAAACAAACAAACTCAAAGGCTCAATACGTTTGGCACAGCAAACTGCATTTGATTCACTTCAGAACTGCGGATGAAGCAGTTATGAGAACTGCCCGATTTGGGCATGGAAGCGAATGCGGCAAAGGCGCATTCCTTTGGCCACCAGGGGGCGCTGGATGAAAGCTGCAGGAAATTCAATACCTGGAGACCCAAACACGTCTGGGCCGACTGCTCCCAGCTGAAGGGCAGTCATAGAATCAAAATCCTCTAACAGGCCACAAGTTGTTAAAAAAGTAACAGAATGGCAACCTCGCCAGGACCAAAAAAAAAAAACTACATTCTTTAGACAATAATCAATAAAACATGTTCCTATGTAGCCAAAATATACATTATTAATCTAATAAAACATCAATGAAAATTAGAGCTATACATATAATTATAATTCATAAAACGTTGCTAGCGAGCCAAACAATCAGTAACATCAGCAAATTTTTAACAGGCCTAACAACACTCAACTTCCTAAAGGTATTGTGATATAATTACGTGCTTGCAATGTTCTCTCTGATCCCACGGTTTGCACTGACAGTTATATTTTTTTTAGTTTATTTGAATGGATGGAAATACTAAGTAACATTTCAGATATGGGATATTTAGTTAATTGCGTTGAACCAAAAGTTGAGAACAGATGAGCGAAATGGAGTTCCGAAATCAAAGAAAGGTGAGACACAATTCCGTTGCATTTTCCCCCCCAATATCGGTAATAAGCAAATGTACATGGTATGAATCATTTCTCATACCACGGTTTACCGTGAAACCAATATAGCACTGCAACCCTATGTACTAATAGAATAATGACGTGCCATCGATTCACCTCACATGCGAACCCTCACTTCACACAAACAAGCAGCTCCATCTAACACACACAAACACTAAACTGTATTACACAGCTGCTAGTAAAGTAAATTCACGGCACAGACCTTTTTTTCCATAGCACCGCCCTTTTAAAGCCCTGCCTAGAGTTATGGAACTGTGAGCCAACAAACTCACAATTTAGATCATGTGCCACAATTTGGATACTCTCACTTCAGGAGTTTCTCTTTGTAAGGTGCCATTTCTCTCATACATTTCAGCACTGGATATTCAGGTCTTTATGGTGTCCAACACCATGAGACATACCCAAGCAGACCAGAGTAATACCAAACCCAACTGTGAAGCCATCTGGATCTTCATTTATAAGTGCCCCGCCATTGATGCAAGCGTTCATTATGCACACAAAATACCACAAGTCAACTCAAGGGCCTTCCGTTTTCCAGTTGGTGAGACCAATGAATGTGCATGAAGAGCAGCACTAAAGGCAGAAACAGCCCTTTTTCAAAAGCCCGTCAATCACAGAGGAGTGATCTGCTATTCGGTCAGAAGTCAGTCTGGCTGATCTCTCACAGTTAAAGACAACACAAAACCACAGTCATAATGTAACTGTCCTCCGTGAACCCAATTCTCTCCTGCAACTCAACCACTACATGAAGATTATTTAAAAAAAATCCTTTGCAGCAAGAAACCTGTTCTGAATGGATGAGAACTTCCAGAGCTACGTAGAAGACTGTACGTCTCTACAGAGCAGCAAATGCATCAAGAGGGTGTTCAGTGTTCCCATCACACAAGCGTCAAACAAAGACCCGGCTGTCCGTGCTATCCTTTCACATCCAGCCTCTTATATGCCATATAAGGGATAAAAGTCTTCAGAGATCTCCTCAGAGAATGGAGAGACTACCAGACAAAGCAGCTAGGATGTACATATAAATCAGTAACTGTACAAAGGTTAGGGCCATCTCAGACTTCTGTCAAGTTTAATTCAATACCCAACAGGCGTTGCTTCCTGTACAGACACTGCAGCCAGAATATACATATTTATCTGTGAAAAATGGTCAGAAGTCATTGCACCACACTCATGCAAGTGCAGTTCTTAGCAGCTGCAGGGCTACCCTGAATACTCATGACCACAAAGGTAAAGCGCAACACTGAGAGCAGTTGTCAGTATAAGTGTACTCCTCTCAGGCTTCAGATATGGCATTAGTTCCGGGAGAAAAGGGCAGCTACATTTGGGTATTACACACCAGCTCTGGGCTGCTCCTCTCCCCATACTATGCTATCATCTAGTTGACTTGTTTCTTTAACCGAGTTCAGCTGATTCACGGAGCTCAACCAATGGAATCAATATCCATTCATCTTCATTGAATAAACGAGCCATTGAGTTTCTTATTAAAAGGTTACTCTGCAGTCATTGGACATTGAAAGATTTTATGTCACGGCTAGCCTGAGAGTGCCCGGGCATCCCCCCCAGAGGGGCTGGAGGTGGTGGCCGGGGAAAGAGAGAAATATAGGCATCTCTGCTCAGACTGCTGCCCAAATGGATTTGGTGATGGGTGGATGGACATACACAGCAGAGTCACATCCCATATTATATATCAACAGGCTTAATAATCACTGTGATGCTCAATGTCAGCATCGTGACCCATTTACAATATGCATTAGCGGGAGCGAGGCAGGCATCGGCGCAAGATGGAGTTTTCAGTTTGGTTATTGCACAGCTGCACAGCTCCACCTACTGTAGACCGACCGCCCTGAACTGAAAATAAACCAAGAAAACACTACATGACCCGCAGTTTTCACACTACACAACGCTAGAAATCATATCTACCACTTATTTTTAATGCTTTAGTAAAAAATGTTTATCCACGCAACACGGGTAGCAAGATCCTGTTCGTGTATCTTGTCTAAAAAGACCATGGAAGCTTATTCCCTCTAAGGATTATTATGGATTACATAAAGGAACAATATGAAGGAATATAAACTCCACTTTAAAAGACCCAGTGATTAACTCAGGACATCTTCAAAACCCTCGAGAAGGAAAAAAAGCTATATTTCAATAAAACATTTTGTTGCCTTTATAAATTGCAAAACTATATAACCAATTAAATCTGCACTGAATATCATCGATATTTCGCCACCTTTTAAATAATCAAATAGCACACCAACCACCTGCTATTATCGTCTCTGACCTAAAATATAGAGAAACGGTTAATCTTTCGTTGCAGGTTACATTTCCCCCACCAGCTAGCAGTTATCACAGTACCAGCATATCAGCGGTATTTAAGACCAGCAGTCAGGCCTAGCAAGCGGTCCACGCTTCAGCTTTTCCATTATCTTCACACGAAGTTATGTAGATAGACATTCTGCTCACACTTTCGGCTTTGACTCACCAAGCCCTCTATCTGTATCTGCTTCACCGGGGAGTCCAGTGTGTTGGCCGAGGACTGGGGCATAGCGGTATTAGATGTCGCGCCGGATTCTTTGCGGGACGCCATCTTTTCAAATTACTGCTCGTGAGAAAGGCGGAAGTTCCCGTTTTGCCGACAGTTCCGGTCGTGTGGTGCAGCTATTTATTAGGCAGTAGTGTAACGTAACCTTTAAAGATGTTCCGAGGCACACATCAACTTTTACAATTACTTGTACTTTTTACTTTTACATTTGATTTACAAATATGGAAGACAATCCATATAATATAAGATCATTTCTATTTTAAATATCAATTGATTACCTTTTCTTAAAATTGCATATAGATCATTATTATAGCAAAAGAGGATCTTGGGTATTAACTTGCTTCCTGACGGAAATATTTCACGTAACTTCTCGGAACACATGCGTACCGTGCTCTCCACCGTGCAAAGTTTGCTGAATGAAACGTTAGCATGCAGGTCATAATAATTTAGTTACAGTAGTCCGTAGCAGTATCCAGTAGAAATAATAGTTGTGTTTGCGCTTGGGGTTAAAACTGATTAACTTGTTAGGATGAAGATTAAGCGACAGAAACAAGCTAAAAAGACCATTAGTTTTTATAAATATAACTTTGGGTTTAGGGAACCTTTTCAAATATTACTTGATGGCACGTTTTGCCAAGCCGCGCTGAAGAATAAAATCCAGATAAAAGAGCAGATGCCAAAGTATCTGATGGGAGAGGTGCAACTATGTACCACGAAGTAAGTCGTCAGCTCTGCGTATGCATATGTGAAAAAGAGAAGCACTTGTTCATCTTTTACAGTATTTCGTATTTGTTGTGATCTCTATGTTACATTATACCTACGTTGTATTTTTTTTTTCAGTTGTGTTTTGAAGGAACTGGAATCGTTGGGGAAAGAGCTTTATGGAGCTAAAATAGTCTTGCAGCGATTTCAGACTCGCCACTGCTCGCATTTTAAAGATCCAGTGCCCGCCTCGCAGTGTTTGATTTCGATGCTTGAGGAAACTAATCCCCATCACTATTTCATTGCTACTCAGGTAAAGCTAAACTTGTCTCAAATGTATTGATCATCTGTATAATATGCCGCATGCAATGTAGTTAATGAACCGTCCATATATAGTTTTTGTAAGTTAAACACGCATTGTAAATACGTTCAGTTGATCTCTCTCCACAATGTCACTTTATCAGGACAAGGAGCTGACGGAAGCAGTTAAGAAGGCAGTCGGTGTACCTCTGCTGTACATCATACTGAACACGATTGTATTGGACAAGCCATCCCCCTGCTCGGTGGCCCACGTCCAGGCAGTGCAAGCTGGACAGCTCGTGACCCCGGAGCAACATAAGAGCATCCACAGCATGAAAGAGGAGAAAGGGCTACTGGGGTGTGAGGCAGAGATACGGGGCAAGAAACGGAAGCGCAAATCTGGGAACCCCAACCCACTGAGCTGCCTGAAGAAGAAGAAGAAGCAGCCAGGCGTTCCAACACCCAAGCGAGCCGATGAAGAAAAGAAGAAACGGAGCAGAAACCGGAGGCGGAAAGCTGGCGGGGGGGAAACTGTCCCTCTCCAGGACAGACCAGATAGGGAATGACTTTGTAGGACCCCCCTACTGAAGGGGGTTTGAGGTCTCCACTCATTTTCTGATTGTCTGGTTTTGATTACTGGGTTTGAGTTACTGGTGACACCCCCCCCCCCCAATAATTTATGCCTATGCCTCTTGTAAAATCTGCCAAGTGCATCAAAATTGTTATGATTATTGTCCCTAGTTGGTTTTGTAAATTCAAGTCATTTTTATAGATTCATCGTATTACGTTATTACATTTACTGAAATCTGGTGCGTTTTATTGCTGTATTCCTGCAGACACACACTTAAAATATAGTCTCCCCACACTGTAAAAGTACAGCCTCAGTAGTTACCACAAAACATTCAGCCCTTCTGTGACCTCAGTTCAACAAAAATTCATGGTCCCGAGTATCACAAAGCTGGAATTTACAACAGGAATTAAATACAAAGAGTTAACTTTGCGTAAGGGGCACAAAAGCAGCATCTATGGGAAGGGAAAAAAAAATTTGGACCCTTCTGCTACATCTCATCCCTTTCCGTATGGATCGGCAGGGCCCGGTACCTCACTTGACAACTCAGGACAGAATTCCTAGGGATTGATGGCAAAGGACAGCTGTACTACTTGGTAGTATATTAAACATCCTGTTTAGGCATTTCCTAGAATAGGCTGGTCTACATTGCAATTCCATTGCTTCCCATTAATTCATTTCCCATAACATTTTAATAATGACTCCTTAAAAGGTGTTCATAAGTTTATTAGAAAAGTTATACATTACACAGTGACTAAGCTGCAGAACGAATGTTAAACTTGAAGCATGACTACCAAAACAGTATTGACATGATGAACATTGAATCACAATGGTATCTACAAGTCTTTATTATACAAAAAGTGATGCGAGTTTACAGGCACATAAGTATGCATTGAAGCAATTTAATAGAAACCGGTTACTTTATAATACAGACATGGTTCTTCAATGGCTACCTTCTGATTCATAAGGGAGAGCTGGTCAAAAACGTTTTTCATTGCTGCAGAGAAATAAAGCCCCACTTTCCGCATGGGAAACCCAGAGACACCAAGACCCAACAATGAAAGCATCTTCATACATAAGCGCATACATTCACATCAAGTGTGCTTTCCATGACATACCAGAGGGGCTGATCGGGAAAACGCAACATATGCACATAAAATCTGATTAGGATTTCAAGCTTGTGGTTAAAATTATGGCAAACACCCAGTTTCAGCTGCTGGAAAATGCAGTTTCAATACAACATAAGACAAACACTAGCACTGGAGGGTGACTTTAAAACGGGTTAGTGTTCGCTTTCCCCACAATAAAACATTCTCCAGGTACAAATCAAAGTGGGAATATGACTGGTTTGTGCACCGACAGATGTTCACATCCTCATTATTCAAATGAGTAAAGATCACGCAGGATGCTTTCTGATCTTGCAAAATGGTAAAAACATTTATAGTCTGCATAAATAAAACTGTAAAGCCATAAAACGCACTTGGTAACATGTAAACCAATCTAACGGAATGCTGAAAGCCACTAAACTAGTGGTCCTTAAAAGACAAATAGCCCCAAGATATATTAAAAAAAAAAACTGCTGCAGTCTGGAATAATGTATAATGACTAAATGCGTCAAATGTTCAACAACTTTCATCACCGGACCGGAAATGCAGAAAAATCTGAACCATGATAAAAAACCAGACATAATTCTCAAACACTGCCCAAAAAAAAAAAACATAATATACAAACAAATTCTTGCAGATTAAAACCTGCTAGTGTAGGATGGCCGGAGACAGACTGCTTATATAATCTGAAACCTCGGCCCAGGTGAGGCTATGATGTCGCTGTAGGGTTCGGCCTGCGTCAGCTCGATTGCCTGCTGCTTCTTTAGCACCAGGAAGCTGTAGAACTTGGCAGCTGCCTGCTTCTTGTTGTTGTTCTTGCACAGACCCAGCAGGCTGATGGACTCTGCTCCCGTCTTTGCCAGGACCCTCTGTAAACGCAGGGGATGGCCTCATGTTTTAAGCACATACTTAAACAAGCCCTGTATTTACTAAGCACATGCATAAAGTGTGTTCCACATGCAGATTCCTCATGGCAGGAATGTGCAGTAAAGGACTGGCCACACACAGGCACTTTGGGAGTATCTGCTCTTCCTGGGTCACAGGGCCCATACCAGAATGGTGGGTGGGTGGGAGACATAATACCCAAAGCATCTATAAGCCATATGAACTCCCTAGACTTAAACCACTTCGCAGCGGACCATTATTCCTCTAAACATGTAAAATGCCTGTCCAGTGCACGAGAAGCAATAATGTTGTTCAATCTGCAAAGTTAATACTGAAACATTAAATTTAATATGTTACTCATTTTACATTAAATACCCACTGGATTCACTTTTAATAAATATTACTTCCAACCCAAACTGCATAACAAACACCATAAACAAGTGAGGAATAAGCTCCCACAACACATGAACGTAGCCTCTCAGTAGCTTAAGAAGCACGGCCCATTCTAAGACATGCCTGAAGCCCGTGGAGCATCTGTTGAGTTCTTTTGTTCCATCTCCTCTCCTCCTGGTCCTGGTCTCCACCCTGGCCCTCCTCCTGTAAAAAAGGGGGGTTTAAGGCCTCAGAAATCCAAAAAAAATAATAAAAACTACCATTTGTGCTCCTACTGAAATGAGTCTGAAAATCTGCAAGAGTTCAAAGAAAAGGGCTTTAAAAGGTGCACCTCCTCCTCTTCATCATCCTTCTCTTTCTCCTTGCCCTTCTCTCCCAGAAGGTCCAGCTCAGGGATGAGCTGTGTAAGGTTGGTAGTTTCCTCAGGGGGCAGGTCAACCTGGGACATGTCCAGCTGCTGAGCCACTGCAGATCGCTCCAGCTGCTGCTCCAGGGTGCCCATCTACGAATGCAGACACTGCGCTGAGAGATAAGCTCTCCACCACATCCATATCTGCCCTCAAGCCATCACCAGAAATCAGCAGGAACCAGCAGCAGATGTTCACTCACTGGCAAGGCAGGTTCAGGCTCCTGGGCCTTGCGTTTGACCCCACGTTGCGTGGAGGGGGGTGGCATGACAGACTCATCTAGAGTGGTCCGGCTGCCCTCTATGGCTGAAGCCTGCAGGACACTGGGTTCCTCCATGATGGTCTGGTCTAAGAGGAACGAAAAATCTTTTCAATGCAACACTGCCATGTTAAACATGAGCAAAATCCAAGATAATCTGATTTTTCCCCAACTGACTACCTGCATTTAAAAATTTCGAAGGGAGTAAAATTTTAAAAAAATCGGTGTGAGTAACATAGGCGCACCCCTACCAGTCACATCTCTCTGTTCCTCACGAGGCACCTCTGGGTTCCCCAGGTCCTTGAGGAACTCATCAAGGCTGTCAGCCTCACCTCCCTTCCTCTTCTTGCGTAGCTCGTCTGGCACCAGCGGGGTCAGACACCGCGTGAACATCTATTCGCACAGAGAGGGTCTGAGACCAGCAGCAGATAGGGCGAGAACCCACAGTTCTCCAGGACGACGTCCCGCCCATCACGCAGTTCGAGTTCCCACGTCACCTTAAGCAGCCGGCCGTTCCACAGCGGCTGAGCTGGCAGGGAGAACAGCTTCTCCACACCTCCCGTCTCCTTCCACATCATCAGCTTTTTTGTAGGCGGGGCCAAATCCAGCGTGGTGACGATATCGGAGTAGTCGCTCAGCTGCGCACGGATGGTCTTGCTGTCCAGCTCCTTCACGCTGTCCACGATCAGCTTCCTCTTCCTCTTCGCCTTCGTTTCTTTCACTGGAAAAGGCATTTCACAACATATCCTTCACCCACAGAATTGGGGAAATGCCTGTGTTTCACTCAGCTTACAAACAATTTAAAACTACCCCGTTTGTTTAAGAGGGCTGCTCACCTGTGATGTCAATGGGCTCAAGAGCAAAGGCCTCTTCTTCATTGTGAACAAGTGTGGTCTGTTCCGTCTGGTCAGTCATGGCTGGCAGGCGCTCTGCCTGTCCGGAGTCTGGGCTGTCAGGCCCAGCCGCTGAGACACAACCAGAAACACGCCTTTAAACACTAGCACTCGGTACATAAAAGGGACTTAAGAACCCCCAAATCACTTTAAAACAAAAAGGTAGCAAAAGCATCCATTTCCAACACTTACGGGACAAGTTGTCAAAGTCGTCTTCGTCATCTCCACCGTGATCCTGCGGCATCATCACACTCTCCGCGATAGCTGGTGGGTCATCAAAAATGCCCCCTCCATCCTCATTGCTGAGCAATTTATCCACTACAGAGAGGCAGAGAACCTTTAATGTTACTTAATCCAAACTTAGACCCTGCTTTTTATATTCATTTACAAACTGCATATAGCAAGGAACTGGAGGAAAATTTATGACTGGAATTAGCTTTCCACTGGTTCAGACCCTCAAAGCACATACAGAATTAATTCCTGCAGTTTCCCCGTGGCATAGGACATCATCCCAGGCAGACATCGAACATTGTTTAAAACGCAGCAGACGGCTTACCTAACATGCCCCCCTCACTGCTTTCCATGGGATTGTCCCCAAAGTCATCATCTTTGTACTGCGCGTCATACTCCAGGTGGTTGGACTTTTCCACTATCTGGCCCGCCCCAGGTTCAGCTTCCAGCAGCAGGTTAGAGGCAGAGGCCCCATGGATGATGTCTACCTCAAACGCACTCTCCTCTCGCATCATCTCCCGGTCATCCATCCCAAAGTCAGCTGGATTCAACAACATTGCACAAACACCATGTTGTGAAAGCAGTTATTTGCCACTGGCTGAAACTCAGCATCAGCATTCAAAGACTGGAGGAATGCAAGCAGGAAACATCTGACTCAAAGACATGATCTAGACATACCAAAGTCATTCTCCTGCAGAATGTTAATATTGCCCACTTCCTCTCTCATGGTGATCTCTTCCACTCGACTTTGGTTCAGTGTGAATTGCTGTGCTACATCAATATCGCTGTAAAACAATACAAGGCATAAGTGCATAAATTAAGAACCTTCATCTAAAGGATTTATCCTCCAATTGAAGATGCTTAACGCATCCACAAAAATGTGCATTTAATTTCACATGAACTGTAATATAAGCTGGCAGAGGCCAAACTATGTGTATTTGACAGGATTAACTACAGATGAGTTTGATAGTATTTCTTTCCTTTCATGAGACTCAGTTTAGATGAAGCTAAAACCCTTAAATGATCATTAAGGATGGTCGATAACGACAGAGCTTCATAAAGCCTTGAGTTTACTCTAGGATAAAATGGAATACTCTCATGTTATACATCCAAATACAGCTTTTCATCCAACGCAAGGGCACAGTAACCCTAGTACAAAACCCAGAAAGCACAGGGACATCTTAGACAGGATGCCAATTCCCTGCAGAGCATGAGCACACCCAGGCACGATAATGAGCAAAATATTTCCAAATATGGTTCATTTGAAGCCAGCAGGCATATACTTCCCTCCTACCGCAGAGCGAGTGTACGCTATACATCCGGGGTGTCAAACCCCAGTCGTAGGGGGGCGGAGCCCTGCACATTTTGGGGTTTCCCCACATTTCAACACACCTGATCACATTCCTTGAACCTCATTGTGCTAATTACCGCACAGCTCTGAATAATTTGTACTGTACATAACAAAGCTACACTGGACTGGAGTTTGATGACTGTTGATATTTAAAGATGCTAACAATGGTGCATCATGATGAATCTATCAAGGTTCCGATGTAACTGCATGAACCTGTAATGCAAGAACTGATTAAAGGACTAAATCGATTTCTGGAGGAAAGAACTCTCCATAAAACACTTCTACTTCTGCACGCTCTTACGCTCACATGCTGCAGGTAGATGGTAGATGCGCAAAACAGCAGCACCGGGATATGAATTTCCAAAACGCAAGATGGCAGAGAAAGGCTCATTGATATTCATAAAGGAAGCATTACCTGATGATCTTTGAGTTACAATGCCTATGGGGAAATGCCTGTTGTAATGTTCTGTAATGCAAAAAGGTTTTTTGCTAGCTATAGCCGCAATGGTAACTAACTAGCTAGTTAAATAATGTTATTTAATATAATGTAATATAATATTAGTCAAGCACATGAGTATCGGTCAATATGTCACAAAAGATGCATCAGTCTTATTCCAATGCATGTCTTTGATAAGGTTTAAATACAAGACAGCGGCAGGGTTTTCCTCGGCTCATTCACCACTCATAAGAGATCTGGAAGAAATTACGTTTCCATGGTCTTTTCTATGAATTTTCCTCAACAAAGTTAAAAAGTTTGAATTTGGGTTATCAAATTAATTGAATTGAAAAATTGCTCTCTAAATAATCATATGATTTAGCTTAAACTGTAGCCTGGCTAACTAAGCAGCCAAATCCACATTCAGCGCAGAAATAAATTTCAAGGTGTGAGCTCCCACTCCAGCCAAAATCCTTCCTCTCCAGCTCTGCTCATAAAGTGTCAATATTTGTTCATAAAGTGTCAATATTTGACTGATAGATGACTGCAGACCAGCACCAATCAAGGCAAATATCAGCCATTTCGAACCACGAGCCAATAGATTGGCCCCATCCATAATTTACACCCCTAGATTCTAATGATAAATCTTGAGATGACAGTACAGATCAGTGGCATCGTCTTCTAGCAGTCTTCACAACTAGGTCAATGCCATAGAAATTAAGTGAGTGGCTGTACTAATTATGGAGTGTGTATTCTAATAGGCTTAGATGTAGGCCATTAAGAGCACAGAACAGGAGTTTTTGGTGCCATTACATAAACATGCAAATACAATGGCAAAGTTACTGCTCATTTCAAACTAAAAATGCTGTTTTAAGGCTATTGATACCATCACCCAAGCCTAAGGTACTCTGAGCAAAAGCAAATAGTATGATTATGGAAAGAAATGAAACATGGCTTTGTTATGGCGAGTGATAAGCAGGACATACTCAAATTCCCAATTTATGTAAAATTCCCAATTGGATGTATTTATACATCCAGTGCTTGTCTTTGCATCCCATCATAAAGTACTCCATGTAACATATGACACCAGAACACCCTGTTCCATCACACGCTAATTCCGGTTGGCTGATATATACAATTTTCTCATCTTATATTCAATACATTTTTACATACAAAATGGCCTAATAATGCATCGTTAAAAAGATTACTTAATGTAAACATTAAGGTGTGTTTGAATGCAAGCATTTAAATGAACAATCTAATTATAAAATACTTGTAATATCCATGATTAAGCACTTGGATATTTAGTCAATTTATATTTTTTCTATGAATTAAGAGTTATGTAATGTGTTCAACAGAGATGCACTTTTTAATACTTTTCAGGTAGGAAAAATGGGTCTGAATAAATAAATCTACAATTCTTTGTTTTGACTTAAAAATAATAATTATAATAAATATTGAATATTGATAGTGCCCTAAAAGAGAGATATTTTATATCCATATCACCCAGGCCTAACGCTAATCAGATAAATGGCAGCGAGTACAGATCAGTTCCTTCACCGAGTTGCAAAGCACGAATTCAATCAACCAATAATTAATGTTCGGAACAGCAACATCTCAGCAGTTTCAACAAGGAAAAGCCACAACGAAGCAACTCAGATTCAAATGAAGTAATTCTCATTTCCAAGCTCTAACTCCACTATAATGCAGGAAGAAGAACATACCTTTAGTTTTTGAAAGACTAAGCTTTGTTGAATTCTGCACAATACAAACAAAGTTGCACGCAGAACAGAAAGAACATGGAGACGTGAAAGCATTACTCACTCTAGGTCAGGAAGAGGTTGGTCAAAATCGTGAAATTCCTCTGGTAGAGTAATAGCATTGTAAGCTGCTTCTCGATTCTCTTCCGGTAGATCAACCACACCTGAGTAATATGGGAAAAGCATTTTGTCATACAAACTGCCAAAATTCCTTGTGTACCCACTTACACACTAGGGCTGTAACAGAACACTTATTGTGTATAATTCGGTTCATACGACGAAATGAATCAATAAATTTCACAACACAGGACGAACCCAGACTCACAAGTAGATGTTCAACATGCAAAACATTATGGTATTTGTGGGTGTGAGTTGGTTACAGTTAGCAATGGTTACAGTCAGCCATAATGCTGAATACCCTCTCACATCATTGAAGTTTGAGAACATTTTAGTTTCCCAAAAAAAATTACACCAACATTGGAAAAAAGTAGTTGGCAAAACCAAGATATTTGGGTATGTTGCTGGAAACTCATCACCCTGAGACAGAATGTGTGTATGACCATCGGAAGGCAGAAAGAGCATCTGCAAGTTAGTCTCATTGGCATTCAAGGTGCTTCTGCCAAGAAATTTAGCTAAATAAAATGATTACAGCTATAAGGGTGCTTATCGGCACAGATGCCAGCATACTAGATAGTACAGAACACAAGATTTAGTTCAATGTGATTACCATGTTGTGTTTTTGATGTTTTTCATTTCACAGTTATTTGTACAAGGTGCACATAAGGATCTGAGGTTTAGTTATTCACACATTGCCAAATGCATTGCCTTACATTACAGTTATTCGTATTTGTGCTTGCGTTCAGTTTTGATAACTGTGACTATACCTGGACGAAAAGCCATCTTGATCTTGATGAAGGCTTCATTACAGTCAGCTAGCAGATACTTGGCCTTCCTGTGATATATTCTGACCACACCAAGCAGCAAGTGGCCAGAGGTGCGCAGAGCCATTTTAACCTGCAGAAGAACAAAGCACACAATGAAGTAGAATTAAGATCATCTCCGATACCCAACACTGTAACATTACAAAGACATGAATTTCATCATAAATGTTCTCCTTGCAAGGTTCCTTAGTTCTATGTATCTAGTCAAAAGTTCATAATTTCTGAAGCAAGTTCACAAGATCAAAATAATGTCAAGCGATCATTTGACAAAAAGCTGTCCCAGCCAGCTGGTTGGAGGAGAACATTACAGTCCATGGGACAGAGAAGCAATGTGGCCACTGGCTTTACCTTGGGGGAGATGATGCTCTCCACACTGCTCTCCAGGTTGCACTCAAACACATGCGCCTTGGTCAGCTTCTTATCCCAGTGGGCCGCCAGCCAAATTTTGGCCAGCGGCCCACGCTTGCTGAGGACAAAGTGGGCGTAGAACATTGTCCCAGCTCCTTCTCATAAAGAGAGGTGGGAAACCTGTCAAGGGGCACGAAAATACAAAGCAAATGATCCTCCCATCTCCCACTTATGGCAAAATTTCATTATATGTTAAAAGATAAAACAGTTTTATAGGGTGAGACAGGCTTTGTGAGCACTCCCCTAATTTAGACACAAAATTACAGAAAAAAATGAAACGATTTTTTTTGTATGCTGAACAGTCAGTGTGACCAGATTGACCACATACATAAAAAGGTCAAAAGTAAACCGCTAAAATACAAAAACGGCTGAACACACATGCAAATACTTCCAGGATTTCACAGAAAGCAAAAACGATCAAATGCAGGCATTTGCTATGAGTAAATACTAACACAAGCTGGCTTTATGTCAGCCATACATCTTACAATATTTAAAAAAATCCTGCATATTCCGTACTTTTTAGAAGTCATTCATTTGTTTATGGAGATTTAAATCACCTACAGATGAAAGTGCTAAAGTCTATGCCGGCGCCCGGTTAGCTAGCGCGGTAACAGACCGTTATTGTCGCCAAAACGTCACATTTCCAAACCCTCAGGCCCAGGGTACAACGACACGGTTTACTCGGACAGGAAAGTCCGGGAAAAGCCGGGAGAGCCGGCGCGGAAGCTGCTCAACGGGACCTGGAATGCCAGGCAGACGGGGCAGAGCGCCCCGACCTCGGTATGAAGGCCCGAGCCAGCCATGGAAAACCAAGTCGGGAAGAAAATAAGACGGAGTCGTGCAGCCTGGCAACCTGCAGCATGCAGCTTTTTACACCGCGAGGAGACGTAAACCGGTTTAACATGGAGGAACGCTACGAGGGCCCTGGGCCTACTCGCTGAGTTAGCGCACATTATTTGCTATTATAACGAACTTCAGTTAAACCCTACTAATATGTATAGATATGCTATATTAAATCATGCACGGTGGGCTATCCCCCAGTCCTCTTAAGTACCACACGGCCGTGCCGCCAAAGCCCGTCACCGGGCGAACGAATCGAACTACACACAGCCCACGTTCGGCCGAGCGGCCCTTTCAAAACAAACAAATAAAAAAAAAACATCCCGTAGTCCACATTTAATAAAGCAAGAATCCGACCACCACATCACACCTACCAATGAACCGGTACCGAAGAGCGCGCTGTCTTTTCGGCTACCGTGCTGCACTTTTCCCGCACCCCTCCTCCCACCGACTCACTGACGCGCTAAACAAACAAGATGGCGCCGTTCCTCTTCCTCCCGCCCGGACTGTTTTTAAACCGACAGGAGCCCGAGCCGAGAGCAAGGAGCCGGGCGCGCGACTTACTGGCGTCCGACTCCACACTGCCACCGGGCGGCAATTCGGTTACTTACGCAAAACAAATCCCCCAAACATAAATTAATGCTTAACTAGTTAGTCAGTAGTAAATCTGTTACAAATTTACCACTTAATGTTACAACATTACAAACCCGTTTCTAAATTAAAGTTTGTAAATTACGTACTTCACGGAACCCTTAGCACTACGATTATCACTAATAACAACAATAACAGCATTGTCATATTAAAATCCAGGGTTAATTGTGTACCAGTGAAATAGTCCTGTAATTCTAATTCATTCTGTGAATTTAAATTGAATTCGAATTGTGGTTGAATACACTTGGAAGACTGGCAATTCGGATACAATCAAATAGAATCAAAATGGAATTGAATTGAGATGATTTCATAAACACAGCTTTTAACAGTACAGCTTAATATTTTAATATGAATTACACATACACGTTAATTTACACAGCATATGCTGTATCATTGTTATAAAAATGTCATACAATTCAGAATGAATTAAGAATGCATCATTTTACATGTCACCTGTAGAGTAAATGACCTGTCATTTATCGCACCATGGTAGATCGATCTTCTCATAAGGAAAAGACGAGTGTCTAGCCAAAAAACTTAGCACTGGCTACAGTGCTCAACCAGCGAAAAGTTCCAAACTCTGTTCCTGTATTGAAAATAAAAGTAGTATTTCATCTGTCGCCAAAGTTTCCATTTGAGCTACTGAAAAGGAGACCAAACAAGCTTTTCTGAGCCAGCACATCTTTCCTGCAAACATCTCGCTACTGACGCTTTCTCTGTCCCTGCTGAGGGAATCTTCAGTGTAGCAGGAAATAGTTTCAGGCCAGAAAGTTAATAAAACCACTGAATACATTTTGCAGTTTAAATGTAACGATATTGAACAATAAGCCAGGTGTATTGGACCACTACCCTATATATCTGACAAGATACGGACACTGACAAGAAAAACTCCCGCAAACTCCTCAAAAAATGCCGCTACACACAAAGAGTTAAATGTGAAAAACAATAGATATGAGCATATGGAAAAAAGACACAAATGTTAGAATAGAATAGCTTAAAAGTTATACACATTTTTTGTCTTACAGTCATGCTAATATAAAGAACACTTTACCCAGTCGTACATAAACAAACTCAGTATATACGTCTGCCAACAACAGTGTTTCTCAGCTGCTGGGTGGCGGTTTTCAGTAGGTCATGGAGTGCATGGTTAAAAAAAAGATTATTGCGCCCCCCCCCTCGCCCCCCAGCCCCTCAACATCATTTTACTGACTTACTGACCAAGGAATGATGCAGATCCTAAGGCTAAACCAGTAGTGAATCACTGATATAGAAAGAAATCAGCTACATCATTCTTTAGGTTTTCCTCAATTGTGTTGCGTGGTTATGTTGACTTTCTTTGAAATTAAGTGAAATTAATTAAATTCATCTTCCTGCTCATTTCAAATTCTAATTCAACATCCCGCAGTGATATCCGTTCAATTCAAATTCTAATTCATGAATGGAATAGGGCACACATCGTACTTTCTGAATTATGCGGTTCGACGCTAAAATCACACCTTAAAATGCTGTCTACGGTGTCCCCTCAAGCGGGCCTTTTACTGCGCACCAGCCAGGGACTTTATCTACCACTAGGTAGCAGTAAAGTATTTAAATTTTTAATTTGTAGGAGGCAGGTTTAGCTCTAGCTAGTCCCCTAATTAACTGGGCATGACAGATCAATCATAAGACACCCAGGACTTAGTTTCCATTAGCAGTGTTTGCCTGTTCTTAGGCCTGAGTCGTCTACGCATTACCATGACAAAATGTGGGGCATCAGGACAGGGTCACATCTGGCCCGGCTTCAACTGCGCAGCATTGAATAAGTATACTAATAAAAGTATAATTAGGTAATAATAAACCTTTCTAATCGTCAACAGGTAATAGTGACTGATTGGCTTTGTGTATGTTATTCTTCATTCTTATTTCCCTAAAAATGTCCTTCCTCTAGCTAGGATACCTACATTTTTCCATTATGAAGGGATACTTTTAAAAATTTAAAAAACTTTATTGGACCCAGGAGGAAATTCTGATATGACAACAAAATAGTTGACTATTTATATGACAATCTAAAAGTAGATATTTTGGGCTTATATAGCAAACCGGCTAAATCAAAGAGCTGGGAAGTTTAATCAGGGCAAAGGATATAATTTTAATAGGTTCAGCTCATATTTCAGTTATTACGAATATCTGTCACCGTGTTATTAACTTCAGTTTGTTTTCTTTCACTTTCCAAATGAAAAATATAATGTAACATTCAGCTCCAAACGATGGGAGCAAAGTAATATTCATGAAAAGCTCAGCTCTGCGACCTTGAAGATAAAAAGGAATAAAAAAACAGCTTCTTCTCAATTCAAACCACAAAGTTCACTACTTTCGCCAGTAATTCAACTGAAACATTATTTCGCCTTCTCTGTGTCCGAATGAAAAATATTTGTATAAAGGCAGGATGCTAACATTTGCGGCTTTTCTTGCAATAAAGAGGATTTATTTGAGTCCCACTGAATGTGTTAAATTCTTTGCCGTTAGGCAGAAAAAGCAGGAGCCCCTAGCAACAGGACGAGCTGCTCGAAAGGCCAAGTCCATTTCTGGAGGTTCAAGGGTACATTTTGTTTCTTGTTTTGGTCCCCTTTGTGTGTGTGTGTGGGGGGGTGGCATATCTGAGTGTGAGAGGCAGAAACTGCAGCAGCGCAGAGATGAATAAGGGCCACTGGCAGCTCCTTTCTTCTACAGTCTTTCTCGTTGGTTTATTTCAGTCGTTCACTGCTTTGTGGAGCTGTGTGAGGCTTTATAAATCTCATTCCGCACCGCGGCGTGAGGACGTACGGAAGCCTAATAAGGAAGGCCCCCTCCCCTTATTTAGCATATGACCCTTTAATCGCGGCCATGAGGGGGCATGTCCTTTAATTGAGCTTCCTTTCTGAAAGCGCTGCTGTTTTCACCACTCCGGACAAGAACAAGAAACGACCTTTCTGCCCAGATGTCGGCCAGAAATACAACAGGCCATAATTGAATTTGTTGCTCTCCAATGAAATGTTGTTTAAATATAGACAATGAAGACAAAGATTTGTTTCTTAATTATATATAACTGGGGGGATAATCCTAATCGATCACATTTTAATTAAAAAGAAAATGTGTGCTAATATCAACGTATGGAAAAACAGCTGAATCTTGTAATCCGGAGTCCATCAGCACATGAAATAAAAATTCTCTCATTTCCACATGTGGATGGATGTGGCCAATTGTTCCCTACTGAGGCATGAAGCGGGAACAGAGATATGAAGATATGGAGAAAAGATTTACTCTGGGGAGCTCATCTGGTTGAGGGATTGAGAGACACTGATGTTACTGGTTAAAAATGAAAATGCTTTTAGCTGGTCGGTCTAGGTTACAAGGGCACACATAGACAATTGGAAAGAAACGGCCTCTTCTGACATGACACACCAAGCTGTTGTTTCCAGATCTGTGAACCTGCCCGTGGTCATCGTCTGTCCATGTTGTTCTCTTGCCTGCTGAGGACGCAGCTCTGCTTGGAGCATGAGCAGAGCCTACCTGTATGAGGGTGAGAAGTGTCACCAGGGTTGGGATGCCCAAGGCCCTTGACACCAAGCACCCGCTGGCTCTGGGTCTGATCTGCTCAGCTGAGTCCATGTGGATGCAGGTGGCCTCGTAGCTCCACTTAGAGGTAACAGGCCAGGACACTTCTCTCCCTCTGAGTGCCGTCCTTTGTTAACGTTTTGCTTCGCTCAACTCATTTGACCTTCAGCACTTAGAGCTTACACTCGGGGTCCAGTCTATCGGGTACACCTACTTGTTAACGCAAACAGTCTTCTCCTCCAAGTGAGCTTTGTGATGCAGCTGAATACATACAGCACACAGAGAGGGGTCAAGGGGGGGCTCACTCACTGTTTGGTTAAACATTAGAACAGTTATGATGCACAATGTCAGCATTTCTGAAACTGGTGTGATTATCGTTGCTAGACACAGAAACAGCTCAGATCTTCACGCACTATGGTGTCTGCAGGTTACAGGGAATGGTGTGATAATCAAAACAACTAGCTGGGGGCCAGTTTTATAGTTAAGAATACCTCGTTAATGATAGAGGTCAGGAGAGAACGGTCAGGCTCGTTAAAGCTAACAGGAAGGGAACAGAGGAAAAATAACAGCTCGGTAAAATGGTGCGCAGAATGGCCTCTCTGAATGGACAGCACGTTACCTCTCTTCTGAAAGAAAATGAGGCTTATTCAGTACTAGTTAGGTGGTCATTGTGCTTATTTTTCACACTCAGCGTATAAAAGTTATGTGATAAGCTGCAGGTGCTCCAGGTCTCTCCTCTTCATCTGCTCATCCTGCCTGTCATCACGTGCCATCAACTAAATTGAATTGAGGTGGTTCAATTTTTTCAGAGTAACAGTCACTTCACCTGTGTGAATCACTCTTGGAAATTGACCCAGAAACACACGCATGTACGCAAAACTTACTACCTGACAATTTAATGCTGAGGAGGAAGCGCGGCGGATTGTGATGTAACAGAGGACTTTGCCATAACTGTGCCGTGGAACAAATCAATGCCACTGAGATTCAATTCAAATGCAAATTGGCTGACATGTATCACAGGACCTGAAGGGTTAATCGGCCCAAACCTGTTTGCGTTATTGTGCGTTTCAAAGAGATAAACTTTCCTTTTCCCGATTTGATGCTGTGGCATTAAAAACATAGAGGCAACGTTAGCAGTTCTTTTTGCAAAATCCCCCGCCGGCACTTTAACCCATGTGTCAGGTGGGCAAACAGGTTTCAGGTCTGTGCCTAGGCTGGGGGGGTGGGGGTGCGGTAAGCTGGCATGCAAAAAGTTGTAATGAAATCAGGGAAAACGCCAGTGACACTATTGTGAGCTAAACTGGTTCTCCGCAGTTTTGTGGTTTCTCCCTAGCCAGTCCCACCCCCCCTCATCTCTAGGGTGACTGTCCCACTGCTCTATTGAGAGCTCTCTCATACCACATCACTTGTATTGGGGGGGGGGGGGGAGGGGGGATGGAGCTTTTCATTTCTTTGAGGGCAACAATGGTCTTTGTCCCCAATCTCCCACCATTCTCACTGGGGTTACCAGAACAGGGTTGGGTGGGGGGGGGGGTTGGTTTTCCATAGTAACAGAGACAAAACACACTGGGATGAGTGAAGCAGCGAGGAGGACAGGCGAGCTTCTGTCCCACATAAAAGGTAGATATCTGCTCATATGAGAGAGAAGAGATCTGGGAACATAAAGACTCACTGGGAAGGGAAGTTATTCTGAAAAAAAGAAGGAAACGGAGTGAGACAAGAACGTTCCTGACAGCAGAGACAGAGGACGCCTTCTGACTCGGGAGGGAGGAGGCGGAAACGGAGAGAACTTCACCACCACTGCATCAGGACAGAGGAAAAGGAGACCACTGCACGCGCGAGCGTTCAGCCCGGCCGCTGGACCCCAAAGGCAGCACCATGAATCCCGAAACTCAGTACGACGACACGGTGTCCACCATGCTGCTGGAGAACATCAAGAACAAGTTGATCCATGCCTTCAGGGCTAACGGGGAGCCTCTGCCCGCCGGTGGATCAGGCGCCGACACAGTCAGCATCTTTAAGAAGAACTTCCAAGCCAATGAAGAGCTAAGAAGAGCCAAAATCGATGGAGCAATAAGCTGGCTGAGATCAGAACTGGTAGGTCAGCAGGTCTTCATAGCAGAGCGCTTCTCAACTTTGACTAGTTTTCCAAAACTATTGACAAACATTAATTTAAATACTTTTTGCCTGTGGAATGTTCTTCAGTCTATAATACTGTCATTATGTTACTGAAACGCAGTGTAACTGAATATCTGAATAATATTGTGTCATTTCTGATATTCAAAAAGTAACTATGAGTAACTTTTATTCACATTTGTCGATAGAGGAGATTAAGTCCTGGTTATGACCGATAAAATTAGTTAGGGATAGTTATTTATTCTTTCTATACATGGCAGTTGCACAGGTCAGCATTCCCGGGTTTGTAACGTGATGTGTTCTCAGCTGCGGTGTGTTGTGGTAGAGGGCAGGAGAGCATGCCGAGTCCTGTGCATGAACCCGTCACCTTATACATGCAGCTGGAGATGCGGTCGCAGGACCAGCAGCTGGCCAGGACACTGCTGGGCCTCAACAGTGAGATCCAGAGGCTGAGGAGGGAGGGCACGCCCCCAGCACTGCAGCCAGAGGGCAGAGAGCGCATCTAACCTCCAGCGATGAGTGGGAGAAGCCAAGGAGACCAGCCCCTGGAAGCAACGCAGCTGTTCCTGCTTCGACCCCTCGTCGTGACGCAACACAGAGCAGATTACCGCTGGGCTGCTGTCGGGGGTGCAGCGTGACTCGCTGCAGGTCTGCGGCTATACTGCAGATGATGTTGTTTTTTCAGCTGCTGAGAGGACACTCCTGTGATTTGTCCCTGGGTAATTACCCTGAGGTTTGCTGCCAGCGATGGGCCCAAACATACCGAAAATGAGATGTGTAAAGCTGTAGCACGTCTAGGAGACTTTTTAGGACCCATTTTAGAACATGTGTGGTATGTGTGTCCTATGTTCTACTGCAGTGACCAACCACAATATACACTGTACAACAACGCTCAGATTCCCGTACATATTTCTGTTCCATGTCGCGTTAGAAATGCCAAGAACTGTAAGGTTCTGTAAATCCAAAACCTGTGAGGTGCTTGTAGGATACAGATGTATTTTTATATCTGAACAATGCTTTGAGAATTATAACAGAGCATTACACACCGTGCCTTATTGTGTTGTATAAAAAAAGACTGAACCATTGACAGACTCTCCAGGTGTTCTTTTGGTCTCTTATTCTCTTTATGTTTACCATCGCTCACGTCTGATCGTTTTTATTTATGTGTCATCGACGATGGGCTGTAGGCATCCTTGTGTAGGCATCCCTCCTGTCGTCATGGTGAAATGGGGATTAAAGGAGAAGGCCAGGGGATACAGTGTTTTGCAGTGTTTATTATTCAGCTGTAGCGTTCCACAATGAGCGGCCTGTCTGCTACGGGTTACATAAAGCTGTGGATGGAGGATCCACTTGTCGCTTCGGGAGGGAAGGATTTACAGGCAGCCAGGTCGGCGAAAGCTTCACGCAGACTTAGCTTTGTTTTTTTTTTTCCTGTCATGAAGGGTGGTGTGAATTACGGTCTTCAGAGGGTCACACACACACATGCACAAAAATGCATGAAATGTAATATTAACAGACTTTGTGAGATGCGGAGGAGGAACACACAGACACTCACATGAAAAACTATATTGAATATAACAGCTCAGATTATTGGCAGTTTCTGCACGACTTCTGCCCTCAGTCTGACAACAGGAAATCTAATATCGGTCTAATATCCAAGTATTAGTCCACCCAAAGTGTAACATCCCAGCAGCACGTCGTCTTTCGGAATTACAGATCTGTTCATCGATGACGCTTTTTCATATCGTTTTGGAAAGCCTAGCACACTTGCGCTACGGCTAACGCTGGCTATCGACAAGGGATCCCTCCGTGCGACTCCGCACTCTCGGCACATGACCTGGGACTCCACCACGGGGCTGCGGGACAAACAATCATCTTGAGTTATGCTCCACATTTCACTCTGGGGGCCCTTTCAGTTGGCCGCTGGAAGCCAGGCTCCGGGCGCTCACACAAAGTGCGGCTTTGTGATCGGAAGCCGCCGCGGCACAATAACGCAGCTCCAGTCTTCCGGACTCTTCTAAGTGATGGCCTGGTGTGGAACATCTGATACTGCGTCGTTTTTTTTTGTGCTCCGCCACCCTCTACACTGCCCTATCTATCGGTCTCACACAGAGACGCTCTCTGTTTGTCGTTAAACCTCATGCCATTATGCTACAATTAAATTAGCTACCAGTCTTCAGAGCCGCCCGTGAGCGTTTTCCGAATAGCACGGAGTCGGGAGTCATTAAAATCGCGTCATTTCAAGAAAGGCAATTTTATACTCAATCAAAAACAATTCGGGTACTTTGAAAGAGGAAATAACATTTGAAAATCTGCATGGACGTTCCATTCAAAACCATTCTGGGGGCTCCAAAGATGATCTGTTCCAGACGGCAAGCTGCCCGGCAATTGGGAGAGAACGGCGATGAAAAGCATGTTCATAACCCATCTTACCGTTATGCTCAACAGGCAGATTGTATTAACATTTTAAATAAAAGTGCTGCTGAGATTTTTACAGTTCGACCAAATTTCCCACTACCGCTAAATCAGTGTTTCCCAATCCGGTCTTCTGAGACCCACAGACATTTCACATTTTTGCTTCCTCCCAGCTATTGGTAAGGATGCAAAAATGTGGACTGTCTGGTAGGGAGATCAGAGGGAGCAAAAAGATGGACAAGCCGACGGTCCCTGAGGACCGGATTGGGAAACACTGCTCTAAATCAATCACACCATCCATAGATGTTCTATGATGTTCTGGTTGTTGGACACAATGTCAGAGCTGGGAAATGCCGGGCTCAGGGCACAGAGCTTCTCCGGCTGATGGCCCGACCCAGCAAGGATTCCCGGTAGCTGAGGGACACGCTGGCGGAGGGGTACGGACCGCCGCAGCCCACCTTCCAGCAGTGATATGGCATGGCAAACTCGCTTCCGGAGTCCCAGCTTTTGGCCTCCTCCTCTTCATCCAGCTCCTCTTCCTCCTCCTCTTCCTCCTGCTCCTCCTCTGCTTCAGCACACTCCAGCTTCAGCTCCTGGATCCCCGCATGCAGCTCCATCAGCTGCTGGATCAGAATCTGATCCTGAGAACGCATCTCCATCTACGGCACAAAGAAACACAGTGACCGATAAATTACTGCGGTATTTGATTTATTTGGCCATTTTTCACTATATAAAATCATATTATATAAATAAAAATCATAATTATATTAAATATGCTCTATTCCCTATCAGGATTTGGAAATGGCACATAAAAGAACTTTTAAATTAGTGGAACTACCGAAATACATTGAGAAGAGTCAATTTGTAATAGCAGAGTGCTCACCATTTTTTTATATAGATGAATGACTTTAGTTGTTGGGTTGCCAGGTCATGTTTTTTAAATACTCTATCCATGATGCTAAGGTGTGACACAAAAGTGACACGCAGGCTGCCTCTGTCACGGATTTTTTCCCCAGTGAAAGTGTGCCCTTCTCCAAGTGTCACCTGGTGGATTTTCTGCCAGTCTCTGAGCCGTGAAATAGGTTACGAAGCACTACTCCCCCTTTTCCGCTCAGAAAAGCCTTTGTCTGTTTGAGTGGCAACCCCTCAAAACACTGCCAGGAGCTAATTTTACTTGTTTTTCCTTCGCTTCTTTTTTATTGTTGTTCGGTGTTGGACAAAATTACAGAAACAGCACATAAAAAAGACCTCAAAATGTGTACCTGTACCATTATAGCCACAAAGGTGATTAATATAAGGATGAATGTCAAACAGTTATGAAAGACGTCGAACAATCAGAACTTCGGTATGCAAGTTTCCAAGGCAACATGAGGCACCAAACAGATTCTCAGAGGCCAGAGAGTCAATGACCAAATTGCAGGTACATTGATCGCAAAAAAACAATGCAATTATTCCACGTGTGAAGGGGAAGGTTCTCAAAAAATCACAGCAACGTGCACGAATAAGACACATGAAATGATGATGGCTAAAAACCATAAATAGGGTAGCAAAAGAACTCAAGATCAAGCACCTCTGTGACTAAACCTCAACAAAAACGTCACAAAGCTACAACTGATAGCAGGGCTGCCGTTTGGAAACCACTTGCATCCAAGACCAATGCACAGAACCACGTAACTTGGTCTAAGGAGAAGAAAATTTGAACCCCGGAACAACGGAAAAAAATATGATCTGATGAATGGTATTTCACCCTGTTTCCTACATCTGATCAGGCTTATGTTTGGAGATGCCTTCATGCTACAATATCCGTTGGTGTTGGCAGTCATTTTGTGGGAGTCATTATGTGTGATGGTTGCTCAGTAGTGTAAACTGATAACCAATGAATATAAATCAGGCCACTTTACAGAGTCAGGTACACCCTATGGTGCAAACACAGTTCGCTCATAATGATCCTATAGCTAAGATGATAACATCTCCATCCACATTTGCTAAGCAATTTCAAGAGTGGTTATGTTAACGCCGGGATGAATTCAATTGGTTTTCCTGGCATCTGCAAGTGCCAGGTCCGAACATCTTTGAACCTGCGGGAGAAGCTCCGAAGTGCAAAGCAAACTTTTCCTCTTGAAGAATGGTCACAAAATCCCACCGCACAGAATTCCAAGACGAACTGCAGCTTCTCTTTTGTTTTTACGGATGCTGTGGTTTGAAGTGTAACGATATGTGGCCAAGATAATGAATCATATTCTAATTAACACAGTTTTGATTTTAGTCTGTCAGGTCTGTGACAAAATCGTTGAGAAAACGGGGCTTTAAATTAATTCTGTCGAGCAGCCCTTCATTCAGATGTAAATTCATTTAGCCTTTCCCTCCTATTTATGCAGGGTCAGAGGTGGTCTAATTACTTACACAGAGAGAGTAAAACGCCCCAAATTCCAGTAAAACCAGAACCGAATCAGTCGCACAGAAGGAACAAAGGCAGAAGAAACTATGTCTTTGATAAACTGAATCCTTTTCTATTCCAATTATTTTGTAAGGAGCAAAGGAAGTATGGGGCTGAAAAGCGTTGCTGTCTACAGCCTGGCATGGATATAAAAAAGGAGAAAACATAAGCTCTTTTAAGGAAATTTACAGCTTCTTCTTCGGAAGCAGGGCTGACCCAGACGTCGCAGAAGTTTCTGCGTCTTCATCAGGCTCCTTCTGTGTCACAGAACCAGATTTTGTCATAACCCAACAACGTGGCAACCGGATCAGCTGGAGAATTATTTCTGGGGGAGTCAAGGGGGGACAAAGTAAATAATTCTTCACAGTGAAAGAGCCTGGTTCTCACAGACGGTGAGACGTCACGGTCTACTTGGTGCAGGCCGAACGAGTCGAAATGCTATGCGGAGACAGACGAAAGGAATAACCCAGACACAGCGCACGGTTACGAACAAGCCAATAACCCATTCGGCGCTTAAAGAAGGGGGCGAGGTTCATAGTCCTTTTAGTGTGGGGGGCGTATCTGGTGAAGGGATCATGTGACCTCAAAACCAAAAGACAGGATTTAGCTTACATATGTGAAACACCAAGTAGCTGGTTAGTAAGGCGTCTAAAGGAAGCAGAACACAGCGTGTCCCTTTACGGTGACATCAACTTTGAGTTAATTGCCCTAGTGGCAAATAAAGCTGCCACCATGCCCCATCGTTTGCCCTGATTTTCCTCTCCTGTCACGGAGATCAATAGTTCACATTCCTTTAGGTGATCCTTTATCAGCAACTGGAATGACCCAAGTAACAACCCAGACAGACGGGAAGCCTCAAAATACATCACCTAGTCTGCATTTGTACCGAGGGGAGAAAAATGTCTTCAGCCATTCAGTTTGTTTCATTGTCTCTATTATGTTTGGTGCATTTCAGTGCTGTAGGCACACAGTTGCCATGGCGAAACTGTCAGGTTATTTATTAACGATGGGAAATTAGGCTACTCACCGTACTAACAGGATGCAGCAATATTACCCCCTAGGTAACAATCAGAATGAGTAAAGAGGTTCCGTTAACTTTAAATATGCCACAAAATGATTCTCACTAGGGCTATAAAAATCAGCAATGTTTAATTGCTGACAAGATACAATAGAAAGACGAATTAGAAGACAAAGATAATTACAGTACATTTTGATTACCCTAACTCTACATGACTGATTATCACAAAAGATTCTTAATCAACCATTGGGATTAAATTAAAACTGTATTAATTGTAGCACATGAAAAAAATCAACTCAATTCATGCCACGAAATAGACAACACTGATACAATGATCTGTATGGCGTCAGTTTTTTTTTTAAGTAGTAAATGGAATTTCCCCCATTGAAATCCATCCATTTACATTATTGCGTCCAGTCACCCCAGGAGCAGTAGGATTGTGGTCCCAGTCTTACCAGCTCTCTCCGCAGCCAGGCCAGTGCACTCTCAATATCTAGCTGGCAGGGGCCACCATCTTCATCCGCAAACTGACCCCCCCTGGCCAAGTCATGCTCCCTCTGGGACACCCTGGCACCCATTACCGCTGTCGGCTTGACGTCTTCGAAGGTGGCGGTCTTGCGCGAGAAGTCTCGCAGTCTGGTGAGGACCACTTCCATGGTTTGGCGCCGACTTTAAAGTCTAGCTCTTCCTTACACTCTTAGGTTTCGTCTGAACTTTTCTCGGCTGTAGCTAGATACAGCGTTGTCAGGAAATAGAAGGCTAGCTAGGTCCCTGCGTTCCGGCACTCGCACCACTCGCTATCGCGCTACCGCGAGGTCTGCGCTGGACTGGAAACTTAAGGTGACCCCCCATTTTTGTTTTTTTCCCTGCTTAACATTGTGAAACTGCCATTAAAGTGTGCATGTGCGTGACGTCACCCCGTTAACATCAGACCACTCTGTTTACCATTTTACTGCTTTTTAAACACACTGTCCTCCCTCCCAGGCTGGGAGTGAGAGGGAGGAGCAGATGGAGGGACAGAAGAAGGGCAGTTTCCTTGGTTACCCAGTCAGGGCTCCTGCTGAAGACAGGTCAGGGTCTGGAGTGCCTTCGGTTTTCATATCATGTCCCATCAACAAATAAGGACACTGAGATGGAGTCAACAGCTCTCTCCCTACCTCTTAAGAAACGCAAACCTTGTATTGATTGTACTTCAGCTTGCTTGAACAAATTCTATGGTATTTTTCTTATAACAATATACAGTACTGTGCAAAAGTCTTAGGCGGTCACAGAAAACAGTTTAAATGATCATCATGTTGGTGTAAAACTATATTATGCCTGTCAAAGTGTGTCAGCACAGCCATTTCAGAACCTCTGCTAAAGTCACCCAGTATTTGCAGAGGAAATCCAGTACAGCCATGAAATTTGTGACTTGGCCACTAGCACCTGATACGGCTAATAAACGTCAAAGTGACTTTGTAAAACTAGTTTAATTACTGGATTAAGAGAGCTGGCGATTAAATTTAATGAATACATGGAATGGCTGGTTTCCCCCGAGGAGAAGTTTAGGAATCCCAGCTGTGCTCGTCTTGCCATCCAAGAAGATTTCAGTAACTTTTCGGAGGGCAGAAGAAATTCCTGTTAGTTTTTATTTATTTACTCATAATTTGGCACATGCTCTATTAAATGCTGTTGTCGTTCTGAGAAAATATGCACTTACTACCCAGATAAATAGCTTTAAACATTTTCTTTGAGTGCTTATGACTTTTGCACAGTACTGTACATCAGTAAAAATGAAGTGGCTCTTGTGCAGCCAAAGGTAGTACAGACTAATCACTAAAGATGTCACCGTTCCGTCAGCTGAGGCCCCTGTCTTCACCTCTCTGAAGAAGATTCTGACTCACACGACCTCTGAACCCGTGTCGCGTTGGGGCCCATTGGTGACTAATCAGCTCCCTGTCAGCTTGGCCTCTCAACCCGGCGCCTAGCAACTCGCACAATACGGGGGCCTGACAAGGACAGGAAAGGTTGGTGACATTTGCATCGCAGGCTAAATTGCGACGAAATTAGCTTTTTAGATCCTATCCATGAATTGCACAGGAAAAGTCATAAGCAGACAAAGAGCTTTTTCAGTGCCTTGGCACAGGTGGCATCACACTGCGTCATCAGGTCCTTTTGCGTCAGAGGAGAGTGAGATTCTGAGTGGCACATCACACCCTGGAAGGGTCATGTTTCTTCTAGAACTTCACAGACTCCTGTTAGACCGAGCATGCAGTCAAAACATCACATGTACACGCAAGATAAGATTATTTTCCTTGAATGAAAACAAAAGAAAGGATGACACCGCTCTTAAACTGGATGCAAAAATATTTTCTAATTTGTATAGGATGCTCCTAAGCTGATGTTGAATAACGGGGACGTTTTAGAGAGTATTTCTCCAGAACATCTCTCTGGGTCTTCAGGGATCGCAGCGGCATGTTCACGGTTTGATTGAGCCAGTCGATCATGTCACGGGTTGTCCTCTCCCTTTTTATACTGAGCTCTTTCAAGCATTACGTTCTTTTCCAGTGTACTGGGTCCCCTCATCATATTTCAGAAATAAGAGCTTTAATCTGGTAATTTATGCTTCAACTGAGAACTCGCGCTTGATTGTTTAGTTTATACATCGAGTCATTCTTTTTCTTTATAGGGCTCTAATCTCCGCTGAATGATCTTTAGCAAAATCCTGCTGGCTACGTCACATAAAGGAAATTGTACACTGCCCCCCGTGTACTGCTGCTTTTGGTGCCAAAACACCCGAATCTCCTTCATAAGCTACATTTGCTGTTACAGCTATATGTAAAAATTTTGATTTGACTTTTATTGGAAGCAAAATATTAAGTGCAGAAGCTGTTTCCTAATTAGGCGAATGGATTGCGATTTGAGGTACTTTGTCGCCACCCAGTGGAAGTTGACTTCATTTGCCGTTAAAGTTGCAATACTTTTAAATGTGGTAATAGTATAAGGAAATAAGAACACCATAAGAGATATTTTACCTTAAATAATTTCAGCGGAGCAGAAAGATTGTTTAATGGGCTGAGTGTTTCATGAAGTGAGCAGGTCAGGTTGCAGGTCAGGTCGGGTTGGGGAGTATTGGTTCAGCATGATGTCATGCCCTCCCCAAGGATGACATGTGTTCCGACCCTCAGGAAATGCCCATCTAACTGCTGCAGCCAGGTGTTATATGGGCATCCCCTTGGCCTGGTCCAGCCGCTCGGGTCCTCAGCAATGAGGATCCTGTGAGCCGGATCACCATCAGGGAAACGCACCACACGGCCATAGTGCCGTAACTGACGCTCCCTCATAATGCAGATTATGTCGCGTTTGGGATCCCTGAGCTACTGCTCACGCAACACAAATTCAAACCAGCGGTACTCAAGGACTCTGAAAAGATGCAGTCGAACGAGTCCAATCTGTCCTCAGAGTCTCTGCAGCTGCCCTTCTCAGTTCAAGCCATGCGCAGCCTCTCCTCCGAATAATATCCATGGTGCCCTGGAAGATGAAGCATTTCCTTCTGGAAACACCAGCAACACCAACACAACCTTCAGCCACCTTCAGGGTCTTACCACGGATGATCTCCCACATCACATTAGATTCAGCAGTCACACCCAAGTCGGCAATTTCCTTACAAACTGCATGCAAACTCACAAGAAACAACCTAATCTTGGCGTCTGGCCACGTCCAGCCTCATTCTCCTCGTACATGATATCCTAGTGAAGCTAAGCTGAAGCTATATAGCAGCAACAACAAGTCTGTGGTCAGAATTCCGAAACTGGGCACTTCTACAGACCCTGCTGTTCTACAGGAGCCTCCAGCATCTGCCCACGAGGATGTGATCGATCTCCTTTGTTGCACCACCAGTATTGGAGAACCAAGTCCAACGATGTGGCTCAGGGTGCTGGAACCAGGATCCAGTGACCCTCCGCCTCTGACCTTTTGCGAAGTCAAGGAACATGGAGCCACTTTCACCACAATCACCAGACCCATGGGGACCGACACAATCCTCACAGCCAGCCCAGTCAGTGCCAGTGGTCGCACTGAAGTCACCCATGACCAGAGGAGTGTCACCTCATGGACCCCCATCAACAACCACCACTGAAATGTGGAGCTCATGAAGCTCCCCCGATAACGGGGGGACATAGTCATCATGCTGGAGAGACAGGACATTCCACACCACAACCCGAATAGACTCCAGCAGAGCTACTCCTGAGGACACTAAATAAGAGTCCTGTCTGTTGCCTCAGAGCTGTATGGAATGTCGTTACAGTGGCTGCCGCAGACCCCCACGTTCTTCCCTGCATGTTAGAGGAACCTGCTTATAGGGCTGGGTGTAGATTAACGTGATACCCAGACGCATGATGGGCTGAAATCATATCCCGTGAGTGATCCTGAGATTGCAAGTGCTCTGGGCACTCCCTGCATTGGGCAGCTCACCCAGTCCAAGCAGAACTGTAGTCAGGGGCATCACTAGGGCTGTTTTGGGGTAGGTGGGGGTGGCTGGGGGAGGGGTTGGGGGGTTGTAGTCCCGCTAAAATGTTCTTTAGCCACCCCTCCCCCACATAAATGTACACTGATTAGTTTATATAAGGCATTCTCATTCATTTTCATTAAAATAATACCCCCCAAGCAAAGGCGTAGCCCCCCCCCCCCCTTTTCATAAATCTCTAGTGACACCCATTTTCGATCAAATCAACACAGCCAGGTCACACATCAAATAATCGGAACCAGTTAGTAGAGTCCATTTCGAAGGTAAACACCTGCCAAATTCAAATTCACCACGCTCCACCATCAGAGCCTCTCTGGAAATTCATGGCAACAACCACCCCCCCCCCCAGGCTGTATGTATTTCTTTGTGTCACAGCATGGCATGGAGCAGGCAGGAAACTAGGTGGACAATCCAGTTACGACTCAGAGACAAAAAGGGGGCAAAAAACAAACAGGAAAACGACAAGAATCCTTAAGAACCATAACAAGGGAGCAAGACAATGAACCAAGCAGAGCACCAAACACACAGTAACAGGAATACAATGACTTACTGAGGCACAGGACAATGGCAGGCATTAATATACACCCAGATAACAAAGGCTAACAAAGGGCAGGTGTGAGACAATACAAAAATCAACCAATCAAAAAAGGAGCAGGACAAGAAGACACAGGTGGAATAATTTAGGATTAATAAGAGCCGGAACTAGTGAACATTAACAAACACAGAGGTCTAACAACACTAGGAAAAGATTAGGAGGATTAGGTATTACGAAGCGGGGTTACTGGCTTATCGGGGTAACTTGTCGGATTTAAAGGGGTCTGGGCAAAATGTGAGTGAATGAATATGAAGTCCATTTAAACTGTGGTACCTTAAATCCGACAAGTTACCCCGATAAGCCAGTAACCCCACAGCAGGGCAAACTAAAACAGGGAAGCAAAGAACTAATAATAAACACTAAGGAACAGAAAACTAATTAATACAAACAACCAGTGAGGCTGACCTCAAAGTCAGGGCTGCAGGATTACAGCCACACATGCAGCCCATTGAGCTATGCAGTGGTCCACATAGCAGTGGAAACACACTAGGAACTTAGAGCCAAGACAGAGGGAACGAACTGGCCACCTGCTGGCCAAACGGGGACCCAACACATAGGACAGGGATGGACGGGCACCGACCTTGACAAGTAGTTCATAGGTTTGGTTGTCTGTCTTTTTTCTTTTTGCATAAATTCAAATGTAGGGCAGACATGCCGTGTTCTAATTTAATTGCGCATCTTAAATTATTGCACGTGTCTACCCCAGATGCGATCTTGCAGAGTTCTTGCAAAATCTTTTCCATTCTGTGCACGAAAGCAAGGTCTCCCAGCTGGAAGTAGTTTTGCTTTCTGAGCCTAGTTTATCCTCAGTAAAACTTGTAATCCCTGGTAGGAGATGGTGCAGGTTTTCTAACAGTTCTTCTTGGCATAGCATACGACACTCTTGTACTACATAATTCAGAACAGCCGCAGTTCATCCTTTGTCAGGCAGTGGAATCCTCTGGCTGTCGGCTTCCAAGTAAGCAGGTAGAAGTTACTGTGTGAAAACTGAATCCCTGCCTGATAATGTTTGTTTTCAGGCTGCTCTGTAGTTGAGTCTGGGTCAGTGTCTTTCAACCTGGTCTTCAGAAACCCTAGACACACCACAAGTTGCAGGCTTCCTGCCTCTAAGATAACTCAGAAACATGGTATGTCTCCAAAGATACCCACCACGCTTCTCGTGAGGTTGTGTTATCCTTCTAAGAGCCTGACAATAACACAGATTCTTTGCTGCACTAGACGTTCAGTCAGACAGCTCTGTGCTTTCTCCATATGCAGACACCACAGTCAATGCCAGCTCCTTCTTCTCACTGTACAGCATAAGCTTCAGAGTTGACAAGTGCATGAACTCCTCCATATTTTTCAACTCGGCCTCCTACTTTTACTTCCTGGAGTGCGATTGGTGATAAAGACTCAGAATCGAGGTTGTGATTGACAGTAAAGCTGAGTAAAGCCTTTAGGTCTGTCTGATGTGATACGATTGCATTCTCCTTCTCTGTCATGGGGTGCAACATCATGATATGTTGTCTAGGTTCAAGGAATTCTGATTTCCTTGTAAGAAGAAGCACCCATGCCTGTAGAAAGAAAGAACAAAAACCAATCTGTTTTCAGGGTATGTGGAGTTAAAACTGCTCCACTGCCCATGGTGTTAAATCGGTATAAAAGATAATGTCATCAAGCGCCTTTTTGGGGCAAAACCTTTTAGCAATTTTTGAAGGGCAACAAAATCTGCTGGATCTGATATTTTGCCAAACAAGACCAATGAGGTTAAACAAAGCTGAACCATGCTGGTTTATTTATTTTATTACGTGGAATAATGGTGTCTTCTTCCAAGGCATATCAGACTCCCCACAGCTAGAAGGCGTCGTCTTCGGCATTTTTTGAGCCATAAAATCGTGAGATTAAAAGGGAGGAAAGAACAGACCACATGGAGCCTGGGGAGTGTTCATTATGTTGACAGGTCGTAGATACAGGTCAACATAGTCAGTAAGGACTTGGAATGGATGGTTCACAATCCTGGGCCAGTGTCTTCATTTCTCCAAGGCTACTTTCCCTACTGGAAGTTCTCCGTTTCCAATGTCATAGCTCCTTATTGCATTGGAAGACTACAAGAAAAGAAAGCACACCGACACAACCCATTTAATGATGAAGATGATGGATTACAGTCGGTAACGGTTTTTGACAGTTACAGCATTCAGGGCACGATGCAGGGGCAGATGCAGATACTGTAGAGGAAAACACTGAAAACGTCATTTATCATTGCAGGCAAAGGGAATCTTAATTATATGCAAAAAGCTGTCTCCCAGCAGTCACTGCATGAATGCTTATCAACAATAAAATCCCCCTCATTCTTTTAACCCAGAGATCTTAACATAGCTCAACTGTACATATATGGTATCATGTTATAGAAACTACAGAGAAAGAACAAAGAAACTATTAGCAGGATAGCAAGTAGCTTGGCTTTCCTCATAGAACTGAGCCTGGTCTCATGCAGAATCATTGAAGTCTAGTTAATTAGGAGGAGAATAAGCCTGCTCAGGTTCTGAGTTTGACACTCTCCCTCCTTTTGTGCTTCCAGCGCAACTTAAAGTGAAATCTGCAAGAAAGTTCTGATGACTATATATAAAGATTAGATTCCTGAGGAGCTACCGTGACACACGTCTACATCCTCTGAGCTCCCAATACTGAGCTCCATCATCGACTTTTCCAGACCATTGGCACGTAACCTTATCCCTTTAATGGCTGTAGCTGGACTGTACTTGAAGAATGAGACGGATGCCTTATACCGTACTTCTCCAAAGGGACCCACATACTTAATTCTAAACAATATGTCCTGATTTCACAAGGCTGGAACCATATATCCAAAGTAACATCTTCTGGCTCAGTTTTGGGGAAGCTATGGAGTAACCCTATTCCCACAGATAAAATATGCAACATTCAAAATATTCAGAAAATATTTGAAATTGTTACACATTGGCTGTTTGAATTGCAACTCCCTACAAACATCCTCCGTTACTTAGTCTATATATTGCAGCACAGATGCTACAGACTCCAGTAGTCACCTACACGTCGATAAGCCTTTCAAAAAATCTTCAGCTACTGTCCGATTCTCTACATGGATATGATTCAGTCCATTCAGGGAAGAGTTACAATCACAGGTACATCTTTGTGGCCGCCACATTTCATCAGCCGAATACAATCGAAGCAGCGCATGGGGTGGACGAGCGGTTCTGTTGCATTAACGGCACATCTACAGTGATATTCGGCCATTCCTGACACACCATAAGCTATCAGGATGAAGGAATCAACCCGCGAAAAGCCCTGGGTCTACTTTGTCAAGAACCACCTCTAGTAATTTAGCAACATCACTGGAAAGAGGAAAATGGTTCTACGGTCAATGAGAAAAGAGGAACCACTGAAGAGTATCTGCTTAAGCATTTCCCTAAGATGAATCATCAATGCTATATCTATAAGCTATGCATTTAACCAGTTGCTTTGACAAGGTGCTCAGGGTTTGCTTTATGGGGGGGTACCAGGAGAAGTAAGGAAACCGCTTACTTTCCACGGGGTCCCATAATCATCACCAAAAGCTTATCTCACGTCAGTGTATATGGTATGGACCGGTCATCAGCTGATCTGCTGGTCATCTTCGCTGCTTTAACTTCAGCTTGCTGTCCCTATGTGCCAGAAAGCAAAGGTGCCGAGTGCAGAACTGTACGGGAAAACAGAAAGACACCACGAATTCTGCAGAACTCACGCACTGGTCATTCTGGATGGACGAGCCATCAGTGAAAAAAAAATATTATCTGGATTATGAAAGACAACAGCAGTTAGATCAGGCCCAGGTTTTGTAAGGTGAGCAAATAGTCTGATGGAAAAAGAAATGCAGCATTTCCTGGAATGAGAAAACTCTCTGACTAGTGATTGATGTTGGACTGAAATCCAAACAAGATCTAGTGGTGAGATCTTGTGGCAGGTCATTTATATAGCCAGCAGGCCTCGCTAGCTTCTGGTACTTCCTGGTGTTATTCATTTGTGTTCCCTCCTGGTACATCTAAGCCAAGAAGTGAGTTCCACCTTGTTCTGGAATTCTGCTACTGTCCTTTCTCAATTGATTGATCCTGCTTGTTTCTTGTTTACCTCCTCTTTTTACATCATCGTTATTAATGAACCATTGCATTTGTCTTTGGAATTGGAAGTTGGAAGTCAGAGCTGGGAATGATATCACACCTGAGTAAACCGCATTCTAGTACCGCAAATTGGAAAGCTATCTGGTAATAGCAGAATTTCTTGCTTAGCCAGATAACCTGTCAGATTTAATTTACTCCAGTTCAAATGGCCTTAATCATTGTTCACTTGCTTTCTGGCCCCAGTTCTAGCTACAGTAGGTTCATTGTTAGTCATTGTTAGCAATACCAGTCAATAACAACACATTACATAGTAGTGTACTTTGCACATACAAACATCACTGAACCATGTCCAGAGATGGTGGTTGGACAGTGCCGTGCCTTATGACCAATTTAATGAGGTACAAATAAGACGTTAGTGCTAATAAACAGTATATATAGCTACATCTTTCACTTCTGTTGATGAAGGGTGCAGCCATCTTGAATTCTGAAGTTGGGGCTGCAGTGGCTCCTCCGACTTTCCGAGCCAGAACTTCCGAGCTTATTGTTAGGTCGACATAATAAAAGCAAATTGATAAATCGATTTGATGAATGTGAAATCTCAATGCATCATAAAAGGTAGAACAGATTTCAGGCATAAAGATGATAAAATATGTTGACAGTCCGATCACAGGCACAGCGCTGCTAAGCCAGAGGATGATGACATTGTTACACCTCGAAGGAAAAGCGCTAGCTTCAGGTAGTGCTTTAAATCTGGTGAAAGATGATAAAAATTCATCAACATGGCTTGCTTTGGAAACTCAAGTTAAGCACAGCTAATAACGAAACCAAGTGGAAATAATTTCCCTTAAGAATCCTGATCTGCCGGATGACAGACGATGACGAATCGGCTGCGTAATGGGCTACGCCTCAACAGATCTCGGCAAGTATGTCTTACCCGACAAGGGGGCACACAATTCTCCATTGTTGAGGGAATTATTTCCTTCATACTGTAAAGCCGTTTCTATTGTACCAAAGGCATTGGTTTTGGCTCTTGGCTTGGTCTTTGACATACATTAAGCGAATTGCGTAAGACTGCGCTAGAGGCGTGTGAAATAAAAAACAATAAAAGTTACACAACTGGTGTCAAAGCTGCCAAAGAACAAGGACGTGGCTTAATTAAGGTTCTGAAATGGCAAAGCAGAGCATTGAAATGGTAAGACTGCGCCGATGGCCTTTTATAGCATGTGGCTTAGAAGCTCTACCTGACTGAACTCCGGGGGGAGCAGAGGAAGTGGCCATCAACGGAGATCTGAGTAAGGGAGGGGGGACAGGTGCTATATAGACGCTATTTGCACAGCATCATGGTTTCAAGCCTCCACGGATAAATGACCAAACGAGTTTCATTCAAAATGTTTCATGTTGCTCAAACCCCTTTATTCATCTATCCATCTTAATGCAGCACCAAGTTTCAGTGAGTCAGGAGCCCATCCCAGATAGCACAGTACAGACGCCCCCACTATGCATGGGCATAAATTACAGGGGGAGAGGGGGGGTTGTATCTCCGCTAGTAATTAAAACCAACCAATACACCCCTCCCTCCATATAATCACAAAATGGGTGGAGTGGCCCCAATGTTCAACCTTAAGTTACACCCTTCCCCACGGTACAGGGTAGAATTCCAATGCATTATAGAGCATTATAGAGCATTATAGAGCATACTATGAACACCTGAGTAATACAAATTTACCAAACCACGTGATTTTGCACGCAGACACCATGCAAGTTCCAAACGTGGAGTCACGAGGCTACAGCCGTGTCCAGTAAAACACCGCAAAACATTCCTTGAGATAAAGGATTACCAGCAGGAAATCAAATAATAAATAAATAAATAAGGCCCTAATTTCTTAATGTTAAATACACATGCTAATTTATTCATTGAATATAACAAAATGTTTACAAAAAAAACAATGCATGTCAAAATTTACCCATACAATGCAGGCTGCTTTTAATGTACTCAGTAAATCTACTTTATTAATGCATGAAAAGGAACTGTCCACCTTGCATAACCTTGAAAAATTAGTTGCATCCAGTGGTAAAAAAAATGTTGACTCATAATTGACATTAAGATCCCTTATCCACTGCACAAAACTTAGACTGCACTTATCAATCGACATCCATTACAGAACCAAAAGTTAAAATTACAATTCCTGTTAGTACCCGTTCAGTCTTGGTACTAAGTGGACCCAATATACTTGGAGGAGGAGCTAACAAAGGTATCAATAACTTGTCTGAACTTAAGTATTATAGAATTGTCATTTAGATCAGTAGGGATGTTTGCACAAATATATTCAGATCAAATCATTACCATCACTGTGTAACAAGTAGATAGCCAATTTACATGCTTTACATAACCAATTGTGATGCCACTGTTGTGTGACAGCAGGACTGTGCTTCAACGGTCATCACTGATCTTCCAGTAGTCTCTCAAACTAGGTGGGAACTTAAAGCATATTTGGGTCAAGTTGTTTTGGGCTCCTGTTAGTTCCTGATTATTGAATACACTGTGGAAAAACACCCTAACTCCATCAAACAAAACTGCGAAAAACGTGCATCTGTAGTTGAATACTTACATCAGCCTGCAATATGTCTTCTGTTTCTCTCTGGATTACATTATAAGCATGACGATTGCACATGTTCCTAAAGAGGATGATCCACTTTCATTCTGCCCCCACTGAGGGAAGCAGGATGCGTCGGACCTCATCTTTGTCATTCCCTGCTGTCCTTATAAATATCCGGGGGGGGGGGGGAGAAAACGCCAAAACATCACTTTTTGTTTCTGTGTCATGACCGTTACAGGTTATGCCAACTGATACCGAAAATGGTGGCAAAAATCAAACAGCCTCCTCGCAATCTCTGTCAGTCTCTCGCAAGTCGCCTCACTGCACACACAGCTAGGTGACCCGTAAAAATGTCCCGCATTGCAGATGTCAATCTCTCCCGTTTTCCGTCATTAGCCTTCAAAAGGAGCGCTCGTCTCTACTCCGCTCCGCTCCTGAGATCGTGGCAGGATCGCGTTACAACCGAACTTTTAGCCCATAGACGTGCAATTTGCTGGCAGATAGCAGGAGACCAGCGGGACAGGCAGTTTAACGCCATCTGAAATGTACACAAACAAACCCGTACTAGTTACCGAGGGTGCAAAACCAGCACTGTTTGAAATAGTTATGTTTGCTAAAATGTGAGTTGGCATTGTTGAAACGTGCAACGATTCCACACGTCCTCGTTCATACTATCTGTACTGGTGTGAAAAATGTCTTAAAAGATGTGAATCGAACCCAAAACACTAGCTAGCTAGCATAAGCAATTTATTTTTGCTGACTCTTACAGCCAGAAAACTCCAAAAGGCTCAGTATAAAAAGGCTACTGAGTTCTTATAAGACAATATATCTAAGGTTAAAAAATACTCATTGTAGACAATGACTGTCTAATTTCATGTCTATTTTCTATTGGTTTCATTGGATTGAATTTATAGTGCTCTATAATGTCGGCAGGGCGGTCTGACCGGCCTGGAGCTGCCGATCTCACCCGCAGAAACGTTGCGCAGATGCAAAACGCAAAGCGGAGCACGATTTTACTGTAAAATGTATGTATTACAGTTAAAACACATCCCGTTTGTAATTAGACTTATCATTCATTGCGAAAAATACTGTAACGCTTCTTTTGGCCCATGATGCACTGAAAACTACAGTTACAAATTGTAAAATGATAAAACAGTAATTTACTGGTGAATTTTACTGTAAAAAACTACAGCAATTTGTTACAGTGTATAGGTTTTGGTTCTTGTTTGGTCTGACATACATGAAGCGTACTGCTTCAAACTGTGCCAGTGGCATATGAAATAATAATTAAAAAAAAGTTACATAACTGATGTCAAAGCTGCCAAACAACAAGGAAGTGACTTAATTAAGGTTCTGAAATGACAAAGCAGAGCATTGAAATGGTAAGACTGCGCCGATGGCCTTTTATAGCATGTGGCTTAGATGCTCTACCTGACTGAACTCCGGGGGGAGCAGAGGAAGTGGCCATCAACGGAGATCTGAGTAAGGGAGGGGGGACAGGTGCTATATAGACGCTATTTGCACAGCATCATGATTTCAAGCCTCCACGGATAAATGACCAAACGAGTTTCATTCAAAATGTTTCATGTTGCTCAAACCCCTTTATTCATCTATCCATCTTAATGCAGCACCAAGTTTCAGTGAGTCAGGAGCCCATCCCAGATAGCACAGTACAGACGCCCCCACTATGCATGGGCATAAATTACAGGGGGAGAGGGGGGTTGTATCTCCGCTAATAATTAAAACCAACCAATACACCCCTCCCTCCATATAATCACAAAATGGGTGGAGTGGCCCCAATGTTCAACCTTAAGTTACACCCTTCCCCAGGGTACAGGGTAGAATGCCAGTCCATTATAGAGCATTATAGAGCATACTATGAACACCTGAGTAATACAAATTTACCAAACCACGTGATTTTGCACGCAGACACCATGCAAGTTCCAAACGTGGAGTCACGAGGCTACAGCCGTGTCCAGTAAAACACCGCAAAACATTCCTTGAGATAAAGGATTACCAGCAGGAAATCAAATAATAAATAAATAAATAAGGCCCTAATTTCTTAATGTTAAATACACATGCTAATTTATTCATTGAATATAACAAAATGTTTACAAAAAAAAAACAATGCATGTCAAAATTTACCCATACAATGTAGGTTGCTTTTAATGTACTCAGTATCTTAGAATCGATCGTATTTACTATTGTCCGTTTCAGTGAGTTACATTCGCTAATCTCGTCCTTTTTCAAACACCCACAGCACCCCGGCCGGTCGATTGGGTGCCGTGTAAATAATCACGCCGTGTCTTGTTTCCTTCGCCCTCCCTCCGTTTCTTGTGCAAGGTGCTGCAAGCAGCCTGCAAGTTTGCACACGGTCCCCAGTCACAAGGCTTCAAATATCGCCGTTTGCTCCGATCGCACGTTAAAGCACCACAACCGAAGATGCTACATGAAGATCAGAAATTAATAATTCATTCGTAAAGAAAGAATAGGCGCCGTTAGAAAGTATTCTTATTTGCGGCTATATAACAAAAAACATTGACAAAAACAAGATTAGTATTTCATTTAAATAGGATCGTTAAGTACATCACAATAGGGTATTATTATTTTTAACAACTGCACAGCAGTTTAAAAAGTACTTTTAACTTTTAGAGATGTTCAGGAAAGATCCAGAAAAATCTCATTTGGTTTCCGAGAAAGAAGCTAATATGTACACCATCTCTATGGGAAGGTAAATCTTTATCTTTTATTATGAATGCTTCTTGTTTCGCTTGTTTGATATTACGCTTGCGTTATATTGTCACATGACTGAATAATACTGAATTGTGAGCAATAATTGAGTAGCAGCACTTGAATAGGCCTAATTACAGAAACGGGAACCTCTAGAATTACATAACTGTCTCCTCTGTTACCCCATTCAAAGTACTGCATATAACCAAACATTTGGTGATGTTTCACTGCACTGCTCCCCTAGCACTGACGTTAAGATGTTGTCATGTATAACTGTTACGTCATACATCTAACCATTATATTATTTAAACGTTTCACACCGTATAAATGATTTTTTTAAAAGGATTTCTCTATTCAATCCTTTGTATGAAGGGCTTTGCGGCATCATTTGCCAGAGGTATTGCACAATACTGAATCCTTACACACGGATCTTTTTTGGCAGTGTGCAAAGTTGTAATACTTTTACGGTGGTTAACTTTCCACCGACTGTAAAAGGAAGCGCTATAATTTTATACATTTAATTTTTTTTTAATTATAACTGACACTTGGTACATTAGAGGAGATATCACATCTATACCAGAGAAGGAGTTCTTATGGTGTTTATTAATATCTGGAGACCCCCGGAATGAACGACATTAATTTTCTTAAAGTAAGTCCAATGGTAATCAGTCTTTCAGTATTTCCTAGTACATAAACTTAGATTAACATTCAGTTGATACAATGTAATTGGATTGTTCTCGTTTGTGCGACTGTCAGTGATTGAAGCAATCATTTTTTAATCACTGCTACTATTTAAAAACGCTGAAGAGTTTTTCAGTCACTGATTAAGTGTTACCATATTAGCTGTGGGATAATCTAATTATTAGGTTTCACAGGTTATTTAAAAAAATATGCAGGAAATGTGTTTCTTTATTTTTACGTTTTATATACACCCTGCACATTAAAGCAGTTATCTCTTGTGGAATCATATGATTCATGCAGTGTTCAGAAAGCATTAAAAATAAGCCAAAACTAATATAATATACCATTGCAAGGACTCATTCATTTGCCTTCAGCCAAAAAAGTGTCACATGAGTACACATCTTGTGGCTAAAATATGAACGATCCTTTACAGTAAAATCTTTTTCTCAGTCTTGGGGTGGGGGGTGGGGTGTTGGGCTACCGTGTTAATTCTGGGCACCATGAGCAATTTTACTCAATTTCCAGCAGCATTTTCTATTGGCGTAACCAAGGTAGGTCCACATTATAGATGCCCTGCTATGGTTGGGCTCACTGATGGACCAGGGGCCTGCAGGGAACCTTTGACTTGCATTGAGAGATGATACTTTAGTTACCATTGTTCAAGTACAAGTATAGAGGAATGTAGTTTCCACATATTCCAACTCACTCTCCTATGAGACAGACATCCGCAGCTTAAGGTCCTTAAACTAGGGTCCAACTGTGATATGATTAATCTGTCACGCATGGGATTTGAAACAACAACCTTCTGGACAGAGGCACAAACTCCTAACCTGCAGAATCACACGCTACTCTGTTCCTTTGCTTCTCCAGGATGGTCTGATCCGGGATATAAAAATGCTATGCTTGGCAGGGGCATGACGATATAACACGCCACTAAATGCCCTCACAGTGAACTATTTTCTTGCATCAATCCATCCATGTTCTAACTGCTTATTCTAGTCTGGTTTTTGGGGGGGCGGGGGGGGGGGGGTCTTGCCAGTCTAGGGTGCAAGGCTGGGGTACACCTATCACAGTTTGTATACACTTACACTACAGAGAATTTCGAGATGCCAGTTAGTTTAACTGCATGTCTATGGACTGTGGGAGGAAACTGGGGTCACCAGATGAATCCCACATGACACAGAAAGAACGAGCATAAACCCAGTAAGTCATTTACATTCCTTGTTTTGTTTTGGCAAACTCAAAAAAAAAAACCCTTAATCCACTTAACGTTTAACATTTCTGGAGAAATTCTGATTACCCAACCTGAGAAATTCTGTGGAAATTTTTGAACCCACCCTGAACATCGTTGGGCTGGAGAAAGAGAATTTACCCCCTTGACCAATAACCTATCTTATAAGGTGAAATTGGCCTGCCAGAGCAGAAGGGGTGTATCTTAGAGATCATCTCCCTGCGGGTACCCTGCAATGGCTGGCTGTCGTATCTAGGAAGTACCCTGCTATACAGATTAAGCTACCAGGGACTGGGTCTGGATCACTGTAATGCTAATAAGGATTTACTGAAGATGGATGGATTGTTGGGTAGGCAAACACTTCATGAACGCTGGGAGGAACCCAGACCTGTGATCTCCTCAAGGCTTTCTCTTTCTTTCAAGTTCCTCTTCTCCATTTCCTGTTCTTACACTTCCTGTCTCTCCTTCCCTCCTTAGCGTGCCAAGTGAGGAGACACGGCAGAAGGACAGTACCGCCAGCCACTGCCATGACAACAGCCGCGCGCTGGACGACAGAGAACGGGAGAAGCAGCAGGCGAGGAGGAGGCTTTACCTGGTTTCCATCATCTGCCTGCTCTTCATGATCGGCGAAATCCTGGGTAGTGATCTGCCGGCATCCTTATTCTTGCCTCTTTCCTGCCAAACCTGCTTCTTTCTTGCTGAGTCTGGGTCGCTCCTTGTTCTTCTTTGCCTTCCTCCAGGTGGCTACTTTGCTGGTAGCCTGGCAGTGATGACAGACGCGGCCCACTTGATGGTGGACTTCACAAGCTTCCTCATCAGCCTGTGCTCCCTCTGGCTCTCCTCCAGACCCCCCACATACGCACTAAGCTACGGCTGGCACCGGGCAGGCAAGACCACCTGCCAATATGCTAATTCGGACTCTAATTTCTAAACAACATGTGACATCGTCCCCATATTAATCTCTCTTCTGAATAACTAGCGCTTCTACCATCGAAACTGTCAAATCTTGTACATCTGACCATGTTTCCCGATGGTACGCCTCCCTTGTGTCTGCCCGCTTCAGAAATCTTGGGCGCTCTGCTGTCAGTGTTCACAATTTGGCTGGTGACGGGGGTCCTGGTGTATCTGGCGGTCCGACGGCTCATCGACGACGACTACATGATCGAGGGCACCGTCATGCTGATCACTTCCAGCTGTGCTGTCATCGCCAACATCATGTGAGCCTCCCGCTACATGGCTAATTATGCGTAGCTACAACAGAAGCTGGGAGCTTTAACCCTGTTTGTTTTGTTCAATTTGATCAGCGTAACTTTGACGTTTCATTTATCTTCCTCAGGTTGTTTTTGTCCAAATTTAGTTCTTTTTTCCCGATTTGGGCTCCGTCTCCCTGTCAGTAACAACTCAGACCACAGTCTGAACTTTGGTATACTCTTAAAGAACCGCCATACTGTTTAGGACCACACATGGATGCCGGATACCTGTCTGCAGTTTCTGTCCAAATCTCCCATGATCCCTTAGTTGTCAAAACACGGTAACGCAGTGTTTCCCAATCCGGATGTGGGGACCCACAGACAATCCATGTTCTTGTTCCTTACCGGGAGCTGGGAGGGAGCAAAAATGTGGACTGTCTGGCAGGGAGCTGGGAGGGATCAAAAATGTGGACCGCCTGTGGGTCCCCAAGGACCGGATTGGGAAACATTGCGGGTAACGGATTAAGAAGGACACCCAGGGTGACAGAGCGGGTAAGTAACAGTGGTCCCAGGCCTCATCGCTGTGTCTCCTGTGCAGAATGGCCGTCACCCTGCACCAGTCTGGACACGGACACAGTCATGGGGGCGCCGGCTCCCACGGGCACGGACATGGAAAATCAGGCACGGGGGGGCAGCCACAGGCAAACGCCAGCGTGCGGGCGGCCTTCGTGCACGTGGTGGGGGACCTGCTACAGAGCATCAGCGTTCTGATCAGCGCCATCATCATCTTCTTCAAGGTTGGGGGGGTCAAGGCTGACAGCTGGTGTAGGGGACTGGTTGGGGAGGAGGGGCATTAGGTGGTGGCCACCTGTTAGTCTGCTGTGCATGCTTTTCCCTGGGGGGGTCCTGCCATGCTCAACATCCTTTCTAAAAAACAAAAGCTGACATCCGAAGACTCTCATTTTTGAAATTGTGTTTGGCATCACATAGCCCAGCAGACACACTTTTCAACATCAGCACTGCTGTCCAGACTGTAGGCAAATTAGGCCTCCAACCTTTAAATCGCAGTGATGGTATTTGACAAACGGTTTTGCCTGTTTTCTGTGTCTGTATGGGGAACAGCGTGTTCCTCATTCTAAAACAGATGCGTTTCACTCTATCACAAACACAAAAAACTATGGAGGGTATCATTTTTCATCACTATGCAGTGAAAATAAAAAGTAAATCCGATAATGAATGCTTTGTGTTCTGCAGCCGGAGTACAAGATGGCCGACCCCATATGCACATTCCTCTTCTCCATTTTCGTCCTGGGCACCACCATCACCATTATGAAAGACATCCTGGTGGTTCTCATGGAAGGTAAAGTCTGCTGGTTTGTTCGTTGAATTCATAAATCAAGAAATATTATTACAATTATATGTCCTGTGTCCCTGACCTGGATGGAAGATGGATAGGTGGAAAATAATATACAATTATTAGAATATCAACATGGCGAACGGGTGTTTTTTGTTGAATAATCCACTAAACAAATTTAAGGTTGGGACCCCAGTCCATTCTAGGCCTTCTTTAGGTCACCAGGTGCTTGATGATTGGACTCGGACCCGTAATATGCTGTAGCAGTGTTCTAGCTGTCGGTTCTGATGAAAGAATCCCTAGACTGTATGAATGATGCAGGTGAATTCCACCCCACCCGATTCCCCACTTCTGTTGGGTTGTTTAGGTGCCCCAGGTGGGGTGAAGTACAGTGAGATCCGGGACAAGATCCTGTCTGTGAAGGGAGTGTCAGCGCTGCACGACCTGCACCTCTGGGCCCTCACCATGAACCAAGCGGTCCTGTCCGCTCACGTGGCATTAGGTAAAGGTGACGGGTCTGACTGGGATTTCCCAGAACCGAGCGATCAGTCTTAGAAGCAGGTCTGACTATACCGTAGTTGTGCTAGAGGGTGTGCAGTGAGTGTTTGGAGTGTGATGTGTGGACATATCTGGCATCCCGCTATGGGTGGGTGGTGTGTAGGTAGGCAGTTGGCTGATAGACTGACCTTTGCTTGCCCCCCCCTCCCTCCCACCCCCACAGAGGACACGGCGGAGCCACAGCCGGTGCTTAAGGAGATCAATCAGGTTTGCTTCACTACCTACAGCTTCCACTCCGTCACCATTCAGCTGGAGAAGCAGTCTGACCAGAAGCAGGGGTGTGGCTTGTGTCTGACCCCCCAAACACTAGCCCCTCCCCCCCCCCCGACGGAAGGACACTCCTGCTGACCCTGGCAGCAAGGCGGAGCTGGCGGGCAAAGGAACTGCCAATCACTACTGGGGGCATCCTGGGATTCTATAGGATTCCCCTCAATAAACAGCTGTAGGTTGTAGGTAGTTTATTGTCTGGGGCCAGGATTTAGCATAGAGAGTCAACTCCTTATATCCCTTTGTGCATATTTACCAGGACAATACCCCCCAGCTCTGAAAGCAACATACAGACAAACTCAAACCGTACTGTTATGACTGGAGTTTTATCATAAAGTACGTAACACTTTACTTGAGGAAACACAAATACTTAGTAAAAACTCAGTTATCAACTCAGTAGAAAGTGTGAACAAGTCATGAACAAATATAGTTACTACTTAAGATGAAAGATATGTTATGATTCATTAATGATTAACAAACATCAGATCGGTATTTCACTTGTGTCAATCATTACTTGTTTCTTCAGTAGTTTCTTAGTTCCTTTAGTATTATTTACATAATAAACATAGTGACAAATATGGTACTTGCTTGACATGAAAGATGGTGTTATGATTCATTAAAGGTGAACAAATATGAGATCAGTTTGTAACTAAACACTTAATTTGTGTTGATTATTACATAGGTAATAGCATAATACTACATTGTTTGTGTCCCCTCAAGTAAAGTTGTAAGTTTAATGTATTATATTTTTTTTTCTCACAATATTTTAATGAGAAAATGGACCAGATATTTTTTAAATGTTCGAAAAGAAATCGATTTAGCATTTTTTTAATTAATGTTTGCTACTGGAACAGACAATGACAGACACTGCCTTGTGCCTCCTGGCAGCTGTATTTGTATGGAAGTTACTTATTTTTCTCATGTCACACAGGTTCCCTCGTGCAGACCAAAGACATGTGGTTAGGCTAACTATAGCATCTGTGCGATTGTGCATATATGTGCCATGAATCGGGCTGCCATCCCACCCAGAGTGCACTCCAGCCTTGTGCCCTATATAAACAAACAACTGTCATTCTCCAAAGCAGTTATTTGTGCAATGTTTTAATGAGAAAAACAGTGCAATTGCTCACTGTTAACCAGTAAGTCACAAAGTGGCTGTACTGCATTTTTATTTTAACTGTACTTAGTGTTTGTAATATTTCTATAGGCTGGGTAAATAAAATGGTGTGTTTTTTTTTGCTATGACTGTCTGAGAATAAACATGGTAGGCAAACAATGTCAGTGGTCTCTCTAAGTAACTTCTCACCACCCCCATTCCACTGGGGATGGGGGGGTGGGGGGTGGAGGGTGGTGGCAGAATGTGCTTCTTTTTGCCCCATGAAATATGTGCTCCGGAATTATTACCGTTTACACTTTGAGCCTGTGACTTTTTCTTGATGCCTCTATTTAAATTGTATTTTGACTCGTACTTTTGGAATGACTAGCAGCAACACCGCAGAACCTGCACACATGCTTTTCCCATGTTAGGCAGAGAAACAGGATACTAATCTCTTAAGAGTAACACCAGTCTGGCAAATAAACCGAATTCTGCATTATGTATGAGTCAGCCAAAAACTTGGCATTTGTATGTATGGGATATTCTAAACCTTTTATATTCTAACTTTTCCTGGAGCTGTAAGCCAGCTTCCAAACAGGCATATTCCTCTTTCCATGAGTCCTGCACTACTCTTATATTGTGTTTCAGAATTCAAGCCAATGTAAAGCTATATGGTCCGTCACTACCACTACTGCAAATGCTGTGCAGGACACTGAAATTAGTTTAAGTCCTTAATCCTGCTACCTCTCTACTTTGTAGTTAGCGTTGTCATGATTCTCAGCTGCAGGCAGATAGGTGAGACTTCTTGTTCTGCTCTTGGCCCGTTTTATCTGCTCTTTGCGCTGGGGGTGTGCATATGAATAAACAGCCGGACCGCGGCCGGCGCCCCGCATCCCTAAGTCTGCTTAGGGAAATACCCGAGGAATGTACTGTGCCTTTTCCCTGACCCGCAAAGAAGATAAGTCCCCTTTTAATTAAAGCATCGGATCACTGGATACTGCAGATAATCCGAGTTACTGCGATATCCCCAGAAGAGGCATTATGGAGTTCACATTTCCTAAGATCTGCACTCCGTCCTGCCGCTTCCCGTTAATGTACAGCGGGTTTAGCAAGTGCTCAGAAGATATGGCTGGATATCGTTTCCAGAGACGTGCTTTGCAAAGAGTCAAATTTCTGCAAATGGTGTATTTATTAATTGGAAAGGCGCTGTCCCGATTTTAAGGCGAAATGCATGACGTTTCTTGTTTTTCCCCCCTAAACTCCGTGGTAATCAAATGATGTGTTATATGACATACACGTTATTTCCAAATTTAGCAAGTAACAGATGGAGAGGTCATTATGAAACTGCCGGCGGCTGTAATAGTTACGGTTCGATTGGTGGGGAAACAAGCCGATGCTCTTTTGGAGTGTGTCTTAAGGTAGTTTAACACTAAAGGATCACGAGAACAATAAACAGGTACTGTATACCATTGGGGGGCAGGGTACCATCGCGAAAGTCCCAGACTGAGACTAACTGGTGCAAAATTATTGCGCTCTATATAAACAATGCAAATACAGCACCAAAACACAAAACCTTAACCCATCTTGCCTTAATATATCTCTTTACATTTTATAGCAAAGTATAATATCTACTTCAAACAACACTTGATTTCGAATACTCAGGGAAAACTAAAATTATGGAAAACTGATTCAACAACATATACTATATACTGCATGGAAGCAAGAAGCGAACTAAGAATCAAATGGATATACTCTGACTAATGCAGGTGCTACTTACGAATATTATAACTAATAGCACGATAATAAATAATTATTTTTTATAGCTATTATTAGCGTTCGAATGACGTTTGTAGACCATTCATGAGTGAGACCCCAGATAACGTCGGTAAACGTAACTCTGAACAGCAGGTGCCGCTTTATGACCGATAAGGTCGGCAAGTACCGTAAAGTCAAGAAAAGAGGGGAATCTGGGCATGATCAACATGCGCTGTTACATTTTCATGTGAACACTCCATCCATCTTTTAATCGTTTATCCTGGGAAAGGTCAGGGTTGGGTGCCTTTTTGTCAGGATGGGGGATCCCTTGGAGGGGATGTCACTCTGTCACAGCGCACACACTCACAATAATAATGCTAACTGGTGTCTCTGCTAAGGCAGGAACCTGGAGCACCGGTGGAGAAACATGCAAACATAATAAGTGGGGTGGGGATTAGTACCCTAAACAGTACCACCCACAGAACCATCGGGCAACTCGTCAATCAGAAACATTTCGTGTATTATTTTGAAAGACGCACGTGTAGCGCGGTGCAAAGAAATAATTCGTAGGCCACTTTTTGTCGTATTTTCGGTAGTAGGCGGACATCTCGCGATAACTGCGACGCAAGCCGAGATATCGGAGGATAAGGAAAAAATGATCCCTGTACAGTGTTGACAGTATCAGTAACAGCGCATTTGTCTACGTAGATCGCAGCATTGCACAAAAGTAGCGATTGTCCAGGTAACGTTTTGCCGTCCGCGGGATATCGGGAGCATATGGCGGTTAGCAGAAGCCTCGAGTTTTGCGTCGTGTTTCGCTGCCTTTGTAGTATGGGACCTGAGGCTGGAAATCAGCTGTGCTTAGGAGGCATCAGATGCTTCGTAACAATTGGCTCCAGCGGTGACGACGCACGGCGGACTCCGGGGCGGCTGATTAATCGGTCGTTTATTACACCCTGTCGAGGTGTCCTATATTTCAGTGTAAAGGTTGTTTTTAGGTGCGGCACTAAGGGGCGGTAGCGGTCCTCCATTAATGTGACGGCGCTTTAATGGTACCCCTCCACAAGCTGGGGCATGGGACAATGCAAAACAAAAAATAGCAAATAAAACAGGGGTGACGCAGTTTTATAGGTATTAATTAGTTATATGTGTAGGGCTTCCAGTTTATAGTGTGTGTACCGTTTAACCTTATAGATGCTATAAAATGTTAGGGGCTGTTCTGGACAGTTGACAGCCCTACATGATTCCAAACGACGTGCCGGGCATATTTCAGACTGGAAAAAGTCAGATTACTTAGGACTAAGCAACTTTTGTCTGTTATTTAACATATAATATTTAACGCATAAGAGATGCAAGCATCCGCTGTGTAATAATCAGTGATTAATCAAATGATGACCCTGCAGAGATGTATGTGGTTTTCTGGTTAAGTAAAGTTTAATACTTTAAATGTAGTCAGAGAGCTGGAACAAAAACGAAATGTAATTCATGGAAATTTATACTTTGTTAGAGCATATGAAGCAAGATGAAGATCTCTCTACCACAGGGGTCACCAACATGGTGCCCGCAGGCACCAGGATGCCCCCAAGCATCACATGAGTCGCCCGCGGACCTGTTAAAAAAATAGCACAACTCATCAGTGAGCGGCCTCTAAAATTTAATTTTATCCCGTTGCTATTCTTCTTTAATCACATTTGCATTTATATAGATTTGAAAATGGCAATATCTGAAAAAAAAGCATTTAAAACGTGTATTATACATGATTTAAGAAGAGTGTATCAAACTGGTAGCCCTTCGTATGGCTCAGTACGCATGAAGTAGCTCTGTTTCAAAAAGGTTGGTGACCCCTGCTCTACCAGATGAATGATTTAATGCTTAAAATTATTCCTGCTACATCCTTTTTATAGTTGGAAACTAAGACTTTTTTATATTACTATCTTTCACTTTTACGACTTTAATTTCAGACTCAGACGTTTCTCGTGCCCAGGTATGCCGCTGAGTGCCCATGCAGGGTAGTTTCCAGCAGCGAAATCCCTCCTCCGTCGCCATGACCACGCCCCCTGTGGCCGGGGCTTGCATGACGGCCACGCCCTTCCCCGGGCAGCAGGCGCAGGCGGCACGGGAGGTGAACACGGCATCGCTCTGCCGCATTGGACAGGAGACTGTGCAGGACATCGTCTTCAGGACCATGGAGATCTTCCAGCTGCTGAGGAACATGCAGGTAGGGTTGGTGCCCCTGCTTTTTACCCCGGATGGTCCTTGGATCATACCCTTCATCCTTCCGTCCTTGACAGTGTTCATGATGTCACTGCTGGCTCCGAACGGCAGCCTGACCTATCTGAACACGCACTGCCGCTTTTTGCAGCTGCCAAACGGCGTGACGTACCATCCCAACACACACCAGGACAGGCTGGCGAAGCTGCAGGAACACCTAAGGCAGCTCTCCGTCCTTTTCCGCAAGCTGCGCCTGGTGTACGACAAGTGCAACGAGAACTGCGCCGGCCTGGACCCCATGCCTGTCGAGGTCAGGAGGACGAGTTCGCATGCGACCGCGCACATAAGCTTCTTATAATGAGCCTCAGTTAAATTTTTTTTTTTTGGGGGGGAGGGGGGGGGCTCCTCATTTCTGGACATGCACACAAACAAATCTACAAGATACCCCACCCTGAGCCCAAAAAATGAGCTGTGCTGAATTATAATGTCAATTTGGTTATCATCAGTGCGATTTACGCTGAAAATATCACTTGGTGTATCATTTGATTTACCGGAGTACATAATACAATGTAACATTCTTCGGTACTTTAAGCTCACAGATGGTGGAACTTCTGAATCTGCAGACTCCTACGTTAGCAGAGCTTAGCAAACAGGATAGCGCATACCTCCTCTCTTACATCACGCTTCATTAGCCAATCAAAGGAAGGGGCCAGATATCCAGCTGGAGGCCCTGGGTCTCAAAGGGCTGCTGGTGCAGACTCCATAATTATTTTCAAACCCCCACCCTCCCCGGCTGCTAGATAGCCATTGCCCAGCTAGCGCCTTCAAATTACCTCTGTTTGTCAGCCTCGGTGGGGTGACGAGGGACTTTCCCTGTTAATTACACATCAGTTACCATCACCCTGCCCCCACTCCACACTCCTCTGGCTAACGGTCACAGGTTGCGTCTGGGGGGGAGGGTGGAGCTGAAGATCACATGTCTCTAAGGATCGGCAGAGAAACTCAGAGTACTTAATGTGCTCGGTAAATATGGAAGCCATTGAAAATGAGAAATGAGCAGGCAGGCAATCCAGGCAGCATTATCTCATAGCTGCCTAATTATTCTCAGTCTCACTAACGAACAGCTGGTGAAGTGCATGATGTCAGCATTTTCCAAAAAGGCAGTGACCGACTCCTCCGTGCTCCGGGCCCCTCTCACGTCGGAAGAGGCCAAGTAATTTAACTTTTTTTTCCCTTCTCCTCTGGCCGGATTCTCCCGTTGTCGTCAGAGAGGCACGTTCCCCCGCAGGCAGGCCAGGATAGGCCGTGAGTCACTGGCACCTTTCTGCTCCAGCACATTTCCCCCCCTCCGGTTACCAAGAGAAACGTTCTCGTCTCAGATTCGATATTTGTCTGGCCTCAGACCGAACACGCGTTTCCTGTCTCTGATTTTTCTGCTAGTTTTGCCAATAACGAGAATAAATTTAATGCCACCCGAAGTGGATATTCTGTGTCTAGCTGCTGGCTTAGAGGAGGGCGTGCAGCTTGGACCGTGGACAGACAGACGGAGGGTTTTTGCTACATCTTAGTTGTGCTGTTTATGAGTCAAGGTTGACTCCCCCAGCAAAGAAATACCAAGCAGTTTGTTTTGAAACCTTTGTTCTTTATTCCTGCTGTATAGCAGTTTGCTTGAGCAACAGACATCAAAGAGTACCCCCCCCCCCCACTTCCCTTTAGATGGAATGAGCGACTAACGTTAACAATCACATTTCCCTTCCCGCCGCACCCCATCTGCACCAGCAGGTGTCACTGTGACTTAATGCAAATAAAAGACGGGCCAGCAGACGCTGATGGATTAAGTCAGGGATAAACTACACAGCACCGGATTGCTGGTTCGGTGTCAGTCTGACCAGCAAAAGTCAGGCAGAGTTTTCTGAATTGTCAGACAGTCTGTATGTATCACTGAAGTGCTGCGTTCTGGTCTTCAGGTAGTCAAAGCAGTGTTTTCTTGCAGCCTTCCTGGGGGGGTCAGTATTCATGTCTGTTCCGTGAGTTTAAGGTGTCTGGGTAACAGGAAGGGGGGGGCAGATGTGTCATGGCACACTCAGTCACTGCCAGGCGGCTTAGTGAAGCTTCCGGCCTATTGGCTGCCCTTGGCCCCACCTTCAAATTCTCTCGCCTTGGCTTCCGTCATCCACGGCCTGATGGACAGGAACCTCAGGTTCTGTCCTTAGTTAGCAGAAGCAGGTTTTGAGCTCAGTGAAATTAAAATGCAGCCGAGATCCACCTTCAAGTGTGATGTAAAAAAAAAAAAGTTTTGTTTGTTTGTCTGTTACAGCAGCTCATCCCATATGTTGAGGAGGACTCCAAACACGAGGAGCACTCATCCCAGCAGAGCCGCTATGCCAGCGACGAGAGGAGGGAAGTGCTTGAAGTCAATAAGGTAAACAGCACGCCTGACCTTTGACCCCAGGCTGTTGATACGTGTGCAGAACCTGTGAAGGTATTTATTAAGAAGAATACAGCTCACAGTAACTCACTATAAACAGCCTGCTGTTTATTTACATGGAACTGGGATCTAAAGCTGGGGGGGGGTCTGGGATTTTTTTCCACGTGGGCGGTATGAGGCACATTCAGGCCTCGGTGTCCCTTTGTCCTCTTTTTGGGTACAGGGGGAGAGCATCGCTCTTAGCCTCGCGGCTAATTATTTACACCGGGAGCAGGTTTCACACAATGGGGGGGTGGGGTTTGACGGGATGGTTTTTTTGGGCACAAACAAAGGGGTTCTGTCGTTCCATCCTCCACACGACTCCCAGCGCTGGTCCCCAGCTGTATGTTAAAATTCAAATGAGTGCAGGGAAGGGAAAAAATGATCGATTGTGTGGGAAGGAGGCACCGAATTGGAATTTCTCACACAGATGTTCAGGAGCTGGGCCACATCTGCTCCAGTTGTGGCGCTGGACACGGTCGTGGTTTGTTCCGGCCAGTATGGAAAGTACCGGCACGCCAAGCTGTGGTATGAGATGCTGGGGTGACAGTCATGCTCTGTCTGGGCTGCGCAGTTGTGGGGCCATACTGTAACACTACAGCACATAAGTGTAATCTCTCCCCCCCCCCCAGCCTAGCCATCCATCGGAACCCGCTACCTCAAATGGGTAAATTTGGGGAGGGGGCTAATAACAAACCTGAAAATGGATTGGGGGGGGTGGCGGGGGGAGTGCTGTGGGAAGCTCTGACAGCGAGTCGTTAGCCTGAGAAAGAAGAGAAAGTAAAAAAAAAATTGGAAGGATACACGTTTTGATGTGCTGGCTGCCTCTCAAGCTGGGCTATTAAACGGTGTTAAGTGAGAGAAAAATCTCTCTCTCTCTCTCTCTCTCTCTCTCTCTCTCTCTCTCTCTCTCTCTCTCTCCCTCTCCCTCTCCCTCTCCCTCTCCCTCTCCTGCTTTGTAAGAGGCGTCCCGATAGGTGTGGCATCTTCGGTGCCTCTGAAGGCCTGCGAAGCTTTTAGGAGTTTCTTCAGAAAACAAAAATTAATCGGGTTTCTAGTATATTCTTTTGGAGGGGAAAAAAAACCAAAACAAAATCGGTATAAATCGAGCAGTGGAATCCCACATGCACGAAAACAAATCCGGCATGGATCACCCTGCCAGACAGATGGCATGGCCCCCACCCACCCTGGAGCGCTGAGCTTATCGTGTGGAGCGAGCCTGGCTTTGGAAACCACCCCACATCACCCCACTGCCCCTACAATGAAAACACTGAGCCTTTAACATTCCTAATCCGTGCAGTATGACGTACAAGCCAATCAGTTAATTGGCCCTCACTTCATATTGATTTTGTATTTATAGACTGTTTTTATGCAGAATTACAAACCGCTTCTTTCGATCATAAATTAATTAAGCAGAATTCAAAGAGGATTACTGCAGCCAATGCCAAAATACTGTTGGGGAATGCTAATCTATATTATACGCACAAGCAATACATAAAACATGGATAATTATTTAAAGAACACGACAGCGGGTTAAAAAACGATACTGGAGGGTGTTCAGCCAAGTTAATTGGCGATGCTTATGTAGTTCAGACTGTTCCAGAGATGCCATTCCCGCGCAACTCTGCAGTCTGTCAGCACTTTGAGCAAGCAGGGAGGAAGCTTGAGGATCTCTTTGTGAGGGCGCATGCAGCTCGGGATTAATGTGCCACGCCGTCGCATTCGCAGCACGCCGGTAATTGCACTTGTAATGCCACTCTTCAATAAACTAGGTCTCCTCGAATTTGCTCTCTCTCCCCCCTGATAAACCATGAGACAGGAAAAGGAGGATTCGTTGTTAAATCTGCTCGCTGCTGTCAGGGTTTGTGTCTGAATTCCGTCGTGCTGCAGTCATCCTGTCTGCTGCGAGTCGATTGGTTAGGTGCATGGGCCCAGGGAGCACCAAGAAAGCCGAACATGCGGGTGGCGCTCTGATCTCATGGGGTTTCGATGTCCGATTCACAGATGGGTCACGCCGTCGATTTAAAGCCTGGCCAAGGACGGGGAGGTTTCCGTCTTAGATCATTAAGCCAGACTTTGGGAAGAGAAAGGTTGGGCTTCTTGGGTCTTATAAATTCTGCCCAAAGACACGGATGTTTACCGTTTTCAACGTGCATTATCAATAGCGACGGCATTGTAGTGGTCGCATCTGAAGCAGAGTCCGACAGCAATGCACCAGCGCTGTGCTGCCCGTCAGGGCTGGGGGGGGGGGGGTTGGCGAGTCTGAGGCCACCAGTAAGACGTCCGTATTCATGCCGCCCTCATGACGAGCCCAGCGCACTCGGAACCCAAGGATGCCCCGGGGAGGGGAGGACGAGATGGGCGGGGAGCCTAGGGGCGACCCTGCCTGTGGGGGCTGGATCTCTGTGGGAGGAGGAGTGAGGCCAGGTGCCAAGGAGGCGCTTTTCCTTGGCGTAGGACACGCAGTACCCAGTCCTCCCCCGGGAGGAGAACCGGAACGCAACCCCGTCTGCTGGTGGCGCAAATCGCTGCGTCTCCCTGCGAAATATCAAAGCCGGACGTGATGTTCCAAGGTCCTCAGATGGGGGAGAGGTTTCCCAGTCTGGCACGGAGATCCGTGGGGGAGTGTGATTCTCAGCCCCCCCCCCGCCCCCCCGCCGGGCGCGTGTTGATTAAATGCGGCTAATCAATTCCCCAGCTCTCAGCCTCGAGTGCCGGGCCTTTCATACTTATGAAAACATTTCAAATCAAATCCTAAATGCTTCTTAGAAGATTTTTTTAAGCTTTTCAACTTAGGGATTTTAAATGCATTAATTTGATTAAAATAGCATCTGTCCTAACAGGAGGTAGCTGAACGAGTCGATCTTGAAAAGTTTAAAGCTGGTTTTAGTGGACCGATGTAAACATTGGTAGGACTTGAAAGTATACATTTATATTGCAAGGTGGAAAAAGGATATATTGGTATAGGTGTGTAAGCGCCAAACTGACCGAGACACATCTGGATGCAAGTTACCGGGACACATATTGCATGTATCTGCAGTTTCAGGTTTGTATGACGAGTCATAAGACCTCAGTGATGGAGAAACTCTCGCTTTGGTACGTCTCCATTCACACTTCATTCTGTTCTCTTCAGGAGTTAATGCTGCCCAGTTTGAAGGCTAAACGTAAAGGTTAATGATCCTGGCTCACTTTGAAGTTTTTAGCGACTCCGTTCAGATTGCGGCCAGCTGGTGGCAGCATCGAGATCAGCGCCCAGCCCCTGCAGGGGACCCCGACCAGCGGAAGTGTCTGCGCTTTCGGGTTTTGCCGCTCCATAGATGCCGTAACGATAGGCGCGACGGCGCTCGACGAGGACTCAGACCGTGCGAATATGACGCCACCTGCTGGTTTGGAAATCCCCTGTGCCATTCTGCATGTGTCCAATTAACGGCTGAGGAGTTACAGCTCTCGGGGAGCTGGAGTAACAGAGTTGTACTCTGAAGGGCACTGTACAGTGTCTCGCAGGATAAATATTTCACGTGCTAATTAGCACTAAATCTGTTTCTCGTAAGGCAATCAATTTACTGAATGGGTCATTCACTGAGGCTGTTTTGCATATTATATATATATATATGCATATAGATATAGATATGGATAGATGTAGATATGCACATAGACATAGATATGGATACATGTAGATATGCACATAGATATAGATATGAACTGTTTCCTCCCTCCCCCCCCCATCCAGAAAAACTGGTGCCTCCCATGCAGTGTGTGTGTGTGTGGCCTGTGATGCACTGGCATCCCGTTCAGGGTGAACCCCAGCCTCATGCCCTGCGCTGCCTGGGACTGGCCCTGCATTCTCCCACATCCCTGACCAGGATACAGATTAGCAGACGGATGGATACATGTGTCACTGAACCCGCAGAGGATACAAAGCTATTAATAGGTTGCATTTTTCTCCAGCTACTCAGACGCCGAGGTACGGCACCAGATCCCCATCCTGAGCCTTGGCTTACATGTTTCCCCATTGACCACCGGCAGCTTCGGAAATGTGTTGTTTGCCGGGGATCAGAGATGCTGCAGTAAAATGCGAGAGACCACCAGCTGAGCTGTGTGACTCAGAGCTTTAGCAGGAAAGACAGATAATTGGGGTTTCCTATTCAGCAGTAATGGGTCCAGTCAGGGAAGAAGTCAACACAACACAAACTAGTGGCTTTAGAAAGACAAATAAAACTCAAACCAGGCTGCTCTTTAGCTCTCGGGTCTGGCATCGGGAGACTATTGTAGGCAAAACAAACCAGCACATTGCAATTTATACCTCCTGCAGGCAACCATGACAGTAACCAGTAATATACGCTTGCAACTCAAAGCCACATGCTCCATCCCCCATAAACTGATGAATACTTACAAGTCCTTTATGTGCTGTCATAATGGCAAAATATGGGACTAATAATGAAGTTTACTATGTTTCTGTAGCTCAGGACGATGGCCGTTTACTGATCACACGGCGATCCATCGTGTTTTGGCAGAAACCGCTGACTCGTCTGGGGGGACGCGTCGAACACGAGGCTCCGTATCTCTCTTACATTTCTGCTGTCCGCTTACTTTCTGGAAGAGTGGACAGGACGGCCTTGACGACAAACCCAAAAAGCGCAAACGCGTATTTTAGGGAATTAGGCAGAGCGGACCTCGTCTGCCCACGTTGCCACCCGGGCTTCTTCCAGGAGGGCTGGACTTGGCAAACACAACACTCACACTCACGGCCAGATCACTGACCCATCTCACACGCGGTCTATTCTTTCAGTCACCTACTGGGGGAGGCTGCGAATTTCAAAGATGCATTTAATTCTCTCTGCCACAAAAAACGCAGTGTCCCTGTAAGTGTCCTTGATTCCTTAAGAAGGTGCAAATTAAAAGCGCTTTTTAACATCCTTTAAACATGGAATATCAATATACCCACTTCATTTAAAATACTGACTATGCGAAATGAAACTGACCAAGTACAAAGCGAGTCAGAGGAGCAGAGAATGTAGACTGTGCCAACCCAGTACTGGCAAGCAAAAGTCCCCCAAACAAATCTCTGGCTCCCATCCCCTCCACATCCCAAAAAACAGCCGGAGTGTGAAGTTTTGCAAGCAGTCAGCATGTGGATGTTGACGCTGGCTTAACAAGCTCCAGTTTACAGATTTATGCTACCAACAGCACCAGCGGCCATGAACAGAGCCTGTCCTGTTCAAGTGAATGAAGAACAGAGGACGCGAGCTGTAGGGAGGCAGACTGGATTTACTGGGAATGATGGCAGTAAAACCACAGAACGAGGGATTTCACACACATCATGGGAAAGGCACTCAATGTTGTCCAGTGAGTGGAGGTCTCTCTCTCTCTAGTACACACACACACACACACACACACACACACACACACACAAATATGCAAATTATGTATCTATATCATTCTGGCATCTCTTCATTCATTTGTATGGGTATAACCCTAACCCTATGACAGCCTTAACCCCTAACCAGCACTAACCTTAACCATAAGTAACCAGACAAAATACAAGACTTTTGGATTTATTTGTTCTTTTATTGCATTTTAGAAAAATAGGGTTTCCCCTTTTGGGGACTGAAAAAATGGCCACACAAGCTCAAAATAATAGGTTTTTAATCACATTTTGAAGACATTTGCCCCCCACAATGTAATATATACATGACCCATACACGCACACGCAGAGCGCTTCACAGTGGGGAAGGTCTGGCAACATGGCTGACATATATGTAATTAAATATTTATAACATGTGTTTTTTTTTGTTATTAAAATTCGACAGTATATTTGATTGCGTCTGCCTGGGACGTTAGCCGCTCATACTGTGCGTTTCTGGGGGGCGGGGGGGGGGGGGGGGGGGCACGTCACGGACACTCTGCTCCCTGCTTCATTTCCTCCCTCGGTGTCAGAACCTTGACCCTCCCACGTTGGAGCAATCAATCTTCCTCGCCGGCTTTCCGAGCCTGCATGGGAGCGTCCCGGCGTGTAGGCACGTCCCAGGCAGACTAATAGATGGACAGACACTGCCGGAATTATTGTGTGACGCCGGCCGTGTCCTCAAAATCCCACGCAAGATACGGTGTAGGCGATAGTGACGCCCGTGGATTCATAAGGATTTTAACATTAAACATGGGCTCCATAAAGCATTTAACAAGCAGATTTGAATCCCTGACACAATTGGAATTCGAATTCCATACACTTTGCAACCATTCTAAAACCACTGACCTTTTAAACCCTATTTAACATCTCAGACAATGTTAGCATATTAACGCTTAGGTGTCACGGCAACAGAAGGTGTGAACCCCATTTCAGGAAGGTAACAGACGTACGATGGCAGTGGTGCCTTAGTGGGATTATCGATGCCCCCCCCCCCCCCACCCCCACATCTGCCTAATCCCTCACCTCACTCACAGACACTTACATTTGTAATTCTCCACTGGCACCGCAGCAATGAAAAGGGCGATTCGAGTTGCCGGTGGAAGATCAGCAGAGCCAGGCCACACTATGACATTCTGCTTCCACCTTTGCTGCTACGTGAGAAGATACATAACTACAAGTAGATGACAACGCAGAACGGAGGAGTTTACCCTGCATTCTGAGGTCATGCATCTACGGCACATAAGTGGCATAACTTTAAATTCACACCAGCAAGCCCTGCTACAGCTGTCTGATAAGGCCGGTTTCTCGGGCAGGTCAAACATCTTGAGCTAGAACATTGTCATAGGCTAAGACACACCGTCCTGCAAAAACAACAAATAAAATGCAACCCTGTCCCCGATTCCTGGTTATTTGGAATGAATGGAGAAATTAATGATTACTCATAGATAGCCCTTGAATTATCAACTAAAAATCTGCCTAATAAAAATAGAGGTTTTTACACAATATATGCTATTCAGTATTGTTTCACACAGAACAGCATGAGTATTAAATAATGTAAATGTATGTCATTAGTATATATGTAACTTCTTTGGTTATAACCTGATTCAAAAGAATCACACTGCAGTTTATCCTTCACGCTAATGAGTAGCCTATATGTTTCTCGGCAGTCATAAATCAAAAATTCACCTTGAAGTAAATTGGTTTGAAAAGGATTAAAAGTATATCAAATAAGCGTCTGTTACACCAAAAACAGCATCTGTTTTACACCGTTTCCAAAGGTATTATTCCCTGGTGTACTGCCGAATTAACCATGCATTATACATCAATAGCAATTTTAAAAATTTATTAGGTTTTCGAAACTACCATAGTTATATAAGCGTGATGTATCATGATGCTTTTTGTGCATGGAGATAGTGTCGGATGCAGGGAAAAATAGCAGACGTGTGACGTTGGGGTGGAGTTGTTCTTTATCAAAGCTACGATCAGGAATGGTTAGACGAGCACTCAACGTTACTGACAGCGCTAAAATAGAGACATTCGATCTTCCACCATTATTGAAGAGGGTTCTTGTGATCTACCTCTGAAATGGCTGTTAGGAGCCAATTCAGTGAAAGCAGTTAAAACAGACTGTCACTGTTCAAATATTAATCTTTTTTTCCTCTTGAAATGATTGTCTGTAAAGTACCACTGTTTAAATACTAACCATCCTCTTCTGTGTCACACCAGATATGCATTCCTATTGAAACGTAAAGATCCTGGCAATGTAATTAATTGAATCATGTTAAAAGTAAGCGACCTCACAACCCCTGACCGGAACAAATGGCTAGGAGTTGGAGGGAAAGTAAGTCAACAAGAATTAAGCAGCAGATGCAGTCAAAAAAAATAGGCGAGTTACGGAAGCGAGAGTGGCGTTTTTGTGCTAGATCAGAACATCAGCATCCCGTTCTCTGGAACATGTGCTGAAACCTCTCACTCATTCCAGACAGGAGGGACAGGATAGGGATGTTTCCCCAGCACTGTATCACTCTAGCTTAGCTTGAGGTCTGACTGACTTAAGCCCTGATACCAAGAAACTTTTTTTTTTCCTTCTGTCAACTGACAAAGAAGTGGAGTTTGCCATTTGTACATCGGCCTCATTGTCAGGCCAGATTGAACTCAAGCTTTCTTGTCGTTACACGGATGACGCAGAGGTGTCAGGAACACACTTAAAATGACAGGGAACCATTCAGGTACCGGTGACTGTCACAGAGGATTCAGATAAAAGCTCCTGAACTGCAGTGCTGGGGGTTGTACACTGCAAGACTGACACTGATCTGTGCTCACTGGCGTTCTGATGGTTAAAAATTGAAAAAATGTGCCATTGCCTCATCAGGCTGGTGCTCAGTTACCCTCAAGCATCTCAGGGTCAGTGCAGCATCTGTTTTCCGTGAAAATCACACTGTTCTTACAGAAACATTCACGAGGAGAAGAAAGAAAAAAAAAGAACGAACGTAGCAAGTGCTTCTCAAAGCATCTGTTGAGTTTGCCGGTGTTGACTTGAGCTCACAGATGGACAGATATTCCATAATATGAGTGATACATAAAGATATTGGTTCCTCCCCAGTGAGACAAGCGCTGACACGCCCTCGCTTGGAAAGTAGATAAGATCACCGGTATGTAAACGATCCTCTTCATCAGCAGAAAATACAGAAGCCGTTTCAGTGCCTATAAGTAATTTAATCATGTATATAATGGAGCAAATAAAGACAGAAGAGAATCTCACCCGGCTGAATGATGAAGGACATCTTTAGAACCCTCTCAATTGCCATCACCATTAAAAATGTTTAGCACCTTGGTTAAGGACAATTTACTAGATAATCGATAATAGTGCGACTTAAATTAACCTCTGGGCTTTATCAGTCAGTCATCACTCACCCCTAAAAACTAATGGCAGTCATTCTTTTCTAAGAACTTCTTCTTGATCTTATTAATTACCCATTATCCACGTAATTAATCTTTAGATACAGAGTGTCACTATATAGTCCTAATATATTCATTTAAATGAATGTCATTGCTGACACCCAAATCACTATTGCTCCCCTTCTATTCTTGCCATTCTGGTTACTCTGTGATAATAGTAATGTCAGAAGCACTGGGCATTTTTCTTCATGAAATAACACTTTGAGGACACTCCTATCTCTGTAACCTAGGGGTGCTGAATTGGCGCACTTCGGACCGAAACCATTTAATCCCCCACTGTTGACAAAATCTACTGAAGGAAACCCAGTTGGCAGAATCTACCAAGGGGGTACCTCCTAATCCATCCAACCATCTAGCCATTTTCCATACCCACTTGTCCCACGCGGGGTCGTGGGGGTCCGGAGCCTGTCCTGGAAGCTACTGTCGCAAGGCAGAGAATGACCCAAGATAGCTTGCCAAGCCTTCCACTCCGGAAAATTTTATCCTAGGTCTTGAACCTTCTCTTTGTGTTACTGATGGAATTTGGCCCGTCAGGAAAAATAAATCTAGTATCGCTGATCTAGCCCAAAGCCATTATAAATACTAATTGCAATTCTGCACAATACAGCATCTTGCCAGTAGAGAAGAGAATGAAAAGATTTAATAACTCCCCAGAATGTAACTCTTTCATTAGGCACTGATATTAAAGTGCTGTAGCCATTTGTTTAATTATATCTGTAATCCTTGTTAAACTGTTGTTACGATGCCGTAGTGACACCGTTTGCTGTGGACGGCAGCTGCTGTTAATTATGTGCGTATACACTAAGAGAAAGGCAGCTGTGTATCCAGTAGAAGATGCACTGGAGGTTGGGTGAAGATGAGGTCAGGAGGTGAGGTTAATCTGGTCGATGAGCCTCACTGCGATTCCAAGGCACGGAAAGAGACGTACAAACACAAGTACCATGAAGTTCGAGTTGAGTTTGAATTGGCTTTGCATTTCGCATTTTAATGAATGTATGGTAATAATCCTACATCAGATTTGTTCATCTCCAGTGTGTTTTGTTTATTGCAGAAGCTCAAACAGAAGAATCAACAGCTGAAGCAAATAATGGACCAACTCCGGAATCTCATCTGGGAGATAAATTCCATGCTCGCTGTGAGAAACTGAGCCACTGACACACACACACAAACACACACAGGTTTGTAATTATGTCTTTGTGGGGACTCTTCATTCATATCTATGGGGAAAACTCTAATCACAACATGACGACCTTGACCCCTACCCAGCCCTAACCTTAACCATAAATAACCAAACAAAATATTTTTTAGTTTTTGATTGCAGTCTCAGATCTATGTGGGGAACTGATATTTTGATATTCTGGAGATCATTTAACAGACTTATCACATTGTGGGGGGCATTGGTCCCCACAATATAATATAAACATAATCCCCCCCCCCACACACACACACACACACAGCCAAGGGCAGGGAGATGACAGCTGCACTGAGCGTCTCTCTCTGACCCCAAAGCAGCACTTTAGAGCAGAGTACCTTCACAGTTCACACAGCACAGTCACCTCCAAGGGACACTTGCTACATTGTTATTTTGTACATGGCGAAAAATACGCAGAAGACTCACGTCGAGAGCCAGACCGACGTCCCAAGCCCTGTTATCCGGAACGGAGCGTCCTGGTGGAGTTCATTACAGTCACGGCGTCTAAGGTGTTAGCCCCGTCAAGACGTCCGCGAAAGCGCGAGTCAGCAGCGGACGTCGCTGCTGTCCCAGCGGATCGAATTTCCCACAAAATGTATGTTTGTGAAGATAGTTTACTGCCTTACTTGTGTTTAAATGATCAAGAAACCTCCCTAAGGGTAGAGAAAGAGAGTCGCCTTTCTGCTTAATGATACCAGATGCTTGACTCTCATTTGACTTAGTCTGGGAGCTGCCACGCTGTTCTATAAGTAGGCAGCACTGCACCACGATACATTTTACAGGGGGTTTAAAATATACCCCGAGATTGCAAGGATCTCCAGAAAAGTCATTTTCCTGTAATTTCTAGAATTTCATTTTCTAGGATTACATTTTAATGGAACTTCAGATCTTCAGTGCTTCTTGCTTTTTTTTTTTGTGGAAGAGTTTTTCATTAATATTTATGTTGTATAATGTAATGGATTACTAGATAAATAGGGAAGGTATATCTGAGAGTGCTTGTAGTTGTCTTCTTGTTTTAGCCTCTCAGTTCAAAGTCCCATAGTCTTAAAATTTTGAAACGAGGGTTCAATCTTCTGATTTTGATGAGGTCAGCATTTATATGCACAAATCATTCTCTGACGTCATATAACTAAATGAAGGAAAGTGTTGTGTCTTAGTCGGTGTGTTTTTAAAATATATATTTGTTATGTACAGCGCTGTAAAGCAGGGCTGATTCAGTAGCATTATTGTGTATGTTTAATTCCTGCTGCTTGTTGGTGTCGACCCAGCCTGCTTTTATTTTCATGGTCTGCTCTTGCAGACGTGCAAATTAAATCTATTTGTGTGCTTTTTTTTTTTTTTGAGTGTACTCAAACTATAAAAGCCTTTCAGTTAAAAAAAAAAAAAAGAAGAAAAATTTCCTCTAGCTGCTTATCTGAAATGAAAATGTTTAATAATTCACTTGATCATCGGGTCATGCAAGTTATATAATGAGGATGTTTTCACAAAGAAGTGTAAAAAGGACAAAGCTGAAGAGATGAGAGGCGTTTGGTGTCTTGAAAGGAATAGGGGGAAAAAAAATCAATAGGGCAATGTTGGAAATTTTGTGAATGATTGAGTTCTTGTTCTCTGAGAGTCGCATATTGTACAGTTTTCTTAGGGTTATGACGCAGATCCTTGTGCTTTCAGAATGTAAAGGCCTCATTGAAACACAACAGAGAAAAGTCCTTCATCTGTGTGCAGAGTAAGGAGGCACGTGCCTGTTAACCAGCGGAACACCAGCTGGATCCATACTTGGAAGAGGCCAGGAACTTCATTTTTAGCTGCAGTGTAGAGAAGGTACATAAGCGTAAGCAGCTGCAGGCTTTGATGTGTGGGCCTTTTTAATTAGGTCTAAGTCTGCTTTCCAGCCGCCACCACGAGACGCGTGTCGGCAGATTGCCTTTCAGATGATCACGAAGATGTTGATTATAATGGAAATAACCAGTAATGGTGCAGATTCCCGACAAGATTTTCTCGCCCATCAACCTGTTGAATACAACTTTTATTTATTTTTTTTTTTGCGATTTATAAATTATTGGCTTGAAATATGATAAATACAAATAAACATTAAAATGATGAAGCTATGGAGGAGATTTTCATCAAAAGGTCTGGCACCGGCTGATTGCAAGATGCCGTTTGTAGAATTTTTAATATACTTTTTTTTCCTCTCTAGGTGGGGTGCGGGGGGGGGGGGGGGGGGGGGGGTCCATCAGCATCATCTTTTAAGATGGCAATGCCAGAGATCTGAAGCTTTACTCGTGTTTTGGACCATGAGTATACATTTCGTCGCTAATTATTACCGTATTTCTGAAACCAGCAGAACTGGCAACAGTGAAGAAAAGCACATGAAATCTAGAATCAGGCTCTAAATCCCATGAGTAGGACAAAAAGAGACAGAAACCAAACAGCAAATAGCATTTTGCTGGAGAGTGTCTGTCTGGGAAGAGAGGAGAAACATGAGCATGTGAAATGAGAGATAACGTGTTAGTAATGACATATCCCACAAAACGGCCCTGGGGAAAGGTTACGAGTGTGATTTGATGGAGCAGTTCGAGGCATGTCTGCAACATCAACAAAGAAGATCTTATAAATATGCGGGGACGGTCTGTAACCCAGACAGCCCGCTCAGGTAAGTATGTGACAACATTCATGACTGACAAAAGGGGAAAGACTGAACTCGCTAGCCATTTTTTGGGGAAATTTTGTAGAGGTATAACTGAAATCTGATCATTATGGATATGCGTGTGTCTGCTTGTCAATTACTGATGTTCCTATAATGTAATATTAATCTGGCAAGAAATATGGAGCCTTATGAAATACATCCTTTATATACATTTTGGTTATAAAATTCTTGTGCATATCTGTAATTCTCTGGTAACAACCTGTACTTTTGATTAAAATGTGCATAGAAGGAATGCATCTTTATAAACTACAATTTGCAATACTAGATACGAACAATATGTACTGTCTTCAAATAAGACATACCTGGGACATTGAAACCTTCATTCTGCAGTGTAAAACATTTTGTAATAACGAGAACAAGCACCAGTTCAAAGAACCAAAACTGAGCAGAGAGATCATGGACCCAAAAAGCCTTGCAATATGTCAGGAAAATGCATTCAATACTGGAAAACCATGCTATTACAAAATAAAACCTAAGATTCTATATGGAAAATATTCTTTGGTTTTGGTTTGGAATTACTAAACGTGGTTAAAAAGTAAACAATAACTTTTAACTAAACCACTGACAATCTTTTAGATCTCTGTCTATAGGATGCTGAAAAGGTGGAATGAAAAATACGTCAAAAAAAATTCTCTTCGTTTAAAAAGTAAGCTACCCGTGCCACTGATTTATTACATACGAAACTTTGCGTTTAAAATGTTCAGAAAATTTATAACGAAGCATTATAATGAATCTAAAAACAACCAGACTCTGCATTACCATTCAAATTACACTGTCCAGCTTAAATGCATTTAATCCATCAATATGAATCAAGGTTGAGACTTACTCTAACGTGAAGATCTGGTTTTCTGGTTAACTTCATGTCCGCCGCTTTCCCCTTCCTTGGCAGTATAACAAACAAAACAAATTAATTAGCTTTATATCTTCCACAGATCATTAACAAAACATGCAAAAAGGTTATTTTTTCTGGTTGTAAATTAGTTAAGTGGTTTACACTGAAAATGGACTAAACAAGGATAAACAAAAGCAAGCGTTAGCCATGGATATGTTATTTTACGTATTCTAACAAACAACCTATATTTCTGATACCATTCACCCCTAGATACCTTACAAAGCTATCAAATGTAGAGGGCTTTCAGCATATATGTTTCCATATAACACGCAGTTACACTAAGTAGGTTAACGCAGACAAATTTAGCTTTAGCTTAGACTTTTTTTTCTTTTTCAACAGGTGACCGTGAACGTGCATAGCTAACCTGGTTCGCCATTCAACTTTCTGGTTTGATACATGCGACCCAAAAGTATTTAAAGTTTTAGGAATGGCGTGGATATTACTTGAATAACTTACCCTGCATTGTAGTTTGGGCGTCATTAAACCTCATAAGAAAGAAGGCTATTTTGCACTTATGTGTGTTGAGTGTTGTTGGTCATATGACATAAAAGAGATCTTAATGGAGAAAAGGAAGGCAAACTGCCCCGTGCAGTGCCGCACTTAGATGTGTGTGAGCACTCTCGATGCTCGGCTCTCCTACAAGGGGGCTCGTTTGGAGGTTCTAGCAGGGGAGCGGATACGCGCAGACCGTCCTCTTCGACCGAGCGCAGAGCTTCGGGAGGAACGCTGGTGGATTGTCGAGGGAGGAAGGGGACACCCGCCTATACCAGATCAGCCGAATAACCCTTAGCGATCAATGGGGAGTTACAGATGTCGCAGCCAGTTCGCCCTCACATCCGAAACTCTTAATGCTTTGAGGCTTATTTATACACTGTGCTCCCAATGAGTATTTGGTATATGGTTATTTGTTATTAGTTTGTTATGAATGTGACACATATTCCCTCATCCTATACGTAATATATGTAACCATTCTTAATATGTATATATTGCAAAGTCAATTTCAACAGTTTTGCTATATCGAAACTATCGAAAGATTACCCAGAATACATGGGGAATTTGGTAGCATGTGATTGGGCCTGATTCGTAATAAATTCGACGTCATGAACTGCTCCGCTCAGTATGTTCTCTTCTCTTAAAGACACACACACACACATACACATATTCGTCTAGGCTGCGAATTGTATTATAGGACTCTGAACGGGAAATTTGTAACAGTCTCTCCAGCTGTATTACTTCTGTTTTTGAAAATTTCCTATAATAGATTTTTTTTTTAATTATTGGTTAAAATTCAGTGAGTTGGGATTCAGCCACAGTCTGAATCTTCGAGTACAGGGATATGTTTTACCTATCATTTCTGGAGATTAGTTATTGCTGAGGTGAGTTTGTGGTGTAAGATACCTAGGTAAAATCTGAAATATCTTGTTTTATGTTATAACCAAGTGTTCAAATTTGACTGGAGGTCAATACTATCATATCCCATCCAGGGCGTTCGTGTGCCTTGTCCCCAAAGCTGCATGAAAGGCGTCAACCCCTCCCCCCCAGTGACCCTGTATTGAAAACACATTTAGAAAACGGAAAGATAGCTGAATGGGTGTCTATCTTCTAGAGTACTTTTAAACGAAGCTATGATAACTTACATATTCACCGTTCAGTGTTTGTGTATTGGTACATAAAATGACAGAATTCCAAAAAAAAGATCACATAGATAGATAGAGCTTGGAAACATACAACCTTATTTTAAAAACCTTTGCATTCTTTGTATCTCCCCACTTTATGTGTGATGCATTAACATTTAACTATATTCCTTCAACAGTAGAATCAAAACTGATCTGTCTACTTCTGCAATCAGAAAAGTGTCATCACACATTACAGCCAAATGTTTCATGTTTTTAAGGAGGGGGGGAATAATGTCTATTTTATATAAGTAGGCATGCTAATTTAGTTAACCTAGTAATGGGAGAGGTGGGACCCTTCCAAGGGAGAAGTTACATAATCGGTCGCTGCCAATCCACGTCAATATGTAGGTGTTTTCGTCTTTCACATTGAAAGTAGCACCCTTGAGCACTCAGACAACAGCACAGGTTTATTATCAAATATGATTTATTAATTTTTTTTTATAAAATCATTCTTACAAAATTGTAATTCTATTTTTCTTTATTACCACTATAAAAGTAATTTATTAATTACAACTGATAATGAGGAACACGGGGAAGGACAGGGAGGAGAAGAAAATTAAAACCCAAAAAAAAAAATGCATAAGTGTGATTAGCGGCCCCCTCCATCCAGGAAACAAAACATAGGAGGGGGACAATAACCTCATGCGGGTCTGAACGTCTGTTCCACGGGGAGTCGCCACATGAAATTCTAACGAAGGGGGCGGGACTTCCGCCGATCAAAGCAGAGAACTCCAGTGTTAGACAGTGTACATCATCAAGGCAGCATCGCGTGCTCGCGGGTCCGTTCGCTGAAACGCCAGGGGCGGCCTGCGCAGTTTGGGGGCCAGTTTAGAAACCAAAATAGGAAGTGAATTTAGTCAAAGGCACATTCACACTGTCCAGAAATGGACATCCTGCCATGCCCCATCCTCCCTAAAAAGAAAAAAATTTGACTTGACGATAAGGAATTTCATGCATAAGACACTGAGCATGTGAGGGGATTCTCAGTATGTGATTTTCCTTCATGATATATCGGAAGGAAGCGATAAAACTCTGGACTGGCACACAACACACATCGAGTATTAGTTATTTTACAGGAGGGTAGTGTTCTTCTTGTTCCATATTTACAACTTTCTTCAGCCAACGGTGTTAACTATAGGATGCATCCAATAATACTGCTATTTAATTACATTTTACACTTAAAAAAAACCATTTTCACTGATCAGGAACATTTGAACTCCAGAGCAGATGAAATGCCGATGTACACAGTGATCTCTCGAATCTCTGCAGGCTCTTACGAATGCACGACGCCGTTCTCATTCATTAGGAGGTTCTACAAAATGGTACTTTAGGTGAGGCAAAGAGGCCTACTTTAGGTTTAGAAGAGGCGAAGAGGCCTAGACCAGTAATTGGTTAATTGAGACATCATGTGACACAAATGTCATAATGAGCAAAAAAAAACAACCAAGAAAAAAAGACAGAGCTATGTTTACAGGACAGAAGTCTTTGGCGGAACTATGTATCACCTACACTGCAAAAGAAGCGGTCAAACTGCGGAATACGTTGAAAGCTATCTGTATGGCTTTGTGACACATCTTCCTCGTTCAATTGCACAGGTCACAGAATCATTTCCATCCTGCGAATGGTGGAGCTCAGAGATGATTATGCTTGGATCATTAGGATAGTCTTTATTCTCTGAATGACGCGACAGCATAGCGGAAAATTATAACAAAACTATCAGCATGGGGGGGGGAGGGGGGGGGGTGACATTACAAATGTACATCTTTTACAAAATAAGATACGTTCTTTTTATGATTTACAGATTTACCGCAGCTAAGTAGCCCCCAGATTGCTGTCAGTAATCACATAGAATACATCTGTTGGCTTCCATTTTTTGTGAAAATAAATATACAAGTCTATATACCACAGCTAGGCTTTGCGAAATGTCTGTAGGCTAAGAAATGAATCGCGCGCAGAACTGGGAGTTTCCACGCGAGATGTCTCAAATATTTAAATTAAAATGACAGATATAAAGACTGGATTTCAATTTAATATGCGATTTAAAGGAGAGCTGAACTCCAGTGTTAACCAGCTGAGGGTCATATGAGTTTTTGGGTTGCCGTTGCTTAATCCATTCCCACAGATCGTTTTGTCTGTGTATTCACAGAGAGTACATCATTTATTTTTACATAGTGAGGCAATAAGTCAAACCTAAGCTTTCGGAATCCTCATGAATGAGATTATATATAAATTTACTTTGAATCTCCGAGGTCAGATTGGGGTGCAATTTTAGGCAATGTTTCCCAGTCGAGGTAGTTTGAACTCCCGATATCCTGTGACACCCTTTGCTGTAGTGTTAAAATATGATTGCCATCTCAACAAAGAGCAGTTTCTAATGTCGCAGAGTTCAAATGTTTGATTTCTTTCACAAAAGTTTGGGAAATGTATCTGTAGTGGTGGAAAAAATAAATCAAGGATTATACATTTGTTTCCTATATTGTTATATATTTGTACAAATCCTTGCAATGCACCGTAGTCTCCGTAACACTTCTGGCAGTTTAGTATATTCTGATAAAAAAAATAGGAACTAATTCCACTTTCTTAAGGTGACAGGATAGCTGTGCTCTTAAATAGTTTGGTTATATAATAATGACATAAGCTGGAGAAGTAGGTCGCCGCCCGTCACAGAGCTCGAGCACAGATCCAGGAAAGCTGGCATCTGTTACGGTACACATCTGAAACAGATTTTTGCAGCTAAATAGGAAACTTTTTTTTTTTTTTAGAAGGAATTGTGATGGGGAGTAAAATCACAATGACTTTGGTTCAGAGCTGGTTGACACTGAAATCCAGCCCCCTTCATTGAAAGGCCACTTGCAGAGTGCTCCTTCAAGTCTGCAGACATTCAAGTACCTGTCCGAGCTAAGACTAACATAGCCCTTGCTCTAAAAACATAATAAAATAATCATATAAAAGCATCTATTCAGCGTGGATGGTAAAGTACCACCCCCTGGTCTCAGCACCAATCCCTTGAAATGTACTCAGTTAAAACATGTGAATTCAAGACTACAGTGATGAGCGATGAAGTATCGACACACACAGCTCACAATGCTGGAAATGGATGGGCTGAGATACCTCACACATGGGAGGGGCCCTCAGCCTCCACTTCAGGCTGAAAACGACTGGAGTACTGGGGTGTCGGGTGGGGTAGGTGGCCTCGTCTACTCAGGAATTCCCAGGCCTTTTAACCCAGCACAATGGCTTGCTGCAGTGAGGCTGCCCTCTTTGTAATTCACAAGCACACCCTTTCTTCGACTTGTATTTGTACGGTGAATACACAATGGCAACAAAACAATGCAGGGTGGTGGTATAAAGAGGTCTGAAGATGCTGACGATGTACAAAAACATTTAGGATTTGGGAAAACGGCTACCGTACACTTCCGACAGGATGTTCCAATCAGGTGAGGATCATGTTTTTTGACGGTGAAATTGTTTTCTTGACTGTCAACAAAAAGCCGTTCAGACGAATATAGCTTATAAAATCTGTCTGTGTGTCACATATTTTTATGTTAAAACATTTATGGGCAGTGCAACACTGACAAAACAATCCTCGGCGATACTAAACCTTGGTGGGTTTGAACGGAGAACATGAGAATTCTGTGACCTTGTGTTTAAATCGATCACCATGGACATCAAACATTATCAAAATAAAAATAGGGAGAAAACCTGCAGAAACAAACAAAAAAAAAAGACGGACAAGGAATTATATTGAAATACACCGACCCAAACTTGGGAGCCATTTAGTTCAGTGTCTGCCTCACAGTTGTGGCAAAGAAAAAACAATTTACAAGGCAGGATGAGATATATGAGGCCCTATAACAGACAGCTGTACTTTGTAGCGTTAGGCACCGTGAAGTTGTGGTTTTAACAATTCGACCGGGTGTTCACCTCCCTGACAGGAAAGATCGAGGGCTTTCAGCAGGGTTCTGCGATGGGGGGGAAATACAAACAAAATCAGGCAAATAAAAAAGGCTGGAAAAAAAGGAGTAAAAAAAGGTGTTTTTTCCTCTCTCTCCCAAGTAACAGGTTTAAAATAAAACCTGCTTGGTTGCAATAAAGGGGCATTCAGAGAATAGGGGTCAGTCCACTTGCGGCATTTGTTAAAAAAATATGCTCTCCCACAGTCTTGTCATCAGTAGTGCGCGCTTGTGTCGTGTGTGTGCATGTGCGCGCGCCCGTGTGTGTGCGTGTGTGTGCTTCCCCTGACGTGTCCCGGGTCCTGCGGCCATCGTCGTGGCAACGCGCACCGATTGGAAGACCGAGCTGTAGCGCGCCCTTGTGCACATGCAGCATGTCCTGTCCTTCCTTCTCTCTACGTGCCCATCCTCCCCTGCGCTTTGGGCGGAGGGGTGGGCGGCCGTGGGGCGGCGTGGGGCAGCGTGGGGGGCAGGGACGCCGGGGGTCGTCAGAGTCTCTCGATGTCCCTGTATTTCTTGCGTAGGATCGAGACCTGGTCCTTAAAGAGAACTGGATCCAGCCTCATCTGGGAGTGGACCAGAGGCATGGTGCCAAACCAGCTGGCGAATTTGTTCATGCAGGTCTGGCGCTGGGCAAAGTGGTCTGGGTCGGCCCAACGAGAGGCTCGGGATGACTGAAAGCAAGGAGGAGAAAGAGGAACACACAATGGCTCACGTACATTTCACTCTTTTCTCTGCTGCATTGTAGCTAAGCAGCACTGTAGTTAAACTGCATGTCCCTAAGTAGCATTGCAGCTGAGTTGCATTGTAGTTAAGCAGCACAGTAGTTGAGCAGCACAGTAGCTAAGCAGCACTATAGCGTTGTCTTCACTCTCTCTAATCAAGCAATATGAACATTGTTGTATTAGTCTGCATAATAATAATATTTTATGTACCTGTCCCATCATGGTCTCTTTATACTGTTTCTTCTGTGTGACCTTAATGGGGGGAAGTTTGGTGACTGCAGACACCAGGAAATTCATGAGGATGTCCTCACAGTTGGCCAGCTGGTCCACCATGTTCTTCAGGCTAGCTGGCAGGAAGTTAGTGTACAGGTAGTGGTAATATCTGTCGGAAGAGGAAGTTCTGGTTAAGCTTCACGGCTTGCAGACAGGTTGAGGTCCCGGCCCATCCACGGCGTCCCCTCACCTGTGGTAGATAGCAGCTCCTGTCAGCACCATGGAGTAGTCGTTGGTCCACTTGGAGGTGTAGCCCCAGCGTTCTTTGTTGCTGTCCCAAAAGTGGCTCCGTGCGGGGTATCCCACAATCCTCTCCGGGAAGCTCTGCCAAACGGTGAAGGCAAAATCCACCTAAGGGGAATGAGCAGGGTGAACAGTAGCTGTCAAACACAGTCAGAGCACACAAACCCTCCTGTCCATATGGTACAATCCAGCAAACTGAGGAGACGGTAACAAAAAGGTAAAATGCCTGCTGTTGCTACATACACCATACACCATATTTTTTGGGGGTGAGAAGGTGTCACAGGGATGATCTCTGTAGCAGACAAAAGATTTGGGGGGGGTCAATTCCATTTAGTGTCTGTTCTCCCCCCTCTCTGAAGTCCCTTTACGGGGGCACATGCAGGGCAGGCAGCATAGAGCTCAGCTTCCCAAACCACAGGGCCCAACGGTGTGGCAACACCATTGGCAGGAGCTCTATGGTGGGGAGCAGCGCCCACAAGGGGGCGCCGGGACGACACGTCAGGAGGCAGAGCTAAGCGGGCACCACCCTGGGCAGCTCTGTGCCCGGACGCGGCGCACAGTGTGCCGGCGACAGTAACGGAAACCGCGCCCGGCCTGCCCTCCTGCCTGCCTCCGCACCAGCGCTGACATCATGGCACACCGACTGCTGGACTGCACAGGAGCACCAGCAGACTGCAAGCACACAACACCTCGGCCTCCATATCAGAAAACGTTTATCCACAAGCATTCACAATTGTTATCCATTTACAGTCACATTTTACCTTCTTAAAAATACCAAACCAGGGAGCTCCTGGGATTCAAACACACAGCCTTCCGGTTATGATTCATGTTCTTGCCCACACCTGCCTCCACAGACCTCTCACCCCTCCATTAATCTCAGCAGGAGCCTTTTCCTACCAAGGTAAGACTGACCCACCTTCACGGCAGGAGGAAAAACAGATGGAGAGAGACATCCAAGGATGGACGTGACCTTTCCACCTAAGCTGACTCAGCAGGTTCTCAACAGCCACGGGGCAATACTGTACAACACTCCATGCCTTTGGAATAAAAATCTTTCAGATATTTTCAAGAGTTACCAGTGCAACTTGAACAGAAGACTCAACATGAGCTCATTGTGAAATGTACTAATTATCGCTCTTTCAGGAAACCAGTTACTTGTCAAAGATTCGGAATTAATAACCATTCACATGGTAATCACGTCGTTGACAGTAGAACAAGCGATTAGTAGGTAGCTACTAAGTAATAAAAAAAAACAACAACAGGAGGATCCACACACGGGGGGGGGGGGGCTTTCAGACACTTTTTTGTAAAGAGAAAACAAACTTCACAACTGGCTGATTTCTCCAGCAATAAACCGATTTCCCCCCCTGCTAGTGTTATTCAATTGGAGAAGTGGAAATCAAAATGCAGACTCTGAGGACAGCATTTCCCCAGCCGGAAACAAGGCCAACAACTAAGCAGCGGCAGTTTGTCTTTGAAGGGAGGTGGGCGGGGGAGGGGGGTTGGTCAGGAGGCCCCACAGGCCACACCGGAGAGCACGGAGCAGGCACACAAGTGGGCCTGGCACCGGAAACCATGCCAGCCATAATAGAGGGCTGTGGATCTTTAGAAGTTCCCAAAAAATGCAATCGGGCTTAATTAAAAAAAGAAAGCAAAGCTCTCTTTTAAAAAACTTTGTTAGGTTACACCCCATTTCATCATTTCCAGTCAGAGAATACATGGCCATTCGCAACCTATCCACTCATGTCAGTGTGGGTCCATGGGAGGCGAACATTAAGATTGGGTGGGATCAGAACCGACGACTAACTGGTGCGGGACATGATTTATAAACAAATGAATACAGATCGGAATTTAACACCCTGAGGGGGTTTATGAAAAAGTGCACCCCGTCTGTCTTGACAGCTTGCCTCCTTTATCCTCACCCCACCCCCCCCCACCAGCCCAAACCCCATCCCATAATTAACGACCAGTTAACTCATCGCAACAGATGACAATGAAAAACAAAAGGGTATGAAATAAAGAATCGATATGTCGTCATCCCAGCACTAGCAAAGCAGCTCAAGGTGCCCGGCTCTGGGTGCGAGAGGCCACAGCCTTTGTGGCGGATACGTTTCCAGAACATTCTCCCTCTAGGAGCGCTGCAGAGTCACGGCAGGCAGTTACCTCAGTGGTGGACAGCACCGTGTCTTCATCCAGGCTCAGTACAGCATCCGTCACAATCGTCTCGTAAGGCTGGAAGCGACTGCTCATCGCCTGTAGGGGGCGGTAGGAAGGGACCATGTGGGTCACATGATCTGCCTTATTCAGAGATGCTCCTACTCGAGTGGATTGGCGATTTGACTGAACTTCCCATGGACTCCAGTTAATTGATGGGGCATTTTTGGACAACGCTGTTACTGAGATGAAGTGAACTTGCATCGATTACAGTCTCTCCGTATCACACAGACAGACGGACAGACGTGTGAGAGTACATCATTCAAGTAACGCACGAGAGCCTCCACACACTGCGTTCACACCGAGCGAAAACATGACGCTTTTATCTTTGCTGCGCAAACAGAGAACTGCAGTGGGACACGAGATTAGACAGTCGTTCCTCTGGCTTGGGGGGGGGACACGGCTTCCCAGCTGCATTTTATTAAAATCTCATGAAATGTAAACTGCTACAGAACATTTAGCCTCTAATAGCAGCGATAACTCTGTTCTGTTCTGTGCTTCAGCGCTACAGCTGTGACCAAACACAGCACACATGCAGACGGCCCCTGAACCCCCCCCCCCCGCACAGCGGCCCCCGCAGCGCACTTAGGCAAATATCCACTTCCGACATTAAAGCGTAGAAAACAGCCCAATTCAATTCTATGGCCAAAAGTCACATGACCTCATGGATGACGGCCACCGTACCTGTGCAGCGGTTCTGTAACGGAGGTGAGTATCACAGGGGCTGAATCACACTGGCCAAGCGGTAGGGCTCAGCAGTGTGCAGGGGAATATCAACGAGCCGCGCGCTACCCCCTCCACACCCCCACGCGGCCCCACATTCCCATTCACTGCCAGCTTCCCCCCGGGACAGGCTCGGTCGTGAAGGTCAGCCAACCTGCGGTGCCTCCGCGCTTCCGAAACGTTTCCCCGTCGCATGAAGCGCGCGGCGTGTGAAATGTCAGGACGCACTCGGGTAGCCGGAGTTTGCCTGCGTTATCCGTGTTCCTTCTGGAGGGAGATCGATACGGAGAGCTGCACATAGACTAGGGGCCTGTACACAAGGGCGGAAGGGAGGCACGCAGGTCCCACGGGAGACTCACAGACCACCACCCCCCCACCCGCAACCTGTCCAGGGATGGACAGTAAACAGCACATGGAGGGAGGGGTCATGAGCAGCTTAGGAATGAGGGAGACATACCCCCACTCCCCAGGGAACAGGAGGAACATGGAAAATGGAACGATGGTGCTTTTTGTGCTCAGAAATTCTCCCATGCCCTGCGCCATGGAGCACTCTGCCCCCCTCCTTCCAATTCAGAGTCGCTGAGTCACCGCCAGTCACCGTACGCTCCCGCCCCCATATGCTCCATGCGAGCCCTAACACGCACCCCCCAGGAGGACCCATGAGCAGATGTGGGAAAGGGCTAGAAGCATAACCCCTCCCTCCCCAGTTCAGATCAGCTTGCAGATTCAGTTTTGGCCCTCATCCTTCTTAATCTATAAAACACCTGACATACTGCTCAGGGACGGTGAGCCTGCCCTCCTGCATCTCCCGTTACATCACAGACCCGCGTCAGGAATGGCCGCCAGTGAAGAGGTGCATTGTGGGACTTCAAGCTCTCCAGAGGAACGTGTGTTTTGTTTCCACCCTTAAAACAAAGGCATGGTCTGAGGCCAAGAGAATAACAGTGCGGGGGACAGATTAGCGGACGGCACTGTGCGGAAGGAACGAGGTCGGCGGAGCCAGAACCCGGCCAGGCCAGTAAGGTCATAATCGAGAAACCGCGGGGCTGGCCGGCAAGCCGTGCGGCCTGCAGCCAAGGACAGGCTCTCCCTCCGCAGGAAAAACACTCTCCACCGCGGGCTGGTGGTAGGAGTGAGGAGAAGGGAGGTCACAACGCCAGTGCTCCGTTTCAGCGGAGAGAAGGACCCACCTTACTGTCCCCCTCGATGACGATGACAGGCACAGAGGTGGCAGGCCAGCGATGCTTGGCGGGGAGGGGCTTGTCGCAGTTCCAGAGGACGATGATCTGAGGGGGGGTTTGTGGGGAGGGAGGGAAAACAACCAACAGCAAGCGTGTTAACGGCGATTCGCAGGAAGAACATCCACGAACACAAGGTGCAGGACTGATGGCGCTGAAAACAAACGTTATGCGACATGTCAAACCGGCCTCTTTTAAATACTTATATATTCATTATAAAACAACATTATGGTAATAAGGACATGATTAAATCGCACATGCACCGTCGATTGTAGTCGAGTCAAGAGCAAAACTAACGGCAGATAATTGCTTGTTTAAGTCAGATTTTTTTCCCAGCACGTGTTACAGGGAGCCATTTGGTGAGTGATCACACTCTTTGTTAGAAATGCTGACCAATCGAAGATCCCCCCCCTGCCCACCCTGCCCTCCACCCCCCCACAGGAGGGGCTCAGTTTAAGCTAACCCTGCAGAAGCCATTATGTCAACTGCTGGGCGTTGTATTTGAAGGAGGGTACTGAAGGAAGAGTATTCGTGCCCCCACCGCCGCCCCCCCCCACCCCAAGCAGCCTGATAGTCATTATCACTTCTGGAAAATCCAGGCGCCGTTTCTGTTTACATCTTCATACGCACGGAGTCCACTTCAGTTCCTCGGGAACCGCAGGGATGTTATTTTAGAACTTCCTGATTACACCCGGCGTTTCCTTTGTTGATAAAGAGGACCGAAAAACACAAGGGGGGGCTCTGTCAGTCAATGCCGCTCTCCCGGCAGTGGGGGGCGCCGAACACGGCAAGGCGCTGTTCCGTGGAAAAACAGAGATGTGCGTTTATGGGATATGGGGCCGCTTGCTTTGGAGTGAGCAGGATGCATGCTGGCAGAGCCTCTGTTTACCGGTCCCGTCAGGAAAGGGCCCGACCACCGTCTGACAGAAGCGGAAAGGCAGCTTCTGGGCTAATTCCCACCTCCCCCAGTCAGGCTGCGCAGAAATTAACCAGGATCAACAGGAACTCTTCCCATCGCCCTTGTCTTGTGTGAAGAAACAGCAGTGTGTGAGCTGTCCGTTACACAGGGCTGAGATGCCTCCCCACAGCCTTTAATCAACATAGCCTTTGTTGATCTTTAGGTATCGACATTTCGATGCTGCTGCGGACTGGCACATGAGGAGTTCCAACAGGGTTTAATAAAATTTTATGAAACGTACAGTACTGTGTAACACCCTAATTAAATTATGTTTAAAGCTATTTATCTGTGCACTAAATGCGTATTTGCATAGTACTGTAAACACAGTGAGGCTTCAGCTGGGTTTTATTTGTACTGTGCCTGTTTTTTTCCCCATGTCCCATTTTCCCTTTCGTATTCAGCGGGTTTGCACCATGCAGTCCACCCCCTTCCCCTAGGGGGCGCTCTTACCTGGGTGCAGTACTGAGACTTGGCCACTGCCACCAGGAGCTTGAGAATGGGCTGGGACTGGGACACCAGGGGCGTGACAGCGTGGATTACTGCTGTGAACTTTGGGTGAGGCTTGATACCTGCAAAACGGCCCGAAGAGACGATTAGCTTCAGCCTCACAGACCGGCACAACCACAGACTGCAAGGTCCATCTTCGATTTTAGTCCAATTAACCAGCATTCTTTGGAATATTTATAAATATGGTCACATGACTGATCAGCTGATTAGGCTTTACCACTAAATGATGTCACTCTCTGGGTGGGAAGAGTCCTTCAATTAATCACATAAGACCACGCAAAATGGCCATTTGAATAAAAGGGGGGCTGTTTACATGCATCCCCCTGCATAATTACATTCACTTTTCTATTAGTAAAGGGAGCTCAGTTATCCATTAGATTAGCAAGCGAGAGCTACTCAGTAGAAGCAGGATAATAAAATAAGCTGCCTGATCTGTTAGCGAACCCTACGATGCAGAGATCTGGTTATGGACATTGGCGACTTTGGGGGGGGCGTGACTCACCAAGCTCAGCGTAGTAGAAGGGGAAGTCCCCCAGGTAGATGGAGTACTGCGGGAGCGCAAAGAGCCCCCCAGGGTGGCTGTTCCACATCAGTGTGCTGCGGGACCAGTGCTGGAACACGCGGTCCTGGACGATCTGTGGGGAGGGGAGGCAGGGGCCAGTGATGGGGGTGTGGGGGAGGCATCCCAGTGAGGGCAGAGGAGCAAATCTCAGGTCCAGAGAGTAAAAATCCAGATCAAGGTTTTGTTTTAACCAACCGTTTCAGTATAAAGTGTCACAGTCACAGAGAACTCTGCTGGTTGGCTGAAGCAAAACCTCGATATGAATTTTCACTTTCTGGACCTGAACTATCCACCTCTGAGTGACGGGGGCCGAGAGGGACATGGGACAGTGACGAGTGCAATTCGGAATGAATTAACAGCACCGTGCCACATGAAGGGACAATCAGAAAAGAGCCGCGATTAAAACAGGACACAGGCTGCCATTTAAGCTCCGTGGGCCGAAGAGTAGAAAGCACTTTGTCACACACTGACTGAAAAATGCCAGAAAGCTGCCAGACTGCCACCAATCGGACAGCCTCCCTTACACACGCGGGGGGAGATCAATACGCAGCGGTCACATTTACGCGAGCTCCTTTCTCCGCTTAATGAAGAGGCGCTCGCTGGAAAAGCATCATCCTTCTCAGTAACGGGCGATTTCTCAGCCAGCTGGATGCCGGGGTGATGACCTACGCGATCCGGACTCCCCGGCCATAATCACCCACACGCAGATGAGGAAGGAGAGGAACGCAAGCAAAAGGCTCTTCAAAGTGTCCTGATTAGCTAACTGCTTCAGTCTGGATTGACCACGTGCTGCCAGAGAGCCGATGAGCTGCCTTCAGGCCCATTTACATTTACAGTATTTGGCAGACGCCCTTAGCCAGAGCGACTTACATAAGTGCTTTAAGACTCTGCAATGAATTTTTCCGATACTAGCTCAATAAGGACCCAGGCTATGAATACCATCTATCTGAATACTCTGTTGGGAAAGTGCAAAACTTTTTCTTTTAATACACACACACACAAGGAAGAGAGTAAGAATACAGAGTACTACTTCAGGTATTTCTGAAAAAGGAATGTTTTCAGTTGTCGCTTGAAGACAGTCAAGGATTCAGCTGTTCGGACATCTAGGGGGAGTTCATTCCACCAACTAGGTGCCAGGACAGAGAAGAGCCGAGATGTGTGTCGTCCTTGTGCCTTGAGGGGAGGTGGGACCAGTCGAGCAGTGCTGGAGGATCGGAGAGATCGTGGTGCAGTGCGGGGGGTGACGAGGACCCCGGAGTGGGATAACACTGTGACCTGCCCCCCATCACATCACCAGTATTACATCTGCTTACAGGCGTGTCTCCAAACCCCCCCACGGCCTGGCACATGAATTAAACATGACTAGGGTGATGACAGGCTTTACATATGTTGGGCTGCTCTCTCCGCCTCGCTGGGGGGGGGGGGATACCTCACGCTGCGGGGTGCCGCCCTTTCCTATCAATTTGTCATACACGTTCATTTGGTAACTGTGGAAAAAAAGCATGTTTAGTTAGCACTGAAGCGTATTGGCTAATCGATTGCTGTGGAAACTGCGAGTGGACAGCATGGGCCCAACTGGCTCTGATCAAAAGCAGAGCAGCCTTTCAAAAATAGAAGGGCAGAAATTCTTTTTAGCTACATTTAAATCAGGCATTTATACTTAGCTAATGGATGATTAATTAGCATAGTGAGAAAGGAAAAAGGTCAACATTACCCAGTACGAACATGCAGTCGCATTTCATTTGCATTCAGTCATAATAAACCAAAAAAACAGTATTTTTATTCGAGGTGGGCTGTGTTTTTATATTTAATTCTGGCACAGACACTTCGAGCCGTCTCACAGACATTCCCTGGGGATCGCTATGTTTTGCTGATGAGGTGGGAGACATGAACCACAAAGTTTAAAAGTTCATTTAAAAAGTTGGCCCGTCAAACATGGCCGCCTGGGCTCCCGCGGCAAGGCTGTCCGTGGAATGCCTAAGTGGCCCCTCAGGTGTGTTTAGTGTGATGGGCTGCTTTCTAATTAAGACGCCTTCGCCGAAAGCAATATGGACAAATGCTCCTGGCCTGCTGTAATGCTCCCAGGGTCCGGGAGCGGCATGGGCGCCAGGCTAGAAGGCGACAGTCAGTTCCCACATATTGGCCAGAACCTCCAGGCTGGCCTCGTTCCCCCACCCCTCAGGCACAGATCCAGGTAACCCAACCTAGAGGCGCAGGGTTGCACCTCATTCAGGAACACCAAATATTCCAGGAACACACCCCCCTATATGGAAGGGGAGGGATTTTCATTTCTCCCAAATAAGCAACTACAGGCATGTGGGGAAAGTGGATCCGTAACGCACCAGGACAGCAGGATCAAATTCTGCCATTACTCATGTGTGCTCAGCCAGGCCAGATGGAGATATCTGGGCCCATCCATTATTTATTTACCTCCAGAGTGGTCAATACAATCTTCTCCACAGAAGAAAAATAGGCCTCCCACAGGAACTGTGTTTGCTGTCTAAGTGCTAGGATTTTGTCCTGATGGATGGACCGGACCGTGGATGGGATCTGGGAACGACAAGACAGCAAGAATACTCAGGTCATCTGCAGCTGGCCTGAGGAGAGGAGCATTAGCATGCGATTAACAATCCACAGGACGGGGGTTGGGGGGGGGGCGGGAGCAGAAGGTCAGACTAGTGTCCGTGCTGGGGAGGGCCGCTGGGGTGACCTGCCGTCTTCCCAGGATCGCCGGAATTTTGGTCAGAGGCTGAATGAAGCCTGTGATCCATTCTCACACCAGTGCTGTCCCCCCCCCCCCCCAGGGAGCCGTGGTTCTCGATTTACAAGTACAAACACGCCACAGCTGGAAACCCGAGCCGGACCCCGGACACGCCATCATCTCCCACCACTGAAGACCCGGCCAGGACCCCCCTGACTCCGGGGGCTCGATCCGCATAAGTGGAACATCCCGTATAGGAAGAATAAGGCAGGAATGGCATAGTGCTTAAATCACATCTATACAGGGGTCAGAAAATGAGCTAAAAAAACTGAAGGGGGGGGGGGGGGGTTGTGTACTTTTAGGGAAGTGGTCTGTTTTGTGTGACCTGCACATTCTTAGGTCTGGTATCATCGCCGGATGTGGCAGACGCTATTCGTGGGCCATTTGGCACCATCATCCGTCAATGTCTCCCAGGGGCAGAGGGGTAACAGGCTGTAGCCCGAGGTGGGCCCACCAAGCCGGGTGAGGATAGCAGCACTTTATTTTTTAGAGGGGTAGCGGCCAGGGGGCCACGACCAGGGGCCTGCAGCCAGGGGCTCGCCGTCAAGCGGCTCTCAATGAAACGTGCACTTGGCCGTTGGTTCACACAGGGAACCGGAGAGCGTAACAGCAGACCGTTTCCCAGGATATATAACGCGGCACTCCACCAGAGGCTGGGGGTGGGGGGAGGCAGATAACCAGCTGACACACCCATGCCTTTGGCAAATGACATTACTACATGAACAAAACGCAACCATTCTGATTATTAATACGATATCAAAAGCAATCATCACCTAAGCTTTTCAGCACTAGCAGACTTCTTCTTGCCATTTATATCATTATCATCTTGGTCTTTAGTGTTTTGATAATGGTTTATTACAAAGGAATTATACACACACACACACACACACACACACACACACACACACACATACGCGCACATGCAGACACAGACCTGCGCACTCATGCGGGCACACACACACACACACACACGGACACAGACACACACACACTCCATACCTGCAGCAGCAGCCTCTCATCCCCGATGACAGCCGCCGTGTTCCAGTCGATAATCTCGGAGAAAGGCAGCTCCCAGCCGTTACTCAGCATCACAGGAACGCAGGCGGCCTGAGGACAGCGAGCGAAGTACCCATGTCAGGTGACGGGGCGGCGGGGGGAGGGAAGCAGGGGCGGAGTCAGAGACACTGGGATCCCTGGGGGGTGCTCTCTGGGGGGGAGCACATCTACAGAGTCCCGTCAGATCACAGGAAAGGAGCTCCAGAAGGGGCAGGGGAAATTGCGGGGAGCCCCCCCCCCCCCAGCCACTGTTCCCTGGGCAATTAACTGCACTGCCCTGCAAACCCAGTGTTAAATATGTCCCCCACCCCCCCTCACAGGCAGAGACATACGGGCATTAAAAGCGACAGTGACAGCAAAACAGCACCCCCTGTGGGCAGCAGGTCCCCGGCCCCCCCCAGTCTGAAAGAGCCTGGGGCCCTGCGGCCGTACTAGGGCTTGGCATATGGAACAGACCCAGCTTTGGCGTGACCGCGGGTAAATCTGGGACTCAACGCCAGCAGGTAAAGGAACATTCTGGGTTAAAGAGAGATCCGTTAACCAGTTATCATCCCAATTTGGTGAGGCCCAGTCCAGGAATGAGGAATGTCATCAGAGGGACGACGTCAGGGTCATATTGAGAGACACTCCCAGATGTGTGTTACCGGGCCAGCCTGAGAGTGTCAAACCCCCACCTGCAGGGGGTCCAGTCCAGCCCTGCCTGCCCAGGACAACGGAGATTTTAGCAGATGGGCTGAATCTCTTTCGGAGTTGGGGTGTAGATTCCTATTTCTGTTCCGGAGTGCAAATAAGGCAAGTTGTCAGTAAGTTTTGAGACGGCAATCCGGGGGAATTAAACAAATAACAGGGGCTTCTAAATATGGCTTTCATGAGAGACGTTCGTTTATGCGAATCTGGGCCGCTGAGTCAGCGAGGGCTGGCAGGTACAGAGACTGCATATCAGAAAAGCGGCAGGGAGCCTGATGGAACGAGGGCCTGTCACTCACCGGATCGGCAGGGTGCCACCAGAGTCAAGTCCCCCTGTAAGAAGTTTTGGGGGGGGTGTCTCCTAATCACATGGACAAACAGGGTGGTAACGCAAGGACAACCACTGAGCTCACAGCACGGGAAACGAGGCACGAGCGCAAGCCTGTTTTGTGCCGCTGTCAGTCAGAGGCTGTGGGCCTGGAAGAGATTTGAAACTGGCAGCTTTGTTCTTCACATCTAACGCGAATTCTCTCACTGACTTGCTCTCCTCCTGAGCTGGCTTTTAACTTGGGAATCAGGAGCAGTCCCGCTCGGGGGGGCGGGGGAACCACACCCTCAAATCCACAACGCTTGCTGGGGGGGGGGGGGGGAGCATTTGGGTGCTAATCTTTCAGGCCAAAGAAGCAAACCTCCGAAGGGGAAATAGGACACAGTCCACATCTCCCTCCCACAGCCCCAGAGTGGCATCAGGAGAAACACAACCAGCTGCGATTCAATCATTCGGCGACGGAGGCGATTCCCGACAACCTAGCAAATGAATTATTCTGTCTGTGAGCGTGATTCTGGGCACATGTGGAAGAACAGGAGAGATAAACAGAGACAGGGAGAGAACATTTTCATCCGGGGTGTATCTGCAGGGAAGAGCAGGACCGGCAATGACACTATAGCTGTCTGCGAGTACTCAAGGCGTCTGTGTGTTTCTACTTGAAAGAAAGTAAACAGTTAAAAATGCCTCTTCAGCGGTTCCTCTTCCTTTTTTAGACAAAAGAACTGCTTGGAATTTTGCAAAAAAAAAGAAGACTTTTCTTATACCTGCAGCAAACATCAATCAGCATGAAAACTTATTCCAGAGTAATTCTCCTAATGAGGACACACCATCACAATCAAATGCAGAGTGCGGACGATTTCACACTTGACAGTTGAGAAACAAGTGAAAAATCTCACCGTCAGTATCTAGCACGTTATACCTGACACATATCAATCCACAGTACATAAGTGTTTATGCGTGTCGGAATTATGAGCGTATCTACAATTAAACTGCCGGGTTCGAAGAGCCTGCAAGATTAAAGACTAAAATGTAAATTATTCCAATTGAAAAATATCACAAGCGTCACACCAGCTGCTGTCATTAGGAACAGATGGGGAGCACGGCAGCCCGTAAATCCGCCCACTGCCACCATCGCGGCCGACTGGGGGCGGTGGGGGGGGGGGGGGGGGGGGGCTAGAGGCGGGGCCTCCTCACCTGCAGGGCCTCCAGGAAGCGGAAGGATCCGAGGCGGCGCCCCCGTGGTACCAGGCAGAAGGTGGCGTTGTGTAGCAGCTCCCTGTAGTCGTACCTGGAGCAAAGGGTGGAGAGGGGGGGCAAAGTCAGTGGGCATCACAGAAGGAGCCAGAAGTGAAGTGCAGAGCCTGGGTTTGCGGCGACGGGACAGACAGACGGCGTGGGGACGGAATAAAGGTGCATTAGCATTTCAGAGGCAGCTTCAGCTGCCCACAGGGAGGCCGGCCTGGGCCCGTGCAGATGGGACCGCGTGCACTGGGGGGGGAAACCCCCAGAAACACAGCCGCAGATGACACACTTAGCATATGCACGTGCACATGGCCATGCACATTACAAGCCATACTGACAGCTTCTAAACACACGTTATTAAATACCGTCTCCACAGGGAACATCCATCACTTAAACACACACACCACTGAACCCCAAAGGATACACACACACCACCCCCCCCCCCCCGGCAATAACCACGAATGCCTGAAATCCCTCAGTGTGGATCCCAGGCGACCGAGCCAGTGCGCTCCCACTGGCCGCACACACACCATACAAACACGCACACACACACACATATACAGCAGGACCACGGTTCTCTCTCCATGAACTCATCACCATTCCCACGATTCTATCCCGACAGCGACAGCTGCTGCCCGCTGTTGCTGTGCCCCGTCTCCTCACTGAGAGATCCACACAATCCCCTTCAGGTGGTGCTGCAGGATGGGTCAAAGGTCACATTCCACGTAAGGCTGAGAGACCGGCCTCCATAACAATGACACAATGGCAAAAACAATTATTAACCACGGACACTGGGCTGTGAATGTGTGATTTTCTCGGGAGGCTGGTCAAAGTCATCCCTGGGGAGGGTGTTTCAAGGTTAACGAACCCACATCCTGGCCAAAATGCCCCCCCCCCCCCTCCCCTCCGTGACAGTCATCACACAGCCAGTGCTGAGGGGAATATTCTCCTCTTGCAGGTACAGAGCTGTGAGATATGTCCTTGTCACACCAGGGCCAGGCCGTCATGTCCTGCTCCCAATTAAGTGTCACTTCTCCTCTGAAGATTGAAGTGAAACTTAATTCCTAAACCACAAAAGCAATTGAGCTCATAGAATCTCTTTTTTTTTTTTAAGAGGCGGAAAAAGCAAAACATTGAATTTGCAGCGCAGTACAAACTCCCTAATAACTTTCACCAGTTAATATAGTAACACATTAATTGGCCAATGATTAATACTGGGTAATTATTTCATTACTGAATGAAAGAAAGGATTTGATGGCCACAAATCGTTTTATCAAGGGTAGTGCTTATTTTATAGGGCCTAAAACTGCATCAAAATTATTCAATATTAATAATAAACACAAACTTCGGTCAGATCAGGATTGTATCCACTGTCTCTCGGAACCCCCCTACCTGCTCGGCATTGTGGGAAATCGAAAAGGCTCCCATGCCAGAGTGATGTACAGGCTAGCACTTAGCCACTGCTGACAGTTAGCCGCAGCCCCCAGTAGCTGCCTCCTCTCACTAGCCTGCCGCAATCGGGCTTCCAGCAGCACAGTTTACATTCACGTGGCTCGTAACGTCTCTTAAGCAACCCTGCTGCTCCGTACTGACCAAATGTCATTCATGCCAGTGACTGAACAGCTGCTGATGTGTTAGCCTCCGACCGGCCCTTATCAGCGACATGCGATTCTAAGTAAATACGGCCCAAAATGTCTCCCCAGGCAACAAAAAAAGAAACGGGGGCCACCTAAGGCATGCGGCCTGTCATGTAAGCACACGCCTGGGGCCGCAGGCCTGCCTCTGGTGCTGAACCCAGCGACCCCCTCATCCCCGGCCTCAGTCAGCACTTGGATTAAGGAGCTGCTTGGAATTCCTAATCCCCCCCCCCCCAGGGTGATAAATAACCAGACATCAGGTGCATTTCTCTTTGAGGGCTCAGGAGGCGTGGCCTAGACAGTCCTCGACCTGTTCCTCCCTGACCCGGGCATGGGGGTGGGGCCTGGAGTGCGCAAATCTGTTAGGCCCCGGTTACAGCTGTCTGACGATCCTCGGGATAATTCGGCTACTGGGTACCCCAGAGGCAGGACTGCCGGGGAACCTTCTAGAAGCTTTTCACCCATCCAGACCTCAGATAAGCCGCTGATACCCAGCAGGGCGTCTGCAATCTCTCATGCCCGCTTCCGGAAACCCGAAGGCGGCGCAGTGCCAAGCTTGCGGCGGTGCCACGGCATGGTTTCAGGCCCAATTCGTCACATCGCCACTTCAACCTCAAGCACATCTTTCACCAGGCAAGCGTGACGTTTCTACAGAGACAGACAGAGATTTACGGGAGGAATGCAGAGAAAATGACAGCCGAGTGTCAGACGACTAGCTGTAGATGGAGATGGGTGGTGGAGCCTATTAACCAGGAGGATCCAGGAGCTGAAAGTGTCTCCTCAATCCAGCGTCGCTGGGCGATCCGGCGGGGGAGGGGGGGTACTCGGGGGGCCATAGGTAAGGAATAGCCTCCCGCAGCATTCCTTGTGCTGGGCGCCAACGCGACTGACACCCCCCCCATCCTGGGAACGCCAAACGGCGCCGCGTCTCTCCAGGAAACTCAGCCCAACTGGCACAGATCAAGGTAGATCGAATTTCTTTCGTCGTCGCCATATTCCTTGGATAATTTTGGACTAGTCTGTAAGAAGAGCCCCCCCCCCCCACCCCCGATAAGGCCTCGGGTATCAGGTCTCCAGACGGCCACTGACCATCGCAAACATGGGAGCGAACCAAGAGGAGGTGGTCAACAAGGAAGCGCACAGGACGACATCGCCCAAGTCTAAAATAAGCCATTCCTCAAATGTCGAGTGTTCCACTCGCCCCATTTCTGTATTACTAGCTGCTCCTCATCACAAAATTTAAGCTTAAAATACAGAGCACAAGGTTCTCCCCAATGGGGAAAAAAAAGAAAAAGCTAGACTAATTGGCATCAGCACTGAAGCACAATTAAAGCTGCCTCAGCCTTCAGTGTGCTGCTGGTAGCCAGAGGACGCCATAAAGAGAGTGAGCCTGAGGACAGAGCGATAATTATTCCATAAATACCCCCCCACTTCATTTAAGAGCAGATTCCTCCCGCTGACCTTGAAATGAACGAGAACCAGCTGAGAATCACAGAGGGTGAAGCTGCAGACCGGACCGGGCGGGATTGACCGACTCCACGGGGGTCAGGTTGACGGGGTCCGGTCCCATGAGCTCACCTGCTCGTTTACAAGCCCCCCCCAGTGGCCGTTCCGACACGGTCAGTCATTCTCGCGTACAAAGCTGTCGTCGGCATGACAAAACGCGACGAGCAGACAATCTCCCATGGATACTCGCCGCCTCCGTACGCGCCGATCGCAAACCGGCATCACGCCGTAATGGGACAGGCATGTGCCGACAGAAAGGCGCTCGATCATTACACAAAAAATACATTTCATCCACAATTACAGAAAATGAGGGAGAGTTTGGGGTGGGGTGTGTGTGGGGGAGGGGAGGGCTAAATGAAAGGCCCCCCCAGCTGTGGCGAGTTTCGTCTCCCACTCCGGATTCGGGTTACGAGTGGCGAGCTTGAGGTGGGACCATGGTGAGTCCAGAGCTAATACACAGGAAATGAACGCTAATCACCGAGCCAAATGAGAGGAGGCCGATGAAAGGGTGAACTCTCACCTCGCGGGGCGCGAGGACGGGGAACCGGTGAGAAACGTGTTTGTGTTGCGGGTTCGATTCAATCTGGTGACCCTGCTCTGCCAGACCAGATCCCCGGGCAGCCTTTAGCGGTCTCCACGGCAACAGCAGATAAATGCTTCCATTTGGAGTGGCTTAATTACAAGCTTTTTGTACTTTAGAGGAATAAAAAAAAAAAATGACTCGAGTGGCACTCGTTCTGCTTTTTGTTTGTCTTTTGAAAGAGGGAAGAAAAAAACTGCTTTTCTGCAGCTATCCTGCTAATGGGGGGGGGGGGGGGGGGGGGGGAGATCCCACCAACAGCCCCCAGGGAAGCAAATCAGCATATGTGAGACTAACTGCAAAGACATTAGCAATAACAAACAACAACAATTAATAATAAAAATAATAATAGATACTTTATTGATCCAAATGGGGAAATTCTCTTTATGCCTCCCCCAACTTGCCCTCTGGAGGTGAGAGTAAGCTGGCTGCAAATGGCAGCCACCCACAGCAGCACCCAGGGAGCTGAGGGTTAAGGTCACGGGCAGAGGCTTAGCCCACTGAGCAACAAGCCCAGTAACAACAAACAACAACGATGTCGGCAACAGTAATAAGTTATTATTATTATTATTATTATTATTCGCACCACATCAACCTTTATGTTATTGGATTGTATCCTGGGTCTGCATTCACCCCCCCCCCCCTTCACGTTGATCGGCAAATTCATTCTCGTGATTGCTGGGTAATTACCGAGTTCACATTACGTCTTAACACCAGGAGATAAAGGTCCTTATGGGGCTGCATTGGCGGATTAAAGGACAGGAGACGGGCACGTAGCGGGCAGCGCTGGGCAGGTGCCACCCTAGACGCGGCCGCATGCCGCCACGGCCGAATGGGCCTGTGCCACAGGAAGAGGAAGCAGAAATAATTCGGAAAAAGCCATATAGCCTGTGAGTCCCCTGGTGCAGAAAATTCGGTTTTGCTTAACAGGGGAAACAAACTGATCGCAAATCCCTAATACATACATGGATAAATGATTACTCACACCTCTGGAAAATGTGAACACGATAATTAAGGTATAGGTAATTAAACAGGTGCAATTAAATACATATGTCACTAATTAGTTCACACATGCATATTCCAATTACACCACTAACCCGCTGCTGACTGGGATTTTAGCTAAATGCACTAATGAACATAGAAAACAAAGCCATCCCTCGTGAAATGGTGCATGACCCCAACCTTACTTTCATGTGCTTATTAGTCGTAAAAATGTACAGTTTTTAATAATCAGGTATGTAAAACGATCAACTCTCAGCATTCAGTTGTGGTCATACCCACCTGCCAGGATAACTAACGTACTTACTTTTAGCATTTTAGGGGGGGGGGGGGGGATTTAAATCAATAATTTACTCAAGAATGCAGCATGCTTACATATTTTACTAAAACTTAAGTGAAAGCAGAAAACCGCGACCCAAATATGAACCACAAGATACACAGATGTCCACAACAAGAACCACAAGTCACACACACACACACACACACACACACAAGCCAAACTTGCAGTTGAATGATCAACCAAAAACGGAAACAGGATCTCAGTGGCATAATAAAGAATTTGATTGCAGGTGAGTTTGTGATGCAAGTCATTGACAACGACCCCTTATCCCTAACGTTGTTGGGTAGTCCTGTTTTCTCCCTGAAAGGCAGCTAACCTCACAGAACTAGGCCCCGCGTCTTGAGATTAGCCGTCGTCCTCTGAGAGAACCTCTCGCACCTCGGAAGAGGATCCTAAAACCACATCAGACACCAGGACGCCAACCTTGGGCTCGAGCATCTGTGAGCTGGGACCTGCGGTCAGCGGCCACATAAAAAAGCAGGTGTCTCGTATACAGCCACCCGCCCACTCGTACATGAATGATTATTTCCCTCTCCCATATACCGGCAATAAATCCACAAACCCACAGGACAAATGTACAGGAAGACTGTAGCGGGGCTTGTGCTCGCATGTCATTTACACTCAGATTTCATGGCCTTTCGGTCACTGTACATCTTGGGGCCCACAGTAAATCCAAAGTGTCATTCCATCTCCTCAACAGAGAGGGCGCTCTTGAGAATAAAACTGGGAAATGGACCTTGTCAGGCGAGCCCTGCCCAGCAACACACCCCAGAAAGTTGCCGCCCAAAGGCACTGGTTGATAAAATATCCTCAGTGAACCACACTGCTCTACAAGTAAAATAAACCTATCGATCTGAGCTGAAGCATGGCGGCGCCAAATGGGCCATCGCTCCCGTCGACACGAGCGCGGGAATGAGCAAGAGTCAGATCAGCGGAGGAAGGAAAATTCTCAGCACGCGGCCGGGACGTGACAGCAATCCGGAGCAAACCTGCTCTGGCCAGACCAGCCAGAAATCGATACGGGCTGATGGACGGCTCGTTCGACACTTCCCAGGAATCCAAAGTGCACCAGAGTGGTCGCCGGCTTGAGTGTAGACCAGTCATGGCATCAGACTGGGAGGAGCAGATGAGAAACCAACGTGCTAACATATGCTAACAGAGCTAATTTTTTTTATATAAATTAATAAAAAAAAAAAAACGCTAATAACGTTAAAACCAGAGTACCGGACCCCTCGCTGCGCTCCCCAGTGAGAGAGATGTCTGACCACCTAATTTAGTATTTTATTTGAAGACACTATCATTTATTCCGCCAGCTCCACACACACAACAGACGCCCCGGTCACGGTTCATCTCAACGTGAGGAACCAACACAAAGAAATGTGAGAAATCCACGGCAAACGTTACGCAAATAATAAAATAAATATATAATGAGCATGGCTCTGCTTCCAGCTGCGTCCTCATACTGCCATTGACCATGTTAAGTCGGCATGGGTGGTAGCTGGACCCTGCCTGCAGGGGGCGGTGTCTCTCTGGCCCACTAAACACCAAATGAAGGGCAGACCTGAGCAAATGTATTTCGAATCTTCTCTGCATTTGCTCCAGCAACCAAAACATCTAAAGGAATCTACGCCCTTTTACGTAATAAATAACTATTTTGACTAGGCTCTGACCGTTAAGTATTACTTATAATGAGCATTACTGTGAATACTGTCATGAAGCACTGAATCAATGGCGAATACTCGGTAAGTAATTCTGAAAAGACAGGACTACCAGTAGAAGAAAGGAGCCAAATTATGAGATTATGACTAGAATAACCGAGTATAATGCTGTTAAATGATCCGTAACACGCAGGCTGTGTATAATAACCTTTTCATATGGGTGCATGTGATGGCTGCCGACATTGTCAGGGTGTTAGCACAGTAGTTTGAGCAGCACCACTCTGACAGCTTCAGAAGTCCGGACCATAATGCACCGCTCCATGAGGCTTCAGTTGACCCCGTACCGTTACAGAGATGAGGGGGACCCACTGGGGGAGGGGGAGTCCAACACTGGCACATCGAACTAGGCCGGGCCAGGACACCACCCATGATGTTGGACCGTGCTTGAGGAAGCAGCCCCAGGTCAGTGTAACTTTGATGTTTCCCAAACAAGGGGGTGGGGGGGTGGGGGGGGGTTGAAGTTCACATCATAAACTTCCCCAGCTTTGGCAAATGAAAGATGGTGAACCAAAGGAAAGCTTTGAATTGACTCTTTAATGTTTTCGTAAAGTGCAGGACAGAAATCCAGACCCAGATAAGAATTTTGCAGCAGCATCTTTGCTGTGGAAAGCTGGTGGGGGAATATCTGAGGAGGGGGGGGGCATAATACACTTCCTATCCTGGGGATATTAAACCCTATGTGAGATGTGAGAACATGTGAGGCACACAGCAGGAACAGCTGCTCCAGGTCCCGGCGCACAGCGGTGGCCAGCTGGGAGGCAGGCCGCATCGCTCCTCAGCTCTGTCCCCGGAGCCTGGCTCCCTGGAGGTTTGTGGGGAGGGGGCCAGGCTAATAAAAAAAACAAAAACAAAAGCAGACAGACTGCACTCTGGAGGTTTCTAAAAACAGGCTGCGGTTCAGCTACCGCGTGACTGGGTCAGGTGGCGGTGGCCAGGGCTCTCCGCCAACTCCGGCAATTAGGCCTCATTGGAATAAATGCGGCGAGCGACGAGGCCTGCGATCGCGAGACGCATGGAACTGCATCGTTGCCATCGCGTCAATTACAAATCTGCATAACGCGAGTCTGCCTGTGACCCCAGTGGTGCCTCCCTCAGACAGCGGGAAATATCGTCTGGTATCAAGCTTTACAGCTCAAGCCCAATTAAAGAGGCTCATTTCAGAGAGCCTATTCAGACTCCCGCCACATTAATCCGAACCTCAATGGAACAAGGAAGACAGGGGCGAGGGGAAAACGCATTAAAACAAGCGAAGGGAAGAGCTTCACTGGCAGCAGAACTGCTTAAGGACCAATTAGAGCAAAGAGCGTCAAAGAATAGGGCGGGACGGGCAATGGAAGCGGAAGAGTAGGAGGTCTCCTAGCAACACGCACGGAAAGCTGGGAAGCAGCAAATCACGGTTCCGACACGCTGCTCTCTCAAAGCTCGTCTCCCATGGGACGACTGGCCTGCTTCTCCACTACGGCGGGGAGCCCAAGGTTGGAGGACATCCCAAAAGGTCTGAGGGAGAAGCAAACCACAGGGACTTTCACCTACAGCGATTTGCTCATGAAGCCTCCGAATCGACGATCTCGGCCAATATATACACTACTAAGAGCGTTATTATTTTCAGCCCTGTCCCTGATACCCCCATGGTATTTATACCATTATAGTCAGGTATGCACAGAACTGTACACAAGTATGCATTTGGTGCAAAAAGTGATGAACGTGCCAATTTCTTGGCATAAAAACACAAATGCACATAAAGTACAAACATTTGTGGTAATGTGGCAAGAACTTTCTATGCATTTTGTTACAGCTGATGCGTACTTCATTTGCAGCGTAAAGGTTAAAATGCAGTGATTTGTCATAAGAGCGCAGATGCATACGTACTTCATGCGCATTTGCACTCGTATACCAAGAAATTCCCACGCGTATCGCTTCATAAGCCAAATGCATTCTTGCGTATCAGTTACGTGCATCCCTGGTTATAGTGCAAAATACTACAACTTCTTTAAGGATGACACACAAAGAACGCTTATCCACGCCAACTAGCTACGCTATTTACACTGATACAAGCCCGATTTTCCGCAGAGATAGCCGAGATTTAACGTTAGCCGTGTTTTTCGAAAGCCAAGCACAAACTGAGCTTGCAAGACCTCCCCGGGAGCGTGAGAGCAGCTTGGTGCTGGAACAGACCTCATTGTTCCTGGAGGATGTGACCGAGTCCCCAGCTGACCGAGCTCAGGGGGCCACAGATGGCTGAGGATGTGCGCTCTCACACATGTGCTAACACATCCCCAAAACACATTCATAAAACGCTACGCCCCTCCCCCCTAAACGCTTAGTTTACGTTTCAGATCGCAAGGCTGTTTTTCTTCGGTCGCTTGTTGTCAAAGTTGACCAAAGGGGCCCTTCTGTTAATCCGTCACGCTGCGTTTGCGTCTGCCAGAGAGCGTGACTGCGAGCCAGAGGGATTCCAGCCCAGAGCTTCGGAGGGACAAGATGAAAGAGAGAGTCATCGTACATGGGGAGCGGACCCTCGGTGCCAGGCGGAGGGGGCACCGCCCACCCACACTCCCACAGATCCTTAGGAATGCAGCGGCACTCTACAATGGGGCGGTGGGGGTTAAAAGCCATATTCGCAGCCCCATCGCATTCCTTGCTGGGGTGGCTGCAGGTGAACGTGGGCCTAATTACGGCACGTCTGGACGCCCTGCACAGAAAGGCCCTCGGCGGGACACAGAGGGCCGGTCGCTGCCGTTTCCTGCCTTTCGCTGCCTCGCCCGGGGCTGAAAAGGCATTTTCACTGGACCTGGGAGAGGTTCCACGTTAAGCCCCCTGTTCGACGGCTTACGTGATTCAATCCTGCTCTGCCGGTGGTGAAAAAATGACACAAAATGACAAGTAGGTAGCGCAGTGGGTTAGGTCTTGATGGCCGTGATTGGAAGGTTGTTGGTTCAAACCCCATCCGTCACATCCCTGTTATGCCCATGAGCAAGGCCCTTCACCCACCAAAACAATGTTATATGATTCCTTACACTTCCCGCATTTTCTCACCAGACAGTGTTAGACCCTCATTAGCCTTGGGGTAGCTTTGCAGAGCAGCGCCAGCCTGCCGGAGTCCAGTATTAGATGGACAGAACATCCGTAATGGGCCAGACGCCGCACTGGGGCTTTTCCAGCACCCGCACGCCAGAAGGCTGCTGATGCAGCAGGGCAAGAAATCCATCCAGCTGCTGGCAAGAAATACTTCTCATCACCTCACATCTGCGTGCTCCATCTAGCCTTGGACCACAGTTACTGGCAAGCAAAACGTTTCCATGCACAACTTAAATATTTCCTCAGCCACCCTGCAGGAAGGAGGGGGGGGGGGATACTGATTGCCGTCATACAGAAGCAGTAGATAATATCTGCACATTTCCTCCCCAGCAAAGACAGTTTTGTTAAAAGCATCAGCACACACATATTGATGTCTTCCATCACCTGTCGCTCATTCCTCTCTAAAGCTCTCTCTGGCTGTGATCAGAAATAACAGGGAGCGAATAGCACACTGCTTCATTTTCATATTTTAACACCGGCATGCAATGCAGTATGATATTTTTTCTAGGCATCCGTACAGGTGATTTTTTTTAAGGTCACTCATACACTGATGAATACGGGAACAGCCTTTGCTGATAGTCATGCGACCATGAACTACTCTGCGTCTAAAGCTGTGAAGGCAGGGCTGTGTGAGGCTGTTGGGGTGAGAGACGGTTCAGGCTCTGGGAGGTCGACAAAATCGTGATGGCTGCTCGGTGAGGTCCTACCCACCGCACACAGGTTCGGGAAGGGTCAGGAGTGAGTTACGACGCAAGAAATTAACACACTCCCCACCTTTCTGGACATCAGACCCACCCTCCGCCAGTGGTCATTGGTAACTTCTGCCGTTGAAAACTTCCTTGTGTGGTAGTGAAACGAAAAAATGCATTTTTGTTTACTGTAGGGGAGGGGGAGATTTCACTGCCAGTATCTGCAACACACAACCAGGCTTAATAAGGGAAACAAGGCACTGTACATCTCGAACGGCCACACGGTTACGAAGCCCAGGGCTAAACGAGCTCAGCTCTGCGAGGAGCCAAATAGGTCATCGCTTTGAGTCAATGCTTGACTGCTAACGTCTGCTGCAAATGGGGCACGCTGGCCGTGAGAGGCTCGTTTGCAGCGCCCCGCCTCAGCATAACCCTGAAAAGAGCCGCTGCGCTCCGCCTCAGATTGCTCAGGGTCGATAATCAGGAATTTCTGAGCTACCAAATTAAAATAAGTGAGCGGACATGAGATGAGTGTGATGCGGAGGTGAGCGTGCGACACCTCCTCCGGGAGAAGCGAGGAGAGTCACTTACGGAGATGTCCTGTTTCTGCCCACCAGAGGAGTAATAATAATAATAATAATTAACAACAAGATCCTCAATAATTCTCAGCATATTCACCATTTTATAAGCACTAAATACAGTTTTTTTTTGTGCTCTTCCAGCTCCCTGCGCCGTCATTGAGGGATACCTACACAAGCAGGTCACTCCTCGTCTGGGACCAGAACACAAGCCTGTTTACTTAAACCCCAACATATGAAAAAGGCTTTGTTAAGCTCGCCCAAATGGAAAATAAGGACAGCCATATTTTTGTCTGAGATGAGTCCAGCTGCGATGGTGGGCAGAAACAGCTAGTTCCCACCCGGCCGAGGAAGGTAACGTCAACATCTGTGAGAAAAAATGGCAGACAATATGTAAAGTCAATCCCGTCAGCTGAATTAAACAGCATTTTGAATTTGTATTTCAATTTCACACCAATGATGTTTTTCCATTCCTCTTCCAAGTCGTTTCCATAATGAAACAAGTCAGATGGTTCCTGCCAAGATAAATCTAAGGCACACAGTCTCCAGTCCTCTCCAAATAGCTTAGCTATTTCTTTTTTATTTATTTTTTTTAACTATTTTTTGGGCACTGGCTTTCTTCAGAAGTCAATGACGTCACACAATCTGTGATTAACAAAACAGAATCGGTGATTAACAGCAACCTGAAAGGACAAAGGAAAAAAACTACGAGTTTTTTTTTTCCCCTCTAGAGATTAATGTGGTGCTAAGCAACAGCAGACATGCAGTTTGTACAGGATCAGGACTGTTTTTTTAATCTCTGGTCCGGCCACAGCAACAAATAGATGCGAAAACAAAGGGGACATTTAAAATATCGGAGCGGAAGGAACTGGTTCCCTTGCTGAACATACAGGTGCCGAACAATGGCAGGATCGGACCGGGGGAATCACGCGATACGCGATACACCTCGGACGAATTTTTCAAACGGAGGTGGCCTAAAAGTTATCATGAAAAAATAATATTACAGGAGGACGCCGCCATTATCGTCCCAACACTTCACTAATGGCTCTAGGTCACTAGTACTTTAGCGACCGAGCACAGAGGGAGAATGAATCAGACTGGCATGGACGGTTTACAATGTCTGCAAGACAAAGGTGTAAGGAAACTATACACACATTCACTTGTGTTGATGCTGTATATTTACTAGAGAGAAAAAAAATCATCATCCACACTCACACTTGATTAACAAAGCCTTTCAGTGGAAAAGCATTTTGTCTTGATCCATAAATCCTTTTCAGGTTCTGTGAGCCGGATAGAGCTAAAGGGTGATCCGCGAGGCAACCTGCTCAGGTTATACAGCTGTCTCCTATAATGACACCAAGCTAATTGGAGTAATCACTTTCTAAGCATTAAAATGAAGCCAGTTGGGTACGCTGGGGAGAGCACATGAGTTTTGGAAATGAGAGCACTAACAGAATAGACAGACAGACAGGCAGAGAGACCATCTGAGAGGGACAGTCTAGCAGGCAGGTAGACACAGACTGAGACAGGCAGGCATATAAACAGGCAGACAGGCAGAGACACAGACAGGCAGGCAAACAGACAGGAAGGGACACAGGCAGACGGACAGAGACAGGCAGAGAAAGGTAGAGAAAGGCAGAAACAGGCAGGCAGGCAGAGAGACAGACACAGGCAGGCAGAGAGACAGACACAGGCAGGCAGAGAGACAGACAGGCAGAGAGACAGACAGGCAGAGAGACAGACAGGCAGAGAGACAGACAGGCAGAGAGACAGACATACTCCACAGTATGACTAATACACATGAATCCACAAGACACCACTGAGAAACTGCAGAGAAACCGCAGCATCACTCAGGGACTTATGGGCCTTTTCAGAAACGTGCCGACTGCATCTGGCCTCTCGCCGTGTCCCCAGCGTCACCCTCGGCGCCGAGAGCTGGGGGTCCGGCTCGGTTCAGGGCCACAGCATGCATGATGCATAGATAGAGAGTCGGCATTGCAGACGGAGATACGGAGCCAAGGAAGAGTGGCGAGGAGCGTCTCCATCCTATTTACCGGCTCTCAGAATTCCAAGGGTTTGGCAAAAGGACGACGCTTCTTGCGGGTTTTGAGAAATGCAGCTTCACAGCAATTTCCAAGACGCTCAGGTGACCTCAGTCAACAAGGCGGGACCTCGCCGCTACTTTTTCACGTTGTTCAGGAAATGGGCCAAAGAGGCCTGGCACGCCGGCAGGACAGCACCCTGAGCAGAGAGCACTCAGCACAGACGCTGCCATCGCGACACCTTCCATTCATTATTTATCGGCAGATTTGCCTTCAACCCTTTAGATTGTCTTCTATGACCCTTTAACTATTCAAATGGTGCATGGTGGGGGGGACATGCCTCAACAAAACTCAGAAATGAGAAACACACCTGATTGCCCTTATTGCTGGAAGTGAGGCCAGGCTTCTCGCCAGAAGGGGTGGGGTCTGGGGGTGTATTCTGAGACTTCACAATTAAAAGAAATGAAATGATGCTTTATTATATCTGTATGCTTCTTTTCCCATATCCCATCATGCTCTCCTTTGAGATGCACAAACACACATATACACAGCTGATAGTGACGCTTTTAAGTCCGAGCGCAGGTCAGGCCATTTATGTGGGGCATCCAGGGAGGTTAGGGGCCCTGGTCAGGGACCCAATAATCATGTGCCTATTCGGTGACAAATGTCCAATATTTACGTCCATATGTGGATCTTGCGAATCCATACCCAAAACTTGCACAGTAAGTTTGTGTAATAATTACGACAGTATGATAGTCTGATGCTTCCAGTAGAGCGCGGAGCATGGGGCAGTGAGGAAGATGAAAAATGAAGATGACCCCTCATCAGCGTGTGGACCTGCATCCCGGCCAGGATTTGCTGCTCCAGGACGGACCGGCGTCCACGGCAGGTCATGCAGGGTGAGCGTGGGACTAAGACGGGCCAGAAGACAGGCCCCGGGTGACTGACAGCCGCTTTCATTGTTTCAGTGCTCAGCCCTGAGCGGGGGGAGGGGGAGGGCTCTAGTGGAGCATACAAAAGGAAACAAAAGTGGCAGTGTTCACGGGATGGGGCGAGGCACAGACACGGCTGGATGACAGACAGCGAGGTCCCCAAAATGGCACACGGAGGAGCAGCATTAAGCTCGGCGCTCCGGAGGAGGAGGTTAGCCAGGGAGAACAAGCCACGGGGGCAAAATGACCCCATGGGGAGACACGCAGGATGGGAGCGAGACGGAGCGCGTTCAAGCAACGGGGGCCTGCAAATAGCGGCGGAGCATTCAGGGTGGTGGGAAAGTGGGGGGAGGGAAGGCGGATTCCCACTGAGCCTGGCATAAAGACACTGACAGGGTCGGGGGGGGCGTCCCTGAGGAGCCCCTGCTCACAGTGTGAGCCAGGAAGACGATTACCTTGCACTGAGGTGCGACTGCCTGTTGTGGGGGGGGAGGGGGGGCACGACAAAAGCCGTCTGTGGGGGCGGGGGAAGAAAATACAAGGTGTGTGTGTGTGTGTGTGTGGGGGGGGGGGGTAGTCTCAAACCTTCTCATTGTCTGCGATGACTTCTGCTTTGATTTCTGTCACCATTAATGACACACACGGATCGTCGGCACAACTCACGCAAACTGCCACACGTCGACCAGTCGCCTGAGCCCCCGGCGAGCCCGCCCCCCAAACGACAAGCAGATCAAAGGTGGGCGACAGCGACGCCGACACGCGAACTCACACAGGGAAGTCAGAACTTCCACCGCGGTGGCGGACCGCCAGGCTCCCGCCTGGGTCTGGCTCCGCGGGACTCGGCAAGAAGCCGGTTCCCCATAGCAGCCTGAGAATTAAGCACCTCGTCGAACTGAAGTCCTGCTCACGGCTTATTTCTTTTTTCGCCGAGTGCCTGATAAGACGGCAGCCGAGATCCCACCCGATTTATTCTAAGCTCCTCTCCGGGACACAGACACTGTGGCATTTCGCCGTGAAAATGAACATCCGTGAATCCCGGTGACAAACACTCAGCTGAAACTACAGAACATATATTTTATACAAATGTGTGTATATATTAAAATATATTCCAGATTCCAAGCCTAGAAGAGCTTACAGACTTTCTCTTAGGGAGGTCGTGTTTGCATATAGATGCGCCGCAACCCACGGAGATCGATGCATATTGTTGCTGGAGAAAAACGTGTCACTTTCTCATTCAGGTCAATACTGATGCATGGTTAGGTTCTTGTGCACCGGTGGATGCACCATGCAGCACGAGATACCTACAGAAATCACACTCGCTTTTAAGCATCCCCCACGAGAAGCTCGCTGGCGTAGGAAAGGTTCATCAGTGCCACGAATGGGCACAATACACAGCGACGCCGAAAAATCGCGGCGAATCGATCGGTAACGATTCGCTCGTAGGTGTAAAGGTGAGCCTCTCCCACCTCCCATCTGCGCTCCGCATCACAGCAAGCATGTTAAAAGGTAATAATCTGATATTTAGGATGGAAATGGCAAAGGCCTGCCGCAAAGACAGGAGAAAGAAATATGACTCCGGGAGAAACATTCCATCCATTTTTCAGTAACTGCTTATCCTGCATGAAGCCGCATCAAGTCTGGTGATCCCAGTCGATCACAGGGCACACACTCAATCACACACTCAATCACACACGCGGGGCAATTTAGAGATTAAAATTCACCCAGGGTGCTTTTGGACTGTTGGAGGGAACCGGAGTACCCAGAAGGCAGTCGTGCAAAAGTGGTGCACGAGAATCACGCCCACCGCACAGACCAGGCGACGTCGCACAGAAATAAAGCGAGAAGATTCTGTTGGCGTCGCTGCTCTGCTAACCGCGACGCCGCACAGCGCTAACTGGCTAAAGGCGCGGCGAATCCTGCCACATGTGTCTGGGTATCAGCCACAGTAACCTCAGTGCCCTTCCACAACACCGTTTCCATGGTTTCACCCAAATACGAGCGAAGGACGAAGCAAAGCGGCACGTGGTTATTGGCTTCAACAAAACAGGTGCGACGGGGTCCTCCATCACGCTTATGGGGGCAGAGTATAGCTGAAATGTCAGGGGTACCTGAGGTGGGACGTGAGCCTCGATGATGCCGAGTTGGGGGACAGCAGGCGGGCGAGCTAGAGAGCGAGCGGGCGGCTCGGCGGGCGGCTCGGCGGCGCAGACCGAACACTCGCGGAGGAGGCTGCGATGGAGTGAGGCCAAGACACAAGTCGCTTCAAGCCGGAGCAGCCAAAGCAGGCAGCGAATGGCACCCTGGAGCTTATCTCACAGGATATCATGCCCCCCCCCCACCCGTCTCTGAGCAGAAACAAAAACGGACTTTCAACCCCGACATAATCCATCACGCTGCTACAGTCAAAGAGCGGATGTTAAACGAATCAAAGGCGGAGGATGGCTGCGAGACAAAGAACGTTTCTTCAAGAATTTTATTACTTAAAAAAAAGTTAAAATAATTACAGATCAGAAGGCAGCAGTAAAAAAAAAAAAAAAAAAACTATACAGTAGGTTCTCTGTGGGGAGTGAATATAGCAGCAATGGAGGGGAATGTTTCCTGGGGGCTGGATCTGCATCCTTATGCCCTGCAATTCAAGGAGGTAGGGTACTGAGGGGGGGGGCTTCAGTCTCACAGGGCTGTGGAGACAGTCGGGGGTGTATTTAGAGATACTATATTAGCAGAGCAAATTTTATGCTCTGTGTGTGTGTGTGTGTGCGCATGAAAGTATCATATGCTATTACTTACTGATCATTTTCCCCTCATCAGAGTAGCTGAGCAACAACACAGGATACAACAGCCAGGAGATGAGAATGAGCTTTAATCTGAATGACGTGAGCATCAGCCCCCGGAGGGACAGGAGCCAGAGCGAGGCCCGTAATATTAACCCCGCTCTCAGAGCGCCGGCCGCATGCCGTCCCGCACGGACGCGGGACCTTCTGGGTGCTTCATCGGCGCCAAGCGGCACGCCGTAAAAGCAGCTCTCTCACTCAGTGGGCATGGGAATGAGAGCGGCTTGCAGCTGGGGAAGCAGCGGCCCTTATCAGGCGCGGAGAGATTACGGGAAGGAGAAGAGGGTGTGCATGTGCGTGGTGGGGGCTCTGCATGTGATGGCGTTCTCGCGTGCCACGGTGCCCGGCCGCTGACTCATGCCAGGTCACGCAGAGCACTTGTGTTTGGGCAGCGCCTGTCTCACGCCACCCCTTGAAGAAATCGAGGCTGAGAACATTTCGGAGCTCCCCTGCATCAAAGGATCACCGTGCTTGGGGTTTGGAGAGACGGGCAGGTGCCATCCATAGCGGTCCAACAAAAGAACCCAGGAATCCTCCTGAGTGCCCCCTTTCGCCTGCCGGCTGCCCTGCCACTCTCCATGTCCTTCACGGCATCAGCAAAAGGCCCGCCTCTTCCTTCTGGGCCTCCTCAAGAACAGGTTCCCCGTCCAACGAAAGAGAGAAGATACCGGAGCCCGGCAACGCCCCTACATTAAAAGCCGGCCTGTTGACGGCAGCAGGCCGTCCAGCAGGTCGTGGCCGCTCACATCGTGGATGCCGAGGAGGATCAGGAAGGCCTGCAATTGCATAATCCAGCGCTCCCTTCCACTGGCTGCCAACTGATATATATATTTTATGCATCTATTTTAGATTAACAGAAGAATATTTATGAATACTCCCTGCCCTCTCCACTGCCACTCATACGTGGATTACTGTCAGGACTGGCTCTCATGGGCGTCCTCGGGATCCGCCCCCCCCATCTAACAGCATCCAGATTGCCGTGATGATTGCTTACGGGAAACGCAGGCATCGACACAGGTGCTACAAGGAGACCGGCTGATGCAGGTAAGTCGTTTAGACGCTCGACGTCACTGTTTTCCAGGGTCAATGCTCCAGCACTGGATTAATAGACACCCATGTTACCCGTAGCTGTCTCTTTGCAAGACTTAATCAGACGATGTGGGTAATTACAAGAGCTCCGTCATGGGGGGGGGGGTAGGCGGGCAGCAGGCGCGGGGGGTGATTTGCAGCATGGCCCGCATGCCGCCACCCCCCTTTCTCTCATCGCGAGCTGGCTACATCGCAGCCATGTCCTCCACGCGCTAACCAGAGGGTCACCAGCATGACTGGGTGCCTTTCCCCTACAGAGTCCGGTTCATAACCGAGGACAGTGGGGACAGCAATCCCTCCTCAGGAAATAGGCAACGCGGGGGCCCGCCGGAATTCTGCTGCCCCCCGCCCCCACTCGGGCCCTGGCTCATTTCCTGGCCCTAAAAATCCATAAAAAGCAGGTAAAGTATAAAAATAGGCGTCCCCACTGAGCGCGAGCAGTGTGAGGGAGCAGCAGCTGGTAGGCAGTGCTTACCAGGCACAGCGGGTCGGCCACGTGAGCGATGGGCTTCAACCCCCTCCTCCCCCCAAAAATATGAGGGCCCAGTGGTCTGGGAAAGAGAAACGGCCTCCTTGGAAAGGATGAGCATTTTTCCACAAGCAAGTCAGTGACTCCCACCAACCACTTAATATGATTAAAGAGGTTCTTTCTCACACACACACACACACACACACACACACACACACACACACACACACACACACACACACACACACACACACACACACACACACACACACACACTCCCCTTCGTAAACTAAGCAAGCCATTTAAAGGCAGAAATACCAGCTTAAGTCGTATTTCGTTTAGATTACTGGACAGACTTACAATACGCATAAAAAAGTTCCACCTCCCAGTACAGGGGGTGGCTGGGCGGGAACGCTGACCCCAGGAGTTGCCTCATGAAATGCATTTTCCAGTTGAACCCCCCCTCCGCCGCAGACACTACTAAATGCGTATAAGCTCCGAGAGTCTGGGTCACAAGCCCGGCTCAGGAACACAAAGCACCAACTGTTGAACATGTCGTTCATTCCTGCCCCTCCCAAAGCACCACCATTAAAAAAAATAGCTATAAACTCAACGCCAGCCTCCCTCGTTCCGGACGTTTCCGTAATGGGACTAGACAGAGCCTCCACACAGCCTGTGGTGATCCCAAAACACCATCCTAAGAGTAGGGGGGGTGGCTAGGGGGGGTTCAAGGGGGTTAAACTCAGTTCATTTGCCGGAAGGCGCAAGAATGCTGCCCACCGCTGAGGGTATTAACACACACCTTCTTCCAGACCCACAGCCGAGAGTTAACAGGGGTGCGATGACTTGGCACTTTGAAACCCCCCCCCCCCACACGCTCCCGCCCCTAAAAAGCCACAGGAGATGATAATCGTTACTTAAAAAACCCCCATCGGCCGGCATGATGACATCATGTGCTTTCTTGGCCTGGCGGCATGGAGACCGGTCGTCTGCGCTGCCAGAAATAAATGCACAGTCTGGTCTCCAGAAGCGGAAACAGAATATTTCCCATGCTGCCTTGCAGAATTTATTTAAATACATACTGTGAGTATCAGCCACTATACAGACACCACGTCTTTTATTCTTCCATTAAACTCTAACATAGACGTCATGCTGATCTAAAAACCAAGGGCCAGCTCGCCCCCCCACCTCTACGGGTAAGCCTCCCCGGCGCGTCGATCGCTGAAGCCCAGTGCACACAGCATCAGGCCGCCGTTTAGGGACCGTTTAGCCGTTTTAATCTGGCGGGGTATCCCCGGCTCAGAGATGAAAGCGGCCTTCTTCCGGGGGCCTGAATAGACTGGCTGAAAGCCGTGCCGATCGCCGGCGACAGGCCCCCCCACCCACGGCCGTGCGCGGCCCGCTTGTTTACACACGCATCCCGGCGGCGTCGGCATTCCGGGCACGATCACAGGCCACGACGGGAGGATTCTCACGCTCCCCCACCCCCATCTCAACACAGTTACCATACGGCACGCCTCACTCCCCCCACACACACACGCAGAGCTGCTGCCACCCCTCGTCCGGCACACAACCAGCTCAGTACTGCCACCAACAGGCAAAGCCCCAAAACACACACACACACACACACACACACACACACACACACACACACACACACACACACACACACACACACACACACACACACACACACACACACACACGCAGAGCTGCTGCCACCCCTCATCCGGCACACAACCAGCTCAGTACTGCCACCAACAGGCAAAGCCCCAAACACACACACACACACACACACACACACACACACACACACACACACACACACACACACACACACACACACACACACACACACACAGGTCTCAATCTCCTTCACAGCTCCGGAAATCCCTTGACCTGCCCTGACCTTCTTCCAGCTAGACAAATTCAGTAAGAGGTTAATAAAAAAAATAGTTTCTTACCTTTGTTGAAGGAACCCAGCACCATCCAGACACATGGAGAAAAGAAAAAGAAAAAATAGATTCTGATTAGGTGTGATTGTACCACTAAACCACTAAAGGAAAACACCAGAATTAATACATATGTACATAAAGGCAAAATACAGAGGAGCTCAGGACTGCAAATGTCGGCAAGCGCATGAGAGACTCTCACGCGGCTCTGGGAGCGAAGTCCCTTCACTTCCATTGGGATTCCGGTCTGGCCCGGCACTGATCTAGCGACCACGCGGTGGGTTTGGGCGGTTTCCGTGTTAGGGCACCTGGGACCGCGGGAACCGAGCTGATCAGAGTGACTATCAGAAGCTGGGAAACACTGATTTAAGATGGGGGGGGGCTGTGTGGGGGACAACCTGTCCTCCTTTCCAGGTAGAGCCGTTAGGTCCGTACTGCTACCTGAGCGGTGAGTGTCTATGATCCTCACCCTGCCCGGAAGCCATCTTCCTGATGCCTTGAGCTGAAAACAAGTCACATGGGACGGTACTTATGCTTTGTTCTGCCGCACTGGCGCGTGGAGAGGGGGGGCACCGACAGACCACATCCCGCCATTAAGCCGACATGACGTACACAAGGTGGAATTCTGTAGACGCGCGCGGTCTGGCCCAGTTCAGATCGAGACTCTATGTGAATGACGAGAGTGGGAACAGGAAGAAAAAAAAAAAGACTGGAAAGAAGCGGAACGTGGGGTGTTTCCATCGCAGACCACCACGAGCTCCCCCCGAGCATCCACCTCCCCCTGCCCAACCCTGATCCAAAGCGCAGCCTGCCGGCGTCCCAGTGAGGGAAATCCACGGCTTGCGGTTTGGCGAGCGCTCAGCTGACCATCAAAGGCCAGGACAGGGAGGCGGGGGACGGGGAGGCGGGGGACGGGGAGGCGGGGGACGGGGGCCGGGGGCCGGGGGCCCCTCTGCGCCCCACATCCACAGCGGCATATATTTCCATGGTGGAAAAACCTGCTGCATGTGGCATTTAAAAGCAACGGAATAAACCACGTGCTGAGAGCGAGGGGAGCGGCGAGAGAGAGGAGTCACGCCTCTGCAGGCCAACAGCCGATTCTCAAAGCGACGCTCATCGCTTTTCGGCGTCTTAAATACTAGGGTAATTTAAACATCTGTGATATACAGACAAATCGGTAAATAAAAGCAATTAATCAACAAACAACCCCCCCCCCCAATTCGTGCAACGGGATGTAGCATCACTACATGGAGATTGATCTCCTGTTCCTTCGGAATCGCGTCTGCAGGAGGAATATGTGGATAATTCCCAGTGGCTAAAATGTTAGCGCTCCGAGGCTCCGCCCCCCTCCCGACCATTTCCATGACATTTAAAGGGAACTGAACGATTGACATTTATATATATTACATATATTTTAATGGTATTCCGAACGTCTCACTGCACACAGCAAAACACACAGGCTGCCTGGATATATAAATATATATACATGCATGGGGAGGTGGACAGTATATATAAATAATTTTAATTTAGACATATTTTTGTTTAGGTAGCAGGTGCTTTTATCCAAAGCATTTTATCCACAGATACAAGCAGAGATGGACAGCGCATGGACGGACGGACGGACACACACACACACACACACACACACACACACACACACACACACACACACACACACACACACACACACACACACACACACACACACACACACACACACACACACACACAGCCTTCCCAGAGCGGCACAGCCAGCCAGGAAGGTGCACATGCCCGTTCACCCTGAACACCATCTGCACCCCCGTCTGGGGGACCCTCTGTGTCCTGGTGGGGGGGGGGCAGCAGGCAGCTGTGACGACCCGGACACTCCAGCACTTTCCGTGACGCGCTGCCTCACCTGCGACCGACCATAAATAGCACGTTGCTAATTAAGGGCTGCAGAACGAGGCGGGGGCCACCGTGGTCCTCCCCCAGGGCCAGGCGTGTCGCCTTGGCTCGCCGCGGAGGGACCGGCGGGCTCTCGCCGCGTGCAGCAGACGCCACGGTGGACTGAGGGTCATGTGGCGAAACACCCCCCTCCACACCTCGCTCGGTTCCCATGCCAACCACAGTCCACATACAAAGCGGAATTTTAAAAGCAAGACGCACGACCCAGACGGGACCACGCAGCGTGGAAGACATGACATCAGCTTCAGGGGAGAGAAGCTAGGACAGTAACAGACAAGCTGACAGACATCGCAAGCCCACTGCAGGGGAACCACGGAAAGGGCTCCGATCAAAGCTTGAACTGGCGATTGCAGGAAGATGCTTGTCTAGGTTCGGAAAATAAAGCCTCCATCACACCATAAAAGATGACATTTAAAGTTTCTGCTGAGCAACACCAGAGAAACTCGGTACTTAAAAGGACCTGGCTTTAGCGCGATCGAACAGAAACGGCTCTTATTGTCCACTGACGAGACAATAAGACAATTTAAAACAAGTTACAAATAAAGGCGGAACGTCGTTTAATTTACAGCTTTGAACGTTAACATCCGATCATTCAGACTGATAAAACTAGTGAATTTGATATATATTTGGCACATTCAATCCTAGTGCTCTGATACTCTACATGGCAAGAGAGAAGATGGAGAGAAAAATCTAGCATTTTTTCCCCTGAAACCTGTTTTAAAAGTTACAACAACAGGATCTGTCACTGTTTGTGCTTCAGTTCCTCACAATGCAAGGTAAACACAGGCCAGCTGGGGAAACGCAGCAGATCCAAGCACCGCTCACACACTTCACAGCAACAGCAACGCTGATGGTGGAGCACACTCCCCCCCCCCACCCCCACCCCCCTCGGGAGATTTCAGATCGAGCAGAACTTTCTCACAGGACTGTTCGGGCCTGTTTACACTGGGGAGGTGGGCTGAGCCTCAAATCACGGCTGCCTGCACGGACGCACCTCCCCACGTTCCCGTAAGCGATTAAATCAAAGTCTTTAACGACATGGAGATTCTGCCCAGAACCCTCAGTCTCCCCTCGACATCAACGGTCCTGACTGTACAGCAGCATCCCTTGGCTGCCCCACTACCTCTAATCAGCGAGAGACATTACTCAGCACGGCTCAGCAGGACACAACCCTTTCATTTTACTGCTGTCATTTAAAATCAGTGGCAGCCCCACCCCCAATCAGGCCCCGCCCCCCAATCAGGCCCCGCCCCCCAATCAGGCCCCGCCCCCCAATCAGGCCCCGCCCCCCAATCAGGCTCCACCACGTCCATGCTCAGCCCATCCTCTTTAGTGATGTGACATTGAATTCTCTTTGTCTCGTCAGACTCGGCAGCAAAGAGGCACCCTCGATGCTGTGGTGACAATGCACACTGTATCATGAATACCTGTGTACACCCCCGGCCCCTGAGATAATGGTTGAGCCCAGCCTGACTGAGGTTGCCGGCGCTGCAGCCGGACAGTCGCCTGCACAGACCCTTGCAGACAGACAGTGCTGAGAGAGGCACAGAATCGAAGGGCAGGCATAAAACGCAGCTGTCACAGACAGGTGAGGGACCAGGACGGCGCAGTCTTCTGCCGCTGGGTCATGGGGGGCACCAGCCGCAAAGCCCCTCCAGGCCTGAAACACAGCGGCGGTGACTCATTGTAACCCGACCCCAGGAAGCAGCTCACCGCTCCACAGGTTGGCGAGAGACCTCCTCTGTGACCTCCGACTTAATTAAAAGTTAATTTGTGCTCATCCAGACAAAGGGCACAGCCACACCCTATGTGTGACCCTCATTCCGTGTGCAATACCTCTGCTGGGGGGCACTACTAAAAACACCCAGAATGCGTCCAGAAAGAAGAGAGCCGTTGGCATGTGTTCTGACCTGTCAGGGGAGGGTGACCCGCTCTGTCACACTGCGAGGGGGGGGGGCATGTATTCATGGCCCGAGGTGCACGGAGGGGGGGGGCGGTGAAGCACACCAGGGAAGTGCACATTCCCAGCCTGTCTGTCTGCGTTCCAAACAAAGGGCCAAATCCATCAAGATGCTGATAGCCCCCCCCCCCAATGCCCCCCTACACACATACATAGATAGATACCCCCAGCTGTAGTACTGCTTGTCCTTCCTGTCCATTCTCCAGCAGTAGGGATGAACACCCCCCACCCCGCAGGGTTCACAACCTGCAAGGGGCAGCCGCTCAGCCAGGGGTCTCCCTCATGGATCTGCAGTGCTGCGTCAGAGCACAGCCACCACGACTGGACAAAACAGCCCCCCCCCGCCCCGCAGAACCGCGCGGAGATGGCCAAAGGGCCCATCCTGGATCAAACACACACATTATCCAGCACTGAACCCAGCACCTTTACTGAGCTACTGGTGGTGTGACAGGATGTGGAAGACCTGTGCAGGACGAGGTCAGTATTTTAAACATTTTATGGACTGGAAATAATTCCAACCAACTCGGGATTCACCAGGACAAAAATAAATAAATTAATTTTCCTCATTTATAAAGAGGAAATGAAGTGAGAGATAAGCACCAAAACAGGAACTGCTGATTGTGGCTGGGGAGGGGGATTCCCTGGGCCTTATAGCATCCTGGAGGTGCTGCATTAAGTCATTCAGGGGGGGCACCGCAGTATATACCCGGCAGAGCGCACCTTTGCCCGCTAAGCCCCAGACGTACTCGGAATCACACCCAGTGTCTCAGATAGGGCTTCGTTCTAATCCAGGCCGGCGGTTAAGAACACAGAACCTCTGAACCATAAAGGTTGTGGGCTTGAATACCACTAAAGGTGGCCTGCAGTATCTGGGTATGACACTTCAAACGGGATAAAAGAGAATGAAAACCTTTCGTTGCTTTAAAAGACAGCATTAGCTGAGCCACTGAGAAAAGCCCGAAATAAAGACAAGCTAAAAAAAAAAAAAAAAAATTAAACGCCAAGGGAACTTCTAGGAAACTAATTTTAAAGAAAGGGATTTACGTGCACCAAGCTGTTCTAGCACCCAAAATAAAGATGTTCTTGGAAGTGGTCCTTTAAAATAACTGGGGTGCCCCTCTCGAGGGGCTTATGTTAATGGGAACACACTTTGACAAACAAACAGCACTGCCGGCTTGCATACGATACATGGATTTTTATATCAATTTCATTTCATACTGCATTGCATCCATATAGGAGGTTAGAAGAGCAAAGCAAACAAGAGAGCAGTAAATAAACCTCCTCGGAGCATTAATATTATCTGGTTACTCCGCAATGTGACATTTTCATATAAAATTTCCTGATAAATAAAAATAAGCATCCTACTGCCTGGTGTTCCTCCCTCAAACACAAGGCAGGGGGCAAAACCTTAAAAAGGTGTGGCCCCGCCCACTGTGACAGTCACTTACCGCCTGTGCCCTCTGGGTGAGGGTAACCACCCCCACTGTGACAGTCGCCTTCCGCCTATGCCCTCTGGGTGAGGGTAGCCCCGCCCACTGTGACAGTCACCTTCCGCCTGTGCCCTCTGGGTGAGGTTAGCCCTGCCCACTGTGACAGTCACCTTCCGCCTGTGCCCTCTGGGTGAGGGTAACCCCGCCCACTGTGACAGTCACCTTCCGCCTGTGCCCTCTGGGTGAGGGTAGCCCCGCCCACTGGCACAGCAGCGGCTGCAGAATCTTATAACGCACTGGCTTGGGCACTACGGATAAATAGCAACGGCTGGCACTGATCTCCTCGGACACCGGTGTAAGGATGGGCCGCATGTCGTCACGTATTTAGCCTGCAGGGGGCCCGGTGGTGACCTTTGGGTAGAGGTGGGGGGAGATTCTCATGGAGCTAAACTGAGCCCCCACCCCCACCTGCTTCATGTGCAAAGGGGGGGCGAACATGTGAAAAGGTGTGTGTGTATATATATTTTATATATATATATATATATATATATATATATATATATATATATATATATATATATATATATATGCTACTCAAATCAAAATGCACATTTGCGAGGAAAGGAAAGTAAAACTGCAGATCTCTGCTGATGCAAGTGCTCATTATGCGAACGGGACACATCAGGAAAACTTCAGTGTGGCAGGGAGAGAGGGAAAATGCAGATTGGGGGGGGGGGGGGGGGGGGTTTAGGGGCTGCCAAACTGAAAGGTGCAGAGCAGAGCGAACCACAAGTTTAACAGCTTGTTGACTGCAAGGCGGCTCTGCCGAAAGGGATCAGGTGGCAGCCAGGGTATTTCCTGAGACGCATCAAAACGTCAGCCGCTGCCAGTCCACCGGGGAAACGTTTAATCCAGCACCAATAAAAGTGCTCCGACCGCCAGAGCCATAAAACACGCAGGTGTGTGGACGGCTTGTCCCTGTACCACCCCATCCCGAAACTCCATGGCGTGACAAGGTGGAGCATGGCGTAATGGGACGAAACAACAGGATGTGACATTCAGTAACACGTCTAATCAGGAACAGCAATGTATTACAAACATTACAAGAGAGGAATCTCATCAGGCCCCAAAAGGACGACGTCATCGTAATGGGGTGTGTTTCATGTATAGAGCAACGAACACTGACTCATGCTTATACAAGTGACTCACCCTGTTATCTAAACAAAGTATGCTGTTGGAGCACCTGCAGGAAATGGCACAGCTAATGACCACGCGGTCCTGCGAGCTATAATGATCACAGAGGAGTGTAGAATTAAAATTTTAATGTTACCAAGAACTGATGTAAACGAGTGCCTGACGCAGAGCCAGTGAAGGGCCAATCGGACTCGACGGTCAACCAGCAGCCCTGTCAATTTCTGCCTTAATCGCAGGGGAGGCATCGACGGGTCGAACAGCACGATGCTCCATAAAGCATGTCCATGATTCCTCTGACGAGCAGACCCAGTCACATCCTCCCCACCCCCACATTAGCTGGAAACAGGACCCCAGAAACTATAACCTGAAGAACTGTAACTATAAAATTCCTCTATTCTTCAGTAATTGCACTGCAAGGAGCGAAATAAAATGTTAGAATTAAAGCATTAGTTTTTAAAACCAAAAGCCCAGTGATGAATGCTTCAGGCAACGCAGGGCGGCTGCCCTATGACGTCAAACTTCTGCTCGAGCAGCGGGTGCCAAAGGCCATTAGAACCTGACTCCACACACTGCCTGAACCAACTTGGTCATATGCCACAGTGGAGGGGTTAAAAAAAAAACTACAACCAAAAGTTACCAATATTATTTCATCGGCAATCATGAGTTAAGGTGCTGAAAATCATTAACATGGTCTTTGCTACCCAGCCTTCAGTCAAGCGGTGGCCCCTAATCGCCCTGACTTCAAACATCATAAAAATATGATTCAGAAAAGTGCCTAGATCCACTTCATGCGATTTATAAAGCAGGTAGCTCTGCAGCAAGTACACGTCGATAAAAACATGCATGAGGATGCAAGTGCCTGGTGATCGATCGATCGGCGACAGACATTTTCTCCTTCGTCTACCATTAGTTATCATACATCATTATGTGCAGGACAGAATCTCAGATGGCTCCAGCCCTCCGTGACTACTGGGCAAAGGGGAGGGGGTCCTTTGGAGTATGAGTGTATACCCTTCGGTCTTCGGACGCGTGACCGTGGAGCGCACAGCAGCCCTGCCCCTTATCTGGTTTTACATAATTAAAGGTATAACGGTGAGAGAAAATAGTGACCATCCTTATCAGCGTACACACAGGAATATATATCAGAGGCGGCCGCATGTCTGGAAAGTGAACTTCCTGGGGAACCTGATGAGGAGGAAGAGAAATGCGTCTTTCTGCTGAAGAGTAGAAGGTGGTAACAGCGATCAGCAGTCAACTAGCCAGCTGGTGAAACCAACTGATACCAAGTCAGCCGATTGTATTCAGAGAAAGTCACTCGAATTAAAACAGCTAGAAGAATTATTTAGCCTCTCTTGAAAAGTTAACCCTTCACTTGGTGTTTCAGCTGCTACCAAGTGAATCTGAAACTAGGCAGATCTCAAAACCTGTGATACAAGCGGCAGAGAGGAGCCGTCCGCAAAAACAACCCTATTTAGTACGTATTGCTGACAAATGAAATGAATGGGCCTTCAATCAGAGCTTATGACCGCCGTCTCCCTTAACTAGCATTCATCATCTGGAATTATTCAAACAGTGATGACATAACACCAGGAAGCAGACTAATGGCATCCTACAATGCAACATAAATCACTGCCCTCATCGGTGTTAACAGCCTGAGCAGCCCCATCCAACCTCTCAAGCCCAATGTCTCCTGACGAGCCAGAAGAGCTCCTAACCTTCCCCTTAAAAGGGCCCCATTCGCGGTTTTATGAGTCGGCACATGATTAGATGGGACAGATGAGCCGTGTGTAACTACACAGCATGGAGAGAGAGCCCTGGCCAAAAGCTGACGAATGGCGGGAGGTAATTCACTGGGGTTCTTGAGGATCGCGGGGCCCGCAGTGCCGAACGCCAGAGAAATTCAGCGATGGGTCAAATCTCTGCCGGACTCTTAAATCCCCACACAATTGTGCAGCTGTGCCAAGGTGACCACTTAATTCCAAGGAGTAAAATACCCCGTCGGTGTGTGGCTGCGGGGTTTATAATATCAGCCAAAGGCGACGAATCCGCCTTGTGAGGATAATGGACAAGCTCCAGGAACGGTATTCTGGAAAGGAACTTTATCCTCTAAGAGGGATAGACCAAGGCAGATTTCTTGGGGTAATAGATGCACAGTGCTTATCGCAAAACACTATTAACTCATCATACTGACAATGCGCGATTCAAGTATCATCAAAAAAATAATAATCTTCAGGTTTAGGCAAGTCGTCGATCCAAATTTGATTTTTGCCCGAGCAAATTCAACGAAAACCGCGGATGAAGAAAACTTTACTGACAACCAGACTGTTATCGATCGAAAACCACAGGGCGGCATTCACAGCAAATCAGAAGATCAAGAAATCGTAACAAAGTCTAAAGCCCTAAAAGGTCCGGGAGTCAAAAGGATTTATATAAAAAAAAAATCCAGTATAAACCCAGGGCTTCTGGGTATTCTGTGTTAAGGTCACACTTTCTGTGAAAACGGGGGATGCAATTCTATGGTTTTAATCTTTGACACTGTTCACGGGCGGTTCCTCCAGCCTTCAAAGAGCATTGTGTCAGCTGGCTGTTGGATCAGCGTTTCCATGCTGCTGCTGTGCTATGTTTACTTCATTTACAGTTGCTTCCTTCAACAAATGAGATCACTGTCAGAAGGCAATTCAAAGGCTCAGCACTGTTAGGTTTATAAAAATGGCAAAATAGCAGAGCATCATGAAAATATAGGTGCCACGTGATCTTCTCTCCGCCCTTGAAAGGTATGTTTATGCATCCTCTCGGCTTTTGTGTTCTATACATTACTGCTCAGGGCTGTCGCGGCTGTGCAAGTCTCTGCAGAGGTAGCTAACCCCAACCATACATCGACAATTCACATCTTAGCATAATAGAAACCCTGCTTGCCTCTCTGTCTAGACATAAAGCATCTTACCGCCAACAGAAGCCAAGTGAGACAAAGTTACTAAAAATTAAAACCGAATAACATTCGTGTAACTGACAAACATGTAGGCAGTCTTTCAATTTGGCACGTTAACACTGACTGACTACAGACAGAGGCTGTAGTTCTGTTCTGATCAGAGGAAACAGCAAATATGGCTAATTATGCAAAATGATTGATCAAATCATTTATGCATGAGGTGTCAGCAGAAATACTTGTAGCAGTGTTTATTTCAGAGTTTACATTATTATTTTTATCTTTTTTAAACCACGATTGTCCGAGGTTACTATCATAAAAGTCCCCCAGCCACAAGGACCCTCTAGGCTGAATTTCGTGTCCGAGACCAGCGCTTCCTAACCGAGCCCCCGGACAGTCCACGGTTTTGCTTCCTCTCAGACCATATTGCAGATACGTGGAGTGTCCTGGGTTCCCTGGGGACTGTGTTGGGAAACGCTGTCCTAGACGAAAGACTTCAACTTCTTCCACAGAGCTAGATAAACATCATCAACCAGAATAAATCTGTCACGTGCGCCGTGAGGAACCCCATTCACTCCAAGCCCCTCCCCACCGCCCCCAGGGGCCATGGTCCAGCCCCACCACGCAAGGCAAGAGGGCCCCAATAAACGCTCGACGCTAGAACACCTGAAAGATCTGGCTAATATGGAAATGATGGTACTGTGCTTGTAAGCATTGCACACAGGATCATTTTCAAAATAACTTTCCTCATTAATACTTTATAAACAAGCATCTCAATGGCAAGGTTTCCCCTACTGGTTTTTGGCCTTAATTAAAGATTGATTTTATGTAAGGCTCTTCTCATGAATAAATGGTTTCAAAGGCATTTCAGAATAGCAAATTAATTATTAAACCCAAAGAGTCAAGGGCAAAATACAAGTGGAGTTCTTGCCAATTACAATTCTTATAAAAACAGGTAAAAGGGGAGCATACACTTCGTTATCTTAGTTACAGTTCAACGTAAAACCAGCCTTAACATGTTGGCATCCTATGGTTAATAGATAAGGAAGGTGGCCAGAATGTCAGATGAGTCTGTATCAGGACGGCATGCTTCCCACCGATATAGTGTTCAAAGACTGTTCTCCTCCTGCAGAGAAACCCACTAATTCCGGCAGACATTAACACAGCAAAGAGAAAAAAAACATAAGCCCGATTTAATGGGTAGAACATGAGGCAAAAAACAAAAGTGATAATCCATGAACATAGAGAAAGAAAAAAAAAAGCACAAACCATTCAATTTCAACTATCCATCTATGAGCCAACCACAAATAAATAGTGGTGAAAGGACGACCATTTTTCAACAGCTGCTTGGGGCTTAATTAGCAGACCAAAGAAGCCACAAAGCAAAACTCCAAGTTACTTCCCGTAGCGCTCGAGGGGAAACCTTACCACGGGTGTGACCTTCACCCCGGGCAACTCTGCATTTACCGCACTCTGGCCTCTTCCTTCCTTCCCAGACACTGAACCGTCACAGTGCCGCTCAAGTAAACTACATGAAACGGCAAATTCAACCTGAATAGCGCCATTATAATCACACGGGCCCTACTGACAGCCACCGGCGATGCTACACTTCAACCGCTGGGAGAACACAAAAAAAAAACCCAACAATGTCACCTCGTCCGGTTGGGAGCACATTTTAATGGCACGGTAAATCAGAGTCCCGGCGAGTTCCGGGTTACGGTTGACGTCGCGTGGCAAGACTGGGGGGGGCGAATGCTCATTTTGGGAGTCGTTCTTTTCTGAGCAGCAGACGACTAGAAATGGCTCCGGCTGGCAAAATAGGACAAATTAGAAAGGGGCTTTAAAAGTGATTAAATAAAATGTTCTTTGAAGAGCGGCCTTTTGTGGCAGACCCGCAACACAGGAGGGGCTCTGGGGAAAGATAACAATGGCTCTGACCTGGACTGGCAAATCTATATGAACAGCATCCAATTATTAAACAGTAATGGATGCCAGGGCGATAACGGCACTCTTTTCAGGGGCTGCTCCCACCCACCCCCCACCCCGCCGCTTCTCTTCACCTTTTCCATTTACTTTTATCAAATGGACTCGGCACAAAGAGGACCCCATATGCAATTCGCTGTGTGACATTTTCTTAATCTCCTCGGAAATCTCCAAGCTTACTTCCCACCCAACTCCACCACCCCCCCCCCTTCCAATCTCTCCATTATTTCTGAACTTCTTACCGGCCTGTCCTGGTTCTGTGATCAGAGCCGGTCCGACCTTTCTACTATACAAAAGACGACGCGCACGTTTGGGGGGGACCGTGGGGAGATGGCGAAAGTCAGGGATGTCGGGGCGGATCTGCAGATGGGCAGAGTGAGCAAACATCTCTCGACAAAAACTGCCAGCTAGCCCTGGATATTTATGACTCCGCAGGAAACGGCAGAGGAACAAAAGCGACAGACACGGCAGTATTTTAAAAACGTTTTTAAAACGCACACCTGAAATACTTTGGGCCAGCACCTTATTTGTGTGCAAAGCAGGGGCACCCAGAACGTTATTTTGTCAACAGTGAGACATCGCGCTGAACTTCGGATAGATCGGTGGCCCCGGAAATGCTGCATTCACTGATGCGATTAAAACTCCACAGCGCCGCTGCGAGCCGAAAACAAGGCCGGCAGGGGGGTGGGACACGGCGAACTGCGACGGCGACAATAGCCTGGGGGGCCAAGGTGGCCATGTGCTAAATTGCATCCGCAAACGGCCTCCCCCCCCCCCCATGGGGCCCCTGACAGATTTACATGGCCGTTCCGCTGTCTCGGGCTCCATGCTGCCTCCCCCTGGTCATCTGGACTCCAGCCTCATCACCTGTCTCTACTGGAAGTTAGAGGAACAATCATTTTACAAAAAAAAAAGAAAACCATTAAAATAGCAGCAGCAGATGCCTGCTCGTCACGGCAGGAGTGTTAATAATGTACGGCCTGCTTATTAAATTAGCGGCTCCCTCGTTGGCTATCCCACCCCCAAATGGAACAGGACACGGGTCCAGAAACTCCGTAATCACACAGTCACGGTGAGCACTATTACAGCGTCCCCCCCCCCCCCGCCTCATCCCTTCCACGGAATTAAAAGTCGCCAGCCTCCTATTCCTGAGGTGTCGGCGCCTGTTCTTCCACCATCCTCGCCGTGTAACGGTGTCCAGTTTCCCCTGCTGAACTTGCACTGGCTGCATCGCCATCTCTATTTATGTCAAGTAGAATTCATCAGGCAAGAGCACCAATGGAGGCGCCAGATGTCTGGGAACCGGATTGCGTGGGTCAGGGAGGAAGGAACCAAGGCTCTGCTCAATTTTTCCCTCCAAAACAAAATTCTAGCGGATCCACCCTATTCCTTTCCTTGGTTTTGTGCTTGGGACGTAGAGGCCGTTTCCATTCCCAGTGCCGGGTAAGGAGAATACCATTCACAGGGAGCGTGGGGCCTGTCGGGACACAGCAGATGCCGGGGAATCCTGGGCTGGACGGGGCAGGAATCATACAACCGAACATGGTTCAGCGGCAATTTCATGACCAGTCCCCGAAGGAGGCACAGAGAACTCATGGAGGAAAAAACAAATGTATTAAACTGACAAAATGTCGGAGGGAATCAGAAGGAGATGTTCAACAACACAGGCATCTCCGAGTGCAAGAGGTACGCAGCAAAGCCGAGTCGCTGGCAGTTAAATCGTCATTCGCGTTAACGTTGATGCTAACGGTTACATTAGCGGTTACGTTAGCGGTTACATTTCCGATTTGCAGTCCCACTCTCGTTGTCCACCTCAGATTTATTGGAGTTTAATTGTTCACACTGGCAACCGACGGAACACGAAGAACATCGATGACCGATCAAGACAGACTATTTTAGGGAAATACACACGATTAATTTAAAAAAGGTTTAATACATCGAGCGTGATTTCCAGTACACTGGAAGTGAGGCAGCCAGAGGGCAGGTCAAGGTTACTATGATTCAGTTAAGTTTCCCGTTTCCTGTTTTCCAGTGCAGCAAGGCGAGGAGTGGAAAGTAGGATCGCAGTCTCTCTCAGAGGAATCCATCGTTAACCTTCCCAGCCCCCCCACTCAACCACTGAGATATAACAGAGCAGTCGACTGCATCATATTCATCAAGGGATGAGTGTTTGATTGCTTTTTCAAGCAATTAATAACTACGTGGGAATCTGTGCAACAGAACACCAGTAGAACCAGACCATACTGCAGATCCGGTTAAACTCAAATGTTACTTACTTGTTAGGCAATACTTAAATTTCACTTTCATATCTGATGAACAACTCCCTTGTCTTAGGCTGTGTGAGATCTACAGCCTTCAGGCACATTCATCGGGCGAAGTAACGTGTGAACAAGGCTAGCCCCCTTTACCTCATGGCCAGCCATCTGAGCAGCGAGAGAGGGCTTTTGTGGGCAAACAAGGCACAGATGCTGCGATACCATCGATCAGTCACCCCTATGTCCAATGAGGTCTAGTTGCTCCATACAACCACCCCTGGTCTAAACAACTGTGCAGAAAAACAGCAGAATCCAGTGGGTCTTTCCAAAGATGTTTTGGTTCCATATTTCAGTTGGCCGGTGGTCTGGCTGACTGACTACAATGACACAGGGGTAAACCAAAAAAACCAACAAAAGCCATAAGACTTAATCCTTACTGGGAAAAGATGGCAGGCAAACCGAGCAAAGAGAGCAGTGCACTGAATCTGATCCAGGTTCAGATTTAGCAATGCTGACCAAGGGACTCCCACAGAAACCACAGAGGGCTCGGGGAAAAGCAACAGGGGCAACGAGGTTCTCTCAGAGGGCCAGAGGGCCTTTCAGACAGGACCTCGGCCCACTTCCAGGATCCCGGCCAGAACCAAATCAGCTTAAATGTCATGGTCGCCGCAGCAACACGACATCACTTCCTGTGTCAGACCCCACAGCTCCCTCCAAAGAGGTAGGTACAGGATTTAAATAAATAACAGCCGGGAAAATGAAGGAAGGTGGCAAATCCATTGGAAAATTGCCCCCCCCCCCATCCTACCCCTAAGGAGAGGGGCGGGAATCCCAGATGAGCCGCTCCCCTTGGCCTCTAGCGACGTACACATTACTAGCAATTACACGCCTTGGCGTCCACAGACACGCCCACTTTCCCTCTGTGGGGAAGTGGTCCCGCTTTGCAGACGCTGTAATAATCCACTCGTCTTGGCAAGTCTGGTTACGCGGCGGCAGCAAGAAAGCCAGGCAATATCGTTCTCCGAAAACTCAATCTCCGTGGTTCCATGGTGATTGAGCATCACAGGACCGTCACAAAGAGCAACACGCTCACTTCCATGGCATTAACTCCGCCCAACAACACAATCAGTCTCTTTACCGACGGACTGCCTGCAGATTGCTCTCTGCTGCCCGATATCCAGCATAAGTTGAAGTGAAGAGCTGAAGGCCATATTTCGGAGGCACGTGTCAGAAGGCAGGATGGCCATATTACACTTCAAACAACCATGGAGCTCTCAGGACTCTTTGCTTATTAAAACGGAAAAGGATGAGATGAGGAATTCACAGAACTCCAGGGGAAAATGAAGACCTGCATCACAACCCAGTTAAAACTCGCCTTGTCTCTCCTGCATCTTAAAAAACGAGTGAGAGTGCAACCACCAAAAACAGCAAAAACACGAGGTAAAAGCGCAGTTGTTCAAAATATTTATGAGGGGCATCGTGTTGGAGCCCATCTGCACTGTGGCTGATCTGGCCAAGCCGGAAATAGGGGGCAGATGACCCACAGGACCACAAAGTGGGTGAGGAGACTCACGGCAGGTTCTGTGAAACCAGAGGCACTGGGCAGGCCAATGAGGACGGAGAACCAGGGAGTGGAAAGCCAGCGACCTCCCTCCAGCAAACAGCCTGTTCCAATCAATCTGCAGCCTATACAAGACACGCTCACACACATGCAAGCAATATAGTGAAGAATGACTCCAGAGCCGAGGCGTGTAAAAACAAGGAGCGGGACAGGCAGATCCGAAAGGACTCTGGGAACGCCAGTTCTGTTACCAGTCCTGACGAGGAAAAGCCTCGCTGCATTCAAATCCCAGCTAATCCCCTGCCTTGGCAACTGTGCCATAATTGTGCAACTTCTCAGCTTCCCATGAATTAATTAAACCAGAAAGTACTAGTTTCCCACCCTGCCCATCGCACTATAAACCCTCAAGCCACCGTTCAAACGTTCGCAAAGTGTTTCTGGGCTGACAATATTTTTTCCCTCAGGCCGTTTTAATAAATACAAATTGCTCCCACCGAATCAGCAGGAGGAAAAAAATGGCAGCTAATTCCAGAGACCTCTAAACACAAGAAAGGCTGTACAATGGACTCGTCCCTCCACAGTGTGCGATTTCTTCCTCTTCTCGCTCTTGGACCACCTTGAAACGTTCTTTACCCGAGATCTGGCTGCACAGCACTGCCAGAGAGCAAATAAAATTTAGACAATCTGATTTAGATGTGAACTCAAGACCTCTTACATAATTAGAGTCGGGCCAGTGTTACTATACCAGCTTCTTGGTGCGGAACATGGGTCATGCCACGAGGTCATCCCATCACACTGGGGAACAGCTCCTTCTTCATAGGTAATGAGACTTAAGATACTGAGTCTCGCCAAGGTTAGATTACCCATAGTGCATGTGGGCCCATTTCAAAACAATGTGTAGTAGCACCAAGATCACCATCTAGTTGGCAGAGGGGAGCCATATCACACGAGCGATCGGTGGCCCTGCCATCGACATGTGAACATCTCCGTCTTAATGACATCAGCCCCACAAGTCTTGCATCTCGGCCTAGCATCTTCCCCAAAAGATAGTCCACCCTGGAATCCCCAGGAATGACCGTGTGCAACGCAAAGACCATGCAGCACGCATCCTAAGACTTCAGCAGCAAGAAGGACGAGGAGGAGAAGGAGAGTACTCCAGAGAGAACAGGCTATGCCAAAGCAGAACAGTGGAATAGGTCGTCGCTTCAGACACGACGATGGGTCTCAACATTCAAGGACTCTTGGTAATTATCGATCTGGCGACTCCTCCATTTAAGCCTATAAGTGCTTATACTTATACGAGTATTTTGTTGTTTTGGTTTTCCCGTCTTTTCTTGACTGGCATGAATGCCGCTCCATTCAAGTGTCCTTGGCATAAGGGTGATCGGTAACGCACAGTTTCTGAGCAAAGTACATTCACGTCTCATTTCTGGGTCACAGCATGCTGCTCTACCACCAGGTTTCCATGGAACTAAATGAACTAATCAATACCGATGAATTTCCTGATAAAGACTCGCATCACTGAATCACTGTCAGGACAGTAGAACTGCAAGTCTTGATTTACTTTGCTTCGCTGCATAACTAATGCGGGTTTCCAGCCAACAGCCTCTTTCAGCCACCTGATTCACTGGTTCCAGGGAAAGAGAGAAGTCTGGAAAAAGATCCAAATATAGAATATTTCAAGCTCAAATAAAAAGGGGTAAAATGAACAGGGACCAGAGTAGTGCTAAATCAGATGAGAAAATCTGCCAACATGTAAAGTACAGGTCAGCGTTTCCCAATGCAGTCCTCAGGGATCCACATACTGTCCACGTTTTTGCTCGGGAGCTGAGGGGGAGCAAAAATGTGGACTGTCTGGTAAGGAGCTCAGATGGGGCAAAAACATGGATCGACCCCAAGGACCGGACTGGGAAACACTTGTACAGCTTAAAAAAATTTTTTTTAAAACCCTCCCTACTGCAGATTCACACTCGGCGAGATTCTCAGGAGCCGAAACGGACCTTTGCTCCTCTTTCCTCCACTCAACACGCTCTCTTTGCACAAGCAGACCCAGAGCTGGCTAGGCTCCAAATGGCTGTTTTCTCCATGCGCTCATGCTGCACAGAATTCTAGGTGAAAGTATGTGGGGGTTACTGGGAGGTGCTTAAGTGGCAGTAAAGGGGGACGGCCTCCTCTAGCCCAGACGCTTCGTAAACCACCGCGTCTCCCTCCCTCTATCTAAAGACATAAATTAAGTAAAAGTAGGGAGGAAAGACAGAAGTTGTTTCCCCAGACTTCATCCAAGCGATAAAGTTAAATCCCTGCAGGAGAGAGTGAGTATCATCCCAGACCTCCTCCCTCCTCTCACCCCCCCCAAGCAGCCGAGGCAGTGATCCGCAGAAAGCCGTCTCAACTGCTATTGTTGCCATTCCGCCACCCTGCCCCCCACCCAGAGTTCAAAAGCGAAAAAGGGAGAGACAGAATCCCACCTCCGATTGGCTCTGCCGCTAAGGGGCGGGAGGTCACTGATGACCGAGGGGGCGGGGTTGGGGTGCCCCCCCCCCCCTTTTCCAGATCTAAATGTGCAGAGAGGACCTGGTGTTGACGAGGAGCAGGAGGCGAAAGACTTTGTGCAAACTTTCTCACAAAAGGCAGCCTGAGGAACATTCCTTGTGGAGGCCTTGAATGACCCATTTAGTGGATAAGCACCATAACACCTGAACTGGCAAATTTATATGGTTAAAACACCCCCCCCATCTGTTCCACACCACAGAGAACAGACATGCTGTCAGGAAAAGAAAAAAAAAACGCCCTTAAGCACATACTCGAATTTGTGACGCGTTCTCTCTCAAATTGGGTCACTCTTCGGTTTACCCAGTTTGTGAATATTTTGATTAAACTGTCTGGAGCACCCGCCAGAACAAGCACACAAACACTCAGGCGACTACATGGCACGGCGGCGGCCGCATGCACGCCGTGCCTTCGATATAATCCCCCGCGTCATTCTGGGCACGCCGGACAGGCCGTGGCACCCAAATGGTGAACCATGCCAGCTCTCCTGCCCACTGGCCTGCTCTGATAAGCACGGATTGTCATGCGTTTTCTTGAGAAGCCCGGTCTGAGTCATTACGGGGCTCGGTTCCAAATCTAGGAGACGGCTCTCCAGATAGCTCACGCACGCACGCAGCCATAAAGGCAGGCGGACGCTCGCAAAGTGGATCAGGCGCCAGCAAAAGCGGCACGGGCCTGAGCAATAGCTCAGTCGCTTCACAACTGGGCCAGAGTGGGAGGAAGGTCAACGGCACGGAAGCAAACACACACATGCGGAGCATCTTGGAAAAAAGGCGATAAAATATCCACAGCTTAAAAGCTCTTTATTTAACACATACCTTAAGAGGCAAAGAAAATGATGTATGGAGGTCAGGGGGCACCCAAAATGCACCCAATACAATGAGAAAACGATCACACACACACACACACACACACACACACACACACTTTAAAAAATTGTTATGCAGCTTTGATGAGGGAGTGACAGATTTCAAATGGCTTATGAATAAAAACTAAAACTAAACTCAGTGCCATATGATTGGGACCAGGCCATACCGCTTCTATGCGGAATTCATAGAAGAGCAATAGCATTGCTGTCATTTTTATTATTATCATAATCATCATCATTTAGTGCATCGCTAGGACAGAGAATATTCTAGAAGCATAAAATCAGAACATCGATTTACAACTTAAACCACAAAGAGACAGTAAAATGAGGACCTGACTCAGATTACATAAAAATATATACTGTACAACTAAAATTACAGCATTAAAGAGCACAGTCTGAATGTACAATACAGCAGCCGCTCATACTGTACGCACAGACACCGCATCCATAATTTATATCACTCTACTACTGATATAAAGCATGTTTTCTATCAATAAAAATCCCCACGGTGTTTTGTGGTTTATTCACTGTCACTAGCATCAGACTCGCCGATTTGACTTCACCCCCAAGAGCCTATTAAATCAAAGGGACTGTGCGACTTAAAAGGCATGTTAATGCGAGTTCAAGGGGAAATAAAAATGGCAGCGTTCCTTGCACAGATCCTCCCATGAAGCCACCCTGATGAGGCGAGTCAGGGGGCCGCAGAACCACCGTCACCCCCAGCGCCGAACCCAAATGCAAATGCGTGTCTCCCAGTACAAAAGTAAGGCACATCCACGGTAAGAGAGCTCCCCCCCCCCTCCAGGCAGGGGGGGGGGGGTCACCCGATCGTCCGCCTGTTCGCCCCCCTCGTCCTGTTTAATGGTCCCCATGAGTCCCGCTGGGTGACTCAGAGCTGCCTTTAACCACAGCCGTCCCACTCAACAACCCCCCACCCCGATAGGGTCTGCACTCAAAAAAATAAAAAATAAAAATGCCCCAAGCATAAAAACATAACAGCATCCTAATATGGCAGCGGTCTCACTCCAGGTTACCCACCAACAGGGTGAATCCGTTTCTTAACGCAGAGAGACCCATAAACACGGCCCATATGTCCTTCATCCCACGAGGGTCTGTAGGCGTTAGAGGACCGGGGACCACAACCCGTCTGACACCGTAAAGGTCGAACGAGGTGGAGGTCTTCCATAAAGTAGTTAAGAACTTGCAGGAAAGGGGGCCCGGCTCGCCTGGAGTTGGCCACCCATGTTCTAGCTGAAGATCCTCCAGCCCCATTGGCCAGGTTCTCTGGTGAGAATTTCCTTCAAGTTAATCCCACCACCGCGAATGTGGCCAGAGGCCTGCTGGCATCCTGATTTAGAGGGTTAAGCAGTGCTGGCATCCTGGGGACGAGAAGCAGGCGTTGAGGCATGGCTGCATTATCACCGGGTTAGGGGGGTGCCTGGCGTACAGCACACCGCTCGGGTAATTCCGATGGTATTTGCCTGATGAGCTCCCCCGTAAGGCCACAGCGCGCTGCTCAAAAAGCGCTAATCACTAATTCAGCACAAGTGATTTCCAGCTAATTACTTCGAGAGCATTAGCATCTAGCCAAGACCGCGGCTGCTGCTGCTTAAACGAGGCCGTCATTAAATATTCATGGGTTTAGCGACCCGGCAACGAAAATATTAACAGCAGCAAATACGGGAACATGCCCCAAAAATGACAGCTACACTCAGGCCGGGTGTAAGACACAAAGAGGGCCAGCCACACAGAGCCAGGCATGCTGGGATACGCTGCAGCGACTCGGGCCGGAATTAATAGCAACGGCCTCACTTAAAATTTCAGAGGAGGGGGGGACTAGTCAGAGCTATTTATAAACCTGTGTGACGTCACTAAACTCACCCAGATCCTACATTTCAAATTTTTATTCATTAGTAAATTATCTTAATTTTGAAAAAGACTTCTTAAATCCCACCCAGTACAAGGATGTTATAACATGCCACATTAAAGCAAAACTGTAATTTCAGAGCTTCATTACTTTAAGTGACACTCTACATGACAACTTTAAAAAGTCTTATTTGTGTGGGTTACCAGTCAATATTCCATCGTTACTTTACGAAAAGTTCCCGTAAAACAAACAGTGACGACACTGTACAGCTCGCAAGCTTTGCTTACCGAGTCAGTGGAGCCCGTACTGGCTCTTCCTGTATTAGTGGTGGATATTAATTATACAGTACTGGATTAAAGTACATACATTCTCATTCTGCAGAATTTCGCAATACAGAACTAAACCATGACTGGAAACTGGGGATCAGTGCAAAGTCCCACTCGGGAAAGCCGGGTGGGACGTCACGGGGTGAAAAGAGGACGTTGGACATACAAAAAAATACCCCGAAAAACCACAAGGGGAACTACTGCCGCAGGTAAAGGGACCAGACGGGTGTCTTTACGATGACGACACTCTACACAAACCGCAGGCACGTCGGATAAACGGCGTCGGACTGTCGTTAAGTACTCGTCATACAAGAGCAGCCATAAAAGCCACGATCAGGCACGGCGTGTAATTTGTACGCAATCACATAATTAATGCCCGAATTCCGCGGGTTCACTGCATTCTATAACGCTCCACCGTCGTTGGAGATAAAGCACGTTTTTCGTATTTAATCGTTCACTAAGCAGTATGTATTTAATAATGAAAAGCAGCAGAGATGATTAACATTAAATGAAGACTCTGGAGCAAATCCATGTTCAGCCAACCCACCCCCCCCCCCAACAAAAGTGTAGATAGAAATCAGTGAGGCATCATCATACAAGAAAACAGTGTGTTTGGGTCTTAAGTATTTTAACAGTGACTGCACTGTGGAGAACTTTAACAAGAAGTGAATGTCCATACTGAGTAATACACCAGCAGGCCGATTTGACATGTGTTTCGGTATTGGAATTTACTTGGTATTGCGAAAGTCCCTTCGAGGAAAAGGGGGGAAAAAAGCAATCTTGCATACCAAAGAATTTTTAAGAACAGATGCACAGGAAATGATCTATAATCTGCTATCAGTTGGAAAACTGAAAATGCAAATTCCGCTTAAAGGAGAAGTCGCCATTCCTGAAACACTGAACCTTTTTGGACTAAAACGTCTTTAAATTTGCTTTACAATCTGTTACAAAGGCATGGGACGGTGCTTTCAGCAGCATAGACCAGTTAATTTTCATTTGTTGTCTGACTGAAGAAATTACATTTCCAAAGAGAACGTGTTAGAATTGTGCTGACTGTAGCAACTTCCATTAAAAAAAAATAAATCAAAACACAGTGCTAAGACACTCTGGATGGGAAATAAAGTGCGGAGTCCCCTCAAGCGGTCTTATAATGCCAGTGTGTTCAAATTACTAACCTACAGAGTCATTACAGGGAGGAAAAAACGGTTAAGTATTAAATAGGCTGATGATGCAGGAATTAAAATGAAAACTACTAAGCGAGAAAATGCACCCCAAGAATATAATAAGAAAACCCTGATTCAACAGAAACGACGGTCAGAGGTACCTCAGCTATCCACCCCAGCCTCAGAACATGCAAATGACGCTGCAGCAAAAAACCATGGCAATCTGATGACAAAGATCCGGCCTCGATTTCCTCCGGTGCCCTTTGTGCTGATCATTTAACGTTCACCCTCCACAAACGCCAAATCTCCCCACTGCTGGTTTCCTTATGAAGTAACTTTTTTACAAGGTACGTCACTGCCCCAGAGGGGCCCCCTGCAAGCCCGAAAAAAGTCAAAGAGATGGACGTAGGAGGGGTAGAAACAAGGACCCAGTGATAGCAGGTTCTCACACTTTCAGACATTTCGTTGCTATCATTATAATAAATTGGCCCCACTTTTCCGTCCGTCATACCTAAACATGTAGATACACAAGTCACTCCACAGATTCCAGCACCCAGACACTACCAGATCCCTTTCCCACTGTCCTCTCCCACTACAGCTCAATTTCCTCTCTTCAAAGAAAACCTGTTATCTCATCACCTGTCTTTATCTCTGTGGTCGACTTTGATTTGAACTTGTAAGACAAAATTCATTGAGAATAATAATAATAAAAAAACATAACTTGGCACAGGCCTATATGATCATCGCACAGGTGAGATCGCGTATGACAGCCAGGTTTATGTGTTCACGTTTTTTATAGCAACAAATAGATCCCAGCACCAAAACCCAAATTCCAGACCTGGAAAAGTCAGTGAAAAAGTACCATGGCATATTCCCACATATAAATCGTATTCAACTTTTTGTGTGGCAGAATCGTACACGGGAATGCAACTGATAAGTGACAGAAGCGTGTTATATAGACCTAATGCACCACCAGTTCGCGCTCTGTTCTAAAGTATGACACCATTCTACACAATTAAAACAGCTGTTATTGCAATCCATGCCGTCTCTTAAATGCAATTATTAATATTAGCCTTATTCAACAATGTGTGCGCTTGCTAATTAATGGCATCCATTCCCTCATTCCACTGGGAATCTCCCCAGAAAAGCGATGCAGGACGGGGATGTGACTCAGAGTTTCCATTCACAGGAAAGCGGAAGGGCCGGAGAAAAGAGCGACAGAGCAGCCGCGATCACCGCTGTCTGGACAGCGATTTGCGTGCGATTGTAATGAATGGAAGTGGAAATCGCATTATTTCAACTGAAAGCACTCAGGAGAGCCACAGTCGGCAGGATCACGACGGCGTGCTGGGGAAAGTCTGCGGCGGCACTATTTACATTAAATGGCAGGACGAAGGTCACAAGCTGCCTTAAATGATTTTTTACAAATATATATCAAATTAAATGTTATTGATGCCGACCGGCACTGCGCTGTACAAATGTAATATGAAGCTTATAAACATGCACCGACTCCTGTACACATCCTAAACCACACTCCGATTTAAGCGCGACCGTTTAAAAAAAGTTGCACCTTTACTAAAGGCACAGGCGGTTAAATAAACAGAAGATGCATCCCGACGCTTACTTGTCATATTCAGCGTTGTCCCTGTCGCAGCGGGCGTCCTTATGCTTCTGCCAGTCCTTGCCGTGCTTGCAGGTGGTCAATAGCACCACGTCCTCGGCGTTATGCACATGATATAAGGCATTCCTCGTGTCGGAGCCAATTCCAGTAAGGTAGCGCTTCCCCTTGAACACCAGCATGTATTTCCTGAAAGGTGGGATGGTGTTGTATTTTAAATATCCCCGCTCCCCTCCGGTCCTGGGGTGCTCTTTCGAGAACAGCGGGATCGACACATCAAAGTTCGGTCTGAAGTTCTCAGTACTAATACTAGCCTTGGCCAACATGGCCTGGCCGATATCGAAGCCCAGATCTTCCGTATAGTCCGGCCACGTCCCCGAGTACAGGTTGAATATAATGTGATTCCTACCATTGTTCCAAAGATGTAAGCTCTGCACTTTAGTTTTTAGATTATGCACATACTGCGGTGACAGCTGATCCCGGTCCAGTGTGTCCAAGCTCAGCACGAACAGACATGCCTGTCCAGGATCCGAGGTGTAGAACCTGGAGCCCTCGATGGCCGACAGGATATTTTGGTAACTTTCAGAGATTTTCTCCCCCTTCTGCTGGGGATAAACGTAAACTTTAAAGCCGGTTCTTTTACACATGGAGAAATCAAAGCAGGAGTCCATGCGGCACCTCCTGCCCTTGTAAACGCTTGAATTGACGTCCCTCTTCTGCCTCGGTGATATGTGAACGTTGTAATCCTCGGTCTCCACCTGATCCCCGGGGATGAAAGCCTGTAAGGAGTCCGCGAAGTCCGGCCAGGACTGTTCGGGGTAAAACCCATTGCGACTGCGCTCGTCACGCCGGCTCGAGCTGCGGCTCGACGCCGGGACTTGCACCCCTCCGAAGTAGAACAGCAGAACAAGACATGCGCCGGCAGAGAGCAAAATTAAATAGCGTTTTTTGGCCTGCATGTGTCCTGCGATCTGAATCGAGATGTTCGCGAATGAATCCAAAGCGCCCCGAAGTTTTGCTCTCACCAGCCCCGGCTGCACCGCTCCGCCATCTTCCAGCATACAAAGCTTTCAAATTCACGTCTTCCCTCTTCTTCTGATTCCGTTCCCCAATCCAGCGATTGATCCAGAGCATGTGGGCGACTTTATTATTTATTTGCTCTGTCTCTCCCTTTTCTACCTACCATTTTACCACAGCGGAATTGCGCGGAGCGGCGGAGAATTTTTCTTATCTAAATCCAGTTTTAAAATGAAATCTGTGTCTACAATCTCTGCCGTACCTACGCACACAAAGCTGCACCTCCACTCCGCATTTCCTCGCCTGGGACTCGAGAGCAATGGCTAACGATCTCCAAACAAGCCTGGCTGAGGGTCCGAGCCGCTTTACCTCAGAGCAACTGACCGAGAGAGGACCCACAGTCTGGATGTTAAGTCGTTAACACGCCGACAAGGGTTTAAAGCCTTACGCTTGGTAACATCCAGATGTCTCTGAGTCAATTTGCCCCGCTTTCGCTGTATATCTGCTGCAATTGTGATTCACTCCATGATCGTAGCGAAATCAGATGCACGAAAAGCCAAAGAGTAACAGTTTATCTAAGCGACTGTAACCTAACAAATCCCTGCATCTCTTATTTTTTATTTAACCGATAGCGCCCCATACGCGTTAATATAAATCCTTCTCATCGGGTTAACGCCACCGGACCTAAAATAAACAAAAGGAAAACTGACACTAATACCGGCCGACTCCGGCAAACCCTTGAAGCACTAAGACCAATAGCGAAAGAAGCTGTTTAAACAGAAAAACCCCTTGATCCCAGTGCCCAGTGCCCGAGCGCTTAGTTGTTCCGATTGTTTCACTGTAACATTCCAATCCCGACACGACGGCAGCCGGAGTGACGTCCCACCGCCGAGCGTTGAGCTCCCCTATTGGTTGACGTCATGACCGGAAGAGGTATGATACTTCCGCTGCACCCATTCATAACCAGAGCGCAGCGAATTGTGGCTTGACTTCGGAAAAAATCGGCGCGACGTCGGATTTGGCGGCGAAGCTTGCTACGAGTAGTGATGTCTAATTAACAAGCAAACTATATGATATTAATCAGCATTTTCAATCAACATTTTTATGCATGATGCTTAATTGTAGCAGACGAAGAGATGATTTAACGTTTTTAGACTTTTTTATTGCACCTGAGTATTTTTTGGATTAATTATTTCTTTTCAATTTAACCAGTTCATTTGCAGTTTTAAAACGTGATTTGGAAAATCACGTGATTAGCAATCAAAGTCTAAAAATTGGTAGCTACGTGAGGATGCTGATTATGCATCTCCTTCTATATTGAATATCACTTAGGAGAAGGAACGATACCATGCCCTCTTCGCAGTAAATTATGTATGGAATTTAATATAGATTATGGTGGTAATGGCGGACGACGTGATTCTTTTTAATGTTAAAATAAGAAAAAAATATTCTAATAGAAGTCGACTCGATGCATGCAAGTTACTATTTTAGGTTTTTTAACCGCGTGGTAACAAATAAAATATTAACCGAGCAGCTTCTACGAAATGCATTGAGGCGCTTCTCGGTGTCGTGTGATGTAAATTACAGTGCCTACTTACCGAACGTTTAAAATGTACAGTGAAGACGAAGTTTTCCTGCGCTAATGTTTTATGAGAATTTCTAAAACTCGGGTTTCATGACAGCATTCTCAGCTGGATCGGAGCTGTCAAACTTATCAGGCGTTTTTGACTGCGAGATCATTGGATGGGTAGGTTAAGAAGCCAGATGGAGATTACAGCCAGGATAATTGGAATAATACCCATCGTTGCATATGTTGTCATAATCTTTTTATATCTCACCAAAGGACTTTGAAGAGCAAAATGTCCCCAGTTCCTCTGAGGGGATTTTTTTTTAATCTTCCTCTTTGGGTGATGGCTTCCTGGCTTCTCATGAACAAGTCTTCCACCAGTTCTGTGATCATAGTTTTATTTAAAATGGAAATACATTTCTGTTTAACTTGCAAGCTATTTGACGTGGGAATCTACCCTCTGGTTTGGGGCTTGAATTAGAGAGAGGTTTTCTGTTTAAGGTCTTGTCACTCATAAGAGGATTATTTTGTTTTGTTTTTTTGCTCTGCTCTGGATTGATTTTTTTGTTTCTAACGCAGATAGACACTGTGAAAGCACTTCCTATCCAGACTGCCGGCAACTGTGATGAATACCTACTTCTGAAAACCCTGTCTAGAGGTTCAGAGAGTTCCCAGGATGGTGGCAGACAAAACAGCTTTTGAGAGGCCTCTCCACCCTGTAGATAAGACTGTGAAGAAACCCACCGCCAACAGATGATGTAACCTGTCCCTGACATATCAAATGGGAATGTGAGCAGAGGACAAAAGCACTTCAATACACCGATAAGAATCTCGAAAAGCTGAGCCAGAAAAAGGCACTGTTTGTCCACTTAATTGAGCACTAAAAGTTTCACATAATTCATTATTATTTAGCCGGAAATATACAAGCATGTATGTATTGCAAATTGCACACAATAGCAAATAACATCCATTTATCTGCTAACATTTATCAGTCTGTTAAAGCAGCCAGTAGAAGGGCAGAATTGTAATATTATCATAACCGGACGATCTACACTAAAATCCATGCAAGTATGACTCAAGTACATAAACACATCCACACATGCTGGAATTCATATATATATATATATATATATATATATATATATATATATTCATTCTATATTTGTGGCCATTATCTCCAAAACTTAATTACAAACAGTTTATAATATTTTAAGACGTTTGTAAGAGTGGACATCTTAGAGAAATTCCCATACAACATTACCCACATGATAGAAAAGAAGTATTTTATCTTGTGAGAACACTCTCAAAGATCTACACCTTTCATCTCTAAGGTTAGGAAAACATGCAAGCAGACACTGAACTCTCACATTCCCACGTAAAGACTGAGGTCCAGGCCACAGGAATCAAAGCAGCCTTATTGTGGGGTCTGCCTTAATGTCCTCGTGCTTTTCCTTCCAACTCTGATCTTACTCCTCCCTTTCTGAACTTCTGCACATCCCAGCTCACAGACCCCCACTCATGTTCACTTGACCAGCACCGGGAGCCTCGTGCAGGCTGTGCCAGTGAGCTACTGTGAAAATGACAGCATCGATCCCTGCGTCCCCCATTGCTCATGTTTGCTGGTTTGTCTGGGTGCAGCGTTGTGTTATTTTATCATGATCTTTTTCGACTCTCTCGCCCACATATTAGAAAGACCCACACTGTTCAAAATGCAAGATCTGTTTTTAAAAAGAAACCGCCTTCGTATCCAGGGCGAATAAGGAACAAGTTCTAAGTGCAAAAATTCTTTGCAGTGGTATCTGTTTTTTTTTTTTCAAGACCGGTGGACTGAAACATATCAGCGATATTTTTAAACTTCATTTTCAGTGGGTAGCTGCTGAAAGCACTTCTCAACAAATCTTTCCTTGCACGATTCTGTGAAGAAAAGCTGCAAAGGCTGTGGTAGGCAGCTGAAACTGTTGCCTTGAGATTAAATAATTAAATAACGCAGAAACAAAGCAGACAGCCTCAGGTTTGTAAGAAAATCTAAGCTTCCACTGCCTTCAGCACCTAGTCATAATATACAAGTCATTACTTGGAATCTGAACACTGTGGTCTGTTTTGAAATTTTGAAACACTCCAATTAATATTTATCAAATGTGAGGTCTTTGGACCTCATTAAAAATTGATCATAGAATTTATCATAGAGAAGATACGAGTTGATTTGATACCTGTATAGTGTACTGTTAACTCCCAAAGAATGTTATGAAATGGATATGCCTCTCGTGGCTGGTTTTGGCATCTCAGTGGGTAGTGCTGGATCCTCCTTCATGGTTGTAGGTTTGAATCCCACCCCTGGTTCTCTGTGTGTGCAGCTTGAATGCTCTCCCCACGTATGTGTGGGTTTCTTGCCGCAGTCCTAAAATACATCATTCCATTTGATTTGGTGACTAAATAGCCTAAGAAAGAAATTGGGAAGAAGACAAAGAGAGTACAAGAACAACAGGTTTCCCCACCTATGGACTTTGAAACCTAAAGACAACTGAATCGATTACAATAGAGTATAAAATAGAAGAAATTTAACATTGGCAAGGACACATCTTGCAATAATGTAGCAACTGCTGGGAAATTTAGCATATGTCATTGAATTAATCACCCTTCAATGAGTTAATCATCTCTATAAACGCATTACTTAACAGTCACAAAGAAATGACTTTCCGCGCTACACACCCAGTCGGCACTATACATGCAAACTGCTAGATACCTCAAATATTCGCTGAGTATTGTGTGCCCTGTTAAGAATTATTTTGGGAAGAGTGCCAATCCCAGGTGTCAAATAGAAATACAATGTTCTTCATGTGATTGAGAGGAGAACCTTCTTCTCTGAAAAGCAAACCTCTCGGTGTTTTGTTCTCTGAGAGACCGCGAGTCAGCCATGAGTCGTCCTTGGGGCTCCGTGTTCAGCGCGAGCCTTTTTGTCTGCATTTTTAGCCAGATTTGGAAACTGAGTATCTCATATCATAGGAGGGCTATGATTTCTTAACAGGCCTCTGCTTAGTGGAGCATTTTTTTTGGAGTGTAGCAGGTTACATGAGCAATTTCAAGGCAGGCCTGACAAACACATCAGCGTCAGCTGGAATCAGACTTAAGAACAAAGACCAGAATACCCTCGGATCCTCAGGTTAGATCGGCGATCATCCAGCCCAGCACAGTCCAGGTCTCCTGGACGCTCCTGCCCAGTGTAACAGCCTCCTGTCATCTAAGAGTATGAGCATGCAAGAGTCAGTCACATGGCTGAAACCTTTATCCCAAACAGTCTTTTCACTTTATATGACCGTATACCTCGCTGGAGGCCTTCAAGCAAACACCTTGATCCAGGCACCTACAGCATGGCCTCTCACAGGACTTGAACCAGCCTTGGTCATGTGACAAGTTTATGTCATTGACCTTTCACTTGCTGGGTACCATAGGAGCACAATCACCATCTGAAAATATAGTCCTGTGTTATACAACATGAAAGGCCATGACTCAGTAGATGTACCACTGACTCAGTAGATGTACCACTCACAGTTGCCTGTCTATTCTTTCTGGGTTATTTTTTCGAATTACAGTACCTTTTTTGTAGGGTAGTCGTCCTTTTCAACTCGAGATGTGGCTTGACTGGGAAAATGTTACTATAGACTGAGTAATATGCACTTTTATAGTCAGGTAAGTTATTTGCTAAGTAGACAATAAAAGTGAATGAACTATAGATTATTTATTTTTCTTCAGGGATCAGTTATAACAAAACACAGAGGAACGTTTTTGTGGCTGAAATCTCACAGTCAACATTTTATCATATACACAGATACATGAGAACGATACCAAAATACATTCCAGACAAGCTGAAGTGCACTGCAAAGCTTATGACTACATTTTTCCATATGTCAGAACAAATATATTGCATAAACTCAGACTTTTTTTCATTATTATGTCCTGAGGCATGCTTTTCAAAGTGGATATGCCCCCCAATGCAAAATGTGCTTAAAATGAAAAACATGACTGGCAGGTAGGATCATATGCAGCCATCACCTGTCCTACGTTATGTCTTGATTCAAACGAAACAATTAACTACTTTGCAGAGATTCAGAATGTATTCCACTCCTCACAATCAGTTTATAAATTGAGGGTATAATAGTTGGCACTCTTGCCAATCAAGGGAGAGTTATGACCTTCTAAACAGAAGCCATACGCTAACCAGAGGCCGTACGCTAACCAGAGGCCGTATGCTAACCAGAGGCCGTACGCTAACCAGAGGCCGTACGCTAACCAGAAGCCGTACGCTAACCAGAAGCTGTACGCTAACCAGAGGCCGTATGCTAACCAGAAGCCATACACTAACCAGAGGCCGTACGCTAACCAGAAGCCATACACTAACCAGAGGCCGTACGCTAACCAGAAGCCATACACTAACCAGAGGCCGTACGCTAACCAGAGGCCGTACGCTAACAAGAAGCCATATGCTAACCAGAAGCCGTGCGCTAACCAGAGGCCGTATGCTAACCAGAAGCTGTACGCTAACCAGAGGCCGTATGCTAACCAGAAGCCATACACTAACCAGAAGCCGTACGCTAACAAGAAGCCGTATGCTAACCAGAAGCTGTACGCTAACCAGAGGCCGTATGCTAACCAGAAGCTGTACGCTAACCAGAGGCCGTATGCTAACCAGAAGCTGTACGCTAACCAGAGGCCGTATGCTAACCAGAAGCCGTACGCTAACCAGAAGCCGTATGCTAACCAGAAGCCATATGCTGCACTCTGTGTCCTAAATCCTTTATCTGCCCTCTTCAGATCAGGTCGTCTCCCAGGTGATGGCAGCATGGCCGCCGTTTTCCATCGCAACATGCTTTCCGACACGGCCCACATGTCACACTGTTCTCTGACTCGCCTGCTATTTCTGTTTGCGCCCAATACTCATTTTAGCCATTCCTGCTCTTTTTTTTCCCAGCAATATACCACCAAATCTCTCGAGATGTCACTGTTCCTAACACAGACACCGCAGAACCCAAACACAGTTGCTGGCGCCTGTTTACAGTTCACTGGTGTAGAGCCTATTAAAGCATCGAACATACCTGAGTTCACTGAAAACTTCTACGGCACATCGATACGGTGCCAGCATTAACCAATGTCAAGACTGCAGCATGATGCACAGTCTATAATTCACATGATTTAATGTGCAGATGCTCTTTAATGTTATATGCCAGAGAAAGTGCTACTGAGTGCCATTTCCCCATTACTGATACTATATGTGGGTAATAATTCATAGGTCACAGGTGCTGAATATGATTATATGTAAAGATGCCATTTGCCATGTTGGGACACGCTAGATACCCCTGCGCTCAGTTAATGCACTGCTCCTGGGAGGTTGCTCCACTGGAAAATGCTACATGCTCTATATTTACAGTTAGTTGCTTAGTGAAGCAGTTCTACCGCTGTACACAGCGGAAATGTTTAATGTATCCATTCAGGCTTGGGGTATCTCACTCGGGGACACCGCACTGCCCTACAAAGGTTAAACGCAACAACCAAGCTGACATTTCAACTGAGATAAGGGGCTTCAAAGTTTTTTTACCACCCAGCTGTATGTGTAGTAGGTAGGTAAATGATGTGTGCTTGTAAAACTCAAGCACGGGTAAACTAAGATATTTTGTCGTGAGACAACACAAAGCTTGATGGACCTGATGTTGGTTATAATTCAATTTTGATTAAAAAAAATATGCAGGGACTGTAACGTTGTAGAGCACGGCAGACTCCCGGGACTTGGGTTATGAGCGCGTCATTAAGTAGCTTGCTGACCTTTTGATATTGGTTGTCATGGAGATAGGGGGGTCGATATCGCAGGGGATGCTGGGTGTTGTAGTTTGCATTGTGCCACTCGGCTTCACGGTGATAACCATTCACTAGACTACCAAAGGTTTGAGGTCCTGGAGCTGCAGGGATCACAGCGCTGTCTATCTCCTATGGAAGGCATGAAGTACGATGGCCCTGCTAGGTGGGCCTGTCGAGGAACAGGGTCAACTGTGTGTTACCCTCTATGACTGAAGGATTAAATGGAAATCAATAAATGAAAAATACCATTTCAGCATGAAAATGGTCGCACCTCCATCAATGTGACTTTGCGGTTTCTCTGACTGGTGGGGGGAGAGAGAACCACAAGGAACCTGAGGCTACATTCCAGAGACGCCGTGGATCAGGATCCATACGCCAGGATCCAGTGATCAAAGCTCCCAGGCATCACCTCCGCAGCTCCTGTCGGAACATGACCATTGCCCCCGGTCAAGGTCTGCCTTTGATCCCTCCCAGTGCTGTCAGAGTCGAGGTGAGACAAACGCTTTGCCTTTCAATGGCTTCCATTGAACTGCATATTACTTGCCAAATATTGAACATCTTCTGATAAGTGCTGTTCCTGCCGCTGCCTGCGTGTGACCTCATGCATTTTGATGTGCAGTTAATAAGAAGATGGGCCTTCACGTTTATTTGGATTCACCAAGCGGAAAGGGTCAAAAGAATCCTCCCTATTTTTGGAGGCCAAGGATCAACTGGGTAACTATTTATCCCCCTGCTCCAGGAGGAAGCTCTTGAATCTGTAAACCAATAAAGGAACTGTTTGATACATCCATTTCATTTTGTGACTAAATGAAAGAAATCAAGAGGTCAAGTTGTTGTTTTTTTTACTGAAATGAAGATTATATATCACAGTGATGTTAGCTGGACCTTTAAAAACAGAAGCACAAATATTCACTTTTCTTGCCATTCTTTCGTGAGTTACTTCGAATTACTACTCTGATGTAAAATATATAAATAGTTTATTTATTGTAAGTGCCATCCTTAATATTTCATAAGGATCTGCCTATAGTGCAGTTAATGGCAGCGGCTGTCCACCTGAGATATATATGAAGGGAGATTGATCTGCACCATCATTCCTTTCTTCTGATCGCCTCGTACATTAGGCCATCTGTCCGGGCTTTCAGTGTGAGCCAGAAAGCTCAGAGGGTGGAGAACCTTCATTCGCTCCACTGTCCTCTAGCTACTGGTCACACTGGGAAGGAGTGTTGAACGCTGTTGAAAGGAGGGGCCGTGGGCCTCCCACGGCGGGCACCTGCCAACCCACGGGCGTCCGGGCCATTCGCAGGAAACGCCCATGCCATGGTCGGCTGGGAAACCGCAGTCTGACCCAGTCCCATGGGAGATGGCGCTGCCAACGAGAACGCCCAGGCTGAAGTGATGGAAGAAACACCTCAGGCTCAGAATGGCAGCAAGACCATGTGCAAATTTCACAATGTGGAAACTTTCGTCATTTTAAATGAGGATAAATATTAATTTACATTTATGCATAATGTGGTATGTTGCCACCCACCTCCAGGGTGAAGGGTTTGAAACTTTGGCCCCATACAGATTTCCTGCAGATCACCCTCTGCAGGTCAAAATCAGTCAGGGGAATCTGTGTTTAGCATATGCATGCCCTGCAAAGGACTGGCATCCTGTCCAATGCTCCCAGTAACCCTGTACCACACTGTTTCCCAATCCAGTCCTTGGGTACCCACAGGCAGTCCACATTTTTGTCATTAGCTGGGAGGGAGCAAAAATGTGGACTGTCTGACAGGGAGCAAAAACGTGGACTGACTGTAGGTCCGTGAGGACTGGAATGGGACACACTGTTGTACTGGATAAGTGACTGGAAAATGCATGGATAAACATATTTATTAAAATATTAAGCGAACATGAACAACTGATACATTCTCACAGTGACTGTAATCTGTACTTTTATCCAAAGCAACCTACAGTTTATTACTTATCACGCAGCTTGCGGACTCTGAATAATTCAGATTTCTAACAGTAATACACCTCTTGGGATTTAACCCTACGCCCTTGTCCTTCACCACTATAAAACCTGCCCTTGAATGAAGATTCCAACAAACAGGTCTGGATCCAGGCGTAGGCAAACTGGCACAAGGGAGCTCAAACAAAGTCACGAAAAAACAAACAATATCCAAAATTTATTAATAAGAATAATTTCACAAAATAAAATAAAAAAAGAACTAGCATTAAATAAAAATATGTAGAAATAAAAACATGTACAGGCAGAAACATGGCCACCTTTAGCTGTAGGCAGAACGGGCAGCTGCCTAAGGTGTCAAAATGATCTGCATTGTGAAGGAAGTAGGGGGACCTCCCAAGCTTTGTCTATGACCCCTGAAAAGGTAGATCCAGCCCTGGATAGGGCTATGAATCCTGTCTGCCAGCCTTAGCTCCTCTATGTATTACATTAACACCATGAGCATCATATGTACTAAACTGAAACCCAACTAAATACCTTTAGTGCTTATTTTCCATAAATATAAAAATTTCAATTTTTTGAAATTCCACTGGGTTTAGAATGGGCTAGAATGGGCAACGTCATCTGAACCAAGACCCTGAACATGAAGGGCCATCAGCAGCAAGTACAGCAACCGCAACTCATGCGGGGGGAGTATTTGGTGTAATAAATTTACTTTTGTTATATAAACGAACAGGAATAAACAGGAACTGTTTGACAGAAAGGTGAAGCAGTCCGGTCAGATGACAATCATATAAAATTGGAGTGCAATTAGGGGAGTAGGAACGTTTAATAAGACGGTGGAACTTGTCGATCTAAGCCAGGCTATTTTTTCAGGCACGTTTCTCTTCGTTTTCATTGGTCGGCCGTGGAGGAAAATAAGGCGAGTTCCTCGAGGAAATCCAGCAGCGTGCAAATCATTCACACCGTGCAAACGGTTTGAGATGGACTCAGGTTACCGCTGACACAGATACAACACCGCCCTCACCATTCTCACCGTGGAGCGGCACGCTCAAACTCATCCCGTCCAATATATGTTTAAAGCCAAGATAAATCATTACTGAGCAAGCAGTGAGAAACCAGTCAAATGAGCCGCTAGTGGCGGCTGCCTGAGAGTAAACCCTGTGAGAGCGCGTGGGATCCGGAGAGCATTCATTCCAGCATCGCGTTAATGTCCCGGTAACTCCATTACAGAGCGTTACAAGGATCAGTTATTAAAGGAGGCGAGCAAATCTTGCTATCGACTGCACAAGATAATAATTAATGAGATAATGGAAGACCGGGGAGATAAACGAGGCCGCCGGAGCGGAGCGCGCATCTGTTTACGTCAGCGCTCTCCACTAATCGCTCCACAGTTAATTGTTCTTAGATGGTTCCGCAGAAAAATGATAATAATAATAGCAAAATACATCAAAGGAAAACATGAGGTGAATGTCGGCCAGGGCTACAGCAGGGCCATGGATACCTGGGCAGATTCCAGGGACCCTTGATTACATAAAATTATACAAAAAATTAGGCCCAAGGTGACATTCTGTCAGGACGTCCAGACTTTCCAGCTACACCCCTGATCACAGGCAAACCGCAATTCATGAGACGTGCAGCGACATGAACTTATTGAGCTGGAATGTGGGCTGCGGGGTGTGAGGTCGCGGCCTTCTGGCGTTGCAACAGTGCTGACATCTTCTGGAAGCATTCTCGGCCCTGCTGCCGCGCAGCCAGTCTTCTGCACGCGGGACGCCGCTTCTGAGAAATTTCACAACGATCCCCTGACATCCCTGCCCTTTATTTCTCCTCGGAAGTCTCTCTCTCGCTTACATGCTGAAATGTTGCACGGACGCCCCTGTTTCCCACCAATTCTGGGGCGCCAGGGGCGAGGCCGTGTTTTCCCGTCAAGAGCCGCATTATGATGCCGTGGCTGTCCGGACGCACCTGTTTGCCGTCGCATTTGGGGTCAGCCAAGGCCCACCTCGCTCCTGGGAGAGGGGAACTAACTGGTCGGGGGTCAGCACACTGCTGGTTCACACCTAACAAGAGAAAGGCTTGCGAAATAACCAGCTGACACTCTACATACACATATGCTCTAACTACAATCATCAAGGTGACAGCTTTGCTTTCCTCTGAGTCACCATAAGGCTTGGTTTTAATCACCAGTGTGGCATGGTGGCTCAGCACATACTTCTGTGTCCTCACACCCCGAGGGATCGATTCCCGTCCCCAGCTCTGCGTGTGTGGAGTTTGCACGCTCTCTCCCCATGTGGTTCTCCTTCTGGCACTCTGGCTCCTCCCATAGCCCAAAGGCATGCTGGGAGGCGAATGATTGTGTGAGTGTTTGCCCTGCAATGGTGCTCCCTGCCTGGCTGCCTGTGCTGCCTGGGATGGCTCAAGGTCCAGCTCAGCATTGGAAGGTGGATATTTAACAAGGCGGTCAAACTACTTTCATTTAACCAAATTAATAGAACAAGGCTTATTTTCTAGAGACTAATTTAAACACTTAAGACACAGGATTGTCTTGTTAAAGGCTCGAGTGATGGCCAATGAGGTTAGATGAACGAATGGATTAATTACAGCAGTATGACGGCAGTCGTCATTTCTGCCATCTTTGTTACGACCCGCACCCCTTACCTTGGAGGTGAGACGCAGATGGACTCATGACTGTCCTTTGCTGCTGCTCGCCTGCATCGTCTAATGCAGCTCAAATGGCCCAAGAAAGCACCCCCCACATAAATCAAACTGGGCTCTACCTGGAGTCTCAGGCCTGAACCATAGACTTTGCTCTGCATCAACACCACAAAGCACGCAGCCACTGCTCCCGATTATTAGGGATCACTTCCCGGACGGACTGACTGGGTGAAAGTAAGTGGCCAGCCGAGCGGTTGACTGTTGGAGGGGATCAGAAGCACAGGTCTGCGTAAGAAGCCATGCAGAGCAGTGAAGACCGACCAATGGCAGCTCGTGGGGCGTGACGTGGCCTGACACAGCCAAACAGTCACCTTGGTACCTTTAACGTGGTCCCGCAACCCTCCCAACGGCCAACAAGGCCCAGTAGGAACTCATCAGCCTAATTCTTTATCCTTCTGCTAATTTCTCATAGCTATTTTGTGTAACTCATTCTGAAGTCAGTAACAATTAAGAAAACCCATATACTGTACTGATGCAATGCAGTGGCAACGTCAAGCCCTTCATAGGGTCATGTGACAGACACCAGCCTCTCCCGACCTGCCATCAGAACCGCAGTTCACACGGCCCTGGCAGGCTTCGTTTACTGGCATCCTGCGGCATGGCCGGGAATGTGTTCTCCATCTTCCAGCGAAGCACGCTTACAGGGTCGGATTGCACAAGACGACGAGTTTTCGCAACTGAAGGACAAGTTCCAAGCCACGTTTGAGAGACAACGAATTAGCACATACTGTGCGCCGAAGATGTCACTCCTCAGAACTGGAAGTAAGTCGCCCTTGGGAAAAAAAAGACGACACTCAAAATTTTAATCACCCATTTGCCCCATTGACCCAGTTTAGTTTTAAACTTTGTGTAAAATACTGGGCTAATATCACGATGAAATACTTGACAGAATATGATGTTTCATGTCAATATTTACAAAACATTTCAGTTTAACTGAATCCATCCATTTATACGTGCATCCATCTATCTTTCATGATCACCGATACATTACAGGCTTGTCAGCTCAGGCCAGCAAACACAGGGACGGGGCACTTGACAGTCATAGAGCAAAAGCTGTGTTGAAAATTCATTTATAAAAAGCAGTGAGTGAGCTTGGCTGGCTCAGTGAGAAGCACCGTCACCTGACACCTCCAGGGTAAGGGGTTTGAAGGCTGTTTTTATGGAGTCTGTATGCTCTCCATATTAGTTTCACTAATGGTGCATTTCCACTGGCATACAGGATCCAGGCCGCACGGCAAAGACACACTACGTACGACGCGGTTCCAGCTCACTTTGATTTTCCACCGCAGAAGGGTCGGCTCCAGGGGTTAAAATGGGCCTTGATGATCTGGAACAGTGTTCGGCCACCATCGTCAAATAAACAAATCTGATTGGCAGTCTCATACATAGTAATGTCAAGTGAGTTTATCTTTTGTGTGCTGCAGCCTGGTGTTCCTTCCAGCTGATGCTGTCGAGATACTCAGCAAATCTGAAAGTAAATGTCACGCCACAGTCTCACCCCCGCGCTCAACACACACACCTATTCTGTTTCCATCCCTCCCCGTCAGTAGGTTCATACGTGCAGACAACCTTGTGATCTCGGTACTAGCTAGCTACAGAAGGGGAACGAGCGTAAAATTAGTTTTTGCTGAAGTGGTTGGTAAACTCAAATGCAACGCTTCAACAGCGCTCAACAAACACGCAAGCTGTTTTACGCCTAACTTGGCTGTCTGTCTTGCCAGCTACCCGTACAGTAGCTGACACTGCGGCTAGCGCTTTCGGCTAGCTTAGCCAGAGTGACGTGAGGTCCCACTCAGAAGTGAAGCTAGCACGAGGGTGAGGGGTGTGAAATTACTGTGAAAAAACCCCTATAAGAGCCCCCCGATTCTGCTCTGTTTGTGCTCACTGCCAGTGTGGGTGGGGGTGACTTTAGCTCCTCCACTGGTTCCATTGCTAGTATGTCTCCATACATTTCAACCAATCGGATGGTGGGGACGCAATCAGCTCGGTTTGGTTATGCTTTTAGCCCTGCTGGTAGACAGGCCCATGGCAGCGTGGGTATAGCTTGCCTAATTTACAATGGAAAACCAACTCTGGTACCGACTCGGGAATGGCTTGGTTCTTGATGGCAGTGGAAAAGCACCGTAAATTGCCCATAGTTTATGACTGAGTGTGTATGTGCCTAACGATGGACTGGCATCCCACCTAGGGTCTACCCCAGCCTTGTGGCCCCCCCCCCCCAAAAAAAAAAAAAAAAAAACCTGGCAAGGAGGGGCAGTTAGAAGATGCGAAGAAGAACCTTTTCCAAAAAAAGAAATATGCTATTTCAGTGCATTCAGTGAAATATAAATGCAAAGTAGCATCAAATATATTGACTGTGTATCCCCCAAAAATAAATATTTATTGACCAGCCATTGAACCCTTATAATCTGGGGGTTTTTTCGTGTATGAATTATTCAAAACCAGCAAGACTTGAACGTTCTCTAGGGCTGTGAGATTCACCTGTTAATTAGTGATAATTATGGCAAGCACTCACTGAGTATGATTAAGATGGTGCAGAAAGGTGAGACCAGATCTATCTGAATGAGCTCCCAGCGGCGTCGGGCTGCAGCCCCCAGGGTCATGTGGCTGAAACTGAGGAGGCAGGGAGACGGGGTCTGGAGACCTCGAGTCTGCTGCTGCAGTCTGGTGTCTTGTTCACCCACGCTCCACCGACATTCCTCCAGGCGGACGGTTCATCGAGGAGTCGACGGCTCTCAGCCGGGCCAGAGGCCCAGAATGTTCTGCTTACTTGGTTATGATTTTGGTGAGAGGCTCTCTCAGGGTATGACTGGGGCAAGGTGGCTAATGAAGCAAGACCAAAGACACGATTTTATAGCATTTAGCCTCACTGTTCACCTTGGCCTGGAATGGGGGAAGGAGGGGTAGGTCGGGGGGTGGGGCCACCGTCTCCGGGGAGATGGGCCGCTCCCTGCTGTCGCCACGGGGAACGATGCCAGGTAGTCTGCCCGCAGGGCAGAGTGCAGTTGCGAGCTGTCTGCCGTCGCCAGCTGGCTTCCCTGGCTTGCCACCCCGCTCGCCCCCACGACGTACCGCGAGACGGTCCACAGGGGACTGCTCGCGGGCCCCTTAAACAGCCGTCTGTCTGTCTGCGCTTTCACTCAGGCCGTCAATCTCGTGCCGGTTATTAACCCGTGAACGCCGACGTCTGCTGACCCCGTCCGTCATCTGTGATCAGTGCCCGCCGATCCCACTAGCCATTTAGTGACGTGAATCCCTTGCGATTTAGCTACCTCATATACGACACGCGGCTGCTTCTCAATAACCATGGAGGCTTCTTCATATATGGCCCTATAGCCTGCTTCTGCTATAAAAAAAAACAACAAAAAAAATTCAAATTGGCATGCACGTGTTTGGAAAACAACATTTAATATGAGGCGACCAGATCCACAGTAACACATTTTAATACTAAATTTAGTTGTGCCTTCTTTGGAAGTCACCATTAATACATTTGAGGTTTATGTTTAATACCAAACAAATAGTGCTAACAACTCTCTTTATCATTAAGTAAATCATTAAGTGCAGTTCGAAGCTACTTTATATCCTCTGGCGAAGAGTTAACGTCAAGGTAGATTTTTGTGCATAATTACGGACATAAATATGTTAGCTTGACGTTAATTGCATATTACATCACTGGATAGCTTTAGACAAACATATTAAAAGTATATAATTATGCACAAAAACATTAAGGTAAAATATAGCCAGTTCCGAGCCCCTTAAGTGCTCCCGTCGTCTGCCAAATGGAAACTGGCAAACTGAACAGGATCTGTGATTTTTTTTTCTTCTTTCAAAACAGAGATGTTTGTGGCCCCATTCCGATCACCCAGGCAGAGCCTGATCTGCGGCGGAGGAAAGGAGACCCTCAGGAATAACCTGCAAGGTGGCCTGGCCTCCTGATTCACCCGCCAATACACCCCCGCGTCATCCTGCGTCCAGTGTGACGCCACCCATTTAGCAGAAGGCCGTATATCGGAGGGTGACAATCTCCTGTCAATGATTCCAGCAGCCTCATGATGAAGAGACGGGCTGTGAGTTGGATTTATACATTTTTAGGGAGAGGTATTTCAGCCCCAGGGGTGGCCCTTTGCAGAGCAGGGAGAGATCTGCTGACACAGCGCGGCTTGCGAGGCGTGTCGTCCGCCGCCCGTCGCCCCTCTGGCAGACGCTCATGCTCACTCGCTCACTTACACATGGCACACCTTAACGTGAGCACTCCGGCTAGCTGCTCTGCAGCGTATTAAACGCCCCGAGGTCTCTAAGCGCGTTACTGAACAGAGACGCTGGGGGAAATGAAATGGAGCCATCTCTGAGAGGTCAGGTGCCTCCCTCGCTGCACGCATGACGAGCTCACTTGTGTGGAGGGCTCTTAGTGAGGGCGGTGAAGAAAAATCTAAAGATATATATGGAGGGATGTGAGGGCTGGGATTTTTTTTCTATAGAGCTGAACATGAGGACTTCTCTGACAATTAAGTGAGGCTAAAGGCTTGGAATATAATCATTTTTACACCTATCCCTCCTTCCCCTTCTCTGAGACGGGAATTACATTTACAATTCATCTATTTAACAGACGCATTTATCCAACCCAGAAAGCAGGTTCAGCCTGTTCCCTGGTGCACCTGGGGCTTAAGGGCCTCGCTCAAAGGCCTAATGGTGACATCACTCCGCCAAGCCTGGGGTTTCTTTGAACCGGCAACTGGGAATTGGTCTAGAAGCTGTTCCTGCAAACTTCACACATTTTCATCGTAGACGTTAGTTTTGTTTCGGGGGCGGCACCATATGATCATCCCCCCCCCTAATATGCTGATTAGGTGGTAATAAACCAGCAAGCTTCACCAAGCACCATAAAAGTCTCGGCTAACAGCCACGGTAGTAGCCATGAAGCTGTCTGCTTTGATATGGCGTCTCAAAACACATGAAGACAAAGCACCATGTGGAAACGGGGGGGGGGGGGGGGGGGTAATTCAGGCACTGCTGTATTGGATGTTACTTTCTTGTCGGAAAGTTGCTGGTTATTCCATCAAGGGGAGCCTGACTTAACCACCAACGCTGTACTAGATCAGCAGGTGGGTGAGGGGGTCAAAAAGCAGCCGAGGAATGCGCAGCCTAAAGCTGAAACGCGATCACGAATAATAAATAATTCTACCTGCGCAAAAGACACACGAAGCAGCCCCAGGCAGGACTGACTAGCATATTGTAAGAGAAAGAAAACAAACAGAAATAATAAAGAAAAAAAAAATCAGGGAAAAAACGGCAGGGGAATAAGAGAATTGAAAAAAATAACTAAATGGCCCGTAAGACCACACGCCGCCTCCATCTGGAGGTGTTCGGGAGTCGTGTTCTGTGAAGCTCTGACTTTAAACAGACGCGGGTTGCTGGATTCTAAGAGGCCTAGGGGATGTACGCCCACTGGTCCGTGCAGCTCCGCGGCCCTGGTACTGCTCGTCAGGCCGGGGACCGGGCCAAGCCTCACACGAGGGCGCGTGCGCGGGCAGAAGAGCCGCTAACGGCCTTGGGTCTGGCAACCAGAACTGAAAGACGCCGACTGCCGGCCGTATCGATGCCCGTCTGCTTGCCGACTCGAGGGAGAATTGGGATGTGGCCGCATATCGTCAAAATGGCCCTGCAGGTGACACATGTATGAAATTCTTCAGGCCGCCCACACTTGTCTGAAGGATGACGGGAGGGGAGCAGGGACACTTCTGTCCGAACCAGCCATGTCACATAAGGGGAGACAGGGACGGGCTGAAACACGCGCCTTTAATCCCCATCTCGTACTGTCAGCATACCTCTCATACCCTCAAGTGTCATGATGGCGGGCGGCGAACGGATCACTCTGCCGCCTAGGCCAGCAATTTCCAATTCAGATTTCCTTCGTGTGCTCATCGTAGAGGAGGGGGGGGGGGGGGGCTTATTTGCACAGGCAGAAGCTTGTGTGACTATCGCTGCCACCCAGTCAACTGCCCACCAGTCATTTACAAAAAAAAAAATATCTCCCAATTGGCAACAGCAGCCAAGCTGGTTAAAGGGAACTGCAGCTTGAAGACAGAAATGGTGCTTTTTTTTTCCCTCATATCTAAGAAGTCTATGGAACAACGTTAGGGACAGAAAGAGCAAACGGTCGAAATGACAGATTGACTTGAGTAATTTTGGACAAGCCCAAAAGAGCCCCCAGCCTCACTCTAATTAATCTTAGACGGCTGAAAAGACACTACGCCATTGGACAAAGGTTCAGTTAGGCTATCACGTAACCCAGCGCTGACATTTTTCGAAGCAATCGGCCCATATTTCTTTTAAAAACGTTACCCAATACTGGAAGGGAGATCTGGGCCAAAAAAAAGTTTCTTGAGTTCATTTTACACAGAACTCTGCCCATAATTTATAGGAAAAAGAAATCAGACGTAGAACGTTGAGTGGAAAAAAAAAAACGAAATGTGGAAGATTTAGTGTATTACGATTTTATTATAATTTTCCTTTATTATCATTAGTAATCACAGGTTCACAGTAACGATCCATGACCAGGCACCCTTCCTGGATACAGACTACGAGTCTCTGGGCTTGCAGGAAACCCATTTTCACATGCCTGTGCCGTATAAAACACGAGGAATTAACAGAAACCATGCTGTTGTGTCTATTGCGACAGGAATACGCGTTTTTAATTCGATCGGTGATGAGTGATATGTCCATACCGGAGAGCAGAATGATTGTGAGAGAGGGGGAGGGGTCTTTGAGGCCCCCCTCCCCCTCAGTGACAGTGAACCGTGAGTGTGAAAAGTGCTAAACATAGTCCCGTGTTCAGCCCCTTCGGTGAGGCGACACGGTCAGAGCCGGAAGTCAAAGCTCGCGCTACCAGACCTCGTCAACAGAGACTTCAATAAAAACATAATTTTCCTGGCTTTTAAAAACAGAAGAAAGGTGGTTAAAATAAGAAAAATGTCCATTCCGACCATGTGAGTCTTGATCCATTTCGCTCCTTTTAATAACAGGCCTAAGATCAGCATAATACTATTTGAATGAAGCCTGGACTGAACAGTATAATAGTCACATGATATGAGTCTCATCGGGGAATTCCATGGTAAGCGTCACCTTGGCAACAAAATACCGCAACACGTCTTAGGTAAGAATGTTAGTGGTGAATGGGTGTCATTGCAGATTTCCTACTAAAACCTCATAAAGCTGATAGCTACTTTATATATCTGAGAAGACATTTACAGAGGGGTGTCCCCATTACAATCTATTCTGGGAGTTGAATTTAAAAACACCTGGATTCAATATCCCAAGGTGTCCTAAGTAGATCCTACATACCCCCTTCCGGGACACACGAAACCCACTGACCATGAAAAAGGAAGTTAAATGCATATCGGGGAGCAGAATGCATTTCCACACACCCCCCCTCCCCCCCCCCCACCCCAATCTCCCCGATTTCATCCCCTGCTCAGTGTTTTTAAAATGAAAATCCTCCGAGTTTCCATTTGGTTCAATATCCCCAGAGGGCCCAGAAAACAAAGCATAAAGTGCTAAAATAACCCCCCCCCCCCCAATCTGCCGAGCTGACACAGTCAGTCTCGCCCCCATTACGGCGATCCCCTGGGGTCTTCCGGGAGGGTTAAAGGCATGGACGATGGTGTGTGGCGTCCACACTAACTTCCCAATTATCTACAGCGTACAGCCGATTTCACAAAACAGCAACACTTAGCGAAGAATCCATCGGACAAAATAATGACAGGTGATAATACTCGTCCATGGAGAGGTTACCCTATTTCAGCTTTTCACGCAGTTGATGCTTGCTTCCTACATATTTCATAGCTAAAGACAGACAGAAGCTGCAGGTTTCGAGTATAGCGGGCTGTGCATGGTGACCCAAGGAGAGGTTTTCGATCTTCTGCTCAGCCGAGCCAGGTGAGCCCTATACATCTCACACCGGGCGACACAACACTGCTAGCAGCGACTAAGCGGAGTATGAGTCTCTTTAAGACAGCTGGTCAGAGTCACAGTGAAAGTTTCTAGCAGGAACTGGGGTTCTGTTACTCCTCTTAGTTAGGAATCACACACAGCAGGCAAGAGATAAAATGGGCAGTCAAGAGACACTGGCCAAGGGTCATTCTTCAGACTGAACCATCTTGCTTTTGGGCAGAATGGGGGGGGGAGGGTGCTGCCTCAGAAACAAGGCTAATATAGCTGATATGCTGCCAGCCTCCCCCTCCCACCATCGCTGAATGGTTCACCCCACACAATACCAGGCTGAAAGCACACCTATTCAATGCTGCTGTCTGGGTGCGTGTATAAGACAAGGAGGTGCTACTTCTGGGGAGTGGACAGAGAGTGGAGTGTATCGCATACACATATGTGTCGGGAGGGGGGGGGTGCTTTCTTTTTGTCCATTTCGTTAATTTTAGTGAAAGGGGTGGAAGCCTGTGCAGTGTTCCGTCCGGAGGAGGGCATTCTGGGAGCCCCGGGGTGGTGGGAGGAGGAGGCGGCGTGGGAGGGGAGGGTGGCACGGTGGCAGGCGAGGCTCCCTGGGACGTCAGGCTAAGGGGAGCTCTCCAAAGAAGCTGAAAGACAAGAAAGAGTGAGGTTAAAAACGAAAGAGAGGTGCGGGACAGGTGAGGTCACCGGGGGGGGGACGTGACGTCGAGGGACGGGACAAAGAGTGGGAGCAGACGTGGGATGTGACAGGAGAGCGGGGAGAGAATAGGGCACAGACACAATGCAACGGGATGCAAGGAAGACAAAACGGAAGAGAGACACAAAAAACAAGCAGTTATGAAAAGCCAAGTAGCTGCAGCATAATAGGCATATTATACGCTCATGAATGCATGAGCCTCTGTTACACACAAAGACAGCGGCGGCGTTTCACAAAAAAATTCAGCTTCCTTTAAAGGAAGACTGGACTGCGACGCGATCGCTTTACATGTCATTCCTCATATCTGCCACGGTAAGACAGAGTCACACTAGTGAAAGCTTGCTTTCGGAAGTAAAGCCCGTCGCTCGGAAGTCTCAGCCAAGACTCACGGAAAAGGTGAGGATCAGAGGCCGGAAATGAGAGAGGAGAACAGCCGGGTTCAGAGTCGAAACTCACAACACCGCAGTGTCGAAGACGACCAGGATTTTTGGACTTTTCGCGTGCTACTTCAAAGTCAAATGTCTTTATAGCGTCAAATATCTCTGGAAAAAAACAGACACATATACTTCTATGATTAGAAGCATGTGCTTCTACTACTAAGCCAGATGACTTTCATGAGGTCCATAATTTGCATGGTTTGCCCCAATCGGAGGCGAGCGAGAATGTGGACTGGCATTATATTTTTTCACATTTACGGCATGTTTTGACAAGCGGACTAATGAATGTGATTCTCCTCGGGAATGTCTGCAGATTCCCTCCGTCCTGAACGTTAGACGGCAGAGGGCTGACTTCAAAGATCGCAGGCATCTGTAACCCCCCCTTTGCTTTCTTCTCTCTTCCAGCAGGTATCAACATCACCATCAGCAAATCGGCAGCAGAAACGGAAACATTAATCTGCACAAAGCGTCCGGATGACTTCTAAAGATAACTAAAGCCGTGAAATACTGCCACTGACTGCTTGTATTACTTCAGCTGACTACATTTTTTTGTTTGGGGAAAAAAAATAATCAAATCAATTTACTCTTTTGCAAATCTCTTGATACTGAGGCAGTCACTAAATGCTTTTTCCGAGAAACCTTTTAAAAAATCCCTTGTCATATAGCCTCAAAGCACAAATGAAAACAATGAACTCTGTGTCACTCTGAATAATTTCCATTCCCTCTGTTAATCATGAGGGACAAACTGAATATTACATATTTATTTGGCAATCAGACGGAACAAAATGGAAGAAAACTCAATTTCATTTGTAAACGGATGATGTCAACAATGCAATCTAGTATAAAACAGGGTATCAAGCTATATGAAAGATACAACAATTATTTAGCCAATACAAAATGAAATTCAAAAAAATAAACAATGGACCATGCAACAGTATAGACTGCTATAAAAACAACTAGCAATCAATTTCAGGCTTGAAGGAAACAGTTTATTTAGGCAGGCAAAGGAAAATTGCTCTCTGCTTTTTAAATCAATAAACACACGTGCAGAGATCAGGATTGCACAATGTGCAATAAATTTGAACCTTCCGAGAATTCCTTGTTTGGTTTGGAGCTCGTGTGCCGAACGGCGTGGGTATACACTGATGGGAACGCTTTGCTTAACCCGGGGCAGCCCAGTGGGACGTGGGTCAAAGTTCGCACACACCCCAGCCTGCTACATTCGGCAAACACGGGCTGCTCCTCGGCTGTCCCTATAAGCGGAGCCGAACTAGGTCACTGTGTGCCTCCGCAGGTGCAACTTCTATTTTACTAAATAATAAACGGGGGGGAGGGGGGCGCTTACAAAGTTTTCCAACCTTAACTTCTCATCGGCCTCCCCTCTGAGGTTAAGTACATAAAACTGCTTACTCAGAGCGGTGTTCGATCGCTCCCTTCGACTAGTGTTGCTTCCCGCACCCCCCACCACCAACTCTGTCATCGCGGTGATGATGATGGAGGAGACGCGAGGGAAACATCACTAAAGACAGGGATCTTCTCTCTGTCAGTATGAAGATAAACCGGCCCACCCCTTCTCATACCCCCCCCCACCCCCCCCTCAAGCACGCCGCCTCTGCATCGTTACCCATCGGGAGACATCAGCTCAGCTCCTCAGTTTTTTTATAGCGTTACTTTTCAACTCCCCCCTCCAGGGGCAACGTCAGCAAAAAGGACAGACTCAATTTATTCAAAGGTAAAAATATGAGTAAATAAAAAACAGAAAAGAAAATAAAGTCTTGCCATATGTTCCAGATCCGCAGCCGACTGGCGGGAATAGGGAGGATTTTCTTTAATTTTTTTTTCGTTCTGTTTCAGCTCCAGCTGTGTAATTACTGCGTAAACTTTCATCACATCGTTCGGAATGGCGGAAGATGGATGTGCTAAATCAGAGGCCCATTGGAGTTGCGGGGTATCATTAGGCGGGACGACTTATAAGAAGGAGAGCGACAGTGACAGATATTCGGGGAGACCTGTCACACTTAAGAGGTGTGCCAGGCCGCCGTCATTAACCTTGTCGAGTCTGAGGCCCGTTAATGATTAATTATGTTCTGTTATTAAGGGGGTGTGTGCTTTTTGCAGAACCACAACACACACTCAGGGAAACAGCAGTACAGAGCTCTGCAGAGGCGACCCTGAAGCACCCCATGACGGACCAGCATGGCGGGCTACAAGCGGGCCCGCGCCGACGCGTCTGCCTGAATGAGCGGGAAAAGGCTCCTCCCCGCCTCCCGCTCACAGGATTAGCGCGTTTGCACATCAGCCTAAAAATAGCCCTCCAATAATATATTTAACTGGAGTAGCATCGCACCGGGCGGCTAAGGGAAGTGCGCCTTCTCCGCCGGGAGATGTTCTCCGCACTGCAGTCTGCCGCATCTGAGGCGGCCTCGTTTCCTGACAAGAGAGGACGACTCTTCTTAAGAAAGGAAAATTGGGAGGGGGGGGGTTCGCAACTCGGCTCTCAGCCCATTATGCGTGAAGCACTTTCCGCGCTCAGAATCGTGGCTGAATGCACACATGCAAAACAAAAAAGCAGAACATCTGCTTTAGCGTCGAACCCGAGCACGCTCTCTTGGTCCTGGCCCAGAAAGACCTGCTGTATGTTTAGCTGTAACTTCTCAAACGGACCAAGAAGTGCCTGTAATGACTGAGGAGATCATTTGAAGAAATAGCCGTTACATCATGTGTTGTTGCTGAACTGAAGCTAAACGTAAACCATGGACAGTCAACAGAGGCACATACAGGGGCGGGACCACAGGGGCACAGACAGAGGCGGGGCCACAGGGGCACAGACAGAGGCGGGGCCACAGGGGCACTAGCCCTACCTGAAAGTTGATTGGTCCCCGGAGTTCCCGCTCCCCTGTCACTCACTAAATCAAAGCATATCTTTGGCTACTGATAAGGTTGGCCCCTTCATATGAATTGTGGCCCCTCTTAGTATCTTAGTATCACCCCTGTCGGTAACAGATAATTTTACAATTATGCCCGGTTCTCTGAATAGAGACATACACGTCCCCACCCGCCTCTCGCTCCCTTTTTTTTGGGGGGGGGGGGGGGGGGGGGTGATGCTGATGGGAGCCCTGAAAGAGTGGAGAGCAAATACCCAAAATCACCACCCTGGCCCAGAATAGGCTCAAGTCTTTGAAACGGGGCCCAGAGTACCATAACTTAATGGTGGCACTGGGAGCGACTCTGGAGCGACGAAATCCGACGCGCTCCGGCAGTTCTGGTGAGTAATGAGTCCCCAGGCGACGATGTGGCTAAGCCGGACTCCATGGCTGCTGTCTCGGGGAGCTCCTGCTTTTTCTTCCGAACGATCGTAAGAGGCCACATGTCCCAACAGCCGAGACATGCCCAGGCATGCGAGGTGGGGGTGGTGGGGGGGCATGGCTGGGGCGAACACTGCTGTCTCCCAACAAGAAAAACTCGATTAGCCTGGCCGTGTGACCCATGCTGCTCTCTTACAGACCATCCAGCCGACCTTTTCTTAGTCTGCAGCAGCCTTTCAGCAATTTCCCGCGAAGTCGTATTTACTGATTACCGCCTCCTTCCTCGTCGCTTATTACCCCGGCCTGCAAGTCACCTTGGAGAGAAACGACTGCCGTATAACAGAGCTGGATGCCTTTATTGTCATTGTACAGCTAGCAAGTACAAAGATATTCAATACTGCCATGTTCCATCTCGCTCTCCCAGGAGACACACACCCATGCAGGTGAGTGTGATGGGGTCAGAGTCATTTCTCAGTGCAGTTTAAAGGGTTAAAGGCCCCAAGAGTACGACAGTGATACGATTATCCTGCTGCCGACGGGATTCGCACGATGAACCTGGAGCCCGTCCCAGGCGTTTGAGGGCACAAGACAGGGGCCGCCCTGGGCAGGATGCCAGCCAATCGTATGGCACATGCACCGACAGATACCGTCAAACTCAAACCCGCAACAATGCCATTCACTGAACTTCCCTCACGTTAGCACTGGCAGAATTATATAGGCAGCATTCTTTACTTTTTAGCACAAAGCCGTTATTATAATAATATGTATAATAATACAGTGTACTTTAGCATGATTGTGATCCTATAATAATAATGTCTTTTGAATACATTTCATTCATGTGTTTATGTTATGTTATGTGTTTTGTGGTTCGTAGGGTTTATATTTGAAAAAAAGAGAAAAAAAAAATTACGGTTTTAGTTCACATTCTGTAGTTTATTTTTTTAAAAATATCTATTTGCTTGACAAATAACCCAATTTCAATGTTTTACTTACATGAAATAATTTACCGAGCTGTTAGTCTTACATCATAAGTAGCTTTTGCGTTACGCGTGGGTGTTAAGCACAGATATGACTCATTACTTTCACAGCTTACAGAACTTTATCTCCCCTACGACGCTGCGAAGGACAAGTTGGGGCTAATTGTGGGTATATTGCGTAGAGCGACGCCGCTACTACAGTAACGCCAAAGAAACACAGATGAAAGGCAAGCCTGACCCGGTCCGCACCTCCAGCCAGCCATCCTGGCCCATCGCGCCCTGCTGCAGTCCGGCAAGCCACCTGACCCTGGACTCGCATTAGAGTCCATTAGGCACTTTCCCCAAAATCCCCGGAGGCACGACGGTGCTCCTTGCCACGATCTTTCAAATCCGGTTCCGGTCCAGTGTTTACCAAGATCTCCAGAGGACTGTGAAAACCATCCCTTTTTAACTACAGATGAGTGTTATTTAATTATATTACAACAAAACGGCTGTTCATTGAAAAGCCGATACATTTTAGCAGTAAAATATGCTGCCGTTGAATAAAATGTCGATCTTCAACCTGCAAAGGCATTGATGAAAGAGGACCCGACTGCAGGGAAATGAAAAACAATCTGTTTAATTCTTCAAGGCTCTGCTTCAGGCGGGAACATAAACAGGCGTTTTCATTTTCCTGGCTGGATGTGCATCTCGGTACCTTGACGGGTCAGTAAACTGCGGGGAGTGTACTCTGCTTTCAGCTCCATTAGTCTGACTTTCCCCTGGCGACCTGGCAGGAGGAACGAGACCTCGGTCCATCTGCCACCCAGGTGGGATCACGTGGCTCCCGTTTTCCTTGCGTCGGCTGTTGCATTCGTCACTCCTCTGGCTTTCCTTCTGACTTGCTGCGTATGGAAACGGAGCAGGCGCCGGTTTCCTCTGGCCTGGAGTTTGGCTGTCCGAGTCACTGAACTCTGCGAGAGCCGTCTTCGCTGGGTGGCTGAAGAGAGACCCTGTCTCGGGGGGGGGCTCAGGACGGGTGTTCGCCTGCCTCACGGACACGGGCCTTGGAATGCGAGGGCACTTGGGTGGGAATGTTGTGGGAGTTGGAACGGAAGGGCTTTCCGACCAGATACTGACATGACTTGGAATGATCAATGCGGAGGGGGGGGGGGGGGTGGAATCTAGTGTGTGGGAGGCAAAGGCTTCCCAGTGCCGACATGTCCGGGCATTCTCAGGCCGGCGGGAGCTCGGAATGATCCGGCTTAAAGGATCCGGCAGCCAGAACCAGAACGCTCTTCTGGCCCGTTCTGGGGTCAGCAGCGGGCATTAGGTTCCAGTGTTGCACTTCCCCAAAAATGTGCCAAAAAATGCGACGCAACAGAATGAACGACTCGCAGCTGGTGAGACCATGTGGCTATAAACAAGGGGTGGGACGACACAACAAGTCAGCTACCACCCCCGTAATAAATCGTAATTAAAAAGACCCTCAGCGCCGTTTTCCAGCACACTGCCCTGCTGGAGCTGGGGGGGGGGGGGGGGTGGGGGGACTCACTGAGCCAGGGACAACTGCAAACCAATTTCCTACTTAAGCACCTATGATAATCACCTCTTGCTCAGGAAATGGGGCCGTTTCCGTTGGCGCTTCCCTGACGATTCCATTAGGAAGATAAACAAACGCCTTCGGTGGATTCGAGCTACTGACACAGAACCGCTGCCCGCGCTCCATTATCTACTTTATTTTGAGGTGTTACCACGGGAACAGCTGCTTCTCGCATCATTCTCCTTCATGAGTTTTCTAGAGTGCTAAAAACATCTCTTGTTCCCAGAAGCTGGTGTATCCGGACGCTCACAGTGGGCAAGCCCCTCAGAAGGTTCCAGAATGTGAACGTGAGCGCCCCCCCCCCCCCCAGTGACAAAGGTGAGAAGGCCGCTTCTCCATTACCCTCGCAGTGTGAATCATACAGAAGGTAAATTAGCACCAATGAGAAACTGGGAAGGGCCCTTTCAGAGGGGGTGTTGTATAGTCTACTAGAGGTCTGCTGTGACAGAGACCCCCCCCCCAATAAAGGCACACCTTCTGCTCTCTCCCCTCAAAGTCTCCCTCTCCTGAGTTTTATGGGATTTATTAAAGAAAGGAGATGACAGCCCTTCCACAGATCCATTATCTGAGGCGAGCCAGTCAGACCCAATCAGAACCGCACAGATTTTCCGGGCTTAAGTCCAGCACTTTTTATATATTGCGTGTAGCCCTTGACATCGCTCAACCCTCCAGCCCTAATCGCAGCTGACCATCTCCCTGTCACACACCCACAACCTGCCTGTTAGAGGGCAGATGAAACTTAATCAGTCCTCAGCCAAAACGCAGGAGACACACAGGGACATGGTATTTCTGAAAAGCGTGCTAAGCCGACTGACCCCCACACAGGTCGTCTTCTTGAACTGAACACGGTGGATGAACAGATGGATGAGATCTCGGTTATATATGCTAACCGCCACACAGAGCCTCACTGGGCTGCACTGCACCCTCGCACTGCCAAGGCCATGGGCTCCATTCCTCCGCATTTTCACCGCATTTCAAGTTCATGTCAGCTTCCTCATGCGGTTGCCACAGCTGGTGTTTTTAAATGTCCATTACCATTAATTGCTGCTATGTACGTTCCCTGTGAAGCACTGGCAACCAGCCTGTCCCCTGCCCTGTGCTTCCAGCAGGCTCAGCGTGACCCTCCACTGCATGAGAGGTTTAGAAGATGGATGGATATATATATACGCACACCTCTATATATAGGTGCTTCACCCAGGAGGCACAGACAGCTGTTATATAAGTAAATAACACACACATATCCAAGCCTTCATGAGCTGGCATACACACGATCCAGCAGCAACATATTCTCAAAAGCCACTCGGTCTTTATTGACGGGTGCAATAGTCAAAGGAATGCTTTTAATATGTCACACTCCGTGCTCTCATCTCCAGCGGGGCTTGTGCTGCAGCCCATCCGGAGCTAATTTGTCCCCTGTCTTTGGAAAACAAGATATGCAGCTGGAGTCTGTCTCGCTCTTTGTGATCCGGATGCCCGGCGACATTCCTTATCCCTTCCGCTGCAACACGCCTCTGTCCAGTGGCCCCAGCGAAGCTGAAAGTGGGTCGAGACCAACGTCCGTATGGCCCGGAGATGGGCTCGCTTCACTCCGAGCATTGCTTTCTGTTTACCCTGTTGCTATGCTCTGGTTTGTGTTTCGCTGAAGAGTGCTGTCTGTAGTCCAATCGGTGGCCTTTGTTGGTGATGAATCTAGCCGGCTCACCGCAGGAACAATGCTAGCTCAGTGTTTACACTACAGCCACCAGCACTCAGGGGAATTTATATGGTTCATATCAGATCTGGACTGGCTCTCAAGTTTATTACAGGGAAGTAGATCAAATATGATGAGGACAGAAATACGTATTGTTTAAAGTCTCTGTTTCCATCAGAAAATAATCACTTATAGAAAATGAAAATAAATGTCAGTTGCTTATAATGAGAGGCTGGCATGTATTTCAAGTACTTGTTGGGTTTAAACAGAACCTACAGTGCATAGGATGGGAAACTGGGTCCCGAAGAAAGTACCACAAGGTGACCCATTCAGGATAAAAAGGCAAAGATGGACGACAGGGGTCTTCACCCATCAGGATCGCTGTCATGGTAACGGGGTTTCACTTCAGTGGCGACAGACGTCCTTGTCGCTCGGTGTTAACGGACTGTGCCCGGTAATCACTTCCGGAGCCAGAGATGTTAATGGAGCCCAGCAGGCTACAGGCTGACCCATCACACTCATCCCAGAAAAGCTCGGCTCAGCGTGTGGACGTGATGCTGCCCCCAAGGCAGCGTGCCAGATCGAGACGCCGTTTACGGCATCACACGCGCCAAATCCCCCCCGTAATCCCCAAAGCTTCTGTGCAACCCAGAAACAGCACGCTTTAACACTATTACTCAATTAGCACTCTCTCTCTAGCGGAACAAACACGCACTACTGCAGTAATGAGTGCTTAACACTCGGTACTATCAGGACATTTAAATCATTATTGAATCGACAGATTCTCCTCAATGTTATCCTCCTCTTTGTCCTTAAATCGCTTATAGCTTTAAAAATTGACACGCCTCTACAGACCTACAGCATTACATTCCTCTTTTAAAACATCATATTTCATTTTATCTTGTGCTACAGTCATACCTCATCACCAAACTTGGTTAATTAGCGCGCAGAGGTGAAATGCAGGAGCCGCGATGTCGGCTCAGCTGAAGCCTGAACGGAGCTGCATTCGGCCTTTATCAACAGCGGAATCGTAAACGTGTGACGCGCTCAGGTGCCGCCGCAGAGGGACAGAGTGACCTGCACCATCCCGCCATGCTCGTTGGCTTTACCCGCACATGTGTGACAGGAGACATTAGTCTCCAGCCTTATGGATGCTGCTCTCTCCTCATTCATTTCTACAGAGCCAAAGTCCTCTGCCGTGATCCTGCGGTGTTTGTTCTGCTGCCGGATGTGGCCCAGCAGGCTGCTTGCTCCCTAGTGCAAGGCATCCGCGGGTCAAGGCCACTTGCACGGCTGCCATCTCGCCGCCGAAGGCTCCCAGCTGGGATTCCGGTCACGTTCCGGCTCTGGATCCTGCGGCCGTTCGGCCTGCGGAACAGGGAGCCGTTTGGTGCAGAGGCCTGCGCCCGTGGACCGGTTGGCACGAGTGTTTAAATCTACCCCTGCACGCATTCCTAATGCCCCGTAAGCTGCCGGTGCCAATAAAATAATAGCAGCACCCAGACCCACCGTCCTTCAGCTAAACAGCAGAATGGAACAGCCAGGGAGGATGGCCTGTTTTGAAATGCAGGCAGCAGGGAAGCTCGAGGAAGCAGCAAGCACACGGAGGGGGGGCGCCGGGGACCGGTCGGTATCAGAGAAGCCTGGGGGGGGGGGTGGTGGTGTGGCTGGTATCGCGGACCCCATCCGCGTTCTGGCTGCTTTTGTCCCCGTTCATTCCAAAGGGCTGCAAGGCTGTGAGGGAAACCTTTCTGCCGTTTTCCCCGAGTGGAGCCGTCTGCGTTTGTTTCTCATGCAGTTGCTGGACATCAGACGTTAAGCAAAGGCTCCGAGATGGACATCCTGCACACCGGCACGTCACTGCCTCACCTGTCTGACATCACGGCATGAGCAATAAACGCATGCTGGTGTCACTGCACAGGAAACCGTGAGCAACTCATGAAAAAAATATGATGACTCTTTCTATCAATTTGCGAAGCGGCAGGGGAGGCCAGGCAAGGTTAAGAAGCGAACCACTGGCTAAGCAAAAACACGCACACACACACACACACATACATATATATGTAACCAGAGATGAATAGTTCAGGTCCAGAAAGTAAAAATCCAGACCAAGATTTTCCTTCAACCAACCAGATGGGCATAAAGACTGACAGCAACAGAGCACTCAACTGGCTGGTTGAAACAAAATCTTGGTCCGGATTTGTACTTTCTAAATCTGAACCATCCAGCTCTGTATATAGTTAAGGGAATGTCAGAAGGCTGGTTATTATATGGTGGGCAGATTGTAATTGCAATTCCACAGGGTCGGGGCGCACTGACGGATCAAAGGGGGGCCCAGTTGAGCTATCCCTCTGTGAAAGTCAGCTTAATAAGGGGCTGAAGGACTCGGGACCCCCGGAGCCTGGAATTCCCAGGGAATGTGAGAGCGGGGGAGGGGAGCTGGCTGGCGGAACAGCATTCAATGTGCACATCCAGATTTTCATGGCCAAAAGCCAGGTTTTGCCATTTTTTAAAGATTATTTCACCACCGTGAAATGTCTGCCCTGACCTTATTCAGAGCTGTCTGGACATTTTAATTTGATTTAAATACCCCCCCCCCCCCCAAAAAAAAAAAAAATAATAATCACATTGCTGGACACATAAGCTAGTCTGGGGGGCCATCTCACCTCTAAGCCTCCAGGGAGATTTTACTGGCCCTCTGATTTGTTCCTGCCGACTAATCAAAAGAAAAAGAAAATCCACTTTCACAATATACAGTTTAAATGTCATCAATCTCTCCATCATTCTATCAAGCTTCACAAATGATAAATGATGAAAAAAGAGGTAAAATATTACATTTCAAATCTTAAAAATAAATATTGTCTGTTAGGTTCAAAAGATCTGCTTTAAAGGTGGCAAAAATAAAAATAAAAAAAACAAATGGTTTTAAAATAGGGCAGCAGGTTAAAGATAGGAACTCAATTTAGGATTTCATAGTTCAGGTCCTGGGCGGGACATGCTGTTGTACCCTTAGACAGGATAGCATTGTATAAAAATGTCCCCTTCGCTACAGCATGTAAAGTCACAAATAAATTACAGGCACATGTTTAGTTTTTAGAGCAGCTTGGGCTGCAAAGCAGAATGAACAGGAGGAGATTGGGAGATGAGGTGCCTCCTCACTCCCAAGCAGGCTGTGGTCACTCTTGGAAGGTAACGACAGTCTGAGAGGAAAAACAAGGGGGATAATGCAATATCCCAGCAGGATCTGGTCCTGGTCCTGGAACGTCGCTTCCCGCCGTGCGAATCAGCCCTGGAACAGCTGGGAAAGACGCCAAAGTGGGCCGGACAGACATAGGCCCCTCCCACCGCAGAGGACCTGCATCACCGCTGCCCGTTAATGCGCCATGACCAAACGCTGGCTTCCGTTAAGCGCAACATCCCATAATACGTTGCGGTGCTGGTGCGTCGTGTCAGTCATTCTCGGGAGGGCTAATTTCGGGCTATTTGAATCGCGAAGACACCCTTTCGAAAACAATGACCTTGAGGAGGCGCCTCACCAGTAGCCTGAGAGCCTGCGACACCCAGATAAAATGTGAACGGCTTCATATGAAGGGTTTAACTTGAGCCCGTCCCATCTTTATGTAAACAGACCGCGGCCTTTACGCCTTCTGAATACCTAATTAGCGTCATTAACTTCTATTGACCGACCTGTGTTGATTTACGTTACGCTGCATGAGTCACCTAATTATCCCGAAATTGCAGCACTTGTCAGAAGAGGTACAGGAGACGGGGTGGGGTGGGGGGGGAGTCCTCAGCCGGGGTAAGGGTCAGTTTCCTCCACCACTCCCAGATGCATGAATCCCAAATCTAACCAGATCGTTCTGATGGCCCACAGTAAATTACCAGATCCAAGTAGAATGTTTTCAGCAGATGGGAGTAGGGTTACCATACATTCAGGCCAACGTCTGTGAGAAAGAAACTGTCTTGATCTTCCCATGGTGTGTCTATACCACATGCAGAATTATTAGGCGAGTGTGTACATTTCCTGTATCTTATCATCCGGTTATTAGTTTCAGTCCAAATAAGAACGCACTGTTTGAAAATAGAGCATGCTCACTATTTTATCTGTGTACTTTCTGTTTGAAGTAAAACAGGAAACAGTGCAGAGTTTTTAAGCAAATTACTATTACTATTAAAATGAGCCAAACATGACCTTAGAGGTGGAAAAAAAGCCAGTAAAGTCCCAGTCAGAGAAGTGCAAAACAACTGGAATTGCCAGACTTTAAAAACATGATCACTGTACAAGTGACCAACCAACAGCCAAAAGAAGATGGGAGAAGCACGTAGCGAGAAGACGACAAATTACCTGCCAAAGACGTGTCAAATTACAGGACTTTCAGGACTTTTATGAGACTTTCAGAAACTCTTTAGAATCAAATGCCACCATTTTTCAAAACTGCAAATCGGAACAGTATCTCCGGGAATAATAGGCGCCGTGTGCTACGTGACATTGCTCAAGTCACAGAGGCTGAAACTAAAAGATGAAGAACAGGCACGGACATATCTCAAGGCTGATCTTACAGTGGTTCTGTGGACGGATGAGGTGAGAGTGACGCTTGATGGAGCAGGTAGATGGCCTGTGGATGGACACCTTCTACAAGCACCTGCAGGGTGGTGGAAGAGTGATGGTGTGGGCTGCAGTTATCAGTGATGACCTTTCCAACTTGCAGATGGTTTAAAAATCAAATACCAATTTCTAGAAGATACCTTGTTCAAACACTAGTACAAGAAGAAGTCAGCAGTTTTCAAAAATTTTATGATATTCACGCAGGGCAGTGCCCCTTCTATGCATCAAAGTATTCCACAGATCGGCTAAGGAAGGCTTGAAAGTTGACTGATTTATGACCAGTGCCCCTTCATTGCCCGACTGAACCCTCATTGACAACAACTGGGAATTACTGAGGTGTGAGATTTACCAGGCAGTAGTAGGCAGTGCCCTTCTCCCAGCAGTGCCTGGGAGGCTGTCCTAGCTACCTCAGCTAATATAGGACAGGATCAAATCAAAACCTTGACTGGTTCAATGGATAAGAGGCTCATGACGGTCAATGGCTAGAAAGGTAGCTATACAGGACATTAAAGTGGTAAAGTGGAACAGCCGATAGTTTGGTATTCCTGGTATAGATTGAATAACAAACTTTTGATTACTGTTTCTGTCGATGGTGAATTTTCTGATTGCCTAATACAACAACAAAACATGTATTTCTGTATAGCGCATTATCACAACATTACATCGTCTCAAAACGCTTTACAGCATCCACACCCAGAGCCCCCAGTGAGTAAGCCAAAGGTGGCAGTGGCAAGAAAAACTCCCAAGAAGGAAGAAACCTTGGGAGGGACCAGACTCAAAGGGGGAGCCCATCCTCCAGGGGCCGGCAGGGAGAGTCAAATTGGAGAGATGGTTAAGTGCCAAGTCACGCTGTCCAAGTCATGAGATTTGAGAAATAACTGGAGAGCAGGGAGGTAATGACAGATTGCCTAATAATTGTACACATTGATAATCAAGTCTATTTTTGTTTGTGACAGACTAATTTAACATTTTCTCTAAAAAAATTTACTTGGAGCAAAAGAAAACTTCTGAATTCATTTTCATAAGTCTACTCAAATCCTGCTAAAAATTAGCCCCAGGAATAGTGCTTGCCCAGTAATTCTGCACAGTGTATAGGAATGTGCTGTGAGGATTGTGTTTACCTCCCGTCTGGAATTCTACCGGCTTCTGAGATTATGATTCATTCAAAAATACTGTTACGTGCAAGGCTGCACATTCTGGCAACGCTCCGGTACACCTGTGCAGGAATGTTTTACGAGGACGAGTGTAACATCGCATCTCTCGTTCCGCAGAATTACTGTAGCTATAGGTATTTTGCCAACAGTTTTAAGACTTCCTCGTGTAACTAGCGTCTCTTTGTCTACAGAAGCAGGAGTTCAAACAAAACAGGATGGCAAATGCCATTAAAAAAAAAATTGAGAAGAAAATGGCACAAGATAACATCATTGTATTCCTGGAGAAGGTGTATAAGGCCAGGAAATAAGCTCTGCTGGTGAACCTGGGTTAACCCACATATGGTCACAGTGACCAACAACTGATACAAATCAGCAGTAATTATGGGAACCAGTTAGTCAGATTATGGGAATGGGCTTACCGGTTACCTCGAGACTCTGGTCTTACATTCGATCCTTCCCCTTTAAATCCCTTAAAGGCCACAGTCACACACAGTCAGAAACATCTTCCAAATGCTGTGCAGCCTGCTAAGATTCCCCAAAACGCCTGCCGTACGAATAAAGCGTGCAGTCCCATCCTATAGGATCAAGCTGCCAGACAGCAGCCAAAAGCGACTGCTAAGTGAATAAATGCGAAAGATTTTAAGACAGATAGACAGAGACGGACAGACTCCATTAATCTTTGAGCTGAGGAATGCATATTAATGACTGACTGCACTGTAACCAATGTAACTTCTGCATTCGTTCATGACAAATCCAGTTCACAGAAGAGGAAAGAAAAAAAAAACTGAATTAAAATTGAAACATTTCACTGCCAGCTCCCAATTCAGTGTAGCGCGTCTCCCCGTGAGGCCGGGGGGCGTCTAGGTGGTGAGTCTGATCTACGGAGTTGCTGATGAGCCGTGGGCAGTTGGTGTGCTTCTCCCGACTCAGAGCAAGCCTGATGCTCCCCCCTTCTCTGGGATTTGGAGACTCGCCGTACAGTGATGGAAAAACTCAAGCCGGGCAAAAGGGCGACACCGTATTCGCACCTGCAGTTTCTGAGTGGATCCCAGCTGCCGCTGCGTCGTTATTGATTTTCTTATCTCCTCCTCTGGCTTCCTTTAGCATTAGCGCTGCGGTGCAGGCCACCAACACCCCGCGTGACTCTGCCGGTGGGCCATTCCTTCCGTAATCCACTGCCATTTGCCACGTTGCTTGCAGATTTATTTCCCAAACATCTGCACAAGTCCAGCGAGAGTACGAACTGCACTATCTATTCCTACTGCTAGCATTTTCTTTGACATTTGTTTCCAAAGCTATAATCTCCAAAGGAGCACCCCCACTTTCCTCTGCTGTGGTACATCCCACTTTCGAAGGGTTCCTGCCGTCGAGCCTATTTCATGGACGCCCTCATGGTGGTCATATCATATCGGGGGAATAAAGAAACACATTAATAATGCTTTCATCCCTTTAAACGGTGACACAGCATGTGATGGTCCACAGATCAGGAACGTCACCCGAGAAATTGCCTCGTGCTTCTGTCAGATGTATTGTAATTGTGTGGGCCACTGCAGCAGAGCTCCCCAGTTTAGATATCACTCCCCCCCCCCCCCCCCCCCACCACCCATCTTTTGGCCAATCACAGAAGCGGAGCATAGTCATCCAGGGACTGACTACATGTCTCTGGGCCACAAGACTTTGGGCAAGTTTTCAAGCCCCCCCATGACGCGGGGGATGGCGGGAAAGTGAAAATACAGGAGCACTCAGACACCCGTCCGTAATGGGACCGCAAATGAACGCCATAAATTTAACATGCATGGCCTTAAGAGAAATGTTATAATTCAGTAATGAGAAAACGCATCATCCTTACTGCTCTGTGGGAACATGTATAATCCCTTCACTTCTACAATGCTCACGTCTCACCGGGGGCTATCTGCTGCACAGGCTGGTACTAATACTGACCTGTGCTGGAAAGAGATTACGAGAGGGAGGAATTCAGTGTCAAGGAGGTGGGAAAATGAAAAGCTGGACACGAATCCAGCCTTAGACTGTGAATCTGAAATGCTTCGAGGGGGCTGTGTGTGTATTATATATATACGGTGTATGTTGGCCTTTTCTTTGCCCTGCTGAGCCTGATCACCCGTACTGTGAGCACAGAGCTCTGAGCTGCCTCTCACGCTGAATAGCTTTAGCCTTCTGAGTACGTCGCTCTGATGCCCACAATAGCGCTGTGAAGTAGCTTTGTGCGGACGCCTACGCTACCTCACAGACGCTTCTCAGGAAAAACGGTGGCACCAATACGACACTGTTCCTGGCCAATCAGTGACAAAATGTTATACTGCCCCGGGCCAATTAACACGAAGATATAATAGTGCTCCAGGTCAATCAGTAATGAGATAAAACATGTTACCTGGCCAATCAGCAATCACATGACCCTGTGAACAATTGAAATATAGTATAATACATAAAAATTGTAATAAATTGATGCCATGCTTACATTCTCCTTTCTGTGTAATCAGCTTGATGAGATCACAGGATCTGATAACCAGGTATGTACCTGGGGGGGGGTGCGGGGGGTATGTGGGTGCTTGAGGACCTGCCACTTTTGCCTTCAAGACTGACAGTGCCCCCCTTGAGGTTCCAATTCCCCCTTTTCATGACGCTAAATTACCGAAGACGACCACAGAGGGAAAATATAAGCCATGTCCCCCCATCCTCACTTAAGCGCTGTCCCTCATGAAGGACAGAAAGAGAACAAATACGCTTTCCATTCTTCACACTGGGGGGAGGGGGGCATATAACAGTTCATAATAAAACAGGAAATGAGGTTGGCAGAGTTCTCCACACCAGCGACACCCCCTATCCCCATCACCAGGGAGCTCTCCTTTCACTTGGCCACAGGATGGGGGTGGCGTTGCGAGATGGACACCGCGGGCTCTTATTGATGCGGCCCAGCGAGTGTCTGCATGGTCACAGCACCCCGGCAAGGGAGGAGGGGCCAGCAGCGGCCATGCAAACGAGTGCGGATAAGCAGATTATCACAGCATTCGGCGCCCCACACAGGAGCCGGCGGGACGCGAGCACCGTCTGTGTGCACAGCCTCCAGAACATTCCTGACCGCCGTGCAGACCACCGACGGAGAAACAGCACGGGAGGAAGGGTAACATGATGAGGGGACAGACGGAGAAGGGAAAAATGGTTACGGCGCAGTCAGAACTACACAGAAAGCCTGTGACATGGATCCGTATTCAATCTTCTAACCCCTTATTCAGGAACACGGAAAAGAAAGAGCGTATGTGTATGACATATGTATTAATACATACACGGGATTCGACCATCACGCCCCGAGAAAGCACAAGAGCTCGATCAGACGTTTCCGTGTGTCTAAGCTGGACCCCCTGCATGGCTGAGGCCACATCAGCAGTGCAGACCATCCCAGCGGTTTTTCCACTTTAATCCTTGCCCGCGTTTGACAGGCAGTTTCTGCCAGTCTGCCAGACTTCCAGCTGCGCACATCCATTCCCGGTGCATACCCAAGCACACTTACAGCACTCAGCCATCTGCAGGAAAGCGGGGGCAGCGGGCAAATGGAGAATTGGGAGGGGGAGAGACCCAGTGGAGGCTGATGGGAGACCCAGGGTGCCACTCAGACCTGTGGCCGTCTTCGCTAAGCGGTTGTCCTGCCATGAGGTACCGGGCTCAGGGACATCGAACTCCAACGTAAACACCGAGGACTAGTTAGCTGGTTATTGCTGGGACTCCTAACCTGATCAGAACAAGTCAGTGTTAGACCAATGCCGGAGGTGGGGGGGACACAGCCGTCTTGTCAGGGTGAAAAATTAATCCCCCTTTAAAACTCTGGGAGGCGATGTGTACCACAATACAAAGAGAGAGATTTCAGCCATCTGACAGGGTTCCAGGTGCTTTCAGAGGGCTTGTTCCTGCTGTCCCCGCAGAATATGATTTTCACTTTAAAGACAAGAACGGGGGACACGAAGGCGGAGGTTTGATCTCTGCCGTCAGACGGGGGTCCAGCGGACACCACATGACCGGCTCGGGTTTGAACCCATCGCTGATGGCTGACAGCGGAGATTGAGCTGTTGAGAACAGTTGGGCAGAACGGGGGAATGAGGGGGCAATATCACACTAAAACCCTGAAGCAGGGTATAGAGATCGGACTTTGGCAAAGCGCAGGATAGATAAATACACGAGTCTTAACGATTGTTTAATTGAATTAATTAGCCAGCCCTGGAGAGGGGAGGCTGCCCAGCTTCTTAATTTCCTGAGAAGAGGGGCCCGTCTCGCAAGCCAAGATCATATCAAAAGGCCGCCTCATCAGTGCCGCGATTCACCAAGTCCGTAAAGCAGGCCGTGATGCTCCTTAATTAGTGCATTTCAAAACGAGCTCGGCCGAGCTCTTTGCTTAATTAAAAAGTGATGCGGTCGGCCTAAATGCGGCCGGGTTGTCGAGCCCTGACTGCTGCCCACAGGCTTCAAACCACACCATTAAATCTAAGCCTCTCTGCAATCATGCCTGGATAACTAAGCGTGAAATGATATTAACGATAATCTCGTCAAGGGTCAACAACCAATGCGGTTTACGAACGTGTGATGGCAAAGCAGCTCCACCCTCTGCCCGGCGCGGGTTCCAGAGACTTTGCAACACTGTTTTCCAAAAAAACTCCTCAGGGACCCCTAACACAATCCACGTTTTTTGCTCCTTCCCAGTTCCCGGGAAGTAGCAAAAAATGTGAACTGCCTGGCAGGGAGCTGGGAGGGAGCAAAAACATGGACTGTCTGGCAGGGAGGGTGCAAAAACATGGACTGCCTGGCAGGGAGCTGGGAGGGAGCAAAAACATGGACTGTCTGGCAGGGAGCTGGGAGGGAGCAAAAACATGAACTGTCTGGCAGGGAGCTGGGAGGGAGCAAAAACACAGACCGTCTGAATGTCCCCGAGGAGCGGATTGGGAAACACCACTTTATAACACAATGGCAGAAACCCTTTCACCTTCGCCCCCTCTGTCTCCAGGAATTCAGATGCAGTGTGCACAGTACTGGTGGGAAGCACAGAAAACAGGGAAAAATGGAGCAGTAATCCGTAATTATCTATGCTGCGTTAGTCTGTGTTTTACTCTGAACACCCTGAAAATAATCTCTTTTTTGGTGCTGCTCCACTTTAACTAGATTTCCTTTATTTTTATCATATTTGCATCTGTTCGCAAATGAGGAGCGTATGACATTTCGTAAACACTGCCAGCCGGGGGCTTGTGCTCTCCCGACGTCATCTTTAAGGCAGGAATCAAAGGCAGGGACCCCCACTGAGCGCGCCTGGGTGACAGAGAGCTGGCGGGCCAGGCGACAGACACCATGCGGGTATCGGCCCAGCTGCCGTCTGGGAGCCAAGCCTGGTGCCCCCTGGGGTCCCCAACCAAGGCTGGTCTCAATCCACCCATATTTCGTACGTCTGGGAAACGATGACAGATGACTGTAACAATCGCTTATCTGTATGGCAGCCAATGAAAAACACGTCGGCGTCGACACGCAAATTAAAAATGAATGCGTCGCTGCAAAATAAATAATTGCTGGTAAGGACCCCAGTTGATTTGTTCTCATGAATGTTCATGCGCAGCGTTGGGGGGCGGAGTGAGACTGACGACTCTTTTTAATGAAGTTCTACGCAGAGGCGGTTTCTAAAAGTCAATTAAAGGCTCCCCCTTCAAATGTTTCACAAACATTCATAATTAAATAGCTAGTGTGTAGAGACGGAAGAGCGTAGCTAGCTAGCTGGCTAGGAGAACGGACCATTTTTCGTATTCAGTGTAGTGACTGTGGCTAACAAGGAGTACACTATATATATTTTCATCGGTTTGTATGTTCTATGTTCTATTCTGCTGAATACACCAGAACTTCCATCTGGGATCAAGAAAGCCCATCTTAATCTTAAATTTCACGAAACAACTTCACACATGCTATGCAACCTCTGACGGTCTACAAAATGGCTGGCTGGCTTCAACAGGAATCCAAACAAAAGCTTTCCCTCACACCGATCTGAACTCGAATCTCCGTCCGCCTCCTTGGCATCCACCCCGAAAGCAAGCCCGTTACCGTCTGCCAGTGCGTATCTCGCCCCGTGACGTGGTCGCACTGACCCCCACGCCTGAAAGCAACAACAGAAATGCCTGTGAACTGCTCAATCGATCCTTGGCTTTTTAATTTAAAGTGTCTCGTCGCCCCTTGCCGTGCGGATGTGCTTGGTTAATTATAAAGCCCACTCGAAAGGGTTCGCCGATATCTGCTGTCCGCGCCTCGGAGGACCCGCTGTGTGCGCTCGGAGAAGTGTGTGAAATGAAAGAAGAGGCCAATCACTCTCCTCCTCGCCGGGGGTGACACCAGACCGCCGCCACTGACCACGCAGAGACAGAGACTGAGCAACTGACAGGCAGAATTCCTGCTCTTTACCCAATACCACACAGAAAAAGCATTACTGTTACAAGCTCGCGTTTGCCTTCCATTCGAGCGATATTCTCAACAACAATGAATGCGGAGACGTAACAAGTCTATGAAACGAACGTCCTGCGCCTGTCCACCATGACCCCTCGCCCTTGGAAACAAGCTGCTGGCCCACAGAGACCCTGAATGTCACCCCGAAACTCTGAAACAGCCATATTATAACAGATATCACAGGGTTTCGGATCCATGTCGCTACGTACTGTGATCAGTTCTTTTTAACACTATTCTTTGTTCTAAATTTCAACAGCGCATTTTTGGAAATCCAGTGACTCTGATGGGAATGATTCTGCTGGGCTAGAGACAGAGGACAGATCCTCCGTGAGATATGGACATATATCGGCGTGCGGCAACTAACTGAGGCCAATAGCTGAACTGGAGCCAAATGAAAAGAATGTAAAAAAAAAAAAAAAAAACACACACACACACACACACACACACACACACACACACACACACACGTGTGCATTACCTCACTCTGAGTACAACATTTTCCCAAAATAGAGGGGAGGGAAAAACACAAACAAAGCAAGAAGCCTTGGAGAGGAAAATAAATTCTTCATGCCCAGCTGTTCTGGTGCAGTTGACTCATCAAATTCTAAGACACCATTATTCACACTGCAGTTCACACTGAAGACAGATGTGCGGGACATTCGTCTGAAGAGCTGAGATTCATTTCCCCGTTTCTGAAAGATGCCCTTTAAGAGGAAATATTACACTGCTTTGTATGCTAAAAACATACCTTCATGTTAATTTTCTCTCGCATCAGATGACATTTAATGCTCGTAAAATCTGGGGAGTTTGCAGACCATTTTTTAAAGGTTTGAAAACCTGCCCACCCTTATCTCTTCCTGGATTTGGAGCACAGCGCGGTCAGCTGAGCAGTCCCGGAGTGTAAGTGCCGGAACGTTCCGTACGCGGTCAGTGGGGTGTTGGTAAGTGCTGAGAGCAGCGCCCTGTGTGCAGGATCGGCCAATCAGACGCCACTCGAGGCAAAATCATCAGATGACATCGTTGACTGTTGTAACTGGCTGGTAACTTGGAAAGAAAAGCAGCTACGAAGGATGCATCTCACACTTTGCATACAGCAGCCTGGTCGTAATTCCAAAGAAAATTTCTGTACAAACACTATATGTTTGTTCCATTTCTTGTTTCCCCAACAATTTCAGTAATAACCAGAATCATTAATAATCAGCAGATAATGCAATCATTATGTGAAGCACCAAATTTTGAGCATTTTTATTATTTTTTTTTTTAATAACAACCAGCGAGCGTATCAGAGTGCGAAAAGCATTCCTGTAGAGATAGGCACGTGTAGAGGGAAGGCAAACGCAGCAAAGATGGGCTGGGATTTACAGACAGACATATCTAATTTCGACAGGAACTGACATCCCCCAGTAATGCTCTGTAGACATCAATGGGCACATTTAAAGCACTTTCATGGGCCGCGAGGAAGCGATATGTGAATATCGATCTTGAAGGGCACTTAACCAGCTTGCTACGTCTGTACACGTTATTAGGGACGAGAGGCTTAAAATGGAAACTGACTGAAAATTAGTTTATATCAAAGAAAATTAAACATTTCTTTGCACAAAAGGTAGAGGATGGGGGAAATTAAAAATAGGGGGGGGGGTCACTCCCTGAATTCATTCACTTTATTCATCAGAACCAGAGTAACAACGGGAGATCAACCCAATCCTGGGTGATACACAGATATTCCACACACACAGAGTCAGGGGTGGGATTTGACCCAATCCCTGTTTCACATACTTACATATCTGCTAACATTACCTACATACTCACACATCAGGCAATGTCACATGTTTCAGATACAAGCTCAAAATCTGCAGTTACCCCATATCCACACGCACTCGAAAACATCTAACAAGTTGGCGTTATAGTTAAAGCTGCCATAGCGTACAGGCGGGACAGTGCTTCGGATGCGTGACGCTGTCTTCAAAAATCTGCTCTGGCCTTTTTAATGCAGCGCTGAGGGTCACAGAGGTTCTTTCCAGGCTGGAGACCATTAATGCATAAGCTACAGTCTTTTGGGCCCAATTACAGCATCAGAAGGACCTTCACCCATCTGCTGAGCCTCCTCAGCTGCACTCGACAGAGAAGATACTTTTGGAAACAACAGCTACTGCCAGCGAGAGTCATTATAACTTTGAGCGAAAAACCCCCCAAAATCGGTTTCATGCTGCCCCGCAGTTAACAGCTCCTTGGGTCCCCTTTGAAAGCATGCAGCTCTACATGATAGCCGGGGCGTTTGGCTTTGGTTCCCCTTTCAGTCTTTTTCTTGAGGCGTACTGCGACAGCCAGGCCCAAGTTCAGCACGCAAACAGATCTCCCCCCCCCGTTTGAAATGCGCACTCATATTGGAAGAATAACTCAGCTCGAAGCGGGAGCATTAAAGTTTTATAGGGCGTGGGGGGGGGGGGGGGGGCCGCCATCGACGTTATTATGTGAAACGTGTCAAACCGCAGACTAAAGATAATTAAATGTCGTGATTACATTTAAAAGCGCGCGGTGAGATCGCGGACGGCGTGAACTGAGGAGAGGGGGTGCCGTTGACTTTGGTATCAAAGGCCGGGGTCCATCAATCACGCGATACGGCTGAAAGACCTTTCAGGGAGCTACCTTTAATCACCTGACAACGCTACAATCAACATTAAAGTTACCATGATTAAGGCAGCCCTGGGGTGTAATAACTAGTCTTCATCAGAAAGTAAATATTTAATAGAGAGCAAACAAGGCCAGTGGCGATTCACGCACTTGGGGGATTGGAACATCAACCTGTTACAAATAACACCCTCATTTATATCTGAACCTGCAGGCAAGACTCACATGTAAATATTTATAATTAATTAAAATCAGCATTAAAACTCTGTGAAGCTGGCTGCCCCCACAAATCCATTGTGTCTCTGTTCTTGATGTAAGTTACTGCGTTATTAATTATTACACTCACCACAAGGGTGCCAGATTGTATTAACTTGATTAAAAGAAAGGAGAGCCCTGATCATTATTTAATGATACGTCCCAAACTCCAGGCAAAACTTCTCTTTGCTGCTCATTTTTCCTTTAATTAGTCAATTTATCGACTAAATGTTCTCACCGAGCAAAGCTCTGTGTTACAGGTTACCTGCAAATATTAAAGTCATTAAAAGGAGCACCATGTAGTAAACATGAGAAATGGCATTTTATATGAAATAACGCAGGCTTTTAAAGTACATTTCTTTGGGCTAATGGTCATGTCTCTCTATTTGGCTCTGGAAATTTTATGCAAGGCCCAAAAAATCAATATGAATGTCAGGCCACATTAATTAAACTGTACTGGTTTCCGAAAAGGATCAGCTTCCAGTCCAATGTTTTAAGTCTAAATACGACTGACTGCAAAATTAAGGTCTACAAATTTCACACATCCACATACTTTATGTGGAGCATTCCATGATAAAAATATTATGCATGCCTATTTTAACAACTTATCAATCCATCTATTTTCTGGAACTGCTTCTCCTATTCAGGGTCGCGGGGGGGGGGGGGGGGGGGGGGGGGGGCTGGAGCCTATGGGCGCAAGGTGATGAACAACCCAGGATGGGATCCCAACCCATTGCAGGACATACTCATACACACCATTCACTCACACATGCACACATGCAGTAACTCGAATGAACCTCAGCATGGACTGTGGGGGGAAATTGCAGTATCTGCAGGAAAGTGGCACGAGGAGAACATGCAAACTCCACACACAGAACCCTGGCGGGGACTCGAACCCGGGCCCCAGAGGAGTGTGGCGACAGTGCTAACCACCACCGTTCTGCCTCTCAACTTATCAATATACACGTTAACTCAGAGCAAATACGTAAGCTGACTTCATGCAAATTCAGCACATATAATTGCAAATAATGGAGGGGTTTGAGTTAAGTTGGAAATGGGCTCGCTTCCTAATTCCAGCTGCAGAAATTATGGAAAGAGCAGGATTTGGGCCTCAGCGAGGGTAGGGCAGTTACCGGGGCAGATGGAGGACATGTCATGCTTTCAGGCTCATATTACAGTAACATCTCGCTGAAGAGCTCCAGCAGCGAGCCGGCTACATGACCACTTATACCGCTTATCATTAATCTTATTGCTGCATGAAAGAAAACGATGTACGCCATAATACCTGTCACATTTCAGCCTGTCGAAGGGCACTAACTGGCCTGTTTGTTTTCGACTGAAGTTAATGTTTAACATGTTCTCCTGTCCATTAACGTACAGCATCGCAAGGTTCAGAAATAACTTCAAACAGATCCTACAGTAGGAGTTTGGGGCCTGGTGTTTAAATAAAAAAAAAAAAAAAAAAAAAAAACCCCTGAAACAGCACCTGTCTCATTCAAAAATAAAATCAAATTCCTAAATGCATTTTGAAATATCCGTGTCCAAGATAAACAGCTAGAAGATGGATGGGTAGATTTTGAAAGATGTTTTATTTATTTCTAAATACGAACAATATTTTTCCCCGTAGGGTAGAGAGATAGGTATCTAAAATCCCAATATTTTTTCTTCCCTTTCACTTTGTGCTGTTTCGCAAACACAAAACGTTTGTCTGGGCTGAGCTGTGGCTTTGGTTTCATGCTGCCGAGCTCGGCTCTGGTTCAAATCTGAAATCCGGCTGCTCCCATTTCCAAATATGAAGTGGGGATTAATCAGCCAGGGTATTCCGGCTCGTGGCTTTGCCTCGGCTCCTGCGAGGTTGCCGCTTGCCTGTTGTGGTGAGGGTCGAATCCTCTAACCGGTGCTTAGTCATCTGTGCAAAACACCGATTTGCGTAGAGAAAACAGCCCGGTGGACTGGAGACGCTGCCTCCGACTTCCTGCCATGGACATCACAGACAAGAAGACCCCTTACCTGACTACACCTGCTGGATCTTACTGCTTTTTCCTCAGTGACCCTGCCATATCTTAAGAGAACAATAGTTTCTACAGTACAATTAATGTAATTAAAGCTTTGTGTGGGTGCCTACGTATCTCACGCACATGAATCGGCTCGCTCGGCATGCCCACACGAACATCACCCGCGTTGGCGCAGGTATAGACAGTAGGGTAGCGGATCAAACATGTTCCTCCTGCATTACAAATCCTTTACAAAACAAAACCATTCACTTTATTACCTGCAGAGTTTCCCAGGGGAGCTTTCACTGTACAATAAATCCCTTTGGTATTTTCATAACAGTTAATAATTACGATGTGGAAAGGAACGGAAATGCCAAAGCGTTTTAAGTGGCAGATTGTTTGCTGGTGAATGACGTGCTAAATGAACAGGGTATAATAGAGCATAAATGTTTCCCTGAGTTACAGACAAAATGGCCAAAGGTAATAACCACATACGCGCAAGCTAAATACAGGGCAGCAGACATGCCGATGGCGTCTGGAAGCACAGCAGGCTTCAGTGGATACTTCCCTGCACCTGGGTGTGTGCTCACCCAGTCCAGCGGGAAAAGCATCAAACAGGCACAGTGGGCCACACGGGACAGGAGATTTCAAAGCAATGCAGCAAATTCCTACAAGGACGACGCAATTATCTTTTTTGATCAGACACCCACACCCCAGTCTTTTCTAATCTATGGAACTGGGGCGGGACCCTGTGTCAGGCGGGGCCAAGTCTGGGGGTCCCAATCCCAAAAGAGCTTCAGCGAGGGAGGCCCTTGTGACGCGAGCCAATTACCACACATTAAGCTGAGCTAAACGCTCCACGCTGCTCCTCCTGAACGCACGAAGGAAAGCCTTTTGAAGATGAAACCCAAGAGGGGAGCATCAGCTTCCCCCCAAAGTCGGGAGAAAGACTCTGGCTGCAAGCGGCTGGCAGGAACGACGCGAGCCGAGCTGATGAAGGCTCGTTCCGATCAAGTGCGACAGCTGGACATCTGGAGAGCCGCCCTCGAATTACAATAACGCTGCAATCAAGAAAACAAAGAGGACTGACAATTAGGAAATAGTTGCCTCTCCTGTAAGATTACTGTAGGAATTTATATAGGATGAGTTTAAGTCAAACGGATCTAAGCGGTATGCTGGAACATAAACTGTACTTCAAAAATGAAGTGGGAAAGCAAAATATTCTGGGTTAGACTGGGCCGGCACACAAATCAGCACTTTAAGGGGGAAACACACACACACACACACACACACACACACACACAGTTTGTATTCATATCTTTGTGGGGACCGTCCATTCATTTCTATGGAAAAAAAACCCAATCCCAACAATGACAACCTTAAAACCTTACTCAATCCTACTTAACCACAAGTAACCAAACAAAATATGAGACTTTCGGCATTTTTAGTCTTTTGATTGCAGTGTCAGATTTTTATAAAATTGAGTTTCCCCTTGCGGGGACTGAAAAAATGTTCCCTACAGCGTCAAAATAGCAGGAATGTATCACATTGTGTGCACATTTGGTCCCCACAATGTAATATAAACATAATCCACACCCAGTCATATGATCACCTGTCCCTACACATGCCCACTCATGCTGCGTGTCCATTTACTTTGGAGGTCGGACGTCAGAGGTGGGAATGACGTCACACCCAAGTTAGCTGTGTACAGCAAGTCACAAGGCCATTTACTAACACCAGGGACCCGTTTCAAATACCAAGATTTCTTGCTCGGCTGGATAACTGGTCACGTTTTAATTACCCCAGTTTAAATGCCCTTTATCTTTGTTCACATACATTTAGCCCAAACTACTTAAACTCCAGCAAATTGTCCAGCTAACCAAAACATCTTGCTTTCTGAAACAGACCCCGGTTAATTGTCAGCTATATTGGTTGATAACAATGCATTATGTGGTATTTTGTGCATTAATACACCATAGCAATACATCCACAGATAGTGGTTGGACAGTACTGTGAGTGTCACTAGTTTAATGAGACACGAAGAACACATAAGTGCTAATAAACGGTATAAAACTACAGTTGGTAAAGGGTGCAGCCATCTTGAATTCTGAGGTTGGGGTTGTGTAGATCCCTCCGACTTTCTGAGTAGGAATTACGACTTCAGGGGGTTGCTCCAGTTGGAAACTCTGAAATTCCAAGTTAGGAGTTCAAATCCAGCTGTGAATTCTACTTTCAGAAAGCATGGGCCGGGCCCGACTGGGCCCAAACAGGACACGGTACACACTTTCACCTCGCTAGAACATTCCTTGTAATTCATTATTTCTCACCAAAAGTTATGCATTTAAAGACTGAAAGAGAAAGATGCCAATTTAAAGATATCAAGTCTTATTTCCCAAACATCACAGAATGACCTGCAGTCTAGGATGAATGGTTCCAAAACAGTTTCTCAGCCGTAAAATAAATTCATCATGCTGAGCACCTTATAAAGGGCACCTCAAACTCACAAAGGCTGGGTCGGGGGTTCGAATCTCATTTATGTCTGTGTGCATGTAGTTCACATGTTAGCCAAGTTTTTGTACAGCTTTCCGCTTGCAAGCTACCAACATTTTGTGGACAGATGTCTCTAGGTCGTACTTGCTGTGTGAGTGTGTGTCTGGCCAATGATGGACTGGAATCCCATGGACTGGCATTTTGCAAAAATAAGCGAGCTCTGTTACGTTCTGGATGAACATTTGAAAGAAGAACTTTGTGCCGTTCTCTTCATAAGTGAGTGAGGCTTTTGGGAAGGATGCTCGACCTGAGATGACCTCGCCAACGTACACGTGACCTGTGACCTGTGACAGGCTGCCACGCTGTACCCAAAGTAGCCCAAGTTGTACGCACAACATACGCACTGGATCCGAACTGAACCACACTGAACTCGCAACTTGCTTTCACTGACCTCGCAAAAAATGAATAAATAATAATGGGGGAAAATAAACAACCAGAAAACCTGACTTCCTGTTGACCCAAAACGCTTGGCCAATCCCTGAAGACACTGGGGGGTGACTTCTGTTATACTGCGTTATTTTTCTCGCAAACACATTTATCTAGAACGACCTACCCACAACCCCCCGCCCCCAAATGATACGAAAGGTGCAGTAACGCAGGCGATGTGAACAAGAGCATGAATACAGAGCAGCTATGAAAACGGGCTAAAGAAACGGCAGTGTGATAAATTACATTAAATTGTTCCTCATAAACATTTATGGGTGACTCGGTAGATTCAAAGTCAGTTATAAAAAAAGGGTGACATTTAACCTCACGCAGCAGTATTACAGAAGAGAACAAGGACATTTAAAACATGAATTGCCCTCAGTGTATTTTTCAATATGAAATCCACGCTGGGAAAATGAGATTTGCGAACTAATGCAGATGCAAACGCTTCCCGTCATTGAGCAGTTTCCCTCGCGTCTTCATGAGATTTTCACGCAGTTAAAGCTGTTAGGATTTTCACCTAAGGCAATGAATGGCTTCGGCCTCGCTGCTAAAGTGAGATGCTCCCACAATGACACCCTGCTCTAAAAATCTGCAGTATTTCATTAAAGGATCTGCTGTTAGTTTGCATGCAGCAGTTCATACACAACATGAAGATTAACACGGTACGATCAAATGAAAAGTGTCATTACCTTTCATGTGGTCTGTACAAGTATTAAAAGTTCGGCATAAATATGTAAATTACGAATATTCAGAGCGATCAAGCACAAAACCAACCAGCTTAAAGACGGTTTGTTGATTTCGATCCTTACCGAAACACGGCGAGCTAACGCTGTAACATCGAACTAAGGACAGTTGGATTCACTATTCTGACAGGAACAGTGAAATTCCAAAAAAGAATGTGAATTTAAGTAGCTATTCTGGCAGAAGGTCACAGATAGTGATTACAATACAGTACAACACTTACAATCCCATCGTGAACTCTAACGGCTGCTTTCAGCGATGAACACGACATAAAGCACTATAAAGCACTACTATGTCACTTTGTCACCCACTCTGACGGCGTCGCGCGTCGTGACAGCGGCATCAAGCAAAGCGTGACCCCGCAATGGGGACTGACGCTGACGTGAAGGATGGATATGGTTTTAGCTGCCGCTCTCTCCTTCACTAAAGGCTGCGTGTGCAGAAACCGGGCAGGAAGTAGCCATTTTAAACAAGCGATGTATAGGCTGATCGAGACCCTTCCGTGCGATAGCGACACTGTAGCTCTCTGTCATTGCCCTCAAACACCCTGCCAGTTCTCATTTATAAAAGGAAATGGTTTTTAAATGAATGGATATTAGCTTCTACCCCTGGGTATATACGCTAGACAGCTATATTACTCTTCATATAATGATTGATTTAAACTGTTGTTTCCTTCATACATTTCTTTAATACATCTCACCATATGCTGGTATTTCCACGAATGGAGATAGGCAGCAGTTTCTCGCCAAAGATGGTTTCTCCGTACGCCGCTTATTTTCGGGTATATGAACGTGACCATGGCAACCGCGGCAGAAGGTGCTAAGATCCAGATCCACGTCGCTGGGAGCTCTGGCGACTCGTGAGGTGGACATTTATGGGTGCCCTGGTCTCTTTGGGGGTTAATAAAAAACGGTCGCGAAGGAAAAATTTCATTTGGCAATTGCACTGTTTAAATGACTTCCCAGAGAGCCATCTGATTGGACCAGCGTAGCTCAGCGATGTGACCCTTGTGTAGTGAGCGGCCGTCAAATCCCAAAAGCAGTACTAAGGTATGAGGTCAGGGACAGCAACATCTCTGCCTCAAACATTGCAGAGAGGCGGACTTCAGTCACCTTAACTGCTACGTATTTAACTGTACATACACCCGGCCTACTGTGCAGCAGTTCACGTTAATTAAGGAGTTAATCTCCCTCACCTCAGAACTTCTACCCGTGCTGTGACTTACGGATGTAGAAAGGAGTGTGTGTGTGGGGGGTGGAAGGAGCGTAAGTGTGAGGCTAATTAATAGAATGCGATGCTCCTGAAGCTGCCGAAAGCCTTCAGCCTCTCCTGGGAGTTGGGAGGTGTTTTAACCACCTAAAAATAGCGCCTCAGAGTGGCTGAGGGCCCAGTGCCCCGTTACTGACACCGCTGCCCACGTACCCGGCTGCCCTCCCTGCGCTGCAGTCCCTCCGTCGTCGTCCCTGCAGTCAGTATGTGTCTTTCCCCGCTTTTGTTAATCGCCTTTATGTCCCAAACGCCGGGGTGAACCGAGGTTCTTATATCTCCTAAAAAGCAGAGATTCGTGCTTCTAGTCAGTGCAGGAGAGTCATTCTCCTGGGGAAAACTGAGCAACATCAAGCGATTTCTTTTTGAAAAACGGGTTGAAGCCAGGTAGCTTCACGAGAGGGCTGCTGGGTAACGGGACGCCCCCGGGCTGGCATGGGCGAGGGGGGGGGGGCTTTACAATCCTGCACGGAGGCTGTTTCAGGTCCCCGAGGGAGCTCATTACAGTCCAGCCTTGCAGGGAGGGGGAACGGCAGTGCTGTAGCAGAGAGGTGGAGGATGGGGGTGTATCTGAATCAATTACAGAGAGTCCAGGACAAGGATGACCCCCCAAGGATAGAAATTAATTTTAAGCAAAGCCGTGTAAATATTGAACAAAGGCAGCGCTGTACGTGCCGGGACTCGCAAACGACGCGTTTGCGCTTACTCGGCGCGCCCCCCCCCCTGGCCTCGCCTCGCGCTGACCTGCAATTAGACACGTGCGTTCACCATGCACCTCGCCACAATAAACCACGGCGAGTCTGGATAGGCAGGTGAGCTCGCTGTGTCTGTCTGCCAATAAAAACAACGTCATTTTCCCACAATCGCTGCATTCTCCATTTCATTCACAGTTACAGGCAGCTGGGGGACAATTTGTCGTATTTACATTTAAAATGTAAAAATGTTTAAATCAACCATCAAACAAATTAAGCTATGGCAATAAGAAATCCCTAATATACCAGCCCGCCTCGATCTTCCGCCGCTTGGGCATCTTATGAGTTTTATTCTGCTTTAAAGAGTTTTATTCTGCTGTGCTAAAAAGCAGCACTGATGTTTCTGACTAATGGATTTTTTTCCACAACAACAATACTCCATAAATTGTTCTGGGTTGCTAATTATTCGGCTTATTAAAAAAAAAACAAATTTTGGGTTGCCAGGTATTTAGCGGCAACATTGGGGAATACAAGGACTAATTGTTATTTTGTGAGCTTACATCGCACTAAATCAATGAAGAATTTAAAATAAATTTAAGCAAATAGTTTATTTAATTCAGGTAAACTGCATTGGCTTTAAAAATGATAAAACTCCAAAATGATAAAATATCCCAATCAACGCAACCCAATTCTGATTGTTCTTAGTATGCGATGAAAGTTCTACAGCCAACTTACGTAGAACCCTACTTATCTACCACCTGAGAGCCTCGTTTAGATGAGCGCTCCTAGGCGAACAAGGAAGCCAAGCTTTAAGCCCCTTTAAAGACAAGATTCAAAATAATATTCATCATTATATATAATTTTGTTATTAGATTTCATTTAACTTCATCATTATCATGTATGCTGAATTTCGTTATCAAATGAGTAAAAAGCGTGCAAATTAAATCCATTTAAGTTCAACAGTAAAGCTGATCATTTAGAGAATATTTTTCATTTTCTCGAGTACCACATACAGTAGGAAATTTTACTATTATAGGCTATTTCCCGAGGCCCTCCCCAGGTAAGCGGCTGCTCTAGCGAACTGCAGCAGTGACTTTGGGAGGCTCGTCCCGGTCCCGATACCAGTCCTAGTCCTGGTTCCGATCTGGCTCGGATCCCTGCTCCCTCCCAACCCTCTTCAGCCTGGAGCCATCCAGAGATTAAATTACCGCTGCGCTAGGAAACCATGCGGCGGTTGGAATGGAAGGTCCGCTCCACACGGCTGATTAATGCTGGTTCCGGACGCATGTTTGCGGTGCGATCGATAAGCAATTAGGACAGGGGCCCCGTGCAACAATAGCAGGCCGCTTTAATAAAACATGCCTGTATTGTTTGCATACTGAATTAGCTGGGGAAGTTCCAGGTCCGTCCCCCCCACCAAAGCCTTCTTTGACGTATGTTTTTATTGTTTACCTCGTCCTGCCATCTGCAGCAGGGAGTCCCACTAATCTTTCATCATCTTAGCCCACCAGAAACACAGTGACACTGTAAATGAAGGAAACCCGGTATCCTGCTCACGTTTGCACCAGAAACATCGGCAAAGCATTCTGGGAGTTTCCACTTAGCCACGTAGCCTTTAGTGGTGTGAAACCTGCAGCCAGGCCGCTTGTGAACACAGGTGGTGTGACACTACAAAGGGCAAAACACATATGTACAAGTGCCGACTGAGCTCAAGGTTACCAGGGCCTGGAAAACTAAACAAGACATGTTAATTAGCAGCACCAGCATCCAAAGAAACAGCTTGAATGGAGGACAGGACCCAACGCCAGGCATAAACATTTTTAAATACAGTAAATGGCACTCCTACGTTTGGATTAGGGAGTTTGGATGGCCAAGCTGCATGGCTGTCCTCCATGGTTGTGGGTTCAAATCCCACCCCGGCTCTATGTCTACAGAGTCTGCACATTCTCTCATCTTTGTATAGGTCCAAGGACACACAGCTAGCCGAACTGGAATCTCTATAGTGTGTGAGCGTGTGTGTGTGTGTGTGTGTGCCCTGTGAAGGACTGGCATCCCGTCCAGAGTGTGCCCCTGCCTCGTGGTCCATGCTACCAGGCTCTAGCAAAAGCGGCTGGGAGGCAGACGGGTTACATTCCAATGTCTTTCATAAGCAAAGACATGGACATTTGACAAATCCTTCAGTATCGCCATCTGTTTCACTCATAGACTTCGTTCCAGAGCAGCTGAATGTTTTAAAAATGAAGACACCCAGGATGTGATCACATTCACAAAACGGTCAAAGCAGCAATTGCAAGTACAAGACCAAACCGCCGGAAATCCTTTATGCGTGGTTATGTGCACGGTGTGGAAAAGCGAAGGCTCTTATTTATTCACAGGACGTCTGACTTTTTGGTAACAGAACTATGGAGTTGAATCATTCAGTCGGACCACACTCTACCTTAAAGCTTAATGGCTGCCCGTGTGACTTCATCGTGCTGCTTCTTAAACACTGCTCAATATCGCCATTTCCCTGCCAGGTAACCACAGCCCCCCCCCCCCCCCCCCCGACTCACCCTTCCCCCAAGGAGAACCAGTGAAACTCTCAACGTCCTGGTGTAAAGCCACTATACCTCCCGCAGATGATTAGTTGAGCCGTGCTCCGTCGTCAGGGAGACCGTGAGCTCTTACCCCCGCTTTCTGGGGGCAGTATGACGGAGGGCTGGCGGGAATGAGGGGGAGGGGGCAGATGAGAGGCGGACAGGTACCTTGCGTGAGAAGCTGGAGGTTGCGCACCTCCTCCCGCACGCGTAGCTGCAGCACCTGCTGCAGGATGCACTGGCGCTGGCCCTCCTGCATGATGCCCATGCGCTCCAGTTTCTTATCTGTCAGGCGCATGAGAGCCCGGCCTGCAGAACACGACACAGGGGAGGGGGGGAACATGTTTACAGGCCCGACAAAGACCGTCAGCACACCCACACTGCCCCTCCAGCAGGGAGCACCGTTACTCAGCTGAGAAGCCCTCAGCAGGCAGGAGAGCTTCTCAACACAAATGCAATCACAAATACAACAACAAATACAAATACAAAACCGCACAAACCCCTAAATATTTCACCCACATCTTCATATGATTCTCATAATTTTCACTACTGCTTTTATCATTTGTAACCACACATTATCATAAGGAACGGCACTCAGCCTCGAGTCCACCACGCTGCATGCTGGGATTTGGAGGCTGCCCACAAAGAATATGTCACACTGCATGCTGGGATTTGGAGGATGCCCACAATGACCTTTCCCATCAATCTTCTCTGCAGGGCATTGAAATGACAAGAAAACTTGTCATCCGTTTTAAATGGCATAACAGCCCAAAGACTTATTTTTTAAATGAGGGATACAGGAGTAAAGGGAGGAACTGCACAACAACAACCACAAATCAGATAGGTACAGTAGTCTGGCTGAGCACAGAGATATGAAAGTCAGTGGTAAACAAACACTGAGCATGCGGAAGAGGTGGAACAAACCAATACGAACAACTGCAGTCACCTGCCCCTCCGGATGGATGGTGCCCCCCACCCGTCTCACAGAAGTACAATTGGAAGTGTTAACTTTGGATTCTCAGACAACCCCTCTATCACTGGCAGTTTACTCAGCTGGTGCAGCACCCCAGTATTCCTCCAGAGTGCTGACACCCCTCCCCCCCTGAAAATCCATGTGATGAACTCTTTGGGGCAGACCCTGCCTGCCACATACCTCTAAGTGCTCCCTGGGGGCCATGAAACTGCTACTCCTTCACTGCTATCGACCAGGACGCCCCCCCCCCCCTTCCCCCACTCAGCTGAACACCATCTGAAAGATTACGGTCCCTCCCCCATCCCCCGTCGTCTACAGATGCATCAGGGGCACCTTCCACTCTTTCCAGCTCTCTGCAAATGGGCGGACCGGCCAGTACCCAGAGAGACGCGCTGATCTTCCCACCCCAGCAGCTGCCGACTCCCTGGATGCAGGTATGGTTTCCCCTCATTAAGCATACAGAGTCTTACCTGAACGACCCAGCCAAGAAACTAAGGTGATAGCAGGAGGACGCCAATCAATAGTGATGTGCTGACACTTTATCATAGACTAAATCTGTGTGACAGCCATGTGTATAGACTGAGATTGTCCCCCGCGCACAAACACCTGACTTACACACGTCAATGAGACACTTCAAGGGCATAACGAAACACAATCAGCTTTAAATCCAAACAAGCCAGTCACGTCACGGACATCTAAGGACGCTGTCTGCTGGCCAGTCAATTATTTACCCTGGGGTTTGCAATATGGCACAGGCTGATTCCAGCAAAGCGGTTACTTTTTACTGTGTATGTACAATATTGCTATTACTTCATGCATGAATAATATTCCCCAGCGTTGTGCTCTGTGCTACGTGGGATAAACCCCATGCTAAACTGTCACCATAATCAGGATAAGAGGTTGGAAGATGGATGGATGGATGGATGGATGGATGGATGGACGGACGGACGGACAGAAAGTTGTGTATGGGTAATATTTCTATTCCTGGGACCTAAGACAGATGCTGCTGTCTGCTTGAGAGATACAGCAAAGTTCCAGCCAATGAGCAGCACCTTGTGGACTCAGGTGACTAACTGACCCGTGTCTGGGGGCCAGGGGCACGGGTTCGACACACTGTTCTGAGTCATTGATTCTCCAAGCTGTGATTAATAAAGAGAGCTGGGGAGCTTGCACATAGGCTCGGGGGGGGGGGGGGGGGGGGGCGTCAGCTCTCCCGCTAAGATGGATGCATTGCCACTAGCTCTGCCACGGCAAGACAGAGGGCTCAGCAAAGGCAGGCCGGCTGGCAATTCATTTACAGTCGTGCCCGCCGACCATGATGCTCTCCCAGCTCCCCGAGCCGCCGCGACTCCCGCCAAGGTTTACCCGCCATCGTAATTCACAGCGGAGGCAGCGTGCACTCAGTGTCACAAGAGCCCCGTAGGCGTGGCATTCGGCGTGTTTACACAGCCGGGGGAGGGCTTTTTAAAGCCCCCAGGAGGAAGGCCAAGTTAAATTCAAATCAGCGGATACGTCACTGTGAACAAGTGAGTCTGGTCTTTCTGCAATGTGGTTAAAACCACGATTAATTACAAACCTGCATCTACCCACAGAACAAGCCAGCTGACAATAACGGGGAAGGGGCTGGGGCAGCGGACGGCAGGCTCACTGAGCAAGAACCGAAAGTGACACCGCAATGCATCTGTATCAGGGGTGGGGGATGTGACCTGAATTATCACAGCTAATCGCGGTCACCTGACCCTTCCCCTAGAGACAGGGCATTTTTAAATTGTCAGGGATGTTAAATGCAAATTCACTTTATCAGTGCGCCCCAAACCCCCCCCCCAACCCCCACCACAAACCACAGAACTTCCAGGGTCTACGTTTCAGCACCAAAATAACATCCTCGGCCACTGAAACCAACAACAACTAAAGAACTACTTATACCAGTCTTTACCTCAGTTTTCAGCCATCCATACAGATACATATAATGTATATTTGACCAGCATATTGTTATGAATGTGCTATTTACTTGAGTTATTGAGCCCAAACTGCACAGCAGGGTTGGAACTCTGACCTTCTCTCTTTGAAAATACGAGCGGTAGCCCTTGTGGAACATGTAACGTTTACTGGATCCATCAGACTGCAAGGGAAAGAGAAGCAAACTGTGCAATTTGGGGGGGGGGGGGGGCTGATTAAAAACCATGCACAGCGCCCCCCCATAACCGCTAAATACACAGGAGACTTATATTCTAAGTGATGTCAACAGGTTGTGTTTTTAACACTCCGTCGGGTTATACAGCCAAATGTGTACTGAAGCAATTTAGGTTAAGTGCTTTTGTTGAAGGTTAACGTCCCTGGGGGCCCACAGGAGCCTCGTGACTGCCCCCCCCCCCCAGCACGGTGGCCTGTGGCCCCCTGACACAGGGCTGCTTAAGCCAGTGAATATCATGACCTCCCTGCTAGCTCAATACCGCCATAAATATATTCGCTAATTACTCAGTACTGCAATAATTACTCAGGGTTCAGTTGTGTTTCTTGTTTTTTTTCCCCTTTACTCTATTGATCACCCCCCCACTCCCATTTTTAATCTGTGACTCATGGTATAGAACATAAGAATGGCCAGGACAGATGAAATGCTGTAAAAGCAGCCACGCTTTTCGCTGTAAAATGCAAAAGTGGGAATTCTGGGACATCCGGATGTTCGCCGGCCCATCGTCAGGCTGGGCTGATTAACATGCGAGCACTTCCTAGCTTTGCCTTTCAGCCTCTATTCAAAAGGCAAGCGATCTTATCCTCTCTGGGTTATTGCGGAAGCCCGGCACCCAGTATGTTTATACAGATTCTTAATAAAAAACCTTCTGCGCATAAAGGGGGGAGTCCAGGTTCGAAAAGCACACGAGCATGATTGTTCCAAAAAAAGCCTAGAATTTGTTTTCGGAATCGTTATCAGTTTATTTCTGGCGAATTAGCATTTCTTTCCAGGCATCATTTTCTTAGGTCTAAATATTTCAGTTTATTTATCAAAAACACATGAGATTGAGGTGCCGTGCTTTCATCCAACACTCAGATACTCTTTTAGTAACAGCTTGTTAGCGAAAATAATATCTACAGTGAAGGGACTCTGCCAATCAGCACAGAGTTTTTATTCTCGCTAACTTAACCGGGTCTTTGTTCTCGATGGTGTGGAGGGCATCAAATCCACCCTCGGTAGGTTAGGCATCTATGCCAATGTGTGTAAGGTTGTGGGCTTGAATCTTATAACTAGATGAGTAATCACATTATTGTTGGTTCCTAAAGCAAGGCCCTTAATCCCAACTGCTTCAGGGCATTAGACACTGGCTGATCCTGTGCTTTGACCCCAAAACTACCCCTCATCTGTATCTCCTGGTGGGTCGGTCACTCTCATGGTGGGCAAGATGGTCTATGTAAAAGACACCCAGTTTCCCCACTTGAATGAATGAAACAGCCTTATTGGCTGGGTTTTTAACTGAACTCTGATATGGAATCTGCCGATTCCCCAATTTATGATAACCCTTCAGGTTATCATAAAATAAACTGCTTGATGACTTTCGATTCACAAGGTGTTTAGGGTTTGAGTCCACCTACCCCACACATGGCCTCGCATTAGCGCGCGAGTTTGTGAGTTTGCACGTCACGTAGCGCTCTCCTGCTGCCACTCTCTCGCACACACGTGCACACGTACACGCGCCGTCTGACAGCGGCATCGAGAGTCACCGCAGTGAGATTAATGCCTCGGCCGTCGCCGCGGGCCTGCTTGCCAAACAGCCGAGAGATTAATGGCCGACAGAACAGGACTGCAGCCTTCTGGAACTCTCCACATATTAATCTCCAGCTTTTCAGGGTCTCGCCCCGACGCAGCCAGCCGGCTTGCTGATGAATGCGCGGGGCTTAATGCGCCTGTCTGAATGTGCCAGGCTCACCCTAGGGATCCCCCTCCCTCGCCCACGAGGCGATGCTAATTACGCATTTGTCCACAAGGTGGAGGGACGCGGTGGGAAGGGGGGCGGTTTTGGTAGCCCGAGATTACGCCTATGGGACTCAGCAGTCTCCACGAATAGAGGTGTAAGATTATAAATGAAACACGTTCACACATATAATAGGGGGTACAGCAGCGGTTAGACTCCGATGACAGCTCCTCACCGCTTCCCGGGGGCAAAGCTGGCAGCTTGTGACACCGAGGGGACTCGCCGACACCCGCGGGGCCATCGATCAGGCCCGGGGGCTGCAGCCGACTCTTCGCGTGGCCATATCGACCGTGATTTTAAGCCACCGAGTGAAAGAAAAAAGAAAACACACAATCATTAAATGGAGAGCTTTCTCGACTTGATGGGAAATTGTTTTGCTGACGGACACGCCATCGATCCCGCCGCCGAAGAGAGAAACGCCGCTTGGCAAATAACCAAGCACTCCGGTCCACCTGAATGCATCCGTTTCGCCTTCCGCCCATCCATATGTAGAAGCGGCATTAGAATCGGGCATGCAGTGACAGCCGGAGCAGCCCGGGAGCAGAGCATGATGGGAAACTTGTCTGGAGCCGACCCACCAATGACGTTAATGGAGTCAGCACACAAGTCACCGGATTTACCCCGGTTACAACTAATACCCTTATAGAGGGCAATTCATACAAATCCGTCCTTCTTGTTCATTGCCTTCTAGCTGCAAGACAGAGCTGCTATAACCTCACTACACATATGTAATAATCCATTTATTGGCTGCCTTTTGCCCCAGCAAATATCACATTCACAGCAACGTAAGACACGCTTGTACTGTAGCATCATGGCCATTCATGGCTTATGAAGATCTTCGTGGTTTGAGCCAATGACTGTTACTGCTCACAGGAAGCACATCAAGTCTTATCCAATCAAAATCTTAGTCGGGCTGCAGGTGATCTTCAAAACCTGGGTGGCTGGATACTGTACCATCAAGCGTTTTTTTTTATTAAATAAACAAGCTAGACTTCGTCAGACATCATCCCAGGTTTTGAATGGATTCCACTCGTGCCCCAAGTTCCCTAGGTTGATTTTAACTTGCTATTCTGGGATGGAAGACTTTTTCAATCATCTCATTGCCCTATTCATGCTCGAAAGGCTTACGGCTGTGAACCCCATCTAGCGATTATGCCTGCTCTAAATGTGCAGCCACACATTGCTAGGCCATCCCTTAATCACCTGCCGCGTTTTAACAATCGTCAGAGATTAGGCGCTTTCATCTTATTACAGAACCGTTTAGCATGCATGCTTTAGCGCATCTTAAGTAAGACCATCTGTGGGCAGAGCTACAGTATGGGGAGTGTTTCGCCATCAGAACGAGGTGAGACCTTGATTTCTGGGCATACTTCTCGACCTTGCGGCCGCTCGCACGGTAATGCAGGATGTGTAAAATCTGTTGCGATGTTGCAGATGGCAGCCATGCAAAAATAGATGAAAAAAGGTCATTTCTCAAAAACTGATTTGAAAAAATAAAGGCGGTAGATGTATAATATATATTACATTAACCCCTGCATTGATAGTGAACTCAGACAGCTCTATAGAGAATGTGAAAATAACAGGCAACGTCGGTGAACCAAAAATAAATAATGACAGACCGTAAGGTTTCCTGAGGTTGGACCACCGAGGCACACCAAGAGGCCTGGAGAAACACGATCCAGGAGAAGCTGTCCAGAGTTTGAGCTTGTGGGAACTTCAGAGTGAGCAAACAATGCGCAGCCCTCATGAAGCCAGAACATCTGTATGGGATGTCAGCTTCTCCAAAAGTGCATCAAGATGCCCAGACATCTTAGAAAACGGACAACAATGGGAGGTTTAAAGAAAGACATCCAGGTTCTTTAACAAAAAGGCCAATTAAATGACTGTCTATGTCTAACTATGTCAGAATTAGGCTGCAAAAAGTCGTTTGATACGTTTTATAAAACCTCTTCCCAGTTTATGTGAGAACATTACAGCAACAATAAAATCGAATTTGTACATTTTGTCTTCAGATCATTAGAAAACCATTTTGAAAGGTATTTTTAAGCAGTTTTTTCCCCTTTTACAGGCCAATATGTAACACTGTTGAAGATTTAGGCAGACCATAAAAAAGTAAAAAATTGTTACAATTATGATTCTGTGGCTATAGTATTCCAATTTAGATTTTACATATATTGATTTTAAGGAAGGCTTCATTCATAAAAATGTCAGACAGGCTACATTCTTTTTGTTTGAATGGTGAATGTTAAAAACAATCTGCAAAAGACAAACTGGCACATTTTTCACGGTGAAATTAATAGCTGATTACTGTTATAATATAATTCAATTTCAAATTAAGTAAATGAATTAATAAAAGATTCAAGTTTGTTTACACGTGCCCTTAACCCCAATTAGCTTGAATACAGGGATAATCAAATCTTTAAATAATTACCAGGTACCGGAAATGAAAGCCGGTTACCAGCCATAAACGCTTAAGCAGCTTTAACCAAAACAAACATTGGCAGAGGGTCCGTACACGTGGGCAACATTTGTATCACCGCTAGAGACTCGCAGTGCATTGTATGCAAATCATATAACAGACTGAACACCTAGATTATTATTCCGTAACTAATAAAAGTACTAATTATTAAGAAAAAAGTCTGGAACCAATGCCAGCATGTTTGAATCCCCTCTGGTGCTGGACTGGGAAACCATAAGTTTTATTTAAAACTCTGCCACAATAAATTATTCAATGTCCATGCATCGAAGCAGGGCCTGGTGCACAGCGTATGAGCTCGTTGGTTACCTCATTTGTAATGTTGCTGCCACTGCATGAAAACTGACATAAGACAAACAAACCAAAGATAATTATAAAATAAGTCAATTTAATAATGAAAAGCTGTGCCGAATGACCTCATCCCCAGGGGGGATTGTGGGACGGCGTTTATGCGTGACGCTATCTGTCAGCTGGCGACACTCTGAAACTTGTCAGCAACCTGACACACAAATCACCGTTTCCTATGCACCGGCTCTCACGCGGCCGCTTTCGGCACCCATGTTAATCACGGCTGAGTCTTGCCGCAGTGGCAAACAGCATCAGCGGTAAAAGCATACATCATCGCTGTCAGACATAAACACACCTGGCCTGCATTCTTTCCGGCACATTCTTCCAGCTCTGATTTATCCTTCCACTGGAAGTTCAATTTAACTTTGTTCTTCTAATAGCTGCATAAGTTGTAATCAATCAGCTGTAGCGCATGAGAGAGAAAACGCGCATAAATTGTCTTGACGCTCTCCCGCTGTCTAGATATTATGGGTGTGTCTATTTACAGGATGTTGACCTCTTATTTTTAACACACAGTATGAACGCATAAAAAATAAATAAAGTTGGCTTCTATTATGGAGTTGACTCACCATTATAAAACAACTTGCCAAGCTGTTCATGCTGACACACAGGAGCGGCAACTGTTTCATTAAAGTGCTGCTTTCACAAAATGACATTACTACTCTGATGCTGCGATGGTCTGAGGAAACGGCACAACATGGCAGACTGGACCCCGGATGGCCAACGGAGGCCCCGCAAAATCAGCCTCGCACTGTCTCTGTAATCCACTGCGCTCCGGGCGGAATTCTCCAGATCACAAAGAGAGGCTGTATAATCCCGAGTCATTCCAAGCGAGGATCCGCCAAGATCCGCTCGTCCTACGACCGTATGCTGAGATTCCCCTGGTACGATTTAATCTGATTTCACTAAACCGAATGTAGCTGCACCATTCCGCAGCATGAGCACACAATGGCGTGAGCATTAATATGCACACAATGTAGAATGTACGTGCAGAAATGCATTTGCATACAATAGCAGAATTACAGCAGTCGTGCTTAAAAGCAGCATTCATGAAGCGTCCACGGCGGATAAAGAATGGAATAAATCAGTTTATATATCAGGGCAGCCTTAAATAGAGCAGCAGACAGCCTCCAGGACCAATTAAAAAGCCCACAAAGGAGGAGATACTTGAGTCTGGAGGACACACTCACTCCAGGATGTAGTCTAATGGCAAGTGGAGGTTATATCTTTTGCTGAAGTCAGTAATGAACTTAGGATAGAGTGAGGACTGACACAGAAGGCGGTACGTTGGCCAGAGCGTCCGCCTTCTAATCTAGCTGTTCGTAACCTGACGGGACCCTCAGTACCGCTAACAGCAACCACGGCGCTGGAATATTCAGCGAGCAATTAAAGCATGTTGATAACGGACTAATTACTCAAGCTCGTGCACGGCGTTTCTCTCAAGCAGTGCAATTTTGTGTGACATTTTCACATCGCCATGGTGACCCACTCGGCAACATTTAAATTAGCAAACTGGAAATAAATTCCAAAGAAACATACACACCGTCTGTGCATATGTCACGTTTGCTAATTACTAAATGGGATAAGGATGGCGCTAATCTCGAGCGTCAGACACAGGGAGCGACTCTGGTATATATATTTTTGTCTTATTGTCCGGCGGCTCACTAATGAAAATGCCGCAATTACTGCAGTATCAATTTTAATCAGTGGGGTGCCATTAAAGAGCTATTCCTGCCACTGCGACCCGCGGATCGTACCGCAAACTGCATTACAAAAATTCGACTGGTGCAAAGCAGTGTGGGTAACCCCTAATATTTGCTAATCGGAAGCTGTTAACTCGTGCTGGATGGGGTGCAGGTCTGAATTAAGTGTTTAACTCTGTATAAATCAATGTTAATTGGTCTCCGAATTAATCACCAGCAGTGTGTCATCTGTGTGCCCATAAATGACAGCCCCCCTCTCCCTCACCCCCCAACGGTCACAGCATAAATTGTTATTGATCCCTGAATCGGCTGTCATTGAGGGGGTCAAAACCAAGTGAGCAAGGGGTAGGGGACTGCTAGCAGGCAACCATTAGCTACCAGAGAAGAGTACAACTTGAGCCAGGGGATGCTGGGAAGGGTGCACCGGGGGTCACGCCTACCTGTGATGTCGTGCTGCTTGAAGGAGTCGCTGTAGATCTGATACTGGTGCGGACAGTGCTTTTTCAGCCACTTGCATACGTCCTGCTGGGTCCAGAGGGCCACCGGTTTGGTCAGCTTCACAGTTCCTGGCTACGGACACCAAGAGGAAACAAAAGGAGGTCTCCAGGGAGCTCTGTAGACACGGCCTCACTAAACTCCATCCCAGGATGATATGGAAATGTACGTTCGCTGCTCCATATAACTTGCGCTCACTTTTTAAAATTGTTTTGTACAATACAGGCAGTCCCTGGGTTGAGAACATTAGACTTGCTGAAAACTAGTACTAGGACTCGTGATATTTCGACTTCATGATGGTGCGATAGATCAGACCAGACAGAGTTTCGATCTTCTATGCAGCCGCACTTGCAGTCTCTGTAGCCATTGCATACATACATACATACATACATACGTCTCATACGCTGTTTAACAACGCATCGTACAGTCACTTATTTATCATTTCATATTCGGCTTACACATTTTCAACTTACGATGGGTTCATCGGAACATAACCCAGTCGTAAGTTGAGGAGCATCTGTACTTAAGAATGGATCACCATAAAGCCCGGTTCATAATAACGAATGCACACGCTAATTTGTGACGCTCATGAAAATACTGCACGGCCTCAGTGGTTCGTTAGCTTTACGTACAGTACAATACCGTATTTTGATCATTATTACTATTATTCTTACTTTTACTATTATTCAACGTAAAAACAGACTCGGGGAACAGAACTCATTCGTAACCTTGGATTGCTGATATTTTATTGTCAGGTTTGATAGGATCCTGTCGTTAGCTTTACGTCGCTAGCAAATCAGTGTCAATATCTAAAAGGATTGTTTGTGTTAACGGTGCTTTTGGTAGAAATAATGAACCGACGTTATGTGTGCAGTTATACATGATTATGTACTTTTGTGTTCACTTGCCGGAGGGACGGAGGTCTGGAAAGAAAAAGAAAAATACATGAAAAAATGAGATGATTTGTGTTGGATTTTGTCCTGGACACAAGTTCACCTTAAATTCTACAAATAAAATACCCAGGGGGCCCAGGGGCTGGGCGTCCAAGACCCCCCCCCCCCCCCCATCTGTTCAGCTGCTCTGTTTGTCCTTTTCTGACAACCACAACGAACGGATTATTCTGACGCACAAAAATAACAAAATTATCTTTAAGATAAGTAAAAAAAAAAAACAATCCCCACCGCGAGAGGCAGAAGTGCAGCAAGTCATCTGGCGAAATCCACACTCAAATCGACACTGTAGCTTAAAATGGGTTCAGCTACCATGTATGTAACTTCGGGACTATTACTGGGTAGATCTATAAATTAACACTGTTTATGACGCTCTTGCAAGTCGCACGCTTCGGTCCGCATGCAATAATCTGGAGAAACGGGGATGCGCATCGTCATCAGGATCAACTCCGCTCCCAGACTTTTGCGCTATATCAGGGTCAAAATCCCCTGTGGGGGCCTGCGATGACATCACACCGCGTGTCTGACGACAAGCCCAACCTGAGAGGTGGCCTGAAGTGCAGCAAGGTCCCCCGGCGCTGCTGCATGCGTGGAGAGGGGCTTCATCTGCTGGCTGCTCATATCGGAAGCTCGCATTCCCACAGTGCTGCCAGACAAACTCAGCATTCCATCCTCAGTGACACCGCCAGGGAGATAAGTGGCACGGCGCTCATTTTCAGCGTGTCCATCAAGGAACTGAAACACAGAACTACAGCGCTGTCCCACAACAGACATTTCCTGGGGTGCGCCGTTTAAAAGTGCACAAATTGGTCCTTTTGGATTCCATTATCATTTCTTTTCCGTCCGGCCTCGGTTTGTTTTTAGAATAAACAGACATCGTATCGCAATTTCAGCATGCGGCCCTCATCCGGCGTGAGTCACGATGTGACCGTTCACCTCCAGGGGACAATCCCACATAAACCAGCCATAAAAATGCTAATTGCGGATGATAACGGAATAGCGACGGTCCACGCCTGACCGCGCATGGGCAAGGGTGCCAGCCTTATTAGGCCAAGAAGCAGCAGCCCGTAAACCTTTAAATATTTATTTATTCCTCTTAATTACAGCAGTGAGATTCGGAACAAAAAGTAAACTTTGAAGCGTTTTTTTCTTCTCCACTACAGGCGGTACACGCAAAAAGAAGTAAATATCAAAAAACTCATACTAGCAAATAGCTAATTAAAACTGGCTGGCTTGTGTAGAAATCCCCAGAGCGGAGAAACACTCCCAATGCTGAATTTTTGCACATGGGTATCATAATATTTACACTATTGGTGCAAACATCGTCTCATGGCACAGGGTCAAAATCCTGGGATTTTGGGCCTGATAGAAGCAGCTTAATCCTATAAAGTCTGTGTACGCGGAAGCATTCACCTGTAATCTGAAAAGGGCGCGAACATTTAAAGCAAGACGTGATCAAGTCGCGGACAGGAAGGTGGCATTTTAACGGAAAATCCCCAGGCTGAGCAGATGGGCTCCACGTCAGCACAATGGGGCACGAGTTGTGTGATGGTGCCCTTCTGTCAAGCAGCCGCTTTTGATAAGACCCGGGGACCCCGAAACTCTGGAAGCACGATGGACTGGCGGACCGCGAGGTTCTGACTTTGACATCAGCTGGGCCCCATCCAACGAAAACAAGCCCTGCTCGCCTGCCAAATACCGCCAAAGGGCAGGGGAGCCTCTGCCAAAAAACCATCGGGTGGCGGATGCTGGAGGCTCGTTGGATGCCGATGCTCCAATGGCCCGGCGGGCATTGTGCGAAGTCAGGCTCACAGGACTTGGACAGAAAGAGGCACCTTCACCCCCCACCCCCCTCAAATGGTGTTGTGCTCTGCGAGAATCCAGGAGACTGCAGGGTCAGCTTCCTAAGCCAGTACAACTCAACAGCTACAGAGGATAAAAAAAAACTAAACTCGAAGATCGGAACGATCAGCAGGAACGGATGGCGATCACATCATGGATCAACCTTCACCTGGAGCACCTGTATGAGGAACATCTGGAGAAGAAGCAGGGATGCTGGGAATCGACATGACAGAGCGAATCCGGATCGCCCTCCATGGTCTCTCGGAAAATAGCGGCGTGAGTTTTTAAGCTCCAGCCTTTCGGGCTTCCTTCGGTAACTCCTGCAAGCCGACACCTGCGGTAAAGTTGACATTTCCCTTCCCGAGAGTCAGTCGCTGTGCTCTGCGGGAAGGGGACAGCTGGCCGCCGACGAGGCCGGCGAATTCCGCCGGGGAAGGCGTCGCTGCGGGGAGCTGGTCAGAAGCAAATTTGCCAATAAATATAGTTCAGCGCTAATTAACCCCACCGTCTGAGAGCCACAGGGAAGGCTGCGGGTGCATGGCCGCTGCCAAAATCAGCCCGAAGCCAAACGTTTTGAAAGAAGTATGAGGTGCTTAAAGGCTCGTGGCACCTTTGCAGAAGAGGGCGGCTGTTTCTCAGGATGAAACACGGAGTTTCTGGGTTCGCGACATTATATCCGCCGAATTCTTAATATTCTCCAAATATAATCAAAGTATGAAGAACAGTGGTATTTCCAGAGCTTCACTCCGTCCTCCGCTTAATTAGCAGAAATTTGCTATTCAGGTATGCTACCATAGCAACATACCATGAAGAAAAACAAGAAAATCAATACATATGCCTAAAAATAGACTCAAAAATGTCAATCTATTATACGAGTCTAATCATCAATTAGACGTTCCCATGCAACGGGAAAAAGAATATTCGAGTAACCAAAGTAATCTTGAAACACCCAAGCAAGGACAGGTATACGATCATGAAATAACAGCCATATATTCTGAAACTCTCCAGAGAATATATCCGACCAAGTCAATAGCAAAATACTCGACGACAACTGCACAGGTTATACATCACTATATGGGCACTGTAGTCACAAAACATGCAACTGAGTCCCGACAGCCGTACGTTTACATTTTGTTTTTAACAACACAACTTTAAACAATTTCTTCCTGGATGACTCTGAACGTGCTTCTCTCTACGCTGCAGGTGATTAGCAGGCTAGCTGCAAAGATAAACCGCGGGTGTAATGTGGGCGGTGGGCCCGTGGCTCTTCTGGCGCAGAGCAAACTCCGGTGACAAAGATGTTCATCACCGTTCATCTGCCCCAGCCTTATTACTGATCAAATCTGATTGCGTTCGGTGTATCTTCCCAGGGCCAAACACGTACATCGGATCTCGCATTCTGTCCTTTCCAAACCTGTTCTCCTGCTGCCGTTTATCATTTCTCCCTCCCCTCCTGAAGCAGATCCTCCAGCAGGCTAAGACCGCGTAACAATACATGCTAATTTGGCCTGAGGCATCCTGGTCACACATTAAGCGGGTGAAAAGCTAACTGATCTTTGACAGGTCCTAGTTCCTGTGATCAGACCCCGGGGCGACAGTTACATTAACGTGTGGAAAGTTTAAGGGGCCGACAGCACAGTAAAACATACGGCGTTGTCAAAACGCCCTGCAAATGGACTCCTCCGTCGTTAGCGGGCCGACCCCTCGTTCCGCCCCATCTTCACCATTACCGTTTTATCTTCAAATATCTTTTTAATTAAGCTCTGTTGGACAACTTAAGCCCGTGCTCCTTTCGGAAACTAGCAGTGTGTACTGCGGGCTCCCAGTATAATGAGTGAGAGAGATAGTCTGGATATCATATTTAAATTTAATCTAACCTTATGCGGGTGAAGGCCAATGAACTTCAATGGCGGCAACCTGAACAAAGATGAGCTCTGCTTTGATTCCGGAAGCTTTCATCTGCCGTTTTCATCGTCACAAATTAAATCATGCTCTTCCTTTGATATTTAAGCGTAATAAGACAAATAACTTTATTGGTGCCCAATGCCCCCCCAAAAGCTTTTTATTTTCCACCAGGGAAGACATGTCCAACTGTAGGACACAAGCAGCCTGTACAGTAAGAGTTAGAGCATTTCTGTCTAAGTGCCACTAATAATCGGAAAAATGATACTTAAACCCTCAGACTGTAGTCACTGCGAGTTTTGAAGCCTTGTTTATCCCCATAGCTACCATGTAACCAATGCAATCCAATCCTACTGAAGGCAATTCCTGTCGTTAAAGCACATTTTGAGTAACAGACACAGAGCTAATCAGTGATATCTCGCCAGCATGCCAGCTGACAGAAATTTCAAAGCTACACTCCATCTCCATTGGTCTACCAGCCATCGACGTTTCAATGTTGTGGCTCTCAGTCTCCTTGCAGTGGGTCTCTTCTGTTCATACAGTCATAACTCGGGGGGGGGGGGGGGGGGGGGGCAGTGATGGAGAGACAGGACCCTGAAGGCCCCAAGGCCAAGGCTGAGCATTAAGGTGGTGCTGGGGTCATTCTGTGGTCTCAGGGATCTCAGTCTACCCCTTCACAAGTACAAGGACGGAGATGCAAATTCCCTTGATGTGAAGTGAAAGGCGTGCATAAAAACTGGGGAGCCAGTTCCAGAGGACTGAGTGCCCATTTCCAGCTGTAATAACAGCAGACACTCATCTAGGGAGGGGTCCACATGAAGCGAGTCACTGTTAAATCTCCATCTCCTCAAATCTAGAGCTACTGGGATCTATCATGTGAAAAACATTAATTATCAATGCTTAATCCAACCTACTTCAAAAACGTGGGCTTCCGGACTGTTTCTTACTTTGGCAGAGATCAAAGTTAACCCATTTCGGACAAAGACTCCTCTTTCCTGGACATGCTCTCCTTCTGCATCAAACTGGAAAGACGTTTTGGTGGCATTTAGATGGTGATGAGCACTGTTTGTGGCATTAAAGCCTTCGGATAGACATCTGGATCTCATATCCCTAACTGTGGTAAGCATTCCAAGTAAATTACATTTCCCTTAACTGAGCTGAATCCAAAATGTCAGACACATATTGTAAGGCAGAAAGGTAGCGTTAGTGCTTGAATGACTGCCAATACAAATATTCCCTGAACCCTGACTAAAATGGCAGTGCCCATTTGCATTATTATGAGCCAAGAATGAAAAAACACCCATACAATACCACACATTCAATAGCCCAGCTTGCGATCCATGTTTTCAAACTCCTGATATTTTTGTTTTGGCTCCCGCATTGATTTTATCGCGCACATTGCTGACTTAGAACAGATTCTTAGGAGTAGGAATTTATGGACTGAATGCAATGCACACGTCCGCACAATGTATCTGGTTCCACTTCTGGTATTTTGCAATCTCCAGAGGATTTGCATCTTGATCCGCTGACAGAAAATGCAAACTTTTCTAAGGCTACAAACATAATGTGTGGAACGACCAAGCCGGAAAAGTAACCATGCCTGACAGATCACACATACGCAAATACACTCCGTCATTCCGCTGAAAAACGCGGAGACCCGGGAAGGTCTCAACACGCGAGAGGCCTCTGAAATGAATACTCTTGGATCACCTGGTTCTTGAACTGTGGCCCAAATACCAGTCGTGCAACAGACATGTTCAGATCCCCAGGGAGAGGGGGTGGGGCGGTGCTCAGGTTCTAACATCTCCGACATAGAACACCCAGAACCTGCCGTCTCAGGTGTCATCCTCCGCTTCATGCTGTCCAGAAACAAACAACCTAACCCCACAAACAGGGTCACCGACACGCCAGGTCATCAGTCACCCCTCCATAAACCCCCTCCCCACACAAGCAGGGACAGCCTTAAGGGTAACTAATCAGAGGCATTTCATATATATGGACGCTAGAGAGGTTCAGTAAAGGCACGTAAATGGGTACATCACGCAAACTGTGCCAAGTCAACGGCGGAGGTACTTCAGTCAGCCATCATGACTACACAGCACCATCTGGTGTCTATAATGAGGAACTGCTTCGGCTTCCATTTACCGTTTAGGGCAGTGGTTCTCAAACTCGGTCCTCAGGCCCCACTGCCCTGCTTGTTTTCCAGCTATCCCTGCCCTACACACTGCTGATTGACTGAACACACCCGATTCAGGTAATCAGAAGCTGAAAGACAGCTGGGACTTGTGTGTGAGGGCAGGGATAGCTGGAAAACAAGCAGGGCAGTGGGACCCGAGGACCGAGTTTGAGAACCACTGGTTTAGGGCGATCGGTGGTGACCGCTCTTAGCATGGACAGGAAATGAAACTGATCATGTATCTGTGAAGAAATGCTGCGTGCTTACGACTACAGGAAGGTCAGGAGACGGCCGGACCTGAGCGAAATGAAGGCAAAGCGTTTTGTGGGACACGTATAATCTTCCCGAGCCTTCCTTACCATATTAACATGTACTAACTCAGGGTTGTCAACTCTCATGCTTTGGGCATCACACTCGTGCAATAATCTTATGGCAAATTTGCGCTGTAAACCTATAATTAGCTACACCCAAAGCATTGGGGAAGGTCTGCAAACCCTACAGATTATTAACAAGGTAATAAAACTCTTACATATATGTAAATATGGGTGCAGACCTGTCTTAAATTGAAAATCTCAAAGTTGGAAACCCTGCTAACTGTCCAAGACATAATAATAAACACGTCTTACTGTGCTTATGTACCCACCATCCCCGGGATATATATACGGGCAGCGCAGAGCAACGCTCGTAGTACTCCAGCGCGGGGCTCCGACGGCATGCCGCTAATCCGCCATTGTCACAAGGCCACAGCTCAGCAGACTTAATTATTCTAGAAATGGATGCGATCTGGGCGTCTAAGTGCACCAAGAATACAGTTAAAATTAAATTTAGTAAGTGTGCCTGGGCAGTGAATGCTCTCTAAACCCCTCAGCTCTTGGAGAGGAAGCCCAGTCTGCTATCGACAGGCAGATCTCTACGGGAGTAACAGAATGAAGATTAACTGGACACTGAACCGTCAGCATTTCGGTAAAAAATTAACTTGCATGGAACAATGAACAGAATTACACGATCGACAATTTAGTTTAATGGCAATAAATAACAGATCTCACCCATCTTTTTTTTTTTTTTTTACTATACTTATATTTAACGATTTACAGCTTTGGCAGATGGGAAGTTAGATGTTAAGTCTCCATGGGGAGCAGTGAGTGAATTTCTCCATGCAGTGATTCCAAGTCAATCCCAAGCATTTCGTGAGCCTCGTGCTCCTGTTCAAGTTCCAATCCTTCTTGCTCATTGCGCAGTGCGTGATGGGAAACATGTCAATGGATCCTGGCAGCATAGCTGCTTATTAAACACAAAGACATACTGTTTTACGCATAACGGATACATTTATCTGAAACTAGCAGGTGTTTCGCAAGGCAGGGCAGACAGATACAAAATACCAAGGAACAGAGACACACCTGCTCCTAAAGGAAAGCGATACAAAAACATTTGTCACCGAAAAGCTGGTCACATATCACCTGATCCCTGTAAACATTTAATATGGTGACCATGACGCCTTGGTGGCAAATCACTGTGACCTCACCCTGTCAGGCCTGTGGGTCCTGTCCCTACTCTGGGTGGGCGGAGTTAGCACATTTTATGTGCTAAGGTGGATTTGTTACTCTAAGGTGCAGCGTGGGTGTGCCCTGCAATATCCCCTGTACTTTCTGTGTCTTCAAACTCAGCATGACCCTACATTAAATGAGCCATTACATGCATGAAGCTGGAAGCATGAAGAATCAATCACTAAATGCCAGTAATTTGTGGTTTCTGTCATCCTCGAACCTGAAATGCATAGAAACCTGTAAGAAGTTTACTCCCGAATCCTTTCATTGCAGTAAGGAAACCTCTCTCCCTTTTTAAACAAGTATTCATTATGAAAAGAGGTCTCATGCCCCTAAGACCTATATTGGGTCAGATGGCTCACTCAAAAGATTAAGTTTTACTGAGCTCTCCTGTGTGACAGACTCATAAGAGCAGAAATCATTGCTATCGCCATTTAGCTAAAAGCTCACAGTGGTGTAACAATATCCTATCTAGAACCTGTGCATTGTACTGCCACATATTATGAATGACATTTACCGTACTATACTTGTATGATTGTTTATAAACTCACAGCTCTGCACTGAATACCAGCCTACTTTTCTATTACAAGAGGACCTATGAAAATCACTCTTGGGATCCTATTACAGGTGTGCTGGGTCAAGAAAGGGCACAAAGTATTAATATTAATTAAAGCGATTAATACTAATTAAAGCGATTAACAAAGTGAGAAGAGAATTTTACATAATTTACTAGTGCAAGAAATGAGCAATTTTCTAACAGTGTGTTTGGGCTGTGAAGCCACGTTCGTGACCCGGATCTGTGGCTGTCACTGTGGATCACTAGCTGAATTGGCACGTCTTGAAGTCCAATGGGGCTGAGTAATGCTGAGTAATACACTGGTGTTCAGACACCACAGAGAGCCAAGCCATGGTTTAACCAATGCCAACAAGTGCTTATCAAGTCCATCATTTATTTGGATTAACATAATCACGAGGTGAGTGGCTCAATGGAAAACACTCCTCTGAAACACATCTAAGCATGATGCTCTGTGTGAGTGTGCCTGGTGTGCATGTGACCCTAGCAACTATGCATCATGTGTGTGTGCCCCATGAGTGAGACCCAAAAGACTGTGCTCCATATGCATGTGCTCCATTTATGTGTGATCCTAGCGACTATGCCTCGTGTGCGTGTACCCCGTGAGTGTGACTTTAGCGACTATGCCCCTTGTGCATATACCCCGTGAGTGTGACCTGAGTGACTATGCCCAGTGTGCATGTACCCCATGAGTGTGACCCTAGCGACTATGCCCTGTGTGCGTGTATCATGTGAGTGTGACCCTAGCGACTATGCCCTATGTGCGTGTACCCCGTGAGTGTGACCCTAGCGACTATGCCCTGTGTGCGTGTACCCCGTGAGTGTGACCCTAGCGACTATGCCCCTTGTGCATATACCCCGTGAGTGTGACCTGAGTGACTATGCCCAGTGTGCATGTACCCCATGAGTGTGACCCTAGCGACTATGCCCTGTGTGCGTGTATCATGTGAGTGTGACCCTAGCGACTATGCCCTATGTGCGTGTACCCCGTGAGTGTGACCCTAGCAACTATGCCCTGTGTGCGTGTATCACGTGAGTGTGACCCTAGTGACTATGCCCTGTGTGCGTGTACCCCGTGAGTGTGACCCTAGCAACTATGCCCTGTGTGCGTGTATGACGTGAGTGTGACCCTAGCGACTATGCCCTGTGTGCGTGTATCACGTGAGTGTGACCCTAGCGACTATGCCCTGTGTGCGTGTACCCCGTGAGTGTGACCCGAGTGACTATGCCCTGTGTGCGTGTATCACGTGAATGTGACCCTAGCGACTATGTCCTGTGTGCGTGTACCCCGTGAGTGTGACCCTAGCGACTATGCCCTGTGTGCGTGTATCCCGTGAGTGTGACCCTAGCGACTATGCCCTGTGTGCGTGTATCACGTGAGTGTGACCCTAGCGACTATGCCCTGTGTGCGTGTATCACGTGAGTGTGACCCTAGCGACTATGGCCTGTGTGCGTGTATCACGTGAGTGTGACCCTAGCGACTATGCCCTGTGTGCGTGTATCACGTGAGTGTGACTCTAGCGACTATGCCCTGTGTGCGTGTATCACGTGAGTGTGACCCTAGCGACTATGCCCTGTGTGCGTGTATCACGTGAGTGTGACCCTAGCGACTATGCCCTGTGTGCATGTATCACGTGAGTGTGACCCTAGCGACTATGGCCTGTGTGCGTGTATCATGTGAGTGTGACCCTAGCGACTATGCCCTGTGTGCGTGTATCACGTGAGTGTGACCCTAGCGACTATGCCCTGTGTGCGTGTATCACGTGAGTGTGACCCTAGCGACTATGCCCTGTGTGCGTGTACCCCATGAGTGTGACTCTAGCAACTATGCCCTGTGTGCGTGTATCATGTGAGTGTGACCCTAGCGACTATGCCCTGTGTGCGTGTATCACGTGAGTGTGACCCTAGCGACTATGCCCTGTGTGCGTGTACCCCATGAGTGTGACTCTAGCAACTATGCCCTGTGTGCGTGTACCCCGTGAGTGTGACCCTAGCGACTATGCCCTGTGTGCGTGTATCACGTGAGTGTGACCCTAGCGACTATGCCCTGTGTGCATGTATCACGTGAGTGTGACCCTAGCGACTATGCCCTGTGTGCGTGTATCACGTGAGTGTGACCCTAGCGACTATGCCCTGTGTGCGTGTACCCCGTGAGTGTGTCCCTAGCGACTATGCCCTGTGTGCGTGTACCCCGTGAGTGTGACCCTAGCGACTATGCCCTGTGTGCGTGTACCCCGTGAGTGTGACCCTAGCGACTATGCCCTGTGTGCATGTATCACGTGAGTGTGACCCTAGCGACTATGCCCTGTGTGCATGTATCACGTGAGTGTGACCCTAGCGACTATGCCCTGTGTGCGTGTACCCCATGAGTGTGACTCTAGCAACTATGCCCTGTGTGCGTGTATCACGTGAGTGTGACCCTAGCGACTATGCCCTGTGTGCGTGTACCCCGCGAGTGTGACCCTAGCGACTATGCCCTGTGTGCGTGTATCACGTAAGTGTGACCCTAGCGACTATGCCCTGTGTGCGTGTACCCCGTGAGTGTGACCCTAGCGACTATGCCCTGTGTGCGTGTATCACGTGAGTGTGACCCTAGCGACTATGCCCTGTGTGCGTGTACCCCGTGAGTGTGACCCTAGCGACTATGCCCTGTGTGCGTGTATCACGTGAGTGTGACCCTAGCAACTATGCCCTGTGTGCGTGTATCACACGTGAGTGTGACCCTAGCGACTATGCCCTGTGTGCGTGTATCACGTGAGTGTGACCCTAGCGACTATGCCCTGTGTGCATGTATCACGTGAGTGTGACCCTAGCGACTATGCCCCTTGTGTATATACCCCGTGAGTGTGAGTATGCCCCCCCCCCCAGCGGCCCTGCCTGGGGTAAGCAAATGGAAGAACATAGGATGCACCTTAGTGCCATCAGTTTCGGACATCTGCTGATGTCGGGGACTCCCCCTCGGGTCGTGGAAGCCGGGACTCCGGTCATTCAGGCCTGGATTCTGAAGCACAGACTCTTCCTCCAGGTGTGAGGTCACTTCCTCTGTGCACACCTGGTGGTCTATGCCATTCTGCCTAAGGTTGCAGTGGAAAGCTGTGGGGTGAAGACAACAGAGAAAGGTCAGTGGGCAAATTTCCTAAAAGCTTCTGTGGAGAAAGACCCACCTGCAGAGAAAAGATGCTAATTAATTTTCCATATTTTGCACGCAACAGGGCTTAATTTTCCATATTTTGCATGCAATTACTTAGTGTTAATTAGCTGGAAAGATAGAGATGTTTGCATGTTTACATATCTTCTGCTATTACATTTCCCCAGGGCCCCACCGACTACATGCATTTTTGAAAATAACCACTAGATGGTGCTACCTCACAAGAAAGTGAAAGGACGCCTCTTCTGTACCCATACAATGAATTAACCTTTCAAGGGCAAAACCAAAACAATCTTTCCTCGATTGTAAAATATCACAGATACATTGGGGTTTTTTTTTTTAACTCTGTCCTCTGCCATGCTGCAGTGATGTTAATTGAGGCAGTCACTGACTAAGCGTGTAGCAACAATGTGACATGCTAATCTTACAGCAATTCAAACCGCCACTCTAATGCAGCATGAGATGTGATCAATAGGACACTGCTTCCCATACCATGGGACCAGTATATAAGAAACAGTCTCTTTACTTATATTCTGTTTGGCAGCCAGTCCTCCAACAACAAATAAAGACTGTTGCTTATATACGTTGAGCAGCTAAGAACCCTACCAAGTATTTAACTATGAGATGAAGAATCTGTGGCACCGATTCAGAAGCAAGGACAAATCTGAATTACAGATATGTACCAGATACAGTGTGAATAGGTGAGCCTTCGGCACATCATCTACAGTGTGAATACGGGAACCATCGCCACATCTACAGTGTGAATACGGGAACCATCGCCACATCTACAGTGAGAATATGGGAACCATCACCACATCTACAGTGTGAATACGGGAACCATCGCCACATCTACAGTGAGAATATGGGAACCATCACCACATTTACAGTGTGAATACATGATCCTTTATCAGATCTACAACCAGAGCTGGGCAATATGGCCAAAAATGTTATTATGATAAAATCAGTCAATATTGGTAATAGTCACGATAAAAGTCGAATCACTGTTTCTTATTCTTGAGTTAAAAATCAAAGAAACCAGATTGTTAGCCTTAGTTATGAAGTTCTCTTCGTCAGAATGTGGCAAACACTTGCCAAGCAGTAGTAATGACCAAAATGATGCTTCTGGAACAATTTACTCCATTTTCTGACCCCATCAGGTAGAGCTCTCCGTTCAAAAAAAGGCGCTCAAAACTTGAAAAGGAAACCAAATGTACCATGTGTACCAAACACCATTTCGCATTTCGCATACAAATCTGAAACAAAAGATGGAAAGGTTATTTTAGTCATCGCTGAAACTGCCCCTGGCATTTTCCCTCTCAGTTCTTAATTGTCTATGGATTATTACGGTCTGGATTTCTCAAGGACTGAATTTTACTGAGGACTTTACTTCTGGATTTTGCTGGAATTCTTCTGGATCATTTTATCACCCAACACTGTCTACAGTGTAAATATGTGAGCCTTCACCACATCATCTACAGCGGGAACGCAGGAACCGTCACCGCATCATCTACAGCGGGAACGCAGGAACCGTCACCGCATCATCTACAGCGGGAACGCAGGAACCGTCACCGCATCATCTACAGCGGGAACGCAGGAACCGTCACCGCATCATCTACAGCGGGAACGCAGGAACCGTCACCGCATCATCTACAGCGCGAACGCAGAAACCGTCACCGCATCATCTACAGCGGGAACGCAGAAACCGTCACCTCATCATCTACAGCGCGAACGCAGGAACCGTCACCGCATCATCTACAGCGCGAACGCAGGAACCGTCACCGCATCATCTACAGCGCGAATACAGGAACCGTCACCGCATCATCTACAGCGCGAATACAGGAACCATCAGTCTGTTAGCTGTGATGTGAATGTGACAACCTTCATCATATCATCTACAGCGTGAATGCACAAACTTTCATTTTTTCAACCATGCCCCCTCATTCCAGGTCTGACATTCAAAAAAAAAAAAAAGCAATTTCCAGTTCAGGCTCAAGTGTGACCTTTGTACACCTGAGGTCACTAGATTCACACCAAAGACAATAAAACCATACAACCCTATGATGCGGTTTTCTGTCAGACAGAAGGTAGAAACCACAGCGAAACTCTACTGTCCCTGATACTGACGGTACCCAATGCCTTTTTCACAGTCTTACAGGGACAGATAGGACCTGACAAAGGGAATGGCGGACAGGGCCCACGCTTATCTCCCTCCCACATCCGCTCATCCGCACAATAGCAGCCTGTTGAAATTCTCCCCATTAGAATGAGCGGCACATCTTTAATGATAGGGCCCGAGAATGAGGAAGAGAGATAAAGAGACAGGGAACGACACAATGACAGAGAGCTACGGCATCTCCTACGCCAGCCGGTTCTGCAGGGGTCTGCTTCCCAGCAGCCCCTGGGGCAGTGGCTGGGGGGGGTATTAGGTAAGTGTGGAGGGGAGGGGGTGGACAGAGAAGAGGATGTTGCTTCTTCCTGCAACAGTTGCTATAAATAGCCAAGCCCTCGCTTCCTCATCGCTGTAACGCCCTGCAGGAGGTGAGGGAGGCACCTCCAGAAGAGCTCTCACTGTCTCGCCCTCCCCCTGACAGTCACTGGCACCTCCGGGATCCCGTCTCCCTCGTCCTGTGCAGCCAATGACCATCTCAGAGGGACTTCCGGAGGAGTCCCTTATTTGGTCTAGCAAGTCACAAATTAATGAAAATATCTCATACACCACTGTTTAGAAGACTTCACTTGCTAATGCTACCTGTTCAGTAATCTAAATGTTGTTTTCTCAATAAAATTGCAACCAGATTTATTTTCCACTATATTAAAACACATCTGTTATAATATTCATACTCCTTATGTTACAATTCAATATGCCTTTTCATCTCAGCACAGATAATATGTGCCACAATGAATACTGTTTGTTCCGAGTGCTGACGTCCTTGTTAACTGGGCGTGTTTTATGGACAGCTAACCGTACATTCACTGTAACGTCATCTGGAGAGACGTGCCACATCGTGACATTCCAGGGAAGCTCCAGATGGTTAGGGAAATTATCACCTAGCGACAAGCATGCAATTTACTCGACAGTTACTTTCGCCAGTGATTCCAGGTCAGCAACCCAGCTATGGAAATCCTCTGTTTACAGCGTTAAATAAATAAATAAATAATCAGCACTAATCATGTAAATCACTGCAGGAGGTTTGATCATTATTTTATCTCATTACCAATGTGTTTTGTCCAAAGTGACTTTCCCCATTGACAATTTCCTCATCATTTACACAGTTTGATACAAAGTAGCAAAGCGATTCAAGGAACTGAGAGCCGTTTGAAACATTTGTATCTTTACCCAGCAAGCTTGTACCCCGCAAATGTCACCAATATGTTTCAGTGCATCTATGCGAACAGTCACTCCGCTGCCTTTCGATCGTCTCACGGATTACCTCATGCTTACAGCTGGGTACTTCAGTGAAGCAATTCTGGGAAAGCAACATTCATGGAGAGAGCAGTGGGTGTCGTGCCCCCCCCCCCAGAAACACACCTGGACGACTTCATGTTACAATTTCACTGGTTCTCCACTGACCCACCCTCACCTTGTCTGCTGCCCCAGGGCTGCATGCGTTAACTACAATTATCTTAAAAGGCTGCCTGTCATGGGGAATGAACAGTGAGCCCTGTGGCTGTGCACTAACTGTCTCACCTGCGATGCTGCACCAGGGCACACGACGCACCTTATGACTGTTCAAAAGATTTCCGTGCAGAATCGGTCAACTTGTGTCCTCCAGACTTATTGCCAGCAATGAACGTATGTCGATCCATTAAACAATATGAGCGATCAGATAGGTCCCTGAAGAAGCACCCACGGTCGTAGTGAGGTGAGGACCAGCATCTTCTAAACTGTTATTGTGAGATGCTGAGTTACAGTAAGTCTTCACTGTGACTTACACATGTATACATTGCCTCCCTCTTAGATTTAATAGCAAAATAGCACAGCAGCATTATGAAACATTATATGTCATTATGGACCATTCCATAAGATTACTTCCCAAAAGGAGAGAATTACACAACATTGTGGCCTAATGGTATTGTGAAGCATTATGCAGCTTCATGCAGTGTTTTAGCATAATGGCCTTACGGCATAACAGCGTTTAAACCATCGTGTAGCCCTGCAGAACAAAAAAGCGTTTTGAAGCATTATGTGCCATTATGTAACAGTCATGGGCGGATCTAGAGAATTTTTCATGCGGAGGCAAGAGGGCGGCATGGAAATTTTATGGGGCTGCAACATGAAAAAACATCATCTTTCCGATGTACAGGTATCCAGGGCTCCATGGCACCAAAACTCTGTCAACTGTGACTAAATCTTTTCCTTGGTCGCGCTGGTGCGCCAAAATTTTCACAGGTCTGTTTTCAGGGTCAGAGCGGGTCTTCGCCAGTTTAGACTAGTGTTTCTGAAAGTATACGTTTACGAATGTTTTAAAAAGGTATATTTTTCTATAAATTAAAAAATCGTTTACATTTAGATTGATAGTATAATCGACATGTTTTATTAGATTATTAATGGACATTTAACTCTATAGCGATATATTATAATAACCGTATATTTAGCACGGTACAAACGGGTGCTTTACCTGCAGGATTATAAATACCTTGATATATCGATATTGGGGATTTTGCTTTACCATGTTAGGCATTTATTTACAGACATAGGTCTAATTATATTACACATAATCCAGACATACCTTTTTAAAAACCTTTGTGATCGTTGCCTATTTTTCTGAAGTAATCACTAGCTGCCTTAAATCGACCTAAATATAGGCTACATCAATCTAATAAAAAAGTCGGTTATATTATCAAAATAAATGTGAACGATTTGAAATGATAATTAACAAGAACATTTGAAAACATTCGCTGATGTAAGCTTATTTAATAAAGCTTGCTGCCGCTATTGAGATAAAAATACATTAATAGTTAATAAAACATGTCGGTTATACTATCAAGCTAAAAGGTAAACGACTTTTAATAATAAAGCACCTTTAAAACATTCGCAAACGTAGTTTCAGAAACACTGGTATAAGAAACACATCCTGTGTCATGACAAGTGTGTGACCACCAGAGCGTCCCCCCCGGGAGCATTTCAGCATCAGACAGGGGCTAACTAAAGCATTTTCTACAAGTACCTGGGAGCAGCACACAGGTTTGAATTAAGCGCAGCCTCTGAGTTTTTTAAATTTTCAGTTAAAGAGCACTGATGTGTAAAGTGCTTAAGTTTTTTTTTTCGCAAAAAAATCCACAGAACAAGTTTAGATGGCAGACAGCAGCCGAAGGCTTCGTTTTCGCTCTCGGCTGTCCTCTGTCTCGCGGTTCCAATTTAGCTGCCCTCTGTGAGTGTAGTTACAACTTTGAGGTGATTGAGTATGATTAAGTGTACATGTTTAGGAGTAGATTTTTATCCACATAATGCTTTTGTGAAGCAGCCGTAAGATCCATCTAACAGTAAATAATGACAAAATTATTGATCCTGTCCACAAGAAAAAGCCTCTAATAACCTCGTCCTTCTCCTTGCTGTCACTCAGCACTCGTTTCAGTTTTACTGTGATTTGTCTCAAAATTTGAGCAGATCCAGATCATCACCAAAAGTCTAGGGGAAAAAAATCAGGCGAATAAAATGTTTGCGTTCTCATGCTGACAAGATCAAGTATCTGAGCTGGTCTTATCTTTGACATCACTATACAGCGCTGCCACAATTGGGGTCTACAATCACATGTAGATCTTCACCATATAATGTTTTTCGGAGGCAGTAATAAAATCCAAATACTTTTTGAACCATTACATTCACAAGGTCAGATATCTTCTTGCTTTCATCCTCCCGTGCTGCTAGGTGACATTGCTTCAGTTTTGCAGCGATTGGTCACAAAATGTAAAAGATGCATGGAATACAGTTTTTTTTGAGTATTTTGGTACTCAATATGTTGATGAGTTATACTCTGATTGGCTGGTTTACAGTGAGGCACTGCGATGGCTCAAACACAACCAAGATTTCTAGTCATGTCCCAAATAAAGTCTCAGTCAACGATTTACCACATTTACAACGGTGGTCCCATAAGATAAGAGCTAAAAAATTCCTATCACATAGTGACATCATACTGCAACACGTTAACCATGTGTTTGTGGTGATGCTACTGTAAACAAACCAGCTGCGCTGCCAGTCTTATAAAACTTTAGCACATACAGTTATGTACTTAACAATATTAATTAACAACCGTGTTACTGGTTTATGTACTTACATTCCTACATTGTGACTTTCCCCATTGTGTTTCATCACAAGACTGGTATAAGAAATTAAATGTACATAGAAGCAAAGAACACGTGACGGCCTGAAGACAAAACACAAAAAGTTTCGCAACTCATGAATGCATATAATATATGTAAAGTGCCAGTCTGCAGCATGCCCAGCATGTTTATGGCAGCCACTGGTGTAATATCTTGCAGTGATCTTGCAGTGATCTTTGTATCGCACGTTTCTCATTTTTTCACTTCACTTGCCAAAAAGTTATGTGGTTTTTCAAGATTGCGGGGGATCTGCACCCCAAACCCCCGAGATGTGGAAGGGTTGACTATACTATACTGTACTTATTGTTACTTAAGAGAGTACTCTTCCACATGTAACTGTAATACTCCCACTTCAGCCTAGGCACAATGTTAGCATAGTCATAACTTTGCTTTTTGCATTGCAACAAAACCAGTGTAAATTATTTTGCATCATAGTTAATAAATGATTTTATGGTGCTAGCTCTGGCATGCAAATTTTATTAAGGATGCCAACAGCAAGCTGAGCAGCTCGTAAAAGTAATGTTCATAATGAATTTGGACTTCCGCGTAACTCCACTATTGATTAGACATGTCTGTAGCTAACTAAAAGTAGGCTGCAAGCAATACAGAAGCTTCTTGCTGTCATTAGCGATGGGAATAACAGCTCTTGAAAGGGAGGCGTCTCTTCTAAGGGGGCAAAGCTACTATGTTTATCTGTGAAATAATCACGAAGGACACCGATTTTTGGATCAAATTCAGACATCCCACAAATATAATCTCATTTCACATGTATGGACTAGGGTTAGCAGCACTAAAATACTCACATTGCCAGACCTGATGATACTGATCTGCATTGTAAATATTATACAAGATGATGGCATATTCCCCAGCTTTTGTCAGTTAAATTACTACTTTGTATTTACCTTCTGTATGTAATGTGTTATGTAAATGCTTGCCTTGCTTTAAATGCAACTGGTGTAACATTTAATACAAAACTTTTTATTGGCACGATAAAAAAGCATAACAAACTTTTGTGCAAAACAGATTTTAGTGCAAATCAGATGATGGTTATGTGAAAACTTTATGTGTGTTTATAAAAAGCAACCGACAAATCCTGCTCATTCTGCCCTTACGAAACATAATATGACATCATCTACCATACAACAAAATGGCTCCAGCTATGTAAGTTGCTAATGAAGGATTCTAGGAAATGTACTCCAGGACAGGACTTACCTTCTCAATCTACTAGCAATAAATAACTGCTACGTAACAGTCTAAGATTTTTGGATTAGGCCGTTTTACTGCCTTCTTTTAAATATGCGGGATGTATATTGGAAAAAGGGAACGGTGTTTGAGAGTCAAGGCGTGTCAGTTCCATGTACCCAGCTCTCCTTATTCAGCTATCCCAAGGTAAAGTCAAATTTTCATTCTATAGAACCTTCAATTGGTTCCAGTTCAGTAGTCATGGTGCATCTGCGAATTTTCAAAACAGCCATCAAACAGTTTTAGAGTTATTGGCTCAACACAATCAGGTGTACAAACTGTCCCTTTTTGCCATCATTACGCAGCGCTACTTCAACTTTGGGGGAGTTTCTCTGAAACCTCATCCATACAATGTCTGTGTAAAGTTCAAAAAAGATCAGTCAGACTGTTTCTGAGATATCGCCTTACATACCGAAACTTCTGCCACGTGAAAGTCTGGGAATGCAATTATTTGTTTTACAGCATTTATTCCACGAGCTTAATTCTGACTACTGCATCCTGCCCGTGCCCGGCCTCGTCTCACTCTTGTTCCACAATTCTAGTTCAGCCTTCTAGCCAACATTCCCGATAGTTAAAAAAACAGTTAATTGGTGCGGAGGTGTCACTGCATAATGTTAGTTATAACTGTGATGCCCAGCTAGGGTTACCATTTAAGGTTGTGAACTACTGCTTTAAAGCAAATTCACACCTTTCCCTGTGCCCTTTCAGTTGCAGATATAAAACTATTGCAAGGTATGACAAAAGTATTGCGTGAGAATGCAAAAGTATTGCAAGAGGACACAAAACTATTTCAAAAAATATTTTCCCACCCTGAACTCTTAGGGGCTCCATATATTCTATCTATGTCTTGATTATTACTGAATTATACATAAAAAGCATACTTTATCACAAGAAACAAATAGTACTTTCAATGAGAAATGTGATCGGGCAGAGGTAAATATTACATATATTTACTGTCCAAATTGTTTGGGAGACAAAGCTGACGTCAGTTAAGTAGTTTTACAAAAGAAAGTTTAAAAAAAAAAAAAAAAAACAAGAAGACTAACCCTAACCCTAACCCTAACCGTAAACCATATCTCATCCTGCTTTTGCGTAATCTTCATTTACACCTAGGCGACATCTGCCCTCTGTTGGTCTGGAGGAATCAGAATATCACGATATTCTAAATTTAAATGTCACAAAGGTGCAGCAAAACGATATAATTAACAAATTTGCAAACTGCTGATTCATGTAAACTATTTCCATAATTAAAAAACAATATTTTAGCATTACCTCTCACAAATAGCACGTTGAAATTTTAAGCCAGTGCGCTGGTGGAAAGGAAAAGTAAGTGGAACAAACCATCATTGAGTGGAGGGGTATCCTACGTGGTACTCGGTAGATATTTGACGAGCTTTAAATCAGGAGAAGACTTATGAAACTTGGTTATTAATTATATTGAATGTATTTTATAAAATCGTTGAAAACCGAGCTTCCAGATAATTTTCTTATGGTGGCAAATGGCACCCTATGCCACCCCAATAAATCCGCCTAACACTGTACTGTATTTACATTTATATTTTCTACTGACCGATGGCAACAGTTTTAATATAGCCGGATTGGGACGGACTTTAAACACTAGCAATTCTAGTTACTCCAGCGCTGGATGAGCAGATGTTACAAGACTGTAGATTACAGTGTATAGCTCTGTATGGTGTCTGTAAACGTTGGCACAGAAAAGAATCATAAACATCATTAGCCGCCATATCGATGCTATACCTATCAATTAAACAACGAATATCTCATTTAGTTGAATTCAGCTCATAGCCCTCTCTTAAAAGAAAATTTAATTTCCACCAACAATATATTCTGGAGATTTTGTTTTACCCAAAATGTTAATATAAATAGGTTCTATAATCCGAATGACAACAAATTATTAAGAGGATACTCTTTCGCCCACTGCAAATTACCCCGGGGTATATATTTAATTTCTGCGGTCTTATCTACAGGAATAAGAAATTAATTTGCATTCATCAAAGTAAATTACAGCACTGTGATAATTAGTCTAGTACTGTATATAAAATACCACCGGCATCCTTCTACAGAGGCTGCGTTTAAGCTCTCACTCTCCTTCGGCAAACTGCAATGACACCGCCGACCCCGCAGTGTGATCGAAACTACTGTATGGAAACTTCTCTATATCTGCAAAAAATAAACACTATCCTCCAGCGGTCCAACCCGGGATCCAGCTTCCATCAGCGCGGTCTATCCCTGTGCCATCCGCGGGAGATCCGACAGCTGGGCACCAGATCGGTGGAGTCTTAATTGGTCTCTCTGGAAGCCCGAAAGCAGACGGCCCGGCGCTGCTGGAGCCCACCCAAGCCGCCCTCCCCTTCACCCGCTTCACGGCAGCTGTTTGTGCACACAAGCTGCAGATTAAAACGCCCGATCGTCCGAAATGGGTCACGATGCAAATCCTCCACTCCTCGCTTTCAGCCTACATATAATGCATCTAATGCCTCTGATTAAATAACATGCGATTCCTATTTTTTGCTAACATTACTGTGCCTAATTCAAGCTGCAAGCCCCCCCTAGCACAGAGAAAGCACCCTCTACTCCCCACCACTCCCCTGGGTTATCAGAGTAGCGACCCAGTTTAGCCAGACACGATCACTCCGAAATATCCACTCACGCTGGAGTATAAAGTCCGAATTATTTTTACATCCACAGAATCAAAGACGTAAATAAAATATAAATAGCACAGCTGTTCCACACAGCTAACAGGAAGAAAGTGGAGATTATAAATATTTAATGCGGCACAACAGGGAATGTTTCAAGAGTCTTATTTTAATACATGCAAAGTCATGCAAAGTGCTTCCGGAACCTGAGAGGGGGGGGGGGGGGTACGGAGGGGGGTCTCATGCTTGCAGCACAATCATTCAAGCGCCTCCAGAGATGAAGACCTAAATTTCGCAATATTTTATAAATGGTAACGCCAGATAATAGCAGCGTCATGACAGCTTCCATATTTTTAAGGCTCGTGAAGTAGGTCTATGTCTAACATCCTCCAATTATTATAAAAACTTTTTTCTGTAGCATTCGCTGATGGGTATTGTTGACCTCTATTAATATAAATCACACCCAAACACAAAAAAATCCACTATCCTTTGCAGAGGCAACTGTTAAAAAACAAATCCGTTTCTGATTTAAATGTTAAAGGTTCTGTTTGGACAGAAAAGCAGTTACTGCTGTCTGTGCATCTCGGGTAATGAATATTTATCACTGCTAAAATAAGAAACCACTTTCCTGTTTTTTGGAAACTGTTGCAGTATAAACAGTGATTGATGCGAGACGAATCTCGCGGGTATCGTTTCTGCAGTGCACGGGCTATGTGAAACGATGCTTTTAATTATTTATATACAAATAACTGAATCTCATCTGACGGATATTAAAATACACGTAAAATCGATGTTTAGCCCATTATAAAAATGGTGTTCATGGCTGTGAGCTATGCAGAAACCAACTAGCCAACTCCCACTCAGAGAGTAAGATGTAAATCTAGGGTTAGAAATCATAGCATTCCGATTTTATCGTACAGAAGGAGTATCGTGTACCAGTCAGTACAAAGACCAGAGAAGGTGAAAGAACTTGTTCATCCAGTCCCATTTACCTACGCATTTTCCCGGTAATTAATTGTTTTTACCAGAATTGCTGAAAAAAATATATAAATCATGTTTCAATAACAGCAGAAAACTAAGCATAAAGAAATTCAACCAAAAATGCAATTATATGTTTTTCAGCAAATAAGCATTCTCACTATTGATAAGAAATCAGAAGTTTACATTTGCAAGAAGTGATTATACAAAATGAATAGCTAAATTAACCGCAGGTAAAGTGGAACATAGGCGATTTTACTGGGGACTCGTCAGATGAAAATATTCAATTAAAAAATTACATTAATTGGCCACTATATTTGGTACACCTTGCTAGTGCAGGGCTGAACCCACTCTTTGACTTCAGAACCACCTTAATTCTCCATAGCAGATTCAACAAGGTGATTGAAATTCCTCAGAGACTTTGGTCCATGTTGATATGATATCACACAGTTGCTGAAGATTTGTCAGCAGCACCTTCAGGATGCAAATCTCCCATTCCATCGCATCCCGTATGAACTCCACTGGATTGAGATCTGGTGATTATGGAGGCCATTTGAGTACGGTAAACTCAGTGTCATGTTCAAGGAAACATTCCAAGACGATACAGATTCTGTGACATGGAGCATTATCCTGCAGGAAGTATTCACTAGAAGCTGAGTATACCGTGCTTATAAAGGGATGGACATGGTCAGCAACAATAATCAGGAAGGCTGTGGCATTTACTCAATGCTCAGTTGGTACTAAAGGACTAAAGCATGACAAGAAGATATCCCTATGCCAACAGCACCAGCCTGAACTGATGATGCAAGGCAGGATGAATCAATGCTATGGTGGTATTTATGCCAAATTCTGACCCTATACCACCTGAATGTTGCAGCAGAAATTGAGACTCATCTGACCAGGCAATGTTTCTCTATTCTCCCACTGTCCAATTTCGGTGAGCCTGTACCCACTGTAGCCTCGGTTTCCTGTGCGTAGCTGACAGGGGTGGCACCCGGTGGGGTCTTCTGCTGCTGTTGCCCATCTGCTTCGAGTTTCGTAACGGTGTGCATTCAGAGATGCTCTTCTGCACGCCTTGGTTGTAACAAGTGGTTGAGTTACTGTTGCCTTTCTATCAGCTTGAACCAGTCTGGCCATTCTTCTCTGCTCTCTGGCATCAAGAAGGTATTTTCACCCAGAGAACTGCCACTCAGCAGATGGTTTTTTGGCCCATTCTCTGTAAACACTAGAGATGGCTGCGCGAAAATAGCAGATGATCAGCAGTTTCTGAAATACTCATACCAGCCCATCTGGCACCGGTAACCATGGCACCTTCAAAAGCACTTAAATCACCTTCCCTCTCCATTCTGCTGTTTGACGTGAACATTAACTGAAGCTCCTGACCTGTATCTGCATGATTTTATGCATTGTGCTGCCGACATATGATTGGCTGATTAGATATTTGCTTCGATGAGCAGCTGAACTGGCGTACCTAATAAAGTGGCCAGTTAGTGTATAGTGAGTTCTGCTTGAAAATGTGGTGATATGAATAAGACATATAATAATCCCATGTAAATTTGATCACTAATGCGATGGAGCACAGGCAGGTCAAACGTCAGAGCATGGCGCACAGGGACTACTCCAAACGAAAGTACTTTTTGAATTTCAGGAGTTCCCAGGAGTCTCTACTCTGCGTTCATCAAAACAAAAAGACAAGCTGTCGAATGTCTTTATGCACGTAGCTGATGCATTGCTTACTGGTATTACAGCAAAAAAATTAACAAATGCAAAAAGCATATTGGATTCTGAAAATTAAGACTACGTGTCTTCCCTCGTTTCTTCGTCCCTTTCCACAAAAAATAATGGAATGGTCCGGAGCTGGACAGCATGTGTGTGCGATGTATATATCGCAGGCATACAACATGGCATATAAAGCGTTTTTAAAAAAACAACAGAATAAAACATATTTCATTGAGCCAATTTTTTTTATATAGTCCAAAACCAGTGCTCGCAGCTTCTAGAAAACATGCATGAGAATAATATAGACACTATCTCTCTGGAAATCTCGACACAGGATGTCCCCTTAATAATCAGCAAGTTTTCCCTCATGGTCAGGAAGTCAGTATCTATGACGGAGTGTAATGCAATCATTTCAATGTATGTTCATACAGATTTCTCTTTCATATCGTACTGTACCAAGACGTGAGGCTTGGCAAACACCGAAACCTTTACTCTCCATAACCAGCTGAAGTGACCCGAGAACACCCCCACCCCCCCCCCCCCCCCCGCTCAGACGGACCTGCGAGACATTGGCTGTTCCTTGTATTAAACATTAAACTATACTGGTAACAGGATACGTCCATCCAAAGTGATTATCTACTCAGGTTACACCGGCCCCTTTTCCCAGAAGAAAAAAACGTGAGAGAATTAAACTAAATGGGTCAGACGTGCTGTGCAAAGAAATCTGGATGCCGTCTGCTTGAGATCAGTGTCTGTAAAGCCGGCTACTCTGTACGACAGTTTCATTATCTGCCTGAACACCAGTGCTCCATATTGAACAGGACAGGACAAGACAGGACTTTATTGATCCCACACTCAGGGGATCTTACTTGTTACAACCGGGGCTGCAAAATTCTAGGATTTTTCACATTAATCCCCATATATTCACATTAAATCCTATGGAAAGTTTTCAACTTTCCCCATCATAACTTCCCATAAAATGGAAAAGGTTTCTGGTTGGACATATCAATTTAGGGAAAATCGTGCAATTACCAACAGAACAGGGTTCACTGCTGCGGCAGGCCTATCAAACCGATTTAAATATGGATCACTTTAGAGAGAGAAGAATGCAAACTACAAAAGTATGCTTTACCTAGTGATGGGAGAAACGAGTGTTGGAAACTAACACTAATTGGAGTTACTGCATGCTGTCCGCAACTGCCTGGGGTAAGTCGATCGGATCTAATGAAATAACAACAGGAAATTGATTAAAACGTCCCCGATTGACAGCAGCCTTAAATCCCAGCTACAGTGAGTATACAAGTCCCAGATGCCTTCAGTACATCTTTTTTGCGGAGTTAGAAGTACAAACTGCGTTTTAAATAATCTGAAAGCTGGACGTTAAGATATGGGGGGGGGGTTGTACACTGAGGTTTCGCTGAAATCAGGGGTTAAGGCAGTGCAAGGCTGCCTCCCTCGCTAGCTTATCTTTGCCACTTGTTTTAAATGTTTAATAGCTGCCCTACATTTTTCCTTTTAAAAGCCACGCAGCAGTTTTATTCACATTTTCAGAGCCCGGTTCACAGAAATGCATGATAGCTGAAACAGACTAATTATAACTTCAGTCATCCGTGATCCAGTTTCACAATGAAAAGAAAGTAACCTGCCATTACGTTTCTGAACATTTGCTGGTTAGCTTTGTGCACTTTCCAAACGGTTAACGTCATGTGGGGTAGATAGACAAAACCCGATTTCCGAATAAATACCCGCGATTAAGCCCCATACAGAAATTGGCTATCACTGTCACGGCGATTTCACGCTATACTGGCACTCTCGACCGAAGCCCAACTCATCCAAAAATAAACAAATAAAATCCATCATGCTGTCATTTTGTGTGACCACCGTGACATAGCCGGACCGCAATCAAGCCGTGTTTTCCTCTCATTATTTCCCTCCTTCCTTAGCAACGTAAAATTTAATAAAACTTATTGCATGAATACAATCATTTTCCTGACATCACCTTATACCTGCTTGATGTACGAATATTACTCCACATTTGCCTGCAGATCTCTAAACACCGAAGATGGTATTCCTTCCTTTACAATCGAAGTGTTTCCAAACCCTTTCACCAGACCCCCCAGTAATCAAAACTAGCCAATACAACCCCCAGGACCCCCATAAATTGGTGGAGACCTCAACCATCCCAATCCTCAACCCAAAGTTATGCCCTTGATGCAAATCAAAACACTGCCTAGGCTTATAGTGCACCCCGGAGATTTAAGCACTACCACGTGTAGGCTAAATTAGTAAGATTATAGTGAAGTGAGAACAAAGTGAGGCAGCAATTGTCTGTATAATCTCCACGCTACCCGTCTTAAAGATCAAAGGCAGAGAAGTAGGTCGCAGGTATAAAACTGTATCATGATGCTGCCTAATAATACATTCGAATGAGTAATGACTATGAAACACTTCAAAATGGTAATCGAATAAGAACGGGACAACTTTTGGTCGCGTTAATTTTGTACATCTCCGTTCCGGTCTTCATTATTATTCTTGCATCTAATTCTTGAACACTTATTCCATTAAGTTCCCTCGGCAGGCCCAGAAGGAAACTTTTCTAAGCGCTGAACGTGTCGATATATGGCACAACCTCGTAGGGCGACGTGAATGAACATCGACTTTTTCCATGAAGTTGCAGGACTGGGTAACGATCGCAAGCACGAAGGCAAACGACCAGTGTCAGGACTGTCGACAAACTCGTTATTTCACATTATGACACCTGGCAGTTCGTAAGCTTGACACTTTGCATCATCAGCAAGAGGAAGCAGGTGTCAAAATAAAAAACTATGGACAATAAAGGGCAGGGTATAATCATCATTATATTCATTAACAACAACAATAATAACAATAATAATAATACGTATTTTGGAGTAGTCGCATTTTAAAGTTCTATACCAATCATAACATCATCCCATAGACTGCTAGAATTAGCTATTTTAAGAACATTGGTTGAGTTGCGATAGATTTACCGATAAAATGACATTAACAGTAGCCTACATCTGAACAATGATAACAATTTTATGGGGGGAAACTGTTTAAATCGATTTAACATTCGCCCTGAACTTACCCACCTCTCATCGGATTCAGAATCCACGGGATCCCCCCCCGCTAAGGTGGTATGACTGCTCTGTGCCTCAGCAAAACCCAAAAAACACTGGGAATATGCTATATATCTGGACAGTAAACGTATGTTCAAAATGGCAGTTTACAAAGCGATGGCATATAATGTGATCGCAGCCGGTTCGTCCACATGGCGCCCGCATATACCACAGACCGAAATAAGACGTGTCTGGAAGCTGAAAGCGATGCTTTCGCTCAATGACAGCCTTAGAAAAATGACGCGCTGAGATGCAGCGAAAAGGGTACTGGCCCCCTAAATTTCACCTGTCTTAGGTCGCTACCGCATGAAAGTCGGACTGCATTTTGATGCATCTCTGCCAAAATCCAACCTACACGGTGACCTATTTAAACAGGTGCATCCACACAAGTACAATCAAAAATAAGGAAACCAAAATGACGCTCCGCGAAAATCCCCCTCGACCTGTCCGCAAGCCCCACTAATAACACACACAGAGCCCCTTTTCAGGCTTTCCGTCTCGGCTATCTCAAACCAAACCTGGATTTCTCCATACGTGATTTAATATCTGCGCTATCCAATCGCGATCTCACAACTTTCCAGGTGCCTGTAATCTGTATTCATCATGGTCGCATCTCCAAGCACCGAACCAGCAGCAGACGCCAAAAACGTGTTGATTTCCATGAGTCACCCGGTGCTGCCTTACCTTCAACAGCCATTATGCTAGTCATCTTCTAATGCGCTCATTATTCGGGCGGCTGTGGATTCGGCGTTACATTCAAAGCTTTGTACATTATTATTTAAGCAGCATTTTCCCTTCCTGCTGCAGACCAGCGCTGACAAAATCAAGCGAGCCGCAGAAAGCCGAGTGGTTTCGTGTTCAAAGGATTATGGGGACTGTAGTTAGAATAACCGGTTTGGGGGACCGGGGAGGGTAGTCTGCTTAAATGCTCTGCTCCAGTTCGCTGTCTGACATGTACAAGAAATGTCCAAATTAAAGATGAAGCCTAGTCGTCACAGTACTACACATCACCAGCCAATCTGAGTAATTTGCATATATATATATATATATATATATATACACTAGGCATTTTATATGCCAGTGATTTTTCAAGATTGGGAATTGTATTCCCAAGGCATCCTTTGCTGACTGGAAGGAATCTTCTGCTGATTGAAAGAAAACAGTGAAAATTATACAAACGTCGTGTGAGTGATGGTCCAGCATTTATTCACATTGGTTAATTTTGACTAGTGAACCCTGTTTAATGCCCCTCCGCACAAAATACCAAAACCTTTGTTTACTTTGACGTGCATTTGTTTTATAGTCCTTTACATATTTCTCGAACTGGTTTGTCATATGTCACTTACATTTAAGTAGGCCTACTTAAAACATGTAGCACCTCATTAATTGATAAACTGTGCTACAATAATGGAAGTATGGTCAGATCGCTCTCAACAGACCTGTATAGGTACGCTGTGAATAATTAATCGTATGTGAAGGTTTGAACACTTAGTCAGCTCTGTTCCTGCGGACTTTACATAGCGACCATGATGTCGAGTTTCATCGAGGTATGACTAACGCCATCCCAGATAGCACACATGTGCTGAAATGACATGGATTCCAATATTGAAAATCTGACCAAAAATCAATTTAGTTTCAACGTTGCTAATTTAACACTGACTAATTCAACGCAATTAACTATAATTCAACGTTGAAACAATAACACACAAGGACACTGGAATTTGTTTTAGGGGCATTAAATCCCCCAGAAATAAATGTAAACTAATTAGTTTCAAAAGTGTGTCCTCATTAGTTTTCATTAAAATTAGACCCCTAATAAAGGTTTAGCTCGCCTTTCCGTACATCTCCCGTGACGCTACTGACTTCGCCATGCAGGTATGAACAAACCGCAAAACAGCACGTACTTCATATTTTGATGAATAGGCTGGCAGCTGAAAGTATGCGGAAGACTGCAGTGAGTTTCACGTTGCTCCGATTAATTGACGGCCGTCATTACGTGACACCTAGACGTCTAATTGAAAGAGACGGCAAATATTTTTTCTCATTCAGAGGGTTGCCAGAACTGAACAATAAATCACCACATAAGTTCTGGGTGAACCGTGTCACTTCGGCATATTTATAAACAAATGGAAATTGATTTTTCAAACTGAATTATAAGATACTAGTATACATTGGAAACACTGCCTTGTAATATCTCCGTGATTGTGGTATCGGTTCCATCACATTTTCTGCATGTTTCTAGATGAATTCTTCCCTCAGACCAAAGATATGCAGTTTAGATTCACTGGTGACCATTATGGGTCGACATGATGGTGGTTAGCACTGGCTCCATATGTGTGGAGTTTACATGTTCTCCTTGTGGGGTTTCCGCTGGTTACTGGTTTTCCATCCAAAAACATGCTCAAGTTAATTGCAGCGGCCAAACTGCCCATAGGTGTGGGTGTGTTAGAGAATGGTGTGTGAGTGTGCCCTGTGTGGGGTTGGCACCCCATCCTGGGTTGTTCCCTGCCTTGTGCCCTGTGATGGGTTGGCACTCCATCCTGGGTTGTTCCCTGCCTTGTGCCCTGTGATGGGTTGGCACCCCATCCTGGGTTGTTCCCTGCCTTGTGCCCTGTGATGGGTTGGCACTCCATCCTGGGTTGTTCCCTGCCTTGTGCCCTGTGAGGGGTTGGCATAGGCCCAGACCCCCACTGAGATAGGACAAGTGGTTTCAGAAAATGGATGGGAGGTGCCCATAGTGTGTTGAGCGTGTACCTTGGATCCTGCTGTGTACTTCAAGGGATGAACTCCAGACTGCCTGTGGTTCTGTGTTGGATAAACAGTGTTGAATATGGATGCTTTGTAGTTCACATTGTATGTATGGAAAATGAAGAAGCAGCTGTGTGCTTTTCTTGGGGGGGGGGGGGAGGTGTGACTGTGAAGGATGTAAATTTATTCCTTGAAGGTTGATGGTTCCAGTCCCTTGAGACACTCTTCTGTCACACCCCTAAGCAAAGGTACTTAGCCCAAATTTTAGGAAAAGATCCAGCATAGTGTTTGAGTAAAGGACTGAAAAAATGCAAGTGCGTCATACAAAATGTCCACCAATTAATTAAATGCATTCACTGAGGTTTCATTTATGAAGGTCCCGTTTGTACAGTTGAAGTCTACATTCTTTTTTGTTAAGATTTACTCATACAAGTGACATCCGGTTTAAGAATATCAAGCTAATATATAAAATACTGAAGCAGGAGAACAGGATTAAAGTCAATGTGTTTTTAGGGACCCAAAAACTGTTTATGTGGGGGGCATAAGTTTTTGTGAAATGATTTTCGACCCAGTAGATAGACCTGTGTTGCGGGTGGGGTGGAGAAAAAATTAGCGTTAAGGATCATAAATGAAAAAATGGCGACACTTCACTTGACAGGGCACGTAATAACAAATCATGAATAAATATAGCGGGTACTTGAAAAATGCGTAACAAATCATTACTGATGAACAAACATAATATCAGTATTTCACTTCTGTTATTCATTACTTGTTCCTTCAATAGTTCCTTCAGTACTTCCTTCAATAGTTCACAAAGGTTTACAGAATTTACAGATGCAGTAACAAATATAGTAACTAGGCAACACAAAGCAGGCGGCACGATTCATTGATGATGAATTAACATGACACCAGTCTGTAACTAAAACTTAGTTTGTGGTTAATTAATACATAAGTAATAGCATAATACTATATTGTTTGTGCCCCGTCAAGTGGAGTGTTAACGAAAAAATGATACTGGCAAAATAAAAATTGTGTGTCTGTTAGGCGTGATCTCAATTAATCTGGTGATGTGTATATATTGAAATGGGCGAAACGTGTGACGATATGTAGAGAATGCACTCCTGTTGTTTTACTGTGGAATGTGAAACGCTTGTTTATAATTCCTCCCAGTTCCTTCAACGGGTTAACGATACCTTTTCATTCTCGGGAAAGGATTGCCTTTCAGGATTATTATGTGTAATTTCCCAAAAGCGTCAGGCACACGGTAGAGGGGTTTTCCAAACATAACACAAAGTATACGCGTGTGTGCGTCATTGAAGAAAATGAAGCTGAAAACAGGAAGTGAATTTAACGCATCACCATGGCTTAAACTATTACTAGTAGGTGCAGATGGCTTTTAACCCTGGAGCTGAGAATGACGTCGAAGAACGGCAACAAGAAAGTTATTACAGTCATGTGTCCATGCATCTATTTCATGTTTCCATCCACATACCCACGACTCATCACACACTACGGACAATCGGTTTCTTCGCTTAACTGGATAACACACATGGAATGGAAAAATAGCAACATCCAAGCCTTACAACCTCACTGAGGATGAATTCCTGTAAACTTTTAAAAACTGTCAATTTCTATATTTAAGTGGATTTTATTAAAAGAGAGTCTATCGCACTGGATATGTTATGGAGCTTAAAGAAAGGCCAGCCAGCCACAAAGGACAGCCTGTACACCGTCTCCCACACCACCGACCAGCGGAGATGTCAGCATTGCTGATCTGTCTATTTGCAAGGTGCAGCTTGCGTAGAACAGACGCGCACGTGGAATTGGCTGATAGTAATAGAGCGCCATCTGCTGGGAGAAAGTTAAAAAGCAGAAATTCTGTTAAAAAGTTCTTTTCAATACTACTAATTCCAGTCTCCAGTGATTAATAAATGATAACATAATTTAATGATAAAATCAAAAGACCTACATTGCAAGCTAAATATTATAAGGCACTTGTGTCTTGTCTCGGCAATTTAGAGACACTAAACAGGCAAACGGCATGTCACTTATTGCACGAGATCGAGAGATCAAACTCCAGCCACACGTAGCGATATTTAAATATCCTAGCGAATTCTATGTAAAATACGGTAGTTCTAATAATAATATGCATTTTCTTAAGCAGAATTTCTCATTTTTTACAGCTAATTCCCGGAAGTGGAAATGCAATGTGTGATTAGTTGCTTTTGCACGTGGTTTACGTGACAAGCCTGACAGTTTTTTAACTGGATTCAAACAGCAAGTTGCAGCAGCCCCTATAGGTTCAGATCAAACAGCAGAGCTGCAGGTATTTTAATCTGTCATTTCCCTCGTGACTGAGATCTTGCCTCCCAGCTACGTTGCCAAATCACACCATCACCCGTCTCAGTACCTAATGTTTTATTATACCAAAACAAAATGCTTTACAAACTCCAGTGTCCCATTTTTCACAATGAAAAGTTTATGATGTTATAAAACCAGGAATATAAATTCAAAACATAATGAGGAAAAAAAAAAATCAACTTTAAACACAACTTTGAACTGTTTGTTTCCCAAAACGTTGAGATAAAAGCTATAACTGAATAAATAATATATTTCTTGAGCCTCTGTAGTGCATCCTTTATCCAGAGTGACTACATCTGACGTTTCTACCTGTCTATGTAGTTTAATTTTAAATCTGGAAAAATAGTCATATTCATCACACAGAAGTTTCTTAGCTGTGTTCTGTTAGCTCCATGGCACCTGCCAAAACATCAGTCTTAATAAAATATGTGCTGCAGGAAGAGACAGCTGCTGTCTTGCTTCATCCAGGTATGTTTTGGTTCGAAGCTTTTTTGCCATCAAACAAGGAGTGTGATAACGACGTGGTCGTCCTGGCCTTGCCACAGCATCTCGCCCTGGAAGGCCACCTTGCCGTGTTTCCTGGCCCTCATCAGGATGCCCACCACCTTGTCTGAGATGCGTACGTATCTGTCAAACAGCTCGCCGAACGTGACTCGGATCCGGCCGTCGGCACCCGGCTCGGTCATGGTGCGGATGATGAAGCACATGTCGTCGATCTCGCGGTGGATGTGGGCCTCGGCTCGCTTGGCCCTCTCCGCTGTCTTGCTGCCCTCCTTGGGCCTCCCGTAGCCCTCCTGGCCCTTGTGCAGGCGTGTGGACATAGACAGCTCGTAGTCAAACTCGTCGCTGAACGGGTTCAGCTTTTGGTTGATCTCGTGCTGCGAGGCCCAGTTCTGCCACTTGTTCGCCAGGTTCCCGACGGGACTGTACTTCTTCGACACCGAACTCAGTCTTTTAGTCTCGTCCACATCTCTGTTTACCCTACAAAAGTGGCACCCAGACACAGGCACAATGAGACAAATAAAGAGACAAATATAGAGTAGCATTCTAATTCTAGAATGCATCAGCATCTTTGTACAATCACACCATAGTGAAACTTACACTGTAGATGAAGGCCTTTTTATCCTAACCCACGATTCAGGCGTGTCTATTGCCTCCATTTTGTCTTTGCTTATTGGGGAGTCTTGGGTGCTGCCTGCCTGTATGGGTTTGCCGGGCGTGATGCCACCTTCCAGACTTCTCTTGTCCACCTCTGAGAAGCTACTGTCCTTCGTGTCCATGCTGCAGGCCCCATCACCCTCTAGGCTGTTGGCCTCCTTCTGCCGTCGCTCCTTCTCCACCTGCTTCCATCCTTTGGTGAGCACCGACACTACGTTGGCACATTTCCGTCGGCGTGTGGGCGAGCCCCTGGCCTTTAGCATCCTGTCGACGTCCTCCGTGGCCTCTTTGCCGTAACGCTCGGCGAGCAGCCCGATGCCCGCACCTTTCTCCTGCACGCTGCTCGTCACCGACTTTGCCACCTGCTTGGTCTTGATCTTGGAGGCTGCTGGGATGTTGCTGTTGACCTCCTCCAGGGGCTGTAGGGACACCAAGGTATATCCTGCTGTGCTGGGGGGAGCCGAGGTTGGACGAGTCTGCTTTTTGGAGGAGTCTCTCCTTGAGTTCTGCTTCCATTCATCCTGCTTGCCCGAGGAGGGACTCCAGCCCGAGGGCTCGCTGGCTTGCTTCTCCTCATTGTCTGTCACCCACTGCTGCCAGCTTTTTGCCAGGCTGCATACTGTGCTCAGAACCCGCACTTTCTTGATGTTCTTGTTGGCTGAAGGCTTCTGATTGGTCGCATCTGGATCGAGGACCTTCTCTGACATTTCTGCATATGTATACGTACGTCTTGCTATTCGCTGTTGCGCTCCACCCTGCAGCTCCTTTTTTGCTGAACTCTTACAGGCCGTTTTCTCTTCCGCAACCTATCCTGCCATTGCCCGGCCGCCGTGTGCCGCAAGCCTCCGCAAGTGAATGACGGTGGAAAGTATTCGGATCGCGTCCACCTCCCTCCGTCGATCGCCTTTCTCTGACACTTGCTCCCACCATTCCCCTAAGGCTCGGATTTCATCACAGATCATGCGTCTCAAAAATGGTAAACAGGGCTACACGTTAAGGGCTTCTTAAATCTCTCAGAGGCCATAAACGTTAGAATCAACTGTCGGGATTAATTAAAGGAGCGGATGGCTGCGATTGAAGGATATCGTCCCAGATCTTGGCTTGCCAGTCCCAGTCCACATGCATCGCAGCAAGATTTATTCAGAAGTGTAATATGACACCTTGTGACACATGACTAGTTAAAAAAAAACATATATAATTGTAATAATGTGTAGGTCGTAAACTGAGTTTGTTAAGCTCATAGCTGTGTTGATCCTCCCAGTGAATACATTCAGTGTGATCCATCTTGTACTGAACTGCTGAACCTACATGACTGCACCAGTATGGACGGTTTGCCATGTCTTCCCCGAGCTCGGCTCGTCTGTGCATCTGCAGCTAAAGTTGGGGTTACGACTCGGTGAGCAGTGATCTGTATCTGGCTTCCAAACCCAGATCGCCCCCGTCACGCTATTTTAGGATTTAGCATAGTGCACATAGCATTCTTGTAATACGTTCTCCTGCACTATATTGGTTTATAAAACTGTAAAAATATTTCTTTAGCAAATTTTAGAACTGGTTGTATATAGATAATGTCAGATACCTCTGCTTAATCACTTTTGTATGTGGTATTTGCATGCATATAAAATATTCAGGCATAGAGTTTATGCACTTGCTCCTCTGCCAGCATCAGGCTTCCTCCTACAGTCATGCAGTCAAGCTAATCCCTAAGCTTCCCGCAGTGTGCGATGCAGTACGGCCGCGTGCGCATATGTGTGCACGTATTGAATATGAGATGTTATATTCCCCATTTGTGTGGATAAGGTATATTCCGAAGAAAGGGGTGTGGTTTCTGTTTGAAGTCGAGGGCAGCGTTGCAGAAACCGCAGGTCCCACTGACCTGTTTCGGAGAAAGGAGTCACATGATCCAGAGGGGAATGTTGCACTCTGCAACTCGGTAAAAATTTGATACCTGGAAAGGTTGCCTTGCCCTCACCTCCAAAAGTCAGCCGTAGGATTCCTGCATAAAGCATTTTACAGGCACTTCGCAGTGACAGTTATACGTTTATATATTTAAAGAGCTTTTAAACTGTCATTCAAATAGTTTTTTTAAAAATTTTATGCAGCAGCACGTATTCTTCAGGGGAGTGGCTGTGTGTATACTGGAAGCAGCGACTTCTGTTATTTTAAGCGTCTGGAGGGTGCAGAAACAGATGGGAAAGAGACAGCTGTTGGCGGTCTGTCATGCGTAATGGAAGGCAGGCACTGGGCATGCTCAGAGATTCAGCTCTCTGGGGTCCTAGTCTGACTCAACGGTGTGTGATCACAGTGACTGGCAGGCTCCCGCGGGTCTAGTCCCTGATCGATGTGTCTGGGATTTAAAAGCTCACATTACATGACAATGAACAAATAAATGCTAGCATAACAAAATAAGACAGGACCAATGCATGACTTTATACACTTTAACAGAAACATAAATGCAAAGATTGTACCCCACTGATAAATAACATCCATCCATCCATCCGTCCATCCATCCATCCATCCATCCATCCATCCATCCATCCCTGCTAATCCTGTACAGTGTTGCGGGTCATAACGCTTTTTTTACTTATGAAAAGCCCCAAATCATCCATCCATCCATCCATTTTCCAAACCGCTTATCCTATTGGGTCGCGGGGGGTCCGGAGCCTAGCCCCAAATCATGCATTATTATTTTGAATTTAAGGCATAGACCGCACTTAATAGTGCAAGTGCTGCAAAAAAACAAAAAACAAAACACTTTATACAAGACACAATTCAAATTTTCTTGGCCAGAAGGGAAAGGCGGTTAATCAATGGACACACGCTGTCATTCCCAGTCATACGGTACATTTAATAGTAGCCCGGAATAAGGGCTGAGTGCTTCCACTGGTGAATGACAGAAAGCAGGCAGGAAGGATGAACAGTTTTGCAACGTCTCTTTGGTTTCATAGTAACAACGGACACAACAGAATGATGCGTCACTTTCTTGACTATACCTTGTAGTAGTAGACTCAGGTCTCGTTGGTCGGTGTTGCTTCCGTCCAGCAGGGGGAGCCATTTCCTAGGTACAGACAAGCCTGTAGCCCAGAAGCGTTGCCCGGGTGCCGTTCCCATTCTGAGGATGGCTGTAATGATTCCTACTCGGTAAAGGTCCTTAGAAGGACAGACCTGCGGGATATAGAGCAGAGTAAACCGGGAAAAAAGAAAAAAAAACATCATTTGATATTAACATTTGCATTTTCTGTGCCCAAAACCAGGTGCATTGATAAACTAAACTGCCTACTGTTAGATATTAAACATAATTCACAAGTAGCATAATACTACAGTCTATGTTTTTAAATACGTATTTTGTATTTTGCCATTTATTCACTATTTAAGTCTTTAAAGTAGCCCAGCTATCATTTAGCCTACAAAAGAAGAACCCAAGACGTAGGTGCAGTTCCACTCATCTGACTCCTATTTCTTGCTTTTTAATTTCTTGCAGTGCCTGACTTATCTTCCCTGGCCACTGGCTTTTAGCCTCCTGGCCTTATTGCAGCAAATGCACGACGTTTTTGTTTGTACCGCGATGCTGTTCTTCATCAAGGATTATAGAGGAAGAGAGGTTCCTGTCTTCATTTTCATTTCTTTTATTGTGGGTAAATTGGCCTTGGGCCTCACTTAGTTTGGTTAGTTTGTTGTTTTGGTCTAGTTCATTCCCAAAGTGAGTTTCGTGTTTTACATGCAAAGTTTGTAAATAAAACAACATTTTTTTTTGCAACTGGTTTCCATGTATTTTTGTTGTCATCCACTGCACCCAAACTGCATCACTGCTTAGCTGCAGACTGGAGAGCAGCACCACAGTGGCGGGATCCAGTGACAGAGTCAGATGGAGGATTCCAGACCTCCAGAACCTTGCGATACAGCCTGAAAGAAGAGGATAGAAACTCCAAAGGGAGATGGATGATGTCCGGCCCTGGGGTCACACACAAATTCTGAAAGGGGGGGGGGGCACCCATGGTTTAATCTTTTATCTCCCAGAAATAAATCTGTAGCTTTCACTTAGCAAACATCTATAGAGTCGGCACAAGAAATAATGTACATCTTCCAGGATGTGGAGGAAATACACAGTGGATGACTCTAAAACAGCTACTTTTGATGGGTTGCGCAAATTATAACTCCTGTGACTAAGACAGGCCAAAAGCCATGCAAGACATCACCAGCAAAGCGGTGGAAATGGCTGCATCAGTGAGCATGACCACGGCTGACCCAACAGGCGTCAGGGACTGGGGAGAATTCCTGTACTGTTGACCTCATCTGGCCGAAACCACGAAATCATAGCTGTACAGTGTCATGAAAATGCATGTGGCTCCATCATCTGTTTCATCATTTGTTTCAGATCTTCACAAAAAATCTAATATTAGATATGGGTCCTGAGTGATCTTTTATTTATTTTTTCCCATCTTTGGCTTTTCCCAGCCTTGCATACTCGGCTTCCAGGATAGTCTCCGGACCCCCGTTACCCTGCAAAGGACAAGCAGGCACAAAAGATGGATGGACTTTTTCCATTTTGTAAATAAATGAAGTTACCCAACACCCACTGCCAGTTACCCAGCACTCATTGCCAGTTCCCCAGCACTCATTGCCAGTTACCCAACACCCACTGCCAGTTACCCAGCATTTATTGCCAGTTACCCAACACTCATTGCCAGTTACCCAGCACTCATTGCCAGTTACCCAACACCCACTGCCAGTTACCCAGCATTTACTGCCAGTTACCCAACACTCATTGCCAGTTACCCAGCATTCATGGCCAGTTACCCAACACTCATTGTCAGTTACCCAGCACTTATTGCCAGTTACCCAGCACCCACTGCCAGTTACCCAGCACTCATTGTCAGTTACACAACACCCACTGCCAGTTACCCAACACTCACTGCCAATTGTGGCCTAATTTTAGCAGCACTGTAGCATTCTAGACCGCTGTAGCGCAGTCATTCACATTCCCATCACTAGGGGCAACTCAGAGTTGCTAACTGACCTGGGGTGAGTTTATCGAAGCCTTCTTAACGCTACGTTGTTAGTAAGTTTTATATTTTAACATAGAATTTATGAACGACGTAGCGTTAAGAAGGTTTCGAGAAACCGCCCCCTGAATATTAGTCGTTGGGGGTTCGGAGGGTAGCGAGGTGGTTTGCATGTGTCCTCAGGCTCCACAGCCAAGAAACATGGCTTGTGGGAAGGTATCTGTGCCCTGTGATGGCTTGGCACCCCATCCTGGGCTATTCACTGCCTAGGGTCCAGACCTCGCAACTCTGCATAGGACAATCAGGTATAAAAAAATGTATAGATGGATGAATGGACAGGTGGGTTAGTCTTTGGATTACAGTTTTTCTCCATTGCTAAAACACTAAACCCTGTTGTCTGAACCAACTTATTGAATCAGTCACTCTTTTGGCAAAACCATAAGCACTGGCCACCTGTTTAGACACATCTTGTCAACACATTGTCATTGTGATGCACCTGTGTTGCATAATGGTGAGCACAGATGGCAAAAGTCAAACACAATTAAAGCTCAGGTGTCACTGGTTGAACACAACAACTCAAAATATATCACACTTGTGGCTAATGATGTGAGGGTATATATAAGCCAGAGCACTGGTTTGTGAGGCACTACAATGGATAGAAATCTAAGAAGAGGAGTTCGTGTGAGAGGAGGCCGAGCAGGTCAAGGTGGTCGAGGTGGTCAGCGAGGACAAAGAACAGTAATATCTGATGAAATCAGAGCTACTGTGATTGACCATGTTCTTGTCCATGGTATGACAATGAAGGAGGCCGGACTAAGGGTACAACCAAACATAAGTAGATTCACTGTGTCCACCATAATCCGAAGATTTAGAGAAGAGAACAGGTAGTTACTTTTTTTGACAGTATAACATGCGCCAGTGTACTGTAGTATTGCAATGGAGGGTTAGTCTGACTGTTTGTAGGCCTATTCCATGTATGTATTTTTGTAAGTGCATGTTCTCTTTTTGTAAAATTGAACGACTGCCACATGGGGGTGGTAGGACATCTATGTTCTCCCCACACCAAGAGACCCTAATTGTCGACATGGTCCGTGAGAACAACACCATTAAACTGTGTGAAATTCAGCTGAGGATCATTGAGGACCATGTGCATTTTGAGGGTATCGACAGTATCAGCCTCTCTATTGTTGACCGTGTCCTCAAGCGCAACAGACTGCGCATGAAACAGCTGTACAGAGTGCCCTTTGAACGCAACTCTGATAGAGTCAAAGAGCAAAGATCCCAGTATGTACAGGTTGGTATATATACAGACACATAAATGTTGGTTACTGTAAGTAGTGATTTACTGTATTTGGCCTACATCACTCACAAAATATATATCTGTTTCTACAGAGAGTTTTTGAACTGGATGCAATGGAAAAACTCCATGAATACATCTACATGGATGAAGCTGGGTTTAATCTCACCAAAAGGAGAAGGAGAGGCCGTAGTGTGATTGGCCAACGGGCCATTGTTGGTGTCCCTGGGCAGCGTGGTGGCAATGTCACATTGTGTGCTGCCATCAGCAATCATGGTGTTGTCCACCATCAGGCCAACCTATGGCCCTACAACACTCACCAGCTCCTCATTTTCCTCAATCACATGCGAGATGCTCTGTTAGGGCAGCAGGATGAGCAGCCCATCTATGTTGTTGTTTGGGACAATGTGAGTTTTCACAGAGGCCTCCAGGTTAGAGAGTGGTTCAATATGAACCAAGGTTTTATCAATCTTTGCCTTCCACCGTACTCCCCTTTCCTGAACCCCATTGAAGAATTCTTCTCATGGCGGTGGAAGGTATATGAACGCCAATCTTACACCAGGGTAAATCTCCTGCAAGCCATGGAACTGGCCTGTGGTGACATGGGTGTGGAGGCATGTCAAGCCTGGATACGACATGCCAGGGGTTTTTCCCCCGTTGCCTGGCCAGAGAAAATGTGACCTGTGATGTAGATGAAGTCCTGTGGCCTGACCCAGTACGGAGAAATGATGCTGTGGCGGAGTAATGCACTTCTTTTCTTTGTACTTCATTTGTATATTTTTGTGCTTTATTGTTATGTACAAGTGCTACATGTAAATGCACAGGATTTCTGTTTTTTTTTTGCAAATTCTTTTTTCTATGTACAAGTGTTACAAATGCCCAAGTATTTTGTTTCGCAACATGCATTTAGCCTAAATAAACATTTATCTCTACCGCTTCATGTCCTGAGCATTGTTTTCCTTTTTTCTATGTGGTGTTTAGTGACTACTCAGTGGAGTATTTAATTTAGATTGACTTGAGGCATGATTTGACAGCATAGTTCAGTTTTGAGCACAGATTGAACTGTTTTGGGGTGAAAGTTTGGTTTTGCAAGAAGAGTCAGAGGTTTTGTGAATGTAGCTTGAAAATTGGGTTTTGTGTTCACAGTTTAGGGAAAAGGAGAGCAGCTTTCCAGGAATGTGTCTTAGCAATCGAGAAAAACTGTAATGAAATTAAAGTGTAGTACCCACAGGGAGCCAGCAGGGGTATATTCCAACTTACAGTTCTGTCATGTTCATTGGCAAAAATAAAGTAGGTTTCCATACGACTTCTATACCATGGCTGTCAGTTGAGATCAGTGGAAACCATACAGCTTGTTGCACACGATCCAAAGCCTCTTTTATGAATATATGTACCAAACACAGCTTAAAGAGTCTTGTCACCTGTGGTTCAGTAGAATTCCCAGACAGTCTGTTATGATCCAACCTAGGGGTGGTACCGGTGGGGGGTTTCATTAAACGAAAAAGGATTGCGAGATTAGAATCATTTGGAGATGGAGCTGCTTTATAACCTGGTGTGTTTCTGCTCCAGCTGAGATCCTGATGACTGATACCTTTTTGAACCCTTCATTGACTTTTGATTCTCAGCTGGGCACCGTCTTAAGTTTTTAATCATTTCATGTATGTCTGTGGAATATACTTCTTTCGCAATAACAATACGTGCATATTTTCTTATGAATTCTGTAATATTTATAATAATATACATATTTCATACTTACTTCTCTGCATTCTATTCCTGAATAGTTAAATAGCTGTATTATAGAATCATCTTAAATGATACTATTTGTAAGGTTTTTTTTCCTAAAACAAATCAAATGATTCAAAGGATTAAGGTCAAAAACTATTAACTTACCCTTGTTCAGTGACGAATGACTTGAGCAGATCTCAAAGGAAATTGATTACGACTGTGTCTGAGTAATTTAAATCAGGTTTAATTGGCCTGGCTTTGTGCTTAATTCTGCCTCGTTCCCCCGAACAAACAGCTGTTGTTGTTTGGTTTGGACGCGTAATGTAACAGTGATCCTACCCTAAAAGCTATTACAGTTTAAAGATCCATTTTTCGATACTCCTGTTGTTTTCTGTAACTGTGAGCTGGGTTTTTAATACGTACATCATTTGTATTTATATTAATATCATATCTGAGTCTTTGATCTCTTCTTTGAGAAATATTATTCTTCTGAAGAGCCTTGCAATCACACTTATACTGAAACTGACCGGCACTCTTGTGTTGTTCCTCCTGGATAAGAAAAACACAGGGTAGAGAATCATTTAATCACCTTGTGAGTTATTATACAGTTATAAATGAATGATCAACACTGTCTGAGCCTTAACCTCGTGGAGGGATAACCCGATCCGCACCCCCAAGCAGGGTGAACTACAGACGGCCTCTCTCCTCCTTTCACACAGATAAATGTAGACAAAGGACAGATAATCGTGGGCCTACATAGCAGTGCACACTTTTGTGCTCATTCTCAGAGTATAGCCTGTTTTAGTGAGTCTAGCATTAGTTACAGAGGTGTTGCGATTTTCCCAGGATATTTTGAAGCGTGATAAAAAAAAAAAGTTCACAGTTGTAGCCTATTTTTTGCTGATGCCAAAACAGATTGCAACACATCGCTTCGATTGATCATATGTCTTTGTAATGGGCAAAAAACACATCTCTATGTTAACAGTTTTCATTTAATCCTTATTTACACGTTTCATTCTTTTCAGTGAGATGCTGTACTGTCTGGAGGATGGAAGAATGTTTGCCCTCGATCTCATTTTCGGCATTTAAAAATAATTGTGCACATTATACACTGTAGCGCGCAGTCACTCACTGGAAGTTCAGCCTGGCAGCGGCTATGCCAACGCTGACAGCTGCGTGCTTGTGGTGTGGGCCTTTCGGGTCCCTCATGCCGCTTTGGACAAAAGTGACTGCTTAATAAACACATGAATGTTTATTAACGGTGGCACATAATGCTTGTGAATAAACAGTCTCATAGTTCAGGTCAGAGGTTCTTACACAGATGTAATTCATGGTGATAATAAGCCCAGTGATCGTTCGGGACAAACTGACCTCCTCTCCATTCAGTGTCGGTTCTGTTAGTCTTGAGGAGTCAAGAACAATTTTAAAGTTCACTGGTGTGCAGCGTTCTGTGTCTATAGTGTGTCGGCAATGGAGAATCTTTGTTTTTCATTGTGAAATAACATATAAGGGCACGTTACTGCTGATAAAATAAATCATAACTTGATGTTGTTGCAAGAAGTTTAATGATCAAGAGTTGCGAGAGCAAAATGTGACTTATACTGCTGTTCACTGCGGGATCGCCCCCCCATCTGATCGCACCCCATGTCGCCTTTCTTTCATCCCGTAATCGCACTATTTGTCTTGTAGCATTGAATGTTTTATGGTGCTCTGTTTGCACCTTTAATTTCCCATTCGGGATTAGTGAAGTTTATCTGTCTGTCAGTCTGCCTGCTCTGCGCTCCCCCCTGATTCTGCTGGTGCGTTTATTTGCTCCTTTGTAGGTGTGGGTCTGCTGCCTGCATCCCCCTCACTCCTTTCAGCGTCCCGTGTCGCGTCTCCTCACTTTAAAGGAGCTTGCAACTCAGAAACGCGAAACCGATGTTCAAAGACGTCAGCACTCTACCAAGAATCACTGTAAAATGCATGTGGAGCAGGTTTAAAAACACAATACAGGGACAGAACACAGCGCGATGATGAACAAACTGTGCTGAAATAAAGCAAGCGCAAGAAAAATGTGAATATGTATTTTTTATTCCCGAAGGAGAAGTGATATATCATTATAGAAACCATGTTCCCTTTTCAGACTGACTACCTCACATCTTGGCGGACTCCGAGCTTTCAATGTTGAAGAGTAGGCGTACAGTATATTTTGACTTTGCTATGTTTGGACACATTTGAAATCCCGCAAGCATTACTGCTGCGGGTAATAGTGTTTTTGGAAAATGTACGGCAAATTATTAGAAGCGTTTATGAAATTTCTGGTGTCTTTGTGGAGTATCTTCACTGACTGAAATTCCGATAAAGTTTGTCATTATTATACAACAACCACTATATCCCTGTATATGTCTGGTGTAAGATGTCATCGTAATTGCCTGTGCAGACGAGAATGATCCTGACAAGTTTTTTTTTAGGTCCCATCAGCTGCTGTTAAATCTGAGACATTTGACAAATGATAAACAGGAACCAATTAACAGCATACGGAGTTTTCACTAAATACCGGATTGTATTTTACCAGCAGATGTTTAAACTCTGAGCTGGTTTTTAGGTGGCCAGACATCTGGGCAAATAGCGTTTTCTTGACAGAAATCGGGAGGTTAGAAAATGAGTTGAGGTAGGGTTATGTGGAGAAATATGTTACATCTACAGCTCTGGAAAAAATTAAGAGACCACAGAAGAGTTTTCACTTTCAGTCATTTCTCAATTGTGTAAAATACTTCGTTTTTGTAAACTCCAGCCTGATTCTTCTCTGTTTCTCATTAATGAAGAGCTTCTTCCTGGCTTTATGGGTCTGCAGTCCTACTTCTAGGAGCCTGATACGAACTGTCCTAGCAGTGCACTTCACACCACCTAATGTTTCCCATTCCTTTTGAAGGTCAGTTGAGGTCATCCTCTGATTTATGGGGCACTGCAGGATAAGTGGATGGTCATCTCTGTCATTAGAAAGTCACTTCTGCCCTCTACCTGGCTGGTTTCTGGTCATTCCCAGTGTCTCCTGCTTCATCTCATTCTTGAGTACTGCTGTCTTAGAAACTTTGAACCTGAAAGCAACTTACTGCTCAGTGTAGCCTTCTGCCAGCTAAACCAGGATTAAACTAGGATTTAACAATGCAGAGTTTTAAAAAATATAGAGTGGTCTCTTAATTTTTCCAGAGCTGTATATATAATCAATGCCATTTGTATTGCCAGTATTTGACATTCCAGACATATGTTTTTACTTTTTATACTGTACAACTGTTATATGTGGAGTCAAACTTGGGCAGTGTGTAGATAAGCAGGTTAGGATGCTGTGCTTGTCATCGGAAGCTGAAATCCCAGGGCTGGCTGAGTAAATATCTCTCATATCCATCTGTATAATACAGAGCAGCTCTCACCTCAGTCCTGATACCATCAAATCAATCATTACTTGGCTCGTGCCTGTGGGACTTGGGTCAGAACGTTCAGATAGAGCAGCTGGCGGAGCCCTGGGGCTGAGGTGAGAGCTTATGACCCCTGAGGTTCACCATCTGCCCAGAGGCCTGTGGCCATTTCCAGTTTCCTGGAAGAAAGTAGATGGAGTGTTATGGAATGACATTGGGGCCAATCGGCACCCTGTCACCACAGTCACATGACACCTTTCACGGTGGGGTCTGGGGGGCCATGACTGCACAGGCTTGGTACCAGAGGACATATTAGGGGTGTTTCACAAATTTACAACACTTTCTTTAAGTGGTCATTGGGAACACACAAAGGAATGTTTGCTTTATATTAAATTTAGCTGATTAGCTGATGCTTCTATCAAAAACAACTTACAGTTCATTTGTACAGCTGGACGTTTTACTGGAGCAAAACTGCTTAGTCTTATGCTCACTGGCTGCTGCTTGTCCCAAATATCTACAGTTGAAGTCCACGTACTTAACCACCAGGGAACCATGGAAGCACTGAAAGGTGTCAGCATGACGAATGATCGGAAACGAACTTGATCAGAATGTCATACACACACATATTATGCAAAAGTTAATCACAAAAGAGCGACATTTTACCTGAAAGACTGAAGTCATACAGAGTTAACCCAAATCGCATATAAAAAGATGTAATCACTCAAGCAAACAGCATTTCTCTTTGAATTAACCTTTGGATTTGGATATCGATTACGATATTTAAAACCTGAGCAGAAGAGAAACCGTATGGGTGTTTCACCGCAACTTGATTTTGCAAAAATTCTACTGGGGTTCATTTTCAATCCTCCACAAACCTCTGAGGACATTTTTAAAATAAGCATATAAAAGTATCAATTCTATTACAAAGCACAGTTTGGACTCTGTCTGGTATTTGAGACACCAGAACGCAGAACAGAACTCGGAATGTGATTTTTCTTTTAACCATATATTTGTGATGTGACGGCTGGGAATGATTCTGGTAGATCCCCTCTTATCTGAGCAGTTTGTCCATAAATTAGCATTGTACTGAATTTCGTCGTCATTTCCCTGAAGCTGCACAGCTTCATTCTGTCGAGTGCTGCTTTTATGGTTCTGGGAACGTTCACTGCTTGCTAAATAATCCTTGTGGACTGCGGCGTGGTTTGAAGGATTTCGTCTTACAGTGCTGTAGTGTTTCTGCTGATTCCACTTTGGGCAGAAATCCAGCACTGGCTCCATATTTCAGATCCTTTAAGGGACATTTAGTAGTTCACTTATAGCTGATTAATCAGCGGAATACCTGTGAATAGGTTCATAATGCTGTGATAATTCACTGCATCATTTATAGCACAAATAAATTTGTAAACTTGATTTCCTGTTTCTGTATTTCTCTAAAGGTCACATGCTGGTGACTGGTGAAACCCACAGTTTGTCGATATGTGAAATGTATGTGGGATACACAGGAATTCTGTGTGTGTCTTAGCATGTTTTCCTTGTTCTGTGTGGGTTTCCTCCCACCTGGTTGATAGATGATGTCATCTCACCACCGAGGGTGTTGCCCATTGTCTGACTGGAAATTGCTCTACAAGTTCTTAACCACTTCCTGTAAGGCGAACTGGAATTCAGTCAGAGGCAGAGGGGCTTATTTTGCTTTTCTGCAGTCATTCTCTAAAAATGTGCTCCACTGGCTGAAGTTGTACGTGTTAACGTCTCCAGCTGTAAATGTAACAGCTCTCATTTAATTCATGCCACCGTTATGATGTCACCTGTCGAAGTTAATACACGTTTTCTTACTTTCCTCGTTAGATGGTCCTCAGTGCAAGTACAAAAGCTGTTGAGTGTAGCTGTTACGAATACAGTTTGACGCTTCAGCTGATCTGCTGTCAATGCTGTTCGTTACACACAGGCTCTGTTACTCTACGTCTATTCCTTCAGGTCCAGACTTCACTGCACTTACTCAACGTGTGCCCTATTACATGTTCTGCTACTCAATGCATGCTTCTGCACACTATTCTTATAGTGATTTCCAATATAAACAGACCTGGACACTGCAGTCGGCCTAATAGCCCCAGGCTGAGGCCAGCAAACAGCGAGGCCTTCTTTCAGGTTCACGGTTTGAGGTCCACGCTGCTGGCTTTTTCTTAGTGGAGCACTCCATCACGCACCCACCTACCCGGATCATACATTTTTAAACATAACTTTTTCCATTCACTGCATTTCATGGTTCACTGCTTCTAAATGAAGAGATAGTTCAGTGTTTATATAATGTTTCCATGGTCTAAAGTGTGTCTTTTAGTAGAAACAGTTACCACTGACATTGTCTCTAGGTTACTTTCGGCGAACGGTTTCCAAAGCCCTGAAACCCCAGCCATTTGTTCTACACCAGCACCTGACAATCTGCTGATCTTCAGGTCATTAGCTAGCTGGATCAGGCGTGCAGACACATGACACATGTATGGTATGTCTGAGCGTGATTCAGGAGAGTTTTGGAATAACAAGCCAATCTATTTAAATATTTGCATATCAATTTCCAAGAAATGCCTCATTCCTAGGAGGGAACCAGATTCCCGCTGCTGATTAGATGTGTTTAGCTTAATGCTCAAACTGTTAGTCATCCCCATTCGCTAGTCATATCATTTTCCTTAAGGCTTTCCAAACAAACTCTGATTTAGCCAAAAAAATGTTAGATTTTTTTTCTTGTTGCTTTAGATGGATTCTCAGTGTGACAGACTGGGCTCCTTGGTTGACATCCGACTTTGGACATCAGTACATAGGTACAGTTTGTTTCATAGAACCTCTCCATCCTTGCCAGCAACAACATTTCCAGCACTGATTCTTCTCATAATTTTCTGACAGTTTTTAGGACAGATTGTCATGACAAAAGAAGGGACAACCCAGACACAGCCTTCCTGGTAAACTGAAGGGGTACATTAAAGCAACAAAACACAACTGAATAGAAACAGTTGGACTGCAAGGAATTAAAAACAGCAGGCAGGTTTACCAATAAAACATACACTGAGAGGTTCTGGGGAACAAAACAGAACTCACTACAGCAAGGGGAAGAGAGCAACACCAACACTCAACACTACAAAGGCTAACACTGATCATGATTGAGCTAGAGAACATGACACAAGCAGGTACCTATATACAGCGGTAATGAGGACCAGACAAGGAACAGGTGTGAGCGACTGGGAGACAAAGGGAAGGAAACAAGACGGCCAACAGAGACCTCTGCTGGCCAAACTGGAACACAACAGGGGAGAGTGAGACCGTGAAACAAATCCTAATAAACCAAACTCAAACCCCAAAAACTCATATTAACTGTGGGCAACTCGCCTAGTACCTGTCTGGAAATGAGAGAGCCTTGTCAAAGTGATGGGCTGTCGATGGAGGATTGTACACTTCTGTTAAACGCTTTCCTCGATTTGTAAAAATGCCAGATTTTTCACTAAAAACTGCTGCACTGTCCTTTCGTAAGAGGAGCCTAGATAAATCCATTAAGATAATATACAGCTCCCTCAACTGTGCCAGACTTATAGTGCCCTTGAGCACAGACAACAGCCCTAATTCTACATGAAAGATTTTATTGACGCCTGTGAAGGCAGCAGTACATTTTTTATGAGATCTTTGGAAAGGTTAAACAAATATTCAGTTTAATGGCTTTAACACGCTAACAATCACTAACAATTTGCCCTGCAAATGTAAGGAGTATATATTCCTCGTTTGCTGATTTGCTGGTTCTGCTGTCTTGATGGTCTTCGCGTCAGATGCAGCTGGTGTTGCAGCTTAACGGTGTTGTCTTTGAGTAATCTTCGTGTTCTCTTCGCCGTGTGAGATGTTTTTGAGGCCGTGTTTGTGTTCGTGCCGGACCGAATGGATTAAGTCACATTTTAGTTTCTCCAGGCATAGTCACGTCAGTCAGTATGACGGTTTTTATCGCTAATTTCTTCCTGCATCTTTAGGTTTCATTTGACTGAGTTTAACGACGTGGGGGGGGGGGGGGGGGGCGTAAACCTTCCCCCCCCGATACCCAATAAGCATGGACCAAAATCTGATGTTGTGTCACTCTGTCGTATAAAAAAAGTTTCTCAGAACCTTGTAAATGAACGCTAGAAAAAAAATGTAGACAGAATACGTACCTGCAGTTTGAGTCACGCCATGTTTATGTGGGTTTTTTCTTTCTCCTCCTGCAATTCAAAAATAAGCAGTTAAGTGAATTGGCATCTCTAGCTAACTGGTTTGTCGCGAGTGGTTACTGGAGAATTGTACGAATACAGGGCTCCCTGCAAGGGTGGAGGTTAGCTCTGCTATTCTTAGCCTGAAACTGCCTAAACCAGTTACCTCACGCATAACTGTGTTTTAACTAGTGTCATTCCCACAACTGGGCAACATCCATCATTTTGTACACCTTTCAGAGTTCTTTTTCATTGCATGGAGTTGGACGCCTTCATTGCAACAGTCCATATAAACATCTGGCCCTTCTCATTTTGTTTGCTAAACAAGCGAGGGCCCTCTTTAACGTACGAACGCAGCGCCCAATGTGCTCTTTTGGAGTAGCTACATGGTCGTTTCGTTTCCCACCACACCAAGCAAAACACTTATAATAGTAAAGCCAATATGTTCTGCCAATAACCACTATTTGCACATAAAGCGTGAGAGATTAAATATCACTGACCTTTAGTAAGGAATGTGAAGTCCCTGTGCTCTGCGTTTGAAGTGTTGGGGAGGGACGGGTGTTGGGGGGGGGGGGGGGGGGGCATTTATACTCTATGCAGAACCATGGAAACTGACAGCCAATACATATTACAGACATAGGCTTTAGGGACCTGGCTTTGAGCTGATCTCTGAAACACTCTGAATCTGATTTGCATATCAGAAAGTAATAAACTGCTGCTCCTCTCTTATGGAGGTCTTAAGGAAGAAGTTTAACTCGTCAAAGTCACAGAGAAACAGGGAGACTAATAGGGCTGAAGATTTACTGCGGCACCTATTGTAAAGGGCCACGTTTCCGTCTTATTTACCAAGACATAAAAGTTCTTTGATAAGAGTCCAGCCTCACATGCAGGGACACTGGCTGGAATTTAGTTATTTTGTAAGGACAGGATTCTTCTCGGACCGCATTGCGAAGTGTTCCTGCTGCTCCCGCTGGCCCTTAGCCCGCCTCAGGGGCTGTGCTGTTCAGCAGATCCATCAGCTGCACTCTAACACGTGACTCGCAGCGCCCAGCGAGGGGAACGGCAGCGTTACTGGCCTGCCTCTCTAGCCCTCAAATGTAATAATGCGAACATCAGGCTCACATTATTTCTAATCAAATTTCCTTTACAAACCAAAAAAAAAATAATAATAATGCAGTCCCACCTGCAGCAGGGGTAACATTTTGCCGCAGAGATTTCGCTCAGATCTCCTCTGCTGTTGGCACATTTTTGACCCAAGCTACACACTTTTTTCATTTCAGATTCTGGCTGAAAACTGCACTTCACTCGTTCAGTGGTCTTTAGGTGGCTTCAAAAAGTACATTCAGCTCTCATCTTCTAAATGGGTCATGCATAGTTCTCTGAACCTTAGGTTTGGAGATCAGACCAAATTGTGGAATCCGTAGATTACGGCATACCATGCTTTTTAAGCTTGGTGTGTTTTAATGCTTTTTAGCCTTACCGTGTTCTTACAGCCAATTACTAAATAAGCATCTGTGTTTTTACCTCTTGATCACCATCAATTAGGTGATCAGTGATCATAGTTGACACACCACAGCACACAGTGCACAACAATGAAATGTGTTCTCTGCATTTAACCAATATGTGACATAGCAGGGGGCAGCTAATTCAGCGCCCGGGGAGCAGTGCTTGGGGGCGGTACCTTGCTCAGGGTACCTGCATACACACTGTTAATAAGATTGCCCATCCCTGTTCTAAATGAAATGTAGATGTCATAATAATCATAATAAATAATGAAATTTGTACTTTCTGACAGTATGTATTAATTCAGTTTTATCAACGGGAGCTCTACTCTCCATCACTGTCAACATCACAGGTAGTGTCCAAACACCCCCCTGACATGCTGGTCATGACCGTCCCACTGGGAGCCCCTTTCTGTCTGTTTGCAGAAACAGGAAGTGGCCGGTCATGCATGCCTCCTGGGGGCTGAATTCTGAGGAGACCTCACCTAATCCTGGGACCATGAGAATGCCAGGTTGGTTAGATCTGGAACAGTAGCATGTCAAAACCTTAGTTGTATGGACCTTATGTGCTGGATTCTGCTGTTTGTCTATTTGTCTGGGTTTCCCTCAGTACACAGTTTTGTTAGTAGAGTGTGTTGTTTTCCTTGCAGTGCTGCAGGCTTTGCTGTTGACAGCCATGGGCACCGGGACCCCCGCATGCAAAACGCATTCCTGCCGGGGGGTCGGGTCACAGCGGGTCAGAGCGCTGAGAGATAGGCTGCAGTTTCCGAGCCACGGTAATTTGTTTGACCGCCGATTAGGCTCAGGAATGTGAGCGATGGGCAGTCCGGCGGCCCAGACAGCACCGTGTGGCACCTTAGCCATCCGTCACCGCCGATAGGCCGGTTACAAAGCGAGGCCCAGCAATCAGGACGTCAGAAAGGCCACCCCGATGAGCGGGTTGCGAAATCCGACCCTCTCCTGTTACTGGTATCCTGAGTCAGTGTTGTCCAATCATTTGACTCAATGTGAGCCACGGGATTCTGCCCGGGGTGGGAACAGCAACGGTGGCCTGTGAGCAAACATGGCGGTGTGCGATGGGAGGCGGGGAGGGGGGGGGCGCAGCACATCAGTGTCATTCTGCTTGGCCTTTATATCTGTAATATAATACAAATACTTTGTACATTTACACACCTTGTTTTATTTTTAGACAGCATCTCACATTATTGTAACGGCCATGCACCCATTGAGTAAAGGTCTGCTTCACACCCAGAGTGAGAAATGTTACCGCATCACATGCCTTTATTATCCATGGTTTGTCATATTCTACAAAAAGGATTTAACTGAAGCAAAATTAAAATGCTTCCTCCAGCTAAAATCCAGGTCGTTCAGAAGCATTTTTCCCGCACGCTGTCATTGGTACCTCAAGCACCGCTGGCTCTGAAATGAAACAAATACACAGCTTTCCTTAGGAAATTTTTTTTTTTTACACGTATACACATCATATTACACTGTTTTAGTCTACTTATAAATTGCAAAGTTTTACTTGCCCCAGAAACTCCAAACTCCTTTTACTTGTTTCAAAATACCTGTCAGTAATATTTAACAGAACAAAACCAGTTGCTTTTTCACATAACAGTACGCACTGTGCATAGTGTCGACCTCGACATGCCATTATTTATGTTGTCCTACAGCCTTGCAGTATGATGTATAGGGAGAAATGGCTTTGAATTTCACAAGAGTACCCTGGGACACAACGATGGCCACTCAGGCAAACATGGCTGGAGACTATTTAGGTGTTGAAAACAGCTGAGAGGAGCCTTTCTGCCACCTTCACGCTGACCCTATGCCTTAAACTTAGCTGTAACCTTATTAAAAAGCCGCAGAAGCCTGAAAAATCCTCACTAGCTTTTAGTGGCAACTGAGCCACAACAATGAAAATGTCACCATTGTACAAGTGCGTTCACGTAACCGAAGATTTATAAAACATATTATCAAAGGGAAAAGACAAAGTGAACAACAAAACTCGCATTTCTGCTTGTGTTTATGAAACATGAGGGCACTAAACATCACTGCTTCATTAAAGCGAACGGTCTCCACTGAGCTGGAGAATGTGAATCCAGGCGTCTCCGGAGAGTCTTAATTTTTTCAACGCTTCCTTTATGAAAAATTCATTAGATTGTAAGTCAACAATATTGACATGAATCACTCCTAATCATGAATATTTATATTGTTTTTACTGCTAGCATTACACCAGGATAAAGTGATATGGAAGATGGATAAGTGCACACTAATACAGTATTATAGTTGGGTGAACACTGGGTCTTATTTCTATAGCCATTGTGGGGACCATCTTCATCACCCCCTCTTTCATCATCACCGATTTATATGGAAAGTTCTCTATGAGATGGATGTTTAACATGGTTTACTTTAATGAGATTAGTTGTTTTTTGGTAAACACTTCACCATTTTCAACTGCTGCTTTTACTCGTATTTTACCAAAATAACCTATAATCCAGCACTTTTCTCTCACTCTTTGCGTACAAGTTGACTCACCATTATACATTTGCGGTGTTCTCAGAAACTACTCACATGGTTTAATGTTAATAAGGACACAGTTAAAGCACCACATATGCTTTAAAAGTACTGAGAATGCAAAGAAATTCACATTAATACTGTTTACGAAAAAATGAACAATGTAAGTTATGATTGTATTAAATCTTTGTTTTCTCCTTGTATGCAGAGTCCTTCCATATCCAAGGTCCCAGAATGTGGGCCATCACATGTAGAAAAATCTCATGTGAATGTGATTCAGGTGTACCCCCGATATGTGCGTATCAGTCCGGAATACCGCGGCAGGCTGTACGTTGGCGAGTCCGTTTGGCAGCTCCACACCGCGGCCTCCGGCAGCTCAGCTATCTGTCCTCCAGCGGGCCATGAACGTCCGTCGTCCCGAATGACACGCAACTTTCGGGGCCTCCGCTCAAACCTTGCGATTCGTATTGTGTCCGAAAACGGCATTAATGATTTCGGTGACGATAAAAACAGACCAACAGATTCCACTACCGGGAGAAAAAAAAATTACCGAAATAAACAAGCATAGTTTATTCGTTTGTGGATATAATGCTAATGTTCAACAGCATTTTCTCTGTGCCAGCAACAGAAAGCACAAGTGTCAACAATCCTGTGATTTCAGGTAATGTTCCCATTATAGACCGGCTGTAACTGTAACCTGCAGCTAATAGCCTTTACAGTTCAGTTGTCACCAAAAAAAACAGGTTTTTCCTCAGAAAATAACATGACAAAACTGTGCCGTGTCTTTCATCTCCAGAAGAGGTCTTGGGGAAAGCTAAGCTAGACCAAGATGTCTTTTCCTCTTGGATCTTGACCCCGTTGACATCATTCGTTGGAAGGAGGCTTCCTTCAGAAGTCCGATGGGCGAATCATCATGGTCGTGGCACGAAGAGAGTAACTCGGACCTTTGAAGTAGTGCCACTTGATGCCGTTAAGCTTCCCGACATGTTGTCCTTTGTTGTAGTACATCCCGTTGAGGTTGGATGGGCCACAGGCATCAAACCACCAGCCTGTACCAAAGACAGTTGTGGGGGAAGAGCTCAAAATTTCTCAGTGGTCACGTTGTTCCTCTCATGCCCAAAAAAGGATTGCTTTTCAGGAACAAAGCGCATCAACCAACAGAATATGCAAAATGCTTTGACAAATTTATGGTAACACTTTCTTTGAATCCCACTCCTTTTAGAAATCTATGAAAACCTTCATAAAACATTTACTGAATTCAGAAAACATTATAAATATTTATGAAAAGGCACAACATGTTATCATTGTCTGTACCACTGTTCATCCTGCTGTCAGAAGCAGCACCAGCACCTGCCTGCCATCACCTGCCTGCCATCACCTGCCTGCCATCACCTGCCTGCCATCACCTGCCTGCCAGCACCTGCCTGCCATCACCTGCCTGCCATCACCTGCCTACCATCACCTGCCTGCCAGCACCTGCCTGCCATCACCTGCCTACCATCTTGCTCATTTGACTTCCTCAGCCAGTCCATAAAGGATGGACTCCCCCTTTGGGTCTGCTTCATCCCAATGTTTCTTCCTACTTGTGAGTTTTTCCTTGCCACTCTCGCCCCTGGTTTGTTCAGTGGGGGTTTTGGGCAGGGAAAACGTAAAGCATTTTGAGACGATGTAATATTGAGAAAATGTGCTGTACAAATACAACTGAATTTGAAAATTGAATTGAATAATACCCATGTTTATTATGCATTATGAAAGCTTTATGAATCCTTTATCTATAATGCACTGTGGATACCTTCGTAATGCAGTACAAAGCATCGTCAATGTTGAAACTGACCATTATAATGCATTATGAAGGTATCTATAGTGCATAAATAGAGCTTTACTGGAGCTGATGATGTATTATCATCAACAATATAATGTCTGATGACTGTCAGAAGATGATGTCATGCTTTATTCATTCTCATACCGACCATTATAATGCATTATTAAGGTATTGATAGTGCATTATAGATGACAGCTTCAAGTAAAGTGCTACCAGATTTTCTTCTTAGTATGATCAGCATGTGGAAAAAGCCAGTGAGCAGAAGAGAGACCAGCTTGTACTTGTGACATCAGTGGCACAACAGACCTGGATGCAGAAGGTTTCCGTAGCACACATGACGAAATGGTGGAGTAGAAGCAACTCTACACCCCCGTAAGAATAGATATCACTGGGCAGGTTTTTTAATCTTGGGTGAGCTACACTCAGCCCTAGAACCACAGCCAGGGATCACATCCCTCCCGAACACATAGGCTTTAAAGGAGTGGCTCTCAACCTCCATTCCACAGATCTTCACTTCTCCACTATTATAGGTTAGTACTGATTGACAGTGCGTGTTGCTGGCTGCATTTGGGTCACAAACAGCCATGGGTGGTATTTTGAGAAAGGCAAGGCATTAGCACAAGGACACAATGCTGGGAATGGCGCTCCGAATGATGGGAGCTGGTACAGGTGGCAACGATGATTAGATGTGGCGAGTGAGGTACGTCCTCAGAGGATTAAGGGTGAGAGAGGACCTTACGTTTATGTTCCTGCGATAAAACATGCATGCAGGACAGAATCAGGAAGCGGCTCACCTTGCCTTAAGGTCAATATGCCGGCTGAAATCTTGGGAAGGAGCTTGAATCTTTAAGATTAGCATCTATCATGAATTGTCTAAATCAGTGTTTCCCAGCCCAGTCCCCAGGGAGCAGGGAGGGAGCAAAAACATAGACTATCTGTCGGTCTCCGAGACCCAGACTGGCAAACACTATTCTCAGTTATGGGCTTAAACTCTAAAGACCTATTTGGACAGGATTCGTTTTACCGGGTTCGTAATTGCCAGCACGGTCCGTAATTTTAATCCAGTCTGAATCTGCCTCCAGGGTGAAAATTCAGGAACAAATTACCTACTGTATGTCAGCGAACAGGGACCACTTTCAGTAACAGTAATCCAGTCTGAAGTATCCTTTTGTTAATAAGGTTATATATTTAAAGGGATGCCAATTTTTATAAGGTGGAAATAACATACAGGGGGTCCTTGGGTCACGTCACAGTGACGTAACCCGAATTTTGGTGCAAGTCGAAACACACCCCTTTTCCGATCTCTTTACGATGTCTAATTTTACTTCCATCGCGATGGCTTTTCTTTCCCTCGTTACTGCGTATTCTTCCACCGCGTGCAACCAAACTAGTTCACCCACGCAGTACGTAAGTACGACGCTAATGGCGTAAGTCGAAACAATCCCGTCTAAATTTTTTTAGAGGTTCCCGAGGACCCCATGTATACGTTAAAAATGGAGTTTGAATAAGCTACTGAGTTTTCCACATAAACATCTGTCAACATACCCCTACAGTTTCTCCTGCATCAAGGTTTTCAGTAGTTGCGGAGAAGACCAGCACTACTGAATACACCAATTTGTAAGCTACTACAGGTATATGGTTGTGTGGGAGAAGTTTTGTTTTTGTTTGTACTTGAATACTATCTTAAAGGGACAGGTCGCCAAAAAATGAAAATTCTGTCGTCATCTGCTTTCTAGATACGCTAACTTTGACGTCAACATAAATGGTCAGGATTAGATTAATACCTCCACTATCTCTGATAATTTTGGGGAATTACACTGGTCTGAATCAGCCAGTCAAATCACTTTACAAACAAAATACCTCCTTAGGTAAACGTAATCCCGTGCAAATATGGCTTAAGCTGTTTGCATCATCAGCTAAGTTAATAACTAACTTAATGTAGTGAAGTTAGTAAACATACAATCCATACTTCGCTGTTCAGCCTACACCATTCAGCAGCATTTATGGCTACAGTTTATAATCCAACCTCGCCCCAATGACCCTTTTTGAGGTCACGCATTTTTTTACTTGGCTAGGCGAACACTGAGTGTGTCACAGGTGCCAATTTCACGTGCCAGTAAACGAGTAAATGGCAGGCCAGGTCTCACCCTAACCAGCTGAAATACCAGCTGGAATAGCCGTGCTAAAATACAACACTGCATTTGGAGTCCAATGCGCCCTACTGCCCTGGTTCACTGTACAGTCCGAAAGGCAGCATTAAGCAATTATAAAGCTGTACTCTGTGCATGTTCTGTTGAGATGCTGACTCGATAAACATAGCTGGACTGAGATATGTGGAAAAGTGATACTTGGAAAAAGTTGGGCAGAATCTAGCGGCCAGGTAGTAAGGATATAATGAAGGGCATTTGTTGAGCATCCACTGTCGTGCCTACATGTTAGAATTCAAATAAAATAGGACAGATGAACGAAAGAAGATTTTTATTTCCTCTCTCACGCTATGTAAATATGAATCCAAAACTCTACTTTTAATTTACTGCACAGTTTTATGAAAATAAAAACGTAAGTAATTGCACGTTCAGAGTTGGGTGGACAATTGAAAATACGGTCGCGCTTGCTGCATTTTGATTTCTAAGCCGTTCGAGGTGGGAGCCTGAGCCACAGTTTGGGTTGAGAGGCAGCCAGCGATCGACGTTCACTTTTCTTGGACAGCGGCTGCTTTTTAATCTCAGAAAGTCTTGCCTGAAAACAGACCAAGGAGTATGTTTCAAATCATGATGTGCAGACACTAGCTGCTGGGAGCATGCAGTGTGGACGCCCGCACAGATTTCATTATTCACATGTGTGCTGCATCTTGGGTGACTGACAGTCATCCAAAAACTAGGTTTCAGTGAGTAATTTCAGTCTTTTATTTCCCCAACATGTCTCCTCTTCTGGAGAGTTATTGCAGCTTTTGTGGCACTGATATAAACCACATCTACCTTTAGTTGAAGAAGTATGTTCAGAAATAATTTGTTCGGGCTTCAGCTGATGAATTTGTCTTCAGTTTGACCTTTGAGGCCCTCATATCTGCTGCGATGTGCATTATTAAATATGCCCCCCCCCCCCCAGAGCGCATGGCGAGAGCAGGTCTTACCGCCCGTCAGCATGACGGCACACTTGCACATGCAGTTGTCGTTGTCCAGGTCCTTGGTGCTGAAGTCCGCCCCGTGGACCACCATGCTGCTCTGCCGTCCTGCTGTGCCGCTGTGACTCTTCAGGAAGAGTCTGAGAGAAAGAAATGAGGTGGAAATGAGGTCACTGGCAAAATTTACGAAAGCTTCCTCGAAGGCAGAATATACTGACTCTGCAATCACACAAACTCACATTCTCATGTCTTTGATCGGACAGCCTAAAAAAAACCTTCTGGGAATGAGTGATATAAAAATAAAAAAAACTATGTGGTTCGTTCAACGTCCTGTTTCTACTATCATAATGCCATGTCTCAAAAATACCAGGGACAGAGACAGTACAGCAGGGCTGCATTGGGCTGAATATTGGTATCGGGTGTGTTAAATTTGGGCTGCACCTAAGCTCTCCAGGGCAGCCCTGCAATAGAGCAACACGTGTCAAGGGTTTTTTTTTTTATACAGGATGTGACATCATACCCATGGAGTGACACAGGTGCTGCTCCATTTTCCTTGAACCCATATCTCCAGCTGCATATGCTATAAACTGTCCAGCATTTCTCCATAGTTTACTACGCCATTCCTGGGTTACAGAGCCGAGCTCGGCACCATCAAAGCCAAGACTGCATCTGTAGGAGAACAAGCCTTATACCACACAGCCAGGCAAGATTACTGCTTAACCTATGCATAAGGAACTGCTACGCGAGTAACTCGGCTCCTGGTGCATGAATGCCAGCGGCGACTGTCAGCTGGACAGCAGACAGTTACACGGCTGCTTTTTTATAACATGTCCATGCTCGTAAATGGCTGACCTGGGCAATGCAAGGCATTTTCCAACCATGGAAACAACAGCATACATTTATTACAGAGACCGAGTGCAGTAAGAAGCAGCCTACACACAAACTCTTTTATCAGCTAAAAAGCACAAAAATTATTATATATAACATTTTATGTGCTATGTTTAGTTAATAAATAGCTACAATATTAAATCAGTGCCATAATATAATTTTGAATCTCCAGACATTAAACGTACATTTAAATTTATCGTAAACCTGAATTCTGCTTCACTTTCAAACTGCTCTTGAGTACTATTAAAAGGTAATTTGGCATTTCTTCCTATCAGACACAGATGTTGATTAACTCCTGCTGTCCTTTTGTTACCCCCCATTAATATATGGTAGAAGCCCTAAGATGAGATTTCAGGGCCTTGGAACACGGCCTGAGAAGCAGAGCCAGAAAAATGAAGCATGTTCTGATTTACGAAACCATTTCCGGAAACATAGCTCGCACTCAGACAGGCGTGTTACGGGTGGCGTTTCAAACACTGGCCTCTCTAAAAGCATACCATGTGGACATAAGTGCAGTCACAGGATGCTAACGCTAATAACGCAGCATATATCCAGTGAGGTGGGCTCGGACATGGCGACTGTAGACTGAAAAAGCGCCCCAGATTGACAGTGCTGGTAAACAGTAAGTAGTATTACTTTAATCAAGGCAAAAAAATTATATGCAAAAGAGAACACTGTCATACATATATCCCACCATTATTAGTAAGTCACCTTCTAATTTGGTTTTTAATTTTAGTCCTGGCCTGGAAGTCTCTTATCCCCAGTCCTTACTGGGACAGGATCCAGGCCTACCACAAGCCTGCACTGGGTGAGTAGTTATAGAAATTAGACAAAGATGGATGGAAATGGATAGATTTGTTATTTCATTGCACTTATTCCTCTTGAGAATGTAGACGTTATCACCCTCTCTCACAATGAAGCCCATTAAGCTGAAGTTGCTCCGCTCAGTTTTTGTCCCCGTGACACACAGTCTATTGTTTGGCAAGGCAATCAAGCACGGCACGCTCACCGGAAGGGGGGAAATTACCTAGACGGGTCTCTAGCGAATGCGGCTACTCTACGACGGATGCCAGAGGGCAGAGCGAGTCAAGCCGCGATACAACCGAGGGCCAGACGTCTGCAAAGAGGAGCACCCGAGGGATTTCCCCATTAGGGCCTTTCTGTGAACCCAATCGACTTCATTAGAAACAGAAAAAAAGTCTCGCCGAGGCAGCCAGGGATCATTCTGATTTGATCTATAGAACTGGGCTGTGCAGGGCATGCAAGCATTATAGCCCACAAATACGGAAGGGAAATGGCGTCCTTATAGAAAGCTGCCACTCTCCAATGCAGGTGTGGCTGCGTGTCACCTATATCAGGTTGTAATTCAGCATATATTTTACATACCTATCTGCTCACACAAAGTATCAATTCATAGTCAGCTCCTCTGTGTTAATCAGCTGGCCAGCGGTATGCTAGCTTAAAACCTGCAAAAAGTCTTTGTAGGTGCAGAAAAAAGGTTTCCCATGCAAACTTCTTACTGTCTCACCATAGCATTTAAATCGTACTGAATGCACGTATGTACACACACGTCATTCTAGCGTGGGTGTAAACATGCTGCGAATTAGGGAGCCATGTGGACCAGGAAGCAGAGGGTCATGTTTGCACATACGGTACGTGTTCATTGCACCGTCCTCTCAGCAAAGAGGGAAAAAGGGCCCAACGTGGATGGAGATCTGTCTTCAGGCATGGCTGAACACCCAGTTTACTACAGGGGGTTCACAGTTCAGGGAGCTCTTCTGTGGAAGTGGCATTCCTTCCTCCACACTGGAGAATAGAAGCCTGTAAATAACTCTACCTTTCCTGAAAGGGAGACGCGTCAGACCCTGCCGGGTCTTACAGAGAGGAGTGTGAGTCCCCCCCTCCGCAGTGTGGGGACCCAGCGGGGCTGCTCATGGGCGGTCTGTGGCTGGCCGTCACTACTTTTCCCATAGTGCACTACTGATGGTCTGTCTTCTGATGTCATGGGAGCCCTACATAAAATTTCTGTGTTTCTTATAAAAAACGTAGAACGGAGATTTACTGTACTTTATTCGCGCTCGCATCACAAAACGCAGCCAGCTGCGTTCACTGTCTGTAGAACGTCCTTTAGCTACTCTTAGGCATAATCACCCAGCCGTCTTCCCTGGCAGCCATTACTGTTTGTTTATGACCCGTGTAGTACTCTCCTTTTAGCAACAAACAACATCTCTTCTAATGGAAGTGTTTAAAAGCACGTGTTGCGTACAGTGCTAAGCGAAAATGTAGCCGTACCCAACAATGCGTTTGGCTGCAGTGCAAACATAGCACTGAATACGCATAATATGAAAAGTGGTCCTAGAGTTCTTGGCGTTATTTCATTGCTACAATTGATTGTGGTTTAATATGGTAAATAGTTCTGATTTATGCCATGGCAGTATATCGGGCACAATTACCTACACAGTGTTGTGCGTATTGCAAAATTTCAGGTTCCCGGAATGGGACTCAAATAGCGAAGTACAATAACTTCTTTAATCCTATCCACATGTCCAGCATCGTTCCCCTGTCCAAAGAGCACCCCGCATACTGCTGCCATTTAGCTAGACGGAGCCAACAAGCCATTATAGTGGAATTGTTGTGGTGAAATGAGTACAATGCACTTCATAAATGTCTTCACGTTGCTTGGCTGCCGAATACGTGACAATAAATAACCACTTGCGCTGCTCAGTATAACAAGTAAACACTATGGCAGTTTATTATAAAATAAGGGGTAGCTTTTTTATTTATTTATAATACTTGTAGAGCCTAAATATAATGTAATGAGGAAAGTAAACCGCAGTATCAGCACCAAATAAGCCAATGAAATCACCGCTACTTAAATTTAAGAGTAAACATTCTTGTATGTTTACATTCATATCAAAATGTAGTACAAATGTCAAACTGGAGGAGAAAGGCTGACAAACCGAAGGTAAAATCAATCTGAAAGCCAGCTAAGTGATTTGCGGCGTCTGAACCGCAAATGCAATACGCACAACAGCTTAGCTTAAGAAAACAATGAACCCACTCAGTGTACCATGTTATAAATAATCACCATCAAAGCCGAGAATGGGCTGTTTCTTTACATCTCGTTAGTGCTGACAAATGACAGGAACGAAAAAGTCATGTAAATGACCTTTTCCAGTTCACTGTTTCGACGGGTCCTGTTTACTTTCCCCCGCAAAGCCACATGAATTCCTCCTTGTGCCTGTAACATTTGCCAAACGAGCCTGTTCCCTTCACCGAAATTCGGCAATTTAAGGATTGGTCCGCCGATGCTTTCATTGCTCATTGGAATAACATCAAATGCCCAGTTCACGACGGTAATGTTACAGTGACTTTGTGGTTTTGTCCTGATGCCCGGTGCTCGCAAATTCCTTCCTTCAGAGCCGTACCAAGGATGTCGAGTATGTGACAGAGTGGCTCTGTCCTTGGCACTGAGAATTGAGTTGATGGAATGGCATTCTTGACCATTTCGGCAATCAAACCATCCAGCTACGTGGTAATTGGAGATTCCCTTACTGTTTTTCTAGAGCTGCATGCCACTGGCGATCGGGAAAGTACTGCTCCGAATCAGCTGAGGAAGGAGTTATCGGCATGGGAGTGACATTTATGGGCTGCAGAGTGAACCTCCATCTTCGCACATGATGAAGGTTTTCGGATGCAAGGTCGGTGTAAACCATTTCTTTTATAGCTTCACACACTCTTGGCAGTGCCTAGCAGAGCAGCTCCAGCCTCTTGCTTTTCCACAATCCTTTGTGCCCCCATTGCATTGCTGAATGTTATGTGTGAAGGTCACCTCTGATATGCTACTGTAGGTTCAACATGCGGCTGCCAAGACATAACGTGGTTATCCCACAAATCCAGCTCTTTTAGGGTGTACCCACACATGGCGATCCGTACCATACCCGAGCACATTTCAACCCCAAAATCCAGTTCTTTTGCCTGGTGTGATTTCTTGAAGAGGTGGGTCCTGGCGTGACTCAGTTTGGCGGTACGCATCTAGTGTGATCGTTAACCATGAGGAACTTGGACGTGAGGTCAGTGAATGCAGCTGGCCATTTAGTAAACATGGCAGCAAAGGTGCAGTGTTTGCTGTACAGTTTGGCTGACGAGAGTATCCACGAATGACTGGGTGCAACACACGAAAACACAGAGACATTTGGTAAAATACGAGACTATCTGCTTACACATGCAGCAAGATTAAATGAAAATGACTACAGTGTTTACTCGATAATAAGAGGGCTGTGTGTGTCATTGTGTTCAGAAAGACTCCAAATCAGGCACCAAATAAAGACACTACATTGTACCATGTAATAATGATTTTCTACGATTTCTTCAGCACAAGACATCACAGGTGATGATGAAGGTGTTCTCAGGCTGAGAACATCAAGCACAATATGAGCACAGACCAGTGGGGGAGTCGGGAGGAGGGACAATCGTGATTGGGCATGCTACAAGACAACCGGCCCGTTGCTAGGTGAGAATCCTTCCCAGCTCACAGATTCAGTCATGCTACATTCTAGGACTTTCTGCAGTGAATCATCCTATGCACCATTTCCTGCTGTGGTCCCCAGACACCTTTGGCTATCCAGTCGCTTCTTACTGTGAGGATCAGCCATTATCACGGAAACATGGTTTCGCTGAATGTGTAGAGGTGTGCCCAAGAGGCCCAGGCCAAATCACGCCAAAGTCACTATCACTCAGAAAAGACACCAGAGTGTTTCACTGTGCGACAGTGTAAATATTAACTTTGATCTAAAATACACTTTTCCTAATCCTTGATCCTTAACTGATGTGCTCCCTTGGATTTACGCTCTCCTGAGTTATGGTCTACAACCTTCTACTCCCATCTGTTGCTATAAGGCATACTACAATGAATGGGCAGCTCGGAGCGCGTACGGAGGTGATTCTGACATCGCAGAACAGCATGATACTAAGGCCAACCTCCCCCAAGACCTCTCAAAACCGCTTTTTGGCAGGACCACAATAGAAAGCACATCAAGTATATCTGAGAAAATCGTTTGAATCCAGAACAAATCTTTCCATTACAGTACAGAGAAATCCCTGGATTGAGGAACTGGCCAACTGGAGGAAAAGTATATTAAATAAAGATGTAAAGCATCCCAAACAGTAAACATATAGTGTAACACTCTGAATGAAGGTCAATGTCGGCACGCATGTTTCAAGAGTTCACTTCCTGAAGCCATCATCACCTCTATGTCACCTCTATCCCTCTATGTCCAATACAGAAAGCAAGATAAGCACCTCCTGGTTCATCTTCAATTCCTAGGCTGCCGTGACCCATGTCTGACGGCTCCATATCTGATCCAGGATGAGAGGAAAAAAAATATGAACACAGCAGCTTTTCCAAAGTCCTGGGTCCTGGGAAATGTTGTATTTCATGTCTGCAATGTTACAATAGCACGTGCAGGCACACCATCCACATTCCTGAGGAGTACAAATGGAGATCCTGTGATACTCAGGGCTTTGTCCTTCTGGCACATTAACGTCAACATTTTTGGCTGACTGCACGGTGTCCTCAGAAGCTTAATTTTCTCAGAGGATGATTATGCTGAAATATTGCCTTTCCTTGTTTTCTTAAACTGTTCAGAAATACCTTATTAAAACAATACTAATGTGAATGTTTCAAACATCACAACATTGTCTTTTTTTATTGGAACCATATTGGACTCTTGCATCCAACACAGTTATATATGCAGATATATGCAGGCTATTCGTGTCAAGTAACATGAAAACAGCATTGATCATTTGAATGCGAACCCAGTTTCGCTAAGCAGATTAGAGAATTTTAAGAACGAAACATTCTGCGCGTAAACACTCGGTCCCAAAATGTAAATTGAGGTTTGCCATTTCCAGCTGTTTTAGAGAAATGAAACATATAATCTCGGTAATTTTTGGGGGTGGAATATGCCTCAATTGGTACTTTTTAAAATGTGCTGTTAAGCCTAACAGTTATATAAAACCGTACTGTAGGGTCGTACGCCGCAATTTAGCTGACTTACATAGTTAGCTGGGATGTTATGGATGGGTATGCAGTGTAACCTTAATTTTCTTAAAATAATTTTGTAGTGCTTTGTGGCAAACTGTATGAAATTATACCTTCTCTTTTTGTAATCAAAGAATTTCACAAGGGCTTATTATATGTGACACATTGTTTTTTGTTGATCTCGTTGCCATTAAATGAAGGTCTTGTACGCTGCTGGAGACCCAGATATGATCTTTGACTCGTTTTATAAACTGTTTCATCAAGGAAACCAATATATAATAACGGTGAGCTGGATCAGATCCATGCGACGCGGATTTCACAAGGTTGTATCGGGACAGTCCGCGTTGGGGTCACGGGGTCAGGTCATAAATGTCCCCCGTTCCACTTCAGAGCTGTGCATACAGTGAAAATTAAAGAGCTTGCTTAACAGCGTGCAGTCTGGAAAATAAAAAAGATTATTCTTTTTTTGCGAGCATGGAAAGCAGCCACTTTGTAAGAGGGGGAAAAGCATGTAGCGTGGGAAGTATGAGGAAGACGAGGGTTAGTTGGCCAGGTGGCCCCTCGCACAGATACGGCAGAAGGTGCTCACAGATAGCGAAGATGTTTCGGGAGGGTCTCTGATTCCAGTTCTCTGCCAACCTAAGAGAATTTTATAGATACGTTCATGATGCATTATAACGCATTCATAAAGTATTATAAACACGGCTATAACTATTTATAAAAAGGCATGATACATTTTAGCCATGTTTATTATGCATTATGAATGCTCTATGAAACTCTTGTCTGTAATGCACTGTAGATACCTTCAGAATGCAATAATACTTTATGAATGCATTATAATGCATTATGATGACTGCTATAAGTAAAGTGTTACTGAGATTTTTTGCAGACTCTTGTTTATCAGGCTAACACCGTTCCCAGATCCCTCCCCAGCTAAGACTGAGCCCCAGGAGACACTAACCACTTAAATACTGTACAACGCTACAATGACCCCACATTGCTTTAAGAGTTCATAACTCAGGGTTTCTTAAAGTACCTTTCCCAAGGAATGATGTTGCAATTATGCTGCTTTTTTCATTGTACTTCAAGACGAAGCGCAAATAAAATAATAAAGCACAAAAGTATAACAAGTTACAAAAAAGAATTACAGATACAAGGATGCTGAAAAAAAAGATGTGGGGATTTATTTCACATATTACTTGGAGCAGTAACTAATATTTTTTGTAGACCAAGCGATTTCCCTATAAGTATAGATATTGCAGGAATCGAATGGTTTGCAATAAAGGGAACATTTCGTCACTGTAAAATGCGTATAATTTGATAAACGGCAATGCTTAGGCATTGTAGTCCTGCAAATGATCTCGAAATAATCATTTTCAGATTGAAGTGTGCGCCTGTAAGCGTGTGTGGTTTATAGCGTGTGTTTAATATTGCTGAGCGTTTTTTTTTAGCTAAGGTTGAGAGCAGACTAATGAGAGGGTTATGACTAATGATAGGTATGAGTCTGCACGGTCTTGCGCATGCATCACGACAGAACGAGGAAGGTGGATGTGGGGGGCTATTGTGGGGGGGGTTGTTGCAGGAGGTGGGGGGGGGGGGGTGTCACAGGTCGTGCTGGGATACGCTGCCAAATCACCAGCAGCAGACACCGCTCTCTCTCCCCAGGTTCGGTCTGAGACTGATGGTGTGCATCGGTCTCCTCCCCTGTAAGGCGCAGCCTGATTCTCATACCGCGAGCACTTCAGAGAACGAATCTATTTATAGAGATGCTGATTAGATTCCAGGAGAGCAGTGAGATGTTATTCAGAAGCTCGCGGGACATCTTCGTGACTTCTCTGCGCCCTAACAAGCTCATGCAATAACTTCTTTAGTGAAAATAATTAAGCTGGCTGGAGATGCTGGGAAGATCTGGGAATATGAGGTTTGATTAGTAAGTCAGTCCCTTCCTGATAGTTCATTTTATTGGTGTCCTTGTCCCACTTGACCACATTCATTTTGCTGAACCCAAAAGCTGATGTCATTTTCCAGATCTAATCACAGCAGAGGGTTTTACGGCACAGTTGCTACGATTCACAAAAGAATCGTGTATAAAATCAATTTATACGTCCCTCAGAAACACAGTGTGAGTTCAGACCAGGACTAGGAGACTTAAGATTCTTAAATGACAAGTGAGAAGCGGTTAGTCCATAAACATGTTTTGGTGGCACCAAAAATCCTGCCCTGATCCTCCCAGCTGGTGGGACCCCTTTGTTTTCAGCCTCGGGGCGCAAAGGGGTGTCGAAAAAAAAAAATGCAAAATACAAAAAGCAAATATAACAAAGAGGGTTAATCTGAAGTGAGGTGAACTGCAAAAATGTACTAAGTGAAATGGTCAGGTATGCTGACGGAAAAAGGTACAAATTTGTACCTTTGAGGGTACAATTATTTGTCTGGGGCTGTGCCCTCAAGGGTCTGCCAATTGTACCCTAGATATAGGTAAATATACATACTCTAAGGTACAGAAATAAATGTTGAGGAACATTTTTGTACCACTGGGGGAAGATTAATGTTGTTCGCATTCTTTCTTCTGACAGTGCAGTTTCCTCAAATATCTGTCAGTACCAGTCAAAAGTTTAAGCATTACCATAATTATCTACTGAAAACTATATGTAGTTGATCTTCTAACAGGAGTGGAAGTCAGTTTGCTGTACTAAGGACTCAGACTTTGAAATATTTTTGGTGCACAGACAAGGTGATCCCGCCCCCCCATACCTGTAATTCAGCTTCTCGTTTTCCAAGTGGAAGCTATCGTACTGTGAGAAGGCCTGACGCCCGTCCCAGTCCATTAGCTCCACCCGCAGGCTGTACTGCCGCTGCTTGGTGAGGAGGAACACAAATTCGTTCCCTAGCCAGTGCTCTCCAGACACACTTCCGAAACCCTGTGTGAGGGAGAGAGAGACCCCATCCTTTATTGGTGACATCAAAAGCTTGGTGACTGTGTGGCACAGATTGCATAGATTAGATTAGATTAGATTAGATTAGATTAGATTAGATTAAATTAAATTACATTAGACAGACAGACAGACACTTTATTGATCACGAGGGACATTTCTGGATGGCCAAGAGTTGCTGACATGTTCTACACCAGTGTTTCTCAACCTAATCCTCGGGGTCCCCCAGACAGTCCACATTTTTGCTCCCTCCCAGGCCCTAGCACACCAGAATTAAACCATCAAGCAACCAAGAACTCCGAATACCTGGTATAGGTGTGATGGGAACTGGGACGGAGCAAAAATCTGGGGGTCCCAGAGGACTGGGTCGGGAAAACCTGTACTAGACAGTTATATAGCATGGCTCCTTACATTAATTACACTCAAAAGTTACATAACTTAAATGTTTGTACACTGTAGTCATTTAATGCTGGTTTAGATCATAAAACTAATTCCAGGCATAAATGACTGTACCTGTAAAAATATGCAAACTGAAACAGATTCATGCGAAGCTGCGCTTGACTCTTTATCATATGTGGATCTTTCCTGAGACAAAAAATAATAATAATAATAATAATAAGCAAAAAAAATCACTTATGTAATCCAACTGAAAGGCATGTTGCTGCTCTTGCACCATTTCAGCAATTACAGATTTTTTTTTTATGATCAAAATCACTCTGGCAATTCTTGTGATGTTTGTTTTTGGCAGCTGCAATGCACAGCTGGTAATATTAGAACAAATTCCGGAATTATCTAAAGGCCGGCTCCAAATTTCAATTAATGCCTGGACTCCAGTCCACGACAGCCCACTGTGGTAAATATCATGCCCACTTCTCTCCTTACACGAGAAAAAGGCCCAAATTAATATGATTTTTTTTCCCTACAGTAACTGTTTATGCATTCTGCTCACTTCCTCTTGTTTTACTTCCTTGCTGGTAGCATTTCTTCTCCTTTCCTTGTATGTAACCTCCATGAAATCCCTCGTATTTGTATCTACGCAGCACTGACTCACATGCAATCCAACAACACGCTAGTTCCCGGGAACAAAACTGTCTTGGCTGCTTCCTGGCCTTTGCGTGTTTTCGTGTTTTTGTGGTATTCAGTGTTCCCCTCCACGCATTAAGGATTAAGGGCCTGATTGATTAACTTCTCCGTGCTGGGTTCTTCTTTTGACGTTCTTCGAAAGAAGTTAGTCGCAAACTAAGCTGTTCAAGCTTCGTTTCATTTCCCTGCGTGTGGAAATAACATCCCAGGATGGATCCACAGCTCCTTCTCATCTGGCCTCCTGGATCAACCCATAGGTGTGGAGCATATATCAGTGAGCAATGGCTGATCAAGAAGAAGAGATTCACCAAGCTTCCCTCTCTGAGAGGTGCCATGTCTTTCCCACATGTCACAAGTAAACTGGTCTTCATTCATAACTCCTCTCGTCACTCTTCAGCATCACAGGCTTCTTTGCCTCTCTGGTGATCAATGGTCTCTTGGTAGATAGGGGTAGTCTAGTCTTACTGGAGCTTGGTTTGTGATCCCTCAAAGGTTTGGGTTCCTTGGAAAGTCACTGTTGACCATAGATTAAAATCTATTCACAGGAATAACCTGTCCCTGGAATGAAATGAGAGAGTCAACACCCTTCATATTCACTGATCTCGAATTGGACTAACCACATGATACAGTAAGGACTGGTGCTACTGTGTTTCTCCAGTCCTGCACTGCACACAACAAACCTACAGGCCACTCAAAATTTTCCCAGGTCGTTCCGCTCAAATCCAGATCTGGAATAGTAGATTGATGAATGTACACAGAACTGGTGCCATCTGGCATCCTTAGTAAGAGTGCTAATCACTTCTTCCATGGATATCTTCCTCCTCTTTGTTTCACACAGTGCCCCCGCTTTCAGTGGTACCCTCCCCTCCGCCCCCCGATTGTGTAGGGAAGCCCCTGGTGCACAGTGCTGGGCTCTCTGGAGTCACTGAGTCATCTTCCATTTGGCATATCTATCCCATTAAACTACAGGCCTGTCAGGGAAGCGATTACCCAGCGGGCGCAGCAACCTCTGAGGCTGATTTCAGCTAAGATCGCTCAGATCTCTTCTTCTCATGTGGATGGCCAAAACAGCTGGCGTATTTTTACATCCATTCTTTATTTAACCTATTGCTCAGATTCCTCATTGGTTATTCATTAATGGAACGATGTAATGCTTCCGCATTAGCATTGTGGTTGGTGGTATGTGAGTGAATGTTCTGAACATCATTTCACTGGCGGTCGTTGTGGAGACCACATACTCCGACTTTGTTTTCCCTCTTTAAAGGAATGGCCTGTACTATGGTTTGCACCCAAACTTGAGAGGATCTGGATCACAGATTTGATTCCCATGACCTGCAGCAACAAGTAATATTAGGTGCTTTCACATCGCCGGAAAGGTTTTCTGGAACAAGAACCTTTTTCCGGAACCAGGGATTTTTTGCTGCGTCAATATTGCAGTTGAGCAGAATTATTTCCGTTCCCCAATTACATTTAATGCATGAATTAATACATTTCTTTCCTTTCATCTCCATATTTCTGCATCAGAAAATTCGATCCCAGACCAATACACTTTTGTCTAATATTGCTGTTACTAGCAGTGAAACCTGCCAGCGATTATTAGCAGGATAAGGTTACATAATTTTTTATTCTGTGGAAAACAAAAGATTGATCTGCTTGTCACAGGTCATATAAGTAAAAAATAAATAAAGTTCCAGTTTGATCATGATCGCTACCCCCAGTAACTAACAAATAACTAACAAAATGACTTATTTATCCTCTGACTTTTTGCGTGCCGGTGTAGTTTCACACGAAATTTCGGGTGAAGTTTGACCTAACTTTTTGCATCTCCCATGAATATTTAACATGAAGGTCCCAGTTCCTGTGGCATGGTGTGAAAGTGACACACGAAAGTGGCCTGGAGCTTCAAAACTTCCGGGTTGAGATAGCCCAGGGGCTTGTAAACTGGAACCAGTTTCTGGAACTTCAGTATGAAAGTGTCTACAGAGACTGAGGGAGGTGCACGGGCGTTTTTACAGTCTGCTCCTCACCATCTTGTACTCCTTCCATGTCTTCTGGAAGTCTAATCTGCCATCCTCCCTGTGCTGAATCACGGTCCAGCCACCACCTGCAGCTTCCATGTTGCAGTAGACCTACAAAGGTGGACAGGAAGCAGAGCTGAGACACAGACCTGAATGGAAAACCATCTCTAAACCCAGAAGAAACCCAGACATCAGGAATGGACTTTGTAACTCAACTAAAATAGGTTTTAAGTTAACACTAATTTCGCGGGTATTTATATTTTATCTAATAAACCATTTATCTCATTAGCACACAAATCTTAAAACTGAGCTGAAGCAGCATTAGGCACCTGGAGACCACTGCCTCCTAAAACATCGCATGGTTGGCCGGGCTGGGCGCCGCTTCATGTCGCATTTATCTGGCATGTGAAGTTCCCCCACTCCCAATTCCATAGACTGCAACTAGGGTTGCAAAGGACTGGAAAATTTCTTGAAACTTTCCAGAAACTTTCCACGAGAAGATAAGCTAGAAAATATTGAACTATGGAACTCCGCATGACAGTCTTATTTGGCAAAGAAAGCAAACTGCATGAATAGTACACCATAGATTATAACTTATAAGCAATGCGTTTTGATTCAGATGCTTATTTTATTATGCAGACACAATTACTCACAAGCACTTGGTTACACAATGATATCATTATTAGTGCCATCAAGACAACATTTAAGTTTCCTGTTACAGGCTTACCTGCAATTATTCCCATTATATTCCAATTAATTCCTAGGAAAGTTTCAAACTTCCCAGAATTTTCCCTGCCCTAGCCACAGTTGAGGACATACCCATGTCCACCAGCCCACCAAATATTTACGTACAATAAAGGGTTTAGCTCTTGAAAATGAGTTAAAAGTCATTAAAGACTCACCCAGACCTGAAACATTTCACCAATAACCTTTTGCCCACCTTTTTGGTCTCCAGGACGTTGACGTTGACGTTGACGTAGAGCGTGTAGACGCCATTCTTAGTGAAGCCGGCTTGGAAGAGATCAGCGCAGTCGCGGAACTTCTTCTCCTCGTCGGCCTGCTTCGTGCTGTTCGGTACTGCTGCAGGACAGCGCGCAGAAGGTGCATGGTTACCTCCTGCGGCTTTGAACAGTTCGCCGCGAGCAAAGAAGCTTTCCAAAGAAAACACCACAGTCGTGGGGAGCGCAGGAAACAAACGGGGACAAGGAGTTGAAATAAACCCGTTAACCAGAAACAGTGCAGCCATGGGGGGCGAAAACGCTCAGCTGCATGCCATCAGATGCCAAACATGTCATTACGCCCCGATGGCCGGTCGCTCTGCTCTACAAGCTTTAATTCTGACAAGACGCCACTCTATCATGATGACTGACAGGTGTGCTGGATGCGTGTACAACTCCGCCCACTTCAGAAATCGTGCTTTTGTGATTTACTGAATATTCCACCATCTTTTTCACTCATTTTTCTTTTTTTTCACATCCTAGGAACTAATATAATGAGAACGTAACGTCAGAAGGGTGCCTAATAGGAGGGAGTTATGTATAAATGCCGAACGGATTACACACACTACATAAAACGCGATGGCAGTTAGTGGCAATGTCTCTATCCTCCCCGGCAATCCAAATAAGTGGCGCTAAAAGACACCCGTCAGCACCATAGAACAGGCATTTTCTGGCTCTATCTTTGAGCTACACCTGTTCCATTATACCTTTTGAAACCCAGAAACTACTTGAAAGATGTTACTTATTACAATGCTGGCATTCTATGTTTTGTTATGGCACAGCAAGCGTATTTTTAACAGATTATCTGACCTCATACTGAAAGCTTGAGAAGACTTGGCATCTGCACTTATATGCATAAATATATCTGACGACTTGAAATATGCTTTATGTTTTATGTTATATATATTAACTAACGCAATCTGTTTGTGTGTGCCTACAATATCTGCACGTGTGTGTGTGTAGATTTTATTAACGCGATATATTGACTGAGAAAATATTTTTGACTTCAATGCCACAGCCTTCATAGTGAGTTGAACAAAGAGCATTAGAAACCTTAATTGACTCTACGATCTATCACCGTCCATGTAGAAAAGGCCCGACTTTGACAGCGTTATCAAAGTGTCAGTTGGACATGTGTTTACATCTGCAGATAATTATGGCCACAATATTTTGAAACCAAGCAAGGGGCTGAGGACAAAACACTACAAGCTATAAATTTTGAGTTCCTGTTATAACAAGTGGTTTATATTTACCCTCCAAGTTTAGGTCGTATCGGACTAAATTCCTTCCGATTTTTTACGAGCCGCTCATCTCAGCTTTCAGCCTCATTGTTTTTTCTGCAGTGATTGTTGATGCGTAGGAGATGTAACTAAAAAAGCAAAATATGTCAGCGTTCCTCAGACGTGGCTTTGATCGCTATCCTGGGGCGGGACACCTCACATGGACAGGCCCTCAGTTGGAAAGATCGTTTTGACCTTTTTTAACGTGGTATTGAGTGTCACCGACCAGGATCTCACGCTGAGAGGGGTTGACGGCCGGCAACCTCGCGCCGTAGGGACTAACACAACAAGGTAGCTCCGTCAAACCGCAATTTGCCGCAAGCTGTGAATCCACAGGGTGCGTTTGACGGCCTAACAATATCTATGTCAGACAAACGTCCCACACTATAATTCAGAGTCAGCTTGTTGAAACGTGCTACAAGTTCACCAGCTGCGATCAACGCTCAGATGGCCGCCATAAGATAGCAGCCTAGAACAACAGATGATTCGGCACATAAAACACTTATGTCGTAATATCCATGGGCCGCAAACACTCTGTCTACCAGTGGGGCTTCGTGTCTGAAGCTGGAGTCTGTATAAATGAAATGTGCTGCAAACTGTACTAAAGATTGTTCCTTCAGAATCACAGAACAGCATTTCCCCAATGTCACCCAGGGAAATCCATGCCGTCAGCCAAAGAATTCAGCACCACTGTTGATTACAGATGACCTCCTACCCTAATGCATAGGTACGGCCTTTGTAGGAGGAGTCATACAGGCCCCTGCACTACAATTCCTATGTTGTTGGGGTTCAAATGCAACTGTTTTTCCCTTATAGGACGGAGGTACAAAGAATATTTGGGTCTGGGATCTCTGAAACGAGGAGATCTCTCCAGATATCTGTCTGACACGTCATCATACCGAAAAAGAAACAAGAAAAGAGATTCCGATTCTGTTACCAGATGTCCCACAGGAAAAGCAAACCCTATGAAGTTCAACTTTTGCCCTCCAAGTCTTGAAAATGCTTCTGAATCACCCTAAACCCGACACCTCTGTGTGACTGACACCAGGGTCTATCAGCTTTTGTCATATGAATTTTTGCCGCTGAGCTTTTAGACAGGCAGACTGGTCTGTGTCTGACACAGCTATGGGTGCAGGAGCATTTCAGCCTGATAGAGCTCTGAGTGCAGTGCTATTTCAGTTTGACACAGCTTTGGGTACAGTAGTATTCCTAACAAACAATCCACCGGTGATTAATGCAGATCCGCATTGGCTGTGCAAAATCCTATTTAGGGTGCTAGGCAACGTTTCTGCTAAGGTTATTGTTCAATCTCTTCAGCGAAAGCTGAGCTAATGACTAGCATTCACTGTGATCCCAGAGGACTGTCCTTACACAGCACTGTAAATTACAACCAGGAGTGCATTATAAGCCTTCTAAAGCAGTAATATAATATCTAATTAAATATATTAGTTCTTTAAATCCCATAATTTCATGCAGTAAGACCGGGCAGGTTCAGCCTATCTTGACGAAATTGCTCACTGAATTCTGTCCTGGATTGAAATGGTACAAACTGATGGAATAACTAGGAAACATGCTTATAAATGATGTTAAGTGTACAGAAGTGTGTCAGAGCCATTGCTTATCTAACACTAGGCATGTGTTTATTGCTGAGGCTTGACACATGTCTCTTCTTTAACGGCCTGCTTCCTATCTCACACCGGACAAGTTGGAAGCCATGGGACGACCTTCTGTGTGTGTGTGTGTGTGGGGGGGGGGGGGATCCCAGCAGGAGGCCCTGAGATGGAGCAGCAGGACTGGGGGGTGAAGTTTGTTCAGGCTGGTCTCCCATTCAGGCACTTCCAGGCCCCGTGTTCAGATGAAATTTACTGTGACCCACAGCGTCGGGGTGATGTCGCGTGGGGGGGCTGGTGGCTGAGGCACACTGTCTGACCCCGCTGTTTTGCCCCATTTTTGTTGGTGGTTCCCAATCCCTCATTATCACTCAGGAGGAAGTACATTCTATAGTCTATTAACCCGCCTATTTGTCATGTTACTTGGGACTCCACTGCCTCACTGTTGTGGTGTAATGAAGCATTAATATAAACAGCTTCTCGTGGCTGGAGAATATTTCTGGGGCTGAGATGTGTCATGAGCCCAGAACCCAGTGCGGGGTGGGTGGAGGACGACATGCGGTGGGGGACGAGCTTCCCACGGCTATTCCCATCTGGGGTGTGCCCCACGGCCGCAGCCGGCAGCGGCAGGGTCTCTGCGTACCTGCATCCTTGTTGCACAGGTTGAGCAGCCCGTGCACCGAGTCCATGAGGTCCTGCTGCTGCCGCTGCAGGGCCGTGTTGTTGCCGGTGGCCTGGCCCAGCTGGCTCTCTAGCTCCTGTATCACGTGGCTCTGCTTGGCCACCAGCTCCTGCAAGCTAACCTTCTCCTCACGCAGGGACTCCAGCTCCTCGCTGTGCCTGGCCTCCATCTCCTGGATCTTCTGCTCCAGGAACCTGGTGACATGGTTACAGTTGAGAGACATCTACCCTGCTTCATTCATTCCCTGCATTTTCTCATAATATATCCAGCTCTGAAGTTCCACGTTAAAATTGTACATCGTTACAGAAGAATTCAGATTATATATTTCATAGCCTCACAAGTCTTGTATTTTGCGGTTTTCAACTATAAACCCATTTGATCACAGATACTTGCATCGGGGCAGATATTTTTCTACGTTGAAATATACAAAATTTATGGATTTTCTCATCTGAATATACTACCAAATTTCAGTAATGTAAGATAAACATTCCCTACCGCTCATGAACAAAAAATATACAAATGTAATAAGGTAATTGTACATGGTAAGCATTTAAGCAGCAATCCTTCAAGCCTTAATTATATCAAGGAATGCAAGAAAATTATAGATACCTCTACAGCGAATTCATCATTGGATTATGTGATCAATTCAAACTTCAAAAGCATTTCCTATTGAGAATGAACACTACACATCTGAAAGACAGTATTCTACACAATAATGCTGCATGCAGACTCCAGATGACAAAGGAAAATGTCAGAGGTGTCCTTGTCATGCCTGTCCAAGTAGGACCATAACAAAAATATATGTCAGAGGTGTCCTTGTCATGCCTGTCCAGGTAGGACCATAACAAAAATATATGTCAGAGGTGTCCTTGTCATGCCTGTCCAGGTAGGACCATGCTTTGTTGAAAACCAAGAAGCTATGTGCTGTCCAGCACCTACATGTGAATAACAGGCTATATTCTACATAGGCATTAGAATCACACTTTACATTTCAATGATCACACTGAAAACGCTACAACAGTACAAAACACAATAATCTCCACAAGCCTTGCAGTTTCATGCATATGAAGTTGGAACTTTGGAATACATTAGTTTTAACCATTCTTCAAACTACCCTTAACTAAAACCTTGCCTTCTTTTTTCCGGTTATACTTAAGGCATTGAATGAAAATCAGATGTCTCAGACGGAGGATGTCAGCCACACGGAGGAGCCCCTGACCCAGCTGAGGGGCCCCATCAGGAGCCACATGGAGGAGCCCCTGACCCAGCTGAGGGGCCCCATCAGGAGCCACACGGAGGAGCCCCTGACCCAGCTGAGGTGCCCCATCAGGAGCCACACGGAGGAGCCCCTGACCCAGCTGAGGGGCCCCATCAGGAGCCACATGGAGGAGCCCCTGACCCAGCAGAAGGGCCCCATCTGGAGCCACACGGAGGAGCCCCTGACCCAGCTGAGGGGCCCCATCAGGAGCAACACGGAGGAGCCCCCGGCCCAGGTGAGGGGCCACATCAGTGCCCACATGAGGCCCATTACCTGTTCTTGTCGTGTAGCTTCCCGATTTCATTGGTCTGGACGAGCAGCTGCTTCTCCAGCTTGTTGGTGGACAGTGAGTTCTCCAGCAGCTGGATCTCGAGCCGTGAAGTTTGATTTAGAACCTGCAGCCAGTTTTGTGCATAAAAGACATGAGATCATAGTTATGAGGCAGGATTTTTCTACATACGCCGTGACATTTAAAACCTTTCCTTTCTGCACTGGTGCACAAGACCAGACACCAACAGACACATACAGAAATGCCAGGACACACACACACGTTTGTATTCATATCTTTGTGGGGACCATCCATTCATTTCTATGGACACAGTCCTAATCCCATCTATGACACCTTAACCCCTCCCAGCCCTAACGTTAACCATAAGTAGCCAAACAAAATACAATACTTTAGTTTTTTGGTTGCAGTCATAGATTTTATTATATTTTTTTTAGAAATCAGTTTCCCATTGCAAGGACCAAAAAAGTGGCCCCTGTAACATCAAAATAGGGTTTCTATATACATAATCCCCCCCCGCTACACACACACGCACACACACACACACACACAGATTTAGACACGCAGACACACCAACACACACACACACGGACAGAAATTCAGGGCCCAGAAATGTCACCTTGGGTTCTCCACTACAGTATATTTTGCCATGTGTGGGGGCCCCCCACGGAATATTTTGGGGCCACAAAAATGTGCTGGGGGCCTTGAAATTGGCAGGACCTCGAAGCCCCTCCAACACACACACACATACACAGACAGAGACACACATATACAGACAAAGACAGATATAGTTGGGGTAAGGAGAACTATTTCTCTTGGATAGCTCCCCTGAAAGGGGAACATTTGAGTGACTGAGGAATAGTCGCGTAGACGGTGTACCTGCGTCTCCACATCCGTGAGCTTCCGCGTCTGCTCAGCGGTCTGGGACAGCAGGCTGGTGCCCATCGCCAGCATGGCGGCGGTGTGGTTGTGCACGGCGCTCTGCCGCAGCTGCGCCATCTCCGACCTCATGCTGTCCTTGATGTAGTTCTCGAGCTGTCCCCCGGGGGAACACAAAGGCAGAAGCGTGAGGGCAGAGCTCGCCTCGAGACGGGGCCGCAAACTGGGGAAACGGAAACTGAATTCCTGTCCTTCGTGAAGTCTCAGTAAAACGTTCGTGTCGGGGAAACCTCTCTGCGTACAGGCAGGGAGTCGGAGGATGCCCAGAAACAGATGTGGGCAATTTGTGAAGGAAGGAAAGGAGGGAAATAGTCGAGCACACGGTGAAAGTTTATCGTAAATGAGCCCCTTTCATCTTTATCTCCTGCCAGAGCGTATGACGAAAAAGACAAAGAGTTACACATGCAAAAAGTATTACATGGGATAACCATTTCTAGCTCAGCATATCCCAGCATATTGACTGACTGCGGGTGTTTTATGAATTTGTAACCACAGTTACCCTAAGGCTAAGTAGATATTTGTGCTAAAAATGTTGTACTTTTATGAGGCTAAAGTTTCTTGACTATCACGTTAGTGTAATCTGCAAATCCTTGAAACACCGACTGCCTTTGTCGGCTAACTCCGTGGGTCAGGCTGCGTAGGACGTCCAGACAATTCCCAGGAATAACAGACTGATAAATAACGTCACCCTCCATCCTGCGTCCAGTGCTTCCCGGCAGTATCAAAGAGTGGACAGCACACCATCAGAAACCAGTACCATCAGAAACCAGTACCATTTCTGTGCCTTTGCTTGTGACTGGGGCTGTACCCTCAAGGGTCTACCAGTTATACTCCAGTTCTAGGTAACTGTACCTTTTAAGGTACAGAAATGGACTCTGAGGAACATTGTTGTACCACTGGGGGTACAATAATGTTGTTTGTATTGTACCTTGTTTGTACCTCACACAGTTCATTTCTGTAACTTAAAAATTACAATTACCTACAGCCAGGGTATAACTGGCAGACCCTTCAGGGTGCAGCCACAGTGACAAGCAAAGGTTATACTTTGCATTAAAACTGTTCTTCACATTAAAGGGTTAGCTTTTCTCCGATTAAATGACTACAGAGGGAAAGACTCACTAATGGTATGAAGTCAACTGTGAATATGTACAAATGACAGCTCTTTCAGTGTTTAAAATCTAATACCAACATTATCTCGTTAACTTCAGGACCATTGAAGTTAAACCACTGCAGTTACACATGCTACCTATATGTCAAACAGGCATTATGTAATCAGTCAGAAATTCTACAAAAGCCCTCTTTATCATTCAGGTACACTGGTGTAGATGTAAAGAAACCACAATCTTCAAAACTAAAAGGTGCTTTTATCTGAAGCAAACATGGTAGTTGTTTCCGTAGCATACAGACAAGCTGGAGTTCAGTCTGCGTCCTGTTTCCGTTTTTTCTTTCGCAGTACAGCACAGGCAGGGGGCTGCTGTGACTGACCACTGGACAGGGAGTAGGGGCTGTGTTCAGGGAAAGGTCAATGTGTTCAGGGAAAGGTCAATGATAGTGAAAGTAACAAGAGGGAACGTTTGTTTGCAGAGCTCAGCATCTCTGCGTTGTACACGATGAATCACACTGTACGGCATAACAGCACAGTCAATGAAATCCTGTCTGTTTCTGCTTTACTAATTATTCCTTAAAGAAAACACTTTGCTAAACGTGAAAATGGATCAGCCCCCTGCATGGGAATAAACCAAAGTTACTATGCAACAAACATCTCAGTACTTTTTGGGGGTTTATGCATCCTTGAGGGATCAGAACTAAATGATGATATCCACAAAACAAAACCAAACTACTTGTATTATAAATTACTTTGCCCTTTTCCAGATTCACTTATCCAAAACAAATCTGATGTTAAAACAAAAAACACAAAGCTTATGGGAGTTTTACTTACACAAAAATGTTCTGAGGAAACAAAAAATGATTGGTTCAGAGAGGTGACCAATCAGATTGAAGAGAAGGTGGGTCCAAGCGACTAGAGGAGGCCGGATCAAGACATCTGATTGGCTGGTCTTTGCCTCTTCTAGTTGTTTACATCTGCCTCCTCTACTATCATTCTCACCAATCATTTTTCATTCTGCCCTCAGAGCATTTTTGTGTAAGTAAAACTCCCACAAGCAAACACAATACAAAATTGCTAGGTTGACTCTAAATTACTCCTAAACAGCCCCTTCCCATGAAGACATGGGCTGAACAGAAGAGACATGAGCTGTCCACCAACACAAAAGTACACGGTGTGCTTGTTAAGAGGAAACCACAGTGCATGCTGACCTCATTATGCAAGGTGGGTGGACTGGAGAACAAGCAGATAGTGTGCTGATCAAAGGCAAGCCCTTGTAACCAGAATGGAGGTCCTTTCTCTGAGTGAAGTTTAAACTGAATTGGGTAAAGCATGCAGGAGTCAGGGCACGACACAAAAAGTAAGCTGTGGAAATCACAGTGTCGTGTTTATGGCACTACAGACAGACGTTGCCAGATCGCATCATCTCTGCAGTTAGCCACGTTTATGCAGGTCTTCTTTGTATGAATGCCCATCCTTAGTATTCTTCTGTTTTCGCATTAGTTTCATAATAGAATTCACCAGATCGCTGGTGGTGAATGATCCGGAATTCTCCCTGGTCCAAATACAAATGGTCTTCGGTCGGAAAGCACCTGGACTTCGTACTCGGGAGCTAGGAGGGTAAAGTGTGTTTAATGTCTAATATGACTGATGTGGATCTTTGCTTTTGCACCTACAACCCCTCTGGGATTCTCTGGGAATGTTCAGGGTGGCAGTGCATGTTTGAAAGGGGCCTCACACAGACAATCTTCGCTTGTGTGCCAGCCTCACATCACCAAGCACGATGCCAAGCGTTGGGTCTAGCGGTGTAGAGCACGCCGCGACTGGACCCTGGGGCAGCGGAAACGTGTTCTGTGGAGTGGCGACTCACACTTTTTTATCTGGCAGTCTGATGGATGAGTCTGGGTTCAGTAGATGCCACGAGAACAGTATCTGTCTGACTGCATTGTGCCGACTGCAAAATTTGGTGGAAGAGAGAGAATGGTATGGGGTTGTTTTTCAGGGTTGGGCTCGGCCCCTTAGTTTCAGTGAAGGAAACCCTTAATGCTTCAGCATACCAAGACATGTTAGACAATTCTATGCTTCCTACGTGGGAACAGTCTGGGGAAGGAAGGCCCTTTTCTGTTCCAGCATGACTGTGCCCCAGAACACAAAGCAAGGTCCATGAAGACATGATGTGGAAGAACTTGACTGGCCAACAGAGCTGTGACCTCAACTCCATCAAACACCTTAGGAATGAACTAGAATGGAGATTGAGAGCCAGGCCTTCACATCCAATATCAGTGCCTGACCTCGTAAATGCTCATCTGGATGAATGGGCAAAAATCCCCACAGACACTCCAAAGTCTTGTGGAAAGCCTTCCCAAAAGAGTGGCAGCTGATTTAGCTGCAAAGGGGGTCCAACTCCATGTTGATGCCTATGGATTTAGAACGGGATGTCATGAAAGTTCCTGTAGGTGTAATGGTCAGGTGTCCCAATACTTTTGTCCATGATTTCTTCTTGAGAAGTAACTGATTAACTAAGTTATCTGTATCTCCTCCAGTAAAGTGTAACCCTTTGGATAATGTCCAGACCTGATTTTGTGGGCAATGTCTGGAGTTTTTGTGCGAAAATGGCTTTAGATCAATCAAATAAAAGCAAAGGCCAGGCCCTGGTGTCTCATTACACCAAGAACAGCTTTATGTTTCACTCATTGGGAGGTTTGAGTGCTGCTCTGAAAAGGAACAGTCTAATGAAGTGAGTCGGCAACCAGTCCCAAGCTGAAAAATTGTGTCACACGAAGCCAAACCCATTACTGAATACAATAAGAAAACACGCAAACTAGGGGCTCCGGCCTCAAAAATAATTCACCAGTGAGGCCAAAAATGATAACAGCATTAAATGGTTTGAAACTGTACTCATGTGGAAAAGTAGAGTTTTCAGGGTAATTGCTATCACATTTTTCGTCAAAGGATTAAAAAACAGAGCATGAAAATGAGATCAAAGGAGAGAGGTTATCCATTACGGGAATAAATCGGCGTGATTAAATTTAAATGAATGGAATAAGGAAGTGAGTTACCGTCTACTGCGTGGATGAACGACCTTCCAAACAAATTAGCGGAGGGCTACTCTCCGCTGTCTCCCTCTGTGATCCGGCCTGACAGATGTTTGAGTCTTTTGGGCGTCATAAAGGGAAAGAACCAAGGAGAATGAAGAACAGAAAAACACGCTGCAGCGTAGGGATACGTTTTGGGAAGCAGTTAAACGATTCTGCGTGGGCGTCCAGTTATTCGAAAACCCCAAAGCGGGCCGCTCTGCCTGCTACAGGCAGCGCCTGAAACGCTCAGAACCTTTAAATAACAATGTAAAGCCTTTCATTGCCAGAAACCAGGAAGTAATGCAGCATCACGGTGCCTGAATGGGTGCATGAAGGTCACAACAGAGTGATGGGTTACGTCCAAAAATCGGAGAGATCATTTTTAAGAAGATCTGCTTGTGCTTGAATACTTTTAAGACATGTATGTTGTTTTCAATACAAAAATTGATTTGTCTAAATTGATTTGTCTACAATATTTAGTCTAGAGATACAGTGCATAAAAAGCATAAAATTATTAAAACAAAGAAAAAAGGTCCTACATTGTATTTATTGGGTACCTCTGTTTGGATTAGATTGATTAGACACAAGCTACGCTGGTCTACTAAGGAAGGCTATTTGAAAGGAAGACACAAACTCTTCTACAGTATGGTTTCGCTCGCAGCATAATCATTACCTTGCAGCAACTATCTGTTCACATTTAGTAAAAATATATACAGAATATATACAGACAGTTGTCTCATGGACGGCTAAGTGCAGTATTGCAGTCAGCTAATGACAACTAAGTCAGGAAACAGCTGCAGAGGGCAACTTTTATTGAAAGTCCCAAATACGGCTTGATGTAATTGATCTCGGCTCCTAAATCCCTTGGTTTTATCAGTTAGGTAACGGCATGTGCTTAAGTCTAGTTAGAAGGTGCATCCAAAATGTTAGCACAGTACAGACCTTGGTGGTGTATGCTGAGGTCACTTGAAGGACTTGCTGCTAGTGAAACAAAAGCAGAATGTGCTCAACAGACAAGCTCCCAGCTTTCACTGGGAAAGGGGCAGAGGGAACGGCACCAGCAGATGATTTCCCACAGACCGAGGGCTTTCAGCTAAGTCCCGGCCTCAAATTTCACTAACGTCTTTCAGAAGTGTCTGTAAAGTCAAACACACCAGATGAGGCATTTTTGTGCAATGGCGTATCTGCAAAAACTATCGGCTCACAAATCTTACGTGTGCACAATTACTTTTCCTTTCTGTTGACCATCAACACAAGAGATGGTACAGTATGTCAGTTCTGGAGCACCAGACTCAATGTTGCGTCTTGCAATGTGTGGTTGTATCTGGGTTCCTGTTTCTGGTTTGCAGGGTTGTTCCAGTCTCGGTATTTGGTTCCTATGTCTGCCGGTGTGGTTTTATGTGCCGGTGTTTTTTGTTCCAGGTTCGCGGTGCCACTTAGTCAGAATTTCCGCAGCTGCAGTGTCGGAGTCTTGTTTTCGGGTTGTACTTCAGTCTTCACTCCTTGGCCACATGTACTGGGCGCCATCGCTGATGCCTCCGCTTCTAGGATCTCAGTCCTCTTCTTGTCCTGCAAGCAGCATCTCCGATGGAACCCCGGGGCCGTTGGACTGAATGCCTGCCATTTACTATATCAGTTATGAACTAACTCTGAAACTAAAACAAGTAGATTAACGATCCGGGTTTCACTGTACAGTTAGGCTCCCTTTCACCTCATAAATGGTAGTAACTAATCCATAAAATAAGAACTATGTTATAACTTGTGCATAACTGTCTAATAATAATTTTAAAAGTGTTAGAACCTAATTAATAACTGATTATAAACCATTCATAAATCCTTTATAAGGGCAATCTTACTGTAAAGTGGTACCACAGTCTTAAAGGTTGTATATTACTGCAAAGACTGAACTGAATGTCATTAAATAAAAATGAAAAAAAAATCACTGGACATTTTGAAGGTGTTTAAAATATGATTATGACTATTTTTATCAATAATATTTCTATGAAAATGGAGGGTGATTTCCATCACTGGGCAGTAAACTGAATATTTAAAAAGTAATATTTGCTTTCGAGCTGAAAATACCACCTCACACTTCATGCTAAACCATCCAGAAATAAGGAAATCAAGATGCTCACAAGCTTGTTCGGCACATGTGGAATCGGCTCGGCCTTCATCACAATGATGAAAGCCAGCTTTCGGACGCATCACGCCAAGCCAGCCTGTTCACGGATTCAGAGTGTGAGCTTCTCTGCCGGCCTCACGTTTCAACGGGCTTTAAAAGTTTAACGTGAACCAGGAGGGCCCAGCCCCGGCACGTCTACCATTCTGCTCTGCAGAATTTGAGGCCTATTGGTTTTAATCGAGATGTCGCCCACCCGCTTAGGGTCAGTCCAAATGAATAAGGTCACCACTCTGGTGGGCAGGTGATACGCTGTTAAAGCCGAAAGTCTCTCAGTGGAAGACAGGGGAACATGAAACCCATAACTTTCAGTTTTAATGAAATATATTACTAACTGGAACAAGTACAATGTCAATGCTTTCTCCCATGATTTAGGTCGCTGCATACATTTAATAGACTGGAATGGTTTATTATATATTTAACTATATATTATAAAGATATTATAGACTTTTTGATGGAATTTCCAATTCCATTCTGTTTTTCGCTTTCAGTACACCATTCAACACATTACATGAGATATTCAACACTTTAATTATTACAAGATAGACTTTGCGTTAATGATTTTGCCCAACTGCAGGATAAGGTAAGTGTTCAAAGCATGTTTAAGGCAGGCTAGGCTAGGCTATGATGCTTGCTAGGTTAGGTAAATTGTATTAAAATGCATAAAAATGTCTGTTAGGTTAGGCATACTGTATCAAAATGTATTTTCGCCTTACGATATTTTCGCCTTACGATATTTTTGCCTTACGACAGATCAGAATATAACCCCATCGTAACCCGGAACGTCTGTATCTAGATACACATACAAATTTATATATACACATAGAAACACACACTTGTTTCTTTGTCTAATTTCATTGGTCGTGAAATACTAAACGGAACTTTTCGTTGCATTTACCTTTTCGTGTCTTTACAAACAAAATAAAAAAACTAGATGATACACTGAAAAAATCTCCTAATTCTGTTTATTTTGTACAAATGACGTAGATGTTACATCAGAGGTTTCCAGGTATAATATGAATGTGAAAATATATTTACTTTCAAGCTTGGACTGGAATATAACAAAAAGGTTTTCGTGGTTTATATGCTGTGAGAGTCCAGTAGCTGCGCTTTCGGGCATTTTTAAAATTGCTAAATCTTCTCCCCGATTACCACTGGCCAAGTGAGAGTGATGTAAACACAGCTTTATGTCTCCCTCAATGCCACTAGACAAAAAAGTCATAAACATTTAAGTGCATCTCCGCTAGGCAGCCTATGTACACAGAGACTGTAGATGGCTTTGGCAGAAGGTGGCGTTGACTTTAAGTCTTGGGTGTTTAACCTTTTATCGACCTAGATATGCACTAAATGTAAGGCATGTCTATTTAGCATCTTTGCTAATCACAGTGCTGGACCACTGCTTCTTCATGGATAACTGTACGTAGTGAAAGTTGAACTTTACCAGTTACAGGAAACCCATAAAGGAGAAGTATTATTTTGCGGCTCCACGGCATGATACTATATGTTTACTTTTCTCTAACAAAAGTAAAATATAATATAGACTGTTTCATTAATTTTATAGATAAAATCAGTGACATTCCAGTGAGCAGGCTACTGACTTCTGGTTTAATTTAACATATCTAATAGACAGCTTCCTGAATACTCATAGTGCCCTAGGAAATGATAATTACTGATAATTATGTTTTGGCTAATAAAAAAAGAAAAAGGCATAGAATACTTTATGCTGGTCGATAAATTAATCCAGGGTGTTATACAGTATCTGTGGCTTTAGCTGTGGATAAGTTTAAACCTGCTAATTAGTATTAATTTTGCCATTGTCCTATTTGCTGGAAGATGGATTATTTTCTGCAAATGAAATATCTTCAGTGAGCTTCCAGTAATATGTGTGCTTACTCAGGCCACGCTGTCACGCATTTTTAATTGCCACTGTTGTCCAAAGTATCTAAAGACATGCCGGACCATTTACTACGCTCGTTTAACAGAGGCTAGCAAAATGTTTACCTTTCTGCAGGAGCATCACATTTAGAGAGGATTCTTTATGTGACAGATTGTGGTTTCAGTTTTCACATAAAAACAACAGCATCAGAGCCTTAAAAACAGAGTGGAGAGGTTTCAAGTTCTGGACTGTGTAACACTTATTTGGAAGGCACTATGTCAACTTGCGCTTATCTCACAGACCATGTGGTTTGTCCCAGAGGTTCAACTGAAATTTGAAAACAGGCTAAATGGATACAAACCATACTGACAACAAACGATAATTAGAGTAATCAATTAAGGAAACAGGCCGCTAAATGTTAGGAATGAAAATCGAATCAAACAAAGTGTCCCAGGAGAAATTCAGGAGATTGTCTGTGAAATAAATACCCATAAATAAAGAGCAGTTTGCAGAGAGGTGTAGATTAGCAAAGTACAAACTCAGTCCCTGCTGACTCTTAACTCCTGTGACCTTTGGCTTGAATGTGACTTCCAGGAATTCGCGAGCACGCACACGCGCATGTTTCCTAGGATGAGGAACCACAGACGAACACACTTTTCACACATCCAGCTGACGCACAATGCAAGTGGTCACAACTACCCAATAAAGCATTTTAGCTGCTTAGATGTTGTAAAACAGTGGTTCTCGATTGGTTTAGCCTTAAAACCCACACCATTCTTCAGTCAGTACTAAATCAGGACCCTAAGTTCTTATTTATTTATAAATTTGTTCATTTGTTTGTGTGCTTGATTGTTTGTTTGTCTATTCATTTCACAAAGAATCAGTGGGAGGGGGATGCTGTCCTTAAAACAAACAAACACAAAATGGAATGATAGTGCACATCATGTGCGACCACACAAGTCTAAAAAAAAAACAACTCATTGAAAATGGTTCAGCAAACTGCTGGTTGAGATCCAATGTTCTAAAAGAACTTTTGAGGTTGGAGATCTGCTCTCATCCTATTTGTGGGAGGTCCAGCAATTTGACTCATCATCGTTAGGTGCCTTTTATGGACTCCAATTCCAGAGATCAAGTCATCCATGGAAAGTTTGACCGCTGTCATTAAAAAGAAAACAATCGTTCAGTGTTAAAACCAATAAACTTACAGAGATGGCAAACTTTCCTTTTTAACATAACTGTGCATAGTACCTCTCTGTAAACATCGTTTTATAAATGATTTATAAAGTGTTTTACAACATATTTCAAAGCTTCTGTAAAACACTTGACCAGAGAATTCCAAACTATTCCATAGTTAGTACTTTTCAACCTGTGGTTAATAACAGTATGATTTAAATTCTCCCTTAACTCAACAATGGGTAAAAGCCATCGAGGGGTAAATATGTAGCCCCTGGGTCAGCTCCTGTAATTAAAACATAAAAAAACACAATTGAATACCCACACCTACACACCCAATACTGACTTTTATAAAGCTCTCTGAAAGATTTATGAGTCATAAATATTAGATTTCCCCTTTGTTTCCATGGGCCCCACCAACTATTGTTTTAACAACTAGCCTTTTGTGGCTAAATATTAAATGTAACTGGTTTCTATTGGCCTCGCATCCGACCATGGACATTCGATGGTAAATTATTATTATTACAAATGAGGACTCGATGTTATTCTGTCAGCTTTACAAGCAAAGGCGACCAGTGAACATTAAACGCCCCCCCCAGAGAAATGCCCACAACTTCACATGGTTCATTGTCGTGAAATTGTGGGGGACTGTGTCAGGGAGGGAAATGGACACCCTTACATCAGTGGCTGTACTTACAGTACAAAAACCAGGCTGACACCAGGCCAAACATGCCGCTGTCAATATTTTGCAAAGCAGGCCTTCCTCTCTTGTTTACTTGTACGTGATATGGGCAGCAAACATCGTACACAACATCGTGGCTCTGAGCCCCACCTCACATGGATGCTCTCGTGATTGGCTACACTTGTCCACCAGCAGAAACACACACAAACCTCTTAGTGATTGACATTTACTTCACTTACCTCCAGAGCTACCAACAGCAGAACATGGGACCAAATTCCAGCCCTGTACCAAACCAGTTCGGTCTGAATTGAACACAAATATGTAACCAGATCTAGCAACTAAGATTAAATATACAACGGTTATTTCTGGATGGTATGGGAACTTTGTCCAATATTCTTATTCTGAACACATTCCAGTAACTGAAAACATCCACAAGCTCTGAAAGTCCTGTAATTTAAAATCCGTAATCACTTTAGAATGTTCGATAGAATGTTGCAACTAATAATTCACAATTACTCTGGAATGCGGTAAACAAATGATGTCAGTAAAGTAACAAAGGCAAGTTTTTCCAAAACTTGAAAATATTCAGGCATATAATCTTTACATTTTTATTATAGATACACAACTTAATAGCTATTTTATAAGTATACATTGTATGTTTGAGATTATGATCTCTCTGTCTGTGTCATACACACACACACACACACACACACAGAACATAATCTCAAATATACAATGTATACCGTGTTATATACTACACATTATTGCAGTGAAAATGTACTGTCTTGGCCACATTTCAATCAGAATCTCCACACTAAACTAATCAAAATTTATTAGTAAGATTGCATTAGTCCATCCGTACAATTACCATTGTACATTTACCCTAAACACTTATTTAATTTTTAGGATTATACGGCTTGTGAAAACAAATCAACATCAAGCTTACATGGACAGAATCTGACCGTACGTAACCGTATAGCTATTTTGTCACATTAGTGTGATCTTGTGCTATCAATGACTTGTTTTCAGATATTTAAATGAAAGCTATAGAGTCCGACTATTCACCCTGTAACTCTGCTAAATGGGGCCTGTCTTTGGGATTATTAATCGGAATGTGAAAAATATATAGTGCTTATTTCAAACCATTCTAGATTATTCCATTGTTAATTGCTAAAGAAGCCAGCCACACAAACGATGCGAGGCAGGACTATGTGTGTAAAATTGGAGCTGATTTTTACTTAGAGGTAAAATAAGAAATCGAAACACAGGGCAGTTAATTAGTTATAGCTCCTGTTCATGACACAAATTTGCTTTAAACAATAGGGCTAAAAGTGCTTCCTTTAACTCACATGATCCATGTGGACTCTGTCCAATACCAATGTTTACTTCTGTCTTTGAGATTTTGTTAGCATGAAAAACATTTATATTGTTAATTCATAATTCTTAACATGTATTTCGAAATACTGCATGCTCATCTCATCACTAGGCACATTATTCACTAGGCGCATTAACAAACCAATGCCAAAAGGATACTTTGTAAAACATTTATTGTCCAAATACATAATGTCAGGTTAATGCATCATTTTTCAGGCTTGGTGTTCTTGTTCCCAGTTTGGCTTCCTGGTTTTCTGATTCTGTGCTTGATCTCTTGGTTCTCTGCTTTCGCTCTGTGACTTAGATCTGTTGGACTGTTCCCGGTCCGGAATTTTGGCTGGGTTCTGGTTTTGCGCTTTCCCTTTGTATATTTATATTGATGGATGTTACTGTATTTGCTTTATATATATATATCCAATTCACCAATTCATTAACCATCTTAGAACTTAAACACATAAAATGAAAGTATGCTTCCTAATTCACCCAGAATAACAACAAATAATAAGTTGCTGCACTTTTATGGAACCACTGCAGTAAGCAACTGACGAAAACCTGTTTTTCATTATCTGGTGAATTGAATCCATTGCCTTCAAAAGCCCATGAGAGGCCGTCCAGCAGTGCTGGGATCCCCGTAGGAGAGAGAACTCTCTGAGTCCCTCCTCTCTGACAGCGTGGAACATCCACTTACAGTTAAATGCGACTCAATGGCATGTTTGATTCCTGGGAACAGGGTGTGGGTATACTGAGGTAAGCATAAAGACAGTGGGGGGAGTCCCCCCCCCCCCCCCCCCCACAATCCTACCCAACACGCCCGGCACTTTTCACCTCAATATTTGGATTACATAACATTTTCTGTCCATTTCCAACTGTTGGTATGAGACTAAAATATAGCACATGAACTCGAGCCAGATGCTTTGAAGTTCCCAAGACCGACGACAGAAGAAGTGGTCAAACCCCAGGGGACAGAGAGGGCTGTCATACACTAAATCTAAGTCGCAATGATGGAGCTGCATTCGAACAGCAGTGGGGCTGTAATTCTGTCTACAGCTTGACTACTAAACAATTGCAACACAGAGGGAAATTTTCCATCAAATTTTTCATCATCCGGATGCTTGGCTGTCATGACCAAATCATGTCACCTTTGATATTTTCAATTTCTTTTCTTAGACTTCCAGGGAATTTTAACATACAAACATTTTAAATCACTGCATCGACAAATAATAATAAGACGAATCTCATGCTTAAAAAAATGTACTAGGCATGAAAACAGTGATTTGTCATAATGTCTTCAATAGTGTTGAAGACAATAGCGTCAGACAAGCGCTGAAGACAATCGTGACAAAAACAATAGTGTTGGATGTAAGTCTACTGAAAGATTTCTGTTTCTTAGTAAAACTTTATATTTTGGCACTTGCATGTTTACATTGAAATGCTGTTGGTTCAGAGGCAGCAGAACATGCAAAGGCTCATGTCTGCTTGTGGAGAAGCATTGCCTTTAGGGGTATCCTGGTGTTATTTTATCCATCAAGCCACGATAATCGGCAGAAGGTGCGTGTTTCTGAACTATGTTTCCCTCGCACTGGAACATCAAAGACCGCAGAACAAATACATCGTTCACAAGATAAATGTGCAATAGCTGGTTTCAAGCAGCGGTATATAATCCATCCGTCCGTTTTCCAAACCGCTTATCCTACTGGGTCGCAGGGGGTCCGGAGCCTATCCCGGAAGCAACGGGCACGAGGCAGGGAACAACCCAGGATGGGGGGCCAGCCCATCTCAGGGCACACTCACACACCATTCACACACACATGCACTCCTAGGGGCAATTTAGCAAGTCCAATTAGCCTCAGCATGTTTTTGGACTGTGGGGGGAAACCGGAGCACCCGGAGGAAACCCCACGACGACATGGGGAGAACATGCAAACTCCACACACATGTGACCCAAGCGGAGACTCGAACCCGGAACCCAGAGGTGTGAAGCAACAGTGCTAACCACTGCACCACCATGCCGCCCCATACAGTGCTAACCACTGCACCATCATGCCGCCCCATACAGTGTTAATCACTGCACCACCATGCTGCCCCGCAGTATATAATTAATCCCACAAAGATTTTTATGAAGTGCAAGTAAACATTTTAGTATAAATGTATACAATGTATAAATGCAACAGAGCTTCAAACTTTTCCAAAGGATGATTAATCACACAAACTGTGACGTAATCAGAACATCACATACTGTCACATCCAGAGGTCGATACACTAAAACACATTTGAGGATGTTTTACAAACACACCAGCAGGCAGTATTACAATGTGAGTAAGTGTACCCCCATGTCCAAGCTAAAACTGCCCACTGTGGTCCTTCCAAATCTGGCCTCCCAATCATCTCCTATATCTCCTGCCCCTTCACCACCTTGGCTACCGTGTCTGAGTGTACTGGCTCAGAATGGCTGCCGTCGTACCATCCAGGTAGGTGATACACAGTGGTTGTGGTTGAAGTGGCTCCCCATTGCTTCTGTAAAGCACTTTGGGTGTCTTTAAAAGGACTACATAAATGTTGCATTCATTTGATAAAAGTGCTTTTGACCTTGGTAACAATTTGTTGTTCATAAATTTGGACTGCACAAAAACATGGGCAATGTAAAGCAGTAAAGTTGTTCCATTGTCATGAGAAAAACAAAAGGAGTGGTATGAGTGTTATTTAAGCATAGATGCACCTAGACAAACATAACACACAAATACGTGTGCGGTTTCACTTTCTGAATGAACGTGTCCGCTGTGCACTTAAGCTTGGCTGACTTCAGATAAATATCTATTTTAAATGACCACATAAACATATATTTATATTAATAATAACATGGCTTTGTGGAACGGCTGCTTTAACAGCGACAACAGTGCTCCATAACTTTGGAAAAATTGCTGTAAGTGTCGTACAATTTTTCTTCGATTTGCCAATTAAAAAAAATATTGCATTTAAAATTTGTTTAGTTGATACGTGCATGTTTCTCGTTAGTGTCTCAGTCCAGTGCCAGTGTTGTGTCACTACATATAATTTATATTTGTCTTTATTGTCACATACATTTACGTCCTGAACTCAATACAAAGGGACTTTCACTCTTGTGCGTGTTTGGTTGCAGCAATTACGAAAAATACAATTTTGAATGGCCTCCAATGATCATAAATAGGATTTAGAAAATGACTGTAATATGTTAGCAGTTAGCATCCACACTCTGTGCTCCTCTCATCCCTCTCTACTGTCACTGAAAGCCTTGGCTTGTGTTCTGGGTGCAAAATCACAGCAATAATCCGGCGCTATCAGGCGATGAGATGAGCTTTACAGCCCCACCTTTAAACTCTGTAAATCTGTTTCTCTCCACTTTCAATGCACGAGGGATGTTGATGTAGTTTGTTATGCTAATCTGATGATGTCTCAGTGTGTGTGTGTGTGTGTGCCTGGGTGTATATGTGAGTTATCTGTATATTACATTAAGGGGATCAAATGTCCCCACAATGTGATCAAAACCGGTTTTTGACGTCGTTGAAACTTCATTTTATAAAAATCTGTGACTGCAATCAAAAAACTAAAAATACCAAAAGTCTTGTACTTAGTTTGGTAACTTATGGTTAAGGTTAGGGCTGTGTGGGGGTTAGGGTTGTCATTGTTGAAATTAGGGTTTTTCCCATAGAAATGAATGGATGGTCCCCAGAAAGATATGAATACAAACATATATGTGTGTGTGTGTATGTCTGAGAGAGCGATATATAGTGCTTCTCTTCATACTTTAATCATATATCCAGATTCTAACACAGTTGTTCTCAAACTGCCCTGCTTGTTGTCCAGCTATCCCTGCCCCACACACAAGTCCCAGCTGTCTTTCAGCTTCTGATCGACTGAACACACCTGATCCATGTAATCAGCAGTGTGTAGGGCAGGGATAGCTGGTCAACAAGCAGGGCAGTGGGGCCTGAGGACCGAGTTTGAGAAGCTCTGTTCTAACAAAACAGCAAGACATATTGTTTCACCAGGTGATGTGCAGATGGGGAAAATAGTTTGTGAGCAACACATCCTGGGAAGCGAATCCATATCATCCCATCATTTTGTTTAGCATCGTGACGCTTTGATAACAGTCAAATCACAATGAACATTATGGTGTGAGATCCACTACTGGGTTCTCCTGTGGTAGGCTGCTAACTCGCCGGATCTTGTCAGGTCACTTGAAAGGTGGTGCTGCCTGTTGAGTGAGAGAGTCTGTTCACTGCTGGGCAAAATGGAGCCTAAGCCACTGGTGAGTGATGGACGGAAGAGAATTCAGCTCAGTTGTGTCGCTTAGACTGGGATGTATTCTGAGGGAGATGTTTGCCAAATTCTGTAAGCAGGGTAAGCTAACCTGACCCTCAGAGCCTCAAATCGGAAAGGGTGCGTACGACTGCCGCAGAGCTCACTGGCTGTATCAACTTCGGCGTAATGAAAAACGGATACATTCAAGATCTAAAGATACATAAACAAAAAGAGGAACCATTTGTATATAATTCTGAAAGGCATTCAAAATGTAAGATCTGTATCTTGTGTTTTCGGCTGAATATGACAGATCGTGTTCCTAAAAATCCACGTCTAAGGTGAAAATGAATTTGGTGGGAAAAGTATTTTACCAGAACCAGATATATTGATGGGAGAACTTTATCTGGCATTTAAGCAATATTTATCTTGTTCAACACGTAAAACACTGGGGGCTGTCTAAGTGGCCCTTTGTGCGGTGCGTACGGGCTGCTGTAAATCTGGGCTACAGTAAGGCGTCTCCGGACTCTGGAGGGTAGAACCTCTAAACAGACATGACAAGCATTCATGCCAAATCATCCCCATGCCCCCCCCCACTCCCTTTCATCTGCCTGGGTCCCTGTTTGTCTTTGCTTTTCCAGACAGAAGTGCAGCTAAGGACTGTGTACAAACACTGACAAGGGGAGTGGGGGTGGAGTGAAGTAAGCCTGCAATAAAAAGGCTATGAAGAAGCACCAAGCCCTGAGATATGCAGAAGGACCCACAGCTGACTCACGTTACGTTTAAAGGAAATTTATGGCGCTGTTATGCTAAAGGGTTGCCACAAAAAGTCCACCGTCCTTAAATCTCCTGTGAAATGTGCATCGCTGTATCTGTAAATGATCAAAGCTGGTTTATTTTAATATTGTTCAGAAGAAGCAACGGACTAAAAGTCAAACCAATACCAAGAACGTCGTTTGACGAACTACGTAGCCATTAACAAACAATTATGTTCTGCTGGAGTAAGCTGATTATACGCATTCAGGGTAACCAGTCCCATGAAATGTGAAGGCGCTACCTTCAGAGACATCCAGGCTGTGATACATCTCACTGTGTTTCCCCAAGACCCCTGGCTTGATGAAATTTAAATCCCACAGAAGACGATCTCATGGCGAAACACAAAGGATATACTTTATTCACTGTTTAATGTACATTAACCTGCATGCAACAAATAAACATCCTTTTGATCTTCTCCTGCTCGTCAGACATTACAATCAACTATGATGTCTTTGGCCGTTTTATTTACCAGCTTTACCTAAAACTCAATTGCATGTAACATGAACATCATATGTTTATGAAACTGTGAATAGTTTATGCAAGACAGGGTATTCTTCTGTCTTTTAAGGCTTAACTCAGAGCTTGGCTTTTAATTGTAATCCCACATAGCAAAACACAAGCTAGAGTATGTGAAATATGTCACACACTTCCAGTAATTTTGCTGGAACTAATTACAGCAGCACCTTAACAGACCATTTCCCGATATAATGCTACTCACAACATATCATAAAAGGTCATGGAAAGATAAGAAGTCCTTATGGTCACTGTAGCGAGCAGTGAAATCTCATGAAATGCATTTGTTTCCACTTGGTTCCAAATCAAGGACCTTGTGGGTGTGAGGTGGACATGGTAACCACTAGATTATGCGAACCAAAGACGGAAAAGGATAGTAACCCATTACAGCTCTCAAAGTACAACTGTCTCAACACAGTTCTCACTGAACTCTACGCTGTGGAGTCTGCAGCAATAGTTATCAAGCAAAAACAAACAAACACGCTTTATTTGCCGTTTCTACAAGTACAGGAATGCTTCTTTTTGCCAAGTCCATTTTGCTTTCCATAGTTTGGGGGTAACAACAGAGGGTGAGCCAGCGTGCAGCACCCTTGGAACTGGGGGTTAAGGGCCTTGCTGAAGGGCCTATGGACATGTGACTGTTCTGCAGAGACCAGAGCTCAGGCCAGCTGTCTTCTCATCAGAGGCACTATAAGACCTATAGATTGCTGAGCCACTTAACAACCTCGAGGCCCACTAGTTCCAGAATATGCGTATAAAGTAAAATAAAAATCTAAAAGTATCCTATTTTGGCTAGAAGGGTTAAAAAAGATAAAACGAATAAAATAAAAATAACGTAGACCATTGTATAAATGTATAAACCTAACATTGAGGGCTTCACGGGGCTGGTGGTCGATAATTTGTGGGTCGTGGGCAGATAACATTGAGAAGCTTTGCTCTAGGGTACTGAGCAGTGTTTGGATGGTTCCCCGAAAAGTGGGGGGGGAGACGGGGAGGATGTGGGGGCAGAGGCCGGTGTGGCGGTCTGTCAGGGGGGTCTAGCATAATGCTCGTCACAGCCCCCTCACCCAGGACTCTGAGCCGAAGCGGTCACACTACGCCAGTCGTAGCTTTGTGTCAGAACCCCCCCCCGCACCCCCCCGCCGTGACATGCAGGCTAAAACAATGAGTCTTTTCAGATGATAAGATTAAAAAAAGAAAAAGACAGTCCCTGAAAGTAGGATTCCTGTCTGATGACATAGGAAGGAGACGCTTGTTACCCATGGAGTTTGACAATGTTGACAGAGTTTCTGGGCTGCATGAATCAGTCTGTAAACAACCATGAATCAGTCTTGAAGAAACAATTTTTATGATAGAAATTTTAACGAGGCTAATGTGGGAGTGAAACAAATCCTTAAAAATACAATAATGGCATTAAATGGAAATGTTTAGTAAATTTTACACCAAAATGTCACACATACATTATACTATCAATAAATAAAGATGTTTCCAAATACTTGATGACAAATGATATTCATATAATATTGTATTTAAAATATTATACTGTATAACAATGTTTTGATCACAAGGAATAGAAATATACTAGTCTGCTGAACGAAAACAACTTCAATGCATATTTACACTAAATATCTTCTTTTGCCTTATTCTCAAACTGATGTTTGCCTCAAAATAAAAATGCAAATTAGCCGAATTCCTGCATGCTAAAAAAGCTGTTTGTCCTGTGAAAATGTAAAAATGACGAAGCTAAAATGGGAAGATTGATCCTCCTTTTGTTTTGTTAAAATAAATAATCTGAAGAGGGTGTGAAATCCAGTTATGTAGAAGAATCTGGAATCTATTATCTAGTCTCTTGTATATTCACTGACATATTTAACTTCCATCTATCCATTTTCCATACCTATGCAGTGCCATGAGGGTTCGGATCCCATCCCAGAAGCAGGGAAGCATATTTAACTTATTTCTGTTCATTTGTGCTCTAAATCCCTTTTTCTGCATTTAAAAGCTGGTAGCTTGTTGACTTTGGCCTGAGTAATGATGCTATTTTCAAACAGCAATAAAAATGTGGACATTTAATTTGTTACATTTCTTCTTAGCTGTGGCTCATCAGTTTTATCTGCATGATTAAATAACTCACCAAAAAAGTCCATCGCAAAAATCCAAATAAAATAATCAAATGCATATTTTTATTAATACGACATTATGGGGAATCCAGTGTGATTTAGTAGGTTTATTTTAAAAATGTCTGAACAGAAACTGAACGATAGCTGCAGCCCAAAACCTAAGAGGAAGAAAAAAGTACAGCAAACTAAGACCCCCAACAGAATTCGGCTATAACATTAAAACCCCCCCCCCCAGCCCGCCTACAAGTCAATGAGCATGAATCTTACTGAAGGTTGTTTTTTACCTGCTCACTAACTAAAACGATCATGACACCAGAGATGAATAGTGAAAAACAGAAGAACATTAAAGCTGATAGATGTTCCTCAGGGCGTGGGGGGGTGGGGGGGGGGGGGCTGGAGGATTTGTTCTGGTCGGCATAGGAGGTCACTGTGATAGTGTTTGGGAAAGATTATCTGGAGATGTACGAATAGGTAGATAAAAGACAAGGCCACGTTCATCTTAACGGTGATGTAAAGAAAGGCCATTTATGCTGACAGCAGCTCTTAATTTCTGGTGACGGAGAACAGAGAGAGTCGACTTTGCCCTCGGGTTAAATCTACATGGCAATGGGAATTCAAACTGCCATCACTTATTCCATTAGTAAATATGGAGTAAGTATTCTGTCAGGGTTATATACTCGCAGTATTATATTACACAATCTGCAGTGTTAACCAAAAACAATTAAAAGAATGGATATGCTTAAGGGCACGTGGAAACTTAAATTTATTACAGGAAGTGCTCAATTCATTCGGCACAGATTACGGGGCACTCAGGGCTACAAGCTGCCCAGGTCAGAATATACGCCAAATGCACTTAACAAAATACAAACTGTAATTGCAATTAAAAACAAATAAATCCTGCCAGGATGGTGAAAGCAAAGGTCATTAATTAAAGAGAGAACATGCCAGATATTGCTTTTACAAGGATAGTGGAAAAACCCAGATGATTTAAAAAGGAGCCAGTCCATTCATTTGGGTCTCCAAGCCGCGGTGCAGAGCAGCAAAGGCGTTTGTTAAACATCACGGCCGCAGGGCAGCTAACGTTCCGCAGACCTGATAAAACAACACCACCGAACGCACTGAGCCACGGTCCTCCTGCATTATCGAGGGTGAAGGTGCCAGCAACGACTGGCGTCTTCATTAGCGCCAGCAAAGTGTAAAATACTGATTTGCCACCCTCTGCACTTCAGAGCTGGAGTTCCAAATCATGGCATTTATGGTACCAGCATGGTAGAAAATCTATGACTATGCAAATACAATTGTAATTCCAATCAGTAATTACCAAAGAAATTCATAATTACACTGTTGATTTAACTACAATGATGATAATGATTAATTGGTAATTACTGATTGGAATTACAATTGCATCCGCATTATCATAGATTTTCTACCACACCAGACATGGAATGTTTACATTTCTGTGCCTAATACTGAATATCGTGATCTTCCATTTTTTTTAAATAAAATTTTGAGACAGGAAAGCAGAGATTTTCAGTAAATTGCGCATGTACGAGCTCTGAATGGTCCATTTGTTAGCTTTGGCCCACTTCATCAGCAAAAATAAACTTTGGTACAAAGGAAGTTGCCCTTAAAATAGCCTACTGTGCTCACTGTGTGTCCTTTCAATATCACTTAAAGCGGGTTTTGCAGTTCTGCTTAGAGAAAAACAAGATCCTCAAGGTTATTCAGCACCAAGAGCAACACAGTACGATAGGCAGCATAAAGTACATGCATGCAGACACGCATGTTTGAGTAGACATCAGGTTCTTTCCAAACAAATCTGGATGTTTCCACGTATGATATACTTTTTAGAATAATATCTCCTTTATGGGATACTGCTGTAACCTCCATACCACATCCCGCAAAGTAGCCATGGATAGAAATGAAAAATGATTGCCAATCAGTCACCTCAGCATCAGGTCCAGTAACTGAGAACTTCCAAAATTGTAATGGTCAGATTTTTCGGAACAATATGCAAGATCCAACCCACAAATGGTTTTAACTGTTAGCCAAGCAATCAAACGTAAAGACAATCGTGAGTCTCGCTAGCAGAAACAAAATCTCTCACGGAATCCCACCAGAGACAGGAGGGAATGGAACATTGAACCTATGACAAGCGAAAACATCCACATTTTGTACGTAATGAACACCTTTGGATAAATGAACCTTGAACCTTATCTTTCCACGATCAAAATTCATCCAAAATTCACGAGGCCATCCTTCAGAAGGTCCTTAATATACCTAATGTTAAGAAAATTGGTTGGAGTGAGAGGTTTGTGATTCAGTGACGCATTTGCTAAAGTGGTAATAAATTATCTGACCTGATCTTGTCCGACGTCCCCTCTTACGTGCCCAGCTGCACGAGGGGCGGGGGGAGGTGCTGGGGGTGGGTAATCACTCCAAAAACAGAAGCCGGCTTTGATTGAGTTGGAATGTTATCAACCTTCGCTTTTCCTTTGCTGTGAGGAATTTCACAGGCTGCGTGATTAGTGCCTCTGTCATTGCTGGCCAGTTCGCCCCCCATGTGTGGGGCGAACCCTCCATGAGGTGTACAGCAAGCCCCTGAGGTCACGGAGGTCACTCTGGGCACTTTAAGCCAGAAGGCCCAGCACACGTGCCTGATCGCCGCAGAATAGACCATGTTAGCTTTGATCAGGGAGCCAGGACTGTCCTGCTAATTTTTATACATGCATTCAACTAATCAATGCTCAATTTAGAAAAAATTTAAACGCTAACAGATCAAAAGTGAAGTCTATCAATTATTCTGTTCTCCATCTTAATTTATTGTGAAATATTTAAATATAATTATTTATTGTGTAACTGTGTTTAATCTTCCTCCAACAGAAAACTAAAGTTAAAAAATTTTATTTTTTAATATCATTTACCATACTATGTAAATCTTAAAGAAACCAAACCTGTATATGTATATTATATACATAATATATCTGTATATGTAATTATTTAGAATCTTTTTGTTTATAATTTAAAGTAGTTGGATCATGTACAAATACGTAATTTTAATGTTTAGTGTTAAACATATTCACAATTTATTGTAAAATATTCCTTGCTAATTGCTTTATGCTAATGAACAATATGAAAAAGATTTGTGAATGAGTTTTATTTCTTTTCTGTGAAAACTGGATAGCTCACATTACTTACAAATTACTCGTTAAATTTAAATTTAATTACAGATTGAAAATGATTGACATGTACCTTGTCAGTATGGATATTGCTCATAGTAATTCAGCATGGATATTCATGATCAACGGTTTTCGTTCAATAGTGTCTGTACAGAAAGCACAATGAGAAAATGATTTGTTGTAGAATATCTTCATTTTGAGCATATCTGGACTAACCCTTGACTGACCACTTGTACACTTCTCACAAACATTTGTAATTTCCAGTTTTAATCTAGAAGCACCAGGGGGATCCTGCCTGACTGACATTTTATTGGCCAGTTATGATGAGGGATAGATCCGTGCCAAAAACGTCGCCGTACTTATTCCGAAAAGTTATGGAAAACTGCTGACAATGTAATTTACTTCTTGATATTTGAAACTCACTGAGCTTACTAGACCTTTTATACATTTAGAAAGTACTGTACTGTCACAACCATCTTTAACTTTTTCAAAATATGATGCACAGTTTCATAGTATTTTTGCTCAGAAACAGCACGACTGTTTCCCAAAGATCTTACATTCTTGGGCTTCCAGGTCCATATTTATAGAACGAAATAATATTCATAAGACCCCAATTGGACACGCACAACTGAATCGCCAGAGTCCTGCTTCTAGGAGCAATAACTGGAAGCCCAAACAAAGACGAGCGCTTTCGTTTTCATTACGGAATACACTGGAAGCTTCCGGCCATTGGCTGCGAGAATTGAGTGCCAACATGCTTCGCCTACCTTCTGAAGCCACTGTGTGTAGTTCTCCATGACATGCTCTAGCTGCTGGATCTTCTGGCTGGAGAAGTCTTGCTCCAGTAGGGGCGCATCCCTCTGCAGGGCGTTGGTGTTGTACTGGCCCCCAGCTTGGCTGTCCTGACAGGCAACACCTGCATCGTTCTCGGGCAGGATGAAGGTGTAAGTGCACTGGCCGTGCTGGATGCGGCCGACCTTCCGGCTGGTGTCCCCAGGGCCGCCGCCGGTGTCGCTGGCACTAGAATCCGTGCTACGTCGCTGCTCCACCACATTGCATCCCCCGGCTGCCAGCAGGGTGGCCAATGACAGCAGAGGACAGGCAAACTTGTCCCACAGCATTGTGGCAACGGAGAGGGGGGCAGATTCAAAAGAAGGTCCTCCTTGGTACCTCTGTCCAGCAGAACTTTCTCGTTCCTGGCTTTGAGGACTTCCTCCGGATGTATTGAAGCCTTCGGGGTGGAATCAAATCGTGGTGAGGAAGGCTGGCAGTCAAGGGCATCTACTGTCCATCCTGCTGGACGACATGGAGGCGTAAGTCCAGCTGAGAGTTGTAGACCACGGAAAGCGTCATGAAGAAGCTGGGGATCATCACTACATCGGCAGCGACCTGCTCTCTAATCTGCCTAACCTGATAGAATCTGATTCTTTTGCTGAGATTTTCCTGTAGCCTGTTCAGCAGTAGGCAACACACCGGCATGCAGACTGTACTGTGCGCTAGAGTGTAGCAATGTGGACCTAAATGTGCGTGTATGGTGTACCAGTGTGCATTGGCCTACTGCCGGGTCCTCAAGGTCCCCGTTGTGTCTCTGAAAGGGACTCTAATGTTGCAGCACTGGGCTGCAAGCAGACTGTGTGCCTTCCCCACACAGAGCCGGGAGAGGAATGTGAGCGAGTCAGACTATGTGTGCGTGAGTGAGTGAGAGTGTGTGTGTGTGTGTGGGGGGGGGGGGGGGGGGGGGGGCATGCCCCCTGTACTGAGGATGTGTATTCAGACTCTGTAGAGGATCGTCTTACAAACTGCCTGACCTTAAGCTTGTGTGGTAGTCCTGCCCCTGTGCATTGCGTCTGTTCAAGCAGCCCCATGCATACAATCTATGCTGCACATCACAGCCTATGCTGCACATCGCAGCCTATGCTGCACATCGCCAACTCAGCTCTGCCCAACTGCTAATATTGCCTATAAGCTTAAAGGTCCATGTTGCGCCCACAACTCATTAAGATCAGTATTGATCCAGTCTCAAGTACTGATCCAGCATGCGCAATAGTTTTGGGCCAAAATACTGTCCTTTTAAACATCATTAACTGACTTGTTGCTTCAGGAGCTGCTGAGAGGAAAAAGGCTTTTGGAGTCTTTGTCTAGCCTTCACAAAAGAGGAAAAACAAAACAAACCCATATATAACGAAATGAAGACAAACTCCATACTCAGCTGTAAATGGAAGTTCATGATATATAGTCTATGGTGGATGGGAGGCTGCAGGTTCAGGTCCCACAGAGGGAGATTCCTAACACTTGTATTTTATTGAAACCTTAGTCAGAATTAAGCCCGAAATGACAGGGGACAAATTAATCCGCTTATGAAGCTCACAAAAGCACACAGTTCTGGGAAATCAGGTCCTGACTGACGTTTTCCTTTGATGTCCAAATAGATGTGAGGCCCATGGATGGATATGTAAGCAGCTGTAAGACCCCAGATGGACTCATGTACAAGCTGTCTTTATTTACAGTATCTTAATTTAGTTGTGTAATTTTAGATCAGTTCTCTCATAGGAATGTAAACGTCTAACTCATTGAGAAAACAACCCGGTGATTCAAGTAATGGAAGATCTACAATCTTTAACTCTTGGTGTCCCACCTGGTTTCGCCCAGGATGGACCAGTGTCACCGCTATTGTCCCTCTGAGAAAGAAGCAAATGCACATACGAGGTTGCCCACAAACTCAGAAATTTTTAACCACACGTGAATCTTAAGAATGCTACTCGTCTATTGGCTGTGATTCAAAGGGAACTCAATAAAAATAACTTTAAAAACATTCAATGACGGCTATCCAAAATCTCGGCATAAACAAGCAATGAAAATTATTCATTAAGATTTCCTGATCTGTTGCCCAACCCATTGGATAAATTCAAGTACTTTTTTGAAGCTTTAAAAAGTGAATTTTTTTTTAAAAAAGAATGTGGGACTTATGACACCAAAGTCTATTATCAAGAGCAACTGATATCCCCCAGTGAATCTTGTGAATGAATTTAACGGCGGTACAAGGGTCAACTCCCTTCCACAGCGCCGAGGATCTCCTTTGCAGGCGATGGCAAAGTTCAGGTCAAGTTTACTGAAAGGCGAGAGTATCCTTGTCCATCAAGTGACACCCGCTCTCTTTTTTTCCTCTTAAGACTCAGGCACGTTTTTCAAGCGTCGTCTGGTTTCCCGGCGACCAGATGTGGTGGCATCGTGAAAGGAATGTGAAACACTAGGACTCGGCATGTGCGAAGATCCAGGGCTTTCGGCCCCATTAGACTACACTGAATCCCTCGAAATACAATATATGACTATTGTGAACTTAGCACCCCGTGACACTGGCAAAAAAAGACAAGGGTTTGAAGTCACAGCCGTGCTACACGGCTCTTCTGGATAAAGTTCAGGGCTTTTAGCCGGGCTCTTGACATCGTGTTTGTTTTCAAAGCCTGCTGCTTTACAGGCTGAAGGAGCGATTTCGAAAGACTCCGGCTGTCCTGGTGGGCACACCTGCTAAGGGCGCATGTTTTGGGGGCGTGAGGGCAGTGCCCTGCTCCACACAGCAATCGCAGGCACGGTCTGCTACCATGATCACTGTATCCCCAGCTAATTATTTTCATTATTATACCCTGTGATTGACTAGCTTTTTTGTTCAGGGTGTTTGCCAGCCTTATGTCCTTCACTGCCTGGGATACGCTCCCCAAACTTTAGCCAATGTTATGTGAAAGTCTTCTCAAAGTTGGCCGAGAACGTTACTTACTGTAACGTCAATGAGACGTTATTTCTACGTTTTACGTTTTAATAAAGGTTCTGTTAACATCAGCACGATAAAATTTATACCTGAACCTCATTTTAGCACAATTACTGTTGAAAAATATGACTTTGTAATAAAATGTTATTTTATAAAAGTGCTGTAGGTGAATGCTGAAAACACAGCATCCGGCCTCAAACCCTTGACCTTTGAGGTGTAAAGCAATGATGTTACCTGCTGTCCTACCAAGCCCTTCATTGGTTTATATACATTATTACTTTTAGTTGTAGTGGTGGGGTAATGTTCTGGGAAGATCACTTCCCACTTCGAATGGTTCCTTACCTTAATTGTAACATTCGCAAAACATTCATAGAATAACTCTGGTAGCAACAAAAACGTACAAACAAATAGCAGCAATACATTCTGTATTCATGTAATTGTTGAGTTAAACATCGGTATAAAAGACTAAAAACCTCAGACACCAGCTTTGGTTTGCATCTAGCTTTGTATGATGTAATTAAGGACAGTATGTCAGTATTGGTAGTAAAACAATACTAACAGTAAAACAATACTAACAATACTGCTGAGTCAGGGGCAGGGTGACTACAGGTGGTTTGGGTTCATTTTCTTAATATAAATCATTAGTATCCCCCTGAATATCTACAGTATGGTAATGAAACTGTCCACACATCTGGTTAAACCACTAGATTTCCTTCTGGACAAGGCACTTAATTTAGAGCAGGTTCCACGCTTCGTTTTCCAGGGAGTATTTAATTAAAAGCAGTGGTTATCTCAGAGCTGCACGCCGGGGAACGTCCGCGTACTTCTTGGCAAACGCAGCATCCCCACGATCCAAGATGCATGTGAACATGAAAGTGATGCAGATACGCAGCCAGAGATCACGCCGATAAGTAAGGCCATGTTTCTGAATAACATCCCGCGCCGTTTCGCTGGTATGGTACTTCAATGTCAGACGCTCCCATATGTAAGGATTTATACAGCTTTCTACTTGAAGGCAAAGTCTGATAACAGAAGCACAGGCAAAGTGGTGAAAGTGTGTGAACCCCTTAGAATGAGCTGGGTACTTGCTTGTAAAATGTGCTCTAATGTTCATCTAAGTCCTAACGATACATAAAGCAAGTAAGATAACACATACGCTACCAGTCAATGGTTTCTGCACACGGTGAGATTTTCTACATTTGCATGTTCCTTACTTAAAAGTTACTAAAAATACACTCAATATTCTTTGCTAACACATAAATGTACACGATGTTCACCATTTGAGTACCTTTATTAGCAAGAAAACGTCTTATCTATGATTCCTCAAAGTAAAGTAAAGTTAAAGGACAGCTTAGAATTTGACTATACCATCACCACGCAACCAGTTAATAGGATGTCAGACATGCCCTGTTACTTACACTTAGCATGTCATAAAAGAAACTTGTACTATTGTTTGTTGTTATATTTTCATTTGTAGTTGCGGACTCAACTGTCCAATGCTTAACAAGAATTTTAAAAACCTGTAGTTTTTGCAAAAAATGGAAAAGTGGTAAAATGCTGTGGTGTGCAAAATCGTTTGAGTGGTACTGTAGTGTACAAACACGTTGACCCAACATGGCTCTCTTGGAAAGGATACGTGAACCTTTAGCGGTAGTGTCACCCACTTCAGCAGCAATAATTTTCAGTTTCAAACTCATTAATCCTGCATTGGGATTAATTTCAGGATGAGGTTTTTACACTGGAATGCACTGTTTTGTTTTCACTAAACATAACATTTCTCTTTCGTGCCAAAGAAACTCATCCCATCCATGCATCTGGATCATCCAGGTGTCCGTCCACAAGCTGAAGGCGTGGAGCAATGTTCTTTTTGGAGAGCGACCTTTCTCAAAAGCATATCCCGCTTGTTTATGGTTGACATGTAAATGTCAACCAAAGCAAGAGAGGTTCTATATGGTGGTAGCTTGGTTGTAACATCGGAGTTTTACATCTTGGATTCATTTTTGCCGGGCAGCCAACAAACCGCCAATAATGACCCTGATTTCTGTGTTTGCACATGTGACTACCGGTCTACAGAATGATGGTGGCCACAGTATTTATAGATAATTTTGTTAACTTTCCAGGTTCATAAGCGTCAACAACTCTTACATTCGAAACATGTTTCATTGCCAGAAATGTGTCATGAAGCGCAAACTACCCAGCAGATCAGTGTCACTCGATCTCACACTCCTCTTATTGTTGGAAATATCTGACCTTTTAATAGGGCGACTGGCCCTGAGGGTTTTTGTCATACCAAGCCCTTCATTAACTGAAAAACTCCTTCCATGCTAAATATATCATTAAATAACTGGATTACCACACTTTCTTGTCAATATCTTACTATACGTGTCTTCCTGACGTATTTATAATTTCTATCTAGCATGCACTTGTATTTTTCAAATCATCTTAATGCATAAAGGATGACTATTCTCTGGTGGTCTGCTTTGGTGGTGGTGGTGGGGGGGGGGGGGGCAAGTGGATGTCAGATGTGTGAGGTTCAGCTGCTTCTCCCGAACAATAGACTCCCAGTTCTTCACTGGTATAGTTCCCTCAGCCTTGTAAACCGCCTTATCAGCTCTATTCTTATACTCCTGACCAGAACTGGCTCTGCCTTTTCTCCACAGACAGCAGGGGGAATTGCTCCTGAGTGGACTGTTTACAGGAGTTCCGGCACCGTGCCCCCCCCCCCCATCCGGAACGTCTCCCACGTCTGCAGGCGCACCTTAACCTCCGAGCAGCATCAGCTAATGGCGTGGGCTCGGCTTACTTCCCAGTCCGAAAAGACACCAAAATTCCCCTTTCCCACAATTCATCAGTGCAATGGCCATTTCCCATCATTCCGTTTTCTGAGCTTTCGGTATTGTGTTCCAGTGAACCTTTCTTTAACATGGAGAGATTAATATGGAGGATTTTGTTTTTTGGCTCATTCCAGCAAGAATAGGGTAATACAAGTTCTGTCTTAATCACTATGCTCTAACGGCTTCATTGTCCACATGCAGTTGTAGGATGATTCAATATGTATTGATGGGCAGGGAAGAACTTGCACGAGATGTCCAAGTATATGTGTATATTTTTGTTGCCATCAAGGTCACAATAACTATGGGCAAACCATACAGACATCATCCCCCCAGAATGTCTCCCAATGAATTCCCAGTGGCTTGATCATTGTTGTGATATTTGCATCTATCCACCCAGTTGCGGCTTGTCTTCCTTCAACCTTCTACCTTAAAATCTTTTGAGCATTATGTGTATGGGATCGTCTCACGATATGCTCAGGACAGCACAACTTCCCTGTCTCCCTGTCTTATGTCCTGGGTTTCTTAAGCTGGGCTCCAGGTTCAATACAATTCCAGGCAGACGTGGAATACGAATATATGTATAAACCCCGTACCAGGCTTAATTGTGAACTGGGGAACATTGGAAATGCTAAAACCTGTTGAGGTAAACTGATATTAATGCAACCTAAAGCCCATTCGGCACCCGTCCTTTGTTACACTCTGTTAAAGTAATCACTTTTTTTTTCAGACCAAACAGTTCATTGCAGCTCACAGCATCAAAGCTGGCCGGCACAGACAAAAACATAGTGGAGATGAAAATCGAATCACTTGGCCGACGGTGCGCGGGTGCACAAAATACATCATCCTGTGCTTGCTGTAGAATGCATTACTGTGAAAGCTTTGGACGCTGAGGGTAATAACACAAGAAATATATTGGCTACAATGAAAACATTGCTTTGACCTACCTCAGGCCACCAGTTATGTACAAACACTAAAATGTAATAAAAGTTATTGTTTCAAGCAGGTATCATGTAGTGTAACAAGGGCCGTGTATCACTAAAAAGATTTCAATGCCAGTACCGGTATCAATACCGTAACTTACACAACCGTTTCTAAATAATATACCGATTTTATAAAATTCAAAAAGGAAACTGCATGACAGATCATAGTGCAAATATTTATTTTTATTTTTCAGCTCCTTGGTATTTTTACACACGCAGAGCATGTTCATAACATAAAAAAATGTAACTTAAATTCAGGGGTGTACAAATCATGAATGCATATGGTCCTGTAGTCCACTGGGTTAAAAAAAATCAATAGAATTATCAAAAAACAAATAGAGGAGTTGAGCAGAAACATCAATTCTAATGAAAGAAAGCAGTAATACTGTTATGAATTATAGGTCCTTCACCCTCCCTAGTCACAAATGCAAAGAATGGATTATATATATATATATATATATATATATATATATATATATATATATATACATATATAACTTTGTCACAAGTTACATTAATAAGCTCTTCGATGATTAATAGGCTGCATGTCATATGCATCAGTTGCATGGGAGTAGAAAAATAGTTTTACAAGTTTTTGGTCACGGTTATTTTTTTTAAATATATCTTTATTCTAATATCTTTAATGTTACTCTTTTGTGGGAATTTTACACAAAAATGTTCTGAGAGCAGAAAGAAAAATAATTGGTCCAGAGAGATAACCAATCAGATTGTAGAGGAGGTGGGTCCCAGCAACTAGAGGAGGCGGGGCCAAGACATTTGTTTGGAGGGTCCAGCTTCCTCTAGTTGCTTTAACCCACCTCCTCTACAGTCTGCGTTCTTTCAGGCATTACCTCATTTATCAATACCTAAATTCTTCCACTAATCAATTGGCACTTACGATAAAGGCTCTGCTGAGGCCTAGAGAGCGGGAGACGTTGGGTAATACAGCGTACATCATACCCAGACCATGATGCCTGATAAATGCAGCTGTGCATTATGGGTACCGGGGGTCTGCATGAGTCCGAATGATGATGTAAATGGCCGCATCAGGCCTGTTCCTGGAAGAGCTAGTGATAGTGTCATGGAGCCTTGATCTGAATCTGCTCCAGCAAGCATTTCGTTTTGTGTGCCTTGGAGCAGCTGGTTGGTTAACTGGACCATGTTCTCCATCTGTATGGATTCTCCCAGTAATACGGTCACATTCAGCTGTACCGTGTCCCCCAAGTTCCAGTAACATCAGCAGCACTGTCATGTCCACCGGACCATGTTCTCCATCTCCAGTAACGTCAGCAGACACCAGAATGCGTTTTGACCGTCAGCATTCCGGTACTTATTTGAAAGGTCCTGGCAGCTCTCTTGTAAAAAAAAAAAAAATAAAAAAAATAAATAAAACAATAACACTAAATTTAAAAATAGGTACATATTTTAAATTAAAGACCAAATTTCACACAATTTTGCATCCTTTATTAGTTTAGATTTATTCTTAAAAATTCATGGCATGTGTCCAGAACCCTGTTTTATACGCATTCTGGGACCTGAGTACGCCACGGAACCCCTCCACTCTGACATGCCCTTCGCCTTCCAGCACCTTCTAATTTACAAATCGAGCACTGGTCACATCCACCTGGGCTATGGTCTCCGTCTCGGGTAGCATCAGCTGCATGGTCACATCCACCTGGACTATGGTCTCCGTCTCGGGTAGCATCAGCTACATGGTCACATCCACCTGGACTATGGTCTCCGTCTCGGGTAGCATCAGCTACATGGTCACATCCACCTGGACTATGGTCTCCGTCTCGGGTAGCATCAGCTGCATGGTCACATCCACCTGGACTATGGTCTCCGTCTCGGGTAGCATCAGCTGCATGGTCACATCCACCTGGACTATGGTCTCCGTCTCGGGTAGCATCAGCTGCATGGTCACGTCTGCCTGGACCAGTTATCACCCGGCTGTCCTCACTTCGTTGTTGACGCACTGAGTTGTTCCGAGAGCGTGAGCTCATATACTATGAAATAGGCCCCCTGCTGCTTTCTGAATTTGACACTATTTATTCATATTGTTCCACACAACAGTCAAAAGTACATTGCCATAGTCGTGCTAATGCAATTTTGCCTCGTGCGGGACTGGAATTCCGATTGTCAAGACAATAATTTTTAAAAAGCCCATGGATTGATCCCAAACACTGAAAGCAGCCATGTCCCTGGGGACAAAGGGCCCTCTTTCATTATTCCAGACATTTATGGTGCTCCGATGTGGGAATGAAAACAAAATTGAACCCAAATGTAGCAGAGAGAGGTGCTATTGCTCCCAAAACTCTCTCTTTTTATCCTTTAAATATGGGAATCAATATAAAAGGCCCCATTACGTCAGTGTTGGCTACGTCTGCCTGCTGTTAATGGCACCAAGGTCAGAAAATTGACTGATGGGTTTTAGCAACCACTTAAAACTTAATCAGAGAGAAGACCATTACTCCCCATTAAAATATGAATAAAGTATAACGTGTAAGAAATGAAGCAAAAAGCCTGGTTGATGCTCGTAATGCAAGTGCTATTGTTCAGAAGTCAGTACAACCATAGTGGTGCTGATAGTAAAATCTCAACACAGTTTTACATCTAATTTGTGAAATTTCAATGAGGTCACATTTTACTTGAGAGAACATGAGTACTGTTGCTGACCATGTCCATCCCTTTATGACCACAGTGTAACCCTAACCCTAACCCTAACCCTAACCCATCTTCTGATGGCTACTTCCAGCAGGATAATGCACCATGTCATAAAGCTCAAATCATCTCAGACTGGTTTCTTGAACATGACAATGAGTTCACTGTACTCAAATGGCCTCCACAGTCACCAGATCTCAATCCAATAGATCACCTTAGGGATGTGGTGGAACGGGAGATTCGCATCATGGATGTGCAGCCGACAAATCTGCAGCAACTGCGTGATGCTATCAAGTCAATATGGACCAATATCTCTGAGGAATGTTTCCAGTACCTTGTTGAATCTATGCCACGAAGGATTAAGGCAGTTCTGAAGGCAAAAGGGGGTCCAACCCGGTACTAGCAAGGTGTACCTAATAAAGTGGCCGGTGAGTGTAGTTAATAATGGTAAGACCACTTGGGGCAAAAATGTCTTAAGTCATTTACCACTCAAGAGAAAAATCACTAATATGTAGGAAATACATGAACTGTCATGATTGATTAATAAACATCAAGCATGGAATAAGTTCTTTAAAAAAACTTAATGCATTAATTAACCTGCAACTAAGTAAGCAAGTACTGCTACATTATTCATGTCCCCTCAAGTAAGGTGTTACCTGCATCACTATGGCAGTAGAACAAGGTAATGTAATATTTAATAATTCCTGTGTCTTACAATTTACATGAATACACCTCGAACGCATTTATTCCCACACACCTCTGGTTTGTTGTTTTGAATCCCACCTCTGCTCTGTGTGTGGGTTTGCATCCTCTTTCCGTGGGCTTTTTCTGGGTGGTCCCGTTACCTAGTACAGTCCTAAGACATGCAGTTAGGTGACCTGCAGTCCCTAAATTGCCCATATTGTGTAAATGTTTGGGTAGCTTCCTGTCCAGGCTCTACCCCTGCCTTGTGCTCCATACTACCTGGAGTAAGATCCACCCCTCATACACCCCCACCCCTGTCCTGGCTAGAAGATGGATGGTTACCATTTCTTTGAAGTTCTTTATACCCCCAAACCATGTGTTTTAGGTAAAGCTCCCTTACTGCAATACCTTTACACAGTATGAATGCAATGTGGCTGCCTGGTGACACATCGATAACATGCCACTGTTTACTGTGTAACCATGGAGATTCAATGCGACAGCGCTACTCGCTGAGGCCATGTGCTTGTCCTTCATGCTTTGCTTAATAAATCGCTGGCTAAAAAGCAACATTCAAATGCAACTGATTTCTCTTTCAATGGCAAGAAAAGTGTGCAGCGTTTAAAAATAGCATGAGAAATGCAACGAGGAAGAAATGAACATTCTGGCAATATGTTTACGAGGGCACGTCACATTCACGTCACTTTCAGTTGTAAAAATAAATCGGACTAATTCGGCGAATGGTACAAGGCTGGCAGCACATGGTCGGTAACCTTCCGACCCGGGTTCGGCTGTTTCGCCTATCTCACTGGTTATGTTTATTGACCTTGCCTTTCTAACAGCTTACAGAGCCTTGCGCCGGTTCTGCTGTGTGTGTTTCCCAGTTTTCACAGATGGACAAACACGGGCCCTCTGTCTCGCCCTCTCCACTCTGTACCCAGTGCTGCCCCTGGCTCTGCGATTATTCGATTGGCTACAGCCGCAGCAAAAAGAGCATCACTGCTTAATGTAAGTTATGCAGAAATGCCTCTAGTGTGCTGAGTATATAAGCCATTCAGTGGAATAGGGAATAGTCTTGTTCTCCTAATTAAATGACATTTTCTATGCGCTTTGCCAAATCACAATGACTAGTAACATTATAAACAGAATTAAAATACATAAGAATTTATGCGGTACTCCCTCAAATTGCATTATGTCCAAACATATTTCTCACCCGAATATCAATATTACAATGTAACACCTGCCGTTCTGTCAGCACAAAAAAATAGCCTGACTTCTGCTCTTGCTGAATACATAAATACTGGCAAAGTTAGTTCAGCAAAATGCTTTTGTTTAACTTATCAACATTGACAGTGTGACCCTCAGCGGGACAAGCTGTTTGAAGATGGATAGATCATCCTCCATCCTTCATCCACTTAGGCTGGACAGGGTGTGCCTGGAACCTGTCTCACGCCGCATCGGCCCCAGGCGAGGGGGCACCCTGGATGGGATATGAGTCCATCACAGGGCACATGCTCATAATCACACAATTTAGAGATGCCAATTAGCCTAAGTACAAGTCTTGCGACTGCAGGGGGACCCAGAGACCCCACAGGAACCCTGCATAACATAGGGAGAACCTGCAAACTCCACACGTGCAAAGCAAGCATTTAGGATTTAGAACCCAAAGCCAGGAGATGACGTGCTACTTACTGAGCATTCATGCCACCTTTGGATTAGCGTGCATTTTTATGACTACATCACTGCACGGTGGAGTGAGATATATCCGAATAAGCGATTACTCAAAAAAGATGGATGGATATCGACCTCCCAGGCACCAGGGAAATCTCAAACTCCAGCTTATATCAATAGTCCCCATCTCAACCATTTTGTACGGAATAGAATAGAACAGTGAAACTTTATTAATCCCTGTAGGGAAATTCTCTTTGGAAAGCCAAAGTGTCAGATTTGAGATGGCAGTCAGCTCACACAGAGGAAAACAGGAGTATCTAAGGGGGGGGGGGGGGGGGCGGGCAATCCTATCCGCAAAAGCCCAGTGTGTATGGAGGTTTTAGGGGTAACCTTTAGGTCAGCCATTCAAACCCAGGTGTGAGGACTCTTCAGCCAATCAGTCCTCTAATTAGTAATCTATTTAGGGGGTGCAGTGAAAATCCGCATAAACACCGGCCCTTTCTGGATATGATTGGTCATCCCCGATCTAGGGCAAGGGTGCCAAAATATGAGTGATTTGTATCTTTTGTCTTAATTCGGAATCTCGCCGCCTGCCAAGTCTCATTGTGGGCATATTGGAAGCAGCCCTAACTGTAATATTAACAAATAAAACAAACATGCGGTTTTATAAAATGCAGCCAAAAACATTATAAGCAAGTGTGTTACTACTGTAAACATCAGTATCTTCCATCTCCTCAGTACAGAAGCTGAAACTTTATAGCACAGGGAATCTCTGCGGATTTTATTCATGGCGAAACATTGTAACTTTATTGCATTTTTTACCTCACAGTTAGCTTGCCTCTGGATGCACGGCCTCCGTCTGACGAATCTGTGCCGCATTTCGGTCTCATTTTACCCGGCATGAGAGATGGTTTGCAGTAGGCAGTGCGTGTTCAACTGTGTGACACAGTGTGTGGAAACCACTGGAGAAAAGACAGGCAGACATTAGCACTGACAAGCAACAGTGGCCAGGAGCAAATACTGCACAACCTTTGGCCTGAGGCACTAAGCCGAACAGCTGAGGGATGGCCGACAAACTGCTGTATACCGCGGTTAAACAGCAGTAAATATTCCATATCAACATAAAGATATGTGAACTATACAGATCCTACATCTACCCCCTCTCAGACAAGACACACACATACAGTACAGCGCTCACAGAAAATCTAGGGACGCTTGCTTAATTCTGTAACAATGTTGCAATTTTATTGGTTTCATCACAACATTCTATGTTTAACAATGTTTAACATATCTGCACATATCTTTTACACAGTATCGCCCAACCACTATCTGCGGATATGTTTCTGTGGTGTTTGTAGGTGCAAAACCAGTACTATACAGTGCCATGTAATGTGTTGTTGTTACTTATCCTGACTCTTACTTCCCTTCTTTACTGCTGATGCTAAGAGCTTTGCACAAAAATGTCTATGTACCTGTACTGTCTGTGTTTACAAATGGCAAACAAATCTCTCGAGTCTCAATTTTTTTGACTGACTCATTCAGTTCTGTTCTTGCAATTATGCTATGAATTGCAATTATGGTCATTGGCTCCCAAAGCGATACTAAACATAAATGTTTGGTGTTTTATGTTATTGCAAAGGTGTTACTAATTAAAAAGCCCCCAATGAGACTGCTTGTCAATGAACCTTTTAACTCAGAACAGCTCTTTTAGAACTATAATTTGAGTTTCAATTAATAGCTATTTGAAATCAATGTCTTACTTAAAACTACTTTTTGTTTCTTATTTTTTGTGCACAAAAGAAGAATGATCTTGTTATAAAACCAATAATCTGCAATAGTTTTACAAAAGTGTCCCAAGACTTTCTGTGAGCGCTGTACATCCTGACCAACTGTATGTCCAAAAATGCATCTTCCGCCCCAGTTTTGAAGACCATGGTGTGGACCAGCAACCCCTCCACTTGCAGGATAGTTTGTGGGGAGGGATGGGGAAAGTTCTCTCTTAATCTCCACTGCCCTGGTTAACAATATCTCTTATGCTGCATTCCATTTACTGGTCGGAACTCAGAACTGGGAATGACGTCACACGTTAGTTTAGTCGGAAAACCATTTAGCGGTACAATTTTTGCTTAGCTGGATAACTTGTTGGTTACTATAACGACTTACGAACATTACAAGTTACGAACGGCCATCCGGAACATATCCCATTCAAAGTAGAGGAGAGTCTGTAGTGCATTTTGCGCATACAAATACCACCAAAACATGTCCACAGATAGCGGTTGAACAGTACTGTGTTTATGACTGATTTAATGTGCCACGAATAAATCCTAAGTGCTAGGAAACAATATAAAACTCTCTCTTCGGTTGGGAAAGGGTGCAGCCATCCTGAATTCTGAGGTTGTGTAGATTCCTCCGACTTTGTGAGTAGGAATTCTGACTTCGGGGAGCGTTCCAGAAACTCGGAATTTCTGAATTACAAGTTCAAATGGCATCATTAGTCGCAGAGGGCATATGTGTACCAGCCTAGCTGTTGTCCTGCTACCCCTTCAGCTTAGTGAATTCCAGGGCCAATATCTTAAGTATTTCAGGCATAGATTCATTAGAGAGAACATTAATAAAAATGAACAGCAAACGTAAAAAATCATGACCTTAAGCAGCACCTGCCACAGCTTTTGTCAAACTGACAAGAGCTAAAAAATATCCAGTCACCTTAGTCTTTCCAGTATGTGTTTATGAGAAGCCTGTCCAATTTAGCTTTCATCACACATCCATTCATTTATTTCAGTGATTAGAGACATTTCTCTTCTTTGGGATAAGGGAAACTTGCACCCAAGGGAGAAATAATCTTGTTTTTCTTCTTAAATTGAATGGTACCTCAGAGGTCACAGGTGAAGCCTTTTAAAATAGAATAATAATTTAAAAAAACAAAAGGCTTGGGATACTGGATATCTATATCTGTACAAAGAGGTTCACCGAGGTCTGTGTGGGTATCCTTGGCCGAAGATGAAGGCCGCGCGCACGGCTGTGGAATCTCAGAAATGCCGCCACACATCTTCTTCCTCAGCAAAATTGTCAGCCGCTTGAAGGATGATCAGCTACGTTTGTTCAGTAGCGACCCACCTTCAGACAGACGCGGTGCAATGTTGATACACAATCAAGGCCCCTAACAAAGTAGGAGTAGCTTGTTTGCCTTGTCTGGCTTTTAAAATATGACCCGCAAGAGGTATTTTTATGGGTTTGTTTAGATGTACAGGAATCCATAATGGCTGTTCTAACACTGTATAACAGTCCAAAGGGAAAAAAATGGTGCTTTGGGGTGAGACTGCTGCAGGGTCGACACTGGCTGTATTTTAAGGCTTCGGTCAAGGAAAGGTAAGGGCCGGAAGGTGAAGGGGACTAAGGAGGGAACATCCACTGACAGGATGTTGTTCATGATTTCTTGTGTTTGACGTTACAAGACAGTTTGCCTCATAAAACTCTCCAAACAAAAAAATTTACGCTGTCTTTCTTTTGTTTAAAGTTTGTTTAATTGAAGTCTCACATTTAGACGTACTTAGACATGAAGTTTGTGTCCACAGTTGGAATTCCACCAGCACCAGTACTAGTCAAAATATAAAGATGATTCACTATGATGTTCAAGCTCAATTGGGTCTTAAACACCCTCACATGTTGAGTAGAACTTGCCAGCCCCCCAGCCCAGAGCCACATTTCCTGCATATGCTGCTGCCATTATATTTGCTGCGCCTCGACCCCCCCCCCCCCCCATCAGTATGGAGCAGACCGCAGTGATGGCTCAGTTAGTACCATTTCCCAAAAACTCCTTAGCTTTCCGTGAGGGAACTGTGTTAGTGGATCCTGTAGAAACACATGACAGGGTGAAGCTCATCCCTGAAGATAATTCTGATTCTCGTGATAAAACATCCATTATCAGTGTCACAGCATCACACCCAGGATTGACTTTCTGACTTTCTGAGTCCTGCTCCCTGACCTCCATCTCCAGGCAGCTGGCACCCCCCCCCCCACAACCTCAAACGCTACAGTACACCCAAAATAAATAAACTTAAAATTATCTTCAGTTATCTTTGGCATAAATGCAAACTGAACTTAAAGTTTCATTGTTTCATTTTTTTTTACATATATCTCGCTAGATTAGTATGTTTCACTCATCTAACTTTTGATTTGAAAGGGAAAAACCACGCTATGCGCAGAAAAATCCACTTTTTGGCAACTAAAATAGACGACCTTCTAGACCATTAAACTCATCTACAACATGGTCTGTCTTACAGTTTAATGTAACTAACAGGTGTCCATAGAAAATATTGCGTCACACCATTCAAAGTCAGTGTGACCCTGCTCCTCATATAATGGATCCACACGTAAACCGAGTTTACAAATTCAACACTGATTATTTGTATCAGCAATAACTAAAACCGCCTTAATCCCACTTTACAATAAGTACCTTCCCAAAAATGTCTGCTCATGAGGAAGGAACACTTACTCGATCAAATCACATACTGATGCTGGTGAAGCTGTGCTGGATGGACACCTAAAACGAGGCACATTTCAGGGACCATGGTCCACCAAATCAGACACGGCAGAGGCTCTGGGTGACACTGTGTCCCCCTAGTATCAGTTGCGTTTGTAGCCTACAGTTCAATTGTCCTTTCTACACATTGAACTTCACTGACAGTGAAACTCCCCCCTGCAGGAGCTACTCAAAGCCCAAATCCCCCAGGTTCCTTTCCAGGGCTAATAACCTACACCCCCAAATCACACACCCAGAAACATCTCTCCATAAAACACTCCACAAAAGGACCCTACAACATCTAGCCCAAACGTTATCAAAACGTCAAATACACAGATAGTACTGTACATTGCACCATGCCCATAATGCTTAAGCCCCTTTAAAATAATACCGCACACAGATGACAGGCATATTAATGTCAGGATACCCAATACAAATCGCAGGCACGGCAGATTCAAGATACCAGTACCAAGGGCATAACTTTGGGTTGAGGTCTCCACCCATTTAAGGGGGTCCAGGGGCTTGTATTGGTTTTGATTATTGTAGGGGTTACAATCCCCCCATCCCCCCATATTTTACACCCTTGATCCATGCCTAAAAATGACACCAGACACCTGTCCCCAATTTCCCCATCAGGAGTGCCCTCGTTATCCAGGTTATCTAGCGCTATTTAAGCCCTTACACATTGCTGTTTCTGGAGATTGGGGCTGAGCAACCTGCTTATATCAGCGTGTGGCTCAGTAGTCTAAACCTCTGCGCCTGTGAGCAGAAGGTTTCTGGTTCAAGCTCAGCCTTGGCCTCTCTGTGGGTCCTTGAGCAAGACCCTTAACTCTCCTCTCCCTGGGTGCCGCAACAGGTAGATGCCTTTCATGGCCAGCGTGCTCTCGCCCATAGAGCGCAAGATGGGGGAGCTAAAGGAAGTACCTGACGTCCTCCACGGATTGAATCTGCTTCCAGCTGCCGGAGGGGCAGGACCCATGCAGTTGTCCCAGCCAAGTGCCTGATCCGAAATATGGGCTGGAGTCAGCCGATGCAGACCGAGCAGGTAGCCGTGCTGTGTCATTAACGTAAAAGGCTGTTCTGTGGGGAAATGGAAGCTGAAGTTCACAGCTGCTTCGCGTGGAAGGCATTAACTCACTGAAGCATGCCTTCAGCTTGAAACCTGAAACACGGGCGTGAAAGCGTACAGCACACGGTGCTAGGATCATCTGCCGCAGCGGTAATTAGCACACCCGCCTGAATGTTTGCCTTGGTATGGGACGTCCACCTGTGAGATTACGTGGCCAAGAGGCGCCTGACTCATGGCGGCTTCCTCCGCCCACCTGCCTGCCGAGCACGACTTGGAAGAATTCAGGTGCTAAGCCCCAGCAAAACAAGCCCTAAATATGGCACCAGCTGAAACGCATGCAGCACAGCTCGCAGAGAAGGTCGATAGAAATATATAAGCCAGCATTAAGCACGACTGTGCTTTGGCTGAGGGCAAACCAAATAAGTTGTGCATTAAAGATGGCAAACTGTACATTTCAAAGCGTTTTCACAGCCACTTGTATCTCTGCAGGTGAGCTGGAGGAGCCTGTCAACCGAGCAATGTGGGTAACGGGAGAAGCTGCATAGAGCATCACCAGGACGATTGCTGGCTCACTGCCCAGGTTCTATAAATAACGTCAAACTCAACAGCTATATTCCCAGCTGAGAGAGTGAAAATGAACTCAACAGCGTGAGGTCATCATCGAGGCTTGACATTTGCCCAGGTGTGTTTATCTGTGGTGATGTTCATACGGGGGCATGAATGTTTATCCATGGGTCTGGATCCAGCCTTAGGTTATTCAGAGAACTGGGCACGTGTTCTATTAATGTCCATGGCACCACGCTGACCATTTGTTTTCTGGTTTTAAAGAGCAGGACAGTCTGAGCTCAAAGCCTCAAGACATGAGGGCCTTTCCACACCCATTTACATTGTTACAGAACATGCAAATCAAACAGTTGGAACTACGGCAGCTAGGGTGCCCTGTGGTACACCCATGGCATTCCAGTTGGCGCGGCTCTGTGACACCACCACCCCCCCCCCCCCCACTGCTCTTTTACCCATTTGGCACCTATCTGCTCCCTCGCGCGCTGAGACCACAGCACGGATACAGCCACACAGATCAGAGCCATGGATCCCTCAGTGCCTCTGATGAGGTCACATGTACCAGGAGCAGCTGAGCTGCTAAGTCCTAAGTCGCTTAAGTTGGTGTAAAGCAATTAGAACTCGCAAGAAACGTATAATTGTAGAAGCGCCAACAGCTAAAATGTAGGCCTCACCAACGTGGACGGGCCAGACCACCATGGCGATCACAACTCGATGGCCCACGTGCCCTTATAAGGCCCACAGAGGTGTGCCAGCTCCCACCCCCTCGAGCGACACCCTCTCAGGCTGTCATTAACAGGTCCGTGTCGAGCCCGAGCTCGAGATAAACAGCCACAACACGATAGCACGTCCGCTGCCCAATGAGGGGCTGAACTGTGATGCGGAATTATACCGATATCCCCGGTCTGGGGGGCAAAGATACAGTTTCCTCAAAGGGAAATTAATGGAAAACTAAGTATAGAATAACATACAGCGGCATCACGTTGCCGGTGGCTAAAAGACACATGGTCTCTTTTGTAGCTTCACCTCCACCCCTAAAATAAATAAGAAAATGGACACAAAAAGTTTTGTGGCTCAATAGGGGAGATGAACGGCATATTCCGGACGGGAGAGAGAAAATCCGGCAAGCCCCGCTACTCACTCCCAAAGGTTAATTCCATCATGGGATAGAGGGACTATTAATTGTGAGTGTGTTATATATGCTGAAAGGTGCTGGATGAGATTCAAATTTTTCCCCTCTTTTTTGGTGTGGCTTCTATTTTAAACTGCCTATCTTTATCTTTTGACAGCTGCATCGTACGTGCAACTTTTTTTTTTTCCATAGGTCTGGGTGGCCAGATATCAGTCGTCTGCTCTAATCCTGACTAATGACGAAAATTGTTTTCAAACATTGACGATACTGTGTGATGCCTCGAGCTTCGTACACTTTCCGATTCCCTCCAAATTCTTATTGAACCTCTGAGATTCCTTTCTGTCTTGTCGACTTTCGTGCCATACTGCCGAATTCAATAATGTCCCAACGCCAAGCTTCAAAAATAAATGTGCAATTTATTGCAATCATGCTACAGTTTCATATGAGAGGAACTTCTTCTGACGTTACACTAACCAAATCCAGGAAAAATAGTTTAATATCGAAATTTATCTATTATAAAGCAATCAGCCTCACAGCTGCAATGTATTAAAGTCTATTCATTCATAAATGCTATTCTTCTATCTATGAATAGTTACAATATCTTTTTATTGCCATGTGGTTCTGTTCCTGATATTCCCCATATCACACATTTACTGGTGCAAATCATGGAAACGCCTCTATATATTTGTATACGGTTCCTTGAAAGTCACAGAGTTTTCATAATCATGCAAACTCTATCGCCCAGACTAATATTAATTGTTGGTTTTGCCACATTAAATGCATTTTATTATGACTCTAGTGTGGGTAAAAAGATAATATCTTTTCAGATGAACAGCATTTTGTTTCCTCTTAGCTGAAGAATGGACTCATTGTGGGTTTAACACAAACCTGAGACACCCTGAAGTGTTGCTGATACCGTTTATCTGAAATGGTGTCAGAAATGGCTTCAAGCCTCGTGTCTATAAAAAGAAACAAAGAGATGATTTGTGAATAGCGAGCTCTAAAATGTCAAGCCCGGATTTATTCTCATGGATCCTGGAGTCGTGCGAATTATGAACGTTAAGAAAGGTTATTGTTTATTGTGGTTTTCGCAGTCTGTCCAGTGGTCTTTACATCCCCCAGTTACCAAGCAGTATTAATTAGGCTGGTTATTTATTTCAGTACGGGGCACATGTAGGTGTCAGGCAATGATTTAGTGAGAAAACGAGAACTCCCTTCAAACACTGTTATCATCCTACTGTACGGATAACCCCAACTGAGACAACTTGCTGAGTTTATGTGAGCTGAAAGGCTGTCATTTTTCAGCAGTTCCTTCCTCAAGCAATGAACGTCCATGTTTCTGTAGATCTGCGCAGGGAAAAAGACTGCAATAATTTCATTGCTGGAAATTTCTTTGCTAGCGTACGAAGTAAAAGTAACGGTAACGCTCCCGCTGTCATGCCCGGCTCGTCCGCTCCTCGTGTGTGCCACGCCCCCAATTACCCACGTGTGCTTCCCTGATCGTACCCAGCTGTGTCGAGTTATTTTGATCAGTCCTGTCTATTTCAGTCCATGTCTTGCCTGAGTTCATTGTCTGTCATTGATGTTCGTTGGCGTCAGATGTTTCCTTGTTCCATTACCCGTAATAAACCCCGTAATTCCCTGTTTTTGGCCTGTCTGCCTGCTTTCTGCGCGCTTTCTGCCCGTCTGCCGGCCAGAGCGATCACCCGCTCCCCAGCGTTCCCGGGCGATCGTGACACCCGCCTTTCCAGAACTCGTCTTGCCTCCCCTATAGCCGCGCTTATCGCTGTCCTCCTCAATTAAAGCTTTCAATAGTGAGAACATCAAAACGATGCTTCAAATCTGCCGCCCCTCAGATATCAAGCCCTTTATTAGCACGCTAAGTGTAGTTAGCTCCTACTTGCATAAATGACAGGAATGTTCTTGTAGATACTGAGACTGCAGGTTCATATCAGTGGGGCATTGGCCCCCTCTCCGCTGCCTATAGGAGTCCATACAATGAAGAAGACACACACAAAATAGCCTACAAAATCACAGAGCCCGAGTCACCGTTTATCTTTAGGGTCATGCAGCATTGATGTCGGGAGCTTAATAGCACAGGCCAGAAAAAAGCTCTCGAGATTGTGTTACAAAGTGCCCAGGCCACAGTTATGTCCTTTGTGTTTCACTGTCTCGTATTTTCTGTAAAGGTGTGTCAGTTATTAGTGCTGAAACGCGGAGCCAAAACTCCAGAAGCCGTCCCACGTCCGGTACGATCCACACCGCCAGCAGCGGCTGGCAAGAACCACGGGAAACTCAGGTCTGGAGAGCGATGAGATCTCTCAGGCCAATAGTCACATAGTCCGTGCTGAACAGAGGAGAAGAAATGATCTGGATGATGCGGTGAATCCCGCGATTTCATGGCTATTCTATCACTGTCGCATCTGTCTTCACCAATGTTTCCCTTCTAATGCCATTGCTATTTCCCCGCTGACTGGACCCGGAATGTTCCGCGGGGAGCATTTGAAATTCTTAGCGCATTTTGCGGTCGGGCCAAGGTAACGACTCGCAATTTGTCTTTTGCGGTGCGAAAACACATCCACGCAATAAAGATGAATTTGCGAGACAGAGCAATAATGGGAAGAAAGAAATGGATAAATCTGCGCAGAGTGACGATGTGAGTGGGAATGCTGGGATTGTTTGGATGTGTTCGAGGCCGGAAGACAGCACAGGCAGCCTATAAGCACCACGGAATTCATCAGGAATCATGAAACAAATACGACCATTTTGAATGATATTGGGACTTGTTCAATAATTAATTGACACCTGTGTAAACAATGATTCTTTGTTGCACTCAACACTGTCAATACCAGCTCAATCTTTTTCTGCAATAGCAGGTTGAGTGAGGAGTCCATCCTATCTCTCCTAAAAACACACAAACAACTCAGGGACTGTAAAACACAGACTACGCCGATGAACCTAAAATAATTACTAAGAGTATTTTGATAGTCCGAGTGCTATCGGTGTGCTGTTACAAATTAAGTGGCAAGTTGCAGGCTGAATTGCAGGTTAAATCACTTATATAAAGGGTCAAGTGATACCTTTTATCTGTAGCGTCATTAGTTGAGCACCCATTGGTCTTGAGGTCACCGCTCAGCATTTCTCAGCCATAAATCTCCAAGGGTAATCCATCACCCAAACACGTGACTGGCAGCCAATGGCAGGCAGGGCAGACTGGCCATGGCTACAGCTACATGAAAGCCATTTTACGCCGCAAACAGGGATATTCGGCAAATAGTTGGAGCCCACCACACTATGCAAATGACAATGCTTATCTTATCAAGGGCTACTCCGTGCTAAGCACTCTGCACAGGAGATCAAAGGCCCAAGCATGCCGCTACCCCCCTTCCTGATAGGGTATCGACCGGTATGGCCCGTCTGAGACGGGCCGCCGAGACGGAACGAGGCCGGTGGCCGTCTAGTATCCAGGGAGAGGAACACAGGAGACATGCCGTCTGCATGCAACATTCTCTCAGTAGTGCATGGAGTCGGGGTGGGGGGGGGGTTTATTTCTCCCCTGGTGATAGCAGAAGCAGCGCTTTGCACTATTTTGCAACAGGACCCTCAGTCAGTTACTGCACAGCTAAACAATGCAATGAAAACTTACTTCGCTGCCATTGTTTCCTGATTTTTTTTATTATCACTCCCTGTGATTGGACACAGATGTGATTTGGGGAAGGAAGGATCAGATGAAGGGGGGGGGGTGGTATCTTAAGGTATGGCGCCCAGTATACCACAGGGAAAGACAGGTCATCTGCCAACTCCACATGGCAGAAACACAAAGACATGGGCTGTACAGCAGACATCCACATTAAAGGTGGACGAACTAAGCTGTGCTTCACTGGAAGTTTATGAGAGCTTCATAGATAGTTTTTGCTTGGGCATCATTCACTGGACACTTAGACTTGCAGTCAGATATTTCAGACCCTGGAAGCCGGACTTCTCTGCATGGTGATTGGAGGGCCTTGACAAGACCGGATAAACTACCAATAACATTAATGCGCACAACTGATAAGTTTTACATAGTGTTGGCTTACAGTATTCTGAATTCGGATTCAGATCCTTTATTGTCATTGTTGTTTCCACAGCAATGAAATTTTAAAGGTGCATCCTCTCCACTGTCACATCCAAACAGTAGTTACATAGTAACAATAAAACATCAAATAAATAAACAAACAATAAACAAAAAGACCAGCATGATAAAGTAGTCAAACCCCAAGGTCTCAAGATATTGCACTTTTCGTCTATTGCGCTTGAAAATAACAGCATCAAAATGAAGCAATGAGTCCCACTTAGTGGACTTCATTGTGTTGCTTACAGGGACACAGAAGCATATCATTGTAACGCAGAATGTCAGGTTATCATTTCCTATGTGATCTATAACCATTTGTAAATGCTGTAAATAAAGTCATTATCACTGAGTTTTGAGTTTGATCGTTTGTATGATTTTCAAGTTAAGTGATTTTTAGTAGACTAGTTTAGTAGTCAGTTTGTTAACTAAGCTGTGTACGCGTACAAGCCGAGCTGGAGTCGCACGATTTGGTTCGACAGACGAGTTTTGAATCACGAAATATTGTGCCAGGGTGCACTGTTACACCCCCATAGTGCTGACGAGTTTCACTCACAAATACCTTACAGTAACTTACAGTAATGTAAGAACCATAGTTATAGTAAGTTACAGAACTCCAAAGAACAAAATGCTCACAATCCAAACCGGTACCATATATTCTCTCACCACTTTTTTCCCTGCCAATATCAGTCACACATAGTGGGGAGAGGAACACGTGCCGTTAAAGGGGAAAAGAAGTGAAAAACAAATGTAATATTATGAGACAAGACTCTGACTTGTTGAGGTGTCCGTAAGGAAGAGTTGATTTAGCGGTCCAAGCAGTGAACGGCTGCCAAAGGCACAATGGGATCATTCGTTTCAGTGACACAAATTGATAATGGCAGATTGAACCTCTTCTTAATCTCCCACCGTAGATAACAAAAGATTCTTAGAAATATCAGCTGGTCTCATTTGTTATTCATTACATTTTTTCCACATCCATTTAATGGTGTCGTTATATTGTAATATTATGAATAAATTATTTTCTGAAAGAAAAAATGCCCATCTGTTGTTGGATTCCGGTACATGCATACCACAAGTAGAGCAATTCACTGTTATAAGAACTATTTTATTCTTTAATGTGCAAGTTCATAGTTCTTCTTAGACAAAGGTTTTACTGTGACCACTGTAAAGCACTGCAGGTTAATTAAAGAAAACCATTTCACCCAATTAGCATAAAATAGTCTGCTAAGCAAAGCAGCTCAAGGACGGCACATGCTACGTAAAGTTAACGCTTCCGATTATTTTTGTAACGGGTGTACAGAGACTTACTGCCCTCAGCTGGGAGAAAGGTGTAACTGCACCATTACTTTAGCAGTGTGTGCCAGAATTATAGCGTTTGGGCCTTTTTATTTGTACTGGAAAATTCAAGTAAAAATATATAACCGACATTACCAGTGTCATTAAGTACCCGAATAGTACAAAGAAGCAGAAAAGTGGAAAAATCCTATTAATAAGAGATTCTATTCGACTATTAAAAGAAAAATTGTAATTGTTTGACGTTATGCTAATACATCTTCCCTATGCTAATACATTTTTCTTTGGTCTGTGTACCTGGTCTGCATTTACGTAACAGTCAGGCATCTGAGAGGCCACGGAGACATTCCCCAAAGTGAAAGGCTGTCCATTGGAAACGACGGCACTCGGTGAGTTAACATCCTGCGCAAAACCCCTGGACAGAATCCTACAAGACAGTGAAACGGATATAAAAAGGATGGAGGATGCACTAAATATAAAAGCGAGCGCTGTGTTTTTCTGGGGTGGGGGTGGGGCTGCTGTTATGAGTCACAGCATGGTCAAGGGAGCGTGAGTCCAGACGTTCTGTCTGGCCAGTGATCTGTCACCGGCGCCTTGGACCAGCAGCGCCTTGGACCAGCAGCGCCTTGGACCAGCAGCGTGGCACTCAGGCTCACAGCTCATCACCACCTAAGGCTCAGCCACACACCAGATTCTCTTTTTTCATAATGAAGGAATCTTGGGTAATATTTCTTGGGTTTCCACAAGCTGGGGGTCAGAACTACCCCTTCCCATCAGCTGAGTAAGATGGCCCATCTTTTTCCATGAGAAGTTGAACCAAGAAATGTTGAAATATGGTGATTAACTCCTTTATTTTGTTTTTTTTATAGTATTTTGACTAAAGTAGTATTTGTAGACTGATATGGCTGTGAGCAGGTATTTTACTTTTGTTGGGGGGTTGGGGTACAAACAGCTTGTCCTTCCTGTTCTTACAGCACCCGAGTTGTGTGCTCTTGTGGGATATGACAGAAAAAAATGTTTTTGATGTTGACAGATTTCATATGTTTAATGGGGCTTAACTAGTTTTGCAAACAAAAACTCGTCAGCTTTTTCCCACGGTTTACACTGTTTGAAACAGCAATGCACCTTGGGCTTCATACAATTGATGTTCAAATAAACTAATTATTACCTGTTTTCTTTTTTTTGTTACTTACGGAAGTATGCTTTATTTGATTTTTTTCTTTCAGTAAGCACAGAAAAAAAATTAAATGACTTCACTTGATCGCAGGAGCAAGTCTACTGCAGGCCACTAGGTGGCATCATAACAAAACAGCTGGATCGTTGAAGACCCAGAACAGACTGTTCGCATTACAGCAACATATAGGAGCAGCTGATCTTAGATAAAAGACAACAGATGATCTGGGGGAAATTTTTCCACTTATCTTTGCCTGTTGTTTCTTAAGGTTGATAACATACAGACCCAGGTGGCATGTTAAACAGGCAGGAAAACGTTCGATGGCATGGAGAGTACGCTCAGCGCACGGATTATGACGATGTTCGGGGAAATCGCAGGGATAGGAAAGTAATTTCCTTCCTTATACTTCAGAGAAAAGGGGTCTAAGCATTAGGAAAGAATGATTTAGAAGGAATACACACATATGGAAGGATTTAACTGCCTGCGATGTGTTTTCTGTGGTTTATGTAGCGTAACGGACCGGGGTGGTAAGATGAATGCATCGCAGGCCTCTTCTGAAGAACCAGCCCGTGAGACGCATTTCAGCCGTACAGTGTTCTGGTGCTGGACTGATTGCCGCGGGAATTACCTCTTCAAAGTGGGCTATCCACTAGACTGGATTCTTCGCTTTTAGTTCATTGTTTATGATTGCTAAGAACACTGGCTACCTGGATCCATTCATCTTCCAGGTTTGATGCCATTTCATGCCATGAAATTCATTACTCAATAAGCAACACCACAAACTGTAGTATATACCTGGCCGGAACTACTCCTTCAGCCCCAGGGCCCCAGGTATGCCATCATATATGAGCGATGCCCCCTCGGGGTTCGTATTGAACCCCAGACTGAAGGCCAATTACTCTAGCTTGACCTACATAAATAAGACCACTGGGGTAACTGTACGTTGTTACGAGCCCCCAGGTGTAGCTTACTCTGCCTATTGGGTGCATGTTTCTTTGGGTGTGTCATTCTGCTCCTGGCTCCGCCCACTATCACATTTAATAATCCTCCATTCTGATTGGCTGGTTTTCTTCCTTCATCACCTTCTTTATAAGGTCAACAAGCAGGCCATTGCTTTTGAATTTGTTGTAACTGCTGTGTTGCCATATATTCTGAACACTTATTTCGCTGCTGATACCCCTTGAGCTTGATCCTTGTTGCTGTTTAAGTGTTGATTTCGCTTAGCCCTTCTTGGATTTTGTTACTTTGGATTTTTGTTTTGTAAATATCTGTAAATATTGTGCCCACTGTGAGTAGCTGGGGAAGTAGGGGGTGAGATGCCATTTTGTTCTGATTACGTTCTTATTATTTTGGAGCAAGTCAGGGAGAGAGGCAAGTCTGTGTACTTGTATCTTCTTTTGATTTGGATTAGATAATGGAGTACCTTTTTTCGAGTTGGAGGTGTTTTGGTTGATATTTTGACCTGGTCGGCTCCTGAAGTTCCCTCTGCTAATAAAATCACAAGCAGAAGTAAAGCAGTGGTCTCACCCCAGTTTTTGTCACACCTGACCCCAGACCGGAACAGACCAGCATGCCTCCTTTGTCTTTGTTTTACTCTTGTTGATCACATATCAGTTTCGGTCCTGAGCCATTGTGACACTCTACTCTCCAATTAGCCAGATGCCCTGTAGCCAGCGAGGACATCGACTGAATCCATGTCACCGATACAGCAGACCACAGCAGGCAGAGTAACTGGCCAGTAAAAGAGAGAAGCCTGGTGCATACAGAGGTCTGACCTACAGATGGTAGGACAAACCATGAGACAAATGCACAACATCCCGACCTGCTTATTGTTACCATGCCTAGGGGGTTGAGCAACCAGTTGACCTTTGACCCCCATTCGTTTTTTTCTCCTATACAAAACTATGGAGTTTTGTTTCCTCTTCTCTGTCATCTTCTGCCTGTTGTTTGATTCTTTGTTAAGCACTCTGGGGCCACCATGTTGGGAACGTTATATAAAAATAAATCGAGTTAAACTGTAGCAGTTCAACTGTCCATTTTCTTGGATGGAGAAGGTTTGAAATAAATACATTTCAGCTTTTGCGTTTTATATCAGTATATGTGGTCCTCTTAGGCCTTGCTTTTCCAAGTAGTGTGTTAGCTCAGTCTGAAAATGATTTTCCATTTTTTAGTTTCCCATAGTCACGAATAATAATATTAACATATAGTGTTAACTTTCAACGTCCTGAAAATAAACAGACATCTTTTGGCAGAAGTTTGTGCTTTGATGTTCTGTGTCTGCTTAATCCATACTTGCTTCCCTACTTTTTCCTTTCTAGTCCCTTACAGCGTGGTGCTGGATGATATTACCTCACCTCCCAATGCCTCTCTGATATTAATGTGTCCTGGGCGCAACTCTTCCATCTGCCGACAGATTTTCCCTTTTAATCTTTTTTTCTTGCACTATAAGTACATATTGGCAGCTTACAATGATGCTATTTGCCGCTTCCTTTGTCTGACTTCATCTACTTAAAAATGGCCTTCACCATTAAGCCGGGAGTTTGGGAATTCAACGTTATGCCATTTGGACTGTGTAAAAGCCCAGTCACATTTGAAAAGCTGATGGAAAAGGTCTGAGCAAAATACCTACCTCAGCATGCGTAATCTAGCTGGACCACCTCCTTGTCCATGCTAAGAGCAGCAACTGCAGAGCATTAGGGCTGTATTTGAGGGTGGTGCCGGGTAACCTCTCTCTCAGAAGCCCTGACAGAAAAAGACTGAAGTTTCAAGAAGTCTAATGCTGTTCGCCATACTGGTATCAGTATTATATTGCAATACCAAAAACGGTATGATTTTATCATTTTGCTGATTTCACTATATGATGAAAATGTGTTGCACATCTCTGTTTCAAAGATCAAAAACCACAACCTCTTTATGTAGTACATAATGTGGTGCTGAATCTGTGTTTTTGGGAGAGAGACAGTTGCGCTCATTTCACGGGTCTCCTGTGCAGCGAAGCTACATAGAAGCTTCACTTGGAAGACATAAACCATTGTTACCCACTGCCAGAGGTAGATATCTCAGGTCCAGAAAGTAAAAATCCAGACAACGATTTGGTTTCAACCAACCAGTTGAGTATAAAGAGTCACTCTCACAGGTTATTCAAAATATGAGCCTCAGCCGTTCATGTTCCTCCTTCTAAACTAAGCAGAAGCTCTTCAAAATTTTTACGGTCTGTCCCACAGAAGCCGATTTCACAGGAAGTCTGACATCCCATAATGACAGATGGCATTTGAAAGGCAAGGTTTCAGACACGCCAAACAGCACTCACCCTATATTTGGCAGCATGGTAATTTTACACCAGGTTCAATACAGACAGCCAGTCAACGGTGGAACAAGAAAGCAAAGCAGGTTTTTGCTTTTCTCTGCGAAAGCAGACACTGATGTAGGTACGCTGATGCTGCAGACAACAGACAACAGCATAAACGTCCGCTTTCAAGGATGAGTGAACCTGGACGTGAGATGGTGTAATTTATTTGACCACTTAAGTAAAGATTTCCCTCTAAAACACACCCATTTCAATAATCCCTGAACAATTTATCCAAATTCAGCCTTTCTTCTCTGAGTGGACCTTCGGTACTGATGTGAGACTAATGCTAGCGAATTAAGATGGTATTATTTTACAGTTCATACCACAGTCGAATTTGAAAACATAAATTACGTATTAAAATGATATTCAAAACAGAAGTAGGGTCGAGATGAAGTTGGTGAAGGTGAATAATAATATTTTGTAACTATTTTTATCCTGAGTTATACCAGGTTAACTATGTCCAGGTAAGTAAAATCATCTACAAGGCAGGATGTGTTACACCTACACTGAATATCGGCAAGACATTTCTGCAGAGAGACCATTTTTGTCTCTCGTTTGTCTCAGTTTTTACAGAAAAGCCTTTTGAAAGAGGTGCTTTGATCAGTCCGTAGAGAACTAACGACTATATTTAGAGGCACACAATTTGTCTCCCAAGAAACCACTTCACACTTAGTAAAAAAAAAAAACACTCCGACAGTCACCATTGTGTGGATATTCATCTCTTCTGACTCTTACATTAATGAAATACCTCATTGTTCTTCACCTTCCTTCAGAATCGGCCGCTCTATTGTCGGCACAAATGAATGCCTGTCACTTTTTAGTGCTCCGTAGAGGTAATGTGGAGTGTTCATCACTGAAGGAATTTCCCATAAATGAATCCTACTGGTTTTCATGAGAAGAAAAAAAAAAAAGCCAGCCAGACAGATCGCCAGTGCCCACACAGCCGAGGAAATGGCCGGGGTCCAGCTCTAATGAATCTCCACAATATGTGAGCCAGGAGAGAGAAGGAGGTGGGGGTACCTTTGTTTTCGACTCTTTCCAGGAAGGGGGAGTTCCATTAATCACAGCTTGCGGTGATACAGAAGGCGAGTCAGAGCTCAGTGAACTAGATCACTCCGTTCACCGCTTTCATGCCGACTTTGCAGTAGAGCGGGGGGGGGGGGGGGCATCTCCGCAGTCACCCTATCCCCCGGGCCCGTTTCTCGCCTCGTGCTTCCCTGTCGGATGGCTGCCTCCTGGCATCTCCGCTTTCACCACCACTGATGGCTCTTTCCGGATCTCGGTGAGTTACCGCCGAGCGCCGCCAGCTTCCCCGGAGAATGCCACACGCATCACCCGCTCGCTCTGGTTCGGGGTGACTAAACGCTAAACACACCCCTGCAAAGTCAGTCATTTAAAAACTTTGCACAGATCACATTTTGAAAACTCCTTAAAAACAAAGTGCCAGGCGGGATTCAATTTCAATGTATTTTTATATAGCGCCATTCACAGCAGAGTCGCCCCGAGGAGCTTGAGAAGAGTGTAGCGATCCATCATGACATCATTTTTACAAAATGATGCATAAAACATGGAGAAGGAGAAGAGGAAAGAAAGCCTGAAGACAACAGTGGAGAGAAACCAAAAACACCAAAGTATGGAGAAAAAATTCCTATGGGGGTCCAAGACCGACTAGCTACCCCCCCCCCCCCCAGCCCCACCCCTCTGGGCATGTTAACATTATAGAACACAGAAAAAATAAAACAAGATGTAAACTGAGGTCATAGTAAGGAATTAACTGGATACTAATTTATTGGATTGTTATTTTTCTCCTTTTATATGAAGGTACATAATAATTAGGGTTCTATTCAACATTGGGTACATTTGGGTACATTTTTCTGCTGGGCCGTTATTACCACTTTTTGAAACTATGTTATACCATTATTTTCATCACTGAAAGAAGTGCTAATCCTTCTCTATGTACTTCCAAATGCTGCCAAAAGGGGTCACTAGTGTCACTTGTCTTCCCTTCCAGTGCTAAGTGCGGTCAGTTAGCGTTGTATTTTTCAAGCCAATAAAGGCAGATAAAACAAAATGGTTGTGACATGCTACAGATTTGGACCATATGGTGAGCTGAGACACGTGAGAGAATCAGGATTGTAGTAAGTGCTGGTCCTGGTCTAGCTTTGCGGGCCTTTCATCACACCCAAAGGACATGGAGTTTTCATTAAGCTCATACAATAAGCAAGCCGACCTAGTGGTACGCTAATTCTCCTTGAAGATGAATTGTAGTTTTGAACAGAACTGGTTCTGGACAGAAATGGCTGGAGCAGAAGCAGAGTAAAGTCTGCAATCCAATGAGGAAAACTGACTCTTTCATAGGCTCTAAGTCAAAAAGGGAGAAGCCCATCAATCTCCGGACTCCATCTGTAAACATACTGGCTCCAGAATGCTTCATGTTATGTGGGCAGCCTCCAGAATGTACCTGTTTAATTAATATTAATGAGGTGGGTGCTGATTGACAGCTTGCCCACCCAAAGCTACAAGCCAGGAAGGTTTCCTGAATATAAACATCATATGTATCAGGAGGAAGGCGATATCATTTCATTTATCCTTGTTATTGACAGTTTGGCCGGTTTGGCTTTACTACAAATGTTTCGCTGTAGTGTCGGGGCTTCAGGAACTTTTGTGACTCAGAAAACACAGACCTTGGAACAAATATGACCCTAATGTTATAACTGTTACTGCAGATTAACTGAGTAAAAGCCACCTTAAGCATTTTGTATATGTACAGGAAGCTGTTAAAACAACTTACCTACTATATTCAATCTATGTTCAAACTATGTTTATTTTGTTCTCATGTGCTCTTTATTTGTACCTGTATTTATCCTTTTCAGATGGACTCCTCTGGACCCCATAGGAGAAGCCCGTACAGAAAATAGATGGATGGATGGATAGATATACTCTTTATTTCACTCTGATGGCTCAGTACACTTTAAATCATGTTTCACTTTCAGTATAAATGTGTTCTTTCCAAACACACTAACCCCCAGGACACAAAAACAGTGTAAGAGGAGTCAGGGGATGTGAACAAATTGTAGAAAAATTAATGTCAGGAAAAGGCCAACACTGTATAATCACACCAATAGTTTGATTTGACTACTATGGAGAAACAGTTCACTACATAAAAAAATTGTCTGGTTATTGGGTCCTGAGGATATTTATGTGGCAAATACCCACTTCACTAGGTCAGTGTAGGAGGCAAATATTGGGTCTACACAACAGTGTATGTGGGTTGGATTCATTGAGTAGGAAACAAACTTCACACCTAGCTTTTATGCACAATAATTGTCCTGTTGCTGGTTAAGCTCAGTCCATGACTACCAAGAAGTGGGCAGCTGGTCAACGGTGGAGGTGCTATGACCTCCATCCAGTGATACCCAATGCAGCTTGAACTCTGAGTCCTCATTGGTCACCTTAGCTGCATGATTTGCATTAGCGGATCTTGTTAGCACTCTGTACTAGAAGCTTTCCCTGCAGATTGGCAGAAAACCTGGTCAGACCACGGTGTGCAGCGGAGTACAGTGTTCTTCAGCGCACCTTGTTAATAAGATTATGTACTCTGTCCCATTGCCATGACACAGTGCATCATCATTCTTTTCTGTGAAGTTTCAGAGGTTAAGACAGCATGTAGCCCATAATAAGATTATCACAGTTTGGCAAATAAAAATTAGTACTGCCAGTTAGCTGGTCTTTCACCAGTTATCTTCCATGACTGCTCATCCAGTACAGAGTTGCAAGGAGTACAGAGCCTAGACACAGCATAGATAACACTCTGGGTGAGCAACCGTTCCATCACTAGTCAAACATTTGCACACTAAGGGAAATTTTGGGTCAATAACTATGGGGGAGAATAATCAAATGATTCAAATTGTAGGTGGGATTCAAATGCCCTACCCTGGAAGAGTAAAGCCACCCCTTCAATTCCAATTCAGCCAATCCAACCAGCTTCAGATATTTTTTCCGGGTGTCAGTTGTGGGGGGAATCAGCTCATTGAAAATGTTAATGTATGGTGTGGGTGTAATGAGGTGTGGCCCATCAGGAACGTCACAGTGGGGGACGCTACAGTATAATATTATAGTCTGCTCGCAGGGCATACTTAGTGTATCTAAAAATATACTTTGGAGATCAAATCGGTGTAAAGAAAACAGCCAGTGGTTGACTGAGTAGCGCAGTAAGAGTCTTGCGGTCACATGTGTACTAAGTGCCAAAGGACCAGGTGACGTTCAGCTGAAGGATGCTGATATTCTTCTTATAAGTTCACACTACATGATTTTAGCCCCAGTATTCCAGTCGTCGACAGGTTTTGGAGATCGCCGAGAAATGTCCCAGATGGGAGGCGAATCGGTGTTCGTTCGCTGGCGCCAAATCAGCGCTCGATTGCTATTTGTGAATTTTTCAAAGATGCGTCCCCACAGACTTGCAGATGAGTCGCAGATGCCCGTTAAATGTCTAGCAGGCTAAATATCAGTGACTCCAGATCCTGTGGTGTGAAAAGTGCTGTGACACAGACATGAGTGCAGCTACAAGCTGGAGCTAATGAGAGGCCAACGACACAGGGTGCGGTGAAACCCGAGGGAGGAGCTCTCCAGCATCAGCAAGCATGGCTACAGCTACAGGTCTGTAGTTTTCTCGCACGCGTTTTCATGACAAAACGTAGTTGGAGACCAGCCAGATTCCTCGGGGATTCATCCTGGTGAAAGATCTTGTGGCAGGATTTTGTGAGCCCCTGTTGCTGATCAGTCGTGTAGCGTGCACGCCACAACGATGTCACAATTCCCAATTACGAGGCAACACGTTGTGCGGTGTGAGCAGTACAGTGATCCGATGACTTTGAGAGTCACGTTAGGGTTAACTTAGCATTGCTGTGTGGGGCGTGCTCACCGGGCATAGCAGAAGTCCACTCAGCGTTGGAGATGCGCTCCCACTGTTGCCATGGATATCACCGGTATGACCTAATGAGAGAATGTACAGTTGCTGAATAGAACTTGGCTTGTCGGCAGTCTTAAACACTGGCAGGTAGAGCTGAAGTGCCATGGGGGCTTTGTGATTGATGGACAGACTTAACTCCCCAGACAGGCTTTCACTCCTTATAAGCATGCCACGCCACTACAATGGTCCGTCTTAGGGAATGCATCTGACATGTGTCCACAATGGGATATCTGTCAGTTTTAATTAATGGTTAGATGCACAAACACTGCATCCCAGAGCTTTAAAATGATAGAAGGAGGGAATAAAGGAAAGGGACACGGTACCCAGCGCATGTTACACTTTCAAATAGAAAAGTCAATAGTCAAAAATAGGCAACTTAATCCCACAAGTGCAGTTAGAGCCAAATTACTGGGTTAAGAGGTGCAGTGACATTTCGTTCAAGGTTTTAAACATCTGAATAAATGTTACCTTTCCCAGATGGCTTCTAGACTGTGGCCAGGGAGCAGAGTGAAGCTTCCTCTCTCCCGTAAAATCGTCCGGGGGTGCTCGGGGGAAATGCCCGTGTTTAACAAAATACAGCCAGTGCCAGCGAGTTGAGCCCCCCACCCCTCCGGGGCACTCGGCGTTTATCTCTGCTCAGCGACTGTAGAAAGAAAAAAAAAAACCCTCGATATATAGATAACTACTGGAGCCCATTAGAATGGTGAGGCCCAGTTCCATTTCCCCCCAAATTACCAATAAAACGAAACCAAAATTCACACACTCTCTTCCCAAATAACCCCATGTGGATATGAAACTCCACTATGAATGTATGGAATTAATTTAACAATCTATTTTAGCGACTGCATAATGAAATGGCTGTGCTTTGCACCTTAATTGTAAGAGAACATGACTGCTATTTAAACTGACAGAGACTAGTTATTTTTTTTTTTTAGAAAAATCTTTTAGAAAAGACATCAGGGGAAAACATCTTAATACACAGCAGGACATTACCTGTGATTTTTCTTTATCAGCTGATTATATATGCGTATGTGACACAAGGAGGGTGTGGATGTTTTGGGGGAGGGGCAAAGGCGGGGGACTGTAACTAACTGTCTATGAGTAAAACATGCTGTGTTGAGACAGGATAACAGTTCTGTTACCAGGAGTGTTCAGTTGCCGATGCCTTAGAGCTGCTGTGTGGTTGACCTGACCTCTATCTCTAGACCAGTCACTTTTGGCAAGAACTCATGTCATTTCTGTAAGGACAGCAAAAATGTCAATCTGTTCTGCTCAGGCTAGCACCTAATCTTTCCCCGAAACCTCTAGTCCATGTATTGAAACAGGAACTCTTCTGGGCGATAGACGGTACATCCGTCCATAGGTTCACGCTACCTTTCTGCCAGAGAAATTACATGACGTCTGTTAGAAGTGCTTCATTACATTTCAATCCAAAGAGATATCATTTTCAAGCTAGTTCTCAGCTTTTAAGTAACGGAAAGGTTAATTGAAGCGGCTCTCTGATTGCACGGTAATAAACATTCGCCGCCTTGAAAAATAAAGCTGGGTTTCAGTGTAAATTGTCCACATATGAGTGGAATGTTTAATTTCACCTTTAAAGACTGAGAAAGCGTTATCACGAGTGAAGTCTGATTGTGAATGTCTGTCATTATAATTCAAACAGCCTTTTTTGTATTGCAATCTGTTATGGACTTCACTTTTATTTTTGAATTTCAGTTGAAATCAATTATGGGGGTGGATAAGGCTGCAGAGGCTGTGTGGGTGGATGAGAAGACAGTTAGGGTCCGCTTCCAGAGGAATCTGCATGTTTATGAAATGCTTTTTGCCATGAATTTGACATGAAAACAAACAAGCTGAATTCCTCTTGATTAGCTGCCACAGTACATTAGGCTTGTGACCATGAATATCGACAATGAGGGGGTAGCACGAATGAATGCTGTACTTGTGAATGCGGTCTGTTGTTATTTAACTGGCTCAGCACTTCTGGCTGCTGCAGGTGTTAGTATAGCCTTTAAACTCTTTGTTCCGTGTCTCGGCAACACCATGTTCCTAGGTCATCAGAACACCCCGTTGCACAAGAGACCCTCAAAAGGCAGCAGCGGGGGTGTTTCATGCCAGTAAACACCAGTCAGGGGCTGACACAGAGCACACTGGACAAGCTGGGACATTATCACATGCAGATGCATGAAGTGTTGGCGCTTGTTGTGATGTCATATAGTTTGTGATGTCATATAGTTTGTGATGTCATATAGTTTGTGATGTCATATAGTTTGTGATGTCATATCATATCATGCATGGAAAATGATTTATTATTCATTACTTCTACCAAAGCCAGATAAGCTGTGTATGCGATCATGGATTTCTGTAGCTTTTCCCCGACCTTATGATACAGGGCTGAAAAACGATAGGCGGAGACATGGCGGAGTCATAATGACCTAACAAGGTCAGGAAGAAATTTCAGAGGTTTTTCGTTGGAGGGGGCAGCCATGAGGAAAGCACCGTTGCCAAGATACAAAACAAAGACCTTTTTGTGGTTGTAGACACAAAGCTTATGGTGCACACATACGTGGCAGTTCAAACAAAATGATTCTGGTTAGTAGCGTTTGGTGCTTCACCGTCATTTAATGCCATCTAAAAAGTTGAAAAAGGCACAAAGTAGGGCACAAGGGAGTGCCCAGCGGACAGGTAGAAAACTGACAATAAGTACGGTTCTTAAATCAACTCTTTACATTAGGGTGCAGCAGTGCTCAGCTTTCATATCTTCAACACAAAGTAATCATAAATTGGAGACAGTGGAACATCATTTTAAATAGACATCATGACCTTCTTGCAGGATCAATATCACTTCACTATGTAACTATGTCTTATATGTCTTGTATTACTTTTTTACATTTCGTCTCACCCTATGACCCACGTACCAGAGAGCTGAGTTGTTGATAAGGACACTCTGACTTCTGCTCGTACTCACCGCTTGTCATCCTTTAACCAAAGTGCCCAAAGTCCCTCCTAGCTGTGACCCAACCTCTGACCTGCCACATCAGGATCGGGGAGGGGGTGGGGGGGAGATGTCATAGGCCGTGGTCCCTGTTTGAGGTATTAGGTACAGCAGATGTGTAATGGTGTTCCTACGTCTCAGCTCAAGCCAAAAGCACAAAGTCCGTCATTGTGCTCTATGTTTCCAAGGCAACTGGTGGGACTCAAACAAACATCTGGTGGTCTTGGAGAAATATCGTTTTAAGCACAGCTGGGAAAAAGAGCACAAGGTGCTAAATAAAAGTGCACTGTTAGCACAAGCAGGTGAGCCTGTTTATAACAGACTGCCAGTGGTATTCTGCAATGTTTAACTTAGGGAGGCTGACGGTATGTTATTTTTCATTCGTTCTTTTATAGACATTGGAAACCTGTATAATTCTTGCAGAAATGTCCAAAGGAAACCACTCTCACAGAAGGTATTAAAAAACTGCTGTGCTAATGCTTTTTTTCTACTTCACCCACAATTCAGCTAAAAACAGTTAAAAACTTAAGACAGGATGTCTCATCGTGTTAATGTAAAGCTGGTTATGACAACTCCTCCACAACCCTAACGATGACAGTTTTCGCAGTGTAATTTTAATTTTAGTTTTCTTACCATTCCAATAACCTTAGAACGTTTATTTCGTTCCCTGTTATTTTAAGATCCTTCAGATAACTGAGAAACGAGAAGCTGACATCTCCCAAATAGCTCCTCAACAAAGGCAAGTAACAAAAAACTGCAAGTTGTACCGTGGAATGGCTTTCATGGGCTGCTTTCTCACTGCATTCCTTTAAGGCGGACTGGGAAAAGGCTTTGATATAGACTAGACATGTCCATAACCTTGGTTGGAAGGTTGTGGGTCCAAATCCCTTTGCCAATAAGAAAACTCCTGCTTCAGACAATTGCTTTGGACAGGAGCATCTGATAAATCAATACATGAAAAATAAAGTGGCATAGCCACCTACGAAGGCATCCCAAGTTGCCGTGGGGAAACACACACACACACACACACACACACACACACACACACATAATATTTGGGTCTGTCTGTGAGGCCTGGGTGAAAACCGGAGACCTCACCAAAATGCTCCCTGTGGAGATACCCCGATCTGGGATTAGAACCAACACCAACAAGGTAACCCACTCTAAAAGTCCCTATTGAAGTAATAGACTAGGTCCCTCTACAAAGACAACACTCAGTCAATGTCAACCCCCATAGCACAAATCCACAGTTATTTCTTAGGTTAAATAAGTTCATGGGTGACAAGCACTGTCACCTCACACCTCCAAGCTTGTGGCTTAGATATCCATCCACAGCTCTGAAGGTTTAACCTGTATGGGATTTGCTTGGGCTCCCTGTGCAACACAAAAACAAGCCCTCCAGATGATCAGTGTCTTTAAATTATCCAGTACATTCGCTCAGAAAGGGGCAGACAAAGACTGCAAGTTCACCACAACCTCTTACTGGATACACGGTTATGGAAACCATGAAAGGAAACCCATCCTCAATGGCTTAAAATGATAAAGTCTGAGTTTAGTTATAAAATGTCCTCTTCCTGTTGCTAAAAAAAAAAGTCACTAATTAGCCAATGGTATGCAGCCAATTCTGTTACATATTGTAAACTAGTAAACTGTGATCAAATTAAGTCACCAGACTGGAACATGGAACGAGAAAAAAAAATAGAATGTGAAACTATATTTATACAGGTGTTAAAATTTCATTCAATTTTGTTCTCTAGCTTTTGCGATTAGGGGGCTGATTATTGTGGATTCCAAATATTTGTCTCTCTCTTTGATTGAACATGCAGCTCCTTTTAGTTGTAAGAACAAACACAGTTAAAATGATGTATATTAATTAATATATTCATATATCCATCCATCCATCTTTCCACCACAGTGCAGTATATGGTGACTGGGGACTGTACCCCAAACAGCATCCAGCAGGAGAAACCATAGATGGGATTCCAGTCCATTGCAGGACTCAAACAAAACAACAACATTCTGTTTACTGAGATATTTATACAGTGAAACAGCTGTCAGTTACAGTAAATTCCTTTCAGTTTTAAATGCACACTGCCTCAATGTTTTTAAATAATTTGGAATTGGGGGCATATAAACACTGTACGATTCCTTTACTCTTCTATATAACAATGCTATAAATATAAGTATGAATTAAGTGACAATAGAGAAGTGCTTTTCAGGAATGGAACATGGATAATGAGGAACGAGTCGCTATGTGAGTCACGCACACCAGCAAAGATCTTAGATAAACAAATGAACACTAGAAAGGGATATTGGAGAAAAAATGATTTTTTAATGAGTTCTGGATCTTTTCTATCTATATCTAGAGATTGTTATCTGCTACAAATATTGGATAAAATAGAAGTAATGCATATATAGGTACCTCCATTCTTTTGTCTTTATCTGCATAAGGGTGATACCAGATGGCAGTGGCTCAACTGGGTCTTTTCTATGGTGGCGCACCTAGCAGATGAAGGATTTGGGGGTGTCGGCCCCAGAGCGGGATTTGAGGGTGTCATCCCCAGTGCGGGACTTGGGGGAGTCAGATGGTAGATCTAATATTATTTGCAAGCCAAAACCTACCTCGGACCTGAATGGCAACCCTAAACCTAATACTAAGCCATAGGTATTCAAGCTGGAAGGAATTGGGCACTGATGAAGGAAAAAAAAACAGAAATGTGTGGCAGGATTTCAGCAAACCTATTTCAAAATTACAACCTTTAGAAATATAAAAAATTCTGTGAACGCCTTAAATGCCTATACACAGTATATGATGCTAACAAAGTGAAGTAATTAAAATGTGCCAAATAGACAGGGCACATAAAACACATAAAAGTGTTCTGAGTAGTAATATAACTAAAGTTTACAGTTGGAAGGTTGTTAACGTAATACTTACGTACTTGGAGGAACCGTGGAGAAACTTGTAGCTTACAGTAGTGTTAAAAGTAAATGTGATGGCAAAGCAACACCTAACATGAGTAGAAACAGAAAATATGACAATGCATTTTGTTTGTGTGTATGTGTCTATGTGTGTGTGTGTGTGTGTGTGTGCGCGTGGTGGGGGGTGGAAGGGAATCAGGACAAATATATCAGCCCTGGGGGGCTGTCAAACTTTGAACCATGATATTATAAAGCATGATTTGCTCTTAGAACTCAAAACTAACTTGTAGTTAAAACAATAATTTGTTATAAGGGTGCTTCTCACCAATAACAGATCTTCTATAGAAACATACTGTCCTAATAAAATGTATGAACATACTAGTATCACTTGGAAAAGCATAGGAACTAATTATTATTACTATTATTATTATTATTTAGTGATTTAACGTAAATAGTAATGCACCAACAAGGAAGACATTTTGTTATCATTACTCATTGAAAATCGTGTTTTTTTCACTGAAACAAATATACTTTGTTTCACAAAATCTTTTTTGTGATCTTGCTCTTTAACAGCACCATGTAACACATCTACTCTGCCTCACAGACTGTGCTGCTGATCCTGTGCACACATTCTGTGTGCAGCACATTCTGTCCTCCTGTGAAATGAGACACAGAAAGTGCTTAAAACATCCACTTTCGGGGCGAATATATTATTAATTATGAGGTTTCATGCAAAGATCTCAGCCGAGGAAACCTGTTTGTGCAAGCAGACCCAGGTGGATCTGCTTTACGCCCCAGCTCACACAAACACCCGAAGAGACACCCAAACGCTAAGATATAATCCCTGAGATACTCGCTAGTGCCGTGGCAGTCAGGTTTCCTTTTCAAACGCCTCTGCTGTGGAGTTTGTCCCAGTGCTGTGCTTTTTCTCCATGGCAGACATTAGCTCATTAAAACAAAACTCGAGCTCATACTCAGGGGTGCCCCAGCCGGTTGCAGAGGGCCGTCTGGCAGACTGTCATTCCCACCTGTTGCTCTATAACCTCAAGCCTTTTTCCGGACGCGAACCAGTCATGTATATCCATAGCTAACATTTAGCCGTCCATCTAGGCTTGCAGGAAGTATCTAATCTTAAACTTTTGGGGGGTTTCCTCCTCTCTGCAGCGCCGGTGGAGCCGATAACCCTCCTGACTCAGCAAGGCTCCTCCCCCCTCGGACATAACTACCCCTGAAAGGCGTCCAAAAGCAATAGATGGAAACTCCTGTAGTTTATTGGTAGAGCAACATTGGCAGAGCCCAGACGTTTTGACATTAGCTGAGTTTGTAACCTGGCTTTCTGTAGTGGCAGCCATGGGACCAGGTCCCACCCAACGTCAACAAGTGGATTTTCGTCGATTCAGTAATTTCCAGAACTAAAACAGCCAGGTCACTGAAGTAGGCTGGTATATTGCCACTATGATGGTGGCCCTGAGGGCAAAAACTCTTAAGAAACACAAAAATAAGAAAACATGAAGCATTGTAAAACATTAACAAAACGATAAAATAAGAAAACAATTTCTAATTTCACATCTGGGCCAGATTACTTTTTTTAAACAGTACTCCGAGCCACAAGGAGGCAGTATACTGTGAGTTAAAGAATGATGTGACAGAAGAGTATGTTGTGGAAATGCAAAGCAATTACATTTATTGATTTACAGTAGCAGCTGTTTTATCCAAAGCTGCATGTAACTGAGAAAGCAAACAGACTCTGGCACAATTGGGGGCAATACAATCACTTTAGGATCACTGGTAAACTTAAAATCACTTTCTTGCTGATCTATGCACCACCTCAGAAGAAAGGTTCTACCCAGATCTGAACTCAGATCACTCAATTCAGAGTCCAAAGTGCTAGACGTTACAGCATGGAACCAGAAGACAGACCATACTGACCACTAGAGCCATTGAAAGCTAAGCACATAATTATCATTGTTTTTTTTGTATTTCCTTAATGTGTTGTTTTTCATTTCAGCCTCTGTACCTTAAATTTGTAATGCTTTCAGAATTTATGTCATAGCTTGTTTGTTTAGCAAAAGCCTCATATTCTTGTCTTTTCTTTAATATATTTTGTTTTTTTTTTTTTTGTAAAATAAGTCCTATAGGAATTCAAGCTTAAGGTTAGTTCTAGATAAGCTAAATTATCAAATCACGAAAAAACAAATATTTCTTCTACTTTATTCCTATTATAGACGCTCCCCGGGTTACCATGGTCCATGTTACAATATTTCAACTTTACGTTGAGTAAATGTTACGCACTTTCAGCACATTTTTCAATAGATTGCATGAGATATTCAACACTATTATAAAACAGGCTTTGTGTTAATGATTTTGCCCAACTGTAGGCTAATGTAAGCATTCTAAGCATGTTTAAGCTAGGCTAGGCTATAATGTTTGTTAGTTTTGGTGTACTGTATTAAAATTCATTTTCGCATTACGACATTTTCACTTAACGATAGGTTTATCGGAACATAACGTCATTGTAACCTGTTTGTGGAGATGGGACCCACAGTGCGGACAAGCCTGTAGGTTGGCTGGTACGTAGAGAAGCCTTGAGTGTGAAGACCTGTGCTAGGTTCCCCGCCAGCCATGATGTCAGCGACTGCGACCCACGCATGCCTGAGCGCAGGTTCTCCCCACTCTGCTCACTCCACAGGCTTTTCACGTCAGCAGGCCTGACCAGATGAGCTTAGCGTCTGGCCTGGAGTCAGATGGCACACACGGCCTCGGCTGACTGGAAGGAACAGCCGGCGTGTGTGTGAACCGTCGTCAGGGTCTTCACTTCCTACATATGATACGGCCGTGCTCTTCAGCTCCATGTCCGATGTGAGCGATCTGGGGCTTAGTTTCACGAGTAACTGACCACATTTCCGTTATCCGTAAACTGAGCTCCAGGTTTACTTATCTACAAAAATAGTACGGATTGGAACGGGCAGATTCTCCAGACACTTGTTTCGGACCCCAGGCGCTGCATGTGAAATGGATGGGATGGCATTATGGCAGAGGACCCAGCAAATGTTTTTGTCTGACATTTTGAACACCAAGCCACTGTACCTTAATGACCTGTTTGGCTGTGTCTGTCTGTGGCTGCAGCACTTTATGAAACTGCAAGTATTTTTAGTCAAAAATCTTCATCCTTCCCTACTTGTCCTATGCAGGGTCATGGGGATTCAAAGACTATGCTGGAAGCAGCCGGTGCCGACATTCGATGGTAACTCCAATCCATGTTAGCATGTTTTTTTTAGGATGACTGGGGAAACTGGAAAACCTGGAGGAAACCCCACCATGACACGGGGAGAACATGCAAACTCCACACACATGGAGTCATGGTGGAGACTCAAACCATGGTCTTCCAGAGGTGTGAGGCAACCTGCTAATCACAGCGCCAATGCACTATGCAATTTCATATTTAAAGAAATTGAAATAATGGCATAGTTTAGTACCCAACCCAGGGTTTATTGTGTGGTTATTTTTATACATGCAGGCTTATTTATTTAAATGGGGTACCTGTCTGTGATAATTAGCCGATGCAAATTTTCAACATTTGACCACTTCATTGGGCATTAGTCTCTCAGTAACATGAGTATTAGACACACATTTGTTTACGTGTGAGATGGGTGAGTTTCTGTGCGTGTTTCTGAGAGTTAGTATGTTTGCAGCAAGATTACACAGTTCAAAATTGCCAAGAAGGATATTTTGTGCTCTTATGCCGACAGCTGTGGTTCAGCACATTGTGGGTCTGCATTTAACGGAAATTGAAATGTAAACAAAATTCCCCACTTTGTAGAATTTCGTCTTCTGGCATGAAACATAGTCATCACCGCATATGTTAGCTCATGTCTGAGAGCAAAGGCGAGCAGAGAGCTTCTGGGGCAGCAGAAACGGACATCTGGTTGCAGTTAGCGTGCTGTGCCTGAGTGGTACACGCTCTCCGCACCACATCCAGGGGGACGGAGCGCATTGTGGAAGCCCTGAGCTCCCTGGAACACCTCAGCCGAACAAATAGAATATCCATTTCCCTCACCGACGTGTAACCTTCAGGGGCTTTTGTGGGACCAGGGCTCACAGCAGTATGTTCTCTATTGTCATTTAGTATGTGGTCGGTCGAGAGACTCTGGTAAGTTAGGGGTCCACTGAGTGAGAGACTGGAAGAGATAGAGAGAGAGTGAGAGAAAGAGAGAGAGAGAGAGAGGGGGGGTACGCTATACTTGTATCCAAACCCCTGTTGTGAAGAATTTAGCTGGAAGAAAACTTCATTATGAACCCCCCAACCAATAAGATCACTTCTCCAATTTTCAAATTTAAATTTGAAATGAGTCAATACAACATTAACAAGGATTTGGTGAAAAAATAGGACACCGTTGTCTATTACTATATGTCTCAATATTGGACAAACTGAACTCCTCAGACACGCTAAGCTGGCAGCATGAATGCTAAACACTGACCAAGCGATGGAGAGCGTCCTTGGACCCTAATTACACAGCGAGGGAAATTTGTGGGCTGAAAGAGGAACTTTCAGATAGACTGCAACAAACCGGAGAGAACAGTCAATCTTTGGTCAGCACCTCGGCCAAAAAACGCCTCAACAGTTATAATCACCGGAAAGATATAACCATATGTAATTATGGTAATAACACAGTGAACGCTGATTACAGTATCACTTTCTGTAACACTGTAGTGTCAGGTCTTGGGCAAATTATAGCTTGGAGTAGAGAGTTTTTAAACCAAGAGCAAAATAATAGTAGAGTACTGATTAGCCACAAGGTCTAATTATCCATTGCTGTGTGGTGTAACGTCGACAGTGGGCAGAGAGCACAAGCTCAGCAATGTCAGGCCGACAAGATATGTAGCATACCTAAAATTCCAGAAAAGCAGGACATTTTTGATTAAAACTTTGATCAATTGCTGAGGGTCCGGAGCTGGTCCGGGTGCCTTTATGTTGCACTTCAGGGTGGAGAGGTGTGTGAGTATTGAGACCCCCCCGACTCCCCCCACCAAGCCAAGCCTAGTCCTTGGACTCTGTTAATGTTCGGGGTTCCAGCAGAACCAAAAGTTATATTCACCACAAAACAGTGAACTGCCAGGAACAATGTGGACACGGTGGCCGGAGCCAAATCTGCTTTTCTGTGGGTTATTTTCTTCCCTGTATGTACAAATTCCTGCATTTTCTCACAGGTTGATTTAAATTTGACACGACGATCCATCATCTTTTTTAACATATTGCATGGGTTTCCTCTTACAGTCCAGAGCTATGTGGTTAGGTGAATAAGGAAATTGCTCATAGTGTGTGATTGTATGAACGTGTTTGTGCCCTGTGGAGAACTGGCCGTGTGGAGAATTTCCCCTGCCTTATACTCTGGATCTCCAGGTTCATGCTCCAAGCTCATCAAGTACTAGATCAGCAATTGTGAAGATGGATGGGTTTGAACATATACATGCAGTATCCTCTTTTTACAGCACTCTCATGTGATCTTGTTGAAGTCACACGACGCACGAGTTCACTGCCTGGTCTTCCCTCGGCCTCTCAGATTCTCTCGGTAACTGTACCACAGGCATTTGTGGAAAGCTCTCAGGCTATCTGCTAGCCACCTTGCAGGAGCCAGGAATGCAGCAGAGCATGCGTCTTAACATGCAACCGGCCTAGTGGTGAACACATGTTCTCTGATGTGACAATTGGAAGGCGGTCAGATGATGGCTGGGCGAATGCGGCTTTAGGAAACCCTTCTGTGAACTTAGAAAGACCCGTTTGCTCCAGATGTTACATGTTACGTGTTTCGGGGGGGTCTTTATGTAACAGGGTGCTAGACACTGAAGTTCTATTTTAGGTTGTACTTTAATAAATCACCTGCACTTCCCTTTGATGGTGGTATCATATGGCAAAATGCTTTTGCAGTGTTAGCCTCCCTAGACCTCCATATGAGAATTTAATGTGCCACATCTGGTGGCACTGGTCTGGAATGGAATGACCTTTTATGAGATCCCTGTGATGTCAGCATCTGAAGGACCCAGAATGCCGTTTGCTCCCCTTGTGCGCTGCAACTCGGAGCACAGTGCCTACGAATTATACTGTAAGCACAGATGCTCTGGGTTCTGTCTCCGTTCTATTTAAACAGCCACAATGGTGAGCTATCGACAAGCGCCAAAGGGGAAGGGGCGGCAGCAGATGTGGGGGAAATTGTCTGTCGTCACAGGCCAAGCTGCCAGTCCTTTTCGTCCTCTTTGGGTTCTATGGATGTGAGGTAAGCTGTTAATGCAGCCACCGGGCATTTGTTTATGCTTTTAGAAGGGCCATAACGATAACCATCACTGAGTTATGAGGCTGAGCTCCTAATCTGATTTTTTTACAAACGAACCAGCAAACAAGGACCGTTTGATTAACATTAGCCTAGGTTCTCCTACTGTATGGTTAGTTTTACGAAAGCCTGGTCATAACATGAGATTGTTGTTGTGAGATTGTTCGCTCCAACTTATATTGGGAACTAAAAACTCTAACTTTACATTAAAGTTCCCACAACATTTAGAGAACCTAACTGGAACATTTTCAAAAGTTTCCTCTATTGCACCGATTAGGGGAATGTTAATACGACTGGAACGTTGTCCAAAGGTTCCCAAACATTAGGAGAACGTTCCATAAAGCAAAACATGCAACCAAAAATTAATGTTGTTTTTATGATAAAACAACTTTCCTGGCTACCTGCAGGGCAACCAAACGAACCTTCAGGGAAGGTTCCTGTAACCAAAAAATAACCTTCCTGGAACTTTCCAGGAACCAAAATTGTTAGCTGGTCGCTCCTATTCTCACTTTTAACCATGGTTCACTCAATGAAGTGAAAGGGAATGTAAAATAATTTGAGGTTCATGGTCAGGGGTCCAGCGGGTATATAAAAATAAATGTCCCTTCGCTCACTTGTCTTTCCCGCACCTTCAGATAAAAGCAGACCTCCCCCCTCCCCCCTCCCCCACTGCCTCCTACTTCATTATGGTAATAATGTACTGCAGTACCATTTGCCAAAGTGCCATCTGTGTACAGCACAATGTTCATTCACTCAATGGGGGCAAGACTGCTTCCCGTGGTTTGGTAAGAAAGTTGTGTGCCACAATTAAACTAATTGGTTTTCCGTGAAAAGGCTTGTTGACCTTTCACCTTTGAAGGGAGTTTTGTTTTCACGCATCTTCGTGATGTGTTCCAAGGAAATTATCAAGAAGAACAGCCGCATGTGCGTGTTGAGTTGCGTAATATAAAAGGTGCATTCAAAATATCGCAATATATGAGCTTAATTACTGGGCTGTTTGAACAGTCGTATCGCTGACCTACATAGACGGATAAAAGAAACTTTCTGAGGTAATCGGGACAAAGGTGGAGTGAGAGACACAGCAAACAGGGCTCTCTGTATTTTTCTCGCCGAAAATAAACATCAGTTATTCGATTTAACGGTGACATATATTTGACGACAAAGACAAATGTGTCCCATGTGCTTTTATGTTTGTTTAACATGAGTGATTTTAACTGTGTAAATAACATTTATTAAACTGCCACAGGTGAGACAAAGAGAGGCTTAATGCCAACATTTGACCAGTTACTAATGTAATTTACAGTATGCGTGCCAAAGTCAACAGCCCAACAACAGAGAACACCGTCATTTAACCCTTTGTAAACTGCATTCGTCAGTAGCCTTAGTTACATAGTATAACACAATGCCTGAAAGTCAACATTTTATGGCAGAATTATATTTATGGTGAAAACAATAGAGATGACCAAAATAGTTTTCCACTGATCTCCAACAATCACTATTCCGGTTCCAGGTCACAATAAGCCTGAAGTGAGTCACACAATGCACAGGGGACTCGTAAAGCCAGGGTACCCAATGGAGAGAGGCTCACCAGAGGTAGAAATTTCAGGCCCAGAGAGTAAAAATCCAGACCAAGATTTTGTTTCAACCAACCAATTGAGTACTCTGCAAATGGGACTCTATACTTTATAATCAACTGGTTGGCTCAAACAAAATCCTGGTTTGGATTTTTACTTTCTGGACCTGACCTATCCATCTCGGCTGCTGACATGCAAGCTGCACACATACAGCAGCAGGGGGTGAGAACAGACCCTACCCCCCCTTCCCCCCCCAGCCCTGCAGGTGTCACGCCTCAGCGGCGCTATTCTAACACCATGTCAGCAGTTATGTTGTCGCTCACGATTCCATCTCCTCAGTCAGTTAAAAGCCTCCTTCTTCACGTTCTGCAGTTTGCTGTGGAGCAGTTACATCGCTATGAGCTGTAACTACAAGAACCAAGTGCGTGGGTGACTGAACTGACTTCTGATTGGCTGCCCGGTTCTTAGGACCGAATGGTGATTCCCAGCAGAGTACTACCCCCACCTCGCCCCCCCCCCCCACCACCACCACCACCACCACCACCCACCCATTCTGTTGGCCCCTGGGGTCCTTCAAACTCCTCACAAGATCTTGCTTGCTCTATCCCTCCATCAACTTCTTTACATTAGAGACCAGAGTCAGTCGCACTTTTCCTGTTGAAACTGAGTGATTCCAGTCGCTTTCTGCCCCAAGCTTTCCGAAAGCACTTCCACAGAGCAGAAAGAGGTGAGACTTCTGATCTGCAGCCTTGGTTCAGAAGGAAAGCTGCATACTCAACAGCTTTTTTTGTGGTGGGGGGGAGGAGGGAGAGAAAGGCATATGAAGGACAAAGTTGCCATCTTAATAAGTACCTCCCCAGGCAAAAAAAAAAAAAAGTATATTTACCCCCCACGCAAAATCTGTGACATCATCTCCATATCCAGTTTCCCAGTTTCTTTGGTAAACAGGACTGAGATATAGTGATTAGGGGAATTATGTTTTGGAAACCCGCTGTGGTTGGAAATATCACAGGCTGTCAGTCACCGACTGGTTCAAAACACTTACCATTACAAGCAGTGCCCAGGTTACAAGCCAGATACACTCACCAAGTCTGTCTTTAAGTCAAATGTGTAGGTAAGTAGGAACCGTAATAATACTGTACATAATGACAATAATTACAGAGTAATACTGCAAGTAACTACATATGGTACGGTACTGTACCTCGAGCCAACAAACCACTGAATGTTTCATGAGCATCACGAAGCAGTGCGTGCCTTTGTTATTATGAAGCAATGCATTTAACCTAAATGTTTAAGAAAATAGGCTTTGTGGCAGTGCATTTTTAAGTTGGAGTTGTCCGTAGGTCTGACATTTTTAACTCGGGGGCTGCCTGTACAGTAGTTGCACTACTGGATGCTATTGGGTAAAACAAGGCGATGATTAACAGTGGAGTGATCCCACCTAAATAGTGCCAAGGTGGGTCATTCTTCCAGAGGGTGCCTATAATTTACCCATCTATCTGTCGGTCTGACTGTCTCTCTCTCTCTCTCTCTCTCTGTCACACATGCACACACAGACCATCTCGTGCTATTCCTTACGTGTTCCAGAGAGGCTCCATTCGAAGCTCATGCTTGCTTTAGTCTCCACACAGAAAGGATATTAAAGAATAACAGGAGACCCTGTGCAACTGCGTGACACGGTCAGTGTCGACCTGCTGGTCCTCCACACACTCTCACACTCACTCTCACACTCACTCTCACACTCACTCTCACCATGCCGCTCCTGTGCAGGCCCACAAACTCGCCTGGAAAATCAGCAGCCGTGAACCACCTCGCATAACATGAGCATCGAAACATCCATTAAAAATGGCCGACGCTGGTATCTCCCAGTTGGTTCCTAGGCAGTTTAATTGTAACTGCGAGTTGCTTGTGGTTTTTAATCTAACCACGGACTTAGTTACCCTGTTTGTTTGTTCTTTTTTAATTCCTTTTTTCTGGGTCTTCAAAGGATACTTTTAATTCACATTTCTTTGTAAGGTTTTCATTTTATTTATCCGATGGTTTTATCCAAAGCAATATACATTTTTTTGAGAAAGCAGAGATAGACAGTCCCTGCAGCACTTGGGGATAAGGGCCTTTGCTCGTTGCTAAGGATGAGAAAGAGGCCGCCGATATCAAGCCGGAGTCAAGAGCGAGATTTTGATGGGGTCAAGACTGAGTTGAATCAAAGACTGGAAAAATATCAAGATAGTTTTCGAGACCATGGTTTTAAAAATACTTATTTACTATCATCATCAGCCCTGCTAATATTTAAAAGAAAAAAAAAGAAAAAACATATTATTTAAACATGACGATTCTTGGTAACGCTTTACATTAAGTGCACCCTCATGATGCATTCAGAATTTTGTCTGTTCTGAAAGGATTTTCAAGGTAGAGTCTTTTCTGGGACAATCCTGGGACAAGACCGAGTCAGTGAAAAAATGGTCTCGAGACAGAACTCATGTACTACAACACTGGGCCTTGCTCAGGAACCCAATGGTGAAATCATATGAACCAGAGGCACAGCACCTCACCCCACGCCACCCCTGAGGTCTTCTGGTGTGAAAATAAATCAGGGAAACAGCTTCGCTTCAACTTGTGTATTTCTAATAATCGAGAGTTTTCATCCTCGTCGTCGCCAAGAACAACACAGACTTGTTAACGTTTATGACTTTTTCACAATAATCAGACCATCTGTGAAATGATAATGCTTCCCTACATTTAGGTCAGACGCCTCGCTCTGCTTGTGTGAAGCCATGTGGATCGCGGGGCTGCTCTGTCCAGTCAGCCTGGAGCAACCTGAACTGTTAACATAATGGAGCAACACAGAGCTTTTGGTTAGTAATGGCAAGTAAGCCTCAGATGAAAGAACACAAGTTTTTTTATGTGTTGCTGCTTGCTAGGACCCAAAGAAGTAGAATATTTCCAGTGAAAACCCTGCCAGACTAAACATCCGTGCTGTCATGACTTTGACTGAGGAAATTGCAGTCATAGAAATGGAATAGGTGTTTATGGAAGGTCAGGGATGAACCTGGCTTATGGATTTATGCAGCTAACAGGTCATTTCCAAATTATGATTTCATGCTACATAATTTGCGGCATCAGAATGTCTGAGCTGCAGTCTCTAACCTAAGCCTAGCGTACGCAAATGCGAAGAGAAAACTAATTAAAAATTACGCTTTGCTACGAAAAACACTTTCATCATGTGCCCCAGACACCGCGCTTGTGTCCTGCGGTTTACTGATACGGAGCACGTGCGTGTCTGTGGACTGCATGTCTGACCTTTTCGGCAGTTCCCCATCCTTATCAATACGACATTTCACACCATATCAGTGTCTGGTGGTGTTTGTTCTCTGCCAAACCAAAGGAGTCACTTACAGGTGATACAGACGGAAGGATCTTTAATACTGGTGAAAGCTGAAAATGGATCACAATCTGCACATTGTTCTGCCTTGACTGTCGTGGCAGGATACCTGTAAATGATTAAGCTGAAAATGCTTCTGTGGCCAGTTGCGTCTGTTCTATCCTAAAATGGAGAAAGAGACCTGGGAAATGCAAAAGACAGACCCTCACTGCTATTTACGAGCGTCCAAATTATACACTGAAGTTCATGTTCTTGATCATATAATAGCAATGAAAAACACATGGGCAGTCTTCGTGCTCTGCCTTCCCCTACTGAAATACAGCAGGAAAACGCAAAGTCAAGGTCCTTCGGAAAGCTGACCAAGGACAGATAGAGCAGCGTTGTGCAGAGTATATAAAAAGGACCTGGCAACTGAGCCTCCAGCAACATTAATGTGTAGCTTTTAGCTGAAATCTTTCAGGAAATAAGGTTCAACAAAAAAATTAGGGTATAGGATACACACACAAATGTTAATGAATAAGTTTAGACTTCTTTCTCTCTCTCATTACTCACTACTTCCCATTTTCTAATGAGTAAAAAACTGTTCTTGGCTAAGGAAATGTTCTAATTCGTAAATTTTTCCTAAATTTGCCTGAAAGCTCTGCTGTAAGTAGTGTCTGCCATGGTTCCCGTGAATGTCTCCTGGATAAGTGTGCGAGAACATTCAGTCACTATTTTACCAGCAGTTTATGCCCCTTCGGTCTGCACACTTAAGTAATGATAGGGGTGTGGGTGGTACACTTTGTGGAGCCAGGCCTCCCCCCATGCCGTCTCAACCCTGTCACTCGCTAATCACATAAACACACACACACACGTTCTAGGCTCCAGCGTTTTCTCGGAGACGAGCCAAGCCGCATGCCTTGCACTACTGCAGTTCAGTAACATGTTGAATGGGCCAGACGAGCATCTACTTCCTCATATTAAAGACACTGCTTGTGACTCGACATTCACATGCACCGTGGCATCATTCAAGACGCATGCAACGAAATTCACAACATAACGTCCAACGCAACATAGCACTACATAACAACTGTAAGCTCAACACTCTGTAGTCTGCAACGTACATCATTTGGCGATTTCATCATTTTGAGTGCCTCATAGATTGTACTTGCACAAATTTAAATGGTATAACCAAATACGCACCTAAGCTATATGGTATAGCCTAAATACCAAAAAAGCGTACAGTATCGTAAATACAGAAACCAGTAAAAGTTATTTATTATTATCATTATTAAGTACTATGTACTGCACATAATTGATGTCACTTTAAATGCGTCCGTCGTTGAGCGAAACATCTTTATGCAGTGCATGACTGTATTTATCCAAGACCTGCTCTGGGTGGGATACTCAGCTGAACCACAGGGATTGGAAGAAAGTATATGGACTTTCTGACATTTGACAAAGCAACGTACACCTGAGAGAGTAGGACCAGCTGGTTCCTGGTGGGGTTAGGAGCCTTGCTCAAGGGACCAATGGTGACATCAGTCTGCCAAGCAAAGGACTGGCAATCCTCTGATCAAGGGCACAGCATCCTACCTCACTGACACACAACCCCCAGAAAAGCTGCGCCGGCCAGCATTTGCCCCTGGGTATCTCAGAGGGCAAGTGAGAATTCTACCACCGGTGCTTCACCTTTTATTGGGAACGGACATTTCGTAAATACTCCTTCTGTACCACTCGGTATTGATTACCCTGTATCAATATTCGAGGGTCACTTGCCCACTTAAGGTTGTGATGACCCGGATTTTATCCGAGGAAACACAGACCTTGTGGTACTGTAGGTCACATCCTGGGCAGACAGGAAGTCCATCATGCTTAACATTGGGTACTAATCTCTGTTGTACTTGGCTTGATTCCTGCCACACGGATTAGCATGACTGCCATACATGCATCCCATACATGCTGTAGCACAATGGATCACATGATTGATTTAAAATGCTGCTTCCTAAAATGTCAACAAGCATTAATAGCAGTTACGATCCCATGGATACACTAAAGCATGATAAGGCTAATGTGTCAGCTGGAATACAAGGCTACTTTAACAACCTTTTCAAAGGGTTACTTAATACTTTTGTTTTTATTTTAAAAAGACAATGTGTGTCGTTGGCAAAATTAGCAAAACATGTGGGAGATAAAAAATTACTCTCGGAGAGCCAATATAGAAATAAATTTTACCGAAGGAGATCTTTGAGATCTTTGTCTTCCTGTGCATTCTTTCACCCACTCTATCTATCTGAGCATAGCAACAAACCAGGATGAGAATTTTCCCCTTAGTTGTCTGATGACTATGAGTTTTATTTCATATAAATGTATTGCTTGGCAGAATAAAACCGACCACTTTATAGCATTGATGAAAAACACAATAAAACATTCCACTAGATCTGAGATTTTATGAGACCAATGAATTGATTGCACAAGTTTCTCTGGCTCGTTGAGTCTCTGAGCCTCTATTTCATAGATTTTTGCGTTGTTGAGAGGGGCCTGCTGAATCTTTTACTTGAACCGCATTGCCAGACTGTCTTGGCAATGTCACATATGGATGCAAGGAGCTGTATGTGAAAGCTCCCTCTCTGAACAAGCACGCCTGCCTTTCATATACTGCCGTATTTCCCAAATCCCAGTCCTCGTATTTATCTAAATAAACAAACATGTCAATGTATATTCGGTATCTTTCAATCCAGTCCATAACGGGCCGCATACAGCACACATCCTAACTCCCTAGGTGTACTGTCTGGCAGGGATCTGGGAGGGAGCAAAAACATGGACTGGCTGGCAGGGAGCAGGGAGGGAGCAAAAACATGGACTGTCTGGCAGGGAGCAGGGAGGGAGCAAAAACATGGACTGTCTGGCAGGGAGCTGGGAGGGAGCAAAAACATGGACTGTCTGGCAGGGAGCTGGGAGGGAGCAAAAACATGGACTGTCTGGCAGGGAGTTGGGAGGGAGCAAAAACATGGACTGTCTGGCAGGAAGGTGGGAGGGAGCAAAAACATGGACTGTCTGAGAGGGAGCAAAAACGTGGACCATCTGTGGGTCCCAAAAGACCAGATCGAAAGACTCTGATGTACTATATACATTGACATGTTTGTTTGTTTAGATCACTTTTGCACACAATAAATACTGATTTAAACTGGGTTCTATTTTAGATTAAAGTTCATCTTAACCATCACACTGGCATGAGGTCCTGTGTCTCCTTAAAACTGTCACCTGCATTCACTTACATGTACTGTGCTCCTTAATCCATTAGGACTGACAATGTGCATCATGTAGTTGGCTGCAGTCTTTTGTCAAATTCTCTTTTATAGCCAGTCACTACTTTTCTCCTGCTTCTCTGCCTCTTTTTCATGTTGTACATCTTTTTCTTCTTGTGTGCAATTCCCTCTCTGTTCTGCTCTGGCATCTAAGCCCTTTCATAGTTTATTTTCCATTCATTACCAAAGACAACTTGTCAATGTTTCTTGGATTAATTAGCCCTAGGGTTTCTTTTTTAATCAGAACTGCTAGTGATGATTCAAATGGGAAAAGACTGTTTATGGTTTATCATTCTCTAGCATACAGTGAGCAGATGTGTGGATGGCGGGGGGGGGGGGGGGGGGGGGGCAGGGGGGGGGCTGCATTTCCAGCGCGCCGCATCCCTGCAGCACTGTGAGGTTCTGGACTCATTGTATTCTGGATGGAAATATGATCAGTATTGAGAGGCATTAAACAATGACATGTGTTTACTATGAGTAAAAACACACTTACAATCGCATTGTAACAAAAGGTCGTCTACTGGCTTCCCATCCAGGGTGCATTCTAGCCTTAAGCAGAAGTGGACATTTCAGGTCCAGAAAGTAAAAATCCAAACCAGGATTTGGTTTCAACCAACCAGTTGAGTTACTCTGTCACTGTAACTCTTCATGCTCAACTGGATGGTTGAAACAAAATCCTGGTTTGGATTTTTACTTTCTGGACCTGAAATGTCCGCCTCTGGCCTTAAGCCCTATGCTCTCTGGGATTGGCTTGATGTGCCCTCACAACCCTGAGCATGATCAGTTATTAGAAGATGGATGGATGGATGGATGGATGGATGGATGGATGGATTGATGGACGGACGGATGGATAATTCTATTATGTAAGCATTGCAACATACCTTGTAAAAATGGTGAACATATCTGTGTACTTGTCATCAACTTAAAAAAAATACTTATTGAAGAAATAACGCAGTAAGCAAGAGTGATACCCGCCCACTTTGAACTGCAGTTCCTCTTCTCTCCAGCAGAGTCCACTGTAGCCAAGCTTCGTTGTAGGCCCATCCTAACCCCTTTAGACGATGAAACCCCATCCATGAGTAGGTACAATATTATATACTTGCAAAAATAGAGAATGGAATGCAAAATTACATATGGAGAGCTTACTGGCATGTTAGCAATTTATGCTAACAGGGTTATGTTTACTTAGCAGTGCTTAAGATACTAATCCTACAAAGAGTAGTGATTTTTGCACTTTAAACTCATATTCTTAAACTGAATGGCACCTAGCCATAAAACTGTACAACATGAAAAATGCAGAGTTTAAGAGTTCCCAGGTGTTTAATAAACCTTAGTAATTTTAATAATAAATAATGGAACAGCAGTGTTTCATCCTGCTCCGGACAGGGTGATTTTGTATGCCTTGCAGAGCAGGTGTGGAGCACAGCTGTGAGAATCATCTCTTTAGCCCTGCACTCCTTCCTTTTGCAGTCCGACCGCTTACCCGTCGCTGCACGCCTGGATGGGCTGAAGTCGCGAGCGGCTCAGCTGAAGCTGCCCCCACATTTGGGACGCAACGAGGCGTGTGTTTTCCCCGGCCTCATGCAGTTAGGCCAGTGAGAGCGAGCAAAACACATCGCAGCACATTTCCCTCCACTCCCAGTTTAGCATCCAACTGGATCTTCCCCACATGGTCACTGGCAAACGAACAGTTTTTATAAAACAACAGTGATAGTATGCAATATTCTGGTCCGTTCCATCTCCCCTCCCTCCAGCCATGCCACAAACTTCTCATTACGGTTTTTTGCTGTTTTCCTGTCATTTCCAGTGTCTGTGTCTGCTTTGCTTGTGGAAGTTTTCCTTACACAAAAATGCTCTGAGGGCAGAAGGAAAAGTGATTGGTTCAGAGAGATAGCCAATCAGATTGCAGAGGAGGTAGGTCCAAGACATCTGATTGATTGGTCCCACCTACCTTAGTTGCATGGAGCCAACTCCTCTACAATCTGAGTAGTTACCTCTCTGAACCAATAATTTTTCCTTCTGCCCTCAGAACATTTTTGTGCAAGTAAAACTCCCATAATCGTCCTCTTCACTCCTTCATTCTGTTATTCAGCGAGTCAGATCTTTCCCTGGTCACCATGTGCAGAGCCACAAACAGAAAAGGAACAGAAAAATCCTCTGCCATGAACTTTGTACACAGTCCCTCACAAAAACATGGGATGGAGAAGACATCGAATCAGTTTGTTTGTTTGCGTTTTCTTCCCACTATTGAGAAAATTTTGTTTGAGTCCACAGTGCATGGCATGTGAAAGCAACTGGGATTAATCATGACTCTGCTTCATTGCTTTGATAAACTGGCCATAAACACTGGGCCCATTAGTCTTCAAAATAGCTTTAACCTAAGTGCACATTTTCCTTTATTTAACATGACTAAACTGCCATAAATCACTTAAGAACCTGCACCGGCGCTGGACAGAGATTGTGACGCCTTGTGTACGTGTGCAATATCTTCTTGTGAAACTTAAGATTAGCAACACCTACATTTCTGAAAAACAGATATTGTGGAGTCATGTCAGACAAACGTCAATGATGTTTCGTTCCACGTGGGAGTTTCCATGCTTAAACACGCTGGTCTTCCTGCACATTTCGACGCGTGTGTGTCATCATGTGTGTGCAAGTGTGTGGGCCGGCGTCCGTGAGAGGGAACACCCAGTACAGCTCCTCAGTCACGGTCCCGAGACTCCCCAAGAGGCAGGCAGCCATCCCACCTCCACGTCAGGGCCTCATTGTGTGCCGCTAATGAATAGGAGGCGGGGGGTGCGGCGGTAGGTAAATGGACGCTTCACACTCCCCAGCCCCTGCAAGCCTCCTCCCACCTAAACGGACATGACAGAATCACGATCCATTTGCAACACCGTTACGTCAAACTTGTACGACTTATCACGTGCAGCACTGATTCACTGTCTCCGGCATGGTATCACCTTGGTGTGTGACTGAGCCAGGCAGGATGCCCCTTCAGTGATCTATATATGTCTTTTATCTCCCCTGCAATTATCGAGATACGTCCAAATTAACTTGGGTCCTGTGGTCTTGGTCCCAATTGTGAATGCAAATTGATGGATACCTATATGTGTAACTGTATGTGTGTGTGTGTGTGTGTGTGTGTGTGTGTGTGTGTGTGTGTGTGTGTGTGTGTTTGTGTGTATATATATATATATATATATATATATATATATATATATATATATATATATATATATATATAGACATTGAGTAATACATGCAGGTACTCTACAGCAAATAATGTGAATATAAAATCACAGCACTTTTTTTTATAAAGAGATCGTCCTTAAATTTCACGAAAACCAAGGCATGAATTGTACTAAGAAATCAAAAGATTCACACTGCAGAAAACAATGGGAGCTGATAAAGAAGGCGGGTCTGAAGGGACTGTGACACATTTTATTGGGTATTACGGTAAGTTTCATTTTATGTAAAGAAATAGCGCAGTACAGCTACTGTATCTGTATCATACCTGCTTATTATAGCTCCCCCATCACATCTACATTACCGTATTACATGTTAGATATGGACAGCGGGTCATTACATGGCCGGCAGTGCTGCCCATTTCCCTGTGCCTGCTACACTAAGCGATGCACCCACTAACATCCTACTACATCCACTTTCAGGCTTCCCTCGCAGCGTGTATTATTTACTGTGGACCTCGGATGTAGGGGACTTGATAGGAGGTACCCTTTTATAAACCACTGAGCTACTTACATAAGGAACCCCACAGAAAATAGGTACTGAAAAATCATCTCATTGATCTCCTTGAATAAATTACTGCTCTTCCCTCTTGGCTTGGGAGAGTTGGCTGGCGGAGCAGTCATTTATATACTGGAGAGTGGAGAGCTGTGGCAGAGTCATCGCAACCTACTGGCAAAGAAATCAACCGGCAAAGAAATACCAGCAGAGTAGCATAGCAGAGGTTGTTGAAACAGACGCTAGACTGACTGTAGATTACGATACTGTCTGAGGATTAGACTGTGAACATCACAAGGGCTTTTGTCTTTATACTCTTTTGTCTTTATAAACATGTCTGGACCATAAATCAAATGATGAAAATATCATGCAAGGGGAGAGATTTAATGCACCTGTGTGATATTCAGAGCCACATCATCACCACGGCCTGCTGTGCTTTTGCACATTTAGAGAAACCAGCTTCAAATTAACAGTTGTGCTTCACTTTGGAAGCTGTCTGTCCCTAATACAGCCATACGACTGCCAGGATGCATTTGCTCTAAAGTTCCTGTACTGTAATATGTACATTCTTTGTCACTTCCTTCCTCTGCTTTACAAAACTCCGTTGTATCCGTGGTTACGCACCCAAGCCCGCCGCAGAAACGAACAGATGGGGATCAGGCCGACAATGCGTCCATCTGGGGTCTCTCACACACTTGTTCCTTAATGTCTTCCACCTATTTGAGCGTTTAATCATTCGTACAAGTCCGCTACGGTTTCTGCCTCCTTTGCTGGTGACGGGAGAGCGTCCGCCCCGGCCGGCGCTGTGAAAATCCGAGAAGATTAATTGCGCCAAATGGCGCCGTGGAATCCCTTATCCGGGGAGTGGGGCTTACGTACTCCCCTATGGCTCCAAGGCACACGGCGGAAGAGCGTTCCCAATGCCAGCGGGCCCCAGGACACCTGGCAGGACACCTGATGTGCCGTGATGGGACCGGCTCCTGCGGCGTGCGTTTTTTGGGCGCCCCGAGACATTGGCAGAGGTTGCGCTGTCAAAAGTATAAAAGATGAGCCGCTACATCAGGTCAAGATGGCTGCCAGTTATTTTTAGTGATAGAGGGTAAGCTGATATGCAGTGAAAAGTCAGTAGTTTCTTTTTTTCGTTGGATCACCAGAATACAAGTACAAGATGGGAAAAACAACAGAATGTTCCCAAGGTGGGTGATTTGATTTAGGGATTTTCACACGCCTCCAATTAAGCACCTAATAAGGAAAAGGAAGCGCTTGATGACTCCAACAAGCCAGTTGAATGGAGGCTAAGGGGGAAGCACGCCCACCTGTCCTGACGAGGCCACCAATCCCGGCAAGGCGAGCGGCCGAGAGGTAACCAACCAGAGGACGGTGAGAGCCGCGAAAATGTCAGAGCTCCCCTGTTCGGCGAGGCTTTAGATTTGATGATAAGGCACACATTCCCAGCCAGCCATTCTGTTAATTATTTTCACACACTATTCCCAGCCAATCTGTTCAGCAAAAACCAAACAGCAGCCATCTTCATGCAAAACACTTACGTTGGCTACGCTATGGAAAAAATGGGAGTAACACCTGTGCAACAGTGACCCACTTGTAAATGTTCTTACGATTACTGAACTCACTGGACCTGCCTGATAAACGCTTAGCTCTCTGGTAGGGGCTGCGGCATGTAGGGAGATGCACTCGTTATCATACTGTGACAGGCCAAACAGCTTTGAGCTGTTGTACGCCAAGCATGTCATTTGAATTACTCTGGTATTCCTATAAATATAAAAAGCATTGAATTGTTCTGGATAAGGGTGACTTGTCAGGCATGTTAATATTACACACTGAGTAGGGACGACCCTACTCACTGACCCTATCAGCGCTTGGCTTTTTAAATATTGTTGTTTACTCTAGCAGGCTGACTTTATATATACAAAAAAAATCACTGGTGTGGTGTGACATAAGGGATTTATGCTGTAAACGGATGTGTGATTGCTAGAAGGTGTGGCCCAGATTTCTGATATGTGGAAATCAACCAATGTCTCTTACTTCCAAAGGTGAGTCCTTGGGACATGGGGGAGGGAGAAGATTACACCTGTAAACCACGACGTCCCCCTCTTTATTATCCCACCCCTGCATAGATGACTTGTGCCACATTCGTACAATGACATCCCATAAATTAACCCTGGGATACGGCCCGACTTGCTGTCGCGAATCCAGGAAAAGCTGGCCAAGCAGAAACGGGAAGCGCATCCAGCAGGAATAGTACTATTTTCAGGCAGCATCGTGATGACTTAACAATGATCAGGCAGGGTAATTTTGGCCATAGACAGAGCAAAATTACATTGAATGAGTCAAGATAGATAGATAATCTGTCCATCTATAATTCCAGTCATCTTGCACTTGGGTTCCCTGCCCAGAACCCCAGAACTGTGGTAAATGCTGGATCATTAGACACATCATGGAAACTGCTAAATATCTCCGAGATCAGTGTTTCCCAATCCGCTCCTTGGGGACCCAAAGACAGTCCACATTTTTGCTCCCCCCCAGCTCCCTATCAGACAGTTCACGTAGGGAGCTGGGAGGGAGCAAAAATGTGGACTGTCTTTGGGTCCCTGAGGAGCAGGTTGGGAAACATTGTCCAAGATATTAAGATACAAGTGGAATGAACAGGTGATCTTTAATGGAAGATGTGTTTGCATTATCTTCTATTCTTGTGTTTTTTATAGACTTTACTTCCAAACACATTTTGCTACTGTCATGATGTAATCCACTCATCTGTTTGATGTCCACTAAACATCACATATATTCCTTATGAGAAGGAGGTCTAGGGCTTAGATATATAAAAGGTTCTCAGAGGCAGGACTGTCTGCTTCGGCAGTCTTGAGTTATAATGTTTTTTTTAGCTCACGTATGCTGGCCAATGATACAGTCAGAAGCCGTGATGGTCAGCCAGTCCATATGCAGACAAACAAGACATGGCAGGACTCGTCAAATGGTTTGACTGTGAAAACTATGCAGGTTACATTTATAAATACCATCATGAAAATTGCATTTTGAGCAAAATGTCCAGCATAATTTGCCATGGTGTTGACCATAAAAATGGTGCATGTCAAGATTTGGGATATATTAGATGGTGAGGCAACATTTGGTACTCATTCAACATGTTTTAATGATTTAAGATTTCGAGTGACTTTCATCAGGGCTAAATCATTATGGTCGGGTACCTACTGAGAGGGGTCTGATGAGGGAAACACCATGAGCCGCCAACGGGCAGCCAAGACTCGTCAATGTGAGATATGAATGTAGGCAATCCCATGTGGTACAAATCAACAGAAGGGCTATTGTGGTACAAATGACAGATTACTCCTGTGATCATCATCAAAGTTATGTGTCAGGACGCGTGGTGCACGGAGTCCTGCTATGTATGGGGCTGTGTACCAGTCCAGTGCATCCCATAGACATACCTGCCCATGCACATGATGCAACCGAAAATGGGATTCATCAAACCAGGCAAACTTCCTCCAATACTTCAAAGTCCAATTGTAGGCACTTTCAATGGTGGGCAGTGGTCAGTATCTCCTTGATTACTAAACCATCTACTGCTTTTTGAAAATCTGCCTATGTTGTCTTTAGAGTTGACATTATCATGCTTGTTGAATTGAAATACTGTATGCTGGGAATCCTGTAGCAGATGATGAATTGTAGATTTGCTTGAGGGAGAAAGAAAGTAAAGCAATGCACAAGTACCAGGAGTGGGGTTTGAACACACGCAGGAAAACATCCACTGGATATTAAGTCCAACGCCTTAACCACTCGGCCATCCTGGTGACACACAGAGTTGTGACAAAAATATTTACTGAGCACTATGGAGGGCATAAAGCTGATTATTATTTGCAGTTAAGCCTTGGAGTGAACAGTGGTTTGAGGATTCCCAAAGATTTTCCTCACATCCTTGTCAGATTGGTTACCCGTGACCATTTTCTTTAGCCAATCATGGGACAGCTAAGGTTCAGAACAAGTCAATCTGCCAAACACGAAAGTTAAACATTCCCTCTTTCTGCAAGAGAGCCTACGACCACTTTCAGTTATAAAATGAAACACTGTATTCCTTCCACATTCTTGACCTTTGAAACAGTCAATATTTCTTCAATGCCCTGACCTTCAAGTTAAATATGACAGTTGGAATTGGTACGAAATCCATGTTGGGCAGTTATGGAAACATGCAAAGGTCTAGGAAGTTTAAAATGGCTCCGTTACTTTTTGAAAGCACCGAAGAACAGCGGCCCAAGGAAGTCACTGCAGTAGAAGCCAGTCTGGTCAAGAGACCACAAAAGTGTCAGCCACTTTTAATAGATTACATGTACACTGTCAGTCAAACGTCTCTGCACACCACACAACTTTACCATTTATTTCATAAACTGCAGTATTTTTATTCTTGTTAAGCACTTGAAAGTTGAGTGAACAACTATAAATGAAAATGTACGTCAAATAAAAAAAAGTTTCCTTTATAATGTGGAAAGAGTATGTAATAGTGCACGTCTGCCATCCTGTGCGGTGATGGCATAGTCAGATTCTTGGCTGTCCTTTAACTTTAAATGCATTAGTTAACTGTTTCATCCCATGAAACAGATCGGTATTTAATGTCACTTGTAGAAGGAATGCCTTGAATTTTCTCTGCCATTATAACTGCTAGAGGAGGTTACTTTGATGAATCAAAGACATAATTTTTAGTAAATGTTGAGTTAATAACATGCAAATATAGAAAATGTCAGTGTGTGCAAAAAAACCTTTGACTGGCAGAGTACATTGATATTTGGGCTGAGAATTTCCATAATAATGGTTGACCACAGGATCACCAACTGGAATAGTGGTACTATAACATTTCATAATGGAAGAAACAGAATTTCAACAAAAGTTTCAACTGTAATATTTTCTCCATTTTATGGATGTCACCATCCAAGGGCCATAAACACCTTTTTCTAGCTGCTCTAGGCCCTTAAACCCAACTGCTCAAGGTGTGCTGGATGGCCCTGCTCACGGATCCTTCGCTCGCACGTTGCTTTGGACAAAAGCATCTAATAGATAAATGCAGACGCAGGGGCTTCCTGTTTGCTTCCCTGGTCACTGAGGCGCAGCTCATTCCTACTGAAGCTTTAAATGCCGTTTTATGGCCCTGTATTTACTGCCTTATTTAAGTCAGATTCCTGTGAAGTGGCTAGGCCTGGGTTTAATGGGATCGTTTATTGATGCCGGAAAAAGCTCGCCAGTTATAAAGTAGGATTCCTCATCACAACACAGGAACCATTTTTTGAAAAGCTGGTAAAATATTTATTTGCAGTGCTTCCCATGTTAAACAGGGGTCCTTTAACTTGAGTAATGTCTTCTCCAGGTCCCTGTTTCTTCACATTTTATGTTTGTTTTGCCCGCTTTGACGCCACAGTAAATCCAAAGTTGCAAAAATAAGTGCGGGAGGCTAAAACCAGAGCTCACAAACACTACAGACGTAAACATGCCGACACCCACATACGGCGTACAGACATGAATGTTCTTCCATTCACACACAACTGATAGCCCCTCTCATGCAGCGTAGACACAAGTATATACGCACCTGCACGCAGAAACCATACATCCAACACCCATAGCCCTAACATTCCTCATCAGATCCTTTACTCTTAATTCATCCACCTTCCAGTCTCTTATTCAGCTTCCGTTTTACATTCGAAATCAAAACTATTAGCATGATCTTTCAAGGTCAATAATGGAACGTGTTGTCAATAAAACGAAAAGGAAACAGAGAGAAATATCTGGAAATCCTGTTTCAGTGACTAATAACTTCATGAATGCCAACAAGCGCTGAGCAGAAAGACAAACATAAAATTGAAAATTAAACTAAAATTCATCTCGATGATTTTGATTCTCATTCTTTCATGACTGAGAATGTTTATAATGGGGGAAAAAAAACATGCAATCGTTATTACAGGTGATAAAACATTCAGCTAAGTTTCATAAAATGTCAGTCCACTCAAGAGGGGTGGCCTGTTTACAGGAAGTCGTGTCCTCAGGTCTTCTTGCCTTCGGAATTGTCACTTCTATGGTGGTGAATGGAACCTGTGAGAGAAAACATTCCTCTCCTTCAAATGCACAGTAAACTGTGTATTTGTGTGTGTGCAGGTTTCAGACATATATCAGCCTCGTCATTTTGAAATATCCTCTGTGATTCCTGTTTTTCGGTAGCATTCCTGTCTGCCATTACATTACGGCTGTCTCATAAAGCAGTTTAACGGCCAAAATAAACATCGAAGATTGAATCCATGGTCCAGAGGGACAATTCAAGGCAGCCATTTCCTCCGTGAGCAGAGACTCGCACTGTTAAACTTAACTGTGAACTTACCCAGAGCTCCCAATCATGAGAGTGGCATTGCAATTAACACATTTTATTATTGTTCGGATCTGTGGAGTACGAAAAAAATAACTAGCACAAAGCACAAAATTAAACTCCTTAAAAGGAATTACTTAGCTTTCCTGCAAAAGGAAAGATCTGTCAGCTGGAGAGATTAGCAATGTGAGAAAATTTCTGGCACAGAGGCAACCATTAAATTGCTGTTATTTGATCTTGACTGAATGGGAGGCTGAGGAAAAAGAGACAGGAAAACAGCGTCTGGGGGCAAACGGCAAACATCCCGCCATGGGCAGGTAGGGGCTGGCTGGGCAGGGGCACGGCGAGGTGAACCGTCACTTAAAAGTCCAAAAAAAGGACAATAAACGAGATTTATTTCACTAAGCGTTTTATACTAGTGAAAGAGAGGATTATTCTCCTTCATCACAAGACCATGCTGGACCAGGCCTCCGGTGTTAGGGAGCATGTCAACATAACACATAAGGTAGATTTTTAGCAAATAAATAACGATGTCTCAAGTTGTGTGAGCTCGGACGGGAGCCGTCATGATCTACAGCCTGAAAGACGGGCCACAGCTTTAGATCTCCACCTCCATGGCCACACCACGGACTCCGGCAGACTGATCTCCGCTGACCGTGACGCGAGAGCCACCGCTGAGCTACAAAGACACTCTGCTACCAGTCCGTGTTAACATGGTATTCAGGGCACACAGTGCGTTCCTCATGCTTTTCAAAATAATACGTCTTAAGAGAGCACTTCACGTACGGCATTAGATGGCATATTGGGCAATGCCTTCTTCTTTTACAGATCTGAAAGGAGCCTCACTGCCATCCATCCCCCTGCTGTTTACTCACGTTTTTTTCCTCACCCTTGCGTATAACCACCACATCACAAGGCCGCCGCTACCTTGGCATACAGATCAGATGGGATCCTTCATCTCCCTGGAGGCTGGAACACAGACCCTGTGTGGCTCGTCGGTCTAGGGTCATGATTCTCGCTTCGGGTGCGAGAGGTCCTGGGTTCAAATCCCGGACGAGCCCCTAGTATTTACACAGCTTACAATAAAGTAAGTCTTGCGTTCTAACCACCAAAGACTGGAAGTCATATCCGGTGCTGTTTTCTGCTCCAGTAAAATATCCTTCCATTTACAACCACGTATACAGTAGAGGGCCATGTAAACAACATAGGGCAGAAGGGAGCAGAACATTATGGACACTTGATGGTGTATTCCAGACAGCAGTTCACCTCACGGCATATTTTCGGACTGCAAGTGGAAACCACAGTACCTGGAAAAACAAAACTCCAAACACGTGTGGAGGGCAGACAAACTCCACATAAAGTATTTCAACTACCAATGCTGGAGGCGTGAATCACCAGCGCAAACCACCTTCAGTCCAATAATTGAAGGTTTATGGCCTGTTAATAGCTACGGTTGAACAGTATTAATTTAGCTTTTTATCTCATTAAAAACCTACAATGGAAAAAGTGCCCTGTTATTTGTGGTTTGTGTGCATCATACACTATTATATAAACCAGATGTTCAAGACTTTGGTTGTATTCAAATGCAGATTGTATATGGGAATATGAGAATTCTGCAGTTACGGACACTAAACATAAGTGTTTTTTAAGCTGAATTGAATTTCACCTACAACCACCTGCCGCCAACTGTAAGGTCAATGGCTCTCGCTGCTGGCGGCCAGCAGCTCAGAGACAGCTGAGAAGTCCTAGGTGCAGCCTGTGGCTGCCAGCCGACATACCCTGGCTGATTAGACCCGCCCTCCTTCAGTACCAAGGGAGTTTGTTTTGTCAGCAGGGGGCTCCTGCTTACAACCAAAGGACAGTTTGGGTCAGAAACACGATCTCTGGCCTGTAGAGCAAAACAAGTCCTTGAAGCGAGTTTAAACAAAAGCGAGAGAAAAACAGATGTTGAAACATTATGGAATCAGCTCGTCCATCTCCACGTAATGCAATACATTATAAGTGTATCGTACAAAATCAGAAGGTTGTAGCACGCTGTTAATGAGCAGTATAATTCACTGCTTAAAAAGCATGGCTTAGCCTGCAGAGCTAAGAATTCACAATCTAATTATAGAGAACATTCATTATTCATTTTCTTGCTACTTAGTTGAGTATTGAGGAGACTTTTGCATTTGTCCATGGCAGGACACCACAGGATTGTTTATGCGCCTCTAGGGGATAATCCTGTTTATCTATGGCGAAATTGCTCGCATATCTGCTTTGTAATCTTGCCTAAGTAAAGTCTTGTACAGTAATTTCTAAATCTAAGGGCAGTTGCGTAAATTATGTTCCCCGAGCAGTGTGTAAATGGGGATGAGGTCTGGTAGGAGTCTCAGTCAGGCCTCTGTTCTGCGCTGGCAGACCCACTGTTGCCGTTTATTATAACCTGCTATCATTTTCCCATTCTTGCCTCTATTTTAGGCGTTCCTCCTCCTCATGCCTCCACTAATGTTTGTATACGTGTTTGGCTTGTCAGACAACCAAACCTTCTCTGCTTTACAAATATAAACCTTCAACATCTGCAGGAAATCGCTCTTTTTTTGGGTGGTTCCGTCTTTTATTCGGCGGTTGGATGTACTTCACACGTAAAGCAGCTCCTCGCAACTATTACAGCTTCTGCTGGATCGCGTGAAGTATTCAGACTAATTAACGTTAAATTGAGTTAAATCAACGTCAAGTTAAATCAGTGCATCGGATGGATAATTTAATCTGGTTACATGCACCTCAGGGCAGCCGTAGATTAAGCGATTGTGCGCTTTAGAAAGCTGGGAGGAAGCTCATTTTGAAAAATGTACGTCAGCAATCGCATCCATCTTGCTACGTCCCAACTGCTTATCCTAGACAGGGGGCCTGGAGTTTATCCCAGGAACTATTGGGCACAAGGCTGCAGTGCATTCTGGGTGGGACACGCACACAAAAAATGGGTAACTTCAATAAGCCAATAAGGGTACCGATATGTTTTGTGCCTGGAGGAATAATATCCACTTACACAGGAGACGCACGGAGACCGTGTACCGTGGGCTTTCACAGAAAAGCATTTTCTATTCACGTCCCATGGCAACCACCGTAGCGGTATGTTCATAAATAGGTCAAAGCTAACATTTGTTTTTGCCACAGCGCAGCACTTATTACTCTAGATTAATGCGGAATGGGTGTGCTGTCATTCTGAATTAGCAATGCAGCGCGTTTGTAACAGTGAACATCACCACGATGGAGGCTGACAGATTAGACAAGCCTTGGATTGCCACAGCTGGCTGGAGGAACAGCTGCGCCGCCTCGCTTGAAAACGAGCCAGGACATTAAAAAATAAATTAATTAAAATCAGTCTCTAAGCTGAGCAGCACTGGATATGATAGGAACTGTGTGAGCCACCTTGCAAAAATGATAATCGGCAGTGTGCACACAGTACACGGTGTTACGGCAAGCTTGGACTGACAAAGTTTTATTTAGTTATTTGGTTGTGAGTACACTGTGGCCTCATGCTTCCCCGGCTGGGTGTTCAAATCTTAGCTGTGCAGAGTTTACATTTGGTCTTATCTTGAATGCAGTCACGTATCTAAGCTGAAGGAAGAGAAATGAATGACATCGAATGTTACATGCTTATCTTAAACAACAAATAATGAGAAATTGACAGCATCTGGTGCATGTTTGCCTTCAGCACATTAGAAATGCTAAATCTCAAACACCCACTCTACTTGCTCGCTTCCACAGATGACTCACAAACTCATTCTGTGGTGAGTCTCTTCTCCTAACCATAAAGAGGCCTAAACAGGATGATGAGGGCAGTCATCCATCACAGCTAGTGCGTAGGGTCCTGACGGGAATCCTGTTCTTTGTTTACAAATAGCAAACAAACACAGCTCACCTGTGACCCCCCCCGACCCTCCCCTCCAGGAATCCAACCTTACCCAGAAGCCCTCACTCCTAAGCACTGAGGGCTCAGAGTCACATTTTCTGCTGGGAGTCGTATTAAATGTGGAGTGACACTTGTCTCCCTGTGCGTCACACAGCACGTTAATATTATCAAGTTAATGTCTGACAGGGATGAAATATTCACAGGTGCCACAGCGGAGATACTGTACAAGACTCTAGACTCAAGAGTTCTTTGTCGTCAACTTGTCACTGTACAAGTACACTGTGCTTTAAAATACTATTTCCCATGGGTCCTCTGTGGTGCTACACATAAATACAAATACAAAAAATGCAAATACAGAAGCGGTTTCTGCTATCCGACTATTTGATCTATATCTCTATACACGAGCCTCTAAGTACACTAGTCAGCTGAGGCTAATCACTCATAGGTTAAAATGGAGATTCATTCTAAAAGACAGAAACTCCGGTGTTACCTGCTGCCTATAAAAATCTTAGTCAACAAAACGTTGTCAAGTAAACATTGAGGACAATGACACCTTAATAGTTCACCATTGCTGTGAACACATTAGCATGTGTATGAAATCCAAAAACACTAGAATTAAATATTTTACTGCTGGGACAGGTTTTGCCTCATTTGATGGAGATGTAAAATATTTTCGGAAGTAGCTAATTAAAAACCTCGGCAGGCCATCCGTAGAGTTCGGAATTTAACCGACAATCTTCAGTGTCATTTATACATGACCACCTGGAAAAATGTAACATTTTACACGACGCATCAATATCTACCAGTTTGCACTTCATGGGAAGAGAGAGCATCGCCACTGAGAAGCTAACATGGAAGGGAACGGTAACGTTAAAAAATTGACTCTGAGATAAGAAAGAATACCTCACATTCCAGCCTATTCATGCATGAAATGGCGTTTTGTTCCTTCAGTGATTTGAAGACAAATTCCATATATGGCCAATGAAAACACCGGAGGTAATCACAGGAAAGGGGTCATTTGCAGCAATCATCCGTTAAAGGGATGGATAGGAAGCAAAGTCACATGGCACAGAGTAAACTGCGGTCATATTAATGAAATGCTAAATCGTTTTAATGGGTAGCTAGAAAGCACGTCTATCCCTTATCAATGCACAGAAGACGACAAAACTCAGAGTCGCGGGAAGAAATTGCTGCTAAGGGAAACGAAACAAACTAAAATCCATTTTGGGGAAGGATAACACATAATGCGCCCCCCCCCCCCCCCAAACAGGAAAAGGCTTTTGGTGTTCTTTGTGGAAGGCCTTTATTTTCACTAAACGGCTGAGGCTTTCAGCATCTGCTCGTGCGCAGCTCTGGGGTCATTCGGGAAAACTGCCTGAATGGGAGAGACCGAATAACAAGCCTTAAATTTGTGCTGGGGGTATCGGACTAACAGAATCCGTCGGGACTGTTAGTATCGCCTTAACAAATGAAGCCGCCGGACCTTCAGAACTCACAGGGAATGTTTCGGGTGTTTCTCCTCGGGTTTGCGGGCCAGAGCCGCGCATCTGCCAGACACATTTATTACAGCTTCTTTGTTTCAGTCAAACGTCCCAGGTGGGTTTCACGTCAGGAGACGTTAAGCATGCTGGATCCGAAGATGTGTCTCGAGATACGACATGATTCACAGATGTTAGCCCGATAAACTATAAGAACTCGGTTCCTCTATTCCAGCTGAATGTGCTCGCTAATATGTGTAAATGTAAATATGTAAATATGTGGATGTGAAAACGAGGTTCAAATTGGAAGCCTGCCACTGAGAGCAGGATCTCTGAAGCTTTACATGCAGTCCTATCTAGCGTGTCCGGATTTCGAGGATGCCAGAAGATGTCAGGACGTTTCTCATTGTAGATGTTGCGTTCCAGGTGAACCGCTTCCTACACTCCTTGACCCGCCACTCTCCTGGCATGTCTCCCTGGCAACTGATAAATGAAGAGACCGGGTTGAACTGGGGGGGGTGGTAAATGGATATCAGATGTGAGACCCGGTTTAGCACTCCATGGACTCGCCCACTGATTGCAAGGCTGAACAGCATCTCGGTATGATTTTCATTGCCACTAGCAGAAGAACGATCGCGATCTTTCCCAGGAACCTACAAACCCCAACTTTGGCATCATGGGATACCAGAGTGAAGCTTCAGATGAGGTAGCTTGATGTTTCTCTGGAAGCTTTTGGGGGGGCTGTCGTCCCTCTCCCCCCCCCCCGCAAGAACCTTTAAAGCCTTCAGCCCTTCACTGGAGCTGCACCCCCAAGTCGTACATCCACCCGAGGAGAAAAACATCAGAATTTTGTAGTCTATGCCTAAAGCAAACAAAATACAACATGTATAAATAAAAGATTATATTCATGCCCTATATATGTTGTCTGAACAACTTCACATTGGTATGTATTAAACTGAACATGTTTTAAAAATCCAAAATATTCGGACGTTGTTTGTGTGGGTAAACATTTGTGATGATTAAAAATGATGAAATAAGAACGCCAGTTATATCTTCTGTTCTTACACAAGTTGGCTGTGTGTTTTCCTTTCACGCTTTTTACCTTTAATAAAATCTGTCAGAGGCTGCTGCTGTTATAAGCAAGAGCTAAAATCACTGCATGGCTCAGGAAAGTGCGAAGAATCCCAGTGACTGGAGAGGGAGTCTGCTGTTCATTCGTGCTCAGCCTTCAAGATGAGAGCCACCTTTCTGCTTGGCTGGCTTTTTGCTAGCTGCGTGGTATTTAGGAACTTGCTGTGTCAATGAGACGAGATGAGGAAAAACGATGAAAGAGCAGTCCAGTGTTTGGATGATTTTCAGATGAAGTGACATGGAGGAACCTGGCAAGGGGACAAGCAGGATATCAGTCACGCTATTGGACTTGCGAACCAACCATCGCATGGCCCAAGTGCCAGCCAGGTTACACACAAAGAGTTAAAGAGGGCTAGTTTGATATGACTGGGTCTTGATATTAGCCAATCAGGACTTCAATGAATGAATAAATTAAAAATGTCTCCAAGGCCCGTGCTGCCTGGGTTCCAGGCCCTCTTACAACCTTGACCAGGATAAATGTTCATAAGATGGATGGATGGATGGATGGATGGATGGATGGATGGATGGATTGAATAAACAGATAAACTCACGCAGGAAAGTAATCTGTCCGACAGACCATGGAAGAAATGTATCATGCCATACACTAAAAAGCTTCACTGGAAATCAGATATGACAGGAACATTTAAATGTCCTCTGCACTTTTAGTAAAAGCTGGAAAAACTGCAGCTTGCCCTAACTTATGAATCCTTGCCAAAATTATTAGACACCCAGTTGTAAGTCACCCAACTGATGACTCCTGTGAAGTCAATCCTGAATTAGGGCCCTAAAACAGTTTGGCAAAGTCCTTAATGTCTCAGCTTAGGCAGCATTAAAGATTGAGGAGCAGAATATTTATGACTGTTGGAAGTGAGAAGTAGACGTATACTGCGCAACAAATCATTATTGCTGATTAATGACTGATTGTGGGCATCAGCAAAGTTGAAAATGATGAATTGCACAATTTTCGAGAAAAATAACGTGGATAATTACGTTTGAACTAAATAAGTGCATTTCTAAACCCTGACACCGAGTTAAATCAGTGATGTCAAAACACCACAATCTGGGAACCAGCTTGCTGCTTGTGTCACATCAAGTTCAAATAAAGAAGCACACCGAGTACCTTTTCCAGCTGACCTTTTGTTCAACCAAACTCCTATGAATGCTTTTAAAATAGACGTTGCATCATAATGTCACATTCCCGCTGTGCCCTGACTGTTTTTTCTTTAGAACAGCAGAGAGAAGTACCTCACTGGGCAAATATTCTCAGAAACCTACAAGTCACACAGATCCAGTGACCGAGACAGAGAGTAGGAGGGTTAGCCTCTACAAACTGGATCAAACACAACCTTCAACCATCATCTCCCGGAAGTTTCGTAATACATTTGTCCAACAATGTTGTTTGTAACTGACAGCCACAGTGTTTGGTACATGTTGAATTTACCTTGACTGACTGCTAGGCCAATGTCCCAGATATAGACTGAATGTTCTATCCATCCATGAGCTGATAATGACCGACTGGAAACTAAACCTTTCTTTGGCAGACTCTATGGTAATTTTAAATGACTGCCTACCTACCTTGGGTGTTTTGTCTCCTCTGCACCACCCACCCCTCCAAAGCCAGTCTGTACAGGTGACTTTTAGCACTACAGTAAACCATGTGAACATCCCTGAGGGCTCACGTCATCATTCACTGCATGAAACCTTGGTACCTGACAGCAGGAACCAGGCATGCTGGGAAAACGAAGAAGATCTAGGGACAGTTAGCAACTTCACCTCTTTTGCCCTTACAGAAAAGAAAAACAACTCAGTTATCTATAAGCGAAGCTACGTGAAAGTATGCGAAAAAGTTACAGGTGGTTAATATTTGATTCCAGCGTGGACAGTAAACCTGACCTATCATGGAGCAACGTGGGAAGGGGTGGATTTCGCAAGCGAATGGCAGCATGTCGCTGACTGTGGTGAGACAGGGCATGTGACAGGACGGAAAGATGAAACAAATATCATGCGCGATTCTAAAAATCAGTGGCTATTGATTTCGGCAGTTTTCTGTGAATATGTTCATGAATGGCATCTGTAGGAATTTACCAAGAATGGCAGTGTCATTTCTTGGTATTTATGAAAAGATATGGACAAGGGGCCATCCATTTCTCTTTGCCTTTATGAAAATTGTCTGAAATTAACCCACAGGCAACTAGGAAAGTATGGAAATAGATAATTGAAGCACTGGGCATCGCGGCAGCGGCGAATAAAGATGTGGAGAGGTGTGGATTGACACGATGGTGCTGTTTATAGCAAGTCCTTAAAAGGACCATGAATGGCAGAGGTTACACTAAGGAGGGTAAGGTTCACACAGCACATATATATTTCAGTTGTGCGGATATCCTTTAAAAACCCTAGATACAGTTTTTTTGGCTTCACCATCACACTATGAATGTGAGTCGTCTGTGTAGGTGATTTAACTGCTTGCTGTCACTATGCCCATATGTCAATTTCCAAAATGAAAAGCAGAGATTAAATGTTACGGGTGAGAGTCTTTCCGATTGTGCCGTTTTAGCCTTTAGAAAACACACAGCTCTTTAAAATCATCTTGAATGGGCCTTTCTGGCATTCCACTTCGCCAGCACAATAGCCTTCGTTATGTAATCTTCGTCAGCTTTGCTAATGTAAACCCGGGATCACATATATGACCCCCTTTGCCCCCTAGAGGGATGGTCATGTGCCTATCAAGGTTTCCATGATTATGTAAAGTTGATAAAGGGCTCCTTATCTGAGAACTTACAGTCTGCGCTACATAGAGGGTACAAAACTGTCCTTTCGAGCGGCACATTTCCTGTGACTGCATGTGTAGTGCTGATTGCTGAGGAGCTCTGCTTTAGGCCCAAAGGCAGCGATGTCATTATACCGCTTGCATAAGGCTATGCCAAAATTCTCTACCTATCACCCGACACCATGAAAGTCTCTGTAGTGCTGATTGGCCTTTGCCAGGGTGAGGTGAGACAGGACCATCACGACTTTGAGGGAAGAGGGTCTCAGTTCATCATCCTGACCTCGGCTGGAGCTCAGCGTGCTGAGAAATGACTCAATAGGTAAGGAGTTACTGGAAAATGGTTTTTGGCGGGAGATGCATGCAAGTTGCTGAGAAACCCACACTGACACATGCACACAAAACAACAGGCTCTCCTTTGGGAGTTATTGGCAAGAATTCAGCCTTCAAAAAAGCATTTTATATATGGCTTCCATCCATCTGTTTCAGACATATACACTGATGGGACTCGGCGTGTGGCTGAGCAACCACCCTGGGAAATATTAATCTGAGCATGCTCAGCTCTGGCGTGCTGACGCACGTGTCATGCCGTCAGCACGCGCATGGGTGCACACATCACATCAAGTGCAAAACAAGCGCATCCCCTGCCCTTGTTCGGCGCCTCAGGGTGACACTCCCCCCCTGCCCACCTGCCCGCTCCCAGGGCATCCCCATGGCAAACAGAAGAGGCCATGCATCAGCTGGAGGTCTGTTCCTAAATGCAGCAACCCCTCCCTCCACATGGGTGCCCCACGGCGTGCGATTATTGTGTAGGTGTCAGAAGGTGGGGCCCTGCCGTCCAGTGGGGGCCACATGTCCCCTCAGAGAAGTCACCTGCAGAGGTGACAAAGGGTGCCTCTAGTAGATAAGGATGTGACTCAACGTATGGGGAGCACCAAGGTTAGAGGGAACCTGCACAGCAAGAAGTTTAAATGAGCCCCCGAGCACAGGAGCGGCAGGGTGAGAGGAGGGAGAACCTGCATAGGGAGGAGGTTAAAGGAGCCCCTGAGCACAGGAGCATCAGGGTGAGAGGAGGGAGAACCTGCATAGGGAGGAGGTTAAAGGAGCCCCTGAGCACAGGAGCGGCAGGGTGAGAGGAGGGAGAACCTGCATAGGGAGGAGGTTAAAGGAGCCCCTGAGCACAGGAGCATCAGGGTGAGAGGAGGGAGAACCTGCATAGGGAGGAGGTTAAAGGAGCCCCTGAGCACAGGAGTGGCAGGGTGAGAGGAGGGAGAACCTGCATAGGGAGGAGGTTAAAGGAGCCCCTGAGCACAGGAGCATCAGGGTGAGAGGAGGGAGAACCTGCATAGGGAGGAGGTTAAAGGAGCCCCTGAGCACAGGAGTGGCAGGGTGAGAGGAGGGAGAACCTGCATAGGGAGGAGGTTAAAGGAGCCCCCGAGCACAGGAGCATCAGGGTGAGAGGAGGGAGAACCTGCATAGGGAGGAGGTTAAAGGAGCCCCTGAGCACAGGAGTGGCAGGGTGAGAGGAGGGAGAACCTGCATAGGGAGGAGGTTAAAGGAGCCCCCGAGCACAGGAGCATCAGGGTGAGAGGAGGGAGAACCTGCATAGGGAGGAGGTTAAAGGAGCCCCTGAGCACAGGAGTAGCAGGGCCTGAGGATGGGGAACCAGCACAGTGAGGACGTGCAGGTAGTAAACAAAGCATCATATGGAAATATCTAACAACAGATTTCTACATCTAGCTGGCTAGGATTCCAATTATTCTCATTGCTAAGCCTGGAATGTCTTGTGTTTTTAATATCTGCAAACTGTTGTTATTGAAACAGGAGGAGTATCAATAGCAGACAGAGTTCTTCCAAAACATTGTTAGGTATATTACGTAATTAAATACAATTTCATCCATCCACCCATCCTTCAGCCCATCATCACTGTAGCTCTTTCAGATCCGGCCTCTTAATCATCCCCTCCATCTAATTGGTGAATTCTCCCCTGTCCCTTCACCACTTTAGCTACTGTGTGGTAAGTCTACTGGCGCAGAATGGCTTCCATCATCACCCAGGTGGGGGCTACACAGTGGTGGTGGCTGAAGTGGCTTCTGTAAAACTAAATACAAATATAACATTCATTCATTCATTCATTCACCTCTAATCCAATGCAGGGTCATAGTGAGTCCTGAAGGGACCACCCTGGGGGGCATGACAATCCGTCATGGGGGTCTAACATTTCAATTTAAATCAAATTTAGATTGTTTGGTTAATAATATTCCTATTAACAGCTTAAAACATAAGTCACCACCGTTCCCGTTACATTTTCTGACACTGAGGGTATCATCATCATACAGTTCCTGCCAGATTGATACATGAAGTGCGCTCCGATAATTATTTCATCTCGTCATTTCATCTCCTCCCAGCAACTTCACACCATTTTGCAATCCAGTAATGAGCCCCACAAGATTTATGAAGGCGTCTGAGACGTTGATATCAGTCCATCTGCCTGAACCGAGCCTGTTTTAGTGCAGCAGAGAGGTGTTTGTGAATGAGATCAGCAAACGGAGACAGGTGAAACAGACTCCTCGCCTTGTTTTGGTGACACGGACTCCCTTATCCTCCTCTACATGTTACTCATGTGTGGCTTGTACAAATAAAGCTTCATTTTATTATGAAGCACCTGCAAAAGTATCCGCAAATAAGCACATGAGATGTGCGCAGTGCGGTGGGTTAGGTACCCCTGCCCATATACAGGTGGTCAGGGGTTTAAATCAGCGAGATCATATCACGGTTCTGCCTGTGAGCCGGGCCTTTCATGCCAGCTGCCCCAGTGCTGCTGCATGCTGGTTGATCCTGCTCTCAGCCCTCCTTGTTTTATATACAAAAGAGTCTGCTGAATGAATACGTGTAAATTGTTTTTAAACGCATGTGTGTAGAAATATGAAAATAAGCACGTAGGACTATGACATTGGAGCTTTTGGATGAAATTCCAGCTTTTCTATAGCAGGCTCCACAGGAGGCCTAAGAAAGCAGCATGCGTACGGCCCTTCTGAGAAGAATGTGCTCCTGCAGGTGCCAATTAGGCTGCCTGAAGGTCAGGAGGCTACAGGCGGGAGTCGCACACGAGGAGGGAGAGTGATGAAGGAGCCAGGTTCCCCAGACTGAGCTCAGCCATTGTTTTTACCGGTCTAGTCATTTCTTAGTTTTGTCTGCCTCCTTCAGAATGCGGGGAGTTTCAGATGATTACAGTGCGTGTTATAATGGCAGAGACCAGTTTCACTCATCACACGTCACTCATCCACGGCAGGCGCTGTGCTCAGGTGAGACTGGGAGGGGGCGGGCTCCTGACTCACTGACACATGACCCTGGCAGGGTCAACCCAGGGCAGACAGGCCTTGGGCCAGGAGGGGGGCAGCAGCCAGTGGCTAGCAATGCCCCCAGCCATCTGATTGCACTGTACCCCCTCCCCCAAAATATGCAGACACACACTAGCAATCTGAAGGCAGTTTGCCAATGCGCAGTCACACTGAAGTGATTCGGTCAAGCAATCAGCCAGGATGATGCATGGAAAACAATCTGACATACAGAGGGCTTAAAAATGAAATGTGGGTGAGAGGGTTGGCAGTGTTCGCATCAGACTTAAATCTCAGCAAAAAAAAACCCCAACACTATAAAGCCCTTTGAAAAGGTTTCTTCACTAAAGCATTGCACAAACCAGTGAACTGTGATGTATAATTACAGCCCAACTAACTGCGACAGCACGCAAGTCAAAAAGGCCTCAGAAGACATGAAATTCAAACGCACGATACCAACGAACCACAGATCAACTGTATATCAAGAGGGAAAAGCTTTTCTCCCGAGTAGCTCAGGTGGCTGAGACTGATCTGGATTCCAGCATGTTATCTCCCACGGCGATGCTGCATGCCTGGAACAGCAGACGACGAGGTTTCCCGCTATCTCTTAATCAGGTCGCTTTCAGCAGCGAGATGTGCAGACCCAGCCAGACGTGCCACCCTCGCGTGCAAGGCTTCACTCGGCAGGTTGGGTTTGCGGCACTGAAGCCGGATACAGGAGTTAGGGGGCAGTTTGGAGGCTGGTGGTCCTGATGGGACCAGGGCCCGGTATGTATATAAGTGAGTGAGTGAGTGAGTATGTACTGTAAGTTATTAAGTATCTATCTATCTGTAAATAAGTGAGTATGCAAGTAAGTTATTAAGTATCTATCTATCTGTAAATAAGTGAGTATGCAAGTAAGTTATTAAGTATCTATCTGTAAGTGAGCATGTATGTAAATAAGGTATTAAGTATCTATCTGTAAGTCAGTATGCAAGTTAAGTATCTATCTATTGTAAAAGATGTAAGTAATAATAATAAAGCATATTAAAAGTTTCTAATATATTTCCCACATTTGGCACACTTACCAAGACATAATAACACACACTAGTAATGCATAATAAGTGGTGCAGTATGCCGTTCGCATTTCAAGTCCTGAACAGTTTAGAGACGACGGGGCTCAACACGGTCCGAGGCTGGGAGACGCCATTTTCCAAAGCACTGATTATTCCCCCCGCATACGGCATGGGTGCTCTCAGCCATATTCCTATTTCACAGTTTCATCACAACCTCATTTATGAGGCAGAAGACGAAAATGGGCTTATGAATGTGAGTGTCTTGGACGGGGCGAATAGCGAGGGATTTAGCATGCTGAGGAGATGGCGCTCGAGTGCCTCTCTGGCCTAGATACCTGCACGAAGCGTTCAGAGGCTCTCCAGGGAGCCCATTCCACACCGTTCGCCTAGCATCTGAAATTCAGAGCTCTGCTTTGCATAGGGCAGCTTTCCATGCATGGAGCAGGTCGCCTGTCAAAAGCTCAGGTATATAACGGTCATGGAATTGAGATGCTGGACTGCGTTAGCCGTCTAGTGAACTTTCAGGTAAAATCACCCCCTCAGAAAGAAATCGACAAATGTTGCTCAGCTTCACGCCGACGACGATTTCCTCCGACTGCTGCGTTAACAGGCATCAGCCATTAACTCTGTGCTAATTTCCCTGTGAATGACCAGCCGGAGAATTTGCTTCCTTCCTGTTCATGGTGAATTACATATAACATCCCAATGGTGTGGTTTTACTAGCGTTCCTCTGTCCCCCTGCTTCCAATAAGCATGTGTCAATAACCCGGTAAGTCAAAGACAACAGGAAATCACTGGATTCTCAGTCCTACCTGAGCTGCGGGACAAAACACTCTATGTATTTAAATACTAGGCTAAAACTCTGGCATATATTCCAACACCAACAGGACTATAGTAAGTATTACACTGTAAAACATATTTTAAAGCCTGTTCCATGTCCTCCTCCGCTCCAAGACAACCTCCAGTTCTGGAGAAAGCCAAACGTTTCCCTACATGTGTCATTGCAAAGACAGCGAATGTGTAAACACAGAGACACACAAAAATGAGCGATTCGCAGTGAGCCATTTCTAAAAGGATCGGGTGAGGATGGTGAGGAGCCACGTGACATGGGGAGAAGGAACAGGTATCTTATTCCAGATTAACAGACAGAGTGGGATGAATGAAAACAAAGAAAAGCTGTTTTGGTGTGAATCTGACCAAAACAGGTAATGTGGGCGTTGGCCAGCTGGCCTGTATAAGGACTGGGACAGGTGTCCGTGTTTGAGCAGGATTAAGTGATGAGGGAAAACAGCAGCTGCTATGTAACGTACGTGCATGTAAAGTACAGGGAAGAGGTGAAATAAATGTATAGAATCCACCTGGTTACCTGATCTTCTGCCCCCCTGAAATAGCCCCAACTCCCCACCACAGACAGCATTCATAATGGTGAGTCTCACACGCGACTATACTCGCAAATTAATTTCCTTATCATTACAGCGTGGCGCACAGTGTCTCTCAGCCAATAAGGTCATTTTGTCAAGTCACATGACAGCTGGACTGAGCAGCCCCACCGTGCTCAGTCTCCAATGCAAACCCAAAGGCTGAGAGTTCCTCTGGAAATGTCCCATCTGTGCCATGAACACTCCAGGCAGCAGCCTGCTGACCTGGCAAACAGATCATCGCCTCGGTCGTGCGACTCCTCACGAAGACTCCACAGGCTCCTGGAATATGGCACAGGGCAAAGTCGATGAAAGTGTGGTCTGAGTGAATGAGAATGCTAAAAGAAATCTAGACCAAGGCTGGAAGGTATTTGATCTGCAGGAGACATCTGGAGGAGTGGGTCAGAGGCGCCTATACTGCTATACACTAGGTTCTGCTAATATACTGCATTTTATATGACAAAAAAATCCACTCTTGCATCTTCTAACGACAGGACCAGCACAGAGTTGAGCATCAAGCACAGGGCAGGGGTACACCCTGTTTGGGGGTGGTGTGTGCCTCAGCAGGTTAGTATGCTTCGTCTGTGACCGGTAGGTTGCTGGATCACATCTCAAGGTCAACAAAATGATGTCACAGCTGGGCCCCTAATCAAGGCCCTTAAGCCCTAGTTGCCCCGGGGACTGTCTGACCCCACTTTCTCAAAAAAAAAAAACAAAACACAACCATAAGCCTGAAGATGCCTGGGAACCATGATACCCAGAATCTAATCAGATCCATCCCATTACACAAATCCAATAGATTCCCCGATCAGTGTGGTAAACACCTACTTTACCCCCCTCCTTGGATGTGAGTAATAAGACTGAGTGTGTGAAGCAAATCTGTACGAGAGGTAAAGTACAGAAACCCAATGCGGCTAAATTTCACCCACCCCCACCCCCACCCCCCCCTCCCTGTCCTCTTCCCCGCATTTCTGAGCAGATCTCCAGGGTGCTTATGCAACCTCCCGGCATGGTTAACATTCAGATTACGGACGCAGTCGGGTGTCGCAACAAAAACTTTTATCCCAAGACAAAGTGGGTTATCTTCCCCGTGAAAGTGACGAGCACGCAGGCCAATCGCACCCCAATGCACCCCCCCTTTAAAGTGGAATGCTTTTCATTTTCCGCTGACAGATTCACAATCGAGCTTCCTCATGAAACGCAAGCCGGGTCCAGCTCTCATTCCTTTCTGTTTTTTGATGTTTTTTTTTTCCCCTCCTTTTCTTGCAGGAAATGATCAAAGGTTTTTGCAGGGAAAATTTCCCTTTGGCTGCTCAGCGTTCGGTGGTCTCCTGACGACGCCCTTGCTGTCAGGGGCACGCGTGCTTGTCTGCCTGGCTCTGTACACAGGATAGCCTAGTAACAGGGGCACCCAGGGAAGGGGAGGGGATGGAGCCCCCCCACACACACCCGCATGGCCTCTATCCATCACACCTCGGTGTTCACAGGCGTGCGTGTTGCTCCCAGTCTCACCACTGTCACGCTCTCTGCTTATCTAAAGAGAACTGTGATATGGCAGAGGGGTGTGTCCTTTCAAGCACAGGGCCTGTGGCCATGCTCAGCTCCACCTGTTTGATATCCCAAGGTGCCTGATAAAGCACAGAGCAGCATCCCCCCCCCTCCCCGCCCCAGCTGTACTGTAAGCGTCTCCCCAGAGAAAGGGACCAGCACGCGCATTCTGCACCCACAATCAGACAGACCTTACCCCATAAATAAAGCCCCAAGTCTCCGAATGCTACTTTTCTGCAGAAGTTAAGAGCACGGTCCGACGGGGGCCGTACATGGAGCATGCGTAATACGTCAGCTCCCACAGACAGCGGTCACCATGCGGCCGTGAAGGATCCCATTTCAATTGCAGTTCAGTGCATAAATCAGCGCATTTCTTTTATGGTGCCCATCATTGTTACTCAGTGTGGCCAGAATAACTGCACATTATGCAACAGCTCTGAGAAGCTTCTCTGCATGGTTACCAACCCGGCCCCCCCAACTGCACACAGATAAAAATGTTTATGATTGTTCTGACCATCGATAAAACGAGCACAGTGGTTGGTGACCACAAGCCCAAGTCCAAATACACAGCAATCCTGGACACGTGGAAGTACATTGTAGCTTAACCCCCCCAAACAAGAATTTATCAAGAAACAGTCACCATTCAACATTCTGCTAGATTATCAATATTTTGGAGGACCTGCATCAGCCCCCACCTTTCTTCATAATTCTATTTGAAGGGCTTAGCAGAGCACTAAAGTTCTGCCAAAGCTCCCAGATACAATTTCTCTTCTTCGTCAGCTGACATGCCAACAAGTTCATCATCCTAAACCTGGCCCACAATCCTGAGCCCCGCTGAACGCCAGTGACACTGACACCTTCTCGATCACCTGATTGGACATCGCTGCTCTAACCCCATGCTTGTACACAGAAGGACAAGAGTCTGCCGGCTTATATGGGGAAGACTGAAGCTCAGCAGTCATGCGTATGTACAGTAATGGGACCATACAGAAAATTTAAGGAACGACTCTGAGGGATGACTGAGGTAATGAAACAAAACACAAGAGCTCAAAACAGATGGCAGACAATGTTTATGGAACAGAAAAGTTCTTGCTATAATTCCTGTTTCATTCTAGCAATGAAGACATTGAGTCAGTTAAGAAGAACATTGTATGATACAGTCTGTTCTCTGCCCTGGGCCTGTCCCCTGCAATCATATGCATGAAATGAAAAGGCAGATAGCCTTTTCTTTAGCATGTAATGCTTTGTCTTGGCTGTTTGCCTGGGCCTAGGGGGCCTGTGGTGCACTGGTGCCGAAATTAACTTCCAAAGATAAAACCAGACTGAAAGGAAGTGAGAGGGAGAGAGAGAGAGTAAGAGAGAGAGAGAGAGAGGATGGGAGGTAGGAACATTCAGCCAATCAGGGGATTGGGAGGGGGTTAGAGTCAGTTCTTGGCTAAGTAGAAAGGGACAAGAGCTGGAAAGGCATGTGAAAACATGGGGAACAGCACCCCTCCCAAGGAAACAGTACAGTCTGTGAGACTATCTGTCCCACTGTCCAGCTGACGTGGACTCTGTGACCACAGGACTGTACCGTGAGTATCTGTCCCACTGGTGTGGACTCTGTGAACACAGGACTGTACCGTGAGTATCTGTCCCACTGGTGTGGACTCTGTGACCACAGGACTGTACCGTGAGTATCTGTCCCACTGGTGTGGACTCTGTGAACACACGCTGTCACTAAGTATCTGTCCCACTGTCCAACTGATGCTGATTCTGTGACCACAACCCTTTACTTAGCGCTTCCTCCTCCATCCTGAAGACATTAACATCATCAGGCAATGGCAGTCACATTTTGAGTTCCCATATAGCTGTTTTCATGATTATTTCATGGTGTTCTGGTAAAGAAAGTGACACTTTTACCCGTCGCCAACTGTACTGTTAAACTGACACCTAGTGGGAATTTTTCTATAGCTACTTAAGCGTTTATCTACGCCGGCCCACTCTGTGGACAGAAAAGCTGAAAGCCTCTTTAATCATTAAATGCCCCCTTTTGGTGATGAAAACATCCTCTCTCAGTCTTACATGGCCCATCGTCATATCCTGCGCAATCCGTCAGTATGTGCGGATGTGTACGTGTCTATGAGGCTGTCGGCCATTTTCCTTCTCTCTATACCACCTTGCCCGTATCGCTGGTGTTGCGGCACAGTGGAATGAGGCGATCTGGTTGTCTCATTCTCCTAGCGGGAGGGAGGTTGGTGATGCTCTGGACCGAGGGGCAGTGGCCTGCTCTCTAATGCAGTGTCAGCACTGGCTCACCCCCCCCCCCGCTGGTGCTGCTCTCAGCCATGAGTAATCTCCCGCCCCCCCTATAGGGCGGCTCCCTCGCACACAGACAGGGTCGTGAGGACTTGCCGCACACGGCTAGACCTGCTACTACTTGGCAGTAGAAATACTCTCACAGATGAAGGAATAACAATACTATTACTCCGTTTCACTTTGTTAGCAATGGAGGCAAAAAGGAACTCTGTCCCTTAGCACTTTTTAGACAGAGACCACACTGAAATTGACAAAAATCATGTTGTCATTGACCACGTCGAGGTTGAAATTTACTAACCCTGGGGCTTTTTACGGACACCCAGTTTGTTTTACTGTTTTCTTCCATATACTCTGTGACCACAGACCTGTACTGAGAGTATCTGTCACACTGTCCAACTGCCAGGCATTCTGTGACCACAGGCCTGTACCGTGAGCATCTGTCCCACTGTCTAATTGCCAGGCATTCTGTGACCACAGGCCTGTACCGTGAGCATCTGTCCCACTGTCTAACTGCCAGGCATTCTGTGACCACAGGCCTGTACCGTGAGCATCTGTCCCACTGTCTAACTGCCAGGCATTCTGTGACCACAGGCCTGTGCCGTGAGCATCTGTCCCACTGTCCAACTGCCAAGCATTCTGTGACCACAGGCCTGTACCGTGAGCATCTGTCCCACTGTCTAACTGCCAGGCATTCTGTGACCACAGGCCTGTACCATGAGCATCTGTCCCACTGTCCAACTGCCAGGCATACTGTGACCACAGGCCTGTACCGTGAGCATCTGTCCCACTGTCCAACTGCCAGTCAATCTGTGACCACAGGCCTGTACCGTGAGCATCTGTCCCACTGTCCAACTGCCAGTCAATCTGCGACCACAGGAATACACTGAGAGGGAGGACTGACATCCAGCAGGTTCCGTTCGCTGCAACTCAGGTTCGTACTTCAGTCTATCAAAGGTATCGCGGTGTTGCTATTTCCTGTACCGTCTATCACGTTTCCTACCGGGACGGGGGCACCCTTACAAATCTCCACACTCAAACCAGATGCATTTCCTTCATCCAACTCAGCTGAATAGGCCACGAATGGGCGCAGAAGAAATAAATCACTCCCCTTTTCCCGTTTCGCCTCTTTTCATATGTTGTTGATTTCTGCGGAGAGACATTGAAAAATGTGCGCTCCCTTCTATAACATACTGTGATAGTGTTATGGCTCTGCACTGGAAAAAAAATACACGCAGGTTATGGGAGAATTGAGAGACACGGAGCTGCGGAGTGCAGACGGAGTGTCCTGGGAGCAGACCCATTTCAGTTAAGGTCTAGTGATAACATGAAGCTATGCACAGGAGAATTAAGAAGAGCTCAGTACTTGGTCTTTTAATGAATCCTCTCTCTTTGTCGCAGTTCAAAGCACTCATACCTCTCCCATGACCTGTAAAATCAGAAGTGATGACTTAGAAGAACATCATTCTCTCTCTTGCAGCGGGTCATTTTGGAGATGGATTTTTTTTAACTTGATAGCAGCAGGCACAGAGGGTAAAGGATCCTGTATAAAGCCATTTTCATTAGATCTCTCATTCTGTTGAAATCGATGTGATCAGGCCACTGTGCGTTGCCCTTCAATGTGCTTTTTGGTTGGTGTATATTGCCAACAAACAAGACATCTGCTCTCTGAACAAGAAACAGACAAGTTTGGTGAAGTACATGACGGGGGGGCCGTGTTAGAACACGGGTGCGGGTGGGGGGGGAGTCTGAGGGACAGGCTGATCCTTTGGCAGGGGGGAGGCCGACTGCTGGGCCGCTCAATGTGGTGCTCTTCACACGTCACATGAGGCCGGGGCACCGGCTCCTTCTCCTTGCGAAGCCTCTTGTGGGTTTTCACTGGAGGCCTCTGGCCAAAAGTTGTTTAATAATCTGCCAGTGGAGTCCTGCCAGTGACAGGGGAGCCAAAATCCAACCCAGCACTTAAATATCTGTTTCCAACACAGCTTCAGAAAGTGTGGGACTGACGTGAACCTCCAAGGAAGAGCCATGTGTTCTGAAGTCGACCAAGTCTGGGGTGGAACATCAGGAACAGGAAGAGCTGGTCTCTGAAATTACAAGTCAGCCAAGGCCCTGGTGGCCTGCACCTTATGCAGGGGACCTTCAAACACTTTGAAACCACAACAAGCGTTTTGCTTGCTGGCCCTTAGTCATCCATCTCCAGAGAACACAACTGTCCAACAGGGCTAATTAGAAGGAAACTCATGGCACACTCTTACCACATTACTGCCCTTTCACAGAATTTGGACACGTACGCAATGTGTCAAAGATATGCAAACATGTGACCTTTGCAATCATCATGACAGTACCACGGCATGCATGTTGTTATCCTGCACCGGGAGAAGCTATAAACTCACCATCACGTGTGCTGGGTGGTATGTATCATGGGACAGGAAGCTTGGGCCACATTTATTGTATGTTTTATTGGTTTCTCAGAGGTGCTGCCTTGATGCTCGATGCCGTAAAAGTGCGAGGATGCTTTAAGTACGACGCCTTTGCCAGGTCTTCGATTCATTCACCCGAGTTGGAAACTGCCAGCCCGCAAACGAAGCAATTAATTCAGACATCTTCAACCCCCCGCTCCCCATCAAAGTCCTCCATGAACACATTCCCTGTTCCGCAAAGACAAAACACGAGTCTATAAAACTGTTCATCCCTTCCTGTCTTCGAAAACAAGGTAGGGAAGATAAATATAAACTGAGTCCATGAAGACAGAGCAAGTGAGGGAGACAGACAGAGGCATAATCGTAAAGAGACAGAAGAGATGAGAATTTGAGCGACCTCCTGCAGGGGTGCTCGATATGGCAGATCTGGAACAGCGGAAAGGACATTTTAATATCCTCTGCAGTTATTGCAGTGTGGACGTGCCTTTGAAGGGCCAGGGAGGGAAGGAATGCCACCGTATGAAATGTTATCTCAAAATCCCAAACAGCAGTTGCTCCCCCGCCCCCACCAGGATTTCATGCTCATTTATCACCTGAGCCCGGAGTCAAGGAATGACTCAAAGTCTTACCATTATGGTTTAAATTCTCAGCGACTTGCTAAATCACTGCAGTGCCTGAAAGAAGCACCTAGAGGCAAACATGAGGACAGGATACGCTCCCAGGCATGGTCACTGATAAATGGCAAACCGTGCCAATTTGGCAGTGTACTGTAGGCAGGGTCCTGACTCTAAATCTCACATGGCTGCAGGGCATGTGGCTCTCTGTGTATCGCGAGTCCCTATATGGCTCAGGGGCCTGCGGGTCATCTGAAGAAGATGCGTTACCATTTGTCGACTCTCCCCTGTCCGGCGTGACCATTCGTGGCCCGGCATCAGTGTCAGACCATCAGACAGGCTGCCGGTCTGTTTTCACAAACAGCCCTAATCAGTATTAACAGAGGCTAGTGGTGCCGAATCATACGTCGATCCTAAAGCCAAAATACTGAGGCAGTCCTAAAGGAAAGGGAAATAGCTTTCAACTTTCATCTCTGCTATTCCTCAGACACAAAACACAGAGATGAAACTTTTCTTTTTTTGTGAAAAATAATATTTCAAAATCTCACAGAAGGCTTGGTTCAATCAGAAAATGGATCTCTGCAGGAATTCTCTTTTTTTTAATCTCTGCTCCAAGTATCTCAGAACATCTTCAAATAAGATTTCAGCTACCCCTCCTGACCTCTGTCGACCTTCTATCTTCATCTATAATCGCAGTCTTCACATAGCTAAATTAACAGCGTGTAAGGCAAACGACACACTCTGCCGACTTAAAATGACATACCTAATGTTTCTTCCATGAAATGAATAATGCAAGTTAAAAACATTCCTTGGGATTTATGACATGACAGTGGAAAGTATGTATCATCACTGATGTTACACATGTGGGGAAAACTTTAGGGCTCCGGTCCATACATCAAAGATAAGCAGATAACCTGACAAAAGAGGAGAGATATTTCTTTACCAATTTGCCAAGCTTCTTAAAAGCTTTCCTATATATTTAGCTGAGTATTTTACAGGCACTATAATTTAAACTCCATATTTAACTTGAACCAGGAACCATCAAGGTACAGCCCATTTCCTCAAGCACTAGGCCCCATGTTCTAGCTAATTTACTTGCAGCAGACAGGGCTGCTGTCCTACAGTAATAAGAACATAGAAATAGCATGAGGACGACTCATTATTTTACCTTTCAAGCATTGAGCACTGCAGTAAATCCGTTTCAGCACTGCAGATACGGAAGGCTGGCCCTGTGTTAAGTAGTTGTCAGGTATCACAGGCTAAAACGCAGGAAATTTCACTGAACAAATCGCAAACCAATTCCACCCATTTTCTGTACATGCCTGTCCTATTCAGGGCCACGGGAGTCCGGAGCCTATGGGCGACATAGGATGGGGCACCAATCCATTGTAAGGCGCACACAGTTACCGTTCAGACATATGGGCAATCTGGCAACTCCAATTCACCATAGCATGTTTTTGGGCAGTGGAGGGAAACGTCAGTACCGGGAGGAAACCTCACTACAGCACGGGCAGAACATGCAAACTCCACACACAGAGCCATGGCAGGAACCCGAACACCAGTCCCAGAGATGTGAGGCAACAGTGCTAACCACTGTGTGACCACACCACAAAATCATACCGAAATCAAATCATAGACCAAATACCAGGCCAAGTAACACTTCCAAAGGGAAACTGAGATTGAAATCACAGGCCAAATCACTGACTAATTCAAATCACTGATGCAATGACACAATAACAGACCTAACCCTCTGACTTTTCAGTAATGGGAGTCTAGTGTAATATCACCAGAAGTTGGACTGTTTCCAAATGGGAAGTTAACAAAATCCTTGTTGGCAGTTTAAAAACGGCCACGTAGAAGCCCAGTGAGGAAAACCATGAGCGAATAACGTGATCAGGTCACGCGGCACTTTGTCCCACCCGAGACCTTCTCACCGACACATGCGAAATGCAGACATTTGAATGAAGTCCATGCTGTCAGGAGAACACTATGAGAATGTTCCGGATGGTTTCACACTCGTGACTTTATCCATGACTGGATGTATGAGGTCAGCCTCTCTCTATCCTTCCAAAAAGACCCAGAAATTAATTTAAGCCACATAATCAGCTTTTAACATATATTACACTTTCCTGTTCAGGGCTCTTTCCAACTCTCAGCTGTGAGGGGAGAATGTTACTCAAAGATCCGCCTCAGGGGCCGAATACCCACGGCGTGTGGCGAGCCCGAGAGTGTTCCCATAGGGCATTTGAGCCGCTGGGTATCACGTGCCATCAGTATAGCTGTGCGTCAGAGCGCCTGAATCCCGCAGGTCTGCATATATCCGAGTCTGATCGTAAATATTTCATGCGTGCACCCCCTGTGTGCAGCCTATCCCACGGACGCTTAGTGTCAACTCAGAGGAATGGGGCGAGATTGCCATGCTGCGTTATCAGAATCAATTAGGCCCGTGGGCTCCACATTCTAGCCACAATGGGCTGTAAATATTCATGGGGTTTTCATCTCATCATAGTGTAGTAATGTCATAATGACACTTTTACAAAGAAAAAAAATCAGCCCAGCAACAAAGGAATCCGCAGGAAAAAAACAGCTTAAACATTCAAGCAATCCCTCATTTAAAGAAATGATGGAAATACACAAGCAGAGTGAACACTTAAAATAACAAGCAAAGACAGTGGTTGGTTCTCTGTCCAAGCAATCAGCAACGGCAATTGTTGCTAAACAATCAAAACGGTCAAGTTTGCTGCGAATGTGTTTTTTTGCAAAACGGCAGGATGAAGAGATCGGACCGTGCCCACAAAAGGTCATGCAATGTACATATGCTTGAAAGGACAAAGATGTTCATGAACGGCCTGCAGAGCACACACAGAGCTAACGCAAAAACCACAGCAGTAAACTTAAGGATATTTTTTAAACATATACTAGATAATCACTGAAATTGCAAAGCTTGCTATTTTTGTTTCCTAAGACAATAAAAAAAAAGTGTTTTAGTGTAACTTACAGTCAGTCGCCTCCACCTGATAAACCATTCCTGTTTAGAGGGTCGTCTCAGTGTTGCCCATCTAGTGCACCTGTTGGTAATTTCATTTAAGCAGCTGAAACTAATTAACAACCCCCTCTGGCTACTTAATTGGCCAGATCAATATTCCAGAAGTTTAATTGACTTGATGCTATACTCTGATTAAGTGATCCTTTACTTTTTTGGAGCAGTACAGTGGCCTGTAGTCCAACACTGTAGTGTATTGTATTCCCTTACATGCATTGCTGGGAAGACCACCTCATGTTAATAGTAAAAAAACTGAATCAAGCAACTTCATACACTAATACTCAATGTATAGGTAGCAATAGAAACTTCTTGGGCAATAGCTTAAATAAGTATGAGAAAAGAATAGGCTGTGAAAACTTTGAATCAGATTCTCTGCAACAGACACTTAACATTTGGCTAGAATTCCTAGCTAGGCATGGAATTTGTAGGCAATACAAACTGTTACATTTCAAAATACACTTTTGATTGGCTTGGGCAGTATTAAGGTGGTAAGGTATACTGTGGTATTGTGGGTTTACTAGTTAAATTCTAGACTTCAATATGTCGCGGTATACCCAATATCAAAATAGCATTGTTCAAAGTATTGTAATTTCCAACAGTACTATGACAAACATCAAATTTTTTTCTTCTTTACCATCTTCTGAAGTAAAAAATTTCCACACAATGCTATGTTTTCTTTCCATTGATTCTGATTCCTAAGCTCAGCCAACTGAACCTTCTTTCACCCACCATTCTTTAGGACTGACCGACAGGTGTGGAGCTGTAGTTCGCAGCCTGGAGCAGGAAGAGCAGGAAGACCAGGCAGAAGGAGAAACCATAGTTTGGAAGTTCCTACCATAACGCATTAACACTGAGGTTCTGGTAGAAGTTTGTGTCCTGCTCCCTGTAATAATAATGTAAACATCTGAGACATTTAAATAGCAAGTAAAATATCAATATTTTAATAATACAATCAACCCCCAAAAATGAGCTATTCAGATCGAAAGAGATGATATTTTAGAACTGATCCTCACATCCGTAGCTGTGACCACCGAACTAAAGTGACTGTTCTCATGCATGCTGGTGTTCAAAAGCGGAACGGGCTCAATCCTTACTGGAGGGAATCATGAGATTTATTGAAGAACATGCAGTCTGCCCATCTGACTACTCAGAGCGCTACCCAGGCCTCAGCCATCTGATGCGAAGTTGCAGGCTGAATATCTTACCAAATCTAGTTCACTTCAATTTTTAAAAAAAATAAAAAAGTTCCTTTTATGTATTTGTACGAGTCTGTGATTGTTACATGGTATAAAAGAGCATCTTCAGCTATTTAAATAAACAAACCTTCGCTGTGGACAGAATATATCATTTCCATTTTATTACACTTAGTATGCATATTCTTATTGGGTTTCTATTACAACTGTAAAGATACGAGTGTTCATCTCGAACCGTTCGGTGATGTCATTTTCGGTTGCTCAATGCACAATGAAATGAATGGAAACATTGTGACAAGGGTGCAACTCAACATGGAAAATATTATGTTCAACCTGGAAAATATTATGCTACTTGTGGCTGTGAGTTGGTTGTGGTTAGTGCTGGTTAGAGTCACACATCTTGACAAAGCGTGAGCTGCTAGAAAGAACTCATTTGAGACACGATCTGAGTGTGTCTACGATCAGAGCGTGGCGTCTGCAAGTTAGTCTCCCTGTGGCATGTAGACGCGCTTATGCCAGGAAGTTCAGAGTAAGACAACAAACAAACATACAAACTAATGAATAAGTCTGTAGGGTGTTTATCGCTAAAACTTAGCAATGAGCAATACCTCTGATTTTCTTTTCAATCTGATACCAGGATGGGGGGGGGGGGGGTTCCAACTGTTTCTTCGATCTCCTTCTTTCTCCCTTATGGGTGGCCCTGCCTGGTAGTAGTTCATGTCCTGCCCCCTACAGTAATACACACATTTCATTTACCAGTTTAAAAAAAAATGTTCATTTACTGTTTTTCCAGGTCGCCTTCATTTCTCAGATTACTTGTACCACTCCACCCCATCGAGTCACTTGTGCACATCATAAACGCGAAGTCTCATGGTTTGGGCCAAATTGTAAATGCTTTGGCAGAGTCATGCGGATGATTATGTGCAATCAGCTGCTAATTCCTACATTTTCAATTGTTTATGACATGTCGGTCAGAATCTATTATACTGGTAATCTGTTGAATAGTTTTAGCCCATCAAAACATTTAGGCATTAGTTCATTGTGTTTATTTTACATATTTACATATTTTTTATTTTGTGCTAGTAGGTTTTGTTATTCAGACACATCAGGATACTTTGTTTCACTGGTTCCTAGTTTTGTTTGCACGTTTAATAATAAACTGTTTCAAAGTGAAAAATTCTGTTTTCCCCGCTATACTGAAATCAGCCCGAAATGTGAATCCAAATCTGAGGTGTGCACCGAACCATGTAGCACTGTGTACCATTACACCTCTAATCTCTATTTGTTTTACATCCATATTCAATATAAAATGGCGGTAAAGATGGATCTGTGATTCCTGCTGAGAGCATGTGACTAACCTACAGTATATGCATTATGTACTGCGGATCCCATCAGGGATTCAGGGTGTCACTCAACATCTTCTAAACATATAAACACTTCATGGCACAAAATAAAGAATTTACCCCAAAACAGAATTAGACAGGAGTAACACCGAGTTTGAGTTTAAGCCAAGTATCCAATTGTTTTCTGAAAGTAAATTATGACCAATTCACTGAAGCTATTACTGCATCTCATAAGATCTTTTACTGTTTTTTTTTAATGATTAACACGAAGGGTCAGACTACAGTTTAATGCCAATTTACCTCTTACTGATAAACATCAGAAAAACACATTTTTGGCATCAGAATTGCGATATTTTCGAGCAATGTTAAACAAAAAGTGGGCAAAGTCCCAAGTCACATTAGGTGAATCCGCTGCTCCAACATGGGTAGCTTTTTCCACTGTACACTGTACTTCAGAGAAACATATGAATCCGCTTTCAGCTCCATGACATCTGGATCTCCTGCTATTCTGCAATAAGTTTAATCTAAATACATCACGGTCAGAACTGTAGCTTAATATTAATGAGCATATGTGGACCTGCTGGTGAGAGATTCTTGTGATGACCAGCCAAGCGGCGTTGCCAGGAGATGTCCAGATGTGCCCAGGAGCCCCAGAATATACAGCAACGGTACCAGAACCTTCGAACTGTTCAGCTTCACCACACTCTACACTAACTCTCCAGTCTCCTTTCTTCACAACAGCCATAATTCAGACTCCACCCCTACATAATGCATATTTCATACCACACAATGTACTAACCATTAACCTCTATGCCCCCCCCCCTTAAAAACCGATACTCAGTCTCTGACATCATAAACTCCATGTAAGACCGCAAAGGGAACCACGTGGCACAAGGATGGCAGGAAGGAATCGGGGGGATCATTTGGATAAGGGTGTAACGTGCTGATGAGCGGAACGAAAACACAATATAGCCTTTTTGACATCACTGCAAAGGGAGACACTAGAAAAGAAAACAGTTGGATCTGGGAAAGTTCTACAGCTGGGTGTGGGTTTGGGTGTCAGGGTCTGGGGGTCTGTTTTGGGGCGGGGGATATCAGACTTCAGTGACTGGTACCAGCAAGTTAATGTGCACACCACCTGACTGCCCTGCGGCACCCACACCCTGGCTGAGTGCTTCCTTCTTACACCTCATAACACAGCCCTTCTCTGCATAATCCAAACTCCCTCTACAGTCCCTAATCTCCCCATTCCATGGTCCACCTCCCCATTGTTTTTAAAGCCTCAGCCTCAGACAGGAATGAATGCACAGCACTCTGGATTCCTGGCGGAAAGTCAGCCGACATCGGCCACTGGAATCCACTTGAAACGACCAACTATTCAAGGTCCCGTCCCATCAATTCCTTTTCTCCTCGCTACTTATTTTTATAGCATAATTGTATATATTTATCCCTTGCAAGGCCTGCCTTTTCAAGATGAAAAATGTGGCCTATTTTTGGCTTAAGATAATAATACCGTATAGGGCACTATACACTAATGGGCAGCGACAGCCTTGTTTAGTGTCCGTCGCCTGTGAAAAGTTAGGTGGCAGAGAAACCAACCAATCAGCATCAGTCAGCGTCGACTGAAAGCTCTGCTAGTAAAAAAAAACCGTTGAAGTTTATTGGACCGTTATATGCTTTGCGCAGCGGAGCCCAGACAAGGAGTTAGTAAAGTCATTACGCAGCCGCGACTCCTAGACCGCAGACACAAAGGGGACATTCAGGACGTCACATTCCCCAACAATAAAATCATACTCATTCATCCGCTCATTCATTCCGCCCTTTTATTATGACTTAAATGTCTTCCCTGCAGCCCCATCAATTGGCAGGTGAGTACTTCAGAGAGACGGGAGGGTCTGTCAGGCTAGGTCTGCGTCAGGCTCAATCCAGTATCAGGCTTCATTTTTTAGAAGGTGCCTGTCATGATGTACCCACAAGGGGCACGAGAAGGGGCAGAGGGGACTGACGTAATGCGGAAGCCACCGATCTATTTAGAAGGTACAGCGTGACTTTTTTAGCTTTTTTCCACTGAGAGCGTAGCTCACTGAGAAAGGTGCCGAATGGCTGAGTTGTGACAGAGACAGAATAAGGAGGATATGGCGCAAACAGAGGATGAGTATTACTGATTTCGCTAAATTTGTCATGTCAGCCCTAATAAGGCAGAAGCCACTCCTATTGGGATAAATATTAATTACACTAAGACAAACTATCCCATAGTAGCATAAAAAATTATATTAACTAATCAAAGGAAAGCAGAGCTCCAGTGTAGAGAACTGTTGCCTCACATGTCCAGTGTAGGGGGTGAAAGCCCCCCCCCCCATGTGTGCGTGGAGTTCATATGCACTCCCTAAGTTGCACATCGGGATGGGCATTTCAGGCAGAATTACTTGTTGAATTTTGCCTGTCATTAGACGAATAATGTTCAATTAACTTCGCCACCCCCCCCCCCACCACCCCCCCGTGACACATATGGACAAGCAGGTCTAGAGTATAGATCAAAATGTTAATTTCTTTACATAAAACAGTGAGATGTAATCCATGCTGCAAAAGGGTGGCATGAACCATTAAAAAGTAGCATGAATATATTCAATAGAAATTGAGCTGTAAAGATAGCTTAAGTGTAGTAGCAGGTTTAATTGCCTGTGCCTTTGGCAATTATTCTGAACTCATTCTAACAATACTTCTCAGACGGCTCCATTAATTCATTTCCATAGAAAATGAGGCATCACTTGTTGCTGCAGAAGAATAACGTACAACATTAAAATTACCCTTGAAACCAGGTCTGAACGAAAGCTTTCAAGATCTTTGAAATATTAAAATTTGTAAAACAAAAAAAAACAAAAAAAAAATTTGAAAATTTTCCCAGAATAAACTATAACCAAATAGAACTTTTTAATACCTAACAATACAGTCCAAAGTTGCTAAAACGTTTCTACTGATACACTGTCAATTCACTATTATTTAAAATTTTATGAAGACAATTTCACAGAACATTACTTTCAAATACCTTTAATGACAAATAAAACCTAAATGCACAAGTACATGTGAAATTAATAACAGCAGAATAATCAGATTGTCTTACACTTACCAAAAGACACAAAGAGGTGCCCAAATATTCGTTTGTTAAATATTAACTCTATGGAATACAAGATATTTGCATACGGTGGAAGGCTGTTGTGTTCTTTGTTTGGCTTTTTGCTAAATTTCTGACAAACGCACCATACTGTGTAGAGATTTGATTATAATTATGACTTTAAAATACCCCTTGATGTTTTTTTAAATAAAGCATTTGCACTTTTCGTTAAACCTTGTGCTTTGGCCCAGCAAATCGCTTAGTTGATTGCTTGGTCACATGATTTATGAATCATCCAAAGAGTAATTTTTGAAGCCCTACTTCAGGGCACCACTCATTGTCTTGTACACTTTGCTGTTTTCATAGACCCCAGAGTCCAACATGCCCCTATTTATATTGGATAGTCAGTAGGCAGTCAGATGACTGGAAATGGAAGCAAAAGCAATAAGAACATTAAATGATATTATCTAGAAAAGCACGCATTCCACCTTAAATTATGCCCTTAATAATACCTCTGGTCTATCTTTCACTGAATAACCAGTAACTAAAGCATCATCAGCTGGAAGCCATTGTATTTGAAAGTGCATACCCCACAATGATGTGTGCAAAGCAAGCTCTGAATCTGTGAGCTGTAAATGCTAATATGACTTTGTGACTTTGATCACAGAAGGTCTGTAGAGAACAGACTGGGATACTGTGGTCTGGGTGAAGTGCCTAAACCCTTCATTACACTCAAAAAATGTACTTTTGCAAATAAAGTGGTACAAAAAAATAGACACGGTCTGCTGGGGAATGGAAAAAATGCATGAGATCGTATGAATCATCTTTTACACTGTTCCGCATCAGCTCACGTGTGGCACATGCCAATAGACGACTTGGAGCTTGACTCCCACACTGAAGTAATCCATGGATGCGTCTTCTTATAGTGAAGGAAATGGGACTATGAAGCTCATATAAATCTAACAGTACAGCATCATCTCAGGTGACATCGCTCCTGTCAACAGGGCGCGGGTTGTCAGCTGACTGGTTGGACGAGAATAACAATGATGTGAGTTATACACTATGGCCGTCACAAACCTCAAAACACTAACAGGATTTAGTGGTGCCCCAAACTGTTTTCCATTACGGTTAACAAAACATGGAATTTCTTTTAGTAGAATGGTGTCATACCCTTCCGGTAGAGGCACAAACATTATCAGTGCTGATACTCATCTCAGGGGTGGCATGGTGGTGCAGTGGTTAGCACTGTTGCCTCACACCTCTGGGACCCGGGTTCGAGTCTCTGCCTGGGTCACATGTGTGCGGAGTTTGCATGTTCTCCCCATGTCATCGTGGGGTTTCCTCCGGGTACTCCGGTTTCCCCCCACAGTCCAAAAACATGCTGAGGCTAATTGGTGTTGCTAAATTGCCCATAGGAGTGCATGCGTGAGTGGTGTGTGAGTGTGCCCTGCGATGGGCTGGCCCCCCATCCTGGGTTGTTCCCTGCCTCGTGCCCATTGCTTCCGGGATAGGCTCCGGACCCCCCGCGACCCAGTAGGATAAGCAGTTTGGACAATGGATGGATGGATAATCGTCTCTGTGGAAAATGATCGATCAGAGGGTTTGATTTAATTGCAATTTAAAATCATCGGAAGTAGCGGTTCACAGACTTACCGTAAGCCCTAGCCGTGTACCGCCATAATAAATGATGCTTACATTCAGTGATAACTTCACATACCATACAAGCAGGTAAAAAATAACAGCAATGTAAAAGGTGAGCTAGAAAAGTGAACTGAAAGTCTAATCGCAAATCTTACTTTATGTGCAGCCTAAGCTACTTACCCGACGAAAGGCGATAATCAGCTGCGAGTCAAAATCAGATAGCAACACCAAGTTACTTGCCCTGATATTGTTGATGACCAGGGTTCGAGTTACACCGGGGCTTTCGGGGGAGCCCTGTTCTCTGGTGTGCACCATGACCTCCCAAGTCACATGCACGTGCATACACAGAAGTGCGCTGTAGCGCAGTTAATAACAGGGTTGCTGCAGAAAACATTCTACTGTTACTACTGCAGGCAGTTAATACCGTCAGTAACATTTCGTATAGGTACAATAACAACAAAATTAGAATCACGGACATTTCCCTAAATGTCTCAGGCTTTCCAAGGAGCTTCTGCCCCTTTCAGGACGGCCAAGCTTAGCTCCCCCGTAATTTGACCCATGTTGATTACTGATAATATCGTCATATCACCCTAAACTATATCATATAAATTTACACGCACATAATGTTCTTTCACAGATGTGATATTTGCCAATGAGCACAGATCAAAGTGTCTTTTAATGGGGACAGTAGTAGCTGGTGGCAGGAACTCTGTTTAGACCAAAGTTATATGAAAGCCCATAAAAATGTATGTTCTTTGAAGGACACCGGCAGGATATGGAAGGACATTTTGGCCTTTAGCGCAGGTTCAGGAAAAAAGGTGAGCGGATAGCATGAAAAATCGCACCGCACTGCTCATCCTGGCACGAAATCAAAAATATTCATTTGACAAGGTTACCTGGAGTTCACCCAGTGGCGTTCTGTTTGATTAGTGCTGCTGACTTAAGGCCTCGCTTTTGAACTCAACGAACAAACAGGGAGGTATCTGTGGCACCAGTCTAACAAGCCCCAGGGCCGAGCTGGAAGATGCGACAAGTGGCACGAGGAGAGGTCTTCACACACACGGCCAAACCCAGTGGCACAACAGCAACCCCAGGCCAGTCCTTCAAAGGCCTTTGTGTTTTGGCGATGTGGACCAATTAAGAGTTATTCTTCAACACAGAAACCAGGGATATAATCATGAAGTCATTCAAAAGACAACAGCAGCTAGATGTCCAGAGGTAAAACAGTATTAAAAGATAATTCTGGTGCTGTTCCAGCCTTAGGAGATGAGCCAACAGCTTTTTAAAGGCCTACATCAAATATTAACATTATTTACTACCCGGGCTATCGCCTTCATCCAGGCCAACTCATAAATTTAACGCATTAGTCTTTTATGGGGCTGGATACAAATTGAACAAATGCAGATTAACAATCTCTTTCAAGCGTAAAGTGTTGTCTGTAATGCTGAGTAATTACTAGAAAATAGGACGTAATAGCATCAGGACTTTTGTTGCCTGTGAAGGGAAGGGCTCAGATTGAAACCTGCTCGTTGGATGGAAGATAATGCAGTGTTTCACTGGTGCCGCAGACCACCACACTGCCAACAACTAACAGCTGTCTCACACCGCTATAGCTCCGGCGGCTAACAGGTACCTCATACCGCTATAACTCCGGCGGCTAACAGGTACCTCATACCGCTATAACTCCGGCGGCTAACAGGTACCTCATACCGCTATAACTCCGGCGGCTAACAGGTACCTCATACCGCTATAACTCCGGCGGCTAACAGCTGCCTCACACCGCTATAACTCCAGCAGCTAATTGGCGCCTCATATCGCTCTACCTCCATTTGCTAACGTGTGCCTTATACAGTTATACTAGCACCTTCTGGGCATAGCAGTCTTACCCTCTTTCAATACTCCGTAAGATACTGACACAAATGGATAGCATTATATCATGAGTGAACTGTGCTTTCACCTTATGGTGTACCCGATCATGTAAAATGGCCTTATTTTATTTTTTGGTTTTCAAATTTATGGTATTGTGCAACCATCACACATAACGACTGCCTACACCAGCAGATGTGTGATGATGGCATCCAATGGGTGTCTCTAAATATAAACCCAATCTGATGTAAGAAGCAAGCTGAAGGACTGTTTTCTTCACAAGGCCAGGTTATCCCATTCATTTGCGTGGTCTTTTTGTTAATCTCCCTCCGCCCACAGTGTTTATGTGAGTATTTACTTACATTATAAGTCAGAGCTTTTTAAAAATTTAGATTCGTATGGCTTCTCAGAAGGAGCCATAATTAGCATGATGCGTGTTGATAATTAAAGGTAAACAGAGAGGCTGCCGTATGTGTTGCTCCCCATGGTGTTTTGACAAACAGGCTCCCTGGCTTCACTGCTGTCATGCATTAACAATGCCCTGGACGACGTTAACGCAGGCAGAGTGCAGCATTAGGAGCCTGTTGTGCTGTAAAGGAGTGGGATCCGGGGTACATGGCCGCCTTACAGATGGCCGTCTTGCAGGTCCACATCCAGCCAGCAACAGCAAACAGCCGCAGGAACCCCTTTGATCTGCAGCGGCCCGGAACATCCTTCTTCAATGGCACCTTTTGTCCGCTTCACTCGGTCCCTGTCTTGCCATTTTATTTGTTTTGTGTGTGTGTGTGTGTGTGTGTGTGTCTGCTTGTTGTTGCAGCCTGTTCGACACACAGTACCTTCAGTGTCTGGGAAATGTGACTTGAATATAACAGAGGAGTGATATGCGATGGTTTAGGATCACGGACACATTTCTTAAAGGAGTTAAAGAAAAGCATTGAACCTGTACTATAAGTAAAGATGGATGAAATATTGCACTGTAAATGTCATACAGTCTACAAAGGTATCATAATACTACAAATCATATTTCACAAAAAAATATTATTTTTAACATGTTGTTTATCCCTCTGAATAGAAACAAAAATATTTTCTTTTTTTTGTGAAATTCCATCCATTTTTCCATACCCGTTTGTCCTACAGAGAGTCACATGGTTTCTGAGCCCATCCTAAAACTCCCAGCTAACAGGGACGCGTTCCCAGAACTTACCGTAACGTTAATGGAACGTTATTTCCACATTTTATACTTTAACGAAGGTTCTATCAGTGTCAGCATGATAACGTTATTACGTATCTGGACATCCTTTAAACATAATTAATGCTGAAAAATATTGTTACATAAAATATTATTTTATAAAAGTGCTGTAGGTGAATACTGCATTCCCTGCTGCCCTACCAGGCCCTTCAACTGTTTTTATGTGATTAGTTTTACTTGTAGTAGTGGGATAATGTTCTGGGAGCATCGGGGAGATTGGACACATTGAACATTTCCATATCGTAATTGTAACGTTCGGTAAACATTCCCACAATGAAAAGTTGTTAGTGGGGCTATACGCAAAGGGCAGCCCAGGACAGGACACTGACACAATATTTCCACCCATAGACAACCTGGTAATTCCAGTTCACCTTAGCATATTTTTATCAGTAGCTGGAGGAAACCTCACGACGACATGGGGAAAACATGCAAACTCCAGGAGGGCAGAGACGCCAGACAGCAGTGCTACCCACTGCACCACCATGCTGTCCCAGGTGAAATTCCCAGTTAACGATATTTATAACTGTATTATACTCCTAACTACTAAGTATAGCTTTTAAGACAACACTAAAAACTTGCAGTAATATTAGTTATGCATCTTTTTTTACGCTATGCTATCTGTCCAGACTAGCTGAATAATGTTTTTTTCCGATAATGGAGCAGAGTAACATCTGACACTTACAAAGCCCTTTAGCAATGCTTTTTCTTTTGATTGGGCGGCCCTGTGTGTTTGTGTAAGTGTGATTTAATTCTTCAACCTATTATTGCGTGTTTGTACGAGTTTTTTTTTTTTTTTTTTTGCAGGTCCTTGGGATAAATGTTCAAAAAGCATTAAATCTGGCTGCCTACATCTCCTAGCAACTGACTGGGTTCCTTCCTGTTGAATTCAGGTAACAGTGTCATTTGAGGCTAACAGCTAAACACCGATTCTGCCGCAGGAGAGCGGATTCAGCTCCAGTCACCCTTAATCTCCTGTTGACTGCCTCTGATGATTTCCAGAACCACACATCCACAGTTCATCTTTGCTGTTCTCTCCCTCAGGGTGCTATGTGTGTGTATGCGTGTTTCTGGACTGACTTGCATTGTAACTTTCTTCCAGCGTAATGATCATATATGCACCTCCCTGAACTGGCATTATAACTCCTTAGGTATAATATGCTGTTTGTTAATATGTCTTTCCTACAAACCTTCAATATAATATTCAATCCATTTTGATCAGAGGTGGGATTTTAAGGTCCAGAAAGTAAAAAAAAATCCAGACCATGATTTACTTTCAACCAACCAGTTGAATATCTGTGACTGTGACTCTTTACGCTCAGCTGGGTGGTTGAAAGTAAATCATGGTCTGGATTCTTACTTGCTGGACCTGAAAATGCCACCTCTGATTTTTATATAGCACCTTTCACTACAGAGTCTTCCCAACACGCTTTTCATGGATGTGTTGTGATACTCAATCTAATGATGTTTAGTGTAATACAGAATTGGGAAAATGGAAGGAAAGAAATTAAATAAAGAAAGCCAGATAAACACAGAGAAGAGGATATGACGATATTATAGGTGTATTTCTGCGGCACATTATAATTCTCCTTCATTGCATATTATAGCATTTGTATACTGGCATTTACAAAGGTGTCTGTCAGGTTAAGTGCTGATTAAGCAAAGCAGTGAATAATATAAACTCGGGTTTGCCAGCTTGCTGGCTGGCATGAGATTTTCAATTCAAGACAAATCTGCACACACATTCACACGTATGGAAGAGGTTTGTTACATTGCAAATAGTCTGGAGGGTTTGCAAAGTGATGTAGCAAGTGTGAGTGCTTTTCTTTCCAGGATTTAGATTGTACATTTATACACACACAATGCATATTTTGTAGCAACACTGGTTAATATAATAGTAAAAGGGGCTTCTCTCTTCAGCAAAAAGGATGTCAGTTTCATCAGTGAACAAAAAACAATTAAGTCTTCACTAGCGGGCAAGATCCGCATAACAACAGGATGTTTGAAAAGTGAAAAGCTGTCAGAATTTTGTCTGCTTAATAGTTTAATTACAGTTTAAAGCAGAGATGTATGAAAACAGTAAGGGCTGTGGCCCGTCTCCACACAAGCAACAGCCTGTTCAAATTTTTATTTTCATAGTACCAAGAAAAGGGCAAAATCCCAAGGGTATAATAATAATCATTTTTAAGAAAATGTTTTGCTCATGCTGCTCAAAATTGTCTGACAGCAGGAAACAATCTGTTCCCAGTCCATTTTAAAAAGCATGCTTAAAAATGAACAGATTTGTTTATTGTCAAAAAAATATATATTGATGGAGTACTGAAAAATCCTAAATAGCCAAAATTCGACTATAAAGGAAATAGTTTTACCTAGGTGAGTGCTGATAAATAAAATATGATAATATTAAACAATATCGCAAAGCTTTTCTTGCATGTACAATGTTCATAGCTGGCCTAACTAGGCAGGTTGAAACGATGCGAGAAGCTATAAGATAAAACTGAAACTTAACTCCTACAGTATATGTTCCTTCAAATTAGAGACTGAATTTTTGAATGCAGGTATCTCAATGTTCTCCAAAAGGCAAAGCTGACATGGTAAGACCACGTTCCTACGCTTCTTGGCTTTGACTTAGAAAAACTCTTGCAGGGACGGTCATGGATGTACCACTTCTGTAACCGAGGCAACTCCTGCCATAAGCCTTAGGATTATTGGTGGCTGTTAACTAGCTGGGTTAACGAGCCTGCAGCGGGAATGTGCCAATTTTAAATGTCGTTTTCGCTACGAAGAGAGTCAGAAGAAGGAGAAAATATGAGACAATAAAATCTGCCGTAACAAGAGCATCCATAGTATGTCACTTTACATCACAATATTTATGTATATCAAACCAAATTGTCGTTAAGCATTGTTACACCTTTTTTTAAATGAGTTTAATGTCCTCATTTTTAGGCCAACATCTCATGATTCAGAGAGCTGCACTTTGCCCATTGTATCGCATTGCATAACTCTCTATATGATGACTCTACATCTAGGCACATGTTTATTAATAATTTTAGTTGTAATGTAATCCTAATCATTTTCGCACACTATAATACAAAAATGATAAAGTAATCAGTGAAACGTCCCGAGGAATGATCACTAAAATGTCTTAGTCACTGCAGGGTAAGGAAAGATTCTGATCATTTCAGAGACTCCGAACAGGAAGCTTTGAAGTTCAGTGGTAATTTCTTGTAGCTTGTTAAAGTTTCAGAACAATGAAAGAATTCATATTATCTTAGGATAACTGAATCATTTTATGATAATAGTGATTTTAAACACTGAAAAATTCTAACGATTCCCCAGTTTAAATATTTGATTGACTGTGAATCAAACTGTGCGATTCATTCAGTCAAGATGTTAATCACAGCAAAAAAAGACATATTAAGAGTTCAGCACAGAGAAAAAGTCCATATGTACAGAATTCTTATAAAAGCTTGACTACAGGCATTTAGGCTCATGGTGTTTTTGACAGCTGCTATAAACCTTGAATAGCAAGTGTGAAATTAGCATTGAAAGCATACAGAACATCTCTCCAGGTTTATTGTCATATTCTTTATCTCCACAAACATCTTATGCTAGTAAACAAACCTCTTCATGGACAGCATGATTTATAAGGAGGATACTGTGCCTAAAGTTTATAGGTGTATGGAGAAGAATGGCGAGCCGAGCTCAGCCATCCAGCACAGTCAGCCTCCAGAGGCACCATCAGTCCCATGCTTCAAGATTCAGGAAGAGTTTCTTCCAAACAGTAATAAGAATATTAAATGCAGACTGATAATTCGCAGTACAATCCCAATCACCACTGTTATTTATTAAGCACTGCCACTATAGCCCTTTAACCTTGTTTTTGTTCATATATGTATGTTATTGTTCAATATTTTACTTGCTATTTATTGTTCTTTATCATTACATGTTGTTTAAGTTTGCAGGAAGGTACACCAGCGAGTTTTTCATTGTACTTGTACAAATGACAATAAAGTTTTTGAATCCATGAATGAATCCCTTGAGAAGAAAGAGCACTTCAAATCCAAAATGACCATGAAACTGATGCCTTACAGATATTTATGTCCCACTAGATTTCCTTCTCAAGATCTATCATTTGTCTGTTACACAAAACATCCATCTTCTGTACACTTATGATTCATTATACTTAAATAATGTCGCCACTATTCACACTGAGCCATAACCCAGAAATGATAACAGACAGCCTAGCGCTATCATTAGCTCCACTGGTTAGCAGAGGAAAGGGATTTTATGGAATAAATGCTCAAGGCAGATGACCTTACAGAGGAAATGTAACATGCCAGTGCATGCAGCCATGAGCCGGGTGGAGAAAACATGAGCCGACGCAAGAGACTAAGCTGTCGAGATACAAACTGTCACATTGCTGAGCTAATGAATGCAAATGCAGTAGAGTTTTGTGTTTTATTTTGCTCAGATGTATATAAATGGAAATTGTGTCGTGGTGGAAGACACAGCCACTGCGTTTGATCTCATTTTCCATGTTTCGTATTTGATCTGGGGCCGTGTGTCTCGAATACAAGGCATGTAGCTTCAGAGCTGAGCATCCAGTCTGTCACTTCTAGTGCTTTTCCACAGTCACAAATAACTGAGCCGTGCCCAAGCCAAATTGTGAACTGATGGTTTTCCATAGCAAATTATGCAAGCCGTACCCGCACTGATGTGACCCTGCTTACTAACTGTGCCGAAAGCGCGACTAAATTGGGCTAGTTGCATCACCTCCATCTGATAGGTTGAAATGCATGGAGGACAAAAGGAAGATTCTATACATTGTTCATTATTAGTAGTACCACACATCGCGATGTGCCCTAACCTTAACTATAGGTAACCAGACAAGATATGAGACTTTTGTCATTTTCAGTTTTTTTGGTTGCAGTTACTGATTTTTATAAAAATGAGTTGCATCCCCCACAACGTCAAAATAACAGGTTTTTATCACATTGTAAAGTACGCATAACCTACGCATGCACGCACACGCACACATCACGGACGATCCGTATTTTGTTATCAGGAGAACGTGCTCTTGGAAAAACGCTACAAGATTCATACAAGATCATCAAGAATAGTTTTTAAGGGATGCAAGAAAAATGCAGAGAAAATCAAGCCTATTCTGAAAACTTTAATGATGGATGAAAGTTTCAGAGTTGGCGTGTAAATGTGATTGACACAAGAGGAAGTCATCCTTATTTTTAACCATGTGCCAGATTCAGACAAAATACATGGACTGGGTGTCCAATGTCTTCAAAAACTGGAGAAAAGCGAAGCACTTGGAGCTCCATCATGCACACAGGGAAACCACAGAAGTCTGAACTTTAAAATTGTTTTGAGAACTGGTTCCAGGATAATAGCCACCTTCAAGAATAAGGCCCTAAAGTTATTCCAGGTGTCTTAGTTTGGTCCACTAAAAATGGACTTATAAGGGTCCATATAGTTTAAGTTCCCCAACTAAATTCTATGGGATGTTAAATTATTTCTGGCCCTCCAGGCATCATAGTGCTGAATGATGTGTCATTCCTGGTTGATGTTTTCTGCCCTTATAAACATGCAACAGAAGGCACTCCTTCAGAATTTACAAACAAAAGGAAATCTGACTTTTCACAGTCTCTGAGGGCACAAAAACATAAAGCTCAGACCCATAATGAGAAATTCACAAAAAAAAAAACGCCTGTGGTCAGAAATAAGAATCCAGTGAACCTAATCATGTTTACTGATTATTGGCTTATGAATGTGTTATGAATTTCTCCCCAGAGGGAAAGATACTCTTTCATGTAACTGCAACACTTCTCTGAATTCCTAGGTCAGACTCTCTCTTTAAGTATCTTTCAGTGCCATGGAAATCTAAAGACAGCCAGATGCTACCTACCTGTCAGCCGCACCTCGCCGCACGCAAATACCCAGGGGGGGTCTCCTTGAGATCGCAATCTTTGGCACAATGTATATGTCATACATATCATAAGATTGATAACATTGATCTAACTTCCAACGTCGTATCCAGTGCATGGTTGTTGGGGGGTGGGGGTGGGTGGGGGGAGGATGGGGGTGGGTTGAACCTATCCCAGGCAGCAGAGGACACCCTGAATAGCATGCTCATCCATGGCGGGATGCACACGCATTCTGGCCAATTACAGACAGCAGTTCCCGTAAAAGCACACACAGGCAAATCGTCCATGCAAACATCAGGTTTGGGATTTAAACCCACAGTGCTGGAGTTATGAAGCAACAGTGGTTCCCAATCAGTCATGGTCATGGTCAACATGCAACCCAAAAGAACTCTCACCCAAAGTCCAAACCCAGTCACCACGAATTAGACTTGTGCAGTTTGTAACAGGTCAGGCTTTGACATGGAGCCAAATTTCACCGGTCACTTGTACAGGTACAAGAGCAGTAATTTCACAATAGATCCTCTACTGACACATGCTTGAACGTACAAATCCTGCGCTAACATCATTGTTGTGCATAAACGTTTCAAAAGGGGTCGTCACTCCTGGAAGATCTACCTACACTTTAAAGAGCTTTCATTACAACCTGCCTAGAAAACCAGGATTCCCCACTTCTGTGCTCAGCTAGACTGATATAAAAAAAAAAACAAGAAGGTATGGAGAAATGTAGAGAAAACCAGGACTAGAATAATAAAGTAACTTTGCAGAAAGTATTTCCCTGACGTTCGGCCTGGAAACAAACCTGGCTTCACTGTGCATCTTGGTAAACTACAATAAGGACAAACAGAAGTGGCAAATATCATCTAGCCTTTGTGGAGCAGACTGGAGATGCAGAGGCAGACTGATTTGTATTAATGTGTCACATGAAATGCATTCATTCAAGAAGGTGAATTACAGGTTTGGAGAGGAAAAAAAACAAAATCCATCCATTATCCAAACCTCTTATCCTATTGGGTCGCGGGGGGTCCGGAGTCTATCCCGGAAGCAATGGGCACGAGGCAGAGAACAACCCAGGATGGGGGGCCAGCCCATCGCAGGGCACACTCACACACCACTCAGTCACACATGCACTCCTATGGGCAATTTAGCAAGTCCAATTAGCCTCAGCATGTTTTTGGACTGTGGGGGGAAACCGGAGTACCCGGAGGAAAGCCCACGACCACATGGGGAGAACATGCAAACTCCGCACCCAGGCGGAGACTCGAACCTGGGTCCCCAAGGTGTGAGGCAACAGTGCTAACCACTGCACCACCATGCCGCCCCATACAGTGCTAACCACTGCACCACCATGCCGCCCCCTGGGTCTTTTGATTTTGAAAGGAATGTGAGAATCATGCCACTTCTGCGCACCGCATACGCAAGGAGGAACGAAAGATGTACATCAGCATTAACACCTTCTCAGCTGTGCTTCCTTCTGGGCACCTCTGACAATTTTCCCATCATAACCATACAATTTCACAGTAATCTTTAATAACACAGGAAAGTTATCAGTCACAAACCACATGCTGTACCAGGGAAGGTCCTACAATCTAGCAACACCTCCTTACATTTTTTTTTCTGACTGGATACCAGGTTGGATCCAGGTTTATTTCCCAGCAATTTTCCATGGGAACCTAAAACTAAGTGGGACTTTTCTGTAGGCAGAGAAGGTTCCCAGTAACAAAAATAACTGATATGGACTCGTTAAGTATGGTAACTGTCTACAGAGAAGCTAATCCACACGATGTGAGAAGCAGTGCAAACACGGGGACTTATTTCTGGCTACTAAGTTTAACATTTAATTTTTCTTATTGACAAGCACTGGATTTGAGGTAGGGGAACTTAATTTACATGGTTTATTTAGAATGGACAGTAAACAAAGTGGGAGTGGAAGACAAATGTAAAGCAGAAGGACACAGAGAGTTTAATCAAGAAATTATACTGTGGAAAATCTAATTTAACCCCCCCCCCCCCCCCATCTTAAATACTTTTTGGTGAGTTTGTGTAGATTTGCACTTTATGTGATTTTAGATTATAAGCCTCTATGCAAAGTTATGATAGAAATTGAATTTAAAAAAATAGCTTCCAAATATAAGACACCGCACAGCAGCAAAACAGCAATTATAATCAGGCATTGTTGAGTCAGGAATTAGAATGATTGAGGTTTACATTGAATAATCTGTCATTCCATTAAACTGAGGCTGTTGTCTGGGTATAGGTGTGTAATTAATTTTTAGATCAAAGCAATTTAACTTATGAGCTAGACCATTAATTCAGACTATTCAAGTAAAGTATTTTTAATCCAAATTAATTTAGGGCTAAATTTTTGTTTATTTCTCAACCACAATTTGATGCTCACCAATGAGGAACTTCAAACTGAAAAATGAAGGACCTGTCATTAACAAACAAGCAATCAAATCGCTACGTAACCGAAGAGGACAAACATGACGGGAAGTGAAAAGGATACATATTTATTAAATGATTATTAAATATTCGTTGTGCAAAGGTTGGTTTTACCTTGCACTGGACGCTGAAAGGTCCGGTACAGACAGTATTCAAGAGGATTCGGAATACAACAGGGAAAGACCAAAAAAAATATCCAGTTACCTACTCAACAGTATCTAAAGCATGAGACAGACATCTGAGCACCTCAAATGCAATAAGCAGCAACATGGCTTCCACCCGTGCACAAAATTTGTGAATGTTTACATTCCCAACACTTGGGAACGATACTGACCGGTGGGAAAATGGGGGAAAAACACGGGGAGAAAATCCAGGAAAAGTGATTTCAGTGCTGTCAGTGTTTCCCGAAACATATTCTCAATGAATGGATGCCAGTTTGACTGGTAAACAGGGGCTTTAACACGGAGATTGAAGGCACTGTGCTTTGATATGTGTACCTTTCCAGTGTTTGCTTCCTACTGGAGATGTGAAGCGTCTGCAGACCGTATCCGACACGGTTCAGCCTTCATCATCATCATTGGTTATTAAACACCGCACGCATGCACCCTCATATGAAAGCTGAAACACCTCACTGTTAAGCAATGGCTTTCCATTCCAGTGGGCTATTTGTCTTTAAGGGGTTTAGTAAACATGAGGTTCCTGCAGGATCAGCCACCCGGAGTAAGCTGCTACGTGTTGAGGACGGAAGCGCGGCCTGATTTTGCAGTCCTGAGTCATTAACGGGCCTCAGAGTGTTTATTTTCCTGAAATTTCCACATGATGTGGTTCCGTTTGACAGCAGATGGTCCCTCTATTGAATTAATAGCATCTCAGAGACAGACGTCCCATGTCTCGTGTTCCTAAGCCACGACCCACCCTGTCTGTCCCTCCCCCCCAAGAGGAGGCCAGACAATGCAGAGAGCCACGTGGCTGCGTGAAGGAGCAGACATCACGCACCTCGCTGCAGATGGAGCGGCTGCTAGCAGAGCACAGAATAAATCCGTCCCATAATTAATATGAAAACCTGGCACATTAAGGAACATGATCTGCAAGACGAGCTTATTGTAGAATGTGATGCCAACAAAAACCAACGGGGGATAGCTAGACAAAGCTAAAATCATGCACAGACCTTGCATTGTGCTCGGAGCTAGAAATAATGACTGTAATATTCATGCATTTCATCTGCATACTTGTACACAGACATTTTTCCTGTGTACACAAACGGGGGGCTTGGAGACAAATTTCTTGCCTCCCACCACGTTTAATTACCCATAATTAAAGATGACGTAAAAATGAAAAACATATGGAATTATGGGGGGGATTTTGCCATAAGAACATTCAAGCGAAATTGGTCTTTAAAAAATAATTAGGCTACTTGCTCTCAACAGTGTTATATATTAGGTTTTTACGTACAGCCTCCATAGTCATGCATAGATTTTGAGCTCACGCTGGGAGAGAAAAAATAATAATTAATGGTCATAATTAATGTATTGTTAGATGATTGGATAAAGACACGTGGAAAGATTTACTACATTACTTGCATACTTAAGTCGTTTTATTGCATTTTTTTTGTGAGCTTGAAACCCACTGAGCAAAAAAAAATCATTTTTTCAGGCTCACTTTTGAAAATCTTGCCCTTTGCTGCTGCATAAATTTCTGATTTCACATTAAAAAAAAATTTTATTGCAGCCTGGTCTTCAGGCCCGATGCACCGAGTGGAGGGTTTGCCGATTTGTGCTTCCCGTGCACAGCTGAAGTTTCCCCATTAAACAGCCGAAAGGAACGGTTCCACTGCAGGAACACAAACACAGGATCCAGACTTTATTTTGGCTTTCAGAGAAGCATTGAGACCTTCAACAAAAAAAGGGGGGTTGTTTTGCAAATCAAACATTATGTTTAAGGCTTGATATGGAGACGCGGCACCAATTTGAAATAAAAATCTGGCTTTCAGGCAGATATGTTGCAAAATGCACTGATGGAGGAAGCCTGCAAGGCATCATGGAATCTCTCTGCAAAGCAGGTCATCTTGTATTACTGCGCTGAGCAGTACCCAAATTCTAACCATAGCAAGCAAGGACTCGCCAATTCACCTCCTTCTCACATACTTAACAGATGCTTTTATGCAAAGCAACACTTGAGAAATGAGGGTCAACCACTCCCTGGAGTAACTGGGGTTAAGGGCCTCACTCAGTGCTGAAATGCTTCTGCCAAAATTGAAATCTAAACCATAGAGCTTCCTCTCACGGACATGGCACCCTAAACCACTGAGCCACACTGCCCCCAGACGTCCCGGGCAAGGCCATCTTCTCATGTAATCCATCTGGAAGATGATGATAGTCAGAGTTACCAAACTGCCTGTAGATGCAGATGTGTGAGTGAATAGTGTGTGAGCGTGACCTGCAGTGTGTCGGCCTGTAGCCTCCAGGAAAATGGATGGATGGATGATACTCCATGCCACACTTTGTGCACCATAGCAATAAAAAAATAACACTTTTTGGCCAGTGTTCTGGTAAGAGCACCAATGGTTAAAACTTTCTAAGCTTGAAATGACTTTTTGCTTTGTTTTCTTCTTTTCACATCTAGGTGCCCTTTTCCAACTCAGTATGTACAGAACTGTTTAGACACTTAAACTATGCACAACTGGGGACACACACCACTATCACGCTTTGAATGTCTGCGGTGAACAGGGGCATCATGGGAACTCAGTTAAGGAACCAATCAGAGGAGGGGGGGGGGGGGGGGGGGGGGGGAGTTAAAGCAGACGAGACAAAAACAGCCCACAGCAAATAAACTACAGAGACACCAGCATTAGGCCACAATGTTTATTCAGTAGTGTGTTTGAAATTATAGGTACAATACTGTCTGCTTTTGTAAGACTAAAAATAGTCATCTTTACAGATAAGTGTGCTGTTAGGAAAACCTCCACCCTCTCCGTGATGTTGGTGACACGCTTACCAGCCCTCACAGGTACGAGCACATCTCAGAACGGTAGGCACTTTGAAGGCTAAAAACATTTGCGAATATATATTTATACACTTTTCTTTCATATACTAGTTGGACTCAATGGTCAGGTCTAATAAAAATAAGACTGAAAACAGACAAAATAAAAGGAAAACACACATACATGACCTTTGACATATGTAGGGAGGATAAGAGAATGGGCATCTTTGGGCTTGCTTGTCCCTTTATGCGCTGAGGGAGAGCTGGGAGAGGGGATTTAATGGATCATCCTAAGAAGCTTTCCACACCGGGACAGGCGGGAGGGTCTCCGCGTCACTCAGTGGCACAGGTCACGCTCTGCAGCGATTGGCAAACCTGCCGCGAAGCCAACGGTCTGCGCGGGATGAGCTCCTCTTCCTCGGGATCATTAGCACGGGCAACCAGAAGGGCAGCTACCGAGATTCCGGAAGCGAAAGGGCCAAACGAGAACATTCTCCCAACGAACGACACGTCCGGAATGCAGATGCCGACGTCAGTTACTGGGGGGGGGGAGGGGGGGGGCTGGGTCACTGACAGCTCCGTCCGATCCGACGGGAATTTAGAGACACAGTTGGATAGGCACCCACGTGTCGGACAGGATGTGTACGAAGACCACACGAATGCAGACACACGGCCCGTAACCACGTCGGTCACAGATAAACCCCTAAGTCACCTGTGTGCAGGAACGGGTCACTTCCTGCTCCCAAAGCGAGCCCTCCAGCAGCTAGTCTTAATCACCTTAAATATGAGCTGCGCTGCGTAATGACCTAAAACTACGTCAACATAAAACAACCGGGGGAAGGTGGGGGACAATAATGGCGAAATGTTCACCCTTCTAAGTTGGAACGAAAGACAAAGCAGAACATTATCCAAGTTAATGTGAAGACACGGCAGCTTCATGACAACTACAGAACGGCAATTAACACCTGGAAACAGATAAATTAATGAAATACACCTTTGAAATCAACTTCAGACATGCTATGACAATAAGAAAAATAGGATGCAGAATAATTATATTCAATTATATCCACTTTAAAATTTCTTTACAAATACATACTGCTATAGCTGAAAAGTAGTCAGTGACTAAAAACTGCTTCTTTGAAGGATCGATTTTATCCATTTTACAAATTTCGCTTGTGTTCTCTCTCTTGTGTTCCTGTATTACACAAAAACGTTTAAATATACTAGCATTTGATTTAAAATAAGCCTGGTTAGGCTTTGCATTAAAAAAAAAACAAAGGAAAAAAAAGTCTTCGTAACATTACTCTATGTAATAGCTTTCCTTTACGTAATATTTCCCCGATAATTTCACCTTATTTGAACGAGTTCGTCACTGCCAACAACACCAGAATGTCGATCTCCTGCTCGCGATTATTATTTTTTCAGGGGGGTTACTGTTGTTCTTTGAGGGTAGCGGTGTTATGCGTAGAATTCCTTGGTGGGGGCTTTCTGGTAGGCTGCTCCAGAGGGCTTGCGCTCCCCCAGGTCGTAACTCCCTTCGTCCTTCTTCCTCATGCGGTACACCAAGAGGAGGATGAGGAAGATGGCAAACAGAAAGCCGATGACCCCGCCAGCAATAACGGCTGCAGGCACACAAAGGGGGGGGGGGGGGGGGGGTTAGTCAGGAGAAGGTCATGCAACATCACTTCCCACTGTAACTGTACAGTAACAGCAGCAAATACTGCAAAATAAATGAATGCTAAGATTTTACCCTTCAGGATGCCACTACAGTCTATGGCCCACAAAGGCATTTAACCAGAAATATCCAATTACAACTAACTGTTACATATAGTTTAGCTGCCAGTTTGGCATTTGGCCACGCCCCCTTGCTCTCGCCGCAGTGTCATGTGACCAAAGACGTGATACTTTTCACTACTGACTACGGACGGCTGTTTTTATTTAGCCCTGTGTCTCTACTTACACCCGTCTACAGGCAGCTCACTTCCTACAAATTGTTATTTTGGGATTAACAGACTATTACAGAAACATGCGTTTTAAAGTGGGGAAAAATAAAATACGTATGCAAATAGGCAACTGTTAACTCTAAGGCTACGTTCACACTGCCAGTCACATCGTTCAATTCCGATTTATTTGCTCAGATCGGATTTGTCTATCTTGATGGTTCACATTCATAACTACAAGTGACTTGTATCTGACTGTAATGTGAATGCATCTCTTCGAAACGTCACGTATGCGGACACTGATACGTTTTTACACGGGTCGACTGCGTCAACAACAACAAAAAACGTCATATCTGTGGGACGACTCGTGGCATTAAAAATGGAGGCGTTAGTAGCTGACGCATGTATCGCACTTTGCTCAGGAGGACGACAAACAGTGAATCAGCTGTACATGAGCAGGTCGAAAAGGAGAAAAAAAGTCAGGCGTCTAGCTTTTTCTGTTTTCGCAGTTATTGCTGGAACTGCTGCACCAAGAGATGTGTGGGTGCGAGCCTGCCGGCGCAGGCTGATGATGTCAGCGCATGCGTATAAGCAAAAAGCCACATGAATTCCGATCTGAGCGTTCACATTCAGGTCGCATGGCCGCGAATCGGATACGTATCCGATTTAGTACCACGTATGAAAGTGACACAAATCTGATTTGAAAAGATCCGATTTGAGTGTCCACAAAGCCCTGAAAAGATCAGATCTGTGTCACATTAAGGCAAAAAAAAATCACTTCAGTATGGCAGTGTGAACGTAGCCTAAAAGACTTATGAAATTGCTCACTACAGCACAATAAGAATGACCCAGTGGGCAGCAGGATTACAGCAGAATATCACCAAGGGTAACCTGAAGAGTGGAATTAGAGTGAATATAACACACCCAAAAAACCCAAAAAGCCCAAGAACCAGCTGCCAATGCATGTAGGAGCCCAGTTCAAATGCACATAACGCTCCCAGTGCCTCTGATTACAATTAGACACACAGCAGACAATACTATTTTGCTTCTGCAAACATAAAAAAGTAACTAACAAACACTGCATGACCGGGACTGGCTCTTCTCTCACTTACCTGCCAGCACCTCAGTCCGCTGGAAGAGGCTTTCGGTCCGCACTTCGAACGGTCCCCCGGGCGAGCGGGAGGGGTAAGTCCTGACGTTGTTCTTGGGCTCATCCGTCACCAGCGCTGGGGGCTGTGGGGAGAGGGGTCAGCGGAAGCGAGGGGGGGTGGGGGGCCTCAGAGAAAAATAAAACCCGCAGCACAGCTCGTCTTCTTTTAAACACTGTCATCTTAAATTCTACACAATTTACATTCATTTGGACGCATTTAAAAACACTACGCCTATATACGGCATTCCAGCTTGCGCGCAATTAAAACATTTATGACTTGCAGCTGTTGGAGCAGAAAAGGAGCGAGACTGGGGCTGGGATTTCCATATTTACAGATCTCTGAGAGCTCAACACTCTCCGGCACAGCAAGGGGCATTAGGAGACTCGGAGGAGACTGACCTCGGTCCTCACGGGGTTTCTGGGTGCCTCTCTGGAGGTGGCCGCATCTGCTCTGGGTGTGGAATCCTTCGTGGAGTCCTGGGTGGGCAGGGCCTTCAGGACAGGGATCAGACGCGTCTTCTCAGATTCTTCCACTGTCACTTCCCCGGTGCCTAAACACAAAAAAGGGCCTTTAACCCACATTCTGCTTTGATAATTCCAGGATACCAGGCAACCTCTGCGTATGGTTTCCATATAGCGACAGGATAAATATCTTTTTATTGGACAAGTTGGCTTTTAACCCACTGTGAGTCGCTGTACTGGGTGGTATCCTTGCTTATGAATACCAAAAAAATTATGTATGTAGCCCATCGCCTTTTTCTAGTGTAGATGCTTAACTATTTAAAATCAGTCATTTTGGGGGATTAGACTCTGCCACTCTGGCAACCACTGCCTTAACACAGATAGCCACTGGGAGCCGGCAGTGAGAGGGAGGGTCTTGATGGGGATCCAGGCCCGAGGCAGCCCGCTGAGCCTTCTGGGGAGGGGTTAAATGGAAGCAGCAAGGTGGACAGCGGGTCATAAATAATAGAGCGTCGCTCTGCCCCTCGGCGGCAGCTAGGGGGAGGGGGGGGGGGGGGGGGGGGGGGGGGTCGGCAGGTGACAAGGCCGGCCACACTGTGCCCGGCGGCTGGGCTTTGTCATCGCTGGGCGAGTTAAAACAGCTTGTTCTGGCCACCTCGTGCACTTCAAGATTCAAACTGGACTCACTGCAGCACAATGAAAACTACCCAGTGCACCAAGTGGAACTGGAACAGTTCAGTTATGAAAACATAAGGCCTTAACAGTTAAGCGGAACAAAGTGCCTGGCGAGAGATAGTGAGGAGTACGTTAGAACGTAGCTTCACTGGAGGGAGGGGAGGCTGAGGAATCCCCCCCACCGCGCTACAAAATGATCCTCACACTGCAATGTAGTGTTTTTTTATGGCTCAGTTTAGGAATCCGCCGGAATATTCATAATTACAGCCCCAAGATCACGTGTTAAAAGTAGAAAGGAGACGAAGAAGCACCTGAGCCAGAGCCAGACGTGAAGTCATCGTCGTCTACGGGGTAGTCTCCAGACTGCTGGTCGTCCAGGTACAGGTCGTCCCCCGGGACTGGCGACTCCGCCACGGCAAATATCTGCAGGGGGGGGGGGACACGGCACGGATTAAGACGGCAGACTGCGTAATGGCGCCCCAAAACCACGGCCGAATGTGCCACCAGATCTAGCGCGGGGAGAGCATATATATACCAAGATTCACATGATCCGGGGGGGGGGCGGTAATCTCCAGGGTTTTTGAATAAAGCCAGTAAGAGATGAATGAAAATGTTACAATGCTGAAGGACTGCAAGTATATCACACACACACACACACACACACACACAGACCTGTACTCATGTTTGTAGGGACCGTCCATTCATTTCTATGAGGAAAACTCAAAATGACAACTTTTTATCACATTACGGGGACATTTGGTCCCCACAATGTAATATATACCTGGACCACACACACCTTTTCCCTTACTCACTCACCATCTGTAGAGATGAGGACGTAATACTCAGGGATAAATCCTCAAAAAGACTTTCAGCATTCATTACGGAAGGGCACTGTCACCGTTTAAATCAAATCAATTACCATTCTGGTCGTTCTGCGACGGCGCCGCAAAGCGTGGAGTCATCATTCCCCTCTGAGAGATTACGTTACACGTTTGGAGGTGAGGGTGGCCACAGAGACCCCGTGGCTCCCCCCGCGACGCAGAACCGGGACCCAAGCTGGAGTTTTATCACCCTTACAGGAGCACCGGGTGTCGGAAATGTCATGTGACCAGCCCCCCTCTCCGTAAAAAAGGGAGGCCAGCTGAGCGCAAAGAGTGCATGAATTTAAGAATGGTTTTATATTGCATTTAAACATGTAATTGAGTTTTGTGTTGTATGGTTGCTACGATTAGTAAGCGGCACACGACGATGGCAATGATTTGTTCGCATCATTCCGATAAAGTTTGTCGACCAGAAACAGAGAGATAGGGAGCGAGAGGGAAGGGAAGAGACTCACACACCTAGCAGCATTCCAGCCACCATTGCAGCCTGGCAACAAGAGAAGTGGGGGCTGCCTCCCCACCCCCTTTGTTATGAGGCCCAAACAGGGGCCAGCCACTAACCAGGCACCACATCACCTCGTGGGCCTGACCGATAGCAAGACGCTAGCCACCTCCACTCCTCCCCCCATTTAATCTCTGTGCCCCCCCCCCCTTCCTCAGAGGCCTGGTGTCTTCTCCTCCAGCGGTCACATAGCACCGTAGGGGCCATGGTTACTCCTATTCATGGGGGCGCCAAAGCCCTGCCCCGCACAACATGGCATGGCCGTGCTTCTGAAAACCCCCCACAAAAGGGGCTGATGATAAATTGCCGGTGTGTGTGTGTGTGTGTGTGTGTGTGTGTGTGTGTGTGTGTGTGTGTGTGTGTCAGGGGGGAGGAGGGTGTGGGGTCTCTCGCTCAGCCAATATGTCTCAACACTGAATCTAGTTTCGCTTCCCCACTATTTGCTCAAAAACAAGCAAACAAATAAATCAATCAGGTAAAGAACAAAAGGAAGGGATTTCGGAGATTCACAGCAGGCAGAGAGCGCACCGCTGGGGTCCTGACACACTCAACTACCAGGACTCAAAATGTGAGCGGCTTCACAGACTGGAATTCACTGTGCATGATCAAAGTGTACACCTTCACATTTGTAATGGAAAAATGACTAGCTGGCTTAAGAATATATCATATTCATAGATATATTTTTATCTATGAATATATTACACATCATGAAACAAGAAAACCAGGCAATTAATACATTTTGCCCTTACAATTTTCAAGTTGTATTATAGCCTGAAGGTGTGTGTATGTGCACAGAAACTGACGTCTTGTTTCTGCATTGCTATTTCAAATTTCTAGTTTAATCACAGTAATAATTACGAAGACGTAATGACCCTCGCTTAAAAATAAATAGTTGACACTGGCTTGAGATGTCCTTTATGGATAAAGACGGATATTAAATGTAATTCATACACAGCGAGCCATCATTAGCTGTCAGCAAGCACCCAGAAAACTCTCGATGTAACTGCACTTACAAACAGACCCACAACAGACTCCACTGTACCTCTGAACACCTAAAATGTCACTCCACAAAAACCATCATAAGACCCACAAGGACTGATTTAAACACCTTTTAAAGGCCTACAACATTAACATGGTGGCACAAACAGGTTATTTGAGAAGAATAATCCAACCAGGCAGCAGGAGAACGAGGCAGTTACACTCTGACGGGGCCTTTAACCAAAGCCTGAATCGCAGCTCATTACCGAGACACGGCAGCAATGACATCAGTGTGCTACAGATCACCTGTAATACGGCGCACAGCAGAGTCACAATGCACACCACTGCCCTGGAGTCATTAAGCGGCAGTCCGCAGAGACGTGTTGGGGGCCTATCGAAAACTGACACCTACACTTTCACTAACCCTCTGACATGTAGCATCTCTTTCATTAATGAATGCGGGTGACGGCCCACAGCAGTATTAGCGGTGCCTGTGGTCCTGTCCCCAGGAGAAATCACAGACATTTCCATTTCATTATTTCTGTGATGGGGGTCCAAGGAATAAAGAAGGTCTAGATTGTCTGATGTAAAAACATGGAGGGATTTTTACCAGGATTAAACCTCCGGGGAAAAAACAAAAACGCCTTCAAACTTATATCGTGAATATCAGCGCAAATGGGACTTCAATGGATCAGCCAGAACTTGTTCTTGGAGGGGCGTAACACCTGATCCAACATAAACCATAAATACTAACAGGACGGCACAGACGGGAACCACGACTGGAGCCGATGACAAAGCCAACCGTCATCTGACTTGCGTGCAGAGGTGGACAGTTCAGGTCCAGACAGTAAAAATCCAGACCAGGATTTTGTTTCAGAAAACCAGTTGAGTCCTCTGAATGGCACTCTTTATACTCTGCTGGTTGGCTGAAACAAAATCCTGGTCTGGATTTTTACTTTCTGGACCTGAACTGCCCACCTCTGTCTGCATGGTTTACGATGCACCACAACTGGGCCCCCGGAAACTCTGCCCGTTTTCCACTACGGCCAAGCGGCTAAAGCCTGGGAGCCAGCTGTCCGTTTTTCATTCGCCTGCCTGGAGTCTGAAGCACTCCGACACAGTCTAAACAGCCCGGATTCATGAACAGCATTCCAGGCCGGCGATCCAGAACTGCAGCCACGCCTGGGTCCCCAAGCAGCTTCCAGATGTCTGGCCTTCCACCTGAGGACCACCCACAGAGCCTCAGAGCCGGGGCACCAGACTCCCTGAAGGTCGATCTGCCGACGCCGGGAGGGCAAAGGTTACTGGGGGACACCCCCGTCCCGTTAAACACTTCAGAGACTGCAGGCTCGAGGTCTGACTTGGACCAATAAACAGCACGGCAATTTTCTAGCTGAGAAATAGGAGCGGCGTTCCTAGGGGTCAGTGTGTTGCTGGAGGAGCATGGGGTAGGATTTCACACACCGCCAACCCGAAACCCCCTTAAAAAAACCTGCCTTTTGTGACATGGTACACATGCCACCCACCCCCCACCCCGAGGACCCTTTATTGGGAATCCACTGCTGTTACATCTCGCTATATGTCTCCATTTCACGAGCAGCCACCCAGTGGGAGACGAGTCTCCATAGAGACTCTTGTGCATGAAAAATTGAGAGCGGGTGAGAGAGTGAGGCGACGGGGGAGAGAGAAAGAATGAGAGACACAAAAGAAAGCATGCAGGAGACCCAGGGAGGGGGGAGATACTGCGATTTCATTCCTGGAACTGGCTGCATCCTGCCCGCAGGTTCCTTTATTAAAGGCACGTCAAAGACATAACTCTCCTCACACACCAGCCTCACAGAACCTGGAAGAGAACCTGATCGACGCAGTTTATAATTACATTTAAAACTCATCCCAGGGGTGGCTTTCAACTTACCCAGAGTCTATTTAATAACACCTAGCAAGTCCTAAACCCTTCCCTAACCACAAGAATATTCTGCACTGCCTTTTGGGAGGGGCTGCGGTAACAGCACACACCAACAGGATTCAATCCAAACAATAAAAAAAAAAACAGAGACGATGTGCTAAGCAGGTATAATTATTTAATTGATATTCTCCCTCAAAGTGTCCCCCCTTTGTGAAAACAGGACGAGGTTTCCTGCCTCTGTCCCACACTCAAATCCCCTTCCCAACCAAACTTTTTTTTTTTTTTTTTATAAAAAACAGTCTGCCCCCATCTCTGGAATTTCCACAAATGCAGTGAGCCCTCAATGACGGTGTCTGATTAAAGAAAGGAAAGCATCAACGCAAACAGCACACCGAGGTTCGAGGGCCGTGAGTAGCGGTATTCGGTTCCCCCATATTAGCCCATTAGTGACTCGCAAATAGCCCTACTTACTCACCAATTATCTGATTCCCAAAGCCATCGGCAACACCGGCAGAGTGTCCGAACAAGAACTTTGTTTTAAACAATGGTACTGAGGTGTGCGAAATCCCCTCTGCGCCAAATCAGCATCTGGACGCCTCATCAGGGCATTGTTTAAAGCCCCACTCACACTGCACGTGCGATATCCGTGCCAAGGTCGTCACCCTTCAATTGAAGGGCTATAAAGACAGGACGCGAGGGCAGTCGGCCCAGAGGAAAAACAGCCTTTATCTCCCACAACATCGGTAAATGCAGGTCTGCCCTGACGGAAAGGCAGCGTCCAGTGATGGAAGGATTGCCGCCTGACCAATATCTGCAGGTACCATTAAAACGGCGCCTGCCTTCCAGCTACCCCTAGCAAGAAACCTGCACACGTCTTGGAAACCTTATCTCTATTTAAAAGCAGAATTTCATATTCAGGGATTTTCAGACCAAAACAGACGTACGTCTGTAAAATGCACATCTGATACAGGCTAGATTTCCGCAGCACAGTTAAAACTAGTATGAAGACAAGTTAAACATTTATTAAAATTACAGATGGAAGAAGGATGAGCATTTTAGGCAAAAATACACTCCTATAAATAAGGATTATCCATTATTAAAAACAAACATGTGAGTTTTTCCTAGTCAGAATCTGGAAACCAAATCAGGCCAGTTCTGTAACCCTGCTCAGGCAAAATCGGGAGTAACTAATGGCTTCTGTTCCATGTGGTTAAACAATCATGCTAACGTGTCGATATCCGACCATCCTTCACTCCCGGCACAGATTAACGGCCAAGCAGAACGCGACGTGCCTCTGATTAGTACGCCTTTCCCGTTCCCCTGGATTCTCTGCCATTAATGTGTCACTCGGAACTGACACTCGCTACCAAAGCTATTTCTTCCCGCGGAATCTAATTCCACGTATGAAAATATGAAGAGAAAGTTCAAGCTCAGTTCCCCGTCTCACCGCTAGGGACATCAAAAAGATGGAAGGAAATTCTGTCAGCCTGAACGGCTTTGACGATTTCCTCCCCCCCGAAATGCATCCTAATCCAGCACAGCAAAGGAACACGCAAACACGCAAACACGCTCGAGCACATGTTACTGATGTGCACATATCGAAAGCCTAACTCTCACTCATCCTCGTCATGGCGTTCCTGCTCTTTTATGTTGCAGACATACATGGGAAGCAAGGTCCATGTTCTTCCATGTTCTGCTCACCAACTAATGTACATTACCAGGTAATTTAAGGCAATGTAGGAATGTGAGAAATGAAAGGGACAGACTGAATCTGTAAAAGTCTCAAAGACATGAACTGCTCCCAGGCGATACCGGTATTATCTATGACGTGCAGCACTTAGTGCTTATTTTTAAAAACAGAGTAATGTCAACAGTGTTCAAATTCATGACTAATTTCTCACTTGAAAATAAAATCAACGTTTATAACAATTGAATCTGAAAAGTTTTAATTTGGGGGGAGGGGTGTCATATTTAAGACTATATTTGACACTAAATGGCTGCTTTAGAGATAGACAGCGTGAATTGAGTGCATGTTTTTTTTCTTTAAAACTCCTCCTTAGGAGCAGAGGTATAATCATTCTCAGCGTACACATTCCCACTGCCTCGAGCCTACATGTGCACATGGGGTAAAGTCACGACCTTTGACCCAGAGGCTGAACAACAGGAAATGACCGAGAGCCCATCCCGCAAAAACTGATGGTCTGCTACCTACAGAGCATGCTAGACTGCCTATTACACTTGTTTGAGATCGTATTTTTGATTATGGTTATGTTTTCTGCAACTTAAAAAGCGATAACCGACTGTATGACTCAACCTCAACTCTGAGGAGCTGCGTTTGAGATCATCGAGCACGTCTACGCCATAGCTGCAGAAAGGTAATGCTTGAATTTGGTGAGTGGAGTCCAGGCAGAACTTTGAAACCACAGTGGAGACAGTGATCAAGGCAGTGATCACCCACGTGCCACTTTTAATGTCAGAAACAAGCATGTACTGGGCCTGATGGAGAAGCCACATATCGTCCAGGCATCTGCACACAACAGCACCACTGTTCTGTTGGCCCAACAGTATCTGATCGAACTCATAAGGAGTTGAATAAATAGCAAAATCAATGCTGAGCTTTCAGCACTTTGGTTTTCACCGATGGGCAAAACTGAAAACTGGTGCAATGTTTTTAAATCATTAAAAAGAACCAGCTAAGAGCTTTCTAGTAAACATAGCAACAAGACGGAATGGTTCTAGGCTCGAAGGTGACCCTATGGCTATGTCAGTGTTTCCCAATCCAATCCTTCAGGGACCTGCAGACAGTCCACATTATTGAGGGAGCAAAAATGTACACAGACTGGTAGGGAGCAAAAATGTGGACCGAGTTGGGAAACACTGGGCTATGGGATCTTTGCCTTTGCTGCTGCAGCCCTAAGAGCTCCGATACGTTTGTTGCACATTTCCAGGAGAAGCTAAGACACCTGTTTTATTAACCGCCCAGGGATGACAAAAAGGAACTAATTAACAGCCTTTCAGAGCCAAAACCACCCACACCAGTTCCAGGTGGGGCAGACACAGAACAAGAACAGGTCACTGACCATCGTCCCTCACTGGCTGAGGCACGTGAGCAGCGAGATCTGAGCCCATGTCAGAATCCTGCATGATCAATGGTACGAAATGAAGTCCGAGACCCTCCTCAAGGGTGATCGTCAACAATTCAATTATTCAAGCAAAATCACATTAGAGGTATTTGGTTTGCCAGATTTTATTGTTTGCACAGAGATGATACGAGACGCACTCCAATAATGAAAATTGATCAATTACCCCCCAGCTCCAACCAGCCTCCCCCAGTGAACCCTGGATGTTTGTCTGGAGGAAGGTGATCGTAATTGTCAGCTTGGGTGTCCAGCTTCAGAACGGTGTGCAATCGTGCCCGTCCCTGATGAGGTAGCCACCAAGACACTGAATTCCAGCACACTTCCATATAGACGTTATAATCAAGCCTCGGTTCATTTGCACAGTTTTGGGACTGACATACAGGTAGATTCTTTCATGAGACAGAAAATGAGGGCGTTCTACAGACACCCTACACCGCAGATAAGGACATCGCTGATTTTCGCGCTGACTAAACTGGTAATGAGAAAGCGTTAACAGACCGGTAAGTCACAATTACTAACTGGAGAGGGGGATGTACTGATGAATTGGTCTATTCACAAGTGGTCAAGTGCGTTTTTATGAGGGCTTTCTATGGAAACGGTAAACTAAACATACCATCTCTCTCTCACTCACTTTCAGGAGGCATTCAAGGGAGATTCTGCCTTGCTAGTTATCCCAGTTTGAAAAGCAGCAGCAGTTTGTAAACACATTTTCAGAGAGGTCCGATACAATTTCACCCTCTGAAGGTTTCATTCATAGTAGACACTGAAATTACTCGTATTCATACATGGAATACAAAGATGTTTAATCCTCTGAAAATCACACAGGAAGGAACAGACACAATGAGGTTCTTCCAAACATAACACGGTTTGCTATATTTCCTGTGTATTTTTTAATCAGGAAACAAAGCCATTCCCTTTGTTGACAATAATAAGACTTCCCTTGATCCTACACAGAAAGGAACACAGACTGACATATGGCTTATTATAAAACAACAAATCAAAGTGTATCGCTCAAATATTACTGCTGTCTCACACTCCATGATATGGTATTTTTAGAGAACGTCCACAAAGGCATAGTAAGAAAGGGGCCCACTAGAGTCACGGACCTCTCGTGTTGTGGTTAGGCTAGGAAACTGGGATGTAAAATGCATACTGCGTTATGGTATAGGGAGCAGACAAACTGAGCACCAGATGGCCAACCGGTCATGTCCCATAAGAGGTGCATACAGGTGTGTTTCACCCAAAACAGTATGTCCAGAGTCTGCATGTTCTGAGCCAGAAGCCAGACTGTTATATGAGTATTAGAGACAGGATATTAGAGACAGGGAGGAGACATGCGTGTGTGTGTGTGTGTGTGTGTGTGTGTGTATGTATGTTGTTTATTATTACATTTTGGGGACCAAATATTCCCCACAATGTAATAAAAACCTGTTATTTTGACATTCTGGGGACCATTTTTCAGGATCTGTGAATGCAATAAAAAAAGAAAGTAAAAATGCCAAAAATCTCGTACTTTGTTATGGTTAAGGTTAGGGCTGGGTGGGGGATTAGAGTTTTCCCCATCGAAATGAATGGAGAGTCCCCACAAAGGTATAATTACAAAGCTCTGTCTGTCTCTCTGTCCCTCTCTCTCTGTCCCTCTCTCTCTGTCCCTCTCTCTCTGTCTGCACGCGCACACGACTGAGGGCATGGCTTCAGGTCTGAGGGTCTGGCAGAGCTCCAGCTAAACAGGAACATCACTTTGGACCCTTCCTGTTTGCTACCGCAGAGCTCGGTTTCACAGCCACGCAGCGCTAACGCAGTGTCCAGCGCGCAGACACACCACTGACAAGCCTGCCTGCTCTTATTTCAACTCTGCTTATTTTTGAATACATTTACAACACGAGCTTCACGTCCCATTTCGTTTTTAAATTCGGGATCATCCTATGAAGCGCTCAGATCTGTTTTCTGTGTTCAGATGTTCAGAACAAAGCTATCAGTTAGGTCAGAAAACTACAAGTCTAATGAAACAGACAAAGAATATGTATCAAAATGCTGACCATACTAGGTAAAGCAAAGATTATCCAGCTATCATTAGCTGATAACCAGACTATATTTCATGTCCAGACAGTAAGCTAGTGTGGCAATATGAAGTAAACAGGGTAAATATTCATGGTGAGGACAGAATGGGCTTTCCGACGCCATCGACTGCCATTTCTTAGGTCTCGTCAAGAAAAAAAAAAATTAATTAAAAAAATATTTGAGAAAGGTCTATCCAGAGGGAGAGTGCAGGTTTATGAAAAGCGCCGGTCAAAGGCAGCCAAAGACACGGCGGGAAGTCGCCAGCAGTTCGGAAGCGAGCGCACATGAATGTGCGACTGTAGGGCACGTAGCGTGACGACTCTCTCACCTGACACCTGACTAATTGGTCAGGTCGGCTCGTCATGCTACCCAGAGACACCGCTCGCCTGTTAATAGCCGCGCGCCCAATCGCACGGCCCAAACCCATAAAAACGGCACAAAAGGTTTTCCTGACGACTTCCAGCCAGATGAAAACATCTTCGATTATTTCCTGTCCACTTCCCCAACCCCCACTATTACTTCCTGTGTGAAATGTTTAAAGTCAATTTCGTTATTTCCAGAAACAGAGTCCAGAGGCTCTGTCCACTGCACGCACTTCGGTTTCATAAGGGCGTATAAATTTCACCTTGCAGTGAAATAAATGGTTACGCCTTTCAAATATATTTTAATGTCAAACTCAACCCCCCATTGCAAACATCAAAGTATCTGTACTTCAAAAGTCAAACTTTATATAGAGCAGTAGAGCGTTACATAACATGGCCCTTGTCTGGGAGATTTAAAAGGTCCCCTTCAGTTCCCACAGCCAGCAGCAACACAGGCCTCGTCCCCTTCATTCATTATTGAGAGGCCTACCGATCTCTGTACCACTCCGATAAAAGCGACGGCGCTTCCTACATACGTCACAGGAGACCGACTCCCTTCTGTGATCCAACAGTGATTTACTCACATAAAACATCACCAAAACGCAACTTGCTTATGATTATGCTATATTATGCTAATGCTAACGCAAAGCTAGCACTCTCCCAGCCCTGCTCACATGCACATGACAGAAAGGTGCATGCCTGCATACACGGACCCGCAGTGCACTTTCGGTGCAGCTATGCAAATGATCGTATAAACAGAGCATACACATCCGTCTCCGGTTTCCTCCTGCTCTGGCCCTGGGAGCTGAGAAATTCTTCAGGCCTGCTTTACAGCTTTTGATATGGAGACTGGAAATCAGATGCCCTTTGTCCGCCCTGTAACATTATACACTGGGAAGCGGGTTTGACTTTAAATTTCGCTTTGGTATGCTACTTTCTTCCCTTGCGGCAGGAGGGCAAAAAAAAGAATCATAAATCAGCAAACTGCCACATTAAAAAAAGTTTTCATTTAGCCGGTTCAGTTGAAGACACACAATTCTAGCAGCGTCAAAACACTGTTGTTTTCCCCCCGTGACACACAGCCATTTATTGGTCTTGAGAGAGAAACAAAAACCGGCAAAAATGAGGCCACAAGCAGGAGGCAGGTATCGCAAATCGTATCGCAAATCATGGCATCGGCAAGGGACCCCAAGCTGCCATGGTGCCACGTGGCCCCCACGTGTTGTACGGCCTGCTGTGCTTTCAGCATCGCCTCGCAAAATCGTCAGGATATGGGACTCAGATTAGCCTTTCGCCTGGCAGGAAACAAACGTGGCCCGTCTGTGACTCAGTGGATGAAGACTGATTCCCCGAGTTGGGGAACATCTGTAGGTTTGTTGTTATCTACAAGGCGACACAGTCTTAATTTAGTGCAGGAAACAGTGTCTTTTCCACCTCTGACTGCTTTCTGTACTGCTTGTGTGGGATTACAGGGAGAACAGGCCCCCTCCCTGCAAATCTGCATCCCAGACAGACGGATCTCAGGTGGGAAAATCCCAAAAATGGCTGCTTCCGTGGCGAAAAGCCTGAGGGGGTCAGGCAGTCGGGCTGCTTCCTGAAAGCAGGTACTAAGGAAAGCCCCCCCCTCCAGAACACGATCCGAGGCATGCAGCAAACACACTGTGCCAAAAAAACATGCGTGTCGAACTCCAAGAAAATGCCAAGCCATGTGCAAGGGGCGGACACAGAATGAAGAGCGTTCGCTGACAAAGTTCGAAAATGAAAAGGAGAGGAAACAAAACACAGCCGGCATTTCGTAAATGTTACCCATTAGCATGTAGCCAAACGCTAAGCCATCGATCCGGCTGATCTGGTGTCAGCTCAGTTTAAAGGGGGAAGACGCTTGTGGAAACCTCTGTCTGACATAAATAATTACAACCATGCCCCTACCACTTAAAATGATCTTTTTTGTTTCTTGTTTTGAACAGATAATATACTCTCGTGACGCATTATCCAAATGTAACATCTTAGCCAGACCAGTTTCTCTGACATGAGCATTCGGCACAAATTAGCACCCCTAGCGGCTACCTGCTTCAATAAAACTGAAAAATCCTCCGCCACCCTCCCTCAAAGTGACTCAATAGATTTAACATCACAAAGCAGAAAATCCAAGCACTCTGACATTGGAAGTTGAAGACCTAGGGTAAGGGCCCAGTGTGTGTGCAGGTTTTTGGGGTAACCTTTAGGTCAGCTGTTCAAACCCAGGTGTGAGGACTCTTCAGCCAATCAGTCCTCTAATTAGTAATCTATTTAGGGAGTTGCAGTGAAAACCCGCACACACCGGCCCTTTCTGGATCAGACTGGCCACTCCTGACCTGCCAGGAACCAGGAACAGTTTGGCATGTTGATCAGTTCCAGATACATAATGCACCAGAGTCTTTAGTTTGCTAGCAAGACACCCAGACTGAGATCCTCATGAAGCAACCAGACAGGAGACAAAAAATTCCTGGTTCATAAAAAAATCCTCCTTGATCACAGATCAAAGCTGTATTTGCCGAGAGCAGAAGTCATCCATTCATCAGTGCTCTGTAATTGTCGGGGGGGGAAAAAAAAAAAAGGTCAATCTCAAAGCTTGTTCCACAATTCACACATCTGCTGTTAGTCTAAATGATATTCTTTCCTAATGAGGGTTTCAAGGTTTCTTAAATTTGAATCTTTTCATGTTGTTGGAAAGACAGAAAAACCATGTGACAAAACAGTCAGTCATAGTTAGGCCTCACTCATAAAATCTGTTTAAATTTCTCTCTCACAGACACAAACACACACAGTTCCCACTAACTCCCAATTCAGTGTGATTAAGCACACCCCGACAAAACCAAAACTAAAACCTGCCAAACATACTTCAGTGTCTTTTTTTGGGAGAATGTCCCCACACCTGTCAGGAAGGTGGCTGATTGTTGACAGAGACACTGACTCATGCGCCCAGCGGCCAGGCAGCTCAGCTCGGGGCCGAGAAGGAAGGATGAGTGAGCGGCATTGAGCCTTAAGGCATTCCTGGTATTTCCATCGTTCCTTCACAAACACAGGTGGTTTTGCTGGGGAAGACTCAGGAATTCACCATTTCGGAAGAACACCAAGCCAAACAGCAGGATATTCAGCAACCTGGATATGTAGACTGACTGACCTCAGATCAGTCGCTAAATGAACCATCCCCCCTCACAGGACAATAGCCAGACTAGCTTGACTGAAACTTATAGGGTTGGGCAATTAATTGAACTTTAACTTCAATTACAATTTTGGCTTCCAAGGATTATCAAACAAGTTGGAAATAATATGTTGTGTTAGGAACCCAGCACAGCCCTTCCCATCCCCTTTTTGTGCGGTTTCTCAAGACAAGTATTTGAAGTTTAATAAACGCGTGATATTTCCCAAGTCAGTAATCTTGTTAAGTACCGCCATTCCTGCTAGGACAGACACAGGCCCTGCTCCCATGTATGACGTTCCCATTTCATATAGAGTGCACAAAGCCCTCGGTAAGAATCCAGGTCTTCTGAGAACACAGAGAAGCCTTGGAGAAGCAGGCAAACGTCTGCCAAAATCGGTACCGCGCCCACAACTGGCTACACTGCTTCCAAGAAGCAGCGGAAAGGGCAGACATACAACACATGCATAGCTTTGTAAACACTGGACAAAATAGGAGACTTGGGTAGTTTATGCGCATCCCCATAATTCACTTCAAGATTCCTGGATTCATCCAAGGACAACTGATTTTAAAAAGGCTCATCGCAACTGTAACGTTAAATATACTTAGGACTCCAGTCTGGGTTGACATCTGAAGACAGGAGAATAAGTAGGTCGTACAAATGGGCCATGATGTAGTTGGCCAGGGCAAGGGGTCGGGTGGTTGGCAGCTCGGCAGATCTTGCAGAGATGTTTTCCTCGAAGATGTAGACCACAAATCAGCTCCAGGCACTGAGGTACCATTCAGTAACAGTCAATAGGAACCCAAATTTGTTAACTGCCAGGAAAAAAAAACCCTTTGGAATGCAGACCACAAGCAGGACCTCAGTCCTGGGTTGGCATCTCCAAGGGTTCGGAGAGCACCATTCCAGCGCTGCCAGAATGAGCCACTTGAGCCACCTGCAGGGGTGCGCAAAGTTGTCATCCTGACGCACCCAACAATACTCCTCATCAAATGCCGCCAATAACAAAAACCCCAACATTTCAAATCTTCATTTGCTTCTTGGTCCTTGCTTTAATTAAAATAAACTCCCACCAGCTATGAATCCACCACGCAAATTAGCTGCTAGTTCAAAACCAAGGCCAAGGATGACTTCTTCCAAGCTGCTTTCAAGCTTTTCATCAAGCACAGTGCTCCTCTCAGACTCATCTCTTTCTTCTTTCCCAGCGGAAAGCAGCTCAGGAGGTTCCCGGCCAATCCCACAGGCTCGCTCCGGGCCAGAACCATCCGTCTGAGCCAAAGACGGCGGTGTGGAAATTTGACTCCATCAAGCAGATAAAGATCTCAATTATCCAGTCCATCATGGCGACAATCACACCCAATCTCGTGATCAAGTACAATGAACAGATGCTGAACATACATACTAACCCCATTTTTAACAGGTTCAGCTGGAGAAAAAAAAAGGACTGAAGCTCATGAAAACTCGAGGGCCAGTTTTCAGAAGCAATGCAGGGAAACACTCATGACTTCCACACTCACGCAGCAAAGCCCTCGTATCTGCCATCAAATGGTGCAAATGAGGCCTTATGTCAGCCAATAAAAACTGTGGGGGGGGGGGAAATAAAGAAACCCTGTATTTATTTTGGTTCAGTGACTTGTCCATTCCGATCCTGGCCGCCTTGGGATTTCAATTCCCACCCATTCATCCAAGAGGATTTTCCCACTAAGGATAGATGGGGCCGAGGCGCAGGGCTGAGCGAGCCACAATGACCGAGGGGAAGAGTAGACACAAGGAGGAAACAACGGGGCAACAATGGGAAAATAAAGAGCGACGACGGAGGAAGAGAGCAAACGAGATGGGGAGGGAGATAAGAGACTAGACGTGGAGCAACTGGAGGGAAGTTCCATGTCCCACTAGTCAGAGTCACCCTGAGATACCAGATCAGGCACCTACAAGGGCAGTCCCGAGTCCCCACTGATGTATGACGACAGCGTCATGCAGGCCATTTCACAGGCTGATCCTGGAGCGCATCCTCAAAGTGAACGTGTACAAGATGCTACTAAATTCAAGAAATGGACAACTAGAGCTTCAGTTATACAGAACATTATATGCTTTTAAAAAGTAGCGATTTGTTAAATACTTGGTTTGGACAGTTCCCAGCTATTTGGATTGGATATGAATTAAAGCATCAGCGATTCTTTCAGCCACTTCATACCTGTGAACACCGACGCTCCAAAACTGTCACTCTGCATAGCTCAAGGTGACATCAGCCCCTTCAGCATCTGCAAGCAGCCTTAGTAATGATTGTAGTTTAGCGCGTCTCCCCACCGAAGCACACTGACTCGGAGTATTAGCTCAACCCTGCTGCTGGATGAGATTCAGGGAGCCAGGACTGGCAAAGAGTAAGACACACAGTTCCAGTGGTATGGGGGTTCAGCCTGAGTCGCCAGGAGCCAAGCAGGGCACCATCCCAGCAACACATGGCCCCCACCTGGCCAGAGGCACTGATTACATTCCAAGAAGCCCCAACCGGGAGGGGCGGGGGGGGGGGGGGGGGGGCTTGCCACAAACAAACAAAAGCCTATCGGTGCAATCATTTGACAAAAGAGGTTTTGGACACCAAGCAGCCTGAAACGTTCAGACGACAACCATAAAACATCCACGTTTGAAGGAGAAGAAGAAAAAAAAAAAAACACACTAGCAGGAGGAACATTCTGGCACCAAAGCGACAGGCCGCAGCCTGTTAGTACAAGCGGGCCTCGATAAAAGGACGTATTGTGCTATAATATTTTCACTGGGGTCTGGCAGACATGTCGGTCTATTCTTGACTGGTCATAAAGCAGCAGGTTCAAAACAAAACAGCTCGGCAGCCAAGAGCAGCTCCGCTGGCGCAGTGACGGCGAGCTGGAGACGCGGCCAAACTCCCGTCCACGCCAGACGGGAGACGCCAGGGACGGAACGAACCACCGCCGCGCAAAAACAGGGAGGGGGCAAACAAAAAAAACACAAAGAAGGTGGATGGCTACATAGGAGGCTGTGGCTGGCAGGACGCCACGGGGACGAGGGGAGCTAACAGGCTGCGAGGTGATGCAGCTTAAACCAAAATGAGATCATTACTTGGAGCACTAGCACCACCTGGGCCGGGCCCAAACGCACCAAACAGCCACCGACCCGGTAACCCACAAAGACGACCCACATTATCGCCCGAACACCTCAAAGGCCTCCATCTCAGGAAGCGGAGGACGCCCGCGGCTCCAGGTTGGACCGGCTCTGCAGTCGCTCGCCCCACTAGTACGCGAGAGGGAGAGTCCATCATACCGCGGCCACACAGATGATCTGTGGCACGAGCTGCCGAGATGCCCAGCTAGCAAGCGCTAACGACAGCGAGGGGGGGGGGGTCTGCAATTTCTCATGGTAGCTGACGCAGCCGTGCTGGGTGTGGGATTTCAGCCCGACATCCAGCGCCAGCCCAAGTCCGGGGCCTTCTCTGGCAGACGGCCAATGACGGCCTGACATTGACGCGGAAATAGACACACGCGCCATGGATTCATATATGCCCAGTGTGCCTGGCATGGAACTGAATGTTATTGTTAGAGACGACCTCTGAACCGAACCACAGATCGTCAAAGCAGGAAGCGAAGAACCAGTGCGGGGGACAACAGACACACGCACACACACACGCACCCACGCGCGCGCACGCTCTAATGTCCTACACATGCATGCCATCTGTCACGAGCCCATTCCAGGCTAATCCAGCCAGCACAATGTGCCCACAGTGAACTGACACACTAGAAGCACACAGCACAGGGCGCAGAGATTACTGTACATTATGCAAGCTCTTTACAGAGCTTCTGCAGCGACAAAACGGGCCATTCATTACTGCGTCACGGCGAGAGCCCCATCGAGCTGGATCAGATCGTAAATGGTGCTGGTATTTTATTTCAACAAATACAATAAAAACATTTTATTACAGAGTACAGCCAAAGCCTAACGTCCTGCATAAATAACCAGCGGTAACAGCCATTACTTGTCTATCAGGCATTACTTAGCCTTCCTAGAACCTTTAATAATGGTGTGGTGAGGGGTCGGGGGCTGCTTCTGGAGGGACTGAAACCAAATCCTCAACTTGACAGGGATCGGAACAATGGCCCATGAAACACTTTCGGCCGTCATCACAAACCAGATAAAGATCACTGGATACTCTCTGCAGCTAAATGAGACCTCAGCGCATCAGCCAAACCCAACTCTGTGCCGTTTCGACGCTCGCTCCTGCTGCTGTAATTCATCAAGAATGTGCGGTTAGCAGCCTGCAGTGTCTCCCAGAACCGGCACAATCCCTGGCCCAGCCCTCCTGTTTACTCAGCCCATATGGTCACGAGCAGGACACTGAGAACGTGGAATCAACCAAGCGTTGCACCCATAATGGGCCGGGACCATCCATTGGCTGAGCGGACGCTCCAATCCCGCGGCTTCTGCCGGGAGGCTACGTGGCTTTCCGGTCCCCCAGATGTCACTCCTCCTCTCCGAAAGTTGGTTTGCTTTGCAGACCCCGCGTGGCTAGACACAGCTGGGAGGTCAATCAGACCAAGCAAAACTGGGAGTCACTGCTGATCACAATCCACAGCTCAAAAAAATGGAAGAAACTACAGTACAGCATAGTACCGAGCTCTCCAGCACCCACTCACACATACACACACACACACACACACACACACACACACACACACACACACACACACACGTGATTAAAGGGCCATGTGAACACAAGATTTCAATTGATGAAGGTGATTTCCCAGTCCAAAGATGAGATCTGCACAACATTCTGTTGGATGAGTCCAGATACACACTTTTAATTAAAAAAAAAAACACACAGATAAAAGGTAATTACTTCTGACACATGCCCTCACATCTCCCGCCAAACAAACAGCTTAGACACACAGCTTGCTAACAAAGTACATGAATGGATTTAATTTGCAGTTTGCTTTGCAAAGAACTGTAAGCAGAAAGGTGTTTGAGATCCAGTTAGGGGAGAATCAGGGGCGTCACACAGTAGCAAACGGGAGCGTTATACTTGGCCTGAGGTTGTACTGGCCTCAGATCTATCAAAGCAAGCAAAAACTTCTCCTGCCACATCACTTTACTTCACTGTTCAAATTACCCCACAGTCACTGGTAACCTCCTTATTCATTAATTTATTACAACTCAGACTTAAATCCTGCCAAGATGGATGCTGCTGTTAACCGGACAAGATTATGCAGCAGACATCCCATCAACCATGACCGAGATGCAGCATTTTAGTAACTATAGCAACACAAAAAACACAAACTTAGCTACCATTTCAGGACAGTATACCAGGAGAGGGGGACGTACGTAGCGTATTTAAGGTTTACGCGGCACCTTAAAGTCGGACCAACGATTAAAATGAAATAAACCTGATGCAGTGATGATTTCAAAATCACTTCTTAAATCAGAAAACAGGCTGAAAGCGATACTGATTTAATGGGTAATCACCAGATTTCTCCCATCTCAGTCAGATAGCCTTGAGAGCAGGGTGATATGGGCTATCAAGGGACAATCAGTCGCCTCACGCATACAGACGGACTCAAGTCGAAGTCAAGTGGAGAAGCCATTTCTTTACCATCAGAGATACAGGTCCCAGTCTGGTCCCCAGTCTCACATGCATGATTCGCTGCCAAACACCGTACACCTAACAGGGGATCAGGTCATTGGCTGTCACATATGTCTAGTGATATGTAGGTTTGCGGGGGGGGGGGGGGGGGGTCATGACGACCCAGAATAGGCTCTACACTCACTGCAAACTCATGAAGATGACCTACCAATCTATAAATTGTTGATATAAGAACATTATTTAAATATTGTGCCTTCTGGAAAGAAAGTGGGGGGGGGGTCTTCCCAGCACTGGGGAGAAATTTCTACTGTTCCACTGCACAATATTTTTCTTGAAAAATCTGTGCGGCTTGGTGACATGGACAATTTGTACTTGTGAGTAACTGATTGAAATCTGCAGACAAATCTCCAGGCTATTACCGTAAGGCTATTTTATACATTTAATTTAACCCCAAATAGCTTTGCGTTGCAGTGTCTGCAAAATCGACCAAACGTTAGTCACAATTAGTCTGCAATGGGCTGCACAGTATTATAACATTCCCAGAGCAATTAAAGCACGAGGAAAATTCATACCTACAAACAACAAACAGTTTCGAGATTCGTTGATGCATTCAAGCCATTAACTTCATGCCCCAATACACACAAAACGCCTATATAAAACAAAATAAATTAATTATTGATTAATAAACATCCCTAAATTCAAATGATGACAGCATGTCCTAAAACCAAGTACTAAAATCTCAAATCTAACTCACTTAATATCTGGATATATGACTGCAGTGAACATTTCTGGTGTTTTTATTCAGTGATTTCAGGTGTCACCGAACGACGTTAAATCCTTTTATTAATCCATGGCCTGAAACTCTCTCAGTCCAGTATGTAAACCCTTCAGTGCTTTATAGACCATATTCTCCCCAGATATTACAATATCAATTATATTCCTATTAGAACAAAGTACTTAAGTACAGCTATAAAAGCCAACAGCCATTGCTTAATATTTAAATATATTTCATAAATATGCGAAGACCAACGGACTCAACAGATCACATTGCGCAAATGTATATCTTTAGTAAGGTTACGTGACGTTTAAACGGGAAGCGAAGAGGCTCCACTAACGGATTATGGTGAACGGGGCGACTGTGTCATATTTTTAGGGACTGATTCCTCAGCTGGTTTAGATTATATAAAATTATATAATGGGCGTCCATTCCCCCCACCCTGAGTGCTGCAGCCCAGAAGCATGGCAGGAATTTACATTATCCAGACTCCTACTCTTTGGTCCTTTTACCGTCTAGCTAGGCAGGGCTAGACAGACACTCAGGATCAGCAACTGTTACCGCGTCCCAACACCACCCAGGCCGGTCGACGATTTTACAGTCACTGCCACCCATACTGGTTGAAATTCACTGACGTTTGCGGGGAGGGACACAATATAGGCCTCAACCGCTACTGTAAACATTTGCGGTTCGCTGGGCATAGCGTCAGTCATCATTTTTGTTTGCTGAAGTTTTGTCACATGACTAAGTTGTAGACGGTACAAACGTCGCCTATCTTCTCCCTACAGTCCATACCTGACACGACGATAAAGTGCAGAAATCAAAATCAGCCAGAGCAAGACAAAACACAGATCTTATAATCCCGAGATCTGTGACACCCAGGCTCCTAATCCCAAATAAACCCCCCTTCCTGCATGAAAAAGAACATGCAAACACCGGGGGAGTAGGAGAAGCACTTCTTTCCTGTTTAAAAAAAAAAGAGAGAGAGATTTCACCAAAAACCCTAAATACAATGAAGGAGTGCAGATTTATTCCACGGTGCCACTTCTCAGCAGAAGCTTTGTATGTGGTAAGAAAATAGAAGACGACCTTCAAACTTTCATATCCATCAAGTCTGGGAAGCAAACTCATAGTGAGCCAAGGGAGTCCATGAAAGAGTAAAGTTATATTCAAATTTTGGTTATGGGAAAGAACCCAAAAGGAACAAGCCAGAGTACCATGAAGACTTAAGTTTTATAGTCTTATTAGGTGGTGGTGGTGGTGGGAAGGGGGGGGGCGCACATGGGTTTGGTCTACATCTGGTCTTGAATGAAAATGCATTAAACAATCAAACAGTTATAAGGAGGCTACGGAGACAGACCAGTACTTTGGGAATGACTCCAACTAAAGTGCCCAGGTGTCTTTCGTGATCAAGAGTAAAGACTTGTTGTTAAATCTGAGCAAGAGCTCAAATTCCCCATTTACTGAAGAGGACAGCCCAGTAATCAGCATCACCTTCAAACGGAAAGGGCGATCGGTCAAACACGGCCGCCGCCATCTATACAATCTGTCTGCAGTGAAATCTGGATACTGTCAGACATCACGGGCCATTTATTAAACGATAAGGTGGCAGCCCATTGCTGCAGTTCAAGGGAAGCTGATTTGTGACCAGATGTTTGAAGGTCTGAGCTGTGGGCGAGTCTGCATTAGCTGGAAACTAGTCTTTTCGGAAGAACGCAAACCCCCCCCCCCCCCAGCTCCGTCCTCGGTGGCACAAAGGCAGCCGTTAGACGGCCTGTTAGCAGACTGCTTCAACATTGCGCCAGTGGAATTTCGGTCGGGGGCTGGACAAGGTGGAGCGACCTGGCCAATCGCAGATGAGAAGGAAAATCTCCTCGGCGAGTCCAGCCTGGCACATGGCTTCGCCATCAGCTTGCCGGGCCGCACCTACATCTTCACGGCAATAAAGCGCGGATGAAAAAAAACCACAGAGAGAGACCACATGTACATTCCCCTCCGTGGAAATTAAACGCCGTAACAGAGCAGTAAAACGCACGCAGCAGATGACCTCGGTACTGTTTGAAAACTTTCCATTTGCTAAGTTAATTGGGGGGGGGGGGGGTGAGAGGGGCCCTGTCTTATACGGCTCAGTGAAATAGCATTTTCCAGCAGGATGACGTCAGCAAGAGCTGCCTCCTATTCACGGCTCTATTCCCAAGCCCTCGAAATTCACGGGTGGGCGCCATCCCCTGCATACCCAGTGGGATTTACGCATCTCTACCCAGCAACATTGGTGCAGCACGACTGCCAAACAAACCCGTGGACAAACAGGGTCGTCTTTCCGATCAGACTTAAAGGCCAGTGTGGCAAAGAGAGATTTGCTGGTTAGCCAGATAACTTGTTGAAATTAAGGAAGTCTGCGCTAAAAGTAAGTGAACGAAGATAAAGGTCCATTCCAACTGGCATACCTTAAATGCAACGAGTTCTCTTACTAACCCAAAAATGCAGCTTTGTGATACAGGCCCCCAGCATCCAGCAAACATTTGTACCACAGACGTCAACAGTGGGCATCTTTCTGGGCATTAGCCAACCAAACTGCAGGCATCCTTCGAAGGAGAAAAGAACATTTTTAAAACAACCAGTCCCCCTCCTTACAGTGAAAATCATGGTAAAAATGACAAGCAGCAGCTCTGAAAAAGTGAGAATACCCCAGAGATAAAGCAACCCACAGCTGATGGCAAAACAAAGGCTGGAATGGAGACCACCAAGCCCCCCCCAACCCCCCCCCCCGATTACATAACGCCTGGCAGACTTCTAGCAAACGCATACAGACTGCAGGCTCTGAGGTGGGCTGGATGGCCCCTGCACTGCAGATTAAACCGTTCCCATGTGTCAGGGGGTTAGACTGCGAGCGAAAGCACTTTTTTCAGGTTACCATCTGTCAAGATGAATCTGCCCGAGCTGAAAGTATTGTTTCACAAAGCTGTAAATGAGAATTCTCATCTAGGGAATTTTCACATACTAGTATACCAGTCCTTCAGTTTCACATTTCGGATGCATTATTTCCTAACTGCTACGGTCTCTTAATTTGTGCTCTTTACATTCAGAGAAAAACATTCAATGGTATCTGGCATTCTGACTAAGGGATGATGCACAGAGGAGAGCAGATTTCATTCCGCAAAAGCCCGTAGCATCACAAAGTGTGTCCCACAGACCCGTAGGCTGGACGGAAGTTCAGATTTTTGTGTCCGTACGAAGCAGCGGCTCAAGTGAGTCTTAGATGGACTATTACACTATAAGCGAGGCTGCAGACCTTTCTAACAAGAGAGCCTGAGGCACAAATGTGTTTATAATCAAGTTTTAAGGTTACCAAAGCTTTCTGTCGGAGAAAACCATTTTCAGTTAATGACTGTTCCTTTCACTTTACACATACACACCACCCACTCACCAACTAAGAAAATAATCATTAATAAAAAAGAAAAGTTCATTAATAAAAAAAAAAAATAGTAACGTTCTTTCAAAGTCAGAAACAATTATATAAAAGCATTATGTATGTTTCATGAGATCCACCAAGAGCAGAAAGCTTCAATACTATTTAGACACTGTGTTGAATTTTGTATATATATCCGGGAAACGTCAACAGCAGCTGTAGGCAAACACAACTCACTATTGACATATTGGTAGGAAACAGGCTGTGGAAAAGCAACATAACATCCACCAAATAAAACTTATATAAATAGGAATATTTTTAACCAGTATATCTAAGTGGTTACAGCTCAAACACAGTCATTTATATCAAAGGCAAACCGTAAAAAGACGCTCAAAATCCAAAATAAGCACCGACAGAAAGAGACTGGCTCCATTACACCCCCCGCCCACTACACACCACAATTTTATATTTTTGGAACAAACTATAGTTTTAAGAGATTATTTATCCATTTATCAAAAGATCAGTGACAAAACGGGTTGTTATATTGGCAAATATCAAAATAAGCTTTCATCAAAATGCCGATATGCATTGTTGCTTGGATTAAGGCTTTATTAATTGGCAGCTTTACCGAATGTGAAGTTCTGACAGTAATCTCATAAATAAATGACCGAACGGACAAAGAGGAAGGACTGAAAATAAAAATCACAGCAGAATTTACAGGCTGTATACAGTATACTGCACACAAAAAAAGTGCGAAAAGGATCAGGTTCCAAGAAGTCTATTCGCTGTCTCATTAAACCATGTGCAATTTTCACAGCTGGTTCAAAGGCTGCTCTTTGGGGCTAGCTTTAAACCAGCAGGACATTTCTGGTGCCGAAAGAGGAAAAAAAAAAAAAAAAAAGACTGTTTTGAGCAGAGGCGAGCGCTGTTCCGCTGCCCACACTCCGCAAACAGATTAAACATCAGCTGCTAGAGAAATCACCCCAGCTTCCTTTACGTTAGATGTGAGGGAAAAAAAAAATCAGCCCACATTATCTGGGCCCACTGCTCACCGGGGACAGAGGCCTTGAGAAAGGTCTGTTTTCGTGGCTTTTTTTTATATCCGAGGTAACCGCACCGAGCATGCTCGTGCAGCACGGCAGCGCTGTAGGCTCCCTGCAAAAATGGCACTTGATTGAAATTTCAAAGCAATGGCCGGGCTGGGAATCGATGCCGAGTATTGGCTTACATGATGACGGCAAAAGAGCCCCGATGCGGACGAAAACAGACAGGATGAGGCAGCCATTGGGAAGGGGGGGTGGCAACAAATAAGAATGCCAAGGGCCACCATGAACATGTACAGAGAGTAAGGTGGACCAGAAAATGTCACTACCGTGATCAAAGCACGTGCATGACTATATTATAATAAAACGTACAGAGAACGCTTGGGGGGAGGGGGAATCAGAGAGTTTACACAAGATATGCCCCGTGTAATTTACAAACTCCCACAACACTTTCCATTCCCCAACACATTTCCCCCAAGTTCCCATTCATTTCTAAATACCACTACTTGATTCTGTGCAGTATTGTTATATCAACTGCCTTTCACAGTAGAGGGCAGATAGATTTCAAGCCCGCAGAACACCACACTTCAAAAGCAGTCCTATAAAAAGATCTTCCTTTTTTAAGGCTAACCTCATGCATGAACAATGACTCATTAGAGGAGCAGCCCGATCTGAATCAGCTAATTGGGCACTTCACCCGCGCGGCAAAGACATAATACCAATTAGCGTGTCATGAGTCACATAAATTATGTCAACAAATCAGAGAGTAGCAACAGCAGACATGATAGGAGCGGGCACATAACCAAACAGGCTGGATCTTCAACAAGATAATTACATCCCCATTTTCACCAATATGGAATTAATTACACAGGCTTGTGTGCGTGTCCCTCTGGTCACCCTGAAGCACGCGGAGCGTGTCTGCAGGGGCTTTGGTGTTACTTCGCCTAGAGGAGACCCATTGGTCGCTGTGGTGTTCGATGATTATAAAAGAAACTTCTTGATGCATCTGTTAACAAAGACTTAGTTTGGAGCCGTTTTAACTCTTTCTATAGACTTCGCATTACGGGTCGGTTTTTGTTTCATTCCCCTCCCGCAATTGAAAAGACTCTGGTCAGCATTTAAAAAAATCTGCCTTTTGACGCCATGGCAGACTATAACGTAAGCTAGTCAACCTCTTAGACGATTTGTTTTTAAATATATAAAGCCGCATGGAATCGGACGTATACGCAAAAACACATTTTAAGAATACCTCGGGGTTTCTTGGCGATATAGTATAATCCGGGCAATTTAAATTCTGCTTTCTGGTACTGTCTTAACATTTCAGTGGAACAGAAGAGTCACCTGCCGCTGGCGACCGACGGTGTCCTTCTTAAATAATTTATAAACCGCTTCCAAACAGTGCAAAACAAACGTGTGTGACTATATGCACGACTGTTTCAAATAGCGATGCTGACTAATAAAAGCCTTGGAAAATCGATTGTCAGTAGCGTAAAACAGAGGAAGTAATCAACCCATAAAAGTAAACGAGGAAGAATGGGGATCCAATACAATTAGTAAAATAGTTGAAATATTAATACAACGTATACGTGCAATAAACAGCCACTAGTCCTCTTTTCCATCTGTTAGACCATTTTACAGATTTGCACTTACCCTGCGGATTGGAAGACTGGAACTTTGAACTGTTAACATCTACTTATCGCAAGGGTATTTGCTTGTTAAACAATCTGTTAAGACACTCGATTTATACTTTGATATATTAACAATGTAACTTTAAGTAACGGATTCAGCGATGAAAGTCGCTTTCTTCAAACCTTTACGAAGGCACTTCGTCACTAAAAAAAAATCGTTTACTTTTTTACTCTTTTAAAGAAAAGGTGCTGAGAAAAGCAAACACGCGGAGCGGTTTCAAGAGTTTAAGAAAACCAAAAACCTCCGAAGCATAACATTTGTACAATATTTTCTACAAATATATAACTATTTCACCGCAAAACACAGTCAAAACGTGTGCCACCAATTCAGATGATTTATATTACGAAGACCTGCTAAAGGACTGCAATAAGACACAAAACTTATTGTAACTGTTCTGCAGTCACAAAACAAAGATATAGTTTGAATGCTTGCATGTAAATAATAATAGGCTAGGTTTGGATTATTCGAATGGAATTTATTACATTTCGAACGACTGTTAATACTGTTTACAATACAAACTAGCCTACCTCCAATCAACCACTGCAAGTATAGTTCACTAAGAGTTACCTCTTTGGGAAAAAGACATCATGCACTCCCAAAACTTACCCTTTCCCCGGTAAGAATGGCCGCCAACCAGAGAGTATAGATCATCCAAGTGCTCCTCATAATTCCTTTGACAAATGCGCAGTGGGCACAAACAAAATGCGACAATCTGTGGTCTCCACGCAAAGCAAATCTTTGCCCTTATAGCGTCTCACTTGTTTCTATCCACTAGTCTTTCCTCCAGCCCCCCACTTTTCTCCTCTCCTCTCTTTCTCCAACTGGAATCCCACCGGATACGTGTTGCTTTATTATTCCTACGCGCACTTTTGCAGCTAAAAGGGACGCACTTTTGTTTCAGTTTTTCCTCTGCATACGTCTCGCTAGCTGTGGCTTCACAGGAGCTATTTTCCCTTGTAATTTTTTTAGCTTGCGTTTGGTATTATTAGGGCTTTGAAGGAGGTCCCTTACTGCAGGCTATAACTTCGGAGCCATTTCTCATATCCTGCAGCAAATCGAATGAAACTCGCCGCAAAGGGGAGAAAAGAGAAATAACAGGACAAACGAGGGAGAAGCTTCTACAATGATTGACGCGTCTTCTGACCATCTGGGAACTACGTCCAAACCAGCAGAGAGAGAGCGAGAGAGCGAGAGAGAGAGAGAGAGCGAGCGAGAGAGAGAGAGAGAGAGAGAGAGAGAGAGGATACGATAAGTGCTATACAGTATTTTTTCCTCTTGGACATTTTTACGAATGTATTTAAAAATATACACTGTTTCTTGATATACGGGTATTTTGTTAATAGACCTGTGTATTTCTGTAGTTCTATTTAACATGAAAGTATTTTTATGTACGTTGCGCTATTTAAAGTAGAATTGTTATCGCTGTAGTTATTATACGCTGATTCGTTTATTTGCGTGTGAAACAAAAAGAACAATGTGTACTTTAATTCTTTTTATTAAAGCGTGATGATGTCATTCAATAGTTTGGCACTAAAATTGCTTAATTTACTCGCATTCAATTCAATTTGGACGCGTTGTACGAAGTTTGTTATACTTTAACAAATCTCACAATAGCCGACTTTTGTCTCCCCCTACCGATATGTGCAGTAGGCCTGACCATTGTATAATACTCTAGAAATCACAATGGGTAGGACTTAAAGAACTACTCTGGTAAATGATTTACGGTTTGCATACACGGTTTCCTGAATCACTTTTTGAAAACTCTTGTGCAATATTCTGTCAATATGCAAAATAAAGACAGGAAAGTCAGAAGCTTATCTGTATATCCTTTCGCTTAAAGTCAAAACAGTTTAAATGTATTGTTTTTTCTGTCGAATCGTTCTATTGTTGGTCTGACCTGACAATATCAAAGTCCCCCACCCCCACCCCTACCCCAGCTGTCACATTAAAGGACAAAGGAACGTAAACTTGACAGCATTATGTGACCACTGAGTGACACAGACGCTGTGGATGGCTCTCGCGGCCCTGTTTTAGCTCATTCAGATCGTTCATTAAGTTTAGCATCTTATCTCCTTTTCTTTCTGGATTTCGAGAATGATCGTTTACTTCGCAGTTAGGTGTAAAGATCGCAATTAAAATAAGTCATCAGGATTAAATACGTGTAGTAGACTTGCTGTACTCATCAAGTGAGATGGCAAAGTTTCAGCCTTTTGGGAAAATAAACAAGCAAAATGTTAACTTGTAATTGTTTACCATCTATATTTGGGAACAGTATGAGCCATTTATAAGGATATGATTTTAGAAAGAAGCCGTTTTGAATAATTAAAGCATTTTTATAAATTAGTATAGCTTAAAGATCGCTGATACTGGGTAAAATTCTGCATCTAAATTAATACAGTCAGCTGTGAACGTGCAAAACGTCTTTACAGACTTAGAGATTGATAAGTTACTTATGAACTGTCGGTTTATTTAACTTGCGGTTAATGGAGTGGCATCCAAGGCAGTGACAAATGTGAAAGCTGTTCTCACTCAGAGTCTGAGGGGCTGAATCGTATTTACAGTGATTTTCAGGTATCTTTATTGCTTGTAGTGTCAAATGTCTAAAAACTTTGTGCTCAGAGCAATTGTCATCAATTCGAAATCCAATATTGCACGCATTGCAAGATAATCTGTGCTTTTGTGTGCTTTGTGAACTTCTGGGAAAATTGCATTCTGGAGCTATTTGCTCCGAGCTTCTTCTCCCCTCAGATCATTCTGCACGTAATTACTGTACTTCCCTCATTTTGTTCCTTTTTCAGCCGAATTACTTCACTTCAGAGATGTGATTCCCGCACCAGGATCGGATCCAGCAACAGCACTGGGAACAAACGCCGAACCTAGCTCGACACCGTCTACTGACCCGGTTTAATCACTCTGTCAGTCAGACAGGATTAGAAAGATTTTGCCTTTTCCTAACAGCGTGGGTGTCGCTCCACCTCCTCCCCATGGAGAGTGAACACACTCTATTTTCCTGCTGCAGTGCAGTACAGCACAACTCACTGAGGAGCCGGAGGGCGCTGTACCAGTGATGTAGCAGTGAAATACAGTGGGGAAGGAGCGCAGTGTGGGAGGTAGTGTACGCGCAAATATAATGTACAGAGCATAGAATATCTTTTTCGGAGCTATATTCGTTGTTTGAGGAACTTGAATTCAGGTAATGTGGGACAGGCGTATGGACAAGCAGCCATAACGCAAACGAGCAATTAGCGCGTTAATATTCGACAGTTTATTTATTGTATTATTCATTGTTTGTTTAGTCCAGTTCAGATGCGGATTTGAATCATGGGACGAAAGAGACACACTTTACACAGGGTACCCTTCCATCTCAGAGCCGTGACGTCACATCAACTCCAGCTAGGGTAACCACATAACCTGGAATTGGACTGTTTGGCTAAACTAACTGTTTAACCAAGCGCAGTATGCAGGCCTAACTTAAAGTAAGACATAACAAGCACCAGCCACAGGGTCTATTAAAAATTCCGGTTTTTATAAATTTTTTAATTCATTTAGTTATTTGCTAGACCCATGTGTAACAGGTTAGTGTTTTGGCCATGCAGTTTGAGCCACCGGTGCTGTATGAATGGGATAAGAGTGGAACTGAACCTCAATCATAAAAGCGTTCAAATCCGTCGCTTTCTTTAGTGAATTGTTATTAGATCTATGAAAGGCATAAAATTTGATAAAGGAAAACGTTTTCAAACACTGACAGTTTTTGTTCGGTGCCATTTAGCAACCTGAGAGTCATTCTGACAGCTCCAGGAGGATTTTAATGTGACAGCTGTTTTATTCCCATAAAAATAAAACGGACTAAGCTTCATATCATTAAAGAGCTGCCAGAAGAGGCAGCCTCCGAATCCCCTATGGGACCTTTGCAGCCGCTGAAGCATCATCTGCAGTGAGGCTTCCTGGTGTAAGAGGCAGCCTAACACCCACCCTCTGCAGGTCCCTGTTGTCTTCCTAGCGGCCGTAAACCGCGGTCTGCGGGTCCCTGATCTATGGAAAGGACTGGCTTTGAGAGACAGCTTCGTCTCCTTGCCAAACCAACACGTCTCGTCGTGCTAATTTTTCCCTCGATTCCCGGAACTTATTTTTAGCTTTTTCTGCGCCCCATCAGTTAGAGGGAGAGCTAACATCGTCGAGGGGAAAATTAGCTCTCACTACTCAATTACCGGCCTGATTAAAACCTAAACACCCTCATTAATCCAGTTAAAATGCCATCAAAACCATTTGAATCCAAAGATGCATGATATCATTGGACCACATGGCCTTGGCTCCATGGTTTGTGTGAAATTTCAGTGACTGTTTATATACTGCGGTTGATTGCATGTAGCAAAAACAGGTTCGTGACAGGTTTATGATTGGATCCGACGGGCGCGTGTAAAAAAAGCGACATTTTACCTCGATGAACAATTCATGACATTACATTAAATCACGCGTTCTTGTATTATGAAGGGTACTTTATATCGTGCTTTATATAATATCGTTGGTACAAAAAAAACTAAGCTGTCACTTTGGTGTAGACTCCATGGGAGTGGATGCAGGCGCAATAAGGAAGTTGTCTTGGTCAGCAGTGGTCAAAAGATAGATCATTAGTAATATTGCTACGCATTTGTGGAGATGATGCATTCACTTTAGGATGTTCAAGATGTGAAGATCGCTCATTCAGTTTAGCAAAGTCAAACACCCCGTTCGCTGCTCTGCCTGCAGCAACAGCACCCCCAAGTGGCAAATAACTGAAATCAATATGAAATACAAATCAGGTCAGGGACCGTAGGCGTAAAACAAAACCGAATATTAAACACAAAGTAATACAAAAGACAGCTGGATGGTAAGTGTTGTGAGACCATCGCTGGCTGGGCTGCTCCGGTCAGTCAGATTGGATTTATGTTAAGAAGCCTGCATGTGTCTCGTCACCGCCCCCCCCCCCCCCCCCCCCCCCCCGATCTGGAAAAGCTCCGTAAGCTGTTTTGGTTGCTTGACGAGTGAAGTGTTTTGGAATTTAGTACAGCTTTGAGTAAAAACACGGTACAAAAACATACGACAAAGGAGAGATACAAAGATCACTGCGAGATATCACGCAAGAGACTGCTGTAACCACACTTGACGTCCTCCAAAACCAGCCCTGTACATATATTTATGCATTTATGAGTTACTAAACTTTTTGTGGGCCATCTGGAAGGCCGCAGGAATGCTGGACGCAGGTGTCATTCTGTCTGAATGTCACTCTAGCGACATCCTGCCATTCTATTCATCATCTTCCTTCTCTTCCAGCTCTTCCTCATCAGCTTCTTCATCATCCTCTCCCACAGGCTGGAAAGTGGTGCTGCTGACCTGATGTAGAGGCGTTCCCAGGATACCAAACCTACAGTAGGGATACGGGTGGAGGTGAGTGTAAGGCTTTATGCAGGGGGTAGAGGTATCTTATTCAGCAGGTCCCTGACGACACCCCCGGTTTAACACACCCATCTTTGTATAACACAACAACAGAAAGTGACTCTGTGCATTAAATAAGTATCCAGCCATTAACAGGACCCACTGGAGAGAAAGAACACTGTCCTTGGAAGGTGTGGAATTACATGCTTCATTAGCACCAGAACCTACTGCCGTCCAGCTGGATTTTCTACTTCGCAGAGCTTGACACCTTCGCTAACTCCAAGGCGGAGGGGGGCATGGATCATGGATCATAGTCATTTAAGCATATTAACGTTCCACCCCAAATACTAAAAAATGTACCCCAGCTGGTTTCACACTTGGTCCTGGAACCTTTGGTACTGGTGCACAATGGAAAAAGGGAAAGTACCAAAAGTACTATAGCAAAAGTACTATAGCAAAAGTACTATAGCAAAAGTACTATAGCAAAAGTACAGTACTTGGTGCTGTGGAAAAGCGCCTAGAAAGTATTGGAAACTAATTCAGCCAGTTGCAGTGTGGATGTGCCACCCCCCAACCCTGGGAGGCATCAAGCTAAAATATAAAATGTGACTCTGAACACTGCAAGGTTAACTGAGAGTCATGAGCTTCAGTGGCGGTGAGTGATGCATGTGTTACCTGGCAGAAGCCAGCTGAGAGGCGAGCTGCTCTTTCAGGGCTTCCATATCACAGGCTCCACCGGGGGGCGCTGTCGGAGGCAGCAGTGCGGCAGACGGGCACGGGGCGGCTGAGGGGAGCAAGGCCACCAGAAGAGGAGAACACTGTGTCACGATTCTGCTGAAAGCAGGTCTCTTCTCGGGCTTCCTCCTGTCAGGCAAGAGTGATTCAGGGCACGCAGACCTCTGAAAGCCTGCAGGTTGAATAGCTGAGAACTTCTGAGGACTAGACAAAGTGGGAGAAGGAAACGTCCGTCCATCTACTTCCCAGGTCACAAGTGCAAGGCAGGACAGGGTGCCAAACCCATCACAGGGCACACTCACACATACGGGCAAATTGAAAACTCCAATCCACCTTAGCATATTTTTGGACTGAGGGATAACCAGAGGTAACCCCACGATGACAGAGCACACACACATAGAGTCAGGGTGGAGACTCGAACCCAGATCCAAAGGTGTGAGGCAACAGTGCTAACCACTGCACCACCATGCCACCTGAGAGAGCAATTTGCCAGGCAATAAATCATAACCTAGATATAGATTTAAAAAGATGAAACTGGGTATTCCCATGTAGAGTTAACAGTAGCTGAGCACATGAGTGCTGTTTCATACCTCTGGTGCGGATGTGGCAGGGTATGACCTTCGACCCCTGCTTCTCCCTGGGAGGTGCTGCAGATGGGCTCCTCCACGCTTCCACTCCTCCTCACTCTCAGAGCAGGGTTGAAGGTATCGGAGCGCATCAATCTCCCCACCTCCTGCTGGATCCCCAGCAGGTCCTTTCGTCCGAACGTCAGCCAGGCGGAATAACAGATGAAGCTGTACACCCACTGAGACAAATGCACGCTTCTTAACATAAATCCAATCTGACTGACCGGAGCAGCCCAGCCAGCGAGGGTCTCAGCCGGCCGAATCCTTGGCACGAATCGTGGTCTGGCTTTTGTTCCGCGATAACTTCCCGTACTCACTTCAAAGAACTGCCTGTCTCTGAAAGTCGATGATGTTCTGCTCCTGTTGGTGTCAAACACACACACGTATCAATTTTCACATTTGAACAAAAAAAACAACAGGTCACAATAAAATAAAGTTTTTCTGACCCCCCCCCCCCACACACACACACACACACACACACACACACACACACACACACACACACACACAGCATTGCAGATAACCTGCATCATATTTTCTGTTTCTACTCATCTTAGGCGTTGCTCCCATCACGTGTTCATTTAAAACTACTGGCAGCCACAGATTTCATCACGGTTCCTCCAAGTATGTAAGCATTAAATTAACAACCTTCCAACTTTAAACTTTAGATACATTATTACTCAGAACAGCTTGATGTATTCAGTGCATGGTGCCTGTCTCTTCTACACCTTTTAATTATATAGTCATATATTGTGTACAGGTATATAATGTATTTATATTATTTGTAGTATTTTGAAAGATATCTGCACCCTCAGGTAACTGGAAGCAGCCTGCCAGCTAGACTAGAAAAAAAAAAAACACTGCACCATATGTTCCAGTGCATAATGTTCGGTGGCTCCAGTGCTGCCCGTCACAAACCTGCTTATCTAACCACTGGCACCGCTGGTCAGTCTGACCATGTGCATCAGATACATCATGAACGTCCAGCAGTGCGCATATGCTCCCTAACGCAGTGTCACTCCTTCTGATCAGCTGTTACTTTAATCCCAGAGCCCTGGATTCGGAGCACCGACCTTCCGCATGCCATGTGATGGTGCTGCGGCAGACTCGCTCCTAGGATCAAGCTGGCATAGCAAGAGGCAAGCTGCTTTAGGGCCAGGTCCAGCTTGGCAGCAGCCTCCACCATCTCCTGCTGTTCTGTTACACTCTGCTCTCTGAGGGGAAAAAAAAAAACACCCTTCGTGATTCATTAGGGTTTCACTTAGATAAAAAAAAAAAATCCAGAACCCAAGCAACTGAGTATAAAGGGTCACAGTCACAGAGAACTCAACTGGTTGGTTAAAACAAAATCTTGGTCTGGATTCTTACTTCCTGGAACTGAAATGTCGAGTTGATACTTTGTGACTTCTAAAGCCGCTGACAATCAAGGGCTATGAACACAGAGATATAATGAAATTCAGGATTTCAGACTGCAGTGTAGGACGATTAAAAGAAAGGGATTTCGTATGAATAATTCTCTGGAACATGGAATATTACACTGAAGAATGAAACTGCGTAATTCTGTTCCCTTAAACTGGTAAATGAGGTCACAGGGAGAACATGTGACCGGCGACTCCACGTCCGTTTCACGGTGGGCGTCGTGTTTCACTCACGCCATGCGTGTCTTGGTCTTCTTGGCCAGCATCCTCCGTTCAAAAAAGCAGGACAGGTACAGTAATAGGACACGCAGGAAGTCATCCAGAGCATCACCCCTGGCATGGGAAAACCCAGAGAATTTGTAAGCATCTAGATGGGAGGGGGCGGGGGGTACGGCAATATAAATGGCGATCACTCCCCACCTTAGCAGAGACAGGAAGTGTGGCGGGATGCGTTGAGATTTTTCCCTTTGCAGATGAGAGAGGGCCTCCTCTGCAACCATAATGAAGAGATGGAGAAAAAGCAGGTGCCCATGGAAATATTAAAAGACCATGCACTCTATAGATTTTAAAAATCTGAATTATTTAATTCTACTTTAATCATGGTTCTGCTGGCATAAGGCTACACTGAGTAGTAGGTTGCTTCCAGGCTCAAAGTTTCTAAGATTGCAGTACACAAGAGTAAGGTGAAGCAGGAGGCACTGGGAATGACCAAAAACCAGCCAGGCAGAGGGCAGAAACGACTTTGTACTGCCAGAGATGACCGTTAATTTATCCGGCAGTGGGGAGGTGACCTCAAGTGACCTTCAGAAAGAATGGGAAACATTCAATGGTGTAAAGTGCCCCGAGAAGCAGGACTTAAGTCCCATAAAGCAAGGAAGAAGCCCTTCATCAGTGTGAAGCAGGGAAAAACCAGGCTGGAGTTTGCAAAAAAAAATTAAAAAGTATATTTTATACAGGTGCATACCCATAAACTGAGAAATTAGTATAACTGATTTTCTTTCTGTGGTCTTATTTTTTTTCAGAGCTGTATATTTGGCACTATTACTTTGACATTAGGTACTGAAATATTTCATATTGAAAGTCTCCCCAAAGTACCTCCCCTCATATCCCAGTTGTCTTTTATTCGATAACAGACAATGATGTAAATTCCTCCCTCAGTCAGCCACGCCCCTATGTCCCCCTGTTCGAGCACCTGCCCCTCAAAAAGTCTGTGAATATCACTGATAGGAATAATATATTCAGTCCATTAATAAGATGTTGCACTGATATCAGATAATGTGAAATATTAATACACAAGACATAATAAAATTCAAGAATTTCACCCGTGGGATCAATAAAGTAAAACTTATTTCATCGTATAAAATGAAGAGATAGAGGCTTGCCCACAGGGATACCTGCCTTTAATGTGCTCAATGGTGACACAGTCTGACTGGTACTTCTTTAAGTAAATATTCCCCGCTACTTGGCCAATGTTACTTCGCTCCTCTGGAACACAAGTGCCACCGTGACCCTTCGAAGCCAAGGCTGAGGACCGTACAGACCTTAGTACAATGAGAAAAACTTAATCATGGATTAATTTTACCAGTGAATCACAATTATCTTTTCGATATGGACACTACCCATTCAGGTGACCGGAACTGCATTAGACCACATGTCGGTATGTGACGAGTTATTGATGTATCTATTATGAAAATATTCGGTATCTTATGGGTCATTTAAAGCGATATAGATTCGTCACTTAAATAGATGAATATACCTTTCAAGTCTTTTGCCAGTAAACTCAGGGGTATGCATGAGATTGGTCTTCACATTTTCTGTAATTTCATCGTTATCACTTGAGCTAAAGAAGAAGATGCATAGAATTATAAATGACAGACACAACAAATTAAAAAACAAAAAAGCCACATTTTTCACCATAGTCTGTAAGAGTAATTCGATGCATGATGATCAGGTTACTTAATTACCGTAAAAACACGAGAGTTTTCGTTTCATCGCTCCAGCTCCACGTCCCATCTGGAGGAATGCCGATCTGTAAAATTACGGCCCGAAACATAACAAGAGAAGAAACTAATTTACAGCTACAGAACCGAGGGAAACGTGCAGTACAGCGCTTCCATATAACACCTTTACAAACAAGCCAAAGTAGTACAAACAAGTTGAGAAGTAGCGTATAACAGGAGACCAAAGTGGCGGATTCATCATTACCAGTTTGGCCATTGCCACTTCGCTTCGGAACCCGAACGGAACCCTTTCGTTCTGAAATCGACCCAACTGAAGCCTGCATTTGTTTAGTGACGTCAGTTGCCAGGCAACCGGCAGGATCTCAGGTTCGGGGTTCAAAGGACGGGATCTAAATCCTGAAGAATCCGATTTAAAGACCAACTGATGTGAAATATACGCCAATAACTGAAATACGCCAATTTAAGTCCACGTTTACCCAAACTTGTTTGTCTAATCAGTGCCTCAGTGAGTAATTATGTAACTAAATATTTGAGCTGGTTGTTAATTTTAACTAATATATACGCGGAATGGTTTGGGTGCCCCTGAAGAAGATTAGCAGACTTGTTGCTATAGCCATTAAACAATATATCAGCAAATTTTATTGATACTATTCATTTGCGTATGTTGTAATTTTAAAATTTGTTCTTGTTCTTTCTGAGCAAAATACACCTACTACCAAAATTATTTTATTAACAAACATTATGCAAAGTGAGCCTATTCTAAATCAAAACGCTGGTCGATTCTGATGGTTTTGTAATGACAGGTCCTTGGTGTTTTTCCCTGACATCAGCACGTATGTTTAAAATTATATTGCCATTTATTCAAAATTATAAATTGCTGCGGTTTGTTGAAAAATATTTAAAGTAAAACCTTTCATAAATGTACAGAAATTACCTTGTGCATTTTCATTATAAAGTGCATGTGTGAGTGAATGGTGTGTGAGTGTGCCCTGCGATGGGCTGGCCCCCCATCCAGGGTTGTTCTCTGACTCGTGCCCATTGCTTCCGGGATAGGCTCCGGACCCCCCGCGACCCAGTAGGATAAGCGGTTTGGAAAATGGATGGATGGATTTTCATTATAAATAGCGTGGCTATTCCAATGAAACCAAATTTAACTATGAAGCCAATAAATTGCTGGCAGTTGAAATGAGAATATGGCCGGTATAAATCAATTAACCAAGACGGACTATGAGTCAGTCAACCTTGTGACAAAGCACTAGTGTATAATGAACAGTATGACGAGCCTTAAATTCAAATTCTACCAGCAATTACCGTCCTCGTTGGATTGGTGACGGCATGAGGCACATTTGTAATTTTCCCACTCAATGCAGGGAAATTAACTGATATCACGGCAGGACACGTAACTATAAGCAGGAACAGAGAGGAACCTTATCGAGGGATTAATAAAGCTTTATTTCTTTCTCTCTCTCTCAGGTGGGGGCTGTCACGTTTACCTGGGGGTTTGACTTTTTGTTTTTAGGAAGATTGGCATCGGGGCTAATATACTCGGGGCTGTAGCCACAAGTGATGGCACCTAACGACCCCCAGGAGCAGGACTGTCGCTGGGGGGGGGGGGCTGGGCAAATTTTCCCCGGTCCTGGACTTCACTACTTAGAAAACAATCATCTTGGATTGTCAACTGAGACACGTCAGTCGGAGGTGTAAAGCATTCTTTTTGTCAATATCTTTAGCCTTATTACTAAAATACATCAGAGTACACATTTCCACACCTAGTCTGTAATTCCAGTAGCAGTTTACAGTACCAGCTTGTGTTGCTGACATAGTATTTCATATTAAATCAACAACTGTAAAGTTTTAATGGTTTTAATGCCAGTCGTATCCTAAATAAGATTCAATTTTAGTAGGAATGTTCACAATTTTGTCCGAGTAGCTATGATTACAACCAGACCCATTAGGAGGAGGTTAAGCAGAGGAGCTTAGTTGCTCTTTAGGGTCAGGAGATGCGCTCTCTCCGTCAAATAGTCCAGCCCCCATGCCTTGTGCTTTTCTTCAAACGCATCTTGAGACGCGAGTAACTGCACCTCACAGGCACTTCCTGAAATAGAGCACACTGACGTCAGCTAAACTCACACACGGCTCACAGAACACAACGGCGACATTCTCATCTTCCTTTTGGTTATGCAAGGAAAAGTCTTCGTCGGAAAACATATGATCATGCTTCATTCCTGTATATATTTCTTGGTACCACTTCTATCATACACAGTCACGGTCACATTACTCTTGGTGAGAGCAGCCCTGGCGACTATCTTACCGAATAAAGTCCTTATATCTTCATCTGACACAGCAAAGGGTGGACCTGCAGGTAAATAAAGCGAGACACAGACAATCCTGCACTGGCGAGGACCTTAATAATACCACTCTGTAAAAGCCATATTTGTTTGGGGCAGATTGAAGCTCTTACCCCCAAACAGCTCAGGGTTGTACAGTAACGTGTCCAGGAGATACCTGCAGTCCTTGTCCATTAGGGAAAGTAAAATGCTGGCATACCTTCGATACACAGGGAGGCTTATTGATTATACTTTCCATGCTAAATTCTCCGTTTAAATTTGCACAGCCAGAGTGAGTTTTGTCATATACCTTTCTCTGTCACAAGGGTTTATGGCCACCAAGGAACCCCTGTCCCAGATCCCTCCAAACTGTCCTGCAACAGAACTGAAGGACCATAGATGGACACGGGAGGCCATCGCTTCTGCAAAAAGGCTTCCCTCAATGGTTTACATCACTCACAAGAGTTAACTTTGCATTTTTAGTTACCTCTACATGACGAAAACATCAACATGATGCTATACTTGGAAAGTTCAATTTCAAATCAAGGAATACAGTTGATTAAATAGATTAAAAACAAATCGGAATCCGGTGGTTCAGTTCAGTCACAAAGAAGCAAGTCAATGCATTTTTTTCCATTCATATTTTTGCGGTAACTCATACCTGGAAAAGTCATAAATACTGCACTGATATAGAGAGATCTTTCCATCAGGACTCTGTGGATAAAAAACAAACACGTGTCTAAGGAGAACACAGGACAAGTGTTTCATAGGGACTGGCCCAAACCAGATGTTTCCATGGGTACAAAGTGGGAGATTCCATAGGACATATGCAGGGGGAGAACAGATTACCTGAGGAACCCTGAAGCATGATAAAATACTGCAGGGTAAGACTCAACAACCCCTCAAGGTAACAGTGGTGCAAATGTTTCAACAGTTACTTAACAGTGGAGGTAGTCGCTCTGCTGCTACCTTGAAGAGCTTGCCTTCTGGGATAGCAGGCACTGTCTCCTCAGTGTAGGTCATATTGTGGTCCTCAAAGAATTGCTTGATACCCATCTCAGAAATTTCCACCCCCACCACAGAATGGCCCATATCTGCAAGCCTGGTAAGAGAGAGATGAGAGACGGTTACTTACCCCACTTGATTGTTTGTTTATGAAATTTCAAATACATATTTCCTGGCTTATTTATGGGAATTACCTACCATTTCATGTCGACGGCCTTTCCACAGAGAGGAAAGAAAAACCGGACCCCTGTTCGGCCACAAAGAACCCTGTCAATGCATTCTTGCAGCATCCTGCAAAGCGAGGACATCTACTGAAGCATTCCAGTAAAGTACACGGTACGGAGCATTTGTTCAGCCATGTTGAGTTTTGACAGTATGAGGTATGGCGTGGTAATTTCTGTTGTATGTGTTCCTGTTTCTGTGTAAAGTGCTTTGGTCGACCACTGGTTGTTTTAAAATACGCCATACAAAAAAAACTGGCGCCTTATTTTACTTGTGAACATGAAGCTGATGGAATCCGATTCTTCCGGTCTGCCAGCGTTCGTCCCACTCGCTGACGGCCATCACTCTGTCCTTCTGAACACTCATGTTCTCTTCAAAGCACAGCAGAACAGATGCTTTCCTAAGAGGACCATTAGAACAGTTTAAAAATATCATTCAATAGCAAACATTAGAATATAGGCTTTGCCGCCTACTAGCTATGCTGTTATACTTAAGAGGAACCAAAAGCTACTGTACATGTGTAGTAAACGGGTGCAGGACTTTGGTATGTTTTATTAGCAGGGATCGGAAGTGATGTATTGTATAGGTAACACTTCAGTTGAGAGTGCAAAATCATTAGTGTCACCAACTTTGGTCAGCTGGCTGTTGTGAGATTTTCTGTTTGAGACCAGTCTGCACGCATGTATGTAATAGTTTTAATAATTTGTAAGTAGTCTGTAGATGTGGTTCTCAACATTTTTTGTACCAAAACACATTTTTTATCATGCCAGCTGAGTCGCGACCCTATATCAAGTATAGGTTTAAATTAGAGCTATGATGAAACACGCAGGGCACTAAGAAAGTCACGCCAAACAATGCCTATCGAGCAAATCCGACTGCATGTGACAGTGAATTTTAAACTAAGCATTTGTGGTTTGGCTTCTTGGATTGGGTAAATGCTCGTTATTTTTACGCTAGGCAGCTGCAGCCGTTGACCCATTCATACAGGTTAATTCTAGGATTGAGGCTGGGGAAATCTGATTGTGGATCAGCATAGGAGCTTGCTGGTTTTAAAATGCTTACATTTCCAACTCTGCCTCGCGACCCATTCAGGACGTTCCGCGACGCATGGGTTGAGAATCGTTGGTCTGTAGGGTTTGCAAACTGCCCCAACGATTCTGATGCAGCTAATTTTAAGTTTATAATGGAATAATATAGATATGCCGGAAGATTTCTTGTCTGAGCGCTGAAGTATAAAACTTGAGTGTCACGCCGGACGCGGGAGAGTTGGCAATCCCGAATTACACAGAACAAAATGTTAATTTTAAAACTTTGCATTATTCAATAATACGTTTCATGAATTAACTGTTACCCCCAGGGTACAATATATCAAGATTACTATTCGAAGAATATCTTATGTGTACCTCATTGAAGTCAGATTTGTTTCTGTGTTACAAGATTCATATACGAACATTACACACATAGCGTTCTACTTAGGAATATCGTAACTGCAAATAATTGCTAAAAGTAAGAGATATCAAAGTAACCATGTACCTTTACGGAAAACAAAGTCCACAGTATACCCCAGTACAGGAATTATGGGATAAGAGCACGCGCGGTACGGGAGGCGGGACTCACTTCCGCTGCTCTCATTGGCTGGTACTAAAACCGTCTGCTTCGACGTCATTCCGCGCCGGCAGAGAATGTCCCAGAGTGACAGTTTTTAAGGGGACGTATCTAACACCACTGCAAAAAAAGTGCATGCTCCAGAATTATAAGTCCAAACCGGTTGGTTGTATATGTTGTTATAGCTATAATTTAGCAATTCTCATAGTGCGTAACCTTGGGAAATGCAGTATTTTAATACAACGGATTTTCTGTATGAAAAAGCCGCCATATCACGCCACCATAATCAGAAGAGTGGTCACCTGTTATGCAAGTGAATGATTTGGAAGTAAAATTTCAGTTTAAGTATTTTATCACTTTTATTCAGAAAATAATGTCATTTGAATCTCAGTGTCGCATTTCATGTACAGCTTCGGATAACTTTCTGAAAGATAAGCTCAACAAAAACAATTTGCCATTGGGGGTACAAGTACACACGCTGTTAATAACCAGTACACTACTGTTATAACATTCATTCCCCATAATCTTATTTTAGTTCCTAAAACATGTCCAGTACATACAGGACAACAATATGTAATACTTAAACCAGTATTTCCCAGCGCGGGCCTCGAGGACCCCCAGACAGTCCACATTTTTGCTCACCCCCCAGCACTCTGCCAGACAGTCCGCATTTTTGCTCCCTCACCGCTGGGAGGTCCCCAGAGATCAGTGTGAGAAACAATGACTTGGATAAAACTGTACCCAACATTATGTGCTCCAGTTACACTACATTTGAATGACACACAATGTCATCGCAATTTATTGCATTGCAACTCGCACATACGACCCAACAACTGGATAACTCTGTTTCTAGCCTGAGGCGAAAGCATCACTCACTGTTTTGACAGATAAATTTGTCAAACGAGAACTGCAAATATCTCGACTACAAGAGAGATGAAAACGAATAATTGCTGAGGTGCAACAGTACCTTTACCGCAGAGGCACATAAATAAGGTGTTAATTACATTTCACAGAGACAACAGATTACCAAAGGGAAACTGGTGTCCCTCCCATCAACACAGACATTTTACAAGCCTAAGTGAACATTTTAGAAATGTGGAAAATACTGTGGGATTAGAATGTCTTTATCAAGAATTATGTTTTCTTGAATGTATCCAATTCCTTAATATTCTCACTGGCCAAAGGTAAGAATGGACTTGTGCTTTAGTGGGTAATCTATAGATATAAAAACATTTTAACAAAACAAAAATATTCATAATTAAAATAAGTACAGTTACAGAACACATAACAGAAACCTTCTTTGGCTGTCAGTAGTGATTACTGGTTATAATCACTGTGAAATAGTTTTTTTTCCCCACTCACAAATGGCTAGAAAACAAAGCTCTATTTCCCCAGCAGCGTGAGAGCAGCTTTGATTGGCTAGCGATGTATGGCGTTCTCCAATGAGAAGCCCTCATTTCACCCCAGCCCTAGACTCAGCCCCTCTGAGGCTGTTCACCTGACCCCTCTTCCACACGGGTGGGATCTTCAGTGGGAGGGGGAAAAAAAAGGGAAAAAAAAAGCACCAATCAGTGGACAGAGATCTCCATGGCAACAAACTGAACACTGAATAACCATGAAATAAAGCGATGGGCGATACCGTGGGTGGAGAGGATGGGACAAGGTGCCGGCCCAGGAATGACAGCAGCCGCCTCCAAATCAGTCCGCTGCCCAGGAACATGAAGCCTGTCACCAGCCAGAAAACACGGGGATCCTACAGACAGAGTAAAAGACAAAGGTTACTCTCCATCCACTCTACCGCTTTCTTTTTTCTCTATGCGAAACGGCAGTGAACTTGGGAATAGGCCAAATCATGTAGAAGATAGTCTGATGTTGCCATTAAAACTTTCTGTGAACTTAATTGAGCATATGTGAATTAGCTGGTCTAAATTATTTTTGCAAGTACAAATAGTTTTGAAGTCCTAGAAATAGACATTACAGAAAATGGGAGTAAATTCAGACGACCGACCCCCCCCCCCCCCCAAAGCCTTGTCCAGGATGGTGTGAATATTGCACGTACCTCTTCAAAGGAAGACTCGAGGTTCATACCAAAGGCCACCCCGATTAGGCCGAAGAGGGAGAGCGAGAAGGTGCCCATGGTGAGCTGGAGGTTCAGACGCATCATTACGTTCCGGTGACTTTTTTGTCAAGAAGAGAAATCCAGAAGTTATGAAACATTAGACTTATGAAAGAGTGTCAGGCAGTGCAAGTCTTCAACACCAGTGTTAGCCAACCCAACCCTCGGGGGACCCCCAAACAGTCCACATTTTTGCTCCCTTCCTGCTCCCTGCACACCTGAACCAAACAATCAAGAATACAAAATAACTGATACAAGTGTGCTGGGAGCGAAAATGTAGACCGTTGGGAGGTCCTTAAGGAATGGGTTGAGAAACACTGCACTACACCAACGTTCTCACTCAATCTTTATGCTTTCTGTAATTGTATATCAATGCGGACATTTATGATTGTAATTTCATTATCCTGTGACTGCGAATGACGCTGCTCAAAAATGTAAAAGCAAAAACGGGGAAGAGACCTATCCAGGTTGATGAAGATGACGCTTTCGCAGTCATCAATGAGCCCCTTCAGCTCTCGAGTCTTGTTGCCCAGATCCTCCGCTTGCATGAAGTAGTTCTCCAGGAGCAGCTCCATCTCATCAGCATGGTCAATGCCTTGGCTGCTCTCCTCACTGCCTCCAGAGGGACAGGCGAGGGAGTCACTCACAGAGTCACACACGGCAATGGGGACACACAGTATGGGAGTCGCGTAGTAAACTATTCTCTGTTTTTGCGGCTTAAATACTTGGGCTGATACAGTACTGCGCAGAAGTCTTAGGCAGGCAAAGAAAATGATGTTCAGATTATCCTCGTGTCGGTGTAAAACTATGATATTATGCCTGTCAAAGTGTGTCAGCTTAGCCGTTTCAGAACCTCTGCTAAACTCACCCCAGTATTTCCAGCCATGTCATCTGTAACTTGGCCACCAGCACACCTCATACAGCTAGTCAATCTGCCACTGACTTTTAAAATCTATTTAATTACAAACTTTTACAAATAAACTCATGGAACGGCTGAGGTGTCCCTGAGGAGAAGTTTGGGAACTGAAGCGGCGTTCATCTAGCCATCCAACTAGATATCAGTAACTTTTTAGAAAACAGAAGAATTTATTACCAGTTTTTATTGTGTTACTCTTGCACATGTTCTGATGTTAAATCGTGTTTTTTGTTCTAAGCCAAAGTACACTTGCTACCCAGATAAACAGCTTTAAACATTTCTTTGGACTGCCTAAGACTTTTTTTGTGTTTCTCCGTGCATATTAAACACACATTAAAGGGCAAACCTTACAAAGAAGTGTCATAAAGTTTCACCTACAACACCTGGGGGTCCGTCCACTTGGTTAGACAGAGCTCCTCAATGAGCTCATCCTCGTCCAGGATCTTGAGCAGACACTCCTTGAAGACTTTGATGTCCGTCTCCAGCTCTGACAGGCTGGGGCAGAGAGGCGGCAGTCAGACCACACGCCCAATTACCGACGTCAGGCTCACACAAAGCACACAATGCTGGAGCGGACGCATGCGCATGTTTACCTCTTGCTGTTCTGCAGGAGCACGTGCAGCTGGCTGCGATCTGCAGAGAGGAGCTTCGGATCCACCAGGGACTCAAGCGTGTCCAGGATGAGTGGCTGTACCTCATTCAGCCGGGTCTGCAGGTTACTCAGCTGCGGATAGGAAGAACCATTATTCTTCTCCTGACATCAAGCACAATCCTTGATAATAAAGATCTTAATTGTGTTTATTTACACATAAGCTCTGAAACTACAGCAAACTGAAAAGCATAAAAGCACATTTTTCTGAGTAGAATGTCTGAGATGAACCACCTGAAGCTAAGCAGGTTTGGGCCTGTTCAGTTTTGGGGCGAGGAGACCAACTAGGAAAGTTGGACTGCTGCTGGAAGAGGTGTTGGTGTAGCCAATAGCGGAGCCCATCCTGTGGTCTGTGTGGATCCCAGTGCCCCAGTGCGGAGATAGAGACACTATGCTGTAAAAATGGTGCCGTCCTTTGGATGAGACGTAAAACTGAGCTCCTGACTCTCTGAGGTCATAACAGACCCCTGGGCATCTTCCTAAAGAGTAGGGGTGGTACCCCGGTATCCTGGCTGAAATTGTGCACTGTGGTCCTATCAAATCTGGCCTCCTAATAATCCCCTGTATCTAACTGGTGAATCCTCTCCTGCCCCTTATCCACCTTAGCTACTGTGTGGGGAGTGTACTGGTGCAGAATGGCTGCCATCGCTTCATCCATGTAGGTGATACACAGGGGTTGTGGTTGAAGTGGATCCCCATTGATTCTGCAAAGCTCTTTGGGTGTCTTGAAAAGCACCACATAAATCTATCCATCTATCATTCAAATATGAAAACCATCTGGTTGGAATTAGGTAAATAAGATAATGAGGGCCTCACTCGATGCTGTAGTATAGCTTCAATGACTCTGAATTCGAAAGGCAGAGAGTAGGTGGCCAGGGGTCCCTCTCCCGCCAGCTGCGGGGCCAACTCATACAGCAGCCAGCGTTCCAGCCCCAAACCACGGAAGTCCAGGATCAGCAGGACGTGCGGCGTCACCACGGCCTTCAGAGACTGTGGGCCAAACAGATACGAGCAGCTGAAGATCACAATACACAAACATGGCCAGTTACACACCACTGTGAAAATCGCGCCCAGGTTGGAGCAGGGCTCCAAGGGGCATGTCCGACCTCCATGCGCATGATGATGAGGTTGTTCCTCCCAGTGATGCTGGTGGTGTGCTGAAACCGCAGGTCTCGTGCTTGCAGGCCAAGGTCCTGGTACAGCTCTGTCTTTTTCTTCTCTGAAATACAGCCAGTGAGAGGACAATCGAATCTTTTGCAAAGGTTCTGTGTAGCCTACCGTATGCAAAATATTAAAGTCTGATTTCAAGGCCATTTACGTGACAATTTAAAATGGAGTACAAGTAAATTTTGGTGACAATAACACAAAAATTGACCTCCACACACCAAATGAAGTCACATTCCCTTCCGTGTCAAATTTCATCTGCAAACAAAAAGAAAGACAATGTGGACACAGTCATCAAGTTTAATAAAAAAAATATAATTTCTATGTGCGAGATTACAGTTATCTTGCAATTGCCAGCCAGATGTATGGGGGGGGGGGGGGGGGGGAGGCGATGTCAATTACCCTATATACAAGTCTTTGGACTACAGCAGAAAATTCACACAACACAGGAAGAACACACAGGACAGAGGTGAGGTTTAAATTCCCCAACAATGGAAACATGAGACAACAGTGATGCTCAGTCAAACATGTGTAAATAATATATATGAAGCCAATATAAAGTTCATTGAGACTTACAACTGAAAACACGGGTACCACGCTTGACAGCGCAGCCTGTGACGTCTCCATTGCTCTATGGCGACAGAAGACAACTGACAAAAGAAATACAGAATGTGCTTTTAAAAACAGAATAACATTTCTTCATACAACAGGTAAACCGCGATGATACCTCTCCATGACACGACTTTTATAGAGGCAACCTCCACTTAAAGAAGCGCCTAGAACCCAATCACCAAGCATGGGAGGCTCTGAAATTCCAGCATGAATAGCATGAAGTATGCAGTATTAATCCAGGCAGACATACTGTTGGGACTCGACCTCCGCCAACGGCAGGCCCGGTGAGCGACCCAGTCTGTCCGCCGCCACAGGAAGGCGAGGCTTCGAGTGCATGGATGTCTACGGACGTAGCAGGGGGCGAGAAGTACGGCGGAGACCACGACTCTTCGATCCAGTGTCCTCCATAGACAACTCCGAGAGAGCAGCCTGGAGAACACTTCCATTTGGACAAACTGCTTGAATTAATCGATTCAACGGGCTTAACCCAAGTTCCCACGACTTTGTAAACTACGATTATCAAAAGCTGCAGCAGCCCCTAGAGTTTTTAATAAACAACCGCTCCGCAACACACGTCGACCCTGACCATGAACAGCCAGCAGTTACGCAGATGTGACAGTATCACAACACGCCTGCCTTTTCCTGCCAAACCGCCCGCTTAACAAGTCGGAGAGGCGAAGAGGACAGTTCAGAGCAATGGACCCCAGCCAGCACCTTCGGAAGACCGGCTACCCGGTCACTGACTACCCGTACCCAACATGCACCGCGCTGCTCGATGAATTCCTTCATCATCAGCTGTCCCCATGAAACGTTAAACATCAAAGAACAGTTCCGCCCTGTCACCGTTTTTTTTCCTTTATTTTTTAGTCTCTATTATATGAGATACTGTTAAAATAACATGGCATAATGTGCCTGATTCGTTATTTATTTATTCACTACGCGTAAAATTATATGTGCATATTTATAGCCGGCGTGTCATTAAACGTATTAGGTAGAGTTACGTCACCCATCGCTGGACCGTGAGCGCTAGTTCAGGTCATGGAGCCGCTTCGAGCCCGGAAGATCTCCTGCACCCGTTTCTAAAGTATTTCTCCCCCTCATATCGACATCCGATGTTGAGTATCGGAGACGCCAACCCCGCCGACTCGTCCCGCTGCTAGCAGACCAGGAGCGGCATGTTCCAGAAGACCTCCTTCACCACCCTGATCGTCGGCGTGTTCGTCGTCTACGTGCTCCACACCTGCTGGGTCATGTACGGCATCGTGTACACCAAGCCGTGCGATCGACCCAGGGCCGAAGGCTGCATCGGCTCTTACCTCGCAGATAAGCCTCGCCTTCAGGTAGGTGAATGCGCTGTTGAACCGTTGTGATGATGCATCAGTGTGGACTTCTCTGCCTGTTTGCCATTTAAAACACAATGCCGCTTTTTCGAGAAGCTCGCATCCGTATTATTCATAGATTAGGACTCGTTCAGTTGCTTTAGCTGACAGCCTTCTCATAAAGAGTGTGATCGGAGAGCTTATTGAATTCACTTTTAATTACACAGCTAAGCATCTACACGACGCTGAAGCCGAATGGAAATGGCGGACAAAATCTCATTCTTAAGGTTGACGACTTTGATATCAATTCCAAGTTTGAGAGGTAAGCTTGTTTGGCATTCGTCATTCTCCCACGTGGAAGAGAGCCTCGAGATGTGCAAGGAGAGACCACAAATGCTTAGGACTACAGACCAGCGTTTAAAAGATTATCTATACAAACTTTAGAAAAGCTGACGTCGAGCTGTCACTGGTTTCAAATGAAGTCTGGCGGTTTCTTCAATTAAGTTTTGATTCTCAGTATTTTGTGTAATGCATAAAAATATTTTAAATGTATATGCATGCGGGGTAGGTTTTTCTGTGCCAAAGTTATTTGACAGCTGAATGCATTGCGTTTTTGTAGAAATATTCTGACAAACTTAAGTATCATTTTTGCACTCACAGCCTGTTGTTGCTGTTCTGTATTTAAAGGAAAATTAACGTGTCCCTACCAAAGAAAACACGAAACAATGGGACTCTGTACACGCTGGTATTCGTGCACCAGGCAGGCGTGTCGCCCTGGCAGGACAGTCGGCAGGTGCACCATGTGAGCCAGCTCACCACCTACATGCTTCCCAAACCCCCTGAGGTCAGCCTTATCTCTGGGCAGGAGGACCAGCAGGTGAGTTGGCTTTGGTCCCAATATCTCCCAAGCCTGGTTTCTGAACAAGTTTTGTCTGTCTAACCCAGGAGATGATAAAATCTGCTGACTGGGGGGGTGGGGGTTCTCCGGCATTAAAATATGCCAACCAATGGGAATTCAGACTCTGTGGGTGGGCGGGGCTAGGTGTCAATTATGCAGTGCACATTCAGTTGTATTTTGGATAAGTACCGATTGGTGAACGTGATCTTAGTTCTGTTATTCGGGTGATTGTTCCATCATCCACCTTAAAACCTGGTTCCTTTACCTGTAACTCCAGCCACCGGAGCAGCAGAAGCGGGTCAGTGATGGTCCCACGAAGCCCGTGTCGCACTGGCGGTCTCGCCTGACCCTGAACATCGTGTCTGAGGACTTCATATTTGACAGGGAGGCCATTCCCAGTGATGTGCATCGCTACTTGAGAGTGTAGGACCCCTGCGCAGTAACCGCCATGTCAGCCCGAAAGCCCGGTTTGCTACGGGTTCTCACCCATGCTGATTGTTTTGTAGGATCCAGAACGGAAAGAAGATGGTCTATCTCCCACTTTTATTTGTAGATGAGCTTAGTAATAGAGTGAAGGACTTAATGGTAAGTGCTGTTCAGTTCGTATTTATGTAGTATCTCCTGTACCTTCATCTGGTGTATAAATGACTGCTACCCAGACGGTGGGGGACAGACAGGGCGATTCTAGCAGCCCTTAAAATTTGGAAGATAATTGGTCTGTGTTGGGGACCCAAAATGATATGCTTTCATGGGGCCTGAAATCTCTAACGACACTCCTGGTGCCACCAGTTCAGTTTATTTTACCAAAGAATACGTTTATTATATATTCACCAAAAGTATAGCAAGAAGGATTGTGGAGAGAGAATCTGTGCACCGATTGCTTATATTAGCTAGTTTTCACGATGGCTGTAGTTACTTCACACTGTAAGCAGAATATTGTCCATAAAATTATTTTGCTATATAGTATTGGTTTGTAGTATAGTTTTCTAATGCGTCCTGAATGGAATAGTACTGCATGAATGTTTGTAATACTTATTGGTTGTCCACTTTGTGTGTGTGTGTTACTCAGAGGCCCTTGTGAGTGAATGAGTACCATGCTGTACAAGTAGTTTGAAGTGGACAGAAGACTGAGGTCACATGACTCTGTTGCAGGAAATCAACAGTAGCACCATTGAACTCCCGCTCACCATATCGTACGACACCATTTCCCTGGGAAAACTGCGCTTCTGGGTCCACATGCAGGATGCGGTCTACTCGCTGCAGCAGTTTGGTAAAGCTGAGGTTGCGTCTGTTGAGCAGCTAAATGTGAAGAGGGTTTGTGGGAGATGTTGGACCTTGCAGGAGATGATCATGGTGCTGGTTGTAGTTAAGCGCTAATGAGCATCTCTGTGGTGATGCCTTTGCTTGGGGATTATGGCTGAAGTAGAGGTAGGTTTGGCAAAGACTAATGGAAACGTAACATGGGACTTTGCAGTACTGAAGTTCTCACTTCCTCTACTAGGGTTCACTGAAAAAGATGCAGATGAAATCAAGGGGATTTTCGTGGACACAAACCTGTACTTCTTAGCGCTGACGTTCTTTGTGGCCGCGTTCCACGTGAGTGATTTTGGTTTCTCCCTCAGGGAAACTTTCATGAAGGCCGACACGCATCACCATTTTGTTTTTTTTTGCTAGCTAATTTCTGAAATCCAGCACAGCAATACATGCAGAGCTTATGCTCTGCTTCAAAAACAATTTTAAACATCCTCCTCGTTTTTGGCTTGCAGCTTCTTTTTGACTTCCTGGCTTTCAAAAATGACATCAGCTTTTGGAAGAAGAAGAAGAGCATGGTGGGCATGTCCAGCAAAGCAGGTAGGGTGAGGTGGGGGCCGCAGGAACATGTGGGGGCCGAACTCTGGCACGGACACTTTGGAGACGGGCTTTTTGGAAATCTATTTCCTAATGCCAGGAAGAGCCAGTTTAATTTTGGAAATGTATTGGAAATTTGCGACTTGAAATTTAATTGTATTCCAAACCACAGAAAACACAGGAAGAGCCCTGTCTGGGCAGTGGTTAGATTTAAGGCTGGGATTTAAGGCTGGGAATCATGTGTCTTTTGCTGTGTGATTCACTGCAATTCACTGCATGCATTAGTGGTTGATATTAAAGTCTTACTTTAATAATCTTTTTGGTTTTGTTTCAGTTCTCTGGCGATGCTTCAGCACCATCGTGATATTTCTGTACCTGCTGGATGAGCAGACGAGCCTGCTGGTTCTCATCCCCGCTGGTGTGGGCTCCATCATTGAGGTACACCTCTGACGACCCCTGTTCTTTGTTTGATAACCGTCTGTTGTCCTCTTGTCTGAATGAGCCCGTCTGTCATGTCCGAGGTCCCTGGATGAACCGCACTGCTTAAATCCTCATTTCCCCAGGTTTGGAAGGTGAAGAAAGCCTTCAAGATACAGGTTTTTTGGAGCGGCATAAAGCCCTGCTTCCTGGTGAGTGTGAAATTCAGGAGCCTGTCGGCTGTTGGGCCAACCTCACTGCCCCAACACCGAAAATGCTGCCTCGGGGTGGCGTAAACACATGTCCTTCTGGGAAATAAGGAGTGAAACGCGTATGCTGGGAGACTTGAACCATAATAAGTCGTCTTTTCATAGTTTGGGAAGCTGGATGAGTCTGAGAAGCGGACAGAGGAGTATGATGCTCAGGTAAGGGAAAAATAACTCAAAACCTCATAGCCTCACAGAATCAACAGTAACTTCCCATAAACACATGCACCATTTTTTGATAATTATTATTATTATTATTACTACTATCATCATTATTATTATTGAAGCCTGTGGCGCCTGATGACAGTGACTGGTGATGACGTCAGACATTCCCGTCTTCTCATTGGCAGGCGATGAAGTACCTGTCGTACCTTTTGTACCCTTTGTGTATCGGGGGAGCCGCTTACGCCTTGATATACGTCAAGTACAAAAGGTAAAATTACGCACTGATGTCTGCCTCTCGTCTGTGTTTTTTATAATTATGACATTGTTTTCCATCCATCCATTCACTGGAGCCTGTTCCAGGTGGCATAGCGGAGACCCCTGACAGTAATCTTCTTTATTTTTTTTTTGTAACAGTTGGTATTCCTGGTTGATCAACAGTCTTGTCAACGGTGAGGCCAAATTTCCATAACATGCAAAATGTCGCCTAGCGATTCAGTGAGCGGTGATGGATTCCGCTGATCCGCTGGCACCATGGTAACATCCTGCTTCCTGTTCACAGGGGTTTATGCCTTCGGGTTTCTCTTCATGCTTCCCCAACTTTTCGTCAATTACAAGGTCCGATCCGCAGATCCCCAAAGTCGCCTGAACACCATACCCCTGTACTGCACTTCTTTACGCTGATGGTTCTTCTGGTCTTACTGTGTTTTCAGCTGAAGTCGGTGGCACATTTACCATGGAAGGCGTTCATGTATAAGGTGAGTGTGACGTTTGGCCTTTTCTTACATGGTTTAATGCCATGAAAGATGGATAGAATACCTTACCCTTCCGATGATGATGGGGAATGTGGCTTGGCTCCCTCTGTTTCCCAGGCGTTCAACACCTTCATCGACGATGTCTTCGCCTTCATCATCACCATGCCCACATCGCACCGGCTAGCCTGCTTCCGGGATGATGTAGTGTTCCTCATCTATCTGTATCAGCGATGGTAAGCAACAGTGATGTCCCAGGCCAATATCAAAGATCAGGTGAATCGAGTTTCCTGCATCCACCGGGAAAGATCGTAAACTTCCCTCACACGCTAAAGTAAGTGGCTTGAAACTGCAAACTGACACGATGTCAGCCGTACGGAAATTCTTCACAATGGAAACTCAAAGTAGCCCAGCAGGTACTTGCAGTGTTTGCAACACCATCCTTTCAGGAGGAGGTAGCAACACAGTGTCGTTTTGTTATACAATGAAAGACACATAAGGAAACATCGTAAGGAAGAATGCTATGAAATTACGAGGTTACGCAGACGGAGATTGCAGACGTCTACTGTATGTGTATTTAAAAATGTAACAAAAGATCGGATTGGGATTTGGAATCGACACACGGTCAGCCCTGCTACAACGCGTGATATCACACCGTGAATCTGATGTGATTGTTTTGGGCTTGGATACTAATATATCAATGCGGAATCACATTTGTATTTGCGTGATTTTCCAATAAGAGAAAAAAAGCACAAAAACAGCCATCGCAGTCAAAAGACAATGATGTCCAATTTGTGAAGGAATCATTCTTTCGAACCAGTCAAACCGCTTTTCATCTCTTCTTAAGTAAGTATCACATATAGCACAGCACTGAATAGATACTATGATCAAAAGATAATTTGCCACCACTTTAAACATAGATTTTAAAGGTGCCATGAAATGAAAATGAATAAGGATATAGCTGAATAAGGTGAGTACGGTACATGCCGTGAATTTCAAACACCATTGTTCCCTTTTTCAAATACAAATCCCACATATGTGAAAGGTGGTGGTAAAACTAATCCAGAAATTCTAGATTGTTATGTAACAGTCTTAACTACGGAATTACAGCCTGAGCACATGAAGTCTGTTGGCATTTTAAGCATTAGATGAGGCCAATTCCCTGTTTTAGGTTTACGCATAACTTACTGGCATAAAATGATGTCAGGAGATGTTCATTCTCTTTGCTGCACTACCACTAAGAGGCCACCATTTTTGCTTTGCATAGACTGTGGTCATGTTGCCTTCAGTGCCCCTCCGCACACTGTTATCCGTTGTATTCGTGCAGTGCTCACGCCCGGCCACATGGTGCCCCTCCGCACACCGTTATCCGTTGTATTCGTGCAGTGCTCACGCCCGGCCACATGGTGCCCCTCCGCACACCGTTATCCGTTGTATTTTTGCAGTGCTCATGCCCGGGCACATGGTGCCCCTCCGCACACCGTTATCCGTTGTATTTTTGCAGTGCTCATGCCCGGCCACATGGTGCCCCTCCGCACACCGTTATCCGTTGTATTCGTGCAGTGATCATGCCCCGCCACATGGTGCCCCTCCACACACCGTTATCCGTTGTATTCGTGCAGTGCTCACGCCCGGCCACATGGTGCCCCTCCGCACACCGTTATCCGTTGTATTTTTGCAGTGCTCATGCCCGGCCACATGGTGCCCCTCCGCACACCGTTATCCGTTGTATTCGTGCAGTGCTCATGCCCGGCCACACGGTGCCCCTCCACACACCGTTATCCGTTGTATTCGTGCAGTGCTCATGCCCCGCCACATGGTGCCCCTCCACACACCGTTATCCGTTGTATTCGTGCAGTGCTCATGCCCGGCCACATGGTGCCCCTCCGCACACCGTTATCCGTTGTATTCGTGCAGTGATCATGCCCCGCCACATGGTGCCCCTCCACACACCGTTATCCGTTGTATTCGTGCAGTGCTCACGCCCGGCCACATGGTGCCCCTCCGCACACCGTTATCCGTTGTATTTTTGCAGTGCTCATGCCCGGCCACATGGTGCCCCTCCGCACACCGTTATCCGTTGTATTCGTGCAGTGCTCATGCCCGGCCACACGGTGCCCCTCCACACACCGTTATCCGTTGTATTCGTGCAGTGCTCATGCCCGGCCACATGGTGCCCCTCCACACACCGTTATCCGTTGTATTCGTGCAGTGATCATGCCCGGCCACATGGTGCCCCTCCGCACACCGTTATCCGTTGTATTCGTGCAGTGATCATGCCCGGCCACATGGTGCCCCTCCACACACCGTTATCCGTTGTATTCCTGCAGTGCTCATGCCCCGCCACATGGTGCCCCTCCACACACCGTTATCCGTTGTATTCGTGCAGTGCTCATGCCCGGCCACATGGTGCCCCTCCACACACCGTTATCCGTTGTATTCCTGCAGTGCTCATGCCCCGCCACATGGTGCCCCTCCACACACCGTTATCCGTTGTATTCGTGCAGTGATCATGCCCGGCCACATGGTGCCCCTCCACACACCGTTATCCGTTGTATTTGTGCAGTGATCATGCCCGGCCACATGGTGCCCCTCCACACACCGTTATCCGTTGTATTCGTGCAGTGCTTATGCCCGGCCACATGGTGCCCCTCCACACACCGTTATCCGTTGTATTCGTGCAGTGATCATGCCCGGCCACAAGGTGCCCCTCCGCACACCGTTATCCGTTGTATTCGTGCAGTGATCATGCCCGGCCACAAGGTGCCCCTCCGCACACCGTTATCCGTTGTATTTGTGCAGTGATCATGCCCGGCCACATGGTGCCCCTCCACACACCGTTATCCGTTGTATTCGTGCAGTGCTCATGCCCGGCCACATGGTGCCCCTCCGCACACCGTTATCCGTTGTATTCGTGCAGTGATCATGCCCGGCCACATGGTGCCCCTCCGCACACCGTTATCCGTTGTATTCGTGCAGTGCTTATGCCCGGCCACATGGTGCCCCTCCACACACCGTTATCCGTTGTATTCGTGCAGTGCTTATGCCCGGCCACATGGTGCCCCTCCACACACCGTTATCCGTTGTATTCGTGCAGTGATCATGCCCGGCCACATGGTGCCCCTCCGCACACCGTTATCCGTTGTATTCGTGCAGTGATCATGCCCCGCCACATGGTGGCTGTGACTCACTGTTTTCGACTCTCAGCCATTGACTAGTTTGAGTTCAGCACATTAGATTGAAGTGGTTTCTAGGCAGAAACATCAAAGATGTTTAATACGTAATTTCATGTATTATTTTTTCTTATTTAAAATGCATATGACTACATTATTGACCACTGGCACCACTTTTTTTATATAAAATTTATTTGGCCTAAGTTACTAAGTTTTCGAGTTGCTTTCCCCTAGCCCTGTTGCATTCCCATTGGATATGTGTATTTTAATATGCGATTTTTGTGAATGCGAGACTTTTCCAGAAATGCATTAGTCGCATTGTAGCAGGACTGTAGATCCATATTGAATGGATCGGATCAGGACATCCCTAGTAAGTTCGTGTCCATAAGGTTATCAAAGCGGAGATGACCTCCCTCACCACGCACTTCCTGTATGTCTTCCTTGAGTTAAGAGAGCTGGAGGAAATGTGACATTTGCAAACCATTCTGTGGATCACAAATATCGTAAAAGAATATACTGGTTCAGGTGGGAGAGTCTGGAGGGGAAAATATTTCTGTTTAGTCCGTAAAGCATTAAAAGCAAAAAATTCTGAGGATTTTTTTTTGTAGACCATCCTTCAGTATCTTTGGTTAATTTTTAATAGGTGCATAAATGTATATTATTGTTAAAATTGACATCGGAAACTCACTCGTATTGTAAACCAAGATGGTCGCTTGATGCCCTGTCATTACAGCCAACATCCTTCTTCTTCCCCAAAGGCTGTACCCTGTAGATAAGAGCAGAGTCAATGAATACGGGGTGTCGTATGACGAGAAGCCACCAGCGAAGGAGCACGAGGACTAAAGTCCCAGGTGGAGGACGGGACCGCACCAGTGGAATCCAACAAAATATTTGCAGCCCAGTATCTCACAGGGAGGCAGCATCAGACGCCGGCAGGACAATGTGAGCACATGTGTGGCTGACTCACCACCGCTGATGCATCCAATCAGATTTCTGCCCCGCCTCCCCCCCCGTCCTGACACACGCGCACACATACACACACACACACACGTACACTTTCCCCTCCATCAGCGTATGCATGGGGGCGCTAGCGCTCTCGTCAGCTCAGTATCGCTTCGCTCAGGACTGACTGCTTGCAGCAAGCTTGGCCGTGGCCTGCAGAAGCATGAGTCCGTTTCTGGCTGCATTTGCTTGTCTCCCCCAGCGTGAGGCGCTCATCAGTGAGCACACTTCCTTCTCGAGTTCTCGAATGAGCTTCCCTCACCTGCTCTGTGGGAATGGTTCCATGTTCTTGTGTTTTTTTTTTTCCCCCAGATTTACAGTTATTTCTTTGCTTTGACCATTTTAAAAAGGAATTGTGTGCCAAACCCGTTCTGGGACATGTGATAACCATTGTTTCATGGTTGTTTTGAGTACATGTTATTGAAGGTGAGTTATGCAGAACCTACCACTGACCATTTCCAGTTATTCCTTTGCTGGTAGCTAATGCTTTGGTGTTGCTGAAAAAGCCAGGAACATGGCAACATGATGATGATGATGATGATGATGATGATGATGACGATGATTACAAAAACAAAGATGGCATTATTGAAGTTTTTCAAGGACCAGTCTACTGAAAATTCCAATAGTCCCTTGTCTGTAATTAATTCATGTGTGTTTAAATTTAGCTTTTTACATACTGTAATTTTCCTGGAAAATAAAACATTGTGTTGTATACAAAGGGCTGAGAAGTCTCCTGTCTGTGTTCCGATGGTCAGAAAGCAGCCAGGCTTACAAAGGCCTATGAAAATCAGTGATGCAGACGAGCCAATGGACAGGAATTTGCATTTTATTAATAGGACAGTAAGTTTCCCCTTTCAGTCGAACCCAAAGTGAACAGCTACAAAAAGCACTGCCCAGTCTACTCTGTAGTGGCACCTGGAAGTCACAGATCTCTGCGGGCACGAACGGATGTGCTTCACTGTGAGCTTTATGGAAGGTGGAATTTCCAAATCTACTACCTTAAATTCAACAAGTTATCCAACTAAGAAAGAAGTCCTGCTTTCTGAAACAGGCCCCTGCAGAAGAGCAAGAAAATAAATTTTTATTAAGAATGTAAAAATAAATGCACTTTTTTTCAATGGATTTCTCAGTTCGTTTAAGGTCAAGATTTCCTTCCAAGCCCATATCACCAGTATGCTTACACATTATCTTCAGTTTTCAGCAGTCTGAGAAAAGCCATTTCTTGTTAAACTGCTTTGACAGTCAATCACATGACAGCTCTCTCTCATTTTAGGTGTGTTTTTTCATAGCATTCAAGCCGAACACTAATGCCGCCACAGTCTTTTTTGCCGTTCAGTGGGTATAACTAGCCTGCTGTGACATCATGTGCATACCCCCCATTTTTAAATACACTCAGCCTGGGGTGCGTTTCCTGTTGTTTTCTTGCTCTTGCCAGGTGCCTGCCTGGTTCTGACTGGTTTCAGTGTGACAACTACAACAGAGGTTAGCATTAACGATGCATCATACTATGCGAGTTAAAACTAACTAAGATCCGGAGTATGACTGTTTCCCAAAACTGTCATACTTTGGTAGCATCACAGTAGTTTAAACTACGTTGGTTTGAACCACCATAGTTTGAACTGCAATGGTTACTAAGGTGATTGGTCTGACTCTCGTGCTGCGTTGCATGCAAAAACTCACAAGCTTCGTAATATTTTTAATATTCTAAGTTACGCTGATATTACATTATTAATTTAGTGTCAGTCATATAGCAGCAATAATATTAAAAACTCAAAAATAGCAATAGCGTCACAACACCATGATACTTGTATGATGCTGCCTGTTAATAATCAACTCTTTTCTTAACCTAACCTCCACTACTCTTTCCCATAACTTCAGGCTGTGGTTCATCAGCTGTGTCCCTCTTTAGTTACTACAGCTCTGCACGATCTTCCTTATTCTTGAAAATTTGTACCCTTTCACTTCATCTCCACTCCTCGAGCAGTTTGTTTGAAAGAGGAAGATGCAGAAGACAGGAAGAAAAGGAAATAGAAGCCGAAAGTAGAAGGAGAGAAAGAAGAAGTGAGACTAGCTACATTATATGGGATGGAGACGGTGGCACTGACGAAAAGACAGGTGGCAGAGTTAAAGATGTTAAGATTTGCGATGGGAGAGATGAGAGCAGACAGTATTTGCAATGAGTATATTAGAGGGACAGCTCAGGTTGGACAGTTTGGAGAGCAAGAGAGGCAAGATGCGTCGGTTTGGACAGGTACAGAGGAGCGATGTGGGGTGTGTGGGGTGAAGGATGCTGAGAATAGAGCTGCCAGGCAAGAGGAAAAGAGGAAGGTCTAAGAGGAGGTTTATGGATGTGGTGAGAAGACATGCAGATGTTTGCTGTGAAACTGGCATTCCATGCCAAAATGTCCCGAGTCATCATGAAGGGCAGATTTCACATAGTCATGAAATTTCTCTGGCTACACTAGTTGCTCAATGGAACCTAGCTGGTTGTCCTTCACAGCCAGCTTTTTCCACCCCTTCAAAAGCAGCCACTCACGCTTACTGCCTTGACCTCACACTGCTTGGCTTGGTTTGGTGTCCCTAAATTTATGATACAGCACACGCCCAATGTCAGGGTCATTCTTCTTACTTGCTCTCATCTCTCGCCTTGAGATTAATGGGAGGACATAAGAACATAAGAAATTTACAATCAAGAGGAGGCCATTCGGCCCAGCAAGCTCGTTTGGGGAGAACTTAACTAATAGCTCAGATCTGTTAAAATCTTATCCAGCTCTGATTTAAAGGAACCCAGGGTTTTAGCTTGCGCTACTCTATCAGGAAGACTATTCCATACTTTAACTACATGCTGTGTAAATAAGTGCTTCCTCAAATTCATTTTAAAATGTTCTCCCGCTAATTTCCACTTATGGCCAGGTACCTCAATTCCTTTCTCAGTAAGTGACGTCACCTCCAACTCCATGAAACTGGTCACGTTTTACTGCTGAAGTGCAAGAAACCCATGTCACCTCACACATCCCATAGTAAAATGTGAGATGTGAGAAAATCACAAAGAACGCTGTCTGAGCAGAGCTGCATGCTTCGCTGTGTAGGGTAGGAAAGTGCAGAGCTGATTTCTGCACATTTCTGAGTCTGAAAGAGGAAGCTACCTTGACTGTGGGTGCACAGGAAAGATTTGTCACATAGTTGGTGCACATCCCATGACCTGAGAGCTTATAATGCCATGATAAGATCTGGTGCAAGCAGCCAATCATACATTTCCTTCTTGCTGTCTCCTAGACTGCCTCTGTCATTTTTCCACCACAGGGACTTCAACAGTAGGTTCTGCTAAGGTCCAGACATCCTTCCAAGCTCATTTAGACCACAGGTAGCAATAGCAGTTTAGAAGATTGGTCTTCTTCATAGGAAGAAGTCACCTTGTGTCTGACAGGGAGTCACTTTGACTGTGAGCAGCACCTACTACGAAGCATGAAGACTCTGCTGATTCTCCTGCTGCTTTGCTGGTTCAGTTCCGCAGGTACGTCCCATTTCTCTGTCTAGAATTTAAATCCATTTATCAGCACCAGTGTGGTTTTGTATTGTAGGCAATTGATACGTTAGAAACTTTACAGCTATGCAATGTAATCTGAAAAATTATTTCCAAGTATGCACTGAGTTTTCATGGCTGTCAATTCACTGTAGTTCCAAAACTGACATGAACAGGTAATATGGAGCACGGTTTTTGTGCACATATTAAAATTATTAGTCAATCATTATTTCAAAGCACTTTATTTTATCCATGGATTTATCGATATACTGTACGTTGACTACTAGTCCAAGAGTTCTTGTATTTGGACATAAGTTTAATTTCATAACTGCTTAGGTTCAAATTCTTGGTGCCAATCAGACAATGATCATTCTGAGCAGCTCCTAGAACATCGTCTGCATTGTGAAAACGGCCAAATTCAAAGCGTTCCTTTGAACCGTCACAAATCTCTTCAGTGCAAAACTGAAACCAGATATTCATTCCTGATATATGGAATCTCTACACTGTCACACTATTACATGAAGTCATCAAGCTAATTGTCTTTGTGCTGGTGAAGCGGCTGGTTTTCCATGGGCAGCAAAACCATTGGTTTCCATCAGCGTAACGTGAAATGTTCAGTTAGTTATCTGTCACTGTTGCTTCATTTTGCCATATTTGATATCGGAGAAAATGTCTGGACGGGTGTGGATATTAAATGAGTCAGCATGCTAATAACTTTTTTTGGCCACAGCAGATGGGCTGAAATGCTATTCGTGCATCACCACGGATAACGCCGCCTGTAACAGGAACACGGCCCCCTGCGAGGCGCCTCATGACACCTGCATGAGCACCGTGGAGAGGACCGGTGAGAATCTCGCCGAGATCACACCAGTCACCATCAGGCCTGCTGGGCTGCATGTAAATGGTTTGTGGTTCCCTGTGTCCTCCAGGAAGTCACAAGACCATACTCAAGAAATGCACCACCTCAGATTTCTGCTCAACAGCAGCCTCCGCAAACTCCATGTTTCAGATGGTCACCAGCAATGAGCTGCTCAAAGTCACCTGCTGCAAGACTGATCTGTGTAACTACAGCGGAGCCACGACTGCCAGTCTGCACTCGCTGCTTCTGGCCCTGCCGCTCTGTGCCATCTCTGCCCTCTGCTATGTCAGCGCTTGACATATCCATGCCCCTTATTGCGATATACTGTGTATTACATGTCAGTCAACTTACTGTTCCATCCCATCCTCAATTAAAATGTGTACTTTCCTGCTGAGTCACAAGTGAGAATGGCTCCCCTTCTGATAGCTTCCTGGCTCCTGTGTAATTGATACATGATGCTGACATAAATTGGTCTTAAAATACAACGTCAGTGATAATGATAAAGGCAGCATTACTGAAATTTGCCAAGGACCAGTCTACTGAATATAGTCCCTTGTCTGTAATTACAGTTTCTCTCGGTTGCTTTGCAGCATTTCTTAAACGACAATTAACATTTGCATAACGAGTGTAATCCCCACACCTGAATGTCACTTACGCCCATCAGAACATCATTTCTCACTGCTTCACACAAATTCCCAAGTGGTTTTCATGTATGGCGTTAAGAACTTCAATGTGAGACTTTAAGAGCGTTTAACAATGGAGCTCAGAAAGGCAGATGGAAGATGTTTGAACAGTGAGGGTTTGGCTGGTCCTCACATTGTGTGGAGCAGTTAGTGCTGATACTTGGAAACCACAATGTGGAGACATGATTGATTGCTTACCGTATGTCGGTAGGAATGAAACTTAAGTGGACATCTTGGAACTGCAGAGGAATGCAAAAAACCATGTTCAGAACCAGTGATGAACAGACTTATGGATATGGATGCTAAAATCATTCCTCCAGGAAATTCATACATTACTGGAGGACAGCAAGAAAATAAGAAAAAGATGGCAGGGTGAAGTATTTACAGCCCCATTTACATCCAAAGCAAGGGGGGTAATGACACTCGTAATCAAATCGGTTCCAAAAGAAATGATAAATATCATTAAAGATAAAATGGGCAGATATCTAATAATACAAGGGTCACTGTTAGCAGAAAGTTTAATACTAGTAAATGCATACACTCCAACATTAGATAAGCGAGTAAAAAATTAGATTTATTTCTTATTCTTTTTACACTCATATATATACACAATACTGTTAAAAAGTCTTAGGCAGTCCAAAGAAATGTTTAAAGCTGTTTATCTGGGTAGCAAGTGTACTTTGGCTTAGAACAGAAAACACAATTTAACATTAGAACATGTGCAAATTAAGAGTAACACAATAAAAACTAGTAATTTCTTCCGTTTTCTAAAAAGTTACTGATATCCAGTTGGATGGCTAGATGAACACCGCTTCAGTTTCCAAACTTCTCCTCAGGGGCACCTCAGCTGTTCCATGATTTTGTTAAATTTCACCAGCAGCTCAATCGAATAATTAAATATATTGGTTTAAAAAGTCAGTGACAGATTGACTATGTATGAGGTGTGTTAGTGGTCAAGTCAAAAAATACATGGCTGCACTGGACGGTCACTGCAAATACTAGGATGATTTTAGCAGAGGTTCTGAAATGGCTAAGCTGACACACTGACAGGCATAATATAGTTTTACACCGACACGAGGATAATCTGAACATCATTTTCTTTGCCTGCCTAAGACTTTTGCACAGTACTGTATATATATAATAGGGGGAGATTTTACTAGCAGACTAGATGCAAGTAGAGATCGATCTACGGATGATGATCAAGCACATAACAGGAGCAGAACAGTTATACATAAATTTATGGAGGAGGGGGATTTGATAGACATCTGGAGTGAGCTTAACTCAGACAACAAAGCATACTCGTGCTGTTCAAGTACCCATCAGACATATTCGCGTATACATTATTGTTTAATTTCTTCAACTCTAATATATAAAATCCAAACTTGTTATTACAAACTCATTCCGATTTCGGACCATGCATCTTGTTGCTTAGTGTATGAAGACAATAACCTGTGTAAAGATCCATCTAGGTGGCAGTTTCAACATAGATGACATTATAAAATATCTAGGGAGACAGATATCCATCCATTTTCTAAACTGCTTAGCCTACTGAGTCGCTGGAGGTCCGGAGCCTATCCCGGAAGCAATGGGCACGAGGCAGGGAACAACCCAGGATGGGGGGTCAGCCCATCGCAGGGCACACTCACACACCATTCACTCACACAACGGGCAATTTAGCAACTCCAATTTGCCTCAGCATGTCTGGACTGTGGGGGGAATCCGGAGTACCCGGAGGAAACCCCACGACGACATGGGGAGAACATGCAAACTCCACACACATGTGACCCAGGCGGAGACTCGAACCTGGATCCCAGGGGTGTGAGGCAACAGTGCTAACCACTGCACCACCATGCCACGGGAGACAGATATATTATTTTTAATTCAGCACAACCCAGACAAGGCCAGGTATAAGGTGGGGCGTATAATTAGCAGCACTAGTTCAATATCAAAAAAGGAATAACAAAAAGAATGCAGTTAGAAAAAGAAATGAAACAGCTTCAAGGAAAATATTGCCAGCAAAACAATCATTAACTGGAGAAAAAAATTTTAAGGGAGGAATATGACAAATTATCGGCCTCAATGGAAGCTGCAAGCATATTGAGGCTCAAACAATCTTCCTATGAGCCTGGTGATAAAGACGACAAGTTAATGGCCTGGCAGACCGAAAAGTTGGGAACGATATACTATGAAAAACAGCATAATACTGATGTAGAAATAGCTTTGTGGATAGCTTGGGAATACCATCTGTATTAAAGGAGGATACAGATTACTTGAAACAAACAATAACTAAGCAGGAAATGGAAAAAGATATAAATAGTATGAAAGCAGGAAAGAGGAGGAGGACCAGATGGTTTACCAGTTGAATTATATTTAAAAAATTTAAATACGTTACTAAACCCACTCTTGGAGATGCTTATAGAGGCTTTTCAAACTGAATGTCTACCTATATCAATGAACGAGGCCTTGATTACCTTGCTACCAAACCAGGGATTCCATAATGTAAGAAGAGTACCGAATATAATACATAATTATAAAGATGAAACAGATGCAGCACTTTTCTCTCTATATGGCGAAAAGGCTTTCGACAAGGTGAAATGGGCAAACCTTTATGCAGTTTTGGAAAGGTTTGGATTTAGTAACTTTATAACATGGACCCGGATAATATACGTGAATCCTAAGGCAGAAATTATAACAAATGGAAATGTGTCAAACCCATTTGACATAAAAATAAGGTTGCCGTCCAGGGTGTCCATTTTCTCCAATACCGTTTATTCTGGCAATTGAGCCATTTGCCATTGCAATTCGATCGCATCCACATATATTTGGAACAACAACTGGACAATATGAACACAAAGTCTCCGTCTTTGCTGACGACATTATTCTGCATCTGTCAAATTTAAAGAAATCCACCCCCACCCTGATGCAGTTAGTCAACTCATTTGGAGAAGTACCTAGAAAAAAGTAAATATTCTAGTACAGATCCTAGTCTGCTAAATGCAGAAAGACCAATAGCAATGTCATGGAAAAATACAAATGAACCTAAGATTTCCCAATGGACCAAGTGTGGTAGAAATTTCACTGAAGTCGATTTGTTTAAGAGTCTGATAAACTTCATTACCGCAAAGATTTGGAGGAGCAGACACTCAGCGGTCTTTCATGCGTCTCGTGCTCTGCTCCCGAACAACAAGTGCATACATCCTTTAGAGCCAAAAATGCGACAGCTTACAGACAATTTCAGGAGGGGTCAGATTTCTGTGGTCATCAGCCACTTTTGCTTATAGGGGTCCACTTTTGGTTCAAGGCAGGGTCGACCTATTTTCAATTATCCTTATGGTTTGACTATCCTATTTAAACAAGTTGTTTTCAGTTACTTTCTTCATCTTACTTCCCCTATATTCCCTTGTGCTATTGTTTACTTATCCTTGACCTATGACATCAGTACAGATATTTTTAATATTGGTTTCTGCAGCAGCTGAACTTCTCTGATCAGGTCTGCAGCTTTATCCGGTCCATCACATGTTAGTTCCTTATAAAAAGTTTCTTATTGAGAAGTGAAAACTGTTCACTGGATAAGTTGCACGTTCGCATACAATGACACCCCATTTGCTAGCAACACCTCCGATATAACACCACATCACGACAAAATCTACAAAACTCTGCCGTATTTTATGTATCATTAAGCCCATTGAACGTTTAGTAGGTTTAGCCCACCTGTCCACTGATGGTGATCTGTGAAAATTCTGGGAGGATGGAGATCCCTGCCCTGAGAGGATGGAGATCCCTGCCCTGGGAGGATGGAGATCCGTTCCTCAATTGGCAGGCATTGGCTTTATTCACAAAATTCATGACTTCTCGTAACTATTACTTCATTCTCGCAAATTGCAACATTATTTTTGATCGTTGCAACTTTGACTTCATTTTCAACGATCCAATTATGGTTCCAAGACAAATGAGTTTAATAAACAAAACAGACCACCAAAGGGTGAACGTGGGGACAAAAGAAAGAGGAAGGAACAAGATTTAGCTACAAAAAGTAACAACTAGGGAAAAGAACAAAACCGGACGCAAACTAGAAAAACCAAACAGAGAAACAGCACACAATAGCTTGAACAATGACTGACTGGAGAACAGCAGGAGCATGAACTTAAATATACACAAGGCTAACAAGACATGAGGCGGGACAGGTGAGAACAATACCCAAATTAACCAATCAATGAAAGCGCAGGACAATGAGCAATAGGTGGAATTCACAACAACTAATAAAGCATCTATGAAACACAGCAAGCACAAAGACTAGGAAACATAACAAATACTAAAGGTTAACTTTACTAGGACAACTGGGACCACAACAATATACAAAACATATTTAGACAGCAGAAGGGGGGAAATGCTACAACAGGGAAGCAAAGATAGATAATACAGTAGGAAAACTAAAACATGATGAATATAGGTGAAGCTTGTCTCTAGTCAGTCTCAAACCCATGACCAAGGAGTTCGTAGTCTCCAAGTCACAAGATCAACCCACCAAGCTATGCAGCACTCGAGAGAATAGGGGAAATACAGAAGTATTATCAGACAGGGGGATAGCCAGCGACACCTGCTGGCCAAATGGCAGAAGCAGACAGGCATTGACCCTGACAATGAAGTGCACTGCTAGGACAGTTTGTATCAGGCTCCTAGAAGCAGGACTGAAGTCCCAGGTGCAGTATGCAAAAAAAAATATACAGTATTATGCACAGATGCACACCTATGAAGTGAAAAATGAGTGAAACAAAAAATGTGCTGTGGTCTCTTAATTTTGTCCGTGGCTGTACTGTACATACATGTATACATACACAGTGCTGTGCAAACACTCAGGTTCATGCATCTCCCAGGAGTCCAGACGTTGCAGGTCCAGGTCCAGCTGAGGGCACGGTGAAGGACAGTGCTGGTGCTCCTGGGGATCCTGGCCATATATGTGCTGTGTTGGGTGCTTACTACAGCTATGCCGTCATGTGGGACTGTGCAAGATCCCGCTCTGCTGCTGCCTGTGTTGGCCCCCAACTCACACCCCCGAGCCAATGACTGTAGAGAGCAGAAAATGGCGGCCAGGAGGGTCACAAGACCTGAGACACTCTGATGGATATGAAAAGGAAATATCTATACTTATACACAAATATCATTAATCATTCTCGACATTCCTTCTTGCAAATGGCCAACATCCCATAGATTTTACTGATCAGTAGAAGCAGAACGTCTATTAATTGTCCATGCTAATTTAATTACTTTCTCACAAGTTTAATATGTAACTGTTGGAGCATGGTTGACGTCCTAAGGGTGCATGCAGATGTTTATTCGATTCTTTACATTTAAATGTAATGTACGCGATGCACATTAGAAAATAAACACCTCTTAGCAAAGACCTATTCTCCATGTGTCTATAATCTTCCTCGTTAGAAATGTACAATGTACCCTCCGTTTTAAAGAGAAATACTACTTCCAAGCAATTACAAGCTTATAATTACAATGCTTTCAAAAATGTTCGATGGCAACAAGAAAATAGTGTATTGTGTTATAAGAAGGAATGTTAGATTATTTCAATTTTTTTTCAGATCATACACCTTGGCGATTATATCACATGTATATATAATCGTCTGTCCTCAGCAATTGGATCGAAACACTATTTCATCATGACCGCGTAATCTATTTAAAATTGTGGTGAATGTTGTGGGGAGTATCTGTTGTGATTGTTAATGGGTTACAGCTGGGGGGGAGGAATGTCTTTTTAAATGGGGGTGGAATAGGTTGAGTTGTTGTTCTATGTTTGGTTTGGTTTGGTGGAGAAAGGACCAGTGTGGTTCGGGAGGGAGGGGAATCCCTTGGCTGTCCGCGGTTAATGTTGGGGGAAATGTGGTGTGTCCGTCGCTGATGTTAGATCGGCCGCGGGCGAAGATAAGTAGGTAAGAGTGAGGTGGGGGGATGAATGTGTAGGGAAGTTAGCGATGTGTGAGTGATAAGGAGCCGCGGAGCGAAGTGCGCTTTGGGAGTAGAGCCTCTTCCTTCTTTGGGGGAAGGACGGGGGGCTGTGTTGCCTCTCCCCTGAGAAGTAACCGTCCTTTTAAAGGTTTCTGTCTTTTTCGTATGAATGTGTGCGGTTGTGTGTTGATTTTAGCCGGGGTTGGTAGTGCAGTTGTTGAGGGTGGGGAAGGAGACTGATGGGGGTGATTTGGGTGATATACGGAGTGCAGTGCTTTTTCCCTCACTAGATTTGTGTATTTATAATTATGGATTTTGTGGTGTGATCTGATGTTGTGGAGTCAACACGTGTGATGTATTGCCCCTACTGTCTGGTGTTGCCCTCTGGGAAGGATTGTGATCCCCGGCTATTACATGAAATAAAGTAATATTCTATTTATACTCTTGGCTTTGGTGTCTGGACCTCCCCAGATAAATTATAAAGAAAGGTGGTGGCAGTGGTTACCAGTGGACCCGCTTAAGTTGTAGCGGACATAGGAGTTTTAGTTTGCTACACTTATTACAAAATCTTACCCTATCTGAGTATGGGGCGCCAAGTGTCAAGCGCTCATTTTCGTGTACAAAATACAATCTGTGCCACAAAAAAAAAAGCATTATTTAATTAATTTAATAACGAAATAAATTGGCTTTGTGCACAAAATATATTTTCTGAGTGATACTGAGTCATTTTGTGGAAAAAACTGATTCTGTGCAATGACGGAATAGCTTTGCGGAACCACAAAATGCATTTCGTCTTTTGCTGAGTCACGAAAGGCCCATAGTGAGCAAGGAGCCTTGTTTTACCTTCCCAAACCTATATGTAAAAGAAGGCTTTTCACGCAACAGTTTACACAGGCAAGTTTGTGATAAAAGACATGCCCTCCTGTGGTCTGGAAGCATAATGACCCCCGAGAACATTAATTTGTGAACTAAATATATGAACACGAAATTAATAAAGTAAAATGATTTAATACTGATAAATTGGATTTTACTGATGCAAAGCTACTTGCTGCCAATTGGATGTGGGATACATTGTGCCCGTCGCCGATATTAGGTTTGCTGAAATTGTTCTACGCCCCTACACCTGTCTGGAACAGAAAAAATACGATCTGAAACTAAAAAAGAAAGATCTGAATGTGAAATAAATCTGAAACCGGGTAAATAAGTGTAGTTGAGACTGTGCATTAGTTCAGGTGGAGTTTGCTGTCACCATGGGGTGTCGATATGAAAATGAATTAAAATTATATCTTAGCGCCGGCGGAGTGTGCATGTCCCAGCATGCCCCGCGAGTAATTGTAAATATAGCTCCTTGGCCTGTCCGATCCTCGCCTGTCCTTAGATTTGTATAAATCTCTCACCGTGTGTGCATCTTACAATATAAATCTACTGTATAAATTACATTTGAGAGGCGCAATGAATGATAATTTATTTCGTTTAGCAAAATTTTTGGCTAATTATTCGATAGTTGAAACCTAAAAGATCCCGTTAGTAAATGTATTACAGTTGGCCAACCATCAGTCCAGTTCTTTAGTTGGCAAGTCGTAACTTGTAATAACACAGCATCCGTTTTAACACTAGAGCTCTGTAGGTATTACGACAGTGAGCTGTTTTATCACCACTATCAAATTTTCAGCATTTTTTAAAGACACAGCTCCAGGGCATGATAGTGACCTCTAGACTAAACTCCTGTCATTCGCTATATCTCGGAATTATGCAGTCTCATTTGTTTCGCGTCCAGTATGTACAAAACTCAGCCACGAAGCCTGTCTTCACTGGTTACCTGTTAGATACAGTATAGGATTGACTTCAAGATTTTGCTGACGGAATTCAAAGTCCTGCATTGGCTGGCTCCATCATATCTTGTGTTATTATTAAATAACTTGTTAACACATGACAAGATCAAAGTTTATGTTTCAGATTAGCCGAAACACAACGACATTCACGCGTGCGCATAAGTGTTTTGCATTTCCTGAAAATCCAGACCAGTCATTTATTTTCCCCTGCCGTTACCTAGCAACAAACATGATAATACAGACTCATTTCATACGTATGAGTCCATCAGCTTTTAACAGTGATGCACTCAGACAATAGCTATGGACGCAGAACAATGAGAGGAGTCAAAACTGTAGTTGGAATCAAATTGTTCTCAACCAACCCTATAGCTAACAAGAAAAATAACATTATTTACTAATACTACTAATTTATACTTTCATTTTAAGTTTAATACTCAATAATGTAGCAATTTAAGGAAAATAAAATAATGGGACACATACAGTATAATATATCGGTCCAAAGTAGTTTTTCTGGATAATCAGGAATATAAACCTATAAATCCTATTCACTGCAAACACAAGGAGGACATGAAAAGGCAAAACATCACATCAGCATGCGATGCTGAACATAACATCAGCAGCAGCTAAAACAATAGTAATAATAAAAATGACGTTACTATCCAGGTATCGCTGATAAATTACCGTTCTGTTTATTCATTGACCAGGCAATATTTTTTCAGTATAGTCGCCTCACTCAAATGAACAATTTTTATATTACAAACTCAGGCCATTTGGCGGATGTTTTTTAACCCGGAGACGTATGCGACAACCCCCCTAATGACCTACCCAGTCATCATGGACGGTAAAGAACCAGGATCTGAATCTTAAAGTCTGGATTTCTTGCTTAGTCTGATAACTTGTCAGATTTAAGTTAGTCTGGACTACATGGACTTTATCTTTGTTCATTTACATTTAGCCCAGTCTACTTTAAATCTGACAATTTATCCGGCTAAGCAAGAAATCCAGCTTTGTGATACACGCCCCAGGGCGAGCTACCTCGTAACTGACTGCCACAATGTTGTTGATGTTCCTCAGCTGAGAGGCAAGTGCAGGGATTTCTCAGTTCTTTTAAGGTCAAGCCCATTTCTACCACAGGTAGCAAGGAAGGTGGGTCCTGTTCCACTTAAAACACTTTTCTTCTTCCTCAGGGGGTATCTTCATAGGAACAAGTCACCTTGTGTCTGACAGGGAGTCTCTTTGAGTGTGAGCAGCACCTACTACGAAGCATGAAGACTCTGCTGATTCTCCTGTTGCTTTGCTGGCTCAGTTCCGCAGGTACGTCCCATTTCTTTGTCTAGAATTTAAATCCATTTATAAACACCAGTGTGGTTTTGTATTGTAGGCAATTGATACTTTAGACTTTACACTTGAAAACTAATATTAATATTTTTTCAGGGCTGTCAAATCATTGTAGCTCCAAAACTGAAACGAACAGGTGTGATATGGTGTACATTTTGCACATATTAAAATTATTAGTCAATTAGCACCTTATTTTATCCATGGATTTATCGATATACTGTACGTTGACACTCTACTAGTCCAGGAGTTCTTGTATTTGGACATAAGTTTAATTTCATAACCGCTTAGGTTCAAATTCTTGGCGCCAATCAGACAATGATCATTCTGAGCAGTTCCTGGAACATCGTCTGCATTGTGAAAACGGCCAAATTCAAAGCGTTCCTTTGAACCATCATGAATTTCTGCAATGTTAAACTGAAACCAAATGTTGATTCCTCTTTCATGGAATCGGGGGTGAAAGAGTATTTATCGCATCAAGTCATCAAGCTACTTGTCTCCATGTTTTGGTATGCTGGTCAAGTGGCTGGATTCACATGAATGTAATGTGAAATGTTCAGTTATCTGTTTGTTGATGTTGCTTTGCTTTGTCATATTTGACAGTGGAGGAAATGTTTGGAAGGGTGTAGACATTAAATGAGTCATAAATGCTATATGTAGTATGCTAATTACTCCTTTTAACCACAGCAGATGGGCTGAACTGCTACGTGTGTAGCTCTACGACGACTAACAGTCAGTGTAACCAGAACACAGCCTCCTGCCAGGCGCCCCTCGACACCTGCATGAACACAGTGGTCACTGCAGGTGAGAATCTCGCCGAAATCGCACACCAGTCACCATCAGGCCTGCTTGGATGGATGTAAATGGCTTGGGGTTCCCTGTACCCTGCAGGAAATGTCATGGCTATAGTGAAGCAATGCAGCAGCGCCAATATCTGCTCGGCAGCAGCCTCTGTCTCCTCAGCCACGAACAGCGGAACGACCACGATCACCTGCTGCAATTCTGATCTGTGTAACTACAGCGGAGCCACGACTGCCAGTCTGCACTCCCTGCTTCTGGCCCTGCCGCTGTGTGCCATCTATGCCCTCCGCTACATCAGCGCTTAACGTTACACATCGTTGGCATATCCACTCCCCTTACTCTATTATAATTTGTAATTACATGTTAGGCAACTTCCTGTTCCATAACACCCTCCAGGAAATGTATATTTTCCACCCGTCTCAGGTGACAGTTTGCCTGGCTCCTGAGTGTTTGATGAGTGATGCTTTTCTAAACTGGTCTCACAACACATGACTGCCCACCCCCACATGTTGATAATTTTTCTTGTCATTTTGGAATTATTACAATTTATTTTCTTTTCTTTGGATTTTTTTTTTAATTATCTAATTACCGACGTATGTTTATTTTTGAAGGAAAAAATCACTATTGAAATTCTACTCCTCTAAAGCAGATACTGTATAAAATGCATTCATTTTTTCCATCTACACTATTACAAAAATGAGGCACTCACGTGTAAATATTTTTTAGAAGCTCGGTGACTTGTAAGAGTCTTGAAAATGAAAATATCATTGATTCAAAAGCGAGGAATACATGGTAAAACAGCTTAGCTCTAACACTGAGATGCCACTAAAGGACCTGATTATCTTAGATTAGATTTGTTAACTTAGGGCTGCACATAAGCTCTGCAGGGAGCTAGATGTCCAGGAGCAGGAATGAGCAGCCTAAGCATAGTGTAACAGACACAGGGAAATGGGCAGCACTGCCAGCCCTATAATGACCCGCTGTCCATATAATTTTTAATGCTGTATGCATAATGTACAACAATGTATATGTGATGGACAGCTGCAATAAGCAGGTATGCTACATAACCTGTACTGCGCTATTTCCTTACATAAAATGTTACTTACCGTACTGTAGTTAATGTCTTACGCCGTCCATACAGCTATGAAGATACGCCCAAATTCACTTGCATCCACTGGTCACGGTCCCAAATATAAGTTGACACGAGGCTGCAGTTAATATTTGGGGAACTATTTACTGAAAGGATAGCCTATAGCTCCGACGTCGGGACACGTACAGTAGGTGAGGTGTTTGAGACTGGCCGCCAGGAGGATATATAATTATATATACTGGTATATAAATGGTATGGAACGTTTCTTGTGACAAAATGAGAAAAAAAACGTAAATTAAATAATAAAAAAAAAACTAATCAATCAAGCAATTAAATAATTAGTTAGAAAAATGGAGCTCCCCATCGTAAGCCTATTAATGACAGTTTACTGTAGCTCATAAAACAAATATGACATTCCTGACCGGCTGGGGTGTGATTATGGTCTTATGACTACACTTCTAGCACAAATAACTGATAACAAAAATATATTTATGAATGAAAGACTCCATTATAAGAAAACCATTGGGTTTACTTTTACTCATGAAAGAAACTCCTTAGCGTAATTTTTAAGAAAAGGACAAAACAACCCCTGAGAAGTTGCCGCCCGCTTTCAAGTTCGCAAATGTTAGCCAATGAAATCAACGCAAGTTCGCAGCTAAATTCTGTCATCTAACCGGGGTGCATGGTCCACTGGAACTGGGTTGGAAATGGGTTGGAACTGGGTTGGGTTGATATACGCCTCGATCACATGGGGCACGTTGGAAATGACGCAGAACGTATCGTGATGTCATTTGTGATATAAATAAAAATGCCCCGCCCTCCTCTACCCTCTTTCCGCCAAGACAGAAGCGCTGGGAAACGTGCCTAAGGTGTTCGGTTCTTCTGACGAAGCTAAGGCCTCTGAATCCGGCGACTAGCACCACGAAAATTAGGCATCCTTTACCCAAAATATAACTTCTTGAAAGCAAAATGGCCACCGTCTCAGAACTCGCCTGTATTTACTCTGCTCTCATCCTCCACGACGATGAAGTTACGGTCACGGTAAGCCCTCCCGCCGTTCTTTCATGGCAATACAACATGGCGGAAAAAGGCGCTCGTCTTGCTTGTTTTACAGCCTAAGTGTAAACATGGAGCCGCATGGAGTTTACGTTTAAATGCACGCATGTCGGATGGTGAAATTTGACAGCATGATGGATCAGGTCTGCCGGTTAGTTCAGTAATAGTTCGTCAGATCCGTTTGGATCCGCTGTCATTATTGTTAGTCAAGCTCATCATAGTTGGCGAAGTTTAACCTACAACAGCTTAAGCCACATGCTTTACGTCAAGAACGGGTCCCTGCCTTCTTTTTATGTTGATAATATCCAGTTCCTCGTTTTGGTAGTACATGGTTTGGCCCCAGGCATGTCCAGCATAAGTAAGCTTGTACCTGACGTGATTGTGTCTCCGGACTTGCAGGAGGACAAGCTGAATGCTCTGATCAAGGCAGCCGGCGTGACTGTCGAGCCGTTCTGGCCCGGTCTGTTTGCCAAGGTGAGTGGGTCACCGGCGGGCATGTGGAGGGAAGCCGCTCCGTGACCGTGTGCGGCTAGGGCCGCTGCATGTGTGTGAGCAGCGTGTAAGGCGGGTCTTACAGTTTATCTAGACGCCTTCAGTAATCAGCGAGGTTTAACTGTAATCCCATGTGCCCAGTCTGGGTAATCTGTCATTCATCGCGTGCAAACTCTGTGATCTAGGGATGAGGGTGTATTAGATGTTAGAGCAGCAGGACTGACTACTGGCCCTGTTACAGGCCTTGTCCAGCGTGGACATCGGCAGCCTCATCTGCAACGTGGGAGCCGGTGGCGGTGCCCCCGCTGCCCCCGCCGCAGGAGCCCCCGCAGCTGCAGCGGCAGCCCCAGGTAAGGACCCAAACACCATCGGCACCCCCTGGAAGATGCCCTCCCCACCCATAAAGGTTCTCACACAGTCTGCTTTTGTTACAGCTGAGGAGGAGAAGAAAGAAGAGAAGAAGGAAGAGTCTGAGGAGTCTGACGACGACATGGGCTTTGGTCTCTTTGACTGAAGTGGTTTTTGTAAAACATTCAGAAATAAATTGGAAAAATTAGCCTGTTTCTGGAAACTTGTTGGATCCTATTGACTTGCAGCAGCGACGTCACTCCTGTTTATAAAAGCCTGATCTCATTTGGAGGTGGGGGGGGACGATGTTGGAGGTTTAGGAGCTGAGATGGTAGCAGGTCAGTAGAAGGTGGGGTTTAGGGTGTACATGGGTGACTGACGGTGTTCATGAGTACGTCAGTTTGAGATGCTGAAAGTGGATTGTGTTAAATTTGGCCTTTGTGTTGAGCTGGTCCTCTTTGCGGGGGGGTGACAAATATTCTCACTTGTGAAAGAGACATTTTTGAAATTGCCTGGAAATGTCACCAGTGAGTTTTCCTAAGCATCTTATCAAGGATGGGAAATTGCCCATTATGTTTGGGATGCTATATATCACTTCCAGTGTTTGTGTCTTATTAGTTTATAGATCTTGTTAATATGGGTTTCATGAGATTTGGTCAAACTGATATTTTGTCGACAAAAGTAGTTAAAGTGCATTTTTCAGTATTGGTTACAAAATGGCAGGTTACTACCCCAGGTCAAATATAAGTGAACAAAAAACTCCCATTTAACCCAGACTACCAGCTCGGCAAGAATACAGACCCTGGTGAGGATAGGTCCGATGCTGATATCCTGAGAAGCATGTCACCCCAGTCTCATTGAAATTCCTGTAGAATCATCATTGGAAATCTAACCTAAGATGCTTTGTGACTTAGTGTTGCTTGGTAGGTCTTTTGGGGAGATTTCTATGGGCTGTAGGTCTCCGTCCAAAGTGACAGGCAAAGGTTGGTGCCCTTGGAGTGATCGGCCTTAAGGGCCGTGCTCTTGCGCTCGCTGCTGACGTGGGATTCAATCCAGCAACCTTTTGGCCATGGCTATAGTGTCCCAACCTGCAGAGCCACATAACTACCCAGGAATATGCTGCTTGGGGAAATGAGGTCTGTTACCAAGAGTGCATCTGTGCTCCGCGATAGGCTGGCATCCTCTCCTTCGTCTTGTGCTTCTCGTGACCGTATACTGGAATGGGAAATAATCCTTGGAGACAGAACTTAATGATAAATCTTTTTATTAATTCAAGGAACTGTACAGGCCATTCTTCCTGAGAATAATTTATACCCAAAAGCAGATTAATGTAACAAACATACTGTAGCTGGGGTAAAACAAAATCTCTTCCTTAGACCAGTTGGCTAAAAATGATGTGGGGAGGAAGGACGTGTAAAAGTAAACATGACAATATAAAAAGTCTCTGACCGTTTGACGCATGGATCCCCACACCGCTGTGAAATACCCCTCTAATAATGTAACATTTATTTTGTGGCTTTAAATTCTTCATACTTAACTATTATCCAACTACAAAAAAGTCACATTGTTTCTAATTCAAAAAAGACAAGCAGAATATTTCTTTTCCACTTTCAGTTTATTTGTCGCTTCAGAGATTTTCCCCCCAAGCTTATATATCAGCTCGAAAAAAAAAAATGTAGTGAACCTCCAAAATATATATTTATGATTCTGCATTGATGGGGGGGTAAGCGTACTGATCATTACAATGATACACCGAAGGAAGCTGCAGTGTGATTAATGTGAAGAATTCTCAACCTTTGGGTTTCCCAGAACTCTCCTCTCTCTAGCCAGGATCTCTCCAGGATTCCAGTTGCTTTTTCCATAAACCTTTTTTTTCTGGGAACTGTCAGAACTGGACTTTGTCTCTGGATATAAAAGGACAGTCGGTATAAACCGGAAGGTGCAGCTGAATGAGTCTGTAACAGGTGTTCACAGGTCCTGGAACGTGATATCGGTATGAGGAGTCTTAAGTGTTCTTGGAAGGGAGCGAGGGATGAAGCCGCGCGGTTTCCCTGCTGCTTAGGGTCCTTGTGTGTGGTGGCCACCCAGCATGCGCCCCGCTGGACCCCTGAAGGCCAGAGCAGTCTGGCAGCACGTGGGACGCCCCGCCGCGGGGCCCTCCATCCTGGCATCAGTGTGGCCGAGGCTGGCTGATCATCTTGAGCCGCGCCTGGTCGATGACGTCCAGCAGGTTCTTGGCGTCTACGGCCAGGGCGTGCGCGGCCGTCAGCATCTGCTTCTTGTAGTCCTGCTGCAGGCTGGTCATGACGTACTGCTGTGCCAGCTTCATCTTATTGATGAGCTCTGCCAGGTCCGAGTTCAGCAGCTTCTGAGCCATCTCAATCTGTGGGGGGTAGGGAACGTCACCCGCCATAAAACTGACCTGGGATCGGTTGTCGGGACGAAATTTCGCCACTGTGCTCACCTCTCTGTGTGTGCTGCTTGGGAGTACAGGTATGGTCTCATCCACAGTGGCCAGCAACGTCCTCAGTGCCAATCCCACCTCCTGTACAGACAGCACAGTGACTCACATGTCTCCCCAGCATTGTGTTGATGGGAAGAGTCGGCCGATATTTGTCCTCATACCTTCACCATAGGCACATACTCCTCTGGAGGAGCGGGTTGGATCTTGCTGGACATCTCGATGACTGCTTTCACCAGCCCTGTGACATTCTCATACACCTTATCGTTGGAGCGGTCTAGGTTAGCCGTGGGTGGAGGACTGATCTCCTGGGGCTGGATCTGTGCAGGAGGACAAAGAGAACCTGTCAGGACCATGAATGAGGTTTGGCGTTCTCCAGTCTTGCGGTCATGTTTCTAATTTGAGGCACTTTATTGTGTAAATTACTGAAGTTGGCCATGATTCCAGGTATCATTCAGAGAAGGAACAGCTGAAATCTGAGTACCAGCAGTCATGCCGAACATTGCAGAAGGCTGTTTACGTTCTGCAGTGTGAGGGCTTGTAATTTATTTTATCTACCACTAGATGTCACTAAAAGTCTAATTTAGATCAGGCCCAAACTGCAAGACCAAAAATACTACACTTATGGAGTTTTCTAAAACGTTCATCATGTTGAAATTACCATTTTCCAGAAGTAAACAGTGACTTTTCTGAACCGCATAGATTCTGGGAGAATCAGTCTCCACCATTTGCAAAATTGTTGGTATCTCAGGAAGTTAAAAATAAAAAAGATGGGACAGAATTTTTCATGACTTTATATTAATCTATTAATGCACTAGAATTACTTCTAGACTACAGAGATGATTCATCTTCACCTTGCATTTTTGTGTTGTTGAAATCACAACTTAAAAACACAAGACTCAGACAAAGGGTGCAAACATGAACCGTCAGAGAGTCGTGTTCAGCGGTGACAGACGTGTGGAGTTTCTTGAGTTGGCCGCACAGCCTCACACGGCTCTCTGAGGGTCATGTCCACACACAAACAGGGACCACCACAGCCCAGGGAGAAGACAACAGAGGTGAGGCACTAGGGTTAGTAAGGGGGACACTACAGCTCGCTCTGAGGGGGGGGATACCACCCACAGCTGCCCCTCTGTACAGAGACTCAATTTAATGCTGCATGATTAATTAACCAGGAAAAGGACTAGGGGGTACAGAGCTTAGTGCGGGGCAAAGGGCTGCCAGGCCGAGAGCTACGACACAGAGTCCCAATGGTGAGGGCTTGAGGTGGCCCCGGGGCCCAGACAGACTGACACAAACATAGAGTTCTTACCCGCCAAGGCTAAGTTTCAACAACAGTGAGGCAGAGGCAAAAAAAAGAGAGGGGAACACAGAGGGTGCACAGGAACAGAGGAAGGAAAAACAATTAATAAAGGCACAAGCACAAAAACACACACATGCATGTGCAGTAAGAGCAGGCAGGACTCATGCAACCCGCTGGCCCGGTGCGAGCAGGTAACAAGTCCCACTGTGAGCACATGCCTCAAGACAGCGCACAATCGACGCCTCAACACAGTGTGCGCTCACGTGCGCCTTCTAACGTCGTGCATGTTGTCCAGAAATACAAATCACATGTCTTTGAGATTAGATAAAACTGCATCATGTACCTCAGTGGACTGCTTACACACCACTCTGCTTCAGAGTAACACACCACTTCATCTCATGCCGTCTTCACAGCTTGCTGGGGCCTCGTTCGGTGCTTAAAAAGGACCCCCTGCGAGACCCCACGCTACTAACTTGGCTCCCACTGGTAAGCTGGGACTATGACTTCGCCTGACAAGAGAGCGCATCCCTGGGGGACTGGGGTCCTGACCACTGAGGCCTGGGACGGGGAAATGGTTCCCAGCTGCCTTCCTCCTCCGTGTCAAATGAATATTTTCCCAGGGAAGAGGCCTGCCTTCTCCTCTGGGACCTGCACATCCTGCTAGCAGGCCTGGGAGCGGCTCTGGGCTTGCCCAATCCGAGCAGGGATACTGGTTAACGGGCCCACAGGCACTGGCCGTGAGGGTTATCCTAGCTGCAGAGTTTGCCGAGTTTGGGCTCGGCTAACCGGGAACGAGTCTCACGCGTGCAATGAACCGTAACTCCAAGGGAACGCAAAAATTGAACATTTTAAGGAACCTTGCAAAAAAAGGCTAGGGGGAAGAAACTGCGATCCCACATGCAGGCAAGCATTTAATGCAGTGAAATCTAAGCTGCCATGTTAACAGTGTGACATGAATCTGTCATTCTCAGGCCGGCCTGATGGGGGGCTACTGCGGAGGGACCCCTACCTTGACTCCTTCATTGTAGCTGTCCACGGGGTTCAGGCTGGCCACGCTGCCCAAGTGGCTCGGTGCTCCTGGGCGGGGGGGTTTCTTTGGGGGGGCTGCATGCTCTGCATGGCAGAACGACAAGGAAACTATCAAAGGGGATCAAATGGAGGCTCCCAATAAACACACAGCTAAATGCAAATGCTGAAATGCAGACTGCGGGCCTGCAGCAGAGGGAACACCGGCGCCATCTATCTGTCAGAGTTGCACAGCAGTCTGAAAAACCACCGAAAGGAGCTGACCCATGCAAGACCCGGAACATCCTTACCTGGTTTGCCTACGGGTTGGTATATGTGCTGGTTGCCCGCCTGCTGAAAGCACAAAAACAATCAGCCAGCTGTGACATGTCTGTGTGTAGCCTGACTTAAGTCAAACATTCAGAATAGGTCATTAAAATATCCTTAACAGCGGATTTAATTCCCTTCAGGCCAGCTTTTCCCAGGAATCCTAAAGCAGGCTCCCATAAACACCTTGGTGTCCAAGCCTGAATTCCGGAATCGGAAAATGTGGCTGCTGGCCAGGGAAGCGTTCGCAGACTGGCAGCTTGCACTGCACATCAGAATTTTGAATCATCTTCTGTTTCTAAGAAAAACTCCAACCAGAATAATAATAATACGAATTAAAAAAAAAAAAACAGATTGCATTTCGTTCTGCCATCCCAGGAAGAACTGCAAAGTTGATTGCAATAGATCAGACTTTCATTAATAGCCCATTTATTCAAGTCCATCTTTCTAGTTCCCAGGCAAGTTTTACCGAATAAAAATAAATCAATGTAACGGATCAGCAGGATCGTCACAAAGATGGTGAACAGCCCAGCAGTCAGGAGTGATGTTTATCATCACAGAACTGAGGTGTCCGAACCTGCCACCCCCCCCCCTCCCTCGTCCTGCTTTGAGCCAGCGTGGCAACACACCGTGCTAACACGTGCCGACGTGTTCACGTGTACGCGTGCGAGACAGGAGAGGGAGAATGCAGACGATGACAGAATGACGGCAGAGAGGTTTCCGAGCCCATGGCGGGCGCGAGACACTCACCGGGCCCTGAAGACCACCCTCCTCACGCTCGATGCTACCCCTGGAGTTCCTGGACTCTGGCTTCTGCCGGGAAGAGGAGAGGGGCCATTAGCTGGCAAGCACAGAGCAAATGGAGCAGGACGGCATGCCGGAATGGAGGCAGCATGCTGGGCCATGCCCTCGCAGCCCATTGCCCGCCTCAGATGCCAGCCATCGCCGGGTGGAAGCAGAAGCCTCCCCCTTTTCTAGCAGCAAACTGAAAAGAACATGTCCAGGCAGACGTCTGGCCTGGAACTGGAATCTGCTTCATCACAAAAGTCCTGATTTTCTCCAGCCAGCGGCTCAGTGGGGCTCAGCAGGGAGTCGCAGCCTCTACGCAGCGATCGCTCGGCTCAGCGAGACGCCCGGGCAGCCTGTGTTTATAAATAAGTAACCACCCCACAGCCCAAACCCCTGCTCCGTACCCGCTTCCCGAAGCAGGACTTGAAGACCTGCATCCTGGTAGCCCTTAGCTGGCACTGCACAGTGAAGGCGGCCGTAACTAATTCCATCAGCAGGGTGAGACAAGTCGACTGCAAACTCCCGCTTCTCGCTGGAGGACGAGGCTTATATGGACCGCCTCCCCCCCCCCCCCACCACCCCCATTCGTTCGCTCGCTCGCTCCCACATCACATCTACAAAGCCTGCAGTTTCCCCACTCATTCTCAAATGTCAACCTCTGACTAAACAGCAGGTCAGATTTAATGGTTAAATCTCGACACACACAGAAGGTGTTAAACAGTAACTTAATCTTCATTCTTAATCACAGCCCTTGTATTTGAACAGCAATGAGAACAAACCTACATACGAGCCAATGCTACACCTTTGGGCACCGTCTGCCTGAGAGCGGCAGCTGGGAATCGCAGCACACACACGCTAACTTCTCTCCCTTCTAACCCCTGGTAACATCTAATAACCGAGAGAGCAAGATCGCCCCAGTCGTCCTGCAAACTGAAAAGCGATGAGGCCAGAGAAGACACCTCCTCAACCTACCGAGACAGTGACACCTCCTCAAGGAGCTGCTGCCTTCCACATATGCTGCTCTGGCATCACAGAGCTTAAGAAATGCTTCCAGCAAAGCCAGACCTCCACATATCAGGACTGCTAGATTTAGACAGTCACTAGTGAATGTTCCTCCAAACACTAGCGTTGATTATGTCCAAAATGGCTTTTCTCCATCTTTCCATAGCACTGCCCTTAGAAAACAGAGGCTTTTCTATATCAAATCAAAGCAGCTTCTCATTTAAGAAATTAAAATATAGGAACCCTGCCACACAATGACTCACACCATCGGCAGAACCAGAAGCACCAAATGTCTTCCAAGTTCATTAAAGTGTCAGTTCATGATGTTCAGTATGTCCCTCATTCCCTGTCAGAGCTCTCGGGTTTGTTTGGAAAAAGTGGCTTGGTGTAAACCTTTCACTGCTTTTGACAAAGTGCTCGCGGTTCTCAAAATATTATTCTCAGTAGGAAAAGCGTTTATTTCCACGTTGCAGCTAAATTCCTCCCGCGTCCAGCTTGTGGGCCAGTTTCACATGGTTCCCATCAATTCGTTTCCTTTCTTTGCTGGAGTGGTCCTGAGTTCAGTGCACTACCATGGTGATTTATTGGTCTGTTTTGAAAAGAGCCTCATCGTGCATCAGCAGGACAGAGACGTCCAGCGACACACAAACGCGCACAGGCCTGCATGCCAGAACAAACATTGGGAAACTGAAAAAGAGCCGTAAACTCTAGAGGGTCTCTCTGTGCTGGGGGGAGATTCGGCGTAGGTGCAAGAAACAGGGGATGTCTCTTTGCTGGGGAGAGGAAGACATACCATAAGTGAAACGGGGGGTCTTAGCTGGGGAGAGGAGGGCACAGCATAAGTGAGACAGGGGGTCTCTCAGCTGGGGAGAGGAGGGCACAGCGTAAGTGAGATGGGGGGGTCTCAGCTGGGGAGAGGAGGGCACAGCGTAAGTGAGACAGGGGGTCTCAGCTGGGGAGAGGAGGGCACAGCGTAAGTGAGACAGGGGGTCTCAGCTGGGGAGAGGAGGGCACAGCGTAAGTGAGACAGGGGGTCTCTCAGCTGGGGAGAGGAGGGCACAGCGTAAGTGAGACAGGGGGTCTCAGCTGGGGAGAGGAGGGGACAGCGTAAGTGAGACGGGGGGGTCTCTCAGCTGGGGAGAGGAGGGCACAGCGTAAATGAGACGGGGGGTCTCTCAGCTGGGGAGAGGAGGGGACAGCGTAAGTGAGACGGGGGGTGTCTCAGCTGGAGAGAGGAGGGCACAGCATAAGTGAGACAGGGGGTCTCTCAGCTGGGGATAGGAGGGCACAGCGTAAGTGAGACAGGGGGTCTCAGCTGGGGAGAGGAGGGCACAGCGTAAGTGAGACAGGGGGTCTCAGCTGGGGAGAGGAGGGCACAGCGTAAGTGAGACAGGGGGTCTCAGCTGGGGAGAGGAGGGCACAGCGTAAGTGAGATGGGGGGTCTCTCAGCTGGGGAGAGGAGGGCACAGCGTAAGTGAGACAGGGGGTCTCAGCTGGGGAGAGGAGGGGACAGCGTAAGTGAGACAGGGGGTCTCTCAGCTGGGGAGAGGAGGGCACAGCGTAAATGAGACGGGGGGTGTCTCAGCTGGGGAGAGGAGGGGACAGCGTAAGTGAGACGGGGGGTGTCTCAGCTGGGGAGAGGAGGGGACAGCGTAAGTGAGACGGGGGGTCTCTCAGCTGGGGAGAGGAGGGCACAGCGTAAATGAGACGGGGGGTGTCTCAGCTGGGGAGAGGAGGGGACAGCGTAAGTGAGACGGGGGGTCTCTCAGCTGGGGAGAGGAGGGGACAGCGTAAGTGAGACGGGGGGTCTCTCAGCTGGGGAGAGGAGGGCACAGCGTAAGTGAGACGGGGGGTGTCTCAGCTGGGGAGAGGAGAGGACAGCGTAAGTGAGACAGGGGGTCTCTCAGCTGGGGAGAGGAGGGGACAGCGTAAGTGAGACAGGGGGTCTCTCAGCTGGGGAGAGGAGGGGACAGCGTAAGTGAGACGGGGGGTGTCTCAGCTGGGGAGAGGAGGGGACAGCGTAAGTGAGACAGGGGGTCTCTCAGCTGGGGAGAGGAGGGGACAGCGTAAGTGAGACAGGGGGTCTCTCAGCTGGGGAGAGGAGGGGACAGCGTAAGTGAGACAGGGGGTCTCTCAGCTGGGGAGAGGAGGGGACAGCGTAAGTGAGACAGGGGGTCTCTCAGCTGGGGAGAGGAGGGGACAGCGTAAGTGAGACAGGGGGTCTCTCAGCTGGGGAGAGGAGGGGACAGCGTAAGTGAGACGGGGGGTGTCTCAGCTGGGGAGAGGAGGGGACAGCAGGGGCCTCGGGAGGATTTGAAGGCGAGTACAGATGGAGTCTTTTACCAGGAAGCGCTCCTCCTGCTCCAGCCAGCGTTGATCCTCCTCCATCTGTTGCTGCTGCATCATCAGCCGCTCTTCCATCAGGTGGGGGGGCAGACCCTGGCCCATCCCCCGCAGATCCAGCGGCCCTCCATCCTGGCAAAAATCAGTCAGCAGCGCTATTAGGGATGGTGTTTCCACTGAAGATTAACAGAGGGTGCCCCTACCATCTCCCAGCTCACCTCCACGTTGGGTGACCACATGGAGATGTCTTGTGGCCGGTGGTGGTTCCATGAGTCGTGTGGATCCAGGACAGAAGCCTGGGGTGGGTACCCTCCACCGGGCATGGGGGACATGCCATGCGGAGCGGGGTACCCTGATACCTGTAGATGGGACGTCTATAACTATAACTATGATTAAACAACAACAGTAAAATAAAACACCACTTATCACCGGCTTTGAAACTGGCATGAGGTGCAGTGCACAGTGATCATCACGTTACAAAGACTATTACTGGCTTGAAAAACACTAGGAGCTTAAACATCATAAGCAATTTAAAATTTCCTACCAGGGTATTTTATGTATGTGACACATCATTAAACAGTTTTTAAAAATCCTCATGTTTCAAGGGGCTTGCATGGGCGGCTAAAAACAAAATTCCCTGGGGGGGTGGGGGGGAAGACACTTTCTCTCTCACTGTCAGTGAGTACAGCACACATCCTACAAATCACATGAAATCCCTAAGCTGATTCAAGAGAAAGTCAGCGATGGAGTATATACCTGGTAATGATTGTGCTGTCCGGCGTGCTGAGGACTGGGGTAGAAGCCCTCGCTGGACCGGGGGCTGGGGTATCCAGGCCTGCTGGGCTGTACTCGGCAAGAGAGGGAGAGGGGGTGCAGTCAGTGAAAGGAGATCAACAGTGTGATCCAAGGATTGACCAAGGCAGAGAGGGACGGGCGAACAATCAGGGGAACAAACGTCCCCTGGGAAAGTGAGCCATGGACGCTGATTTGGTGTGGCTCGGACACAATGGAAGGCATTTATCAAGCAGAGGCACAAACTGGGAGATGGTGTAGGGGAGGGTGACAATGTACACTGAGCAGCTAAACTTGGATGGGTTTCCCATAATGCCACTGTTCGACTGACTAACGACATTACAGAGAACATCTACCCTAAGCGGCCTGTCAGAGCTGACCATTCATGACCAAGCCGGAGGGAATGTGAGAAATCACACGTGTGGCAACTAACAGAATCATGGAGGGAACTAACAGAAGGAAATGTGCAGACAGCAAACTTGGCAAAAGTGAAGGCAAGGGTTAAAGGCTAACATCTGCAGCGTGTTGGTCTAACAGGTGGCCATTAGGGGTAAGCAGCACCCTACTGTCCCACACTCGACTCAGGTGTTACATTGACATCGGGGCCCCAGTGTCGACCTCCCATGGATTAATGGGCAAATGTATGACGTCATTACCCAGCTCTGCCAGGGGAAGTGAGCTGATGGACAAGGCTGACAGCTCCAGTTTCTGTGTGCGGCACTAAAGGCAGCCAATCCTTCCAGGACTGTGTGGACCTGGAGACCAGCTGCAGGGCAGCATGTGCATGTAGGTCATGCAGACGTGTGGCACAGTGAGCGGGAGGCCGACAGCGAAGGGGGATGCGTCACGGGAGCCGGCGGGACAGCCACGGCCGCTCACCTTGGGGGGGGCCTCGTCGGGTCCGCCAGAGTCCCACGACACGGTGACCTGACGTCGCATCTCCATCCGGATGCGCTCCTCTTGCTGAGCCTTCTCCTCCGCCAAGATGGTGCTGGGGTCACCACACACAGAGTCACCCTCACAGCCCAAATAAACACCTGCCACCTTTCTTTTGTCTTGTGCTATGAATTCCATTTCCCACTGGGCCCAAGGTCGGCCCGGCGGTACGAGAGGAGGCAGCGAAAGGCTGACTGACTTGGGGACGAGCTGGCTGACAATGTGTCTCATGTGATAATGGGAGAAAAAGACGGTTTGTTCAATGGCATGACCACTTCCCGATGTGAGTCCCTGACCACAAAAACATACTTCACACCAAGGTCGGACCCAACGGGCCCTGGTACTGTTACTCTCAGCTAGTTTTTAGCCCTGGTACAGCCATTATGGGTTCGGAAAGAAGATGGGTTTAGCAAGGCATGGGGGAGAGACAAACGGAGATATGCACAGACACGCGCGCGCACAGACACGCGCGCGCACAGGAGGCAGACCAGACACAAGCAGGTCCTGATGGAGGTGGCAGACAGCTCAGTCCCCAGCTCCCAGACAGATGGGCCTATTTCTGGAAAGGTCCTCACCCTGGCATCTGGAGACATGCGAGTAGCTAGCAAAGCAGTGAAGCAGCGATGGTGGGGGGGGGGGGTCACCTATTCTGAGCGCTATCTACAGCTGCCTGTAAGGCCGATCCTTCCCTTCAACCTTTGACGTAAAACGAAAAGGAGACGAGCAAAATTCAGCAGAGTGCCTCACCCATGCAGAAAATCACGTAAGAACAGACGTCGCCGAGTTTACAAATGAGCCACTTGAGTTTTGCCTGTTTGCTTCACTCCTTTAATGACAATTTCAAAACCAGAAAATCCTAAATAAAACATGAAAAGAAACTGATCCAGGACCAGCTCTCTTCTCCAGCAAGGAAGCCCACTAACAGTGTGGACCACACGCTCACTTTGACCCCAAAAGTTGTACCGCCAGTGACACCAATCAAACCTGGTACCCGGTGCCCTCCACTAGACATGGGTGAGGCACTTACGGGCACCGTGACCCCACGGGAGACCCCCGCCCGCCAGGAAAGGGACTGCCCATGACAACAGCCGGTGCACGACTGCTCTGGCCCACGCCACCAGTCAGCCACCACCCCATGATTTTAAAAATGAGCGGAGAGAGACTTACACTGAACCTGGAGTGAGAAAATGCACTATAGCAACAGAGAAATACAAAAGGTCTCCTAGCAAGAGAGGGATAAAAATGAGGGGAACACCAAGTAGCAGAAATGGACTAGGCTGAAATTAGTGTGGTGCAATTAATGACAGGTCTATTCTAACCATCACTCAGCACATCCCAGGGCCAAAGGCCTGGCTCAGTTCCTCACTGAAGCACTCCACCTCCACACTGACCCAAACCTCCCAGGCAATGAAACCATTAAGCAGCCCCAGCACATGTGGTGTGCAACCCCAGTGACCAAACGGTCGCATGCCAGACACCATACATTAGAGCTTTGCTCTAGCAGTGTGACAACTCACTTTCCAGGTATGGCCTTGTGGGCATTACCTTCCACAGCTGCCCTGTTTCACAGACTCATCAAGCCGGAAATTTTTAAGGAAAGTTTACATCGCTGCTGTCATCATTCCCAGTATTTACCGGAGCTGCATAATGATCACGACCATTACAATCGCAAGAAACGGGGTGTGGTGCGTCTGGGAACTGGCCCTTACCTGCCAAAGGCAGCGGAGTGGGACATGCCCGGCAGCGAGCCCCACCCCGGATTCCCGTACCTCCTCAGTGAGCACAGTCACTCCTTATCGCTTGGATCCTCGTGGATACCTGAGCTTATAGACGTCTCAGCTCTCACAAACCCATATTCTGGGGGGGTGAATCTCCAGGCTGCGCTCTGATGTACACGCGCAGGTCCATGAGGGGGGTGTCTCAGGGGAGGGGGTGTCCAATGAAGGCCCACAAAACCTCAGAATAATGGGGCTGCACACAGCACAAGCACAGCACGATGCTGAAACAAACCAGCACTCCAAACTCACAGCAAAAGGGCTCTCGATTGTCCCATAGTTCTGAATATGGTCCCTCCTGCTCCATAGTTTGACACAGGAGGGCAGAGACTTACTCCGTCAGCCTTCCTCAAACACAAACATACTGCACACCTGGCACGCGCCTGATCCAGCGCTTGGCACATACGGCACATTTTTGATATAAACATCAGCGAAATATTTGCGTGGTTTCCAGGAAGACAAGGCCAGCGCATTAAAGGCTTACGTAGCAGGGTAATGCTCAAAATCACACCATGAACGCAATAAATGACTGCGCTGCAGGCATCCTTCTGCCCGAAAACTCGTACCTGAATCTTGGGAAAGCCCAACTCCAATGCTGCTCTGGATTAAGGATGGTATCGTTTACCTGTATAATCTCCCCCTGGGGTACTTAGGTAGGACAGATCAGAGATCTGCAGTCTGTGAGAATGCAATTGATGAGGTCACTCTCAGACAGGAAGTTATGTAGACTGCTACCATGTGACTCATTATTTCAAAGAAAGGTGTCAAACTTACAGCTCGATTTGTTTATACCCTGCAGAACAGTGTAATTAGGTTAACAGCAAGATTCCCTTCAATGTGGATTGTCAAACGTTATACCTCATATCCAACAACAACATGGGATAAGTAACGGCTCTTTTTCCAGCCAGGATGAACAGTTTTACAATAATGAGTATTGTCTCCTGAAAACAGTACTAAACGGTGCTGCTCTATCTAAGATAAAGATGCAGTATCTCAACCATCTTACACCATTGGCTGCTTAAAGTCACGCGTTTGTGCCACATTAGGTTTGGGCAGCATCTGGATTTTCATAATATCCAGACATATGGCGGTTTCAAAACCAACTTTATTCCAGTATTTTGAAATCTCGATGATAAAAGTCGCTGGGGTGGAAACCAACATAACTATGGTTAGATCTCTTAACTCAAGGGAGAGACGTTCGCAACCAGAAATCAGACAAGTAACCACACAGGAAGCCAGTTTAAACATACACTAACTGACAGCACAAAGCTCACCAGAGCCAGGCCTTCAGCTCCGCGACACGGGGGCTCACCAGAGCCAGGCCTTCAGCTCCGCGACACGGGGGCTCACCAGAGCCAGGCCTTCAGCTCCGCGACACGGGGGCTCACCAGAGCCAGGCCTTCAGCTCCGCGACACGGGGGCTCACCAGAGCCAGGCCTTCAGCTCCGCGACACGGGGGCTCACCAGAGCCAGGCCTTCAGCTCCGCGACACGGGGGCTAACCAGAGCCAGGCCTTCAGCTCCGCGACACGGGGGCTCACAAGAGCCAGGCCTTCAGCTCCACGACACGGGGGCTCACCAGAGCCAGGCCTTCAGCTCCACGACACGGGGGCTCACCAGAGCCAGGCCTTCAGCTCCGCGACACGGGGGCTCACCAGAGCTGGGTTTTAAGCTCCGAGAAGCGAGGCCTCTTGCTGGGGTCATAGGCCCAGCACTTGGTCATGAGGCTGTACAGCGTGGGGGGGCAGTTGGGAGGCATAGCCAGCCGCTCGCCGTTCTCTATCCTGCCGATGACATCGTTGTTCTTCACCCCCTGGAAGGGCTTGACCCCATACATGAGGATCTCCCACATGCAGACGCCTGGAGCAGGTGAAAAGGTGAGTTAAGCAGGGGGCTGTCTGAAAGCACCTGGACGCTGCACCGCCCTCCCTACAGGCAGACACAGTCAGAGGAAGCACTGCTGTCCTTTAACTTACCAAACATCCAGACATCGCTGGCTGAGGTAAAGCGTCTGAAGTTAATAGATTCTGGAGCCATCCATTTAATTGGCAGTTTCCCTTTAGAAGCTGGAAGAATCACATGACATTGTGAGGCAAACTGCTGAGCTGCCTGAACACTAAGGCTGTAAATCACAGCCCCAATGACAACACAGTGCATTATGGATTAAAAAAAAAAAAGACTAAAAAAAGACTACAAGAGAGCCCACAAAATGCAACCGGATGTGATATATAAAACTTTCAACTCAATATGTGTTAATCTGCCTTGATCATGGCTGAATTTAATGAAATCTGCCAGTAGGGGGCACCAACAATGCATAAAAATACTATACACTGATCATTTAGAGTGATGCTTTCAAGAAGCGCACTAGCATATCACAAGCTGGTAAACTAAGCAGAAAATACAAAAATATTAACGCAAATACCACAAATGATAAAACTATACAGCAGTGTTGAGAATGGGCTTCCCTAGAATGATAATGCACTTGTGTTAAAGGGCACCTTTGTAATACGAGCTGTCCTCCATGTATCGGGACAGACCGAAGTCCCCTAGCTTCACACAGTCTGTTGAGTACACCAGGACATTCCTAGCAGCTATATCCCTGTGGGAAAGACAGGACAGAAACATACAGCCAATCACAATCAATTCAACATGGCCGATCCACAAATAAGGGGAAAACCTATTATTTTATAGCTCCCAATGGAAGATGCTCATGAATGGCTCTCACCTATGTACAAACCGCTTGCTTTCTAGGTAAGCCAGTGCAGCACTGAGCTGGTAGGCAAACAGGATCAGTGAGGCCAAGTCCAGGTTGTACTTCCTTACTTGCAAGAAAGACCGCAGCTGCAGGAAGAAATTCAAGAAATCAAAATGACCAATAGTACGATTAACTGCAGTGAGGACCATTCTTATTAGTGAAATGCTAGCACACCGATGGACCACCAGGGGGCATTGAAGAGCTGGAATACTGAGTTTTGGCAACAAGGAAGATGGTGGCTAGGTGTCGACATAAAAGCCCAAACCTTATGCTCACCTCGCCCAGAGTGCAGAGCTCCATGATGATCCAGACGGGGTTTTCTGTGATGACACCAATCAGCTTCACTATATGAGGGTGGTCAAACTGGCGCATAGTCACTGTGGGACAGGAAGTGTGTCAGAAGCAGTGATCCAGCTTGCAGATGGTTAAATGATCATAAGAAGGGAATCAGATATGACAGCTCAAACGTGGGGCAGGTAATTAAATCAGGACGGGCTGTTGCTGTAAGACGACCGGCTAAGAATTTACTGTACAGCTGTCTGCCGGCCAGATCGGGAAGTGCGTCTGCTCGCCAAGCCTAGGCTGGCGCTGGGAAAGGCCTGACACGTCACATTCGGTTTGAAACGTGAGCATCCCGGCGAGGACCCGGGGGTGCCCTCCATGTATCCCCCGGGTGACCATTTGATCCGCGTCTGCAGCGGAGGCCAGGACCCTGAGCGGTACACGACCCCCTCCCAACAACAACCTTTCCTACCCCGCCCCTGATTTTCTACCAAACACGCTGCCGGCTTCTCCGGGGAATGAGAAAAGGAAAACTTTTTAATGGGAAACAGGACCTGGCTTGTTCTTCTCCCAAAAAATAAGCATGGACCAAACATCTAGGAAAGTGTCCAACAGGAAACCCCCCGTCTTCTCCGCATGAGAGGAGGTCTAGCAGCCATTAAACGTGATCCAGATCGATTACGTCAGTGTTAGCTGCAATGAACCGACCCGTTTAAACACGCCCCCTACACGTTGTTGCCAAGGCACCACGGCAACACTGGCTACTTACGGGCTTCCTGCAGGAACTTCTCCCGAACGCTGTCTGAGGTGCAGTTCTTGCAGGTCTTGATCGCCACGGACATGGAAGGGTTATCCTGTGGGCACAATGGCCGACGTGACGATACAGCCCAGGAGGTAACAGCGGTGGAAACAGACAGCTGTGATGTGAGAAGGCGCTATAACAACCGACTGCGGTTAGTCACACGATCAAGCAGAAACCTCTTAAAAAGTCCAGCTGCTAAATAACCGTGTGGAAACAGACAGAACACTGCAATTAAAAAAAAAACATTAAAATGCATAATTTGCGTTTTAGGGAAACACTGGAAAAATCTAAATCATGCTTGAAAAAGCTAAATGTAAATGTGCAAATCCACTAACCCTCTTACACATGCAGCACTATGTAAAAGTCTTAGGCCAGGAAAATGTACCGGATCTCAATATTTTTATTTAAAACCAAAACGAGATCGCATTAATTCAATGGTTTGATTTTAGCTATGAATTCGTGGATTCTGTGCAACATTACAACCATAGCTCTCAGGCTGCTTACAAGCAGGAAGGAACACTACTGGTCTCCATTCAAAATCTTTAGTAACGTCCTAATTTGAAGGCACAATAAAAGTATATTTATATGTGAAGCGCATTGTCATCCTACATCTCCTTTTATAAATATATCGATACACCATAAAAATTCTATATACTGCCCGGCCCAAATTTATGTGGATAGTAACTGTATATTTTTTCAGAATAAAAAAAAAATATCAATCTAACATTAAAAGCAAATTAACAACACAATAAAAACATTATTTTTATGTTCTTTAAAAAGTTGATATTCTACTTGCATGGCTAGATGAACACCACTTCAGTTCCCAAACATCTCCTCACAGGTGCCCCTGCCATTCCATGTGTTTGTTAAATTTCACTACCAGCTCAATTAATTAATTAACTTAATTACTTAAATAACTCAGTGAGGTATTGATCAGCCAGACGAGATGGGGGTAGTGGTCGAGCCAAAAAAAGACAATGGCGTATTGCATGGTTGCTACAAATACTGAGGTGACCTCAGAAGAGGTCTTAAAATGGCTAGGATGTCACACCTTGACAGGCACAGCATTACAGTTTTCCAGAAACATGAAGATCATTTCTACGTTTTCTTTGACAGGCTAAGACTTTTGCACAGTACTGTATATCAGCAGTGAACACACTGTCATGTACGCTACATGCTAGCCTGGCTGCGCAGGGCGTGATGCAGGGCTCCGGTGATGCCTACTGGGCTCATGTAGATCCCCTGGTGGACGTCCCCAAACTGGCCCTCGCCGATGCAGCGACCCAGCTCCACACGCTCTCTCTGGATCTCGTAGTCCCTGGCTGGACATGCAAACGATCCGAGTGTCAGTGACACAGCTCAGGAGGGACGGGCCACCACATGACCGAAACACTACAGCACTACGGAATCTAAACAGAAACCTTGGCTCCATCTTTTACGAGCAGTTTAGTAATAAAAAAAGAGCTTAGTCATTAAAAACGTGTTCCTGATTGCGAAATCAGCCCCTCTGAGAAATCAGAAGAGATACTCTTAACCCTTCCAGCCAGTAGATGGAGTGCAGACCATAGCAGGAAGTAATGACGATGAAGAACACATGCTTTCTTTGTTATTGTTGCTTTGGGCCTCTTGCTAGCAGCTCAGGTGAAGCACATTTTTACCTGGACTGTTAGTGGTTACAGTATCCAGGGAGATGTACACAAGAGAGGGCTGATGGGAAATTACATCACCAAGTATCTAAGAGGGGTCATTTGGCTTTTCCTGGTGTTTGTGTTTAATGCATGCAGCTGTAAACAGAGGCTGTTGCACTTCAAGCCGTGTCAGATGAAAAGCATTAACATTCCATGCAGCATTCTGAACTTTTTCAGGTCGGTCAGGTTGGCAAAGAAACGCAAGCAGATCTCACCCTATCAAAACATTTTTTTTTTTAAAAAGTCTCTAATGCTCCCAATTGGGTGATTTTACCACTACAGAGCGTCGTTTTCTTGGATGATTCAATGGGTTAGTCACAGCTTCAATTAATAATCTCTTTCCACTTTACTAAAATGCACATGTGCTACTCGACACAGTGCCAGTAAGAGGCAAAGCAACATTACAAATATTCACACACACACTGACACACACAAGAAATGTGGCAGGCAGAAGTAATCAAACACAAACTGAAAAGCAGACACCACCACACGATCACTGACGGATGAGCAGGCAGACTTGGACAGAAAAAGAGAGCGCTTTACCTTCGTCTAATCCATAGCTCTCTGCAGTGCCATTAAAGTAGAGAGAGAGCAAAGCTGTCTTTTAGAATATACACCAGAAGAGAGCACACAGACAGAGAGTACACGGGGGGGGGGGGGGCGGGGGGGGGGGGGGGGGCACAGAGCCGGGGATGGGGAGCAACACGAGAGCATGGGGACGAAAGCGAATCTCCGTGAGAGCGACACTCAGACGGAGCTCAGCCATTTCTCGATGTTATTCTACGAGAGCAGCATAGGAGCAGCTGTCTGCAGGCTGCTTCCACCAGATGGCACGTTCCGGGGGGGGGGGGGGGACCTCAGCACGTGAGCATGAACTATGAGGTGTGTATGAGCATGATCCCCCACCCCCAATCACAGCCACAGTCAGCTGGCCCGAACAACACCCCGGGGGGTTCGGGCGATGGTGACCGAAACGCCCTCGTGGTCTCCGCTGCGCGAATCACGCACTGATACAAGTGAAACGACGGCGTAAGCGATGCCCCCTGCCGGGTTCCGCGGTAAACTAAAACGGAGGAGAGAAAGACGGACCCATAAACAGTTACAATCTTCCGATTCAACAAACCGCAAGAGCACAGAAGAGAACATGGAGAGCATTTGTTTAGGAGGAGGGAAAAAAAACTGAAATAAAACAGAGGGCCAGGAAAGGCAGGAGAGCCACGTCTCAGGGAACATCTGCGGATGCAGGAGTCTGGTGTGCAGGCTGCTGGCGCGCCTCGCGTGCTTCTTGGCCATCGGCCCGGCACGTCCCCACCTTAAGCGGACCGGACGGGCGCTCTGCTCTACTTACTGGAGGGCATGGTGTAGGTATCCTCCTCGTCTATGATTTCTGCATAGTCGTCCGTCTCTGCAGAAACACAACGGGCTCAGTCAGGATCTGCTCTCTGTCAGAGTAGAGCGTTAGGACACGTAGACGCCCACAGCCAAAAATAAAAATCCAAACATACACACGCACGCACACACCCATACACACGGAGCACTCGACGCCAGGCAGAAAGGCACGCGTCGGCGAGCGCCCGTGGGGACAGGCGGACACGCACATGTGCTCCTCTCTCCCTCCCAGCGCACACACGCTGTCAGGGCTGCTGGTGCGGAGCACACGCACGCTGGTGTCCAATCGGAGCGGCATGGCAGTGACATTTGAGAGCACGGGAGGAGGGATGGGGAAGTGCGGGACCTAAGGAGTGCTCTTTTTTTCGTCTCTCTCTCCGGGAAAAACAGATTAAGTCATCAGTAACCCAGAGTTACTCTGTCTGTGCCGAGAGCTCTGAGAAACAGGCTGGAGGGGCGATAACCAGGACACCAGAAGATGGGGGTGGCGGGGGAAGGGGGGGGGAGGGTTCAGCACGGGCTTGATAGCAAAATGTATTTATGTGGTGCTTCAGAACTGGAAAATAGATGGAAAGGAATCAGACAGAGATGTTCCCACTCCGGTGTTCACTGGCCAGCACATTTGCTCATACAAACGGATGGTACCAGGTGGGTAATTACAGTGTACCTGGCATGGACAGAGAGCAGGAGGGACCCAGCTTCCAAAGCAGCATATTTTAACTGCTAAGGGGGCAATATGAAGAGAACTGGCATATCACCTTCTGCACCTGCAGGGAAATCGGCTCCTGTGGCTGTTTCTCTGATAGCGAGTTACAGAGTGACATTTGCGCTTTATGTTTGTTTATATGCGACGAAGCCTGCGATTTCCCCACAGAGCATGGCTAGCCACAGAGCATCCAGGGCTGTTTTAATGTGGCCGAACACATGGGGGCGGCACAGCAAGGAGAGCCTACAGGCCTACGGGGGGGGGGGGGGGGGGGGCTACAGGGCTGCGTGAACACCGCACATCAGACAGGCATCAGACAGGGACCACCACAGCATGTCCAGGGTTAGTAGGGAGTTAGAGTGAGATGAAACTGGAAAAGCCACACTTTACCGTCCCCACTAATTTCCTCTGCAGGTCCGGGTTGCGTGCAGAGAAAAGAGGGAAAGACAGAAGAGGAAAGAGCATTATTTAAAGGGGGGGGGGCTTCACACAACCAGAGATCAAGATGACAACCATAATGAACCTTGGGACACTGAGAAAACAAGGGAGGAAGAAAGGAAACATGGCGACTGTTTTCTCTAGTGCTGAATGTACTAAACACCTTCTTCATCAAATGAGCTTGCAGTTAAAAACACTTCAGAGAGAAGGTTGGCAGACTGACTCGTCGTGAACAGAAACAAGCATGATAGCCTTGGCCCCGAGAGCGCACTCCTGTTTATTTGTGCCCTGAAGCTGAATGCGGAGTCTGCAAGGTGGTACACAGTGTCACGTGACCAGCCAGGGGGCGGAGCTTGGCGCTTGCAATCCCGCAGACGCTTTTCAGACAGAGCTTCTGAACTGAAAACACCAAATGGGAAAAAAAAACTTCCTAAGATATTCTGAACACTTGAAAAAGTGGGTCTGCTTTCATACATTCCACACACACGTGTTAACCAGCCACACACACATTTTACATTATGCTGCCATCCTGTATTAAAGAATATGTCTAATATTTATGGTGCACAATTCTTGGCAGCCTTCTCTAAATCCTGCATATCAGTGTTACATTCATTATTGCACTCAGAAAAACAGAATGGCAAAAAGATATAGATCTGTGATATAGATCTGTATATTACTAAATCCTTTAGTGATATACAGATCGACAAACATGCACATCATTTTAAAGGTCAGTGTTAGTATCTGACAACTCAAACTCCTGCACTCTCAGATTCTTAACGTGTCAGTGTCAAGTTGACTTATCAATTCAGACGTCATGCAGCCACCAAGCCTCAACCACAATGCGCTGAGATGAGATGTTAGGCTACTCACTGGATGCTCTCGTACACGTTAAAAGAAATCGACCCCTTTAAGATGCAGAGCAAGTGATCTTTATTCTTTATTGCTGTGGCCTTCGAAAGATACGCCGGCACAAAGGACCAGATAAAGCCGGAACCAGCAGCAGTCTGGACCTTTCCTGGATGCTTACCAAAAAATGTTTAATGATCTCCAGAATCCAAATTAATCGGCAGCATAAAACACTGACACTGGACAGAAAGGGATCTGCCTATTTCTTTTTATTTTTTAATAAAAAGGTCAGAGAAGCAAGGCACAGGCAGGAGAAAGGCCAGGCATCAGGCCCTCCAGACTTGCAGCATCATGCCTCACCCCTTTAATTGTCCCAAACAGCTAGGCAAGCACCCACCAGACACCTGTGGCTGGGGGAGATACTTCATGATCTAAGGCTACCGGAACCCGGCCAAGAGTAACGGCCGTGGGTTGCCTCCACATCCATTTCAACACCCAGCATTTAAATGTCATCACCATAAGAGAGAGCGGCATTCTGGGAGCACACCCAGCGCAACGGAGAGAACTGTGTGCCAGAGGAAAGTCCGACCTACAATCACATCGCACTCCATTGCAAACCAAAGCTCAGTAGCTCTCTGAGAAAGCCAGCTTGACACAACCTGCTGAAAGCATGTGGTGTGGGTCTGCTGATGCCAAGCTATTAGTGATTAAAGCAAAGAGCAGAAAGTGTATAGTGGACCAGAAGGCCTCGGCAGCAAAGATGCACGCTTAAGTCGGACACTCCTCAGCTCAGAGGCCACAGCGGCACACCACCTCCACTGCACCGGGAGGTACAGGGAGCCCAGGCTGGGCCAGAACCACACCAGGGTTAGGGTTAGTTGGAACAGGCTGCAGGCCAGAGGGCCGTACCCTTTGGGGGAGACTCGTGGGAACAGAAGACGAAGGGGAGGACAAAGCGCCTGGTTCTCGGGGCTTTAGATGGAGTCTGAGTCAATGACTCTTCACACACAGACAGACCAAGAGAGATGGAGAGAGAGAGGAGAGAGACAGATACACACAGAAGATTGGTAACAAGTGAATTAAGAATGGACAGAAATGGATACAGCACATTTACTTAACTAGCTGTTCAACATCATGGATACTACAACTGTACAGTAGGATACGTGCAAAACATCCTCGTACAAGGCCAGCCACAAAGTCCTCGATTTGATGCAGATCGCCAGCCAGACTTGCTGTATCTCTCCACATCTCGCCACACACACACACACAACATGGCAGAGCTGTTTATCTGACAATGACATCCAATTGATCCAGCACCGACCCGAGGAAACGTCTTGGGAGATAGATGTGGCTCGCTGACTCAGACAAGCCCTGCGGCAGTTCTGGCGCCCTCTAACGACGGGCGGTCCTCGTGAACACCGCCCTCCGGCAGTCATGTGGGGAAACCGTGCTTCTAATCAACGGACTGTAGAGCACCTTGAGAGGGATTCCCCTGGCGGAGATCATCATCTAAACATCGGACCAATTATAATTACCACTGATCGATGCGAGTTCCGCTCCATATTAGGGAAGAAAATGGAGCAGCGAAAGGAGTCATTTAAGCCTCACTTGAAAGGTGAAACGAATTGCTCATCAGATCAGCCGAGAGCCTGCGAGTACAACTGAACGGAAAGGGGAAACCAGAAAGAACCTTGTTTATATTTGCTGCTCCTTGAAGGGCTCTTTCATCCAAAGCAACACAATATCATATACAGCTGAATATTTTACTGCAGGGAAATGAGCTGAAGTATCCTGCTCTCAGGCACCACAACAGAGTCCCAAGTGGGACTCGAACCACTACCCTGCAGGCACTCTCATGACTGCACTGCCACAGCCCTTGGCCTCCACTGCCGGGAGTCCGGGCCTCCGTGTCCGAACACAAATGGCCCTTATGAGACGGCCTCCCGGGCCCCCACCCCGGGCTCTGACCCTGAGGTCACCAGCGACACAGGACCCGTCTGTGTGCCCCCCCCCCCCCCCCCCCGAGCATGAGGTCTCTCAATCGGCCCTTTATGTGCCAGTTGTGTGTCGCGGCCAATCACTGCGCTGTTCTACACGTCTGCCCTGGGGGCCTCACATTTAAGAGGCAAAGACCAGTTTGCTGGATATCTCAGTCCACTGACGTTCATCTGCATGCGCGTGTGTGTGTTGCTGTGCGTGTACGCGAGACAGAGAGGCTGCTCAGAATGACTGCTCCCTCATCCAGAAGGCGCTCCGCCGATAGTTGCGGAGGTCAGTAAAAACAGGAACTGCAGCTCTGCCGGCAGGGCCCGTGAACCGGCGCGCATGCGCCGTGCTGTGCCGTGTGTGACGCAGACCCCCGGGCAGTCGGGAGGGGCCAGGCACTCACGGCAGCGTTTTACAGAGACAGCCAGACCACAGCAGCAGGTCCATAAACAACCGTCAGCTTCGGCAAGGATACAGACACAGGCAATGCTGGACGAACGCTTGGCGGAGGCTGCTCAATAAAGCTGCATTGACCGAGCGCAGCCAGGTGCATGACGAACCAACCAAACGGCTTCCCAGGCTGTCATGTGACCCCGTCACAGTGCTGACCCGGTTAGGGCTGAAGCAGGTGGACTTCCCAGGGCTGACAGAAGGGGAACCTGGGGCATGAGATTCACTGCAGTGCTCTGGCCTCCCACACAGACCCCTAGCAGCTGCCCCCAACCCCCCCCCCCCCCCCCGTGACTTGCTAATCCTCAGGCACGCTAATTTGTGGAGCTCCGTGGCACATGTGTCACCGAGCCTGACATCCGCTAGGCACGCTGCCATCACCCGCAACCTGACTTATCGTGGAAACGGAATTCCGGGGGAGCTGAGTTCCCACCCAGCAACGCCCGCTCATGGAGAGCATCTCGGGGCGGGGCGGAGGGCACGTGGAGGACCAGGTAACCTCAGACGATCGTGTTTAAATAGGACCGAGCACAGCACGAGTGTGGAATGACGACGCGGAAATGGGCCTGGTGCGTTCACAGAAAACAAACCGCCGCCAAGTCCTGGGAAAGCAAACCCCTGCTACACAACACAGTAAAGAAAGAAAGCACAGATTTAATCCAGCCCCGTTTCACACACAGACAAACATGTTTGTATTCATATCTTTGTGGGGACCAGCCATTCATGTCTATAGGCATAACCCTAACCATAAATAACTAAACAAAAACAAAGACTTTTGGCATTTTTAGTTTTTCGACTACAGTCACAATTTTTTTTATTTTGATTTTCCTGGGTTTCCTGAAAAAAAAAATGTTTTACACAATATCAAAATAACAGGTTTTTTTCACGGGGACCAATTATATAATACATGTAATATATACACAACGGACACACACACCTACATAGACTATACCATAATACTGAACAAAATATAACACAAGACTTAATATAATTTATCAGACAGCATCTGCTAACCTCAGTGTCTCGAACAAGAAACACTTAACAGACACTAAATGAAGGCTGATGTTTATTTACGGCACTATGTACGCATCTTCTGACGTGTGCACAGACAGGGATAGCTGGGGGGGGTGGGACTGCAAAAAGAATGATGCGACTGGCTAATACGAGACACTGCACTGCGTTGTCACAAACGTCCTCAGTTGTACCTGATTGAACTTCACTGCTCAGATCTAAAAATAACAAGATGGGGGTCATCTGATCTGCCGATTACAACCTGCCATCTCCTATAGATAGACACGCCAGAGAGCCAGTATGAAGTAACATAACAAAGAACAGAGGGAAAGCCCGGGCCAACAGAGCCTTGTGAGGACCAGACCCAGTTATAATCATAAGGAAAAGGGAAAAAACACAGCTCATCCCTAAAACAGCAATATAACCAGAGAACAAGTGATGCGTGGCCGGGTGCATCAGGGCTGATGCGGGAACATGGTGTGCTGTCACAGAAGGAGAGTCATCACAGACGAGTGGAGCCTCACTGTTATTCAGCAGCAAGTCCCACAAACACGTCAACAGAAGAACAAGGGTCTCAACCTCAGGGAAAAAGCACATGGACTGAGCGGGCAGCAGTTCCCACAATGAGGAGAGGAGGCATTTACATCACACAGCAAAGGGCTGGCAGGTCAGCACGGCTCACCGGCACGATCGCGGTCCCTCCGGAACCAGGGGGGCTCGGCTCAGGAGTGCTTACCGGAAACGGAGATGGCACGGACGCCCGTCCGGATCCCTTCCAGTCGCTTCTCATTATTGGCGAGCCTGGAAGAACAGAGGTTAGAGAAGATGAATCCCATCGATAGCCCAACTTGGCTCCAGTCTTTTCTGTTGTCTGCATGTCAATCACGTCGCTGGCCAGGGCGGCGGGGGGGGGCGGTCGGATCGTCGTCATGACGAGGGGAGGGGGAGGTGTCGGAGACAGCTGGGTGAGGCGGAGAAGAGAGGCGTTCACACTGCAGCACACAGAGAAATTCCTCACCAATGCACCATAGAAAAAGAAAATCAGAGAGGAGAGCGAGGGGGCTTTTAAACAGAACGTGAAAGCCAAGCTGTGCTGGGAAGGGCGGGGGTCAGGACACTTCTCCTTATTTGAACAAAACTGTGAGAGCAGCTGGTGCCAGAAAGGTGCAGTTTCGGAGAGGAGTGAACATTAAATCACACTTCGGCGGGGGATCGGAGGCCATGCTGGAAAACTGGAAATGTTAAAGCAAAACCGGTAATTCAAAAAAAAAAAAACAAAAAAAAACAGGGTTTAGTTAAGAAGCAAATTACAAAGAATTCTCCTTAAAAAGTCTAGCTATTGCATCCTAGAGCTGCCATACTGTGACGTATGGATAGCACAGTGTTTCTGTACTTCCCAGCATGCACTGCTTGAGACCCTTGCTGGTCCGCAGTGGAGTCAAACACCTCAGTATTTTTCTAGTTGTTTTTCCAACATTCGTTTATTCGTTTACACCATGCGGACTGTTTACAAGGAAAGGAACACGTGTACATTACAGTTTTAGACCTCCCCTTATGTAGCAGGATATTTTGGACAAAAGCAAATCCTGAACATAAAGTTAAATGGGGTTCGCCCAGCAGCTGAGACGAGCAGATGACTTCATTATTTACAGTCTATTATTAACGGGCCCGGCTATTTGAAGGATCGCCGGACAGACTTTAGAGATTACATTTAGTACAGTGACAATTTGTGAAGAACTTACTTTGGGATTGACGGTAAGGCTCTCTCCCCCTCTGTGGACAGACAGCCAGAGAAGAACATGTCAGCAGAAATACGGCTGTGATATTACAGGGGACAAAAAACACCTTTTCTTACTGTAGCATAGGAGAAACTGACCTCTATGAGCCTGAAGCTATACTCGCAGTTTCTGATAGTGGGAATTACATTCCGATAATTGTGGGAATGTACTTTGAGAAATGTCACCAGAAGCACTGTCTTAAAGCAAAATTAACCTTTAGGGGTGTGAAAACAAATTAAACGGTTCCCCTAGAACCACCCCTCCCACACTATTTAATGCATAATAATCAATTCACTTCCATTACTGAGTTCGGGTTCAGTTAAGATTCATTAATTGCCTCAAAGTGAGTCAATGGGGGGAGGGGGCGCATTCCAGGCTGCTCAAACATCCCTGCACTGCCTACAGACAGAAGTTCTATGTGTGGCTCCCGCCTCCCCCCCCCGGTCCAGATGCTCTGCAGCATCGCAGAACCACATGCAAAAACACGGACCAGCGGATTACTGCTTATTTACAGTACAAGTCAATCACGCTAAGCTAACTGCCGCATACATAGCCCTGTTATGTAAATGCATGAATGAAAACTTTGACAAGAACTTAATAAAATACCTTCAGAATATGACAAATAGTCTTTTCACATCAGCTGTTTAGTGGTTTATGTGCATATATAGTATTGTTTGAATGGCAAAAAAAATGCTAACAGTTGTTCCCTCGCCACGCTGGGACGGCGACCGCCCAGCCTCCAGAAACAGCATCATTCAAGGAATTTTAAACAGATCCCTGACAAGATCCTGCCCCCAGCCCAGGAGGGGGCTGGAAGTGAGCCCACAGACGGGACATGCCTACCTTTCTGCGGCCGGACGATGAAGGACTGGGAGCTGCCATTGACCAGACGGCAGTAGCCGTCTATGAGGTCGGCCATGTTCTCCGCCGTGTTCAGGGACGGAGTCGTCACTGTGAGCGGCTGCAAAACAGGGGAGTGACAAAGAGGCTTTATCAGCAGAGGGAGACTGTGAATCAAAGGGCTGTCCCCTCCCAGCGGGGCTACGCGCACATGCACGCACACAGAGCCCGTCTTCACTGACGCACAGGCAGACATACTTATGAACACAAAAACACTGACTCTCTCACTCTCACACACACACACACACACACACACACACACACACACACACACACACACACACACACACACACACACACACACACACACACAGAGGTTCGAGTCTGACTGAAGTGGGTATGTAAACACTATCAATGTACACCTCACTCCGACAAAATCTCCAGCAGGTCAAGTTTCAAGTCTTCATATGAGACAGTCTTCATATGAGAAAAACACATGCACTAGCTGAACTACTCTGCATAAGACGTCGGAGAGCTGATATTTCCGGGGTGCAATCAAGGTGCCTTCTGAAGGACACATGGAGACACGAAGGTATCGCTGCAGCAGGCCCTGGAGGAGCTTGTTCCAGACAGAAATGCGTACGCATGAAGCAGAGATGGAGAGGAGCCGGAATGCGAGCGAGCCGACAGCCCGGCAGCGGAGAGAGGCGGGGCCACCGGCACTGTGGAGCTCCACAGCTGCTGTAATTAGCCACCTGCCTCCGCACTCGGGGTCTGCCTCAGGTGTGCCCCCATCTCCATGAGCCGGCCGCCCACCCCCCACGGCTCCCTGCGGGGTAGCCCGCACCTCCGACGCTCCCGCCACGTTCAGCTGCAGCATCCCCTTGCGCTCCTTGTCCTCTGTGCTGGAGTACTGGATGGTCTGCACCTGGTTGAAGTTGGCCAGATGGGTCGGCTGATGGAGAAAGGAGAGGAGAGGAAAGCGCTGGTGTGAAGCCCATTGTCCTCAGAAAATGGCAAACACTGCTCTGAAAGCTCAGCGAAAAACAGGCGGGGTCCTCTTAAAGCCAACAGCCGGACAATTTCAAACAAAAATTACAAGCTGACAACAAAAACAGAAAACAACAATTGCAGGCTACTCTTTCAAAACGCATTCAAACTCAAATGTAGAGTTTCTGAGCCGGCCGGTAACAAAAACACATCTAAAATGCCCCTTAAGCTCTCATTACATCACATGAAGTTAAAAACTGGCGAGCACAGAACCCTTAAACTAGCCAGTCTCATTTCACACATAAAAAGCACCAATACAGAGATTTTTCTGTTCATTTACAAGGAAACTAGTGAAAGGCTTTTCCCTTCAGAAATAGATTTCGCCCTGTGCACAAAACAACACCCAGAAAATGTTATGAGAGAATTCCTCGGGGTAACTCAACATTCCCCTCCTTAATACACTTGTGCCCTGTGAAGTGAATATTCATCCTGCCTCATTATATGAAGCCCGGAGGACAGCTCCATATAAATAGTTCAGGGCGTGCTTTGAAATGCTGATTGGTGGTGAAAACGCCGGGCCCTGCCACCAGGAGGTGCTGTGGAGGCGTAGGATCAATACCTGACATGAGCTAACCGGAGCCTGTTAATCCAATGCTTATTGAGGGGTCCACAGCTGTGACAGTGCTCTGACTGCTCTATCACTGATGAAAGACAACCTCTCGCCTTTAATGATATCGTAATTGTAGCGAGATCCCTGTATATCCAGACAGACAGGCAGTCATTAAAAGGACTAGGCACCGCCTTCTATTACAGCTAAGCCATGAATACCGATAAAGCCCGTCCACCTAGCCTAAGAAGCGGACACAGAGTGACGCGTGCTGAGCCAGCGCAGCGCGTAGCCAAGAGCGACAGCGGCCAAGGTGAGGGCGTGACCCTACTCACCGTGGAGCCTTTGTCGGTCAGGTAGCTGATTCCCTCCTCTGGACCGATGGCCAGCTCCACAGAGATGACCCAGCTCAGCTGAAGGGGCAGAAGCATGATATTCTCACTCCTCTGAGTGGTTCAGACATACATTTAAGCTAACGATAAGACCGAGGACAAAGCTTCGGAGATGCGTACAACTGAATTTCCAGTGACCATGCGTGTCAAGAGCAGCTGCGAGATTCTACAGGGTCTGTGCTACAATGCTCATCAGAACACAGAGCCTGAACGTAGGAAAAAGAAACGACAATATTTTCAGCTGATGTCCAGCAGGGGTCACTGTTCAACAATCCCCCAAGCAGACCAAACCCCACCAGACACCGACTGGTCTGAAATTACGATCATTCCTGTGAAAATGATGCGGTCAGAATTCAACGAGCCTCGTGCGAGGCACTGGGACCACCTACCCCTAGGGCGCACTTAAAGCACTCCTTATCGAATCTGTAGACCGGAGTGAGGACCTCGAAGAACTTGAGGACACTCTGCTCGTCGTTCAGGTTGGCGAACTGCTTGAAGGTCTGCTGGATGAGCTTCCGCAGCGTTTTCGCCTGCACATGTGGGGAGGAACACCGGCATGAGTCAGGCGGCCGAGCTCCATGCACCGGCTCTGGGGAGGGGGAAGAGGCAGCCTGACTGCACACCAAGGACAATCCGTCCATTAAGGTGTCACAGATAACCCTAGAGGTACATCCCAGATCAGGACGGTAGAAAGAGACAGACACAGGCTTATTCCTCAATCCTCATGCCATCCACCCATCCTGAAAGGAAGCTTGTTGGTATCTCAATCCATCAACTCCAGTCACATGGGAGCTGACGATTAAGGACTGCGACCCCCACCATAGCCCCAGCTCTGGCTCGCAATACAGTACAGCTCATTTGTACCGGGGGGGGGGATGGGACATAGGACATATACAGATTTCAGAGAAGTTTTCTTAAGAATGATCAAACACATGTGAATGTGTCCTTTTGGGTATGAATCAGCGATTTAATTATGCAAATGCCACACTGGGCAATAAAAATGATTAATGCATCAATCTGATTATGATTTGATTGAGTTACATTACAGCCAGGGCCATCTGTCATGTCAAGAATGGAGCGAACAGACAGCTGGGGGAGGGGGGAATCATCATTTATAAACAGTGTTTTCCTGCATCATATATGATTATATTAATAATGCCAGTATCGACGTCGCGATGTGAATAAGGGGGATGTAGACCCCATGTGTAGCCAGAGATATGAGGTCAGGTGGCTGTCCCACACAGCACAATCTGTGCTCGCCTGCCGCAGATGGCCTGCGTGACAGGCGGGGACGCCCTGTAAGGGGAACCCCCATTACACACCCCCTCTGGCCACCCTCTGAAATCCCACGGGGGGTTAATGATAACGTGGGAGGGAGGGTCTAGGGCCGCCTCGCAGCACCCTGGCCCGAGCATCTGTCCCCTCTGGATCACTCGCGGGCACCTAGGGTCACGGGGGTCTGCTTTCACACCCAGCTGCCAGCGGCAAACAAAGCGGCCAGGCGCGTGCCGTAAATCTATCAGCCGCCCCGCTGTCGCAGGAGAGCCACCCTCCGTTTCCGTGCATAAATCCAGCAGACCTTGTAAAAAAAAATAAAATAAAATAAAAAATGAGAGAGCCGGCATGCATATTCATTCACTGCTGTAAATCCCAGCGAATCTGCATCCATTCAAAAGGCTGCTGTTTTGGCTAAATTGGCATCAAGTGCTTTGATCGGAAGCGAAATGTTTGGGGGGCGGGAGGAGTGCCCCAATGACGAATGAGCGGCCATTGTTCTGGGGGGAGGGGGTGGGGCTGCAATCCTGGCCGGTTGAGGCGCGTGCGGGAGGCGGAACTAGGCCATGTATTCTCCAGAGCCCGGTGAGAAGCCGAGCAGAGGGGCGCGCAGTGCAGAGGAGGCTCCGGAGGTGAGACTCCGCCTGCCCACCTGCCCACTCGCCAAGGTGAAGGTGGAGCTGAGGGCATTAGGACATGGCTCACCTTAACGGAGTCCAGCAGACTCTTGGGAAAGAATCTTCTCAACCCCACATCTTTCCTGGGGAGAGGAGAAAAGCAGGGCATTAGACAGCATAGACAGGAAGGCACTATGTGGCCTCTGTGCCGCGCTTTCGGAAACGCTCTCCGTAGCGCTCGCCGGCTTTCATCTCCCTGCCAAACTCTTAAGGGAGGATTCCGTTTGCTAGCGGCCATCAAAGGTTTTATCTGAAGGAAACGCACGGCAATCTTTTGAAGCTCGCGAGCCAGCGACGACGATCTGCGCGTGATGGGATCGGCTGGAATGAAAACCGGCATCCTGTGTTTGCATCGGAGTTAATAGCACTGACGCCCCTCAGAGACCCATCTGATCTCAGAGGGGCCTCGATCCGCTGCTGGGGCCTCCTGTGAACCTCTCACAGCCATGGATAGCTGATAGCAATGAAGCTAAATCTCATCTGTTAAATGCGTCAGGGAACGGCATCATCTAGATGCCAATAACAGAACAGGACCATCTGAGACAACAGCAAGCAAAACGATAAAAACAGTCCATACCAACAGCAGCACTGTCCAGTGACTGATCAATCAAGTTGCCAGAGATGGAAAGTTCAGGTCCAGAAAGTACAAATCCAGACCAAGATTTAGTTTCAACCAACCAGTTGAGTACTCTGTGAATGGGATTCTTTATATTCAACTGGTTGGTTGAAACTAAATCTTGGTCTGGATTTGTACTTTCTGGACCTGAACTTTCCACCTCTGCAAGTTAGCCAACACGATGGGAAAAATACATCTTCAGTCAACATGCCACTGAAACCAACATAAGACAAAAGAAACATCTTCAGTTGAGGCTTTTAAAAAGCAGGTGGGTGCAGGAACCAACACCAACGCACTGGTTTGTGTGTCCCAGTTTCACCTACAGCTGAGTCCTTACAGAATGATGTCAGCTCCGATGACAGATATGAGATCACTAGAATAAAGGATATATTTAGCACGTTTCTCCTAGAGGTACCGTTGTTGTACAGCTGCCCACATTCGTATACAATGAAACACCAGAGAACAGGGTTTCTATTGAGATTAACCCCTGAGCTGACGACCTACATATATCAGAATGTATGTAGTATTTTGTACTCATGCTGCAGATTTCACAGAAGAATTCAACTGCAAGTCTGCAGGTTCTCAGTGCTGAGGATATTAATTTCCCTCGAGGCGGAAGTCCGATCCTCTACACGCTGTGCAGTGATGCCTGGACACATAGATAATGACCAAAAGCTAGTGTGTGCACATTTCAGCATCCATGTGCTGCATATAGAATTCAAATTAAGAAGAGAAAGCGACTGCACTGAGGGACTATAGAAGTTAAGCAGCGATGTTAGCAAAAATACACTCAGAATAAGAGGCTGCATACTCCCAAAATACATACCTAAATTTCCCCCCCCCATCAGCAAGCGCACGTCGCAACGTGGCCTGCTAATCACCGCCATATTACGACCCACGAGTGTCCACTTGCATTACACAGGTGCAATTAGAGCAATGGTTTGCTCATACAGACCTGAAGGCATCTAGAAATGCAAGCATGTCACTAATGCTGAACATTTGTCATGCGTTTTAAAGGACGATGGTATTAGGGTCACTTACTCTAATAACTCATAGTTTGACTTCTTATCCAGAGCGTTCCCTCTCATCTCCCTGAAAAACCTCCTGTTGGGGAGAAATAACACCACTGTCAAAATGCCACAAACACAAACAAATCTACATACATTCCCAACAACAGTATATCGAGGTCAATATTGAAAGCTTTGGATGACAAATATTTTACAGAACTTCATCTGTTCATCTTAGCTTAGCTTCAGCAACACACACACTCAGGCTTTTCCCAACACAAACTAGAGGACGTATCAAATGGAATCTGGATGTGCGTAAAATGAAAGGATCACCACAAAACGATGACTTGCAAATGCGAGGGGAAATTCATGGTTTTATGCTTCAGACTCACCGGATCTCAAGGCAGCCCAACTTCAGTGCAATATCTTGATCGACCTCGTCTGCTATTTCCAACATATAGTCATTTTTTACCTGTAAAACAATATCAGAGGCTCATTATGCGTCAAGTGCCAAGGTGTTAAAGTAAATACGGCAGAACCTCATTAGCACTCCTACAGCTATATGTCACACTCCTCGCTACTGGCACATCTCAGCTACGTTTACGATGAGCCTCCATGTCTCAAGAGCCACCCGGGCTCCCAGGGATGAAAGACGGTGCTGGAATGAGGGAAGGAGTAGGTGGTCTGTCAGGAGGTGGGCGGGAAGGCAGCAGAACCAACGGGAGGAGGCGGAGAGCATGGGCACTACCCTAAAAGTGGGTAGATAATGCCACCCATCTCCATGTGCCGCTCACCACGCACTACGAGCGCAGGCTGTGTGTTTCACGCAGACGGTCTGGCTCCACTTCAATGGAAAAGGCACATCGCTACCCCAGACAGCAGAAAGGAGAGCCGTCGATTACTCAGAGCCAGCATCAGAGCAGCGTCGTAGAGTCACCGAAACCCTGGCTCCTCTCAGCACTCTTCCATCAGGTAATCAAAGCCGGTACTCTAGCCCATCCAGAGTGCTAGCCCTTCCCATCACTAACCCTCACCCTCAGAAAAATTTATAAAATCAATCTAAAAACAAATGTCACATAAATTGAGCAAAACTAGCAGTAGCTAGACATGCCCCGCTTCCCTTCAACGGAGAACTTCGGGGAGCCTCAGAGGCGGATGCCCAAATGGAATGACTGACCTACTAAAACTGCTCCCCAAACATGCTGTTCCATAACACCTGATCCTGGAGATCCAGGGGGCCTCAGATGACCCAGTCTGTGCCAGCAAACTCACCTGATGGTAGAAGTAGTTTAAGGTTGGTTTGTCTTCAATGAACTGGTTCAGGAAGCCTTTTGGCAAATAGCGAATGCGCAGTTCATACCTAGGGGGCGAGAGAGAGAGCACAAGATGCATGAAGTGCATGTCATGCCGGGCTCCTCGGAGTGCTGAGGGAGGAGAGAAAAGGTCAAAAGGGAGCGAAGCAATAGGGCTCATTTAGTGTTCAACACCACATATGGCTACATTCCCTCAGTGCCTGGCAGCCATTTTCAGCACTTTCCAACACTTTACCAAGAGACCTGTGAGACTACTGCTCACTAACTTTCAGAGTTACCATGGTTTAAAATTGACAGAGGAAGTTGCAGGACCTCTCGATTTGCTCTTGCATTTTCCCCTTTTAACATCACAATTAGATTAAAGTTTCTGTGGAGGCACCTGCTTTCCCAAGGGATACGCAGAGCCAGCTGAACAGAGCATGAACCCCAAAGTCATCAGCCGACGCTGACGGGCCACGCTGTCCCATCTGTGATGCTCTGCACCCTTCACCCACATGCACCAGCCCAGTTATCACTCACTGCAGCAGCAGCGGGGACTCTGAACAACCAGCACTGCACTTCAGGTGAGATGATGCAAGGTCCCACAATGAGCCAAGAGCTGCTTAGATTTCAGAGTGCCGAAACTCGAGTGGGAGAGAGTAAACAGGGCCAAACCGAGGCCAGTGCAAACTGGCTTACAGCAAACACATCCCATCTGAGAGGTTCACATAAAAAATGTGAAAGAAACGCAGTTAGGAATACAGATATCAGGTAAGTGACAGGACACTAACATAAACCACCTGTTCTTCAGCCTCTGCCACAGGAAACACATTATCATTTTACCACTTTTTTTTTCCATTAGACCCCCCAACTGAATGAAAGTGATCAATGAGAGCAGCAACTCACCTGCAGTTTACTTAAACCAGTCATTTCAAAGGGCTAACAGTGATCTGCGAGGCTTCACTAACGTATGCCGGCTCTACTGCCAAGCCCCAAGGTGCAAAGGCTTGATGGCTTCCATCACTAAGCAGGTCTGACTCCAGGAAATTCTCCACACGGCTACTTCACACACGTTTTTGTATCACTTAAATAGACACCATATAAACTGATTTGTCATGATCGCCTGCACCACTGCTCCTTCCTGTTGAAAACTCTGTCTTGCTGCTTGGAATACCTCCGGCAAAGGCTTAGAGCTAGGGGTCCGGTTATCACGGAAAGCTGATCGACGCAGTTTACACTGCCCAAGTGATGACAGTATACATTTAATCCAAATACTTAAGCCAAATGTATTTCAACTTGCATCAAGTCACACATTGTCACAATGGATTTCAACACTCTGCTCCCCTGGGAAAAGGAACAGCTTCCCCTGGGAAGTAATTACCCAGTGTGACGCCCTCTCCTGGCTCCCAAGCATAGCAGCTGAAGGGACAGAATCTGGGGGGAGGGGGCGGTAAAACATTCAATCCTCAAGGGAAGCCACCCTTGCCTTGAATCTCCTCTCTCAGCAAGGCTCATCTCCTCCCTCCAAAAATAGGAGCAGGTAAACAGAGGCTTGAACAGGAACCACAAAGAACACATATCATATAAGAATAACAATTCTTCATGCCAACATCTGTCTGTGTGAAGACAGGAATGACATAATGCACCTGACATCAGTACAGGTTTGGTGGGCTGAGGTGCTGAAAGATGTCTGAATTTGTCACAAAATGCACATTCTCCTGGTCTGACTACATCTCCTGCACTGTCCTTACAAGGAAGCTTCAGGCAAACCTTAAAGTGTACCACAAGGTGAACATGGGGACCAGAGACAGGACATTAAGGAAACGCCATCGCTCAACCCAGAGCTGTGAGAATGCAGATACAATCAAGGAATGGATTTCAGGCTGACCGTGAATGGACAGTGACGGATGGCATGACAGTTCAGATGGGTCCAACCTGCGGGAAAAGCTGAAAGACGAGAGCGACTGCTCGTCCCATCACGACTGGAATTCCAAGCAGGCTCTGGAGTCCCTAAAGCAACGGCAGCGAGGAGTGAAGAATGCTAATGCTAAACGGAGAAGCTGCGTGCGTTAGCATCCGCCTCCTTTTCAAAGGAAAGCTACTAGCCTTTAACCAGGAACAGATAGAAGGAACAGGCCTGAACTTCCACCGAGTCATGGTCAGTAAAGCTGTACATCCACGCATTCTGTAACAGCTGTGCAGCGCAAGCAAACTGCATTCCTAATCGCAGTGTGCAACCCGGAGGTCCAACTGCTGATACAATTAAGACGAGAACAAGAAAATAAATCAAGCTGTACAAGCTTCAGGCAGATGCTTTCAATAAACTTCCATAATATCTCACGTTACATTATGCTTAATTCATCGCAATATAAAATGATTCAGAGCATCGTAGCCCTAATCCTATCACGGTTTATGGCAAGGACCCAGATGCCAGAGATATAACTAGACTGCATGCGTGCAGGCAGAAACAGGAAGAAGTATTTAGGAGGATCATCGTAATACAACTCAACAGTCAATGGGACAATCCTTTCCATGATCACTGCTCCCCAAAAGAACACTTGAATAATCTGCTTTAGCGAACCGTTCATAGACAGAGTGTACCTTGGAATGAATGCTGGGATTTGTGTAATTAGTTGTATGCTACAAGCTCTGGGGTAAAGAAGAGGGCCCAACCTGTGAGAGCATGCAACCATCCTGCCAAGAGTCATAGAGGTGAGGCAAGGTCAGCATCATGCCACTCTGGATCCGGAGAAATTAAATATCGGTGAAGCCAATGAACGCACTGTGTGCACGCAGACACACACTAACAACTTTGATAATCCATTAGCAAACGTTTCTATAAGCCACCACTCCAAAAACTGACTTGGGGAAAAGACAAACAACCTTTTCAACAAAGCGAACATACAACAAGAGCCCGTATTCAAAGCAAAGGAAAACGTACTGCTGCACCTAGCAAATACCATCATAACTGGGAATACACAGCTACATGCTGCCCTGGTATTTAAATGCTCTTTACCATGTAAGGCCAGCTGTCAGAATCTGAGCTTGTAATGAAGGTTGCATGTTCAAGGCAAACAAGGGGCCTTTGATGTTGTAAAAATCTTACCCTGATTGGCTCCAGAAAACCACCATATGCAAGACGCTAAAGTTCTGTTTCACACTATAAATATCTGCAAAGACCTCAGCAGTAAGACAATGGCGGCAGAGGGTTCTATTCCACGCAGAGAATCCATGTTGAGAGTTACATCCAGCCTCCAAGACATAAAGAGCACATGCAGACTCGTCAGTCCCAGAATGCCACACTCTGCTGCGGCGGCCCGGAATGCTGCATGCATCTCCATGACAACAAAGACAGAATTCAGCTCCGGTTGACAGGGGGCCGGATGCTGCTATGCTCCAGACACGGTGCAGACACGTTGGAACAAAAGCAGAAGACGACAGGATGCCGGCCATCTCAGCTACAGGAAACCATCAGCGGCAGGAAGCCAGTCAGGCCTTCATAGGTTCGTGTTACAGCCATTGCGGTTGCCTTGGGCAGGGAAATCACAGCAGCCTGGAAGTCTGACCTATGCCAGAAATGGAAGCCGGGCCGTCTTACCTCCACTCCTCCTGCGGGTGCTTGAGTTCATACTTCTCCCTCACGTGAGACACGCCCATGTCTGGGTGGAGCCAGTGCACCTCCCCCGACTGCACGTGACTGAGGCGTAGGCCAAAGCAGGACACGCACTTCACCTTGTGGATGTCCACGATCTTCTGGATGATACCCTGCGGGGGTGGAAAAAAGCAACGCGGGTTGGTGAATGGGACACTCGGCGGGGGGACCAGAGGGAAGGCTGCCACGCACACCCACTGCCCCGAGGGCGAGGCCACCCTGCAGACCGATACAGAGCCGAGGAGCAGCTCTGAGCCTGGCCAACGTGAGCGCGGCTGTAAGCGCTAAGCTGAGGCGTGGGAGGACATGGCCCTTTTGATGGGATTACAGGGACAGTGTCACGACAGGCAGCCCCATGCAATCGGCCGTATATCTAGTTCAACCATTCACTCCGACCTGAGCAGTTATCTCCCAGAACTGATGCTTCATGAAGGCAGGGTAGCGTGGGGAGCAGTTCCCAGCTCACCCAGTGTCCCTTTGGCCTCTCTGGCAAAGCTGTGTCACCCCCCCCCCCCCCCATCACCCCCATCCCCCCCATCCCATTCCTTCAAGCTCTTTTTCACGCCAGAAAACACAGCAGAATGTGCACATCATGGTGCGGCCCACAGTCGTAAATCACTACTGTAGAGCCTGGAACTCTTTCTAGGTCAGCGGCTACAAGTGACAGACAACATAACTGCTTCCAATCGAGCAGTGAATCTCCCGGTTTATCTGGAGACGTCACAATATGGCATGAGGGACAGCTCGACGATGACCCAACACAAAAACCTGACACTAAAGCCATGCGGCAGCCCAACCCCAGCCACTGAATAATAATGGATGGGGGCCCTAAGGGTGGTGGGATGTCCTAGTTTCCCATATAATGCGAGTTCTGGGCACATGGAAGAGCACCGAGCTCCATAAGCTCCATAAGAGTTGCCAAGAAGCTGCCAGCTTGGGTGAGGATGCTCCAGACAGGCTGATCTTTGATAGGGCGCCTTGTTGAATCGGTGCCTTGTCCCGTGGCTGAGCCAGGAAGGCAGATCTGTTCTAGGTCAAGCCCACCAATTGACAGACTCCCTAAAATATAAACCGTGCACAGGTGTGTGTTGTGAAGTAATCACTTCTAGGAAAATGGGTATTTAATACATGTTTTCAAGATTAGCAAATGCAAATTAAATCACATCACAAAGGATGTACAGATAACATCTCTAGATGAGTCAACAAGCAAAAATGCAAGCCCTGTGCCTGTCTATGTAATTCCAGGTCTTGTGGGTATTTTTGGGGATAGCTTATTGAAGTTCAACAGCTATGGCTGCTGGAGACCACCTGTCACAAAAGATTTACAGAGTCCAGCCAGGAAAATAAATTCATTCAAATTTAGCTTCAAAGACTTCACTAAACATTGTTCTTGAGTGATAGTTATCAACAGTTAGACTAAGACTATCAATAACAACAATAATTGGCAAAGAGAACATCTGCAAATCAGAGTTTAATATGACACAAAAGCAACATTCTGTAGTAAAAGAATATCAGTCTGGCTGCAACTCAGGTAATAAAATAAAAACCTTTTCTGCATTAGTGGGACAGACATCTGGATGGTGAACAATGAATCACACAGAAAGGCCTTTCAGTAAATATGATGTACGGTATCAAGTTACCATGGCGAGATGGTGTGTGGGAGGTAAGGCCTCCTCGAGCTATAGCCTCATTTGTGAGGCTCACACTGGAGTAACCCAACACCGGGGAAAAGAGAGGAGGCCCCCCCAACGTGTGGGCGGCGCTGGAGACGCTTCCTCGTGTCTTTGGGGAGCCGGTGAGTGGAAGAAAAATCTATTCCCTTCCAGTAACGGCTGGGCAAACCGCGCCGAGTGCTCAGTGCGGACGGAGAACGCGTGCTAGCGGGCTCCACGCACAGCGGCTTTTAAAAGCCCATCTCGCAGAACCACACGCTCTCAAATAAAACTGCTGTCATTATCTGTAATGGTACCACTCGTGGGGGATAAGTAAACTCGGGTTTCAGGGTTGACCGCCCATCCATTCGAGATATGTCCATCCTGGCGTGTCCTTGGGCATTTATTAACGCCGCAATTTCACAGCGGCGTGAGCAGGATCCACCCCGAGCGTACGGGAGAGCCGTAGCGCTAGAGGGGCACAGAACAGCAGCCACGCAGGCGGGACGGGAACGCCGCGGCATGCACCCCTGTACAGCGGCCTCCCGCATAGGGACACCCCTAAGATGGAGGAGCCCCCTGGTAGATGGTGGCCCAGGAGGCTGGTGGACATTCAGATCACATTCGGTCCCTCTTTTGTATTCACTGTAAATAGCAGAGCATTGCTCTCTCACCCTCATTCACCTTATTTACTGATATCTAAAATTCAGCTGTTGGCCGCCTTGTATGTTTTTGAATATCATAACTGTTCAGAAAGACAGGAACTCTCCACAACACGTCCGCACACGCAGAAGGGGCTTTAAAAATACAATGTTTGCATGACGTAAACCCTCCCCCATAATGACGAGGCCACCAGTCACTGGCAGCAGGAAGATTCACTGCCATCCCTGAACCTGCCTGAGAGGTAAGCAACCTAATTAACTTCCTAGTTTCCATGCTTAGGTTAATTTAGTCTACAATAAATTTATGTGAGCATGTCTAATAAAATATCGAAGGTCTCAGTGCAGACTCTTTAGTTAGGTGATTCACACATGTAGGCTCCAAGGTTAATCGCTAGCCCGGTGACTTTGCTAACCTTAGGTAAATGGTAGAGTCTGAATCTGTCCATCAACTTGATAATTAGCTACAATTCTTGGAAGTCAGTTGGGTTTCTGGAAAAACATGTAAATGAATTTACCAAAGCACTTGTAGCTTTCAGTCAAAACAATGGCTGAGTAATGTTAGCATATGAGGGTCACAGTGTATGGAAGAGGAATTGTTATATGTGAATGTGATTAAAGATGTTGGTAAAGTGAAGCCGGCTGGGACGAGTGATCTCATCCACGAGGCTTTATTTCTGGCCTTCCATATCCGCATCCACTGTTTGGCCTAGCATGTCACTCCAGCTTTCCAAACATGCTTATCAAACTGTTACTGTCGGAAAAAAAATAGTTTAACTGAATCTAATATTTTTTTTATGTAAAAATGACCCAGAGCTTGGGCTCTCTCATTAAGATATCCGAATTTTCACAGTGCTGTCTAGATATATGCAGTTTGCACAATGCAGTTAAACACTCATAGGCCCATTCAGGAATACAAACTAAATACTTGCAAGAAAATGCAGTGCAACCCTACCCACATTAACATATTAACATTCAGCAAAAAATAATACTCTGGCGAAGTGTTCAAGCTTATGTTCATGGAATGTCTATATGAACAAAGGAGCCTGCTATGTCTTTTTAGGTGTGTGGGATGGGAAGTGAATTCTTAAGTTCATAGTAAAGTCTCATCGCTGTCACATGGTTTCACTCAGCATTCTGATTGGAACCTTCCGGACAAAATTCTGGGTAGAATAAGCCATGTCAGACGAAACACACACTGGATATAGCATATGATAGGGCTGCATGATATTGGAAAATTTTCAAATATTGCAATGTGATTTTTCATGTGCCATAATGATAATTATAATGCAAAAAGAGTTCAAAACAAATCTTTTATATTTCTACAAGTAATTTAAACAGCAAGGCTGAAAATATGAGCGGCTAGGAGAACACATGCAGAACTCATACAAAAGAAGTGATGGTAAACTTTAAACTGATTTTTAAACATATAATAGACAAGAATCTTGGTGAATCTTATCACCAAAGAATCGAAATACTGCAAATTTTAATTTTGAAAATGCAGTATACTGCGGTATAACATCTGGACATAAAGGAGAGTATGAGAATAATTTTAACTCAACTAACTATCGCAATATGAGAATGTAAACATTATCCCACTATCCCAGGTCACCCAGTCCTATTTCTGACTGGTGGCTTGCTGCACATGCAGAGTCTGCATGTCAGTCACTGGCAACAAACTCCATGTATCCAAATATCCTCATATGGGATACACTTGTGGATTAGTTAGTTTTCCTTTTCTATCAAACAGCAAAAAAGGCAAAGCATGACATGTTTGATTTAATTTGCCTTGCTTATCGCATGCCCTGCGATGTCATCATTGTGCATGCGCTCAATGCGATGGCGACACTGAAAAGATATATTGCGAAGCCCTGGTATTCAGCTCTGGGGAACCAGAGGCTGGAAGCAGAGTCAAAGGCCGCTGACTGCAGGCTATGCATCTGCGCATTTCCACAGCTGACTGGAGACAGAGAACGTGAACCTTTATCCAGCATGTCCTTCCACACAGATAGAGGTTTTACAAGTCAATACATGAATTATAAAGAGTCCATCGTGCAGTAAAGAACTAAACTCATTTACAGCCATGCAACATTAACAACAAAACCATTAACTTGCCAGTACTAATTACCTTCTACACTCCATTATACACGGCGAAGACTGCATCTTCCACAAAGCCAGATAACAACCATCACCGAGAGGCGCAGCCTGAATGATGAATTCCCCTTTCCTTTGTGGTTCACATGTGCAAAATGCCCTACCATAAACACATTCAATCACTGCATCGCCTGCTAGGACACCCACAGCCCCACCTCAGATGGAGGACATGGGCGCTGAGACCACTGGCATTTCACTAACATTTAATGGCCCTGTTAATGATTTTTGTCAAATACGAAACTGACTGGCGAAGCAATGGTCACGGTCGCCAACATGACAGCACTCTAAAGCAGCAATTATTACTAAAGCCTGCGAGAGCCACCGTGTCTCGCTGGGAGACCGAAGCGGTGGATCTCAGAGCCATGGGGGACAGAGAGATTACAGAACAGCGAAAGGCAGCCACAAGCCCACAGAGAGGTGACAGGAGCACCTTTCCAGAACCTCTGAATGGCATCTCCTCTGCCCTCGGAGGAGGTTCACTGGCAAAGCCACGGCATCTGTCCTCCGCTTAATCACCATCTTTCGCTGGAGCGAAGCACAGAATAAAGCCAGTTCTTATTAACAAACATCAATGCTGCCATGTCCCGAGAAACAGACGAGACTCTTCTGTAGTTTAAAAAGAATCACTGCTGGGAGAACAAACTGCACCGGGGCGGCATGTTGAAACAGATATAACTTAATCAGTGGGGAAGACGGAGACAGAGTCATCTGCCAGAATTCAGCACCACACTTTGTTTCCTGGCTTTATTATTACAATGGGGACCTTAGTAGAATCACAGAGTCTTACAACGGCACGAAAGCTGCACGGTCTAGGCTGGGAAGATAAAAGTTGCTCAGGTGCATGTCTCTTTTCTGCAACTGTGGGTATGATCTGCAAAGCTAGCCTGGGAGGTCAAACTGGCAACCCTCCTACACACATGGGGACCAAACAAGCACTTAAATCTCAACGCTGATGAGAAAAAGCAAAATTCATAAGATTCCTCTTGGTGCTTTCAGATTAATGTCAAGAAAGCGAACCTGCCGACTCCACGCATTCAATTATTCAGCCCTCCCAACAGCAGGTGAGCACCAGGGAGGAAGTGGCTACCCCCCCTCCCCCTCCATGTGCCTGCTGGCATGACCTTTGCGTGACCCGGCCTGCACTCACCCTGACATCCGTGGCGTCCCCATGGCGGATATTGCTGGCCCAGGTGCTGGGCTCGCTGTTGCTTTCGAAGCAGTGGAAGACCTTGAGCACACGATCCGGAGCACCGGGGGAACGCTCCGTGCCCATGCTGAGGCGACACTTGGCCCCCGAGGCAAGGGCGTGGTTCAGGTTGGGGTCCAGGTATGCTGCTGCCATGCCTTTGCTGGGTGCTAGGTGTCGGTCATATTCTGCTCGAACAACAAGGAGACAGCAAGCAGAACGTTAGTCAAGCAGACCGATGAGGGAGAGGCAGCAAGGGAGGGGAAATCAATCATGGCAGAAGCATGAAAAGCATGACAACACAGCTCATTCATAGAGAAAGCTCACCCACACAACACACAGTAATAAACACAGTATTATTGTGCAAATATTCATATAACTATTTGAAAAGCTATGGGGGCTTGCTGTCAAGTATGATGCACAAGACAAGCTAGGGGGTCAGGGTACATCAAAGTACAGACTAAGGACCCCCTTCTCAACAGCCTGTTTTTACCCCTCTGCTAAGTAGGAAACAGACATGCAATAACACCGACTATAAATACTGCTGCCAATGAGAATCCAGGAGAGACATTAGCAGAAGGCCGTAAGTGCAGTCGATTATTGATTGAAATGTAACTGAATGCAAAAAGGAAGTTATGATACACTGGGCCACAGACCCAGACAATATGAATTATAGATGCATCCGGCAGGGTCAGGTGGCTTCACTACTCCATTATAAAATCGAGTACAAGCGACTGAATGAAACTGACAAGCATGGTGCAGCTAAGCACGCATTTCACGACGTCTTTATCCCGCCTCACCACCGAACGGGCAAACCCTCTGAAAGCTCTGGAAAGTGCCCGGCGTCCATGAGCTGCATGCTACTATGCAGGACTCCATCAAATGACCAACTAGCTCCAACAGAACAAATAAAAATCTTACATGAACGGCTGCACGATATCTCATCGAGATTAAATGCCGCATGTGAAATAATCACCAGGGCTTTAGATGACTGGTGTAAACATGCCTGGACGTCGGCTTTTCCTTACTCTACAGACTTTCACTAATACCCACAATTTGGTAAGCAGATTAGTAGTATGCCTAAAATATTGATGGGAAGTGTATTGTAACACCCAAAAGTCAACGATCTGCATAAATTTGTTTATCGACAATATCTCCTTTTTAGCGAGATGATGTGGTTGCTGAGCTGGCCCTTTCCTCGCTGCCATTTCATCGCTTATCACTTCCATGATTTACCAAAACAGTGGGATGTGACTCGCTCCTCTAATCGAATTTTAATAAACATAAGGATATGCCAAATTTATATAGGTTACTAACATTTGGTATAACAATATGCTGCTTATTAATATTTTAAGCATACTGCTAATCTGCTTACTAAATTGTGGGCCGGTAGTATAAACTTCTATATACTGCCGGCATCCAGACAAATGTTTACTGTCTGTAAACAAATGATAATCTGTCACCTAAAGCCCTGATGATTATTGCGCATGCACCATACAATAACAACTGCATTGCGATATATCATGCAGCTCTAGTCAAAATGAAATAATATTTAATGGTAAAAGGTGTTTCTGCATCTTGTGTACTTTACAAACAATGAACAAAAGGTGACCATAACTGACGTGACCTAAACTAGTGTTGTCACAATACCATATTGTTTCAATATTGATATTAAGTTACGAATTTCTGTTTCAATAATTTTCTATACTGTTCCTAAAAAAGGGGGGAACTTTCAAATCTGATTATTGTGCTGTTTTTCCAAGTTTTTCATCATATTCGGGTCATTTGTGGGTGGGTCAGTTAAAATAAAACTTAAGCATAATAAGCTACCAAAAAAGCAGGTCGAGCTTCATTTTGTCTTTATTAATATTAGCGGTGCGAATCACTATCAGGTTTAAATAATCAGCGAGTGTGGACTACCTGTAAAATGGAGCCGCGCATTCCTGTGTATCATTGCTGCCGAGAGGCATTTCAAATCACTCTCACTTCATTCATGGGCACAGCAGGGCAGTGAACTAGCCAACTATCACTTGTTTGATTGAGAAATGTTGAGATGTTTGTCCAACAGATATCTGGCCAGGTCCAACAGAAGTGCGAGACACTTTAAAACAGAACTTACACAACAGTGCTGCTGTGTTTAGGGGCTCGTATTTTTGTCCATTTTATAGCCAAAATCTCTCTATATTTCACTTCCCCGTTTGTCAGTATGTTCAGGTATTGCTGAAGCCGCTGCCATCTCTTCTCTGAACCAAGTGGAAAAGGGCACTGCTCTCTCTGCTGCTGCTCTGTGTCACACAACACAATGTCACCGCTGTCAGACAGATTCCTTTTAGCCAGATCAAACACTCCATTTGCATAATAAAAGTACTGTTTTTTAAAAAAATACAAATTTGGTATTACACCGATTTCAAATCTCGAGTACCGTGGTTTTTTTTTTTTTACCAGGTAACCCTAACCTGAACCCAGGGCACATGCACAATCAAACACACAGCAAAACCTTAAAAGGGACCTTCAGCAACACTCAACAGCTCAAACTCAACTTGAAATCATTGGATCCACTTCCTGATACTCTCAAAGCCAAAGATCAGACTCTTGAATCTTAAGTTTATTCATGACCCAGTGAGACATGGAAACCAGTTACATGCATTAGTGCTGCGTGCTGTGACAAGCCTCTAGCGGGTCGGCATTTTAGAGCAGGTGGTCCGAAGAGAAAGTACTCTGATGCACAGACAGAAGTTTGTGAACAACGTCCCACCCCCTTCAGACAAACAGAGAAAGTCAGAAGGGAAACGGTACCAAAAAAAGATGGAAAAAATATAAAGACACGCTTGCATGGAGGAGAAGCTGGGAAGTAAATATGTCCTCATAAAGCAAGGAGGAGACCCACTGAAGAGCAGCATGAGAGAAGCAAGGCCTTTTTCTCTACAGTCAGCATTATCATCTGAGCGGAGGAGAGAGCAGAGGCTGCTAGATGGTGGCTGAAAACAGCACGTTTCTCACAGGGACCCCTGGCCCACTCTAGTGCCACTGTGCGGAATGTGGGCGCTGAGTGGATGAGGCCCATCCGCCGGACTCCCGGGGGAGGACTCAAACACGGAGCCAGTCAGGAACACGCTCATTACATTCATTTAATTCGTTTGGATTGGACAAGAGATACGGCCTGTTTGTAATGTTAACAGGGACTGGAGTTTTATCTACATCACATGATATTCCCATGTGGCGACTGGTGACGGCAACATGCCACACGTGAATTAACCCTGATGCGGAGCGAGCCCGGGGTAATCAAGTGAAGGATCCACTGTGACTGCGGTTTTACACTCAGATGCCACTTCTGTAACAGAACGGTAAACGCAGTTCGAATTTCACAGCTGTAAGGCCTGGCACGATGACACAGAGGCAAAAATACCACCTCACATTTATGACTGAAACAGCATAAATTAACCGCACTGGGAAAAAAAAAGCATCGTATTCTAGCTAGTTCAAATATCATCCAAGATAAACACATATATGGTGGCCCGCTTGTGTTAATGTGAAACCTTAAAAATAATTTGGGGACGTGTCGCAGAATGATCGAGTGCTATTTAAACCAGCCTAAAAATAGCACGTCCATCCCTAGAAGTTCTCACCGAAAACCATAAACGCCTCAGGTTACACCAATGGGCTTCTGCAGGCTTTGTGCCGACTGACCACGAGTTCGCTAGGCCAGTATCTGCTCAAGCCCCACTGAACAGGGATGCCAGCTTCCCTGATTTTACTGGGTTGTGTCCGACCGTGTGAGCTTTTGAGAACCTTCCGTCGTACGAGGCGTATGCCGTGAACTGCGGACAGAATTCCCTGAGAAATAGGGCCTCCTCGCCCCCCCGCCTTGTAAAGGGCGCCCGGCCGGACCACATCGAAGCAGCAGCCTGCTGGTACAATTAGTGCGTAGCCAGCCACACCCACCGAGCATGCAGCTGAAAAAACGACCCTGATTATAGTGGAGGAGTCGAGCTGCCTGTGAGAGGCTCATGGAGACGTCAGCGGGGAGACATGAAACGGTATCTCCACTGCGCAACCTTTATGAAAAACACAGGACGCCTCTCAATCCTAAGACAGCACACGGTTACAGGCACACGAAGACAGACAGCGCTCCCCCAGTCCCCAGCCCTGGTAAAGCAGAGCTGCGTCGATCACAAGAACACTGCCCTACTTCTCAGCCCTAATAAAAAAAAAACACGCTTACAGATTTAAAGAACACGACCATCCCTTCGAGCCTGGCGACAACGCGGCTATAGGCAGAGAACACGCTCCTACCTTTGAGCAGAAAGGGCCAGCAGGTGCAGGCCACCTTGGACTGACGTGCTGACAGGCAGCCATAGGCCTCAGAGTACATGAGTGGCGCGCTGTGGAAGCTGAGAGCCGGCATGCACGTCTGGTGCCGGGCCGCTCCAAGGCTGCGGGGCGGCTGTGAGCTGCTGCTAGTCCTCCTTTGCTTTTCCCTCCGCAGCTGAGCACCACACACCAGAGCGTGCACGCCTGTGCGGGTACGCGCGCACACACTCGCAGACACACGCACGGCCTGGCCTCTTTCCTGTGCCGTAACGTCACACGTCGGTTATCGCAGCGTCGCCTCCCGCCTGGAGCCTCCAGTGAGCGAGCCAGACCGCACCGCCAGGCTCCTGGCCTCATTCCCATCTCCTGTCAGTGAGACTCCAGGTACCCCGCCCCACAGGGGGAAGGGGTGGGGGCAAATTATGAGCCGGTGCTGCGTCACACAGCGATGCGCTGCCCCCGAGAAGAGGTACGCCAGCTGACAGCACAAACAAGCTCCGCGCGGCTCAGCGGGCCTAAGGCCAGCGGGGATGGCCCCGGCCTGTGGCCCTGCACACACCTGCCCTCCGGCCTGAGATCAACCCTTACATGGCTGCCCTAAATACCTGTGCATTACCCAGAAGATCTTTGTGCTGTGTCAAAGAAAAACCATGCGAGGCAGCTTCTTTAGAACTCAGACATATCACACCATTCTTTAAAATTCAAAGATTGTGATTTAATTTAAAGTAAAAAAATTACATATATCAGCAAACACAGAGACACCATTCCTTCTGCCTTCAACAATGTGTCTGAACATAAAAAAACATGTGTAGAGCAGCTTCACATCTGCTCTGCTTTCTAAAAAGGCTGTGTCCATTAATACATTAATCGAGTCGAGCTTTGATCAGTGATTCTCTTTCAGGGTAGCAGGACCCTTTAACGCTCTACTCAAGACAACTCTGCTCGGCTCACAGGGGGTATGACCATGAGCGAAACGTGACATATAGCACTGAGAAGACAGACGCGCAAGGCTACTGTGGGAACGGCACACCTATCGAAGACCAAACAAAATGGGGAGTGAAACACTGAAACGACTGGCCCAGAAGAGCTTGATTCAAAACAGTAAACAAAGCACAGGGTTGCCCGTTGGACAACAACAATCCCCGTAACGTAGTAATTAAAAAAAAAGTTCTACTATAAAGCGGCCACAAAAAGCCAGTCTTGAATTCTCAAAAACACTAAACCTAACAAAAACATGCCATTTAATGTCTTTAACAATAAACACCTTAGACATTCAAATAAACTTACAAAAAAAATGCAAATGGATATATCATACGTACACAGGCTAAGGAAACCATAATGAGCTGCACGTTTATTCTTGGTCACTGGTCACAGAGAAACATTTTAGCTCGCCAGACATGGTGCCAAGTTAGGCGTCTCTGCCGATCGGGTTGGCATGGTGCCATGGCAGCACAGGGCTGGTTCGCGTTGGCTCGGCCGGCTCACTGAGCACAAGGCGGACGACTCCGCCGGTCACAGCCCTGTTAATGGGGAGCAGCCATCCATCCTGATGTCTGACCAGGCCCACAAAAATAAACTACGCATTTAGCAAACACCCCCAGTCCCTGCTCAGGATACTGGGGGGCCCAACCAACTGAGCAGAAAGCCTCACACTAGCGCCACGCTGGCACCTGCTGGTCCTTGTCACCATGTGCTCCAGCTGGGGAGCTTGGGCACAAACACGAGCCCATAGGTCAGTGCCCCCGAAGACCACATGTCCATTGGTGCTCCTGCTGGTAGGCCGAGATGTCAGCAGAAGGCCGGGCAGTTAAATGAAAATGAGCATGACCTCCCCTCACACACCACCACGCCTGCTAATCAAGCCTCTCATCTCCAGCAATCACTGGAGGGATGCTCCAAGCACTTGAAACCATGACAACTGGTCTTACCAATGAAAAGCCCATCTTTACTCAGCGTGAGATTATCGCTCTCCTCATGTGTGATTTTACTTCAGACCAAAACAGAAGTGATATGTGCCAGACACACGAGAGTCAGCCAGGTTCTCGTAGAGGGAGCATTTTGGGTCAACTGGAACAAACCCTGGCTGGGCCTCTACCTTCTGACGTCCATCAACAGACACATGCGCATCAAGGCAAACTGGGGTAGCGATGGCGTTACCCTCCTTCTGCAATTCACCCTGATCAGTGTGCTGGTTAGGTACCCTATGCCAAGGGCACCAGGACTGAAGGCCCTGCCCTTGTTGTTGGGGAAGGGGCTACCGTATCTCTTGTTCCTACCCACTGGTCTGGCAAGCTACACATTCTACTCCGGTGAGCATCATGCCCACTACCAAAATATCAAACTAGCGCCGTAATAACATCTGCGCTTTGGTTCCCAAATGCTCGTGATTTACGTGGGGCGTTCTGGCAATTTGTGATGAGTCCATTGCATGTGAAGAGCAGGAGGCCTGCTTGAGATGGTGGAACCGGTGCCATCATTGTGAAAACAGAGCCCTTCTCTTGCTTTGATGGTGCCCCGAATGAATGGACGGCTCTTCAGCAGTGGGCCATATGCGGCAGCCTCAGATATTACCCAGGAGTCACCTGTAAAGTGGGGCATCAAAACAAAACAACCCCAAGGCTAATGGTTAAATTGGCTTTTAATGCAATGCCAGCAACCACGGCTATATTCATGGTGAGCAAATGGAGAGTAAAATGATTTTGGGCTGTTGAAAAGGACTATTTTTCTATAAACTGATTAGACAAGGTTAAACGACAGTGGTGGTATGGCGGTACTTGTTGCAGTTTAAAGTCTAACACTTTGTTTGGTAAATATCGTTTTTAGATTTATTTCAGTTCATGAGTCCATCCATCCATCCATTTTCCAAACCGCTTGTCCTACTGGGTGTTCATGAGTCCATTTTCATTTCAATTTTAGTTTGAGAACACTGGTCCCAACAAGCAAACATTTGTTACAATGGAATGAAGCATTTCAGAAATCAAAGAGGTAATGTTATTAATTTTAAAAAGTTGCATTGATTTAAATATTGTTTTCAATTAATTTAGTGTCGACATCGACTATCTCACTAATCGCAGCAGCCCTAAACAGAGTGAAAAGGTTAAAATGTCAGAAATAATTAGAAAGTGTTAAAACAACCTCAATAAGATGTTTAAGGTTAGTTTTCATTTCAAAATCTAAAGAAAGCCTCTGGCTCGACTTCACTAAAATCCCTGAAGAGCCAGGAAAGTGATTAATACACCGAAGGAGCTAAACACGCAGGGACTAATATGCAGGAGGACAAAACAACAAAACACGCCTAATCGTCAGAGGAACATGCAGGACATACAGGTGGATCTTCAAGCAAAAACCTGTGGGTCAGCCTGGCGAGCCCAGTACAACACCGCCTATAAATCACCTGGTCGCTCTGGTTTTAAAAACTGACTGTTTGTCAGAGTTTGTTAATAGTTATTATCCCATTCACTTCACCACACTCTCATTACATATCCATTCAACACAGGTTTCAGGTCAGATGGTGGCAGCAAAAACATCTGCTCATTACCAGGCACACCACAAAGACCTGGGACGTAGCTAACAGAACACCAGGCAATAACCGATATGGCAGCGCTATGAAAGGGTCTATCAAGCATTCTGCTGAAAACAAAATCCCTCGGAACGGCAGATTAGCAACCTGACCTTTCGCACACACACGGCACACAGCTTTCCCTTGTTTTCCGTCTTCATCAGTTTTCATTATTACTTTCATTGTAGTAAATCTGTAACCAGATATAAGAAAATCGCGCCGTTACGGCAGTGTAATTCAGACAGGCTGCTATTCTGTAAACTACAGTGAGGAATGGCGAGTACAGGCAGCATTCGGCCTCTGACGGGAGAGCATTTGAGAGCGTGGCAGGGCGCGCCAAGGCACCGGCTCCACTCACAGCTAACCTGATGGGGAGTTCAATGCGGTGCTAACAAAGAGCTGCTAATCACTGGACCTTCCGGCCTGGCTCGGGGTCATCTCCAGCCAGGAGCTCTCCCACGCCGTGCTGCGCCGCTTTCTCCTCCCTCACCCCTCACAAACACACAGAAATGCACTTCAGAGCAGAAATCCGACCTCTGCGCCGTCAAGATTTAAAAGCACATTAACTCATTTTTCGGAAGACACCATTTTTACACAGCACGACTCTCCCTCAATGTCATTTTTTCAGGGTTACCGAACGGCATCCCCATAAGGTTTGAAAAAACACAAAATGTACAGGCAACCACATAAACATACACAGAGCCAAATGGAACACGCAAAATCAACCCAGCAAACACGGAAACAGCTGGTTTTCCAGCTCGGGAAGGACGGCCCATAACACAAAGAAGGGCATTTTGGTTGATTTACAGGAGCTTATTTTCCAGGTTGGCAAACTTAACCAGAAGGTTCCTCAGACACTAATAGACAAACACGAAGGGCTGAGGCAGACCAACATCTCTGCTGTGGGAACCCGATAGTGTTCAGTAGTGCTTCTTTCTAGGACTCAGCACTGCACAGGAAGCAGGGGCGTCCAAATTCTAATACACTAGCTAGCTGGGCACCGCGGGCAGCCGGGTCGAGTCCTGTCAGCATATCCAACATCCTGAGGGGGGGGGGAGAGATCCACTGTCCTCTACAAAAAGCATGCAGGCTACCTAGCCACTATCCACCCGTAAGCTGGTCTACATGCATCACACACAGAAGAACCTGCTACATATAGGCCTAGATATTCCAGCCTGTTAAGCCCGGAAGAAGCCCTTTGCACCCGCTATGTGACCAGAGTCCATTAGCAGGTAAGCCAACACGTCCACCTCCCATAACTGACCAGAAGACAGGCAGGAAAGAGAGAGAGAGAGAGAGAGAGAGAGGGGAAATCTCTACGCTAGCAACGGTAAATCTATAGAGAGTGAGAAGCCCCTGCCCCAGGCATCAGGGCTGACGGGGTGCCGTGAGCCTGAAGAGACGGCGGGGATCTGCTAGCTGACGCCTCATCGGGAATGCCGGCAACATCCTCAGGGAAGCACCACGCACAGGACAGGGATGCAAACCCCACGTCTTCAAGGACACATACAGATGCACAGAAGAAAACAGGAAAGATCCATTTGCGCCACTTAATTTTAATTACCATTTTAAATCAATCATCAGAGAATGAGCTGATTCCCCAGAAACTCCTGGCATGTCATTAACTCATTCAACACCAAGACTTAGTAACCAGTGGTCTGTACTAAGAAACGGGGTTATTGGCTTATCGGGGTAACTTGTCGGATTTAAGGTAGCCTGGGCAAAATGCAAGTGAACGGATATGAAGTCCATTTAAACTGTGCTACCTTAAATCCGACAAGTTACCCCGATAAGCCAGTAACCCCGCTTCGTAATACAGGCTGCAATTATTTTAGTTTGTCCGATTTTCATTTTTTCATGTCAGAGGAAGCGTGACTAACGACGTTCAGCACCGACCATTAGGACGCACACCTGCTGTGCCAGTGTTACGTAAAACCTGTCTGTCAGAGTGGACCTGTCCGCTGTAGCGCAAGGTAATACGTGAATCAGAGGACCGAAGAGTGGGAGGCAGGGACATGCCCGTCACAGGCAGTAAGACAGGGCACTGCCCTGCACAGACTGAAGCAGTGAAATTCAGTTCCTGTACTTTAGGGTTTGATAACCACGGTCAGCAATAACCAGTCACACGGCGCCGCTCAGTGCCACACGATACCAGAAATGCACCAGAGGCCCCACAGGAAATCCTATTCCTTCGTTAATCACCATTTACATTTTATTGCTTAGTTACCTCCAAGCATCCAAAGTTATACAGATTTCTATGCCGTATTTTAGCATTTTAACACGTCGCCATCCTGAGCCACCACGCTACGTGGTGCCCTCCTAGCTTTAGCACCAGATAAATGAGAAACGAGGCGCGTAAATCCCGTTTATTGCACATTGACAGTGAAAATTACCAGAAAACCCAAACCAGCTGTGGTCCCACGGTCAGTAATGGGTCTGTTTGATAGGAGAACGCAACAGACCCATCACCCAGGTACAGGGATCATTCTCTCCACAAACAGAAACCTGGCACCAGCAATGAGGCAAAAAAAACATACAAAAGACCAATCATAAGCTCCTGCTGTCCTGTACAGAAACATAAGTCTCCTCCAGACAGAAACAGACTGATGTGACCCTGTGGAGAAAAGCATTTTTTTTTTTACTGTACTTTCAGAATGACCTCAGCCACAGTTTCTGCTCGAAACAAAAGTGTGGACCGAAGGACAGCGGACAATCTGAGGATAGATGGGCAGTAGGGATAGGAGTGCAGGCCTGCAGTAGCTCCATGAAGCGACGATTATAAGCCAGGGGCATTGGGTATGCTGCCAGCAAGTCCCCCGCAGCAGAGAAATAAACAGCGACTGCGAAGGACACCAGCAGAGGGTGGAGGATGAACTGCAAAGAGGCAGGAAGGCACGAAGCACAGGTACCTGGAGCCCAGCACTTGGGGAAAGGGCTGCAGCCGCTTGTCTCCATGGGGACGGCCTAAGCCCCACCCCCAGCCCGACCCCAGCCGCAGCCCTCTGACCCTGGGTGCGGGGCAGTCCTGGGGGTAGAGAGTCACAGCAGCAAGGCTGGGGACTTCAGGGCGCGTCACGGGGCATGACGAGAAGGTAGCGCGCTGCTAGAAGTTCCCCCACCACTCTTCCCCTTCCCGACTCGCTCTTCCCAAGGAAAACGACTCAGGGCAGATCCCCTGCCAGGGGCATTCCTCCAACTCCTAATCCAAAGTGGCATCAGTAGGAGGAGACCGAGGGTGGGGTGGGAAGAAAGAATCAGCTCCTCAAGGACAGAAAACTCCCAGACTCAACAGATATCCATCGACTCCTTCAGTCCATATCGAGAGCGAGCAGCTGTTACATGCGAATCAACCAGGAAGGCAGGCAGTGTGAGGACAGAGTGACTCAGAGAAAGAGAGAGAGGGAGCAAAAGAGGCGGGGGGAGGCTGAGTGAGTGAGTGCGAGAGAGAGAGAGAGAGAGGGAGAGAGAGACACACACACACACACACAGACAGGGAGGGAGGGAGACCCTGTGTCCACCGCCTCATTCAGGAATTGAGGAAGGGTGGGCTACTAACAAAGAAGTAGGGGGAGGAGGAGGGCGAGTGGGGGTATTAGAGAAGCACCCTCATTAATATGCTAATCTCAGCTTTGCTCCAATTCACAGCCTGCTCGGTGTTTACCAAACGGACAGGGCATTTTCCATAGCCGAAAGGGGCTGCAAACCAAGGCTGACCCGGCTCATGTCTGCCAGCTAGTAAACCACCCCTGGCCTCAGGCACTCTGCCGCCCCTTCAAACAACGAGCTTCTGCCAGAGCTCCACCTGCTGTAGTCGCAGAGCGCCATCTCTGATCTCCACCTCAGACCGCCCCCAGCTGTGGTTGTGCTAAAAAGCCACTGTAAGCATGGCAAGTCGATCAGGCAGCTCCACATTAATAACTTGTGTCTTCATTTACTGGGGCCCGTCTCCCAACAACATTAAGCACTCCCTGCAGAGCAACATAAGGGCCTCCCCTCTGTGCTCCTCGGAGGAGCTGATGTTCCGGTGAGTGGGCCTCAGCATTACAGGTCAGATCTGCCACAATGGCAGGTTCAGGGGCACGTGCTCCCAGGTGGGTGACATTGGCGAGATCACGCATCAGGGTAATGACACTCTATTCTCTGTCTTCATTCCATAAGACAGCACTGCATAGTTCCCGGGGAGTGTGTACCTGCAGATTAAAGGTCTCCCTTATTACCAATTTGTGTTTCGCCCACCTTAATATCCTTTTTATACCAAAAGAAAAAACAATTTCCACTAGATTTCCTTAAACGATTTGAAATGATCAGATCAAGAGAGCAAAAGTAAGATACGTGTGACAAAGACTGAAAGTGTGGCCGACTCCTAACCACTCCTTCAGCCTGGTAAAACCTCACACCTAAATGGTTAACATCATACCTCACGGCCTGGGCTCTGGCCCCAGCCAACATGCCTGCGTCAAACAGGACTGGCGAGATCCCCCAGCCTCACACACAGCCTGAGCAGTTCCATGTTACAGACAAACAACCATAGCATCAAGTCTGTAGTTTGAGCCTCTCTCATGCAAAAGCTGTTACCATGACATCCTGGGATGAGGATGCAAAACCCTACATTGCCAATGTGAATTATTCATAAAAGGGACTGAAATGTAGTACTTGCCAATAGCAGACATTGTGTAACAACCCTAAAATACATACAGACGGACAATCTCCTTGGAGACACAGGACCAGTCCAGCCCAATTCTGCATTATTATACACCCCAGGCTCAAGTGGTGCAGACCCTCACACCTCCCCAGTCATTACACTTGTGCTGGAACCTCCCAAGTCCCAGTGAAGGAGAATCCGGATTGTCTGCATAACAGACAGTTATGCAGTTATCTGCACCTGGAGGAAATCCATGCAACACGGAGAGGACGTGCAAACACACAGGGTGGGGGGCTGGATTCAACCCCCTGAGCCTCGAGCTAAGCAGCAACAGTACTACCCCCAAAATAAAATATTTCATTATATTTCAGTACTAGATTCTGGCCTGTAATAGAAACATAATTAGGTCTGGAGCCTATCCCAGTCAGCATAAGGATGTTAGTCCTTCGCAGGGAATACAAGAATAGGTTTTTGTACATAACACATCCACTATTTGAACAAGTGCAGCTTACCTCCTGGCCAGAGGGGGCAGTGTTTCAGCCATATGTTCCTTCTGGACACAGGTACAATGAAGCTCGAGGGACCTGACACTGTATGAATAAGGGTCATGAGCACGTGGTCTGTTCCCACTCTATCATCACACCAAGGCAGGAACCAACTCGCCGTTTCTGGCTAGTACAAGGATGAAGGTTCTTCATTTCCATTTGACTGGACATTAAACATTACAGCAGTTACCTTAATGAACAGGCCTCAGATCTGTGAGCAGAAACCATTTGTTTTTGGCAAATCAGGAACCTGCTTCACTGCTCAGCATGCATCAATGTATCTATATAGGTCTCATGGCCCATTTAGCAGAGCTGTATCGAGTAAACACAATAGAAGAGAAGCTGAAATTCCCCCAATGTCAGAAACAATTAAGCACATTATTGAAAACCTTTGCAATGGCCCTAAATTACTACTCACCAGTTAAATGCCAAAAGGAAAGCCTACCAGTCCATTGCTATACCATCTAAAACCTATGTCATCAGCTTAAATGAATGTACAAATGTACAAATGATGCGCAAGGTGCCTGCTCAAACAGGAGGAGCAATGAGTTTGTGGAGGTCAGCTCCAGAACGGCCACAGCTGTGCTTGTAGCTATAAACATGACACCACAAAGACAGGAACCCAAGGCCATAACAAAAGGACTAGAAAACAAAGGAGGCTACCGGGTGCCCCGGAGACCTGATGTGCTCCTCTCAAAACCTCACATTCAGCCCACCATCTCACTCAACTGACTTTCAAGCTGTCATTTACATACCAAGGGACAGCAATAGGACAGGGTATGATTCAGTCCTTTCGCCGAGTCCTAGGGCTGCATAACATCAGATCATGATTTCCTCATGGTTATACGTGCATGCACAATAATCACTACAGCTTTAGACGACGGTTAAAACGTTTGTCCAGACGCTGGCTTTTTGGTACAATACGGACATTTACTTACACCCACAATTTGGTAAACAGATTAGTAGTATGTCCGTTATATTAGTGGGAGGTGTATTGTGATACCCAAAGGTTAATAATCCGCATAAAATTTGTTTGTCCACAATATCTCCTCTTTCAAAAGATGCTATGGCTGCTGAGCTGTTCCTTTCTTCACCGCCACTTCAGTGCTTATCGCTTCCATTATATACCAAAACAGAAGTATGTGACGTGCTCCACTAACCGAGTTTGATAACGCATAAGCATACGCTGAATTTATATAGATTACTAACTTGCGTGAAGCTTGCTACAAAGCCAGGGTGCAGAGATATGCGAGCTTGAAACCCATATTTATTTTCATTGTCATTAATCGATCCAGCAGCCTTCCAAACTGCATATGATTATAAGTGCAGCTTCTCTGCACAACCACCCAAGTCCCTGGTGTCAAACAGAAAGGCTTATCAAAAACACTCAATCTAACCAGCTGTCTCCCTCTGATATTGATGCCAAGATTCATGGGTAATACCGGTCAGGTACAAGGTTGCTTTCAATTTCACCTTCTTATGGAAATACCACGTTTTTATACATCCACTGTGTTTCAAAAGAGCCTTAAATGAAAAAATGTTCTGAATTTTTTATGCCGCTTAAGCAAAGCTAAGGCGCTTCTCTGAATCTTCTGCTTAGTATTCAGCTAGGAAGGACAGCCTTTTATCTCTCAGAAAAAGGCAAATCAGAACAATTAACACAGACAAGCGCATAGTGACCACCGTGAATAATTAATCAACCACATGGCCATGAGATGTGATGATATGAAAGGAATCAAAGTGGGCAAGAGAATTTCCCTGAAGCGACATACAGAAACAAACATAAATCCTCGGCCTCACCTTAGATAACTCACAAGTGTGTTTGCGTGTTTATAGTTAAACACCAGCTTCAACATTGAGCTTTTACACAAAACCTCCGCCTCTTGCGGTCTGCCCCACCTTTCCAAACACTTGTTAATCATAACTGCAGTGTGTGTGTGTGTATATATATATTAAATTGCAACCACAGTTCTACTGGAGCCAGAGACAGACTTCCCTTTTCGGGCCAGAAAATGGAGAACAAATATTCTGATTAAGAGCGTAACCTTCAGAATACACACAATGGCCAACATTAAACTGTCGATCTATATCACTCGTTCTTGAGCTGCCGTCTCTCCCTCCATCTGCCAGGGGATTCATAAACGTGACCGTCAGCATGATCTCACACAGTATGTCCCAGGGAAGCAGCATGAGCTCCAGAATTTGCGCTGAAGATTGTTGTAGTTTTTCTCTGCTAGCATTAGCAGACTCCAATTTCTCTGCACTATGGTGTGTCTTTAGATGTTTGATCAAATTGCTTGCGTTAAATGACGTGCCGTTCCTTCCTCCTCTTGACACTTTAGTAGAACAGAGCTTACAGTCTGCTTTACTTCTGTCGTCGTCTCTTATCTTAAAGTACGTCCAAACTGCTGACATCCTCCACATATACTTGCCAATTTGCCAAAGTCGGTGTTCTGGTGCATTTATCCTTCCCAAATGTTTCTGGTTGACAAATCTCTTGCTAGATGCAAAAATCTGATTGGGCAGCACAAAAAAAATGCAGCAGCTTTGACTTTTAACATAAAGTTGCAATTAAGTGGTACCAGTTCTTGGTATCAGACAATTTTTACAAGAACGAGTATGAGCACATGAGCGTAGCATCGGCCCCATACCCGATACCGGTATCAGTGCATCCCTAAAAATAATGTGCTGGACATTCAACAAAGACAAGCTGACATACAGTGCTACAGACTGCGGTCATCTAGCAGCACATCTTCTGAAGCCCCTTCGATCGCCAATTACTTCAATCCTTTACAACACCACTGGTAGAAGACCAGAATATTCAGCTTCAAAAAGTTTAGCAGGAGACCAGTGTACCGTTCAGATGCAGTCACTTCTACTTCTGTGGTACTCGCATCAATTAAGGTTCTTAAATGTCGATTAGAGTGGCAGCAACTTGGCCTTTTCAACTAATTTCAAAGAGAGATCATGCTCACAGACATCATTTTGAATGTCCCTGAAAACCGAAGCACTTCACAGTAGACTTTCGTCTCCTGGCCCTTTTATAAACAGCAGCCGAGGTTGGAGAAGCCCATTAGTCACACTCACTGTTCTCGGACTCAGAAACCCTCGTCATACCTTATTTCAACATCATATCAATCCCCACGACAGGATACTGTTTTCATTAATTAAAGAGCTTTAGAAACATGTGCTGATTTACGTCTTTTATAGGAAACCTGAACTTTTTTATACGTTGATAAAATGACCAACCTAATACATACTGCATATTTCAAAATACCTTCAAGGCACTTACCTGTGTAGTAGGAAATTCTTGAAATATCTGTGAGCGAGAGAGAGAGACAGAGAGAGAGAGGTCAGCTGTGTATCACTTTCCGCCATTTTAAAACATCTAGGTGAATCACTGGGCTACACTGGTACCAGAGAGACACCTGGGAGCAGATGCAGGATGACGGGCAGCCGGCTCTCTGCCAGCACCTTGGTCAGGGGGAGTCAGTGATTTACAGAGCAATTAGGCAACGGAAACTCAGCCCTCCCCCCCTCCCCCACCTCAGTATGGCAGCCCTGAAAGGGATACAGACAGGAAGGACTCGGCTCCATTTCAGGTTGCAGTTACCGATAGGGGTTATTCATTTAAAAGCCAAATCCAAGCTGCAATATGGGCTGATAAGACAAACAGTGCTTCATTAAAATAGGCCCCAGCTTGCAAAAAGCAAATTAATAATGTTCATAACTCTCCGCATTTTGTGTATCATCACCCAGGAGATGACAACCATACCAAGAAGCACCTCGCGTATGCCAAGATCACAATTCAGCTGCATCAAACAGATAAGGATTCTATATGATGCACTACATAATCATACATATTTTCATATTTGTACAGCTGTAACGCAGTGATATACTAGTGAGTACTCTGTCATTTGTAAACACTTTCCCCAAATAGTGAGCTGAAGTGAAACCAGACTGAGGATTAACCGAACATGAGAAAGATGAACAGCAATAAAGGGCATCGAAAAGGTATGAAACGAGAGAGAGAGAGAGTATGGGAAAGATAATAATGCAGGTTCACCAAAGCCCAGAAAGGGCAAAGCCAAAAGTAATCAGAGAACTTTGAAAATAATTAGAAAACAAAGTCTTCCAAAAATATTAACAGAAAAAAAGACAGTTAAATTATGTTTAATATAAACACTATTAACACATTGCCTGAGTCTGACTTAACCCTGAAATGAAGGACAGCTCTGGAAATAACCTGCTTTGGCAGGTGGCATAGAGTCTGTTACGGCTTCCAGAGTACTCAAGCTATCACAAGAAGTTACTTCCTTACTGGTGATCCAGTACAGGATCTAAAGTGGGCACGTCAGAACTAGAAACAAGGGGTTTACTGGAAGCTGCAGAGACAGGGTTACTAAGCGGCTGTTGTTCCACCCCCAGCCATCACATTTCTGCACCACGTCTGTTTTGAATAGCCTCTGAAGACATCTGGTCTGCAGCACAACAGCCTGGTTACATACTGGTCTTCAGTGGAGGCTATCAAATAAGGAGCAGTAAGTGTCCAAAGAGCAAAAGGCTATAGCAACTACAGCTGAAAGTTTTACATCTGCCACCCTCGCAAGATTTAAAACGCTATACTTTATATTCCATAATTTTGGTCTGTATAAGCACAATGAAATAGTTATTAGCTAGAAGGACAGCTGTCAGACACAGGTCCACATGGCTAATCCCACCTTCCACCTTAAGCACATACATCAAGTGTGATGTCACAGGCTTGACCTTTGACCTCTTTTTGCATTTATTAGGATGCAAATTCTTTGATTTCCTCACTGCACTCCCTACAAACTTCAACAACAAGCTTGTGCATTGAGCATGTGAACTATCACTTTTCAGCTTCAGCACGTAAAAACACTTTACAATGGTAAAATATCCTACTTAAGCAAACCAATAATACTCAATTTGGAGGGGGCAAGAGAAACTGGAAGCTGATGGGTACCAAAGCTGACCTCATTCCGGGCTCAAGGGATTAAAACCAGCTCTGCGGTTCTTTTCATAAAGTGGGGCGGGGCAGGGGGAGGTTGTTCTTTATTAGACTGGTCATGCTGGGCTACATATGCTAGGCTTTCATGTGGCCCACATGGAGGTCAGGCTGGTTGGGACGTCACACTTCTGCTCCCAACCTCACAAAAGCCTGCATGGCAAACACCTGCCAGTCTGCCTGCGTGCCCGGGGGCCTTTGAACGGGACACACTTATCGACTTGGGCATTTTCTCATTCATTTAGCCTTTGAGGAAATAATATGGGGGGTGTAAACCCGGCTCAAAGTGCAGCTTCTGGAGCAAGAATGGAGACGATACGTAGCTTAACTGCAGCCTGGGATTTGCAAAGATCGATGTTTCAAAAACAGTAGGCGAGGTGGTGGGGTACTGCCACAAAACCCAAACAGGCAGTAGATCATGTGTCTGGTATTTTATCTTGGAATATACATCAAACAGGAGATTAAGGACTACTGGTGCAGAAACAAGAATATTAATGGAAAGAACATTGACAGGCATTACTGACAGTGTACAGAGCGAAAGACATCAATCTGCCAGAATAAGGAAACCGGTGATAGTAACAGTACCTGATTGTACCTAATAACCATATATTCTCACTCATTAAAGCTGTACAACGTAACTGTTAAAAGTGTATTTTAGACTTAAAAGGTTTAAAAAAAGCCTTCCAAATTTCCAAAAGGGTGAAGAATGCTGTAATGGGACTATTTTAAATACAAGCCCAACAATTATGCTCCAGGATAATTACACACGTTTCTGCTGGAAGAGAGAAAAACACTGTGCACACTTGAGCGTGTCCAGCTCACAAGCAGGAGATATGCAATCAAAGCATTTTCAGCCCTTTCATTCATACTGAATGAGTTACATTTTTTTCCAATAGAGAAACGCTGTGAGTACAGCAAGGCTACTGGTACTTCACTGTCAAACACTGGGATGGCCTTCTCCTTTTTCCTGCCCTTGGGACTGGTAAAGGGAGGCAGGTCTGTGTGAAAATCCTGTTGACAAAGTGGATCCCAAAATCCTAAACAAGTCAGGACAAGATAATTCAGTTTGAGTACAGCTTTTGAACCACAAGTCCTTACTGATTGACTGGATGACCTTAACATCACGATTGGGATTAGTTAACCAAACCAGTTGACCCTTTCCAATTAGAATAGGACTTCCTCACTGGCTAACCAGAAAGACTATACGTTTCACTGTAAAACCGCTACCATTTAACTGCAAAAAGCCTCTGGAAAACAAGTATCCAAAGCCACAGAGTATTTTATCTGTAGGTCTGCAGTGTCGGTCTACGCAGCAGGAAGGTTGATGTACAGCGCTTGCCTGGCAGGGCCCTGACCACAGGGCCACAGCGACGCTAAGCGGTGCCATGTAATTCCTCTTCTGAACGGCTCCTGGTGCCATTGATCATAGGCCGCCTTTCTGGATGATGGGGAGCAACTCCTCGGTATCTCGGCACACAGAGTTGGTACGAGTTCCAGCACGTTTCCACAAGTAAGAAGAAAACAGGACTCTTTGGACCGCCGTTTACACATGAACGCAATAAAGACCTATTCCGGCTTAGTTTTTATTTTCTGGATGCCGATTAGTCTGATGACTTTCACTTCTGGTAACACAACTCAGTGGTCATTATCAAGGCAAGTAAATCAAGGATATTAAATGGATATTGCAGCTGTGTTGATACTACAATTAATTGAACTATGTTTATATTTTTCCACAGTGCTGCACTGATACTTTGAACCCCTGCATCGAAACTTCTGCATGTCGTCATACCCATCTCTCCATTTCAATTAGTGTGCTGCGATAGCTATGTAATGCCTATAGATGGCAGTAGCTGCGAAAGGCCAATAAACATCACATAGCTTCTCCAATACCTAAGATGCACGAATCTCATGGCTTGAATATGAGCAATGCAGTTTGTAAGCTGTGCAAGACCAAAGTGAAAAATCACAATAAATCAATCTAAGCATCATACTGAGGTATTCACATAGGCCATCAAGCACAGTGACCCACTGCAGCCTGGACTTGCATCACTGCAGTGATCCGTTTTATCTGCAGCATGCAACCTTATAGCACTGCAGAGAACAGCAGCTTCAGAAGCACGTGAAGCACGTCACAGCCCCCGCTCTCTCATTCTTAGACGCCGCTTAATCACCCAAAACCGTACGATGAGGTCGGCATCAGAGGATAATGCAGCTCTTTAGATAAAACAAAAGTCCCCTAACGTTTGTGTTTTACAAAAAACAAATTAAGAGCTTTCGGTAATGAATATATGTTCGTTTTGCAACAAAGCAACTCGCAAGTAAAGCAGACATTTTATTAAATTTGCTCCTTTTTTAAAGTGCGGCAGTATCATTATTTCAGCCTGTTTTGAGCATTGACCACTGTGATCTAGTTTGTGCTGTCGTTAAGAAATGATGTGCGATGTCGAATTGCGACGCTTGGCATAACGTACCAAGCCTTTCAGAATATAGACTGCAAAAATGCTTAATAAGATGCAGTTCAGGGCAATGCTACCTTAATGTGCCGTGTTTTTTCCACTCAACTCCCAGGTCTGAAGTGTGCTAGTCGACCGGTACAGACTGCCATCTCACAGCCAATGCCGCCCACCACCGCTGAGATAATCTGTCTTCGACCCTGTCCAGGCCCGGCTTACGCCGGTGCGGGGCCATTGCGAGACAAAGGCCCTGAGGCTGTAGGCTCTGTTGGGGCACACGCTGCAGCGCAGAGCGGAGAAAGCCGACGGCCTGCGGGGGTCTAACACCTGCCACGCTATTCTCTCTCCCCATCTCACACAAACAACCCCATAATCATAAATAACATCCAGCACTTCTATTTTGTTAACAGGCCGACATTTTGACATCTATCATCATGAAGCCGTTCGCTCTGCCCATGCCGTTTTCTCTCCCCTTCTCTCTCACTCACACCTCGCACGTATCCTAGGCACTCAGAGGGACGGACACAGAGCAGCACGGGTGTATGGCTGTGTCCTAGGACACCATGCTGGGGATCCTGCAGATGGAGTGCGTGGAGAGGCCATACTGGGGGCGCTTCTTGGGGGAGAAGCACATGAGCTCCCGCCGCCAAATGGCCAAAATATCCTCCGGAGCCATATACATTAGTATCAATACAGGACAGAGCAGGTGAAAAGATCTGCTGTGATTATCTCAATACTGCAAAAGTATGTTTATATAAAAAAAAATGTAAAAACTGTTTACCTAACCTACAGTATTAATGACATCTCTACACATCACTGGATGCGTAATAAGATCTTAATTATTTATAGTATTTAAATCATTTAAGTTAAAGAACATGACATATGGGATGAAAAAAGTGGAAAGAATGAGTAATGTGTAAAGACTTGTTAAAATTACAGTCCTCACGTACCCAACACCTGCTAACTCAGCAGCTATCATCCATGCGTCATTAATAGACAACAATAAAGGCTGTATTAAAAATTAATAAAAAAACAATGTAATGAACCAGGAATCAATCTAACTGATCTGTAACAGATGCGCGGCAAACTGCATTAGTTGCATGTTAATGTGCATATTTTGAAAATAACATTAATCATGCAACACATGTACTGAGTGACTGACATAAAAGTAAAATGGGAAAAATCAGATCTGCAAACAAAAACTTTGTGAATAAATTTTAAGCCAAAATACTAAATACACACAAAAAAGTCATACAGAACTGATTGTTCTACATGTAATCTGGAGTAGACTCAAGAATATTGTTTTTAGACTATTGTTACCTTAATACAAAAATGGAATTTAAGTACAACAGGTAAAAATCTCCCTTATAAAGGCACTACCCCTCACTGCATTAGACAGGAAGGGTTACAGTATACTTCAAGTAAGTACAGCAATTGTATAAGCATGACAACATTGCCATTAACAAACAAGGGCTTAAATCTTCCAGTTAACACATAATAAAACATGTACATTGAGGTCCTAAATTACCTCCGACATGTTGCTCACTACCACTATAGTACAAATTCACTCCCATTTTTGAAATATCAACGTTTGAAACAAACAGCTGAAGTGTTCCCTGCACCAAGCCGATCTGCAGAAAACGGTAAAGTTAGCACTCTTGGACAAACAGCCAGCAAACCTACTATACATCACCCTACAAACACCCAAGCTGCCAGGACAACAGGACACCAATACGGCAAAAAGAAAAGAAATTTTTCAAAAGCGCACAAATAGAGGCACTCTCACCATGATATAGTCCCTCCATTTAAAAGGCTAACTGGTCCACCAACAAGCTCTGAAAGCAGTGCGGAATCCTGCAGGGTCCTCCTTCAACGTCTTTGTTAGCCTCGCTGATGTAAAAGCGATTTCATTTTCTGTCCAGGATCGTGGCAGAGTGACAGAGGGGTGGCAGGCAGAGTGGCCTGTGCTGATTCAGACGCGCACACACCGCGAGCAGACGAACTCCAGACCAGAGGCAGAAGAAATGAGAGTAGGGAAGGCAGGGGGGGGGTCTTTGTCTCTCATTCAAAGCTGGAAGAGGAGGGGAGGGGGAGAGGAGGGGAGAGGGAGAGGGAGAGAGAGAGAGAGAGAGGAGGGGAGTACAGGGACTGAGCAAGCAAGGGAAGGAGGGAAAGAGAGGGAACGCAGGAGACAACGTAAAACAAAACAAAAGCAATCGCCTGCCTGATGTTGGATGCCCATCAACTGAGACACAAGACAGGGTACATTAATCCTTCACTTCAACTGAAGCTTTAATGGCCACGACAAAAGAGGCAACTTAACAGAAGGGCAATTAAACCATTTCATGGAGTGCAAACAAAAGAGAAATCAAAACTTAGAGAAGAATCTAATCTTCGGATTAGCTAAAGGCAACCAACCTATGCAGCGTTTCCCCTCAACTGACAGGCAAAACAAGTGTGGGATCAAACAGGGAAATGGTGAATCCTAAGAACTACACAGCAGCTTTTGAGCGTCAGAATGTATTCTACATGTCTTAAAACGGAAAAAAATATTACAGTTAATAATAGGACATGTATATCCTATCTTCTGGAATAAATCATTGTTCTAAAGCCACATGTAACATTATACTCCAGCACATGAATACTGCAGGCCTTGTCTACCCCCAAGGAGAGAAAAAAAACATGACGCAAAGTCTGAAAGATGCTTTGTTGTCTTCAACGGTGAAAACATAAATGATGGGGCCGCTTGATGTGAGACATGAGCTCTGCTTCCGATGCAGTAAAGTTCCGACACACACACAGTTACAGAGCAGGAACAATGAAGAAAACAGGGCTTTATGTAACATCTTGCAGAACCTGAGCCTGCCGATTGCTGCAGTGAGATTTCATGTTTATTACCAGCAGCACTACAGTGGCATTTGAGACCTAATATTAGCCAAAGGGAGCTCTTACTCACCTAGCAGTCCAGAAAGCAACATATAAAGCATATTTCGTCCAGAAATAAAAGCTCATTTCATTCCTCACAGGCAACACAGAGTGTGTCCAAGAAAAATTGTACCGTGTCCGATATTACACAGGGACACTTTACTTCAAAGTCTATGAACAGTAAAATTTAAGCTCAAGAGCTCCAGACCATGCTAAACCCACACAGGACAAGTGGGTATGGAAAATAGATGGATGGAAACTCTTAGCATTTCCTTGATCTGAATATCAACACCACTGCTCATAAACCAGTGTCCACCGTTCTTAAACACTGTTCCTAGTAATGGGTCCATAATGCGCTCATTTCATGAATCCTTGATGCCATACAAAGAAAGAGCAATAAAGGGGGGGGCACAGAACCTGTGACAACTACAATCAGAATCAAAGTCACACAAAATGAACCAATTTCAGTTGATTTCAAGCTCATCCAGACATCTCAAACACACAGGGATGTTGCTTCCATGTGGGGATATCACCTCTGGGGCCACAGGGAAAACTATTCACTGTGGTCACATCAAAGTGAAGCCCCTGGAAACAGCCTGTACCCCTTGAAAATAGCCCACACACTTCCTATGCTTCCACTAACCAGCTGTGTGAGAAAAATTAAATCGCATCCTATGGTTTTCCTCACATCCTACGACGGGTTTGTTTTTCCACTTCTGCTTTCCAGCAGATAACTGGAAAAAAATGCAATTTTACTGTCCACCAATTAATCTTCCACCAAATCTACTTTTATAATGATTTCATTCCAGAATTCAAGCAGCTAGCCACAAGAAGGAATAGAACTTTCTAAAAGTTACACACCAGGATTATCCAGTCTATTCACCGTTAATTAACAACACCCATCACTGTCAAACCATTACTAAAGACCCTCATTTATTTCGGAACCAGGGTATAACCATTATTATACATACTTTCACATATATACAAATCTACAAACCATAAACACATAAGCACTGTTCTTCTGAGCACTAAATAATGCATTTCACTGGGTCTTCTTTCACTCCAGATCATGCACAGGATGTACTAAAGATATTTGCTTTTAAGGACAATGTCATATCATAACGAATTTGTTTATCTGAAGTTTCATTTTCAGGTGCAGACCATTCCTTTAAAGCAAGCTCACATCAGAGCAGCAGTCATGTAAAGAACACCGCCACTGTCATCTGAAGGTGCAGTACCTGGGCTCCGGAATCCATGACACTGAAAAAGGAACAATTACACGAAAATGTCATCATCAGGCAGGCAGACCTGTGTGAATCCTCCATGGGACAAAACTCCCAAATTACCAGCTTCACCTCACATTGTACACTTGCAGACGCCCATGCAGTTAAAAAAGGATTAACTGATGATTTTACCACAATAAAGACAGGAATCAATATTATGTTAAAAGTGCTCTTCCCCATACTAAAATTAAATTATTAAATCAAAACAAGACCTCTGATATGAAACAGTTTCTCACTGCAAGAGAGGGCCCGGATGACACTAATGCAAAACATGAGGAAAAACACACACACACACACACACACACACACACACACACACACACACACACACACACACACACACACACACACACACACACACACACACACACACACACACACACACACACACACACACACACTGCAGCAGCTGGCCAGAAACATGTCTCTTGAGACTCACTGTTGAGCAAAGCCAGTCTCTCACTTAAGAGCAATCAGACAATCAAGAAAATGCTTTTGGATTTTGGTGCGATAAAAGGGCAAGGCATGTAGCCAGGACACTGGATGAAATGCGGCGTTCACAAGCATATGCAAACAGCCTTGAATTAAATCCATAATTCATCCGCCTGACTCTTTCCTTCAGGGAAGGTGCAACCAGGAAGTTTTATTCAGTCTGAGGACATTCTGCGAAGGGCAGAGGAGCTGGCAAGCTATTCTGCATTGATGGCACTGCGTCAGTGGCTCCTCAGCCACTCGGGGCCACCCAGACACGAACTTAACGGTCACATTAGCAGTAGGAGGGTGATACATGGCTTTACCAACTCAGACATAAGGAAACCCCAGGAGACTGGAGAGAAGGACAAAAAAAAAAGAGGACACAGAAGCTATCCCTAAGCTCACCACGCCTCGTCTCCAGCACCATCAAAAGACAGATCGCAATTAGCTTGGCCAGAATGACACAGTATGAACACAAATGAATAATTAAAACAAAAAAAACTGTGTGTGACATGCTGAGCTCCACATCAAACTGGCTAAAGCAAAACCAGCGGCAGAGGGCCGTCCTGTTTCCTCAAACTGAGCCCTGAATCCATGCAGCCTCCTTCCTGATTGTTTGCCAGAGACCAGTGATCTTACAGATCTGCACGGATGCATGTGAACGTTCAGCTTTCGGCGCTGCTCACGTTGTGAGGTTATTTGTACAATGCGTCACATAGCCAGCACTCCGCTGGTATTCTCATGCATCTTAAATCAGAACACTGTGTTTCCTATTGTGTCGTCATTACTACTGCATCTCATCAATGCACAAGAGTCAGAGCACTTACTGATTGTGTCCCTGTACTGAAGCTTTGTTTGTTTAATACATCCATTATTCGCTCTGACATGTACTTCAGGACAGAATCTGCCAAAGGAGCTAATGTAATATGCACATTTGCTACAGCAACCAGGAAAGCTACTCTCAGAATGTACTTCAATTTATCAATGTGGTTAAGACCTTCAAATGCGAGTTAATTTTAACAATACACAGATGTTAACTTCCCCTCTACAGGACTCCAATCCCCCATCCCCAGATCTGCCGGTCTTTAAGATCATGTCTGAAGGAAGTGAGATACATCCTTTCTGCAAGTCGGGGTCTCAGCAGCTGTTAAAGCATCTTTGTCTCAGCAAGTGCCCCCTTGGTGGACACAGGAAGTAAAATAGTGACATGTTAATTGCGCTCCTTGCCTCCCAGCTGGCTCTCTTGAGCGTTCTCTTGAGAAGGGAGCCCCCATACAGTGTGTCAGCATTATACGCATACAGAGAACCTTAGAGCATCGTACAAAGACCACCATACTGAAGCACCACGGGAATGTCTCTCTCCCTACTACAGTGGACAGGCATAGGCGACTGGATGCTTACCCAGAATCATGCAGAGAACCTTCTCATTGAGCATCTTCACCTGACACCTACACTGCTGACGCTCAGTTTGATTAGAGATCTTCCTCAGTGTGGTCATTCAGGTGCAGCTCAAGGAAGGCCAGATTGTTAAGAACACCGTTTGTAAGTAGTTTGCATGAGGCTTTGCAGATTTTAACATCTTTTAATATTTCCAGTGAGTTCACCACAATTTTCCTCCTGCAGTTTTATGCAGAAAAGAGGATTTTCTTATTATCCCAGGATTAAATCCCTTCAATTTTGGCCCACAGCCTTAAACCCTCGTTCATTTTAAGACTTATTATTAACTAAAGGAAAATGGCAACAGCGTCTACCGCTGGCTCCATCTGTGCTCCAGGGGTCTGATGGTCACAAAACCGTACTTTCATTCATAAGACAACAGTGACTCCTCTAACCCCATCAGCTGAGCTTCACACCATTAAAAGAAACAGCTTAACATTCCATTCATAGTTCCAGTGCTTTGACAAGCGGCAACATTCAGCTCCAAAGCTCCTTAATAAAACACTCCCCACAGATTATAAACCCAGGCATCGACACTGCATGAGTTGTTCAGAGTGTTACATCTATGTCTTTTAAACACTGGCATTCGAACGCTCCCATCAAAAGCCTCGACAGTGAGAAAAGTGTGGATGATCCCTTCATGTGTATGGATGAGAGAGTGCAATGGGGGGGGGGGGGGGGGGGTTTCCTCCTGGGGAAGCTCTGCTTAGGTATGCTTGTAAGGCGTCCTTTGAAATTGCGTGCAACGCGACAGACGCAAGTGATCCCCCTAGTGGTTCAGATCCTGTAATTAATCTCATTGTTAGCAACAGAAAGGCACTGTAGACCTTAGGATTGACTTCATGTTACATACATGATGGTATGAGGCTAAAGTAGAGAGTCGGAAACCTGTTGGCCAGCGAGCACCTTTCCCCTGATCCTTTGAAAAACCTTTTATAGTCAGAGCACATATACAATTCTGACTAATAGCAGAAGGCAATTACTTGCCTGGTTTTAAAAAAAAAAAAATCCTCCAAGGGAAAGTACAGATTTCGATACCAAATCCGACTCCCCAGTCTTCCCCGAAATGTTAGCGGGGACCCAGCTGCACAGAAACATTTACATCACGGTATCACTTTTAGTCATGCAGATGTCATCACCCTCCTTCCCATTCGATGGTGCTGATTCAATCGGCTGTAATGGTATACAGTGATTTAGAAAAGCCTCCATAAAACATGAACAAAGCTCTAATTGTTTGAAAGTCCTGCACTGATCAGGAAGCACATAGAGGGTGCAAAGCCCAAACAACCTGAAGCAGGGCATGCATCTCAACCTGAAGTAGATGTGAACACTGGGCAGAGAATACATATCACTGCGCTCAGCTTTTATAACTGGACTGAATACTGAACACTGCCTGAATGGATAAGGGGTAGAAAATTTCTGATGATTACTACAAATTAATACAATAAATGACATAATGCGGTAACATTTTATAAGAGCTTCCCTGAAGATTCTTACTTCTCAAACACGACTATCTTGCACCAGCCTGGCATTAAAAAATGAATAAATGTAGACACTATAGCAGGCTCAAGCCAGCAAAGTAACGGAATTCAATTACTGAAGACATTTCTGAATTCCAGTTAAGTTTGTTTTTTGCTAGATGTTAAAACAGCAAATAACCCGTCGTGACACGGATATTGAAAGGTTTTAGTTCCTGTCACCGCCTCCCCATCCCCCATTTGTGCATTTACAGAAACAAAATGTTCTAAAAACAAGCATCCAGCGTATCAGACAGAGCCGTGGAGGTCATGGCGTCCCCCCCGTCCGCCCCCCGTCCCCCCCCCCCAGGCTCGGTCCCCCATGACTCACAGCGCATAATTACAAACGTCGGTTGAGTTGTCTGGGGGGGGGGGGGGGGAGGATCGTCCCAGGCTGAGTCATGAAGCCTGGCCTTCGCACAGCACCGTGCCGTAAGTCGTCATGCACTGGGGCACGAACTTCCAGAACCGCACAGCTGAATACAGAAGTGGTTCCAGGGCTGCCTTGGCTACAGGATGCAGAGGTGCCTCACGGGGAGCCCACAGAGGTCAAACAGCAAATCCCGAAGAGCTGCATCCTCCTTTATCACAGACCACGTGACCAGTATTCCATTGAAAAACTGTAAAATGGTTTTTGGATTCAAAAGCCTTGATTGTGCCTAGAAAGACCCTGGAGATCACCTGGTCTCAAACACCAGCCTGAACACCTTTTTCCTGGAGTACATTATAATTCATCACTAATAATAATTAAGACTAGGGCTAGGTAATTAAATCAAAAATTAATCAAAACCGACATTCAGAACCTCTAATCAACATAATCCTGCCCATGTTGGTTACTTGGTTTTTTTTCCTGTTAGCAATCTGTAAATACTTTAAAAAAAAAAAAAAAAAAAAACTCTCTCCCATGTGTATTCATGTAGTGTTACCTAAAAAACACACTGCTGTGTGTATTGTCACGTGACTCCGTGCCGTCCAGTTTGTGACATGGAGGAGAACTCAAACACCAAGCCGAGTGAGCAACTCCAGGAGCTTGTACCAAATAAAAATGCTGTATACGTCATTTGGACACATTGCGGCTTTAGGGAAGATGACACCGAGCAAAAGGAGGTCAAATGCACATGCTGCAGAAAAACCATTTCAACTACCAAAGATAATACCACCACTAGCAATATTTAAAATGCAGTGGAAACTCTGTATAGTGATCACGCTTATAGTGTTCGACTGCTTATATGGATCAAAAAGCTTGGGACAGAATCATTCCTATACAAATACTATTTTAATAATTCGCTTAATCAAATGTTGTTAGAGTGTACATTTGAGATCTTTTTATACACAACATATGGAAAATTTTAAATTACGGTAATTTTTTTTTTCTTTTCACTTGCGGTACCCCATCCACTTCTGGCTAGCTACCTGAGGCTGCTGTGCGCACAGAAAAAGTAACAGGAAAAAGAAAGTTATTTTCTCTTAATTATGAATATAGACTCATCAAAGCCTATGATAAACTGCCAAAAACAAGCCAACAAGATGCAATAAACTATACTTCATGTACAATACTGTATTATAACATTTAATTTCATTTGTACAGTACTGTAATTTGAAAAACTTAAAATAGCTGTACCGTATTTGAAAGACTCAATAAAATTCAGTAAATACTGACGCTGTCCATATTATTACCTTATATTCGTGTAATATATATCAATACAATTGTCAATTAGATGGTAATATGCCTGAGACATAAATAAAAAGAAAAAAATTGGTTATAATGATTATCCACTTACAGTGATCAATTTCACCCAGACAGGAATGATCACTATTTCAAGCAATTTGCGCTTTGATTTCAATTGTTCGAAATAATCAATAAAACAAACAAAAAAAAAACAACAAAATTGCACATTAATCAAGATCGAGGTAGAATGCTCAATTAATCATGATACTGATTTGAGGTCATATCACCCAGCCCTAATTAAGACTTGGACAGAGTGATAGCCGGGTTTTAACAAAGTTCCTGCCTTATTTAAATCCTTTATGAAACTTTAAGCATCTGAATCAATACAAAAATTTGACATATAGGCAACACACTGCACAATGAGATCCAAGTGGCTCCTGAGGATTCCCTTCCCAGGACGCAGGGGTACTATTCAGATATCAATAACCTTGAGATGTCTGCTTTATCAAGAGGACATTCCATATCCTTAGCAACATAATTTAGCAGAGGGGCATGTATCTCTCCAAGCCTAAGGCTACCACTGAATTGGCCTCCATCCGCAAATGTTACACAGGAATGAATAGACACTATTTGTTTCCTCTTATGCATTTCTCATCACTGCAGGAAAATGGCTGTAAGATCCACTCCTTCTGTCCCACACTGGTACTTGATTGCTCATGTTCTAGAGAGGGATGACGGCTATGAACCGCTTCTGTAACTCAGGCACACATTCACAGCACCGGAGGTTAAGGACCCCCCCCCCCAATGGCGACATTTCCTTCTATTGTTAAGAAGAATCTGACCTCTCAGAGGAGACTGAGCTTACACAAGCCACACCGCCCTGTCATTCGGTGGGAGTGGCATATTACATTTTTTTTTTTTTAAAGTGCAACTTGTAGTGGGTTTAAGCAGCTATTCATTCTATAGTTTCAGAGTACAGAAGTGAGCATATGCATTGTGTGAAATATAAACAATACATTATCAGAAACATTCACACCTTAATCACACTGGAAATTATGCAGAACACGTTTACATAGTAATTACATAGTCGACACCTACAGAGGCAGTACGAAGTGTGACCTACAGCTGTGCAATTCATGCTGGAAATACAGTAGCTCTTTCAGCAGGAACTTCTGGGCCTACAGCCCTGAAATGTGCCTCAACACTGGGCCAAACATCCAGCGGGTCGTGCTAAAAACGTGGGCTGCTATGCCCTACGAATGACTGGGCCGTGGTTCAGCGAGGCCTACTGTCATGCCCGGCTCGTCCGCTCCTCGTGTGTGCCACGCCCCCTGATTACCCACGTGTGTTTCCCGGATTGTACCCAGCTGTGTCCGTTTGCTTTTCATCAGTCTTGTGTATTTAAGTCCTGGTCTCCCCAGTTTGCTTTGTCTGTCATTGATGTTCGTAAGCGTGAGCTGTTTCCCGGTCCCTGTCCTCGTATTAAACTCCCGTTTGCCCCGTATTCCTGCTTCCTGCTTCCTGCTTGCCTGCACGATCGCCGCTTCACCCGTACCCGATCGTGACAGAATGACAGACCACAAAAGGAAAGGCCCCCGGAGAAGGAGAGGACCGGAGGAGACGATCCGCCTGGGAGCCTGTTCGCTCTCCCGGCTATGGATCGCTTCGGAGGAGAATGAGAGGGAAGTACCCGCTCTACCTCCAGCCCGGAAGCTGACCACACACTACCCCGATCCCGTGTGGAAGTACTGGCTCTCCAGTGAGGATGAGGACGAGGAGCCCTTCCTCTACCCTTACCCGGAGCCGGAGCCGATCCTTTCACCGCCTGTTTTTCAGGACATCGCACCACCTCTCGCCGCCGCTGGGCGCCGGAGAAGGAGGAGGAGACCGGCGATTGCCTGTCCCGAGGAGCTCCCTCCGTCAACGCCCACGGACACACAGCTCTCTCCCCCTGCAGTAACCACCCCGGAGGCGCTACCCGCGCCTCACTTAGGGAAGCCGGTGAACTGCGCCTCCCAGTTCTTTGCCCTCCAGGGGTTGTTCTGGAGGATCTGGGGGGAACTGGTCCCTCCAGTAAGTCCGGAGGTAGCGGGGCTAGCGGAGCGACTCCAGAGGAGCTTTGCGGCGTTTACTCCCGCTTCCGACCCAGAGGAGCTGGAGAGTATGGCAGAGGATGTGCGGCAGCTCCTACTGCTCCAGAGGGCTGCAGACCCCGCTCCCGTGCAGCCGCCGCTGCCGGCGGACCCCGCTCCCGTGCAGCCGCCATTGCCGGCGGACCCCGCTCCCGTGCAGCCGCCATTGCCGGCGGACCCCGCTCCCGTGCAGCCGCCATTGCCGCTGCCGCCGCCTGCGCAGCCGCCGCCGCCTGCGCAGCCGCCTTCGCTGCCGCCGCCACCTGCTGCTCCAGGGCAGGCGCCCCCACTGCAGCCACCTGCAGCTCCAGGGCAAGCGCCCCCACTGCAGCCACCTGCAGCTCCAGGGCAGGCGCCCCCACTGCAGCCACCTGCAGCTCCAGGGCAGGCGCCCCCACTGCAGCCACCTGCAGCTCCAGGGCAGGCGCCCCCACTGCAGCCACCTGCAGCTCCAGGGCAGGCGCCCCCACTGCAGCCACCTGCAGCTCCAGGGCAGGCGCCCCCACTGCAGCCACCTGCAGCTCCAGGGCAGGCGCCCCCTGACCGCGCTCCAGTTCCTGACCGCGCTCCAGTTCCTGACCGCGCTCCAGTTCCTGCAGAGGCGCCCCCTCTGCAGCCGCCTGCTGCAGCTCCTGGGCAGGCGCCCCCTCTGCAGCCGCCTGCTGCAGCTCCCGGGCCGGCGCCCCCACTGCAGCCACCTCCAGTTCCTGACCGTGCTGCAGCTCCCGGGCAGGCGCCCCCACTGCAGCCGCCTGCTGCAGCTCCCGGGCCGGCGCCCCCACTGCAGCCACCTCCTGTTCCTGACCGCGCTCCAGTTCCTGACCGCGCTCCAGTTCCTGACCGCGCTCCAGTTCCTGACCGCGCTGCAGTTCCTGACCGCGCTCCAGTTCCTGCAGAGGCGCCCCCTCTGCAGCCACCTGCTGCAGCTCCCGGGCAGGCGCCCCCACTGCAGCCACCTGCTGCAGCTCCAGGGCAGGCGCCCCCTGACCGCGCTCCAAGTCCTGACCGCGCTCCAGCGGCTCCCGGGCCAGCTGACCGCGCTCCAGTCCCTGACCGCGCTCCAGAGGCGCCCCCTCCGCCTGCAGCAGCTCCAGCTCCTGTCCCTTCTCCTCCAGTGACTTTGTCTCTCTCACCCCGGCGAATTCGACCCCGACCTGGGGTCATGTCTGTGTCCCGTAAAGGGAGGGGACACAGACGCAGGGCTGGGGTCCCGCCCGCCCTGCCCCCTGGCTCGCCCTGCCTCGCCTGCGCTGGGGCTCGGTTGGCGCCTGCGGGTCCTGGCCCTCCGGGTCGGTTGTCGCCTGCGGGTCCCTCTCCGGTGCCTCGTCGCCCTGCCTCGCTCCCCTCTCCGGGTCCTGGTCGGTCGCCTGGGGGTTCCCCGACGGCGGCTCCTCGGTCGCCTGCGGGGCCCTTACCTCCGGCCCTTCCCCGGACGTCGCCGCCTGCTGCGGCTCCCCCCTCCTCCGGGCCTTCGCCCTGGCCCCTCCTGCTCCCTCGTCCCCTTCCCCGGTGCTCCCTCCTGCTCCCTCCCTGGCCCCTCCGCGGGTCCCTCGCCCTGTCTCCTCTGCCCCTTCTCGGTCCCCTCCGGCTCCGGCCTCCCGGCCGCCTGCGGCCCCTCCGGCTGCCGCCCGTCGCCCGCTGGGTCTCCCTCGGGCTCCCCTTTGTTCCCCCTCCTTGTCTCCCTACGCCCCTGCCTTTGTCCCGCCTGTCTCTGCCCCTTCGTCTTTTGCTCCCCCTCGCTTCGTTCCTCCCGTCTCTGCTCCTCGTCCTCCTGTGTTCCCTCTGTTCACTCCTGGCCCTTGTGTCCCGCCTGTGCCCTCTGCTTCGCCCTTTCTTGTCTGTCTGTCTGCTTTCCCGACCCTCTGTCAGGTTTTGTCCTTTGTCTTGTCCCTGGCTGTGTTTTGTGCCTCTGTCTTGTTCCCGGTCCTGCGTTGATTCTGTTCTTGTTTTTCAGGTCCTGTTTTGCCTCGTCCCGTCCGTCGCCCCCTTCCTTGGCGCGCCCGGAGTAGCGCGCCTTTGGGGGGGGGTTCTGTCATGCCCGGCTCGTCCGCTCCTCGTGTGTGCCACGCCCCCTGATTACCCACGTGTGTTTCCCGGATTGTACCCAGCTGTGTCCGTTTGCTTTTCATCAGTCTTGTGTATTTAAGTCCTGGTCTCCCCAGTTTGCTTTGTCTGTCATTGATGTTCGTAAGCGTGAGCTGTTTCCCGGTCCCTGTCCTCGTATTAAACTCCCGTTTGCCCCGTATTCCTGCTTCCTGCTTCCTGCTTGCCTGCACGATCGCCGCTTCACCCGTACCCGATCGTGACACCTACCCCCAGGCCTCCCAGAAATGTCAGGATATGCTCCTCTCCCAGCCCCCCACAGACCTGTTCCCATTCCAGGTGAACCCCCTGAAAGCTGGCTGTCAGGGGTCACAGAACTAAAAGGATTACGCTGGACTGCGCCATTAAAACAGCCAGCTATAAATGAGTAAAAATATAACCTGCTTTTGATAAAAGAAGCTAACTACACAAAAACTTAAAACAGGCTAGGTAAGTACTTTAAACAATCATGACATTTAATAAAGAATAACTGTCTTACACTGAACATCCCAGCACAAACCAGATGACAACTTAAACTGATTAATAAAATATCATTTGGTTGCTCTATATTATTTAGTGATGAACATGCATGGGGAGCTCTGGAAAAGACTCAGGTACAGTAAGAAACTGCCATCACTAAACAAGCAAGCATCTTCAAAAACCACCAAACTGCGAACAGACACAGCGGCTTCATCTCACACACGGGTGAATCTGAATCAGACATTTTGCCCACATTTTAGAATGGATCACACAACACCTTCCCCCTCCAGAGCTGGAACGGCAGACAAATAAAATAGCAAAAAAGAAAAACTTACAGCCCTGAAGCTACAGCAAAGTGATAAAACAGTGAAATAAATGTGACTCCTTATCACACGGCACACCTGCATTCATTCTGTGCACGATTCTTATGGATTTCACAGCCTCTAGGAGCTGAGGAAAGAGTGTAAACTCTCTCAAGCGTTTCCGTAAATAACACAGACAAACCGCCAAAAGAAACGGCCTCATCGTGACTAAAATACACACCAGTAAAGCGGGGATTGTAATGAATAATACTGTTTTATCACAAAGTGCTCATTGATCGCGCCTGAAAACGAAAGATACCGAAAACCTACCAAGACTAAAAGTCCATCTATTCTGAAGAGGAATCTGACCACAGGTATGTTTACGTGGCCTGCCTCTACCTACATGCAAGCAGACACACAAATTCTCATCACAACCGTCATCTCTTCAAAATGTAAAAGATACAGGAGTCCACCCCTCCGACTGCCATCGCGATCATTGTAATGCTGTTAATCAAATGACTAACGAAAGACAAATTAAACTGTTTAGCACCGACTCCACAAACAGACGCAGAATGTGTCCATCCTGCTTAATTTTTTTTAATTAGTGAAAGACAGGAAAACGGCTGTAAAAGTTAAATTTAGCCACAGAATGAAGGAGGTCACTTCACAGAACTGCCATGATGGTTTATTTATGGGTAGTAGAATGCACGCAGTACGGGGGGCTGGGCTAAGTTACAGGACCTGGCCTCTAGCCTAAACATCACCATCAGCAGACATGGCCTCCCAAACACTACCCCGCTTTCTGCCCCCCACAAAATATCTAGGTCTGAATCTGAGAAGCACGCATTATCTGATGTTTCTTATGTGGCTATGCGAGCTGACAGGCTGTGAGGCTGGGGGTGGGGTGATGCAATACCTGCAAGACCCAGGACCAGCTAATATCAGTCACAGATCAACCTACTCGACGTCTGGTCATAAAGATACCAAAATATAGTACTTACACATGTCTCGCACCTACCATGAGAAAGGGACACAGTTCCATCATGCATTTGTCTGTTGCTCAAAACAAGTACGTGGCATGGTGCAGGAAACGTCTTGTGTTTTACTCCTGCAGACATGACATCTTTCCTATCAGTTCCAGGCTATCAATGAGCAGATAGATAGATGTAAACTGCACCCAAGATGGTCATTAGAGCCATTTTAATTCCCCAAAAGCAACCTGGCTTGCTCAGCTCAGTTCCACCACACTTTCATTCCAAACTCTGGTGAGAAACGACACAGCAGTGCTGACAGACAACCTAAATCAGCCTTTTTGCACAAATCTGTAAGAACTTCAGTCAGTTCACATAGACTCAACCAGCCTTTTGATTTTACTTTCTGAATTTAGTGAAATCTTCACTGAAGTTTCTTTTTAGTATCCACGCACAAATGAAAACTTGACATTAAAAAAAAATCCTGCCCTGTAATTTTCAGAAACAAAATTAATTATATCTCAAATTTAACATAATGGAAAACTAACATTTAACATTTATATTATAGAAGAAAAATATTTTCATGGTTCCTCAGAAATAACGAATTCTAATTAATTTTGACATTAAATATCAACTGTGCAAACCACTTAGAAAAGCCCTCTTCAGACTGCTCAGCACATAACCATTGTTTAAAAGGCACAAGTACTCCTGTGCAATATGTTGAATAGATGTATTTTTTTCCCCAAGTACTGAAACACTTCTACCCAGAAATCCTTGCAGCTGTTGTGATACTGAGGAAGCGAGAGTTGAAATTAGGGTGGGGTACATAAAATTCCTTGATTTGTAAAGGATTATTCATTTTGGGAAGAATTATCACATGCATTTTAGACCAGTAAATAAGATAAAATTTATTTCAGATACCATTTCTCCTGAAATGCAGAATAAAGAATTGTTGTGATTTATGAAAATAAAGGCCTTTCTAAATTACTTTTGAGAACGTCGCCACATTAATTTAAATTAGACAGCTTACTCAGGAGCACAGCACACCAAAATTTACACGCTTCTATCTTGTCAAAACATTTTTCTGAATTTGCTTTCAGAGGATGTTCTGGATCCAAGGACTGCGAAATGACCACTAACAGCGACAAAAAGCAAAAAACTGGATTAAGTTATCCGTTACTCAGTGACCACGCACAAACATTTTGCATTGCCAACATGGTCGAGGTTCTCAGACATGCGCTAACAGAGTAGTCAGGACATGTGCTACAGTTCTTTGTTTCTCCTTTTCCTGCCATTCTTGCCAGCATTCAGGATAACGTTTGCAAACATCTGGACTTCTCCCCAGACGAAAATCCCTTCCTTTCATTTGAGACAGGTAAATTTCAGATTGTCCAAAGACATGGGTCACTAGAACTGTCTGATGGAATATCAACGTCAGGTGGTCCGAATAGAATTTAACCTCAGAAATCACCAGTCAAAAATGGCCAGTAAGGCACCATTAAAAACATCTACCCTGAGCCCATACTCTGAGCATCAGGTTTAGTCTTTTCCTTGGATCTGTTCGGCGTGATGCAAGGAGCAGCGACAGATAGACCCACACATCTGTAAAACCGATTTATGATACCCAGTGTTGCAGTCTGAGCGATAAACCTCTCAATGCTTGCAGTAGGATCCTCCCCTTTCAGACTCCAGGTATCTGAGGTTACCAAAGCCACTACCGTGGCACCTAAGCACCCTGCCATGCCCGTTTCACAACCCTATACACTTCAGCAGAGCCTCATGTTTATACAGCAGTTCACTGAGGCTGTGATTTCACTGAGACCCTAACATGTGAGCTGACACATTTTCTTTAACAAAATGACTCACAATATGTGAGACAGCCAGCACAATCAGACTTAAATTAATCACCCACTAATCATCTTACAGCTTTACGCAATAGCATGTTTCGTGATGCTGGGCTAACCACCCAAAAGGAAGTAAAGCCACATAAACCATATGTACAGATAGAGTGACACATGGCCAGCTCAGCATAGGGAAACACACTTTAACCTGCAGGATACAGAGATTGTGCTAACAACTGAGTTTCTCAGCGGAACCATTCGCAATATTACCATGCACCACAAGCAGCGTGTACCTGCATAGAGAAAATCCGTATTAGGTACAAGTTTAATGTCATCGATATAAACATGATATTGGAATACCTTGAGATGCATGATATCAGTTACCATATTGGTATTGGCTGATATTTGTTACAAAAAAAAAAAAAGATTTAAAAAAAGTCAAGATATCAATATTGGTCCAATGTGTCAATCTTGGCTGACACTGCCAGTCGATATTTAAACATTATCATTATTTACAGTTAGCTGCACCAGGCTAAAGTCATGATTACTAAAATAATGCCCATGACTGCATTGGATGACAAAGCATTTTACGTAGCGGAGGACGAAGGATTTCGTTGGCTTATTCAGCACTTACTGCAGAAATATGGCTGTTACATTCTATCTGAGGGACTAAGGGATGCCCTCACCCCCAACATGGTCTGAAAATACAAGAGAGATCACGTATTGGTTCAAGACAGGACACAGCATTTTACTACATGGGATTATCCCATAAAACACACAAGAGGTAACAGCTCTTCTTAGAAGACAGGATTTTATTTCATTATTCAATCCGGCCTAAAGACAAATCTTTGGTTTTACACAAAAAAGTGAAAGAACAGTATGTCACTACCCCCCAATATCGATGTAATACTAGTAACATCACATATAAAATATGACCCCATGATAATTTATTTTACACTACAGTGCCCAATATTTCTGCTGAAAAACTAGAAACAGGTTCTTCATTTCATCCATCCATCCATCCATCCATCTTTCAATCACTTATTTAGTATGAGGTCAGAGGGAGCAAATCCCAAGACGGCTCTGGAAATAAGACAGGGGGGGTTACCTTGTCCACCACAGGACAAGCAAGCGCACACACACCTTGGACAATTTATATGTGCGACCTTGCGTGACATGATAGTGTTACCTAGTGCACCGCAAGTCATCCAGGTTCATTATTTGAATGTCAGAATTTAAACAAAAGCACAGGATAAGCAGATAAATTGAAGGGATATGTAGGCAGAGGAAGACAAAACGCAGAGGATAACTGCACAATTTTGTCTGTCAGGTGTTCATACCTTAGGATCCACTCAGCACACAGCCCTTAAACATCATATCAGATGCCAATAATACTTAATCTTGTCACTGTCCATTGAAAAACACAGATTTCATTATTCCAAGACCATGAAAAATGCATATTCTCCAAAACTACTTTACATAATAAACCCTCGTACCACAAATAGAAAACGGTCTTTCCACAGCTGTCAGTGAATGATTTAATGTTTTAAACGGACTTTCATAAATTATTGCCAGTGAGGTAAAAGTTAGAGCCAAAAAGACTGACTAATCTCGCTTTATATTGACAATTAACAAAAATGTTGGTTGGCTAGCTATCAAAGTTGTTAAAACTAGCAATATAAAGTAATCCATGCAAACAACCATCATGAGTAAAAATGTTTAGATCAAACAATTAACTCATTTTAATTAAGCAATTTATTAAAATTGATGACTTCATAAACCTTATTTTCATTGGTCACTTAGATGTCAGACTGTCAGTAGACAGAATGTGCATATTCCATATTTGGTAAAAAGCCACAATCAGAAAGAGGAAATATGTAGTTTTCATCAGACAGGGTCGATATGCTTATTACAAGCTTCTTCTCATTATAAGCTGAAGAAATAAGGTATCATACAGAAGACAGCTCGCTAGATCAACCAGATCAGAGTATCAGAATAGCAGGCCTGGAGGAGGAAAAGGGTGTTTTCCCCTGGATCCTGCGGGACACAAAATGAGGCAGAACATCCTGCATCTACAATCAGAGCAAAACAAAGCAACGAGCCTTGGAGACTAATGCAGGCTTCCCGTCATCAACAACTTATTAAAAAAAAAAAAAAAAGTTGAAGAAGTGTGGCTTTGGCCATACATTGACGTCCTGGGATCAGAATTAGCGAACATTTTTTTGGTACCAAGAGACACACAAACAGAATTTTGTTATGAATAATTAAACCAATGCTGTGAGTTTTCACTAAGGTTCCTTTCACTTACGCATAGCCGCTACATATTGACCAGCTTATCAGTAGTGAAACCTGTTTCATTTTAAAGTCAGGGCTCCAAATGTGTGCATATCCTAACAGCATCTATATCCAGTTTAAAGTTGAAACAGTGTTCTCTGCAAGTCATGTTTTATGGAAACACCAGACAACCTTGCTTAGACGGTTTCGCTCATCTAGGCATTACCTGAAAATCGCAATCGCCCGAATCGTCTGTCAACAAATAAAAGCACGCTAAAAAGCGGACGTTATCTGCTAAACATCAATAAAAATCGTGCACAGGAGAGTACGTCGCGCTGAACAATGCTGACGTTTATTTTTTGCGTTTTATTGCACAGGAGAATAAACCAGAAAGAGGCGTGGATGGTGGATGTAAAGTGCATGTAGGCAGCTAAGGCCAGCCAGTTTGGGTCTAAAAATACACGGCCTTCTGCACTGTAATTCCTATTGCCCCGGGGTATGGAAATGCACCGCGTATCATGAACCGACAGCGATCGGCACATTCACCGATCTAAAAGTATCCGTTTACAAATTGGCAATATATATTAACGACCAATAAACCAAGTGCCAAAGCCTTTAAGCAAGGTACACGGCTTAGGAGTAACCGGGGGGGTGGACAGATCTTCCACACATCTCCACAACCTCAAAGAGCCTTTTACGGCGACGTGACGGGGACGCATCCCGCCGCTGTGATTTCGGGCATTGGGGCTTGGAAGTGTGGGGTTTTAAGGGATTTAAAGGAACAACCGAGAAGCTCGGAGAACCGGCGGATTAAAGGCGCACAGCTAGTCCGGACGCCGAGCTCCAGCGGCCGTTACCGTCCGCTCATGGCTAAGAACTGGGGATGAACCTCATATCGTACTTGGCTGCACCATTCGGGCGGGGAGGCTTTAACAATTTATTAAATAAGAAACCTTGTTTTTTTGTTTTCCAATCTAATTACTTCTGTTTTTTCCTCACTGGAGTTCAGCGTGGAAATAACAAACACACTTACACAGTCACTACTGTCAGGAGCTCCCACACACGCCGAAGTTATTCATTTTTTTTTTGGCGTAAAAAAAACCTTTCAGGAAAACCACTGAAAATGTACCCACCTCAGTCCCCCCCCGGCGGCGCCTGCTGCCTCGCCTGTCTTTTTTCGGTGTTTATGTGCTGCTATCAGGCGTTTTAAAATCCCGTCAAACGTCTCCTTCTCTCCCAGTCGGGCGGTGCGTGTGCCCGCCGCTCCGTGTCCCCTTCCTAGGCTCGCGCCCGCTCCGACGCTCGCTCTCGTCTCTGGGCTCGCTCCCGCTGCGGCTCCCTCACTGACACAGCAACGCCGCATCCCAGGCTGAGCATTCCAACATGGCGGACGCGGAGCAGGAGCCAAGCAGCGGTCACACCCTCTCGGCGCAGTGAGCGCGGCCGAGCCGGCGGAGCTGCACGCACAGCGTCTGTGAAAATGTACTCGGAAAATAATAGTACCAGTGCCTCCATTCTTTATTGTTCTAACCCCGATAATAGTCCCATACACTATTTGGTGGTGAGGTCATGCAGTGGCCAGCTGCAAGTATATTTATGCTTTAAATTAGTGCAATGTAAATTGAATGTTCAATGCCTTTTTTCGAGGTTGCCGGTTAGAACACAGCAACTTACAGTAAAACTAATCTTTAATATGATAATAGGTGTGACTTGATGAATTACGTGAAAGTAGGTATGTACCGTGTCAACCAAATTCATGTATTTGATTCTGCGTGAAAAGTTTTAGGCAATCCAAATGATTTGAGGAGTATTGATTTCTTGCCCGAAACAGATAATACTGACTTTGCAAGTGTACCGAGGAAACATCCTTATTATTATTGATCTTTACAAATCCGAATGATTATCTGCTTTCCAATTTAGCAGACGGGTTTATCCAATGTAATAAATTTGTGGAAAAAATATTTTTTCCAGTAAACCGGTTACTAAGAGTGACTTATTTTCATATATATATATATATATATAATATACTGCTCATTTTGTGTTTTTAAATCCCGATTTAGCACTGGGTGTTGCATATCTCGTCTTTAGTTAATGTTATCCAAAATCCACCCACTCCTTGCGATCACTCCCCCACCCGGCAGGGTTGATATATAACAAAATGCTTACGAGGAGAAGATCTCATTAACTTTCGCGGTTTTACGTCGTGACTACATTTAGGAGCCAACGAAATATATCACAGTCTCTCGCAGGACATTATAGTCAACTAAGCATACATTTTTGGTTATGGAGAAATATCAACCCAGCTATATATTACCATCATATCTTCTTCGGCCAAACTAAAGCCCATTTGTGGAAATGTTTAATTAATTATGCAGTAAGTAATTCCAGGGAGGCATGGGAAAAATGAAGTCATTGTTTTGCTCTTTTCATCTGATTTGATAATGGAGTGTGCAACTGAAGTGATTTCAGTCCAACAGGCGACGTTTTCACTGCAAGTAGAAAACTATGCATTCCACATGGCGCACACACACCCACACACTGTGAAAAGGGTGGAGAAGCTGTGAGTTTCCATTGTGGAACAGGCACATCCAAGAGCATTTCTTCCAATGGTTCTCTAGGTAGTGCTTCGATATGTAAGTCTGGGGTCAGTGACGCTATAGAGTGGTTTCCCACAATGCATTGCTACCGCCCTCAGCATTCTGGACGAGAATGAACGGTTCGATTTGGAGAAAAAGCAAATCATGTTAATCAGATAATAACAAGTTGTTCTGATTTCCTTTTACCATCCATTTCCCAGAGAATCTAAACGCATTGGATCGCAAGTGTTATAGAATTAACAGAAATATATGTGTACAGTATAATGATTTTGTTTGACCTTCCAATCATTTAAATAAGCGGTTTTAATATCCAACGTAAATTGTGTGTTTTTATGGGACATGAACTATTAACAGTAATACGACGCCTGATATGCTTTTTGCACATGATGAAAGCCGGGCGTACAGGATCTAAATAAATATGTGAAACTTGTCAGCTCAGGACTGGCTTTCCATTTCAGACATTAGTCACATTTGCATAATCCTAAAAGCAAAGCTGCACTTGAACAGCGGAAAAGGAATTCAAGGACTGCAGCCATGCCCCTATGTCAGGCATGCTTACCAAACGGCTGAGGCTAATCGGGCTTCGTCCGTCCGAGTATTTGGTTAGAAGATCTTCGCTGGGGAAGAAAAAAGTGGAGGCTTCAAGTGTTGTGGTGACCATAAGGGGCGCTGTACATCAATGCACTAACACTGACCAATCAGTGCTCTGCTGGTGCATATAAAAACTCGAAAATAAGAATAAAATACCCCTGGTGCTGTAAGCCTGTATTGCAAAGGAAGTGTAAGAATTCGCAAATATATAAATTGGCATGTAAATAAAGGCATTCCATAATAAAAGTACTGTCCGATTTTAAATGCATTTGGTCCAGCCGAAGTATCCCCGCAAAACACTTCAGTAGAAGGTAGGTATAGAAAAATAATAAAGTAGTTATTCATAAACAGCAGTGTACTCTAGTATCAAAAGGTCTTTCTATGGTTGATGAATTTAGACTGCCTTTCTTTAATATATTCTGTAACGTGTTCTAAACCGGAAATGGGGGGATGAACGTAACATACTTTTTACCATTTCCAACCACGGTGTAAACAAGCTCACGATTGTAACGTCAAATGGTCGGTTTATTTCTGCTGGCACGAACAGCCAGGCGCTTACAGAGGCGCACTCACACCGGGGCTCCTGCGTGTCCCTCACCGCACCCCCAGGCCCGAAAACAGGGAGACGCTTTCAAAGAGTTTCACTAAGGCGGTGGTGGGCTCTCGTTACTCCCTTACTGGGAAAACATCTCCGCAAAACCAAGAGGCAGTCTTACAGAGCCTTTATTCCAACAAACTGTTTTATATTTACAAATGTATGTCTGCTCTTCCCTACTAGAAGTTAAGTCCGCACAGAATATATTCAGTCTTCAAAATGTACCCTTAAGATAGGAAAAGCATAGTTTGTACTTCCAGCAAAACTGCCAGGAATATAGAAGTGATCGTTTAAGGTTTTGCAAAAACCGGCATAAGGAGCTAATCCATGATTTTAAAAAAAAACCAATGCTCCCAAATGTGTGTTTGTGCTATTGGCTTTTAATCTTGCATACAATAATTTTTAACCTGGGAGTATCTAGTGCCCCCTGTTGGTGTACCTGAAATCTACAGGTGACAGAATACAAGGCTAATTCTAGAACACATCATAATTTGATAGGATCTGATGAATTCACTTACAGCTGAACTTTAAGCTCTCCGATAGCCTGTATTACACTACCTCCTCTCCCTAGAATTAATAAGCTAAAATGATCTTAGTGCATGTACAGTTCATACGAAAAAGTATAAATAAATGAACAAAATAAAATTTTATATGTATGTATAACAAAAGAATATAAATGACATATGCCAAAATGGCCCAAATAAAATAACTGTAGCAGGTGTGTAAACTGTATGGTAAAAGTTACTATAAAACATAGCATAAGTTTTTCTTATTACCACTATGAATTAGCTGGAAACAGTGAGGGTATTATTGTCTGAGACACTTCACTGGCTGTCTTCATTGTACGTTTTATTGTCTCATGGCAAGTCTGCGCTCTCCGCAGCGTCCAGCCTCCACGAGCAGCAGCGTTACACACTCACAAAGCCCTCTTTGGTGTGGGCTGGCAGGCATGGCGGTGCAGATGATGGACGACGGCCACCAGGTGGCAGTGTAGCCGTCGTCCCACGACCTCTTCTACTCCACCTTCCAGATGGCAACCTTCCCATCCTCACGGGCGGCGCCGCTTAGCACATAGCGGTCCTCGGCGGAGCACAGGGCCTGCACTATGTCCCCGTGCGCCACTAGCTCCTTCTCCACGCTTTGCCGCTCCGGGTCCACCACGTAGATCTTTCCCCTGGGCTTCCCTTGGCTCCGCCCCCGACAGCCGACCCACACCTGGGTTTGAACAACACAGTGTATTTGCGACTAGAGTACCACTGTGTGTAAATCTCTAAACAGCACCAGCTTGGCTTCTATGTGCTCAGTCATGGACGTTAAAGTAGCCCAAGACCGCTAGAATAGTCAGCGGGAACTTTTTCCCTGTTAAATTTCCTGTGTTTCTAGAATTCTAGGACTCCATACGTTTATTATATTTCACTTCAAGCACAGTTGGTTCATCTACAGGCCTGAAGATCAGTTAGCTAGTTTGGCATGAAGTGGGAGGAACGCAACAAAAAAGGAAAGATGGGGGAGACGTTTGGGAACCATAGAACTGAAGTACTAAGTAGATCACACCGACTCGCACTGAACTGAAGTCATGCTGTAACTTGCAGAATGCATGAATTTCAATTAGCTCTAATCTGAAGATGCACGTCTAAGCTCCATGCTCACCTGGTTCTTGACTTTGATGATGCAGTTGACGCCTGCGCAGTCCTGCAGCTGGATCTTGTGCGCGGGTTCGGAGAGGTCGCCGTAATGCCACACGCACAGCTCGCCCGCATCTGTGCAGCCAGTCCACAGCTGCTCTTTCTGCAGCGAGCCATGGGCGACGGGAGAAAGCGAGGTCGTGAATCAGCAGGCCAAGCGCTGGGCTTTTCAACATCAGCCAATGTCCTTCTCATATGGAAGGACTCCAAGTTATCCCTCACGAAGACCTCTACTGGACATCACTGTGTGCAGTGTTACTACCACTGACAGACCAAGGCTTTAAAAGCCAAAAGTCCATTTTACATTAAAACCCGGGCTATTCCTGAATATGGCTGCAGATGGTGTAGCAGTTAAGGAAATGGGCTTGCAAATGAAGCCTAAGTAAATGATTATATATTTATGGTAACACTTTACTTAAGGGGACTTTAATAATGAAGTATTTCATGCTTACTTGATATATTAATTAACTAGTGACTAAATTTTACTAATGTACTGATCCCATGGTCATTCATCATTAATCATGACAGTTCTTGTATTCCATTCAGGCAATATATTAGTCAACAGTTAACCAATTAGTTAATAATGGTATGACATCACTTGGGGCAAAAATGTATTAACTCATTTACTACTCAAGAACAAATCATGACCTAACATAGGTTTCCTCATTAAATACACAAACTGTCCTGACTGATTAATGATGAAGCACTTAGTTACTGATTAATTAATGCATTAAGTAAGCATGTACTACTACATTCATGTCCCCTCAAGTAAAGTGTTACCATAGGTGTGGCTATTTAAGAACGTTTTAAGCCTCAGATAAAATGAATAAGCGACTAAATTAACACCATGAACAGGAGTAAAAAGGACAAGCTGCAGACTTTAGGCCTGGTGAGGGGACACAGTGCGAGGCACATACCTCCGCGATGTGGATGAAGCAGCTAAAGGCTGTCGGTACACTACGGAGATCGTCAGGAAGTGACAGGCGGCGGGACACCATTCCATTCCTCTTCAGCTCCAGCACGCAGTCCCTGGCACCTGCCCGTCGGAGCGAGGGGAATTCCGTGTTAGCGGCGAGCAGAAACCATGTCACGTGCAGCGGTGAGCAGAATCGCTTCGAAACAAAATGCGCAACATAACCAGCGTGAGATTCTTGCACCGATGTACTCTCAGCCCAGCTGCGTGCGTAACCCGAAGCTTTAACGCATTTTACATTATAACAAATAAGTAGATTTGTTAAACTTAGTCGAAATACACATTCTTACAGTTAGAAAGACACAGAGCCTATACAGGAAGGCACATTCATCTGAAGTTTCAGGTACGGTAATGAAGAAAGGGCTTTATTTCTTGTACAGAGTTTTTTTTTATGATATTCAGTCATAATTTAGCACAGATTAGTTAGCTGCTCTGAAATGCGCCGCTGTGAAAAGTTTAGGAGTGGACGAGGGCTTGGAGCCATCAGGGAATTCCTGGAACGTGCCAACGCAGAGGGCCACTGCATGCCAACTCAGCAGTGCTGTCGTGTATATAACAATGAGGAGCCACTGGCTGTACAGCCCCATTGCAGTGCGGCTAAGAGAGCAGGGAATTCACCGGAATTCCCCAAAACACCCGGGGCCACTGCTGTAAGGCTACCCACAATGCTGTGGGCGTCGGTGAGGGGGCAGAACTCACAGCACCACAGCGCTCCACCCGCCAATCGAATGGACTGCAGCCTGTCGCAGGTGAGCTTGAACTGCTTCCGCGCCTGCAGCGTGGACACGTCCCAGGTGATCACCACGCCGTCGGCACTGCAGGAGTACGCCAGGGTCTGACTGCGAGGAGTGGAGATTCACAGTAAATGACACGTGCACCAGCGGATCCCGCCATGAATCATGAAAGGTCAGCAGGTTTCCCCAACTTCAGGCTCCTATAATTACTGCGTAGCACAAGGGACATTCGTTTTCCATTTCTCTTCTTAGACTGTGGGGGCAACACGACAGAATATCTTCCATACACAGGTAATTTATGACGATTTAGTTGGCCAAAAGCAGGAATGGAGAAGGGTTTCTGCTGTCTGAGACACTAAAAGTAGATTAGACATTCACAAAACTGACAGACAGTAGAGTCTCACGTGAATCTCTGGTCCTTTTCCTCCAGGGCGAAGTCCGTGACCTCACTGCGGTGCTCGGTCAGCTGCTTGTTGCATGACATGCTGTGGGTGTTGATGATGTAGATGACCGAATCCTGGGAGCCAATCCACAACTGATGCTGGTCCACTCCCAGCATGCAGTTCTGCAGATGTACAACACAGGGTTTACAGATCTGATTCTCAGCATTGGCCAGTTCAAGTGTGAACGCAAACCGTTTTACATGGCAATTCACAAACTACCACTAGAGGGAAGCAAAATCCTATATATTTGTTAAAATATACAGAACCACTGGTCACAAGGTACTTAAGCAAATATGTTAATTTAATAACTTAATTTTATACAGAAGGTTCTCAGTTTACACAAGAATTACATCTGGAAATGCAGATATTTCAAATTTCACTTATTTTTAACTGAAAAATAACAATACAACAGTAAACCTGTGTAATTCTTTTTTATTTTGACTTGCCACACAAAAACACATTTGAGAATATTTGGCATTATTGTAAACAGGCTTATTTTAAACTCTTCATGGCCCATGGCAGTGTGGCGGCCAGCCCCTACCAGGCGGGAGGTCCCCACTTGGATGGAACTGTGCCGCACAGACCAGCTAGCAGCGTCGAACACCACCACCTTTCCGTTGCTCAGGGCACACCACAGCTTGGGGTTCCCACCTCCCTCTGCGTCTGGCAGGTTCAGCTGCCCTGTGAGCAGAGAAGGGGCTATCTTAGTGAAGAACACACAGACAAGAGCCCTGACCTGTGAGCGTGGATCAAAAAAGCCCAGAGCCCTGACCTGTGAGCGTGGATCAAAAAAGCCCAGAGCCCTGACCTGTGAGCGTGGATCAAAAAAGCCCAGAGCCCTGACCTGTGAGCGTGGATCAAAAAAGCCCAGAGCCCTGACCTGTGAGCGTGGATCAAAAAAGCCCAGAGCCCTGACCTGTGAGCGTGGATCAAAAAAGCCCAGAGCCCTGACCTGTGAGCGTGGATCAAAAAAGCCCAGAGCCCTGACCTGTGAGCGTGGATCAAAAGCCCAGAGCCCTGACCTGTGAGCGTGGATCAAAAGCGCCCTCATGACTGTTCACCGCTTCCTTCAGGGAAGCACAGTGATGTGACCTGACTATCCTGGAGGGAATTTACAGCCTGAGACTGGGTCAAACCCCCCCCCAGCAGGGCCCTGTACTTTTCCAACAGTGCCACTTAAAGTTCTCCAGTGGCGGATTACTGGTCATGTGACCTTCTTGGACTACACGAAACAGAGACAGGAAATAGGGCAAGTAGTTGTAAAATAAAATATTGTAAAATTATACTTTCTACCTAGTATCACTCTAGAATCTATTTAACAGCGATTATAGAATTATTGATTCTATGATTCAAGCTTTTTCTATATAATGCGAGTCAGACCAGAGCAGAAATGCTGTTATGTCTCTTATGTCTGAGCTATTATGTCTAGTGTGGTAATCAGGAGTAGCGTATTACGCCCTTGAGAAATGGAGGGTTTTGCAGTTTTCATTGTTAAAGTCGATATTCGTTCATAAGGACACACCACTCATAGCTCCAGGCGGTAATAGGCAATAGACCCAGAGAAATCTCCGCTCTTGACCTGGACGAAGATGTGTAACTGCTCCTACCTGGAGTGTAGAGTAGGACGTCCACGGCCTGCGGAGCCATCAGGTCCAGGGAGGGGTTTATCTTATGCTTCAAGGTCTCAGAGGTAGTTTTGGGAACCATCACGGGCACTGTTTGTGGGACACCGGCCGTGAGCCATTCTGCTGGTACACGGAGGTCTGGCTGACCTTGGTAAGCACACGTCACAGGTCTCAGAAAGACAGTCTGTACCTTCCAGTTTCATTTTGTCGAAATACGCCAGCTTGGAGGCAGCGAAGATGGCCTTCTGCGACTGAAGACAGCCGACCACGGCGTCCATCAGGAGGACATTAGTCAAAGCTTGCTGCATGTATTGCGGGTCCTTAAAAAGAAATGTGATTCACGCATTTCACAGTGAGGAAGTGGCCAAAATAGAAAGGGTGCTCTTGTGTAGGGATTTAGGGAATATCCATCAAAGGATCAGAAGGGAACATTCCAACTAAACGACGAGGCGGCAAACAATGAAATTCCCATTCTTATGCTTAGTCTCTGTCAACAGCCAACACACATACAGTTGGGAGGCAAAAGCTTTTACCTTGTGGTCGTCTGCCATCTTCCTCCCGGCCCACATTTCCTTGATCATCAAATTCCACAAGTCACACTCCGACTTAAGGTTGGCCTCAAACGTCTCCTTCCTTTGGCTGCTCTTGATCTTCAGAGTCGGGATTCTCAGCAGGAGGAAAGGCGCAGAAGAGATTCTCACATCCTGCAAAAAAATTAAAAATAAAAAAAATGCATGGGAATTTGAAAGCAAAGACTGATTTCCGGGGTTCGGCTGATGACCGATGGCCTAGCCCACCTCAATGTCCCTGAATTTGGTGATCTCGATGTAACCAAGCCGGCCTTCCGTCAGCAGGAAGATCCTCCTCTGCGTCAGGGCGATCTTGCCCATGCCGTGGCTGGTTTTGACTGAGGACGACAGCTTGTAGACACACTCGTTGGTGTCCAGGTGCCCGATGACCCCAGCAGGCAGGTGAACATCTTGTGCTTCGGCCTCAGTCTCCTTCCACACGGTGTAGAAGACACGGAATACTTCCGGATCCACCTGTTTCTGCTGACCTTTCGGTGGGCAAGATGTTTATGGCACGGGGGGGCAGAGAGGGCAAATGATTAGCTGGTTCTTGGTCTTGCCAGATATTCCCAAAAGTCAACGATGTATGTACCTGCGTCTTTGACAAATTAGACTATTGTTTTAATCCATCATAAATCAACCTATTGTTTTCTTTCTGGTTCTTCACTGCAACATTTCAATTCCACTGCAGTTCCGATTCCAGCTTAAACTGTCAAGTTCCTAATGTCTTACTTTCATAACATAATGGCTTGAGGACATTTTATTTGTGTGTTTACACAGGGCATGGAGCAAACAGCTACTTACTGCAATTTAACGTGAAGTTGTCACTATTCTGTTTCCAACAGATGGGAGAGTATAGAGCAGATGGCAGCCACAGATGTAGGCATTAGACTTACTCTCTGAAGGATTAAAGAGCCGCGCTACAAACATGCTCAAGCCGTCGCATTTCTGTCTATTGCAAAGCAGCACCGTGCTATTGCATCGATTTAGCATTGTCTTATATATATTTCTTTAAGCAAGGCACGAAGCATTTTTTTTCCAATAAAACTAACAGCAGAGGCAAGCGTGTTGCAATGACTGAACAGTGACAGGCCAGACAGACAGGGGGTGCCATAAAAGAACAGCGATGCCAAATGAGGGCAGGTCCAAAGCTCTTAGGCCTGGGGGGCACAGCGCAACACAAAGCATGCCGCATGCTCCGCTTACCATTCCAAGCAGAATCAATATAAAATACTGATTGGGAAGAAGCCTTCATTGCATCGTCCGCACCTTGCCATTAAGGGACATTCAAATTAATCTGCCTGTATAGCAGTTACAGGTTAACACAGTATAAACACAACATGTGTATCTGTACGTCTGTTACAGAAACAATGTAGTGATTTAGTGGGGACAGCAAAAGCTCAACTGATCCACCAGCTACAGTTTTTAAGGAACAAAACCTGAAATGCTCCCAAACAAGAAGAGAAACCCGCAGAAATGAAACCGCATCAGCGCATGCATTAATATGCGACCTCCACTGTTACTGCTCCCCACACACCCAAAACCTACCCACGGTGAGAGCATCAAAGAGCCGGTTGATGGTCTCGACGTCCTTCACAATTCCGGACTCCTGCACGCGCTTAACGAAGTCGTCCAGGTGCATGTGCTTCTTGGGAAGCTCGAATTTCTTCACGGTGTCATCGCGCTGGCCAGACTGGTCCTTCTCGTGGTCCTTGCGGACCCTGCTGATGAGGCGCTGGAGCTCGGAGCGCCGCTCCGCCAGCACCCTCTCCTGCCGGGGCAGCGAGTCGGCCATCATCCTCACCAGCTCGCCGGGAAAGATGTCCGTGTCCATCTTGTAGAGGTTCTGGAAGTCGCACAGGGCATCCAGCCGCTTGCCCATGGTAGTATTGATGAGGCCACGCAGATAACGGTACCTCGCCAGCAGGGCTGAGTTTTCGGGAGGGACTGTCATCATGGCCCTGTCCAGGTAGCTGATGATGTCACAGTAATACAGCTGCACCCGGGGAAAATCCAGGGGGTCGGGAAAGTCAGGAAGCCTGAAGGTGGTGACGCCCCTTTGTGACGCTGTGGTGGGGGCAGCGGGACGGTAAGTCAGGAAGATATGATTATGGCCACTACAATAATATAATAACAACAAAAAAAATAAAAAATTAAATATGACTGTTGTAAATAAATTTACTATAAAAGCCTTGGGTGAATATAATGCTAATAATAATAATAATAATAATAATAATAATAATTATTATTATTATTATTATTATTATCATTATCATTATCATTATCATTAATAGTAATAATAATAATAATAATAATAACAATAACAACAATAATAATAATAATAATTATTATTATTATTACTAATAATAATTATTATTATTGTTATTGTTATTATTATTATTATTGCAGTATATAATAATACTGAGGGGCGGCATGGTGGTGCAGTGGTTAGCACTGTTGCCTCATACTTCTGGGACCCGGGTTCGAGTCTCCGCCTGAGTTACATGTGTGCGGAGTTTGCATGTTCTCCCCATGTCATCTCCCCGGGTTTCCTCCGGGTACTCCGGTTTCCCCCCACAGTTCAAAAACATGCTGAGGCTAATTGGAGTTGCTAAAAATTGCCCGTAGGTATGCATGTGTGATTGAATGGTGTGTGAATGTGCCCTGCGATGGGCTGGCCCCCCATCCTGGGTTGTTCCCTGCCTCGTGCCCATTGATTCCGGGATAGGCTCCGGACCCCCCGCGACCCAATAGGATAAGAGGTTTGGAAAATGTATGGATGGATGGATAATAATACTGATTATGGTGATGAGAGTGATAATATTTTTATTAATGATATTATTGATTATTAATATTAGCATTATTCTTAACTAAGGCTTTTATAATAAATGAACAACAGCAATAATCTTTAATATTGCATTGTTATTAATAATAATAATAATAATAATATCACTCATTTTTATTATTATTAGTTATTATTATGCCTGATTAAGGTTTTATGGTTAAATTCTTAGCCTCTCTGCGACTGGTAAGTTTCACTACATAAAACATAACAACCATACAACTGCTGGCCGGTTGTTGCCCTACCGTGCCCCCGGGGCGTGTTCCTGAGCGAGTTCTGCCGGGGGGGTAGACCCCCTGAGCCATCCTCCCCCGTATCGCTCATGCCCACTCCCAGCTTCCTGCTTAAGCGACTCTCAGGTTTGCTGTATTTCTCTGCCATTTCCTGCATCATGGGCCTCCGGGGGGAGTCGAGCATGGCCTTCATTCTGCGGGTAAGCCCCGAAGGAATCATTCAGGCATCAGGGACTCTGACTAACACCGTGAAGAGCGTCACGCCGACCATGACGGTAATTAAGTAACAAATAAATCACACTGGCTGGTTCATCCGGAGGTGGCCCCGAATCTTACCTCTGCGACCGCGTGCTCATCTCCAGACGTGTAAAAGCGTCCATCTTCCTGTTGAGACGCTCCTTCAGGAAGCAGTTAAATATGTGCGTCTCCAGAACCTTAAGGTTTCAGAGATATGGTGTCGAGAGAAGCGGCAGTGTTTTCCACAACTCAAACCATACATTTGCAAACAGGCATTGCACGAAATATTAAATAAACGCGCCGCACAACCTCAATGAACTTCCTCCCTCTTGCAGGTGGTACAGTTCACTATGTACCCAGAGAAACAGGCAGAAGAGAAGCTTCTTTCTATAAGGCATGACCTTTATAAACAGCTGACCCAGCTACACTGCCCCCGCCATACAACATCGGTGTGGAACAACTGTAATAGATATGCTGACTTATTTACCATTCCTTTACCACATGCATTCCTGCATTTACACATTCAGTAACCTCACATCCACGCTGCACATATCAGCCAGGCTGTATTTCACCATGGCCTTGTCTTACTTATGTATCCATCTGGTATATACATGACTCACTAACAAAACAGAGACAAATTCCCCATGTGTGTCAATAATTTTGGCCTATAAACCTGACCAGCTTATTTCTTATGTTCTCTGGAATTCGAGGAAGCACTTCTTTACACAGCGTGTAGTTAGAGTATGGAATAGTCTTCCTGCTAGTGTAGCACAAGCTAAAACCCTGGGTTCCTTTAAATCAGAGCTGGATAAGATTTTAACAGCTCTGAGCTATTAGTTAAGTTCTCCCCAAACGAGCCCGATGGACCGAATGGTCTCCGCTTGTTTGTAAATTTCTTATGTTCTTATGATTCTGGAGCCTCAGAGACCTCACCCCCGCCACTGACTAAGAAACTAATCGGAAGCCCAATGTCCTCACACCCCCTGAAGTGAGGGTAAAAGGAGTACCTTCTCATAAAAGGGTTGATCCCGGGGATCTTTGGACTTGAGAAACTCCTCGCTGTTAAACACTCGGTGCTCGTAATTGAGATGATCGTGAACCTCCCTGAAAATGCAGACATCCATTATGGACACCGAACATGGTGCAGTGCATCAGACCTCCCCGGGGATCCAAAAATACTCATTAAAACTGGAGGAATTGGACTCAGCTGCAGGATTCGCTAAAACAATTTAAGCCATGCGGTTAGTGAAAAATAATCCTTCACAAAGCTTTCATACTATTGACATTTCGAGCAGATATGGCCCAGGGATGTCAGAAAGCACTTTGTAAGAGATTTTACAGATTTAAGGACATAAAATGTGTTTTTCTTTGGTTCAGTTTGCTGGTTTCACAGCAACCCAAAAATCAGAAATTAAGAGACCCACTCCACATTAGGGCAGGTACCTAAAGATGTTGACCATCAGCTCTAGTGTTATCTCCTGGACCTCTGCGTTCAGGTTCTGCTGCCACAGTCTCCTCTGTGCCCTCAGGTCATTTATGTCTGTGCTGGTTGCCAGGTGACTGACGTCCAGGTCGTAGTGCATTCTCAGAGCTTCTCCCCTGCGTTGAGAGAGAATTGACCAGCTCAAAAATCTGCATTTGCATTATTTTTTAATTCTGCACAGGATGTTGGAGCTTCAACCTTCTGCGAGATCAACCGATTAGGCTTTTTTTTGATGTTGGTGAACGTAGGTTGCGGTGAACACGTTTCGGCATTAACTGTAATTTCCCCTTCGTCTTTTCGCTGCAGGGTCTTTAACCCACTGCCCTCTTCTGAAGAACAGTTGTCCTGGCATGGCCTTTCCATCACTTGGATTGACAGCTCACCAGTGGAGAAAGACAATTCTTCACAAAACGTTCACCTATGCTTTCGATCAACTTGGAGCAAAAATTTGCTTTGACACTAAAGCCAACTTATGAACAGAAACAACTTTAATTTCCTCTGTTCTATTTATGCATGCTGAAAGACGACAAAAAAAGGACTAACCAAACATCTCTGGGTAGGCTATGTAATGGTTAAATAAAACGGTTAACTATGCTTTAGTCATTTTCTTTCCTTTTTAAACACATTTGCAGACTTTTAAAATTGTAGTACTTTATTTTAAAATCGCCATAAGTACAATGGAAAGACGGATAGTAACTAAATTAAAACATCGGCCAAAAATGAAACCATTGCAGATTGTGTGAGGAGATGTGTGGAACCACCGGCCTACGTGCAAATGACTGCGGAAATTATCAGGTGAAGTCAGCGGGTCAGATGCCATCATTTGATAAAAGACAATACCTGGAAGACCGGATGAAACCCCTGATTGCCGTCTCCAAGGGCAGAGACCACAGAGATGTGAAATTAAAGCCAGCACACTAGAGCCGAAGCAGAGTTTGAACCTGAGCACCCAGAGAGTTGCCAAAGGGTGGGTGGGGGGGGGGGCTCGAGTAGCTTGTAGCCAACTGCTAACCACAGGAACTCCCACAAAGTCAGAACCAGGGAGGGAACATGAAGATCAAAGGCGAGGCTTCTACTGAAAGGTCTCTGAAGAGAGGAGCTAAACTGCTCTCTCTGCTCTAAGGAGAATTACTCCCAGCTTATTCCGAGCGACTAACACCACACTTCTGCTGTGTCTGAAGTGAAGAAGCGTGAATGAGTAAAACTGAAGGTCCCCCATTCCACATGGGAGGCCAGTCAGAAAGGCCATGGGGGAGGGGGGGGGGGCATGTGGATTTGATCAGCTTACAAGCTTAGAAGGCCATTTTCAAATCAAATCAAATTTATTGTAGATTTACAGCGCAGGAAATGAATAATCAAATAAGGGAAAAACCAGAAGAGGCTTTCTGACCCCTGGGAACCAGACACACGAGACCCTCACCGTTTTATAAAGCAGTCCTCGGCGACGAGGGGGACTTCGGGGATGCCAGTGCTGTCCGACGAGAAAGACACCACTGTCCCCTCGTCGATGTTTATTAAGATCAGGTCATCGGTTTCCTGGTGGAAATAAACAGCCAATGGGAGCCAGCCTGCTTCCGCTACTTATCTCGCCTGCGGAAATGGCGGAATCTCCCTCCATTTTTTTTTTTTTTTATCAGCAAATGCAGTTTTTGTTTCATTTTCAGGGCAAGGAGAGTGACCGGTTTATCAAAAGTCCGCCGACTGCCAGATCCTTACCGCCGCCACCTCCTCGAAGTGCCGCAGGTGGCAGCCCATGAGGAAGGCAGTCGGCGCCATGATGAAGTCCAGCATCTGCTGCGAGAGGATGGGCACGAACGGGTGCTGCCAGGTCAGCGGGCGGATGAAGAGCAGGAAGCAGTGTGCCAGCAAGGTGAGGAGGGCCCAGTCCGAGGAGAGCAGCACCACCCGCTGCTCCGTCAGCATGCTGGTGATGACCTGCTCACACACACACACACACACACACACACACACACCAGGTTACACCACACAGCAGGGCCTGCACATTTACTCTAAACGTAAACACACCACTATCCCTCTACATTCAAGTTATTACTTGATACTGTGCTTGATAAATACAATACCAATCAAAAATCTGAAAATCATTAGTTTTTGAACAAGATAACGATCCTAAGCACACCTCGATGTTATGCATTAAGTATTATCTTCTGAAAATTCCTGTTTCCAACATTTCTCCAGAGGTTCCTGGTACTTGGCCTGCATTCTCTGAAATGCCTCCTCCATAGTCTTCACAGTTTAATCAGGGCGGGTTGTTTTGAAGCCTTAAGAATAACATCTGGTCGTAAAGACATTGCTGTGATGTGGGCTGGAACACTTGAGCTTCTTGCTTAGGTTGACAGGTAGCTGCCAGTCATGAGCGGTGTGGCGTACGCCTGTGCGGCTGTGATCTGAGATGCTCTCCTGCCTTCACAAAGGCTATTTGCTTTCTAGAGGAACAGTGGTGTCCCCCTTTTTGCGATGACTGCCATTGCCTTCACCACCTGGTAGCAACCATCTTCTAGGGCTTTCTGGCTGCTGCTGGGAATGTTTCAGGCAGTCCTGACTTCTCGACCCTATCGAGCCAAGTCTCAAGCTCCTTGATGGTGGTTTAGATGGTAGCTACATCTTTGACACTGGAGTCATAGACCTCATCAAGTCTACTGACTGGTTTCTGTGTGATGATTGGAATTGCAAAGGCATCCAGGTAACAGCAGAACTTGTCCATGATCCTCCTCTTCTTCAGTACAAGGGACCTGGACCTGGCAGACTTGAAGCTCATCCTTGTCCAGTTGATGTAGACTGTGATGGAGGGCTGTCAGACATCAGACTTGGTCAGAAGGTCTCTATATTGCACCTCTGGGGCTTTATCTACCATGTTCATAGCATGGGCAAAGAGGAAGACAGGCTGTGCCATCTCTGACGATGGATTTCTCTGAAGTGTCAATGTAGTTGTTCTTCAGGAAAAGGGCTATTAGGCACCGGGACAAGATACTGAAACATATTGTGTCTTCTACATTGAGCAGTTAACACAACCAGATACCAGCCTGTCCCTACCATGAACTCAGAGCACTGAAACCCCACCACAACCCCCAAACCCAACCCACCTGGAGAAGCTGTCTCGGCTTGAAGCACAGGAAGGGAAGGTGAAGGTCTAAGTCAATGATAGGTTGCTCCTTGTCCTCTGTGGAGGGCAGGATGATTTGCAGCGGTCGGAGGTTGAACACCTGGGTGTAGGAGGGGCCGGGGGTTAGCATCGTGTATCTCAGACCTCACAGGACTCAGAAATCATGCAGGGGAACGGCTCCCCCCGGTAACACCTCACCACGTGGAGCTGACCAGGGGGGGGAATGGGAACTAGGGCCAGCCTGGCAGCGAAGTCCTTCACCATGTCCCACTCGGCCCTCCGGCACGTCTTCAGCTGAGCCATCAGGCTGAGGACGGAAACAGCGGGTGACGTTAATGCCAGATCCAAGCACAGAGAGCCATGGGAGGCTGGCAGCGGGTGGAGGAGCCCACCTTGACAGGCAGTCCCTGAGAGCATTGTAGTAGGGGTACTTGGATATGACGCAGATACTATAAGGGCAGTAGAGACTGGCGCCCTTTGGGGATGACCAGGGTCCATTCTGATATAGCGCCCTCTCCTGGAACAATTACAACAGGCACATAGTGGGTGACCTCATCCTGCCGATGACCTCAATGCAAAGCAAGGAGAAAAAACAACTCCCCCAAAAGAACTCAAAATAAAAAGAACAGAAGAAAGTAAAGGGAATGTCCCGCGATGCTTGCCTGGATTGGTTTATAGTACTGGACGACCACTCCATGGGTCCGGTTGCCGAGGACATCGGTGAAAACGAGGAAGTGGTAATGGTCTTCTTGAAAATCACGCGACAAGTGAAGTCCCTCTGATTAAAGAGAAGAGATGTGGTAAACATCCTCGTCCTTCACCGGAAGGCTCGCTATTGTGGGATTAATCTCCCGTTTTCCAGTTTCAGTTTAAGCCATGACTCCTGATTTGGCTGAATCAGAGGCATATTCAAGCAAACATGTTCCAAGCAGGGGTGGTCGATATGGCCAGAATGTCACGTCATGCTCTTTTTGGTTTGAATCACAATCCATGATAGGTTTTTAATTATTTTTCTGTCTACAAGCTAAGCGAATTGGAATGTATTGTGACATTATGGGAGTGGCTAGTAAAAACATCTGTTCGTCATACTGCTATGCTTCACGGTTTCGTGGTGAAGATACCTACGTCTGCCGATCTTGTACAATCCTGTTTCCCAAACAGTTCAGATGCTGTATAAAATTCTCAAGGAATGAATGACAACATTTCATTTTCAAAACTCTTCAGTTCCCAGACGTTTAGAGTGTTGTTATAAGTGGTGTTGCAGCACAGTGTTAAACTGTGGAACTCGCATTTCCTTCACAAATGCATCAGTTTTGTACAGGTGTTAGAAACGGCTTCCTGCATAGGGGCGCACTGCTCGACCCTAAGGCCTGCATCTTGTTTACTTCTCAAACGTGCAGTTAAATGTCACGAGAAGACCCACCATTGTTCTATTTAGGAGACTTCCTCACTGACTCACCAGGAAAGCAAAGTTGGGGCAAGGCCACCAAGTCGATGTTTATGGGCACAGTGACATCCTGCACTTCTGGGTCCGTACTCTTGGCGGAGGACTCAGCAGGCGCCGTGCCCTCGAATCTCTCCTTCTTCTTCTTGATGAAGGAGCGCCGACGTTGCACCTGAGTGAGGCCGACCTGGGGCTCCGATTCATTCTCCTTCTTCACGAAGGGAGGGGCGTGCACCTGCAGGACCTCGGCCTCTAGTAGGGGGAGCTCCCTCTCCCTCCCCTGAGAAGCGAGCACCACATTAATAATCTTGCAGATGACTATGCAGCAGATGGAATGGCGGTAAACCATTAATAAATGCTTGTTTAAGAAAGTACATTTTTAAGAGAGGAGATTTGACTTATTCCCCCCCCCCCCCGTTTACCTCACATATGTCTTTAAGCCTGTCGCTAGAGGCTCCGACCACCACGCAGACTTCCAGAAGACCAGCGGGGAGGAGGTCTGCCATCAGAACGAGAGAGCTGAGCCGCCTTCACCGGCCCCCCCTGGACCATGGCCTCGCTCCTTGTGGGTGGAGAGCCAGATGTGTACCTGATGGTAAGAAGAAGGCTTGTGATGAAGGGGCCTATGGTAGACCAGTCAACCGTGCCATATGAAAAGCAGAAAGGCTGGGGTGTGTCATGTGTCTGGGGTGAAGGGACCAAGATGAAAACCAAGAACAGCTGTTCACAGATGGGAAACATGCCAAGTTTCACCAGCCCTACCAGTTAGTAAGTCATTGACTAAATGCTATAGCAACTAAAATAAATGCCTTAGAGTTTGCACTTTCTGAAGGAGTCAAAGTCTAGTGAAGTTTCATTCGCAGATGCCCGGTGACTTGACATTCATTTAAACGGCTAGATCCGTATCCCATGATCCTTTATTTTCATAAATTCTGTACCACCTGCAGTTTCCGTTTGGCATCAAATTCAGAATACTGGACTTTTTATTAGGAGGCGGGACGTTGTTAGAGACACGCTTGAGTCCAGGCTGAGCTCAGGTCCCACGTTTAAGACAGCAGCAGTGGGTGTGCTGGTAGGACCTGTCTTACCAATAGCCTCATATCCAGACATAAGAAGCCAACAAAACATAACAAACCAGTACAAAATGGAATTTTACTGGGTTTCTTTTTTAATTGTGAACTGGAACTTTGTTCATTCATCTTTATATACTGTGTTGCTGAAGCACAAAATCATTGTTCCTCTGCCGTCTATGTTTTGATTGTCTTCTTCCCACATACAAAACTCACCTTTAAAAATTCCAGAATACAGTCTAATGCAGTCGTTCTCAATCCTGTTCCTGCCCCCCCCCCCCCCCCCACCATAATGTTTCCATTCCAACCCTGCCTTAATCAAGGTTTATATGGTCCTTATTAGGCCAATAATGTGGCAGTTGAAAGCAGTGTGTTTTGGAATGAAAACGTTCTGGCGCCGCCCAGAACAGGACAGAGAATTCTGGTCTATCGCAAGTGCGAGTCTCATGATGATTAATGGTTACGACGCGAGTACGACAACGGTAAGTAGATTTTGGCGGTCTCTGTTTTATTCCTTGTCAGAAGATATCATGAAGATGCAACGTCTCACTCTGATTTGAGCCGTTACAGCCGGGATAGCCGGGACCTCATTTGCCGAAAAAAGCCACAAAAAACAAACCTTTTGAATAGGTCATGCCTTAGAAAAGTACAGAAAAAGAATTTAGCTGTGATGTTCTAAGATCACAGTAACCTAAAGCAGCTGTTATATTATTTAAATCCAGATCTAAATCCGGATCATGCAAGTTGCAGCAAAAACTTTAATTCTTCATGCAAATAAAGTTTGCCTAATTCATAATCATTGTCCAAACAGGCAACAGGCCACCAATTATGTCATTTAGTAAGATCTTCTTTTAGTTTCGGAATCGAGATAAAACATACTCTAAGCCTGCGTAGGTGGAAAAGCGTCTTCATTAATCCCATTGGCTCCTTTCACCTGTGGGCCCCGCATGGGCGAGAACCTAAACACTGCTGCTTCCCTGCGTCACAAGGCCTTCCCACGTTTGGCATGTGGCATCGGCGCAAATGGCCTGCGGCATAGAGCTGCGAGGGAGGGCGGAGCGGCTTACCGAATAACCCAACAAGGGCAGTGGCAACACTGGTGGTTGCTGTTACTGGGGGGGGCAGTTAAGCCTGTGTGCCTGTAATCACAAGGTCACCGGTTCAAACCCAGCCTCAGCGCGTCTGCGGGTCCTTGAGCAAGTCCCTTAACCCCCAGCTTCCTGGGCGCCGCTACGGGTGGCTGCCCTTCACGGACAACTTACTCCACAAAGAGCAAGCTGAGGGAGGCGTAAAGAAGACAATTTCCCCACAGAGAATAATAAAGTATCGATTATTATTTACAGGACGACAGGGATAATTTGTCATCATTAAAGTAAAGGGAAATACAGGCGATATCACTTTTTCTTCAGCACTCAATACGTCTCAATCTTACGCCTCAAACAGCTGATATCGTAGTATTGGAAATGCAACGGGAATGCAAAGTTGCGGCGCTTGCCAGTGCAATTAGCACAATAGCATTTTTTTTTTTTTAAACGCAGTATGACATCTGCGCTATACACTTTTCCACAACACCTTCATTTAGTCGCAGTAAAAGGTAAAAAGGTCCAGATTTTTGGGGATTTCCACCTGAAAATTGATTATTTAATATACGCTGCATTAAAGCAACGTTAAGTAAATGTGTAAAGGATGTTCATGCAAATGCACAAGTATAAATAGCACTAAATGAGGAAAAAGAAAAACCACAAAAGGTTTAGCAAAGACATCTGTTCAACTCTACATTAAGACTGATTTTAATACTTAAATGGCTTGGTCTCTGACTTTGTTTAATTGCTCTTTAGGCAAACAAAAACAGTTTGATTTACAGCCAGCTATCAAACATTGCACTCCATCATGTCAAGCATGGACCTGTGAATTTATACAAGGTCAAAACTGCATAGAGGCCATAAAAGGTTCACAGCCTTTTTAAAAGTGAAGCTGAAGTTGCTGCTGGACATGGAGGTCATACGAATTCCTAAAAGGTTCCCATATCTTTTTACACACAAATATGTACCTTTGAATCATTTTCCTAAAATAAATTAGAATGTAAAATGTTTTGTGTCACCCGTTTAATTGGATTCACTCTGCGGTTCTAGGACTGTCATGTTTTACATCACATTTATTCAGAAAGAGAGATAATTCTATAGGGTTCACAAACTTTTCAGCGCCGCTATAACTTTCTGTATAACTTTTCCATTTGCGGCAATTATTGTGCTTAAAATGCTGGAATGTAAAAGTGAGAAAATAGAAGTGGTTTGTTAAACTGGAAGTGATCACAGTGTTTGCAGGTTTTCAAAAATATGCATCTGAAATTACTACTGGTAAAAAGGAAGTAGTAGACCCCCCCCAAAAGAGAACAGGAGCCCCTATATCATCACATGGATGACACCTGCATAGACTGAAGTGCTCTAGTTCAGCGTGTCTTAACCCAGTCCTCGGGGAGCCCTAGTTGGTCCGTGTTTTTGCTCCCTCCCAGCTCCCTTCCAGACAACCCACATTTTTGCTCCAGTAGGGAGCTGGGAGGGAGCGAAAATGTGGACTTTTTGTGGGTCCCCAAAGACCGGGTTGGGAAACACTGCTGTAGATCATACACAGAAAAGCACCCGTTAAACAAAACCGCACAGCAGCACAATCGCTGGAAGCTCATTCTTAAATTTCACACACTTAACTCATACAGCGGAGGGAGTTTTTGTCTCCCCCAGCACCCCCACCGCCCCACCTAACATATTGCCAGGGACACGACCTGCAAAAGTCACCCCAAAAATGAATAAATAAACAAACAATCAAACAAGCAGATAAATAAATCAGCACGACAGGTATGATCCCCCCCCCCCTCACCCAAACAATGCGCCAAAACAAGACCAGCGAGTCAGAAGACCTGTTGACTGCGGTCCAGGAAGTGAGTTCCGTGAATGGCTCTCTCTTATCAGAGGTCATAAAGAATTTGTCAGGCCAGAGAGACCGGCTTTCGCCAAACGAACAGCAAGCCTAAACTTTGACCGGGAGTGGGTCTACGACCTACAGCAAATCTACACAGACAATCAGTTTCTATATCAACATATAACACAATATATCAAATAAAAATAGCAAAACGTAACAGTAAAATTTTCCCGATTAAAAAACATGCCGAAAACATGAAAATAAACAGTAATAACACCAGGCAACTTCTGCTCCCCTCCCACTAGAAGAACTAAACAGAGCTAAACGGAAAATATATTCTATTATTTACATTTAAAAAATAATAGTCTTGACTAAAAACCAATGGATTTTTTATGCAGCGTAAAAAGGAAATCTGACACACTGATACGCATGGGCTGAACTGAAACCAATCACTTCAGCAGACTGAGAGTAAGAAGAAAAGGCCATTAGCCTGTCTTCCAGGATAGGAAACCCGCAGCCCTCATTTGTCACTACGCTGATACTAAGCCTCGTTTTGTTTGGCGGAGCGTTTGTCGCTGCGTTACATAAGCGAATAAAGAGATGACATCTCACAACATGTGAAAAACGAGTTTGGTTTCATAACATTCACCACAAAGAAAAAAAAAAGTTTACACAAATTCATACCTGTAACACTACTCATAAAATTTCGTGCGGCTACAAGTACATCAGCACAAAAATCGTGCATTTCTACACTCGACAATAGTTTCACTGAAACAGAAGCAAATACCATTTCCAGTAAGGTATTACTGCCTAACTTATTCCACTGGCTTATCAAGATTCCAGCCATCGAACATAATGTAAATTCACCAAAGGGCTCACTGTGATAAGAAGACAATGTACTATAATTAATATCCAAATCTGTGTTTATTGATACAAGCTCAGCAGGTACTGGTGTACACTCTTTAATTCAGGTTATTATATAACACAGACACAAAAACATGTGTGTTTGCACATCTGTTTTGATAAAAAACAGATATTTGACTATGGTCTTGTACAAAAGGACATTTACCCAGTCCCTTGCACGCATGTCTTAGGTAAGCGTCATTTAAGCTTATAAAACAGACCCTTTGCGGTTCTTCGTGCTGAGGAAGGAGGGAGGAAAAAATGTTGGAACCGGATGCTGTTTATGACTGGCCGTAAGCTCACCACGCGCAAAGTGTGTGTTTTGTAAACTAAAGAAACATAGGGAGACAGTGACTCGTTATCTTTACACTCCCATCCAATCCATTGTGTAGACCAGCCTTTTGTTTTATGCCCCCCCCCCAAGAACCCCTCACTTTTGCCCATGATAAGCAGCCGAAACACGAGAATATGAATTTACTTTTCTTTTAGTCGTTTACGATGGAGTTCATTCAAACAGCCCGCAGTCACCGTCCGCACAGCGAGCAGCCTCCCAGCATGGAGCATGTACATCTGTTCCATATTAAAACTGGGAGCCACATCATTTAACCGGAATCCATTTCCTCCCTTCCTGAATAACTGCATTTTAAGCACGTATTCCACAGGTAATGGAAAAGGGAAGACAGTGCATTCATTCACAGTGCCTCCTAAGTGTTACAAACAGCTAAAGGAACAGTTGGTATCTGTAGCTGGTATAAATAGTTTTGTATAAACATATAGGGTGACCATATTTTGCTTTGCAAAAAAGAGGACAGCAGAAGCAGGATGCAAAGAAAGGCGACTAAGCAACGCAAATACACACATAAAGTGTAGTGACGGTATAGAAAGCAAATGTCAACTCGAAGCGAAGCGAAATTCCTGACATTTCAGGCGTTTTTAGGTCCCAATAAAGAAGACAAGTCCGGGGAAAAGAGGACGTATGATCATCCTATACATACGAATCAATGTACAGTGTCTCTATACAAAACACAATGGCATCATAATTTCCAACTAAAGTTTGAAACAAATCGTTGCCTTTTACAAAACGGGACCCCACCGATCTAATGCCGCTGTGTCATACATTGGAAGACATGTCCTTCATAAATCACATTTGCGTTCCTCTGACTTACGCCTACTGGATTACAGGCAACCGGGCAAAATCATAGAAACATGAAATAAGGTGCATGTTGCTGTTGTGTTACCGATCCTAGCTTAAATCTAAATTGCCACCAGAATAATAATCTGGATTCCTCTTAATGCTGTAACAACGCTCAAACTTAAGTCATATAATTGATTACCTGTTTGCTATGGTTTCCTCGGCGTTAGGACCTGGAAACAGGCGGAGAGGAGAAGCAGAAGAGCCCCCGGTCAGTATGAGACGGAGCCGCTCCGCTCCGCACAGCGCTGCGCTGCGATACGATGCGATGAAACGCGCTGAACTGCCTGCGCTCTGCGCTCCTTCCTGTATCCGTAACCTGCGCAGACCCACCCACTCAGGCCACGGCAAATAAGCCACTCCGGCTCACCCTTAAAAACCTGATTGCATAGTAATCTTACAATGCTTAGATCACGGGCTGGATATTTACAGCTTATTATGGTACATGATGAGACATGAAGGAATCTGAGTTTAATAGTTTTTGGAAATAGGACATCAGAAACTACCGGCCATGCGAGGCGGTGATACTTTATGAGATACTTTGCTGCCATCTGCTGAGTAAATAAGCGGAGTGTTGCCGGGTTTTAAACGCTTGAATTTTTTACAAGTTTGAAACTTTTAAACGCAATATGCGTTTGTTATGTGTCTGGGCGACTATCGTACTCAGTATAGAAAGCTTATTTTGTTTGTATGATATAATTACATAATGCGCAGAATATGTATAAATACTTCTGCGCATTCTGTGTGGTTTTCCTCTATCTTCAGTCGGCATGTGCTTGTGTAGCGACGCAGGCTGCGGATGTCAATCAGCTGCGTCACCGTGACGACGACACACAAGGTCACACCCACTGCGTATTACTAAAAATAGCTGAAAAATGGCAATTCTGCACAACTAACCGTGAGATCGTTTTTCAAAAGTCTGTGCAAGATTATACCCCGGTGGAAAGACCATTGGAAAGTCCAATTTAGCAGTGCTCAAGCAATATCATAAGTGAATAGCGTACTGTCTATATGTCATTCAGAAACTAATATTAGATCGCAGTTCCTAAGAGCAAAACTAGCATTATCTGTTGATATATCCATCATCTACAGGAGTACACGTTTAAAAAAGCAGGAAGACAATTATCTTAACAATTAACAAGGACTTAACAAATTGGTTGTGTGAGAAGCAAGATATGGTTAGCACTGCTGCATCACCCGTGGAACCGGGGTTTGAGTCTTTGTCCCGGCTCTAGTTATGTGGAGTTCGTATGCCCTCTTTTTGTTGTTGTGGAGTTTTCTCTGGGTTGTTTTAAGGCAAATTGGTGTTTCCAAGATATGTGTGCCTGCCTGCCTGCCTGTAATGGGTTAGTGCTTGGGTGACCAACTAATCCATGCCAGGAGGGACGCTACGGGCTACAGGTTTTACAATCTACTTTAATCTCGAGAGGCTCATGTGTTTGGCTAATTAGGTCAATTCTTCTTGTGCCTTTACTGGTTTGTTTTCTCGATTGAAAGACTCGTCCAGTTGTTTCACGTTATCATTCGTGACACATGCATGATTATAGGAGACTGACCAATCAGCACACAGCAAGGACTCAGCGCTAAAGTGAAATCCGGGTCTTATTAACTGAAATGGTTTAGTTTAGTTTGCAAATCCTGTCCTAACTCATAGCGTCCCCCTGACAGGGATTAGGTGGTCACCCTAGGTGGTGCCCTATCCTGGGTTATTGCCTACCTTGTGCGTGTGGCCTCTGGAGCAGACTCTGCATAGGATAAGTGGGTATAGAAGACGGATGAATTAAGTATGTGTGCAAGTGGCTAGGTCAGTTGGGGAAAATCTGCTGTACTATGCTGCGGGTATCGTAGAGACGGTTGTATTTATGTGACTATGGGAGATGATTCATATTGCGATGGAATGACGTGGTGCGTTGACATAGCTCCCTCTACTGGCGGACCTGTGCATAGTTCTAAATGTGATTGGAAAAGTCGCGTAAAGCAGGGTTTAGCCTTTCTCACCACAAGGTTCGGCTATTGATTCTATCATCGACATCCGAAAATTTTGGAGATTTTTTTCCTTGGCGGAGGCCTGTCTGAATTATTATTCGAGGAAAAAAGTGTGAGAAGAACGATTTTTTTTTTCATTAAAGGGGCATTACACCGGCTTTACTGTAAAACTAACTATATTTCCGGCAAATATCCAGTTTATAAGCCGTTTAGTTATGGGCCTCAAGTTTTAAAGGACCGACTAATAAATTAATTAACCACATAATAAATACATTAAATTAAAGATAAAACCTGGCAGAAAGCACATTTTGATAATTCGTAAGATTCTCACCTTGTCCAGCAGATGGCGAACGTAGGCTGTAAATATGATAGATTTACAGCTGAGTTTTTCTATCGAACTAATTGTGTTACTACTGCGGTTTTGTCCTTAGTCTTTGAAAATCTGTTTCAAGAATTTCTATTACAATTAACTGACGAGTTAAAATAAATATCTTCTGAAGAAAACCAATAAAACGTTAAACGTTTTAATTAAATCAGTTCTGAAGATAGATGAAGACGTAAAAAAGTTATCAATCTGTCAGTTTTTTCAAATAGAGATATTTCGTTTTTTAACCTTACAACATTTTTATTTAGAAAAAACGAGCGGTGAAATGGTGGTGAAGCTTCTCCACAAATATTTAAAAAGTATTACATATGGTTCATAACTGCAATTATGTAATCCACTTACACCAAGAAAACATTATTAATTTACACATAGTAATTACACATAGTAACAACACTAATTAATGTAATAATAATCCGTCGACTATACTAGTTAACGTACATAATCGGGGTTCTGGATTCTAACTAGTTCCCTCTCTTAAAATGGGAAAAGAAACGTTTCTTATTTATTTGTGAATGGGAGTGGAGTGTCGGCAATTTATATGATAGATAGTGAATAAATTAAATAATCAAAATAAAAATAGTTGAATATCGCTCTCAATATATTTTTAACTAGTTTGTTAATTAGTTAACGTGGTGACTATACACAGTTAAATTTCATCGTAAAAAAATATCCATTGCATTCACTGTGTGTTAAAAAAAGAATCTTTATTTGTTATAACGGATATTTTTGCATGTAATTAATGTGGTTATTTATATGACTAGATAAACTGCTTAAAAATTAATACGATATCCAACAAGTTATATGATCCTGTAAAGTTAGGCACTACACGAAATGAATGCAACGTTAAATATTTTAAAATCATTTTATTTCAGCATTTGTGGGTGTTCAGTCACAATGTTAAATCGGCGTTTGCATTGTAGACGAAATTCATCCGTCGAACACCTAGTTTATATATCATTTTAGAGAAGTGAGCAGCGATGTTAAAATCAGGTTAACCATACAATAAAGAAACTGTCTGGTGTCGGTATTTTTAAAGGCAAATGTGTAATTTAGAGGAGGGGCGGGAATCGCAGTTTTCTTTTATAAATTCAATGAAAAGTAATGGATTTATAGAAGAAACTGCGATTTTTTTCTTTTAATAAAAAGTGATATTTTATCTTGTGTTGTGTTTAAATGACGGAGGCACCAAACTCCAAGAATAGCGATTTAGAAACGTGCGTGAAAAGTCTGAACTTTACGATCTTTGAAAACAACATGGAGCCCTGTGATCCAAATTCTTCATGTCCTTCATCAAAAAAGCAGCCTTCCAGGACATGGTTCCAAATCCATAACAAAGATAGGAGAGGAAGACAGGCATTCTTTTGGGTTGATAACAATAGGACAGGCGATAAATGATGCTTTCTGTAAACTTAAACGTATACTGGTTGTACTTGTGTATATTCTTCCCTGCATACAGTAATTGAGGAAAATCAATATTGTTTGACAGGATGTAACATATCTGGGACAAATTCTGTGATGGATGAGAAAATTTTGGTATGACAGCAAGAAAATTCCTAAATGGGTGACAGGAGACCTGCGGATGGTTCAGCTCCATTAAAAAAAATGCAGATCAGTTTCAGTTCCTCTTGATTCTGACAATGTCAGGTTTACTGTTCACTAAGAGAAATGTGTACACAATGAAAACAAATACAACAGTAGAGAATTTTTGGTTTTAAGGTTCATTAAAGGTGCATTCAATATAATGTTCTTTCATAGTTCTACAGGAGAAGCATATTCACAAACTTTATTTATATACATAGTACTTATAGAAAAAAACTAAAATAAGCCTTTAATAGCAGCAAAAGAACTACAAGAATTATTTACAACCTTTAAATGAGGAATAATACACTGCAAAAAAATATTCTGATTTTTTTTAAGCACAATATTGTATTATATACAAGTATGATTCCCATTAAGTTTACACCTCTCCTTTTTACCCCAGGTCAGTGTTGTTTTTATATAATGACATTCTGAGTGATTGTGATTTTTTTTTTTTATAGGAAAACGAGATGTCAGCATTCATATGAGAACATCAAATTAAGCACACTTAGCAAACGGTGACGAATTTTTCTTTCATAAAATCTGCTGTCAGTGTTTAACCTGGAAAACAAAGCAGTGGACTGTAAACGCGGGATGACGGGGACACACGCGGCCGGCCGGCCGGGGAGAGCCGAGGTCGGACGACGTCCCCAGCCGTCCCACAAGCTCATGCACACACTTCCATCTGCACCTTACTAGAGGTCTCAGACATTCAGCAGAGCTCCAAGTCTCTCTCTATATATTTTTCAATAACTTCTTAAATAAAGTCAGTGTCCATTTCACAAGCTCAAAAAAATAAATATCCACAGTTTCATATTCTTTTGAAAGATGCCCCTCCCCCCCCCAACTTTATGTGCAAGTTCCACGCGCCGTAAGATCTTTTGCTGTAAATTAACAAACATTACATTCGATCTTTTCCACTGTGATCCGATGGAATCAAATTCAGACTACAGCCTGGGTCAGACCACTCAGACCCCAGGCCGGTCTCTACATTCCGTAGTCGATGGTAAGAGGTTCTGGAGAATGTCACTAAAATCGAACTTCAAGTATTGAAAAATACCCTTTACGAGTAGTTCTAAGCCTTGTATGTTCAGCCATAATTACTTTTAAAATAAGGTAACTAGAATACGCATTCACCCACTCATGCATTATAAAACCACAATCGCTCTGCCTCTGAACACGCGCAGTGAGGCAGACATTATTGCAGCTGTCGTGATTTGTCAGAAATGTGACGGGGGGGGTTTCTTTTCAAGTTTTGTTAATCTTTTCATATTTTGAAGACATCAGCTTATGTTTTTTTCTTTTAAACGCAATAAACTAATATTTGCATTAATCTACTTCTATAGATAGATTGATAGGTATATATATATATAAATCATATGCAGATACAGATGACTATGCGCTCTGTTTATTTACAGAATAAATAAACATTGAGCATAACGTGTTTATCATATATAAATCTAACTCGGAAAATGAAACCGCGCGCTATCTTTTAATTATTCCTGTAGTACGTGACAAGTGTCAGCCTCCAATACTTCGCAGCCATAAGTGCAATGGCTCTATTCAGGAAAAAAAGAAACTTGCATCATTGCATTTCAGTGTAAAACCTACAATGTGTGACTTAAGAACTGCCCCATAGCATCTGTGGGTCACATCAAGGTCAGTGCCCCAGTGATTCATGGGACCTCGTGACGTTGTAGTCTTAATACCCAGGCCAGAGAACAGGCCTCCCCAGAACTAAAATGGCAGGATCAAGTCTCTCACTTAACCAGCAGCGTGGCCACGTAGCTCCTCTCCATACTGGCTTGTCATTCATACTTTTCAGTACATGTACATGTAGGAAAGGGCGATTTTTTTTGTGTCTCAGCTCTGAGTGCAACTAGCAAAGGAGTTTGTCCCTTCTGCCTGCCATAGTCCCTGTAGGCGATGGCACCTCCTACTGGTACAAGCAAAACCAGTTTACATTAATATCTGACTTATGTTAATACATAGAAAAACAACCAGAGAAAGTGGTAGAGAACGTCAATCCAGTACTTCAAATTCTGCTCCATCTTGGACGCGCTTCCAAAGTGCCCATGAAATCTTCATATACTGTTTATCGACGGAAGTGTTTTCACAACAAGTAACGGTAGTTTACTGTAGTCTTCATAAGTAATGCCTTAAAGAAAGTGAATGAACCAGTGTTTCCATAGTAACAGGAAGATCACAGCAAACCCAAGGAAACTACCGAACACACGAATGGGTTCCTCTGGGAACCATGCAAGGGTGACCTCTGCAGAGCTGTCTCATGCCGGCTGCAGCACGCACCACTCGCGCATCTCCACGTCATGAAGCACTTGGAAGGGACGCGAAAGTGAATCAGCACAGCAAACAGTATCCTCACACCTCCTACACCTCATGGGGAAATGATGAGAACCAACACCCGCTATCAGCTCAGGAGACTCGATGTGAGTCTACGAGAATAATTGATCAGTTTGAAAATTAACTTGCCAATTCGTGTAAGGAAATTTACCGAAATTCAATTTCAAACATGGGTGGTGAAAAATATTTTTAGAATTATTGTCGGATCTGTATAAAGAATGTGACTTCTGTCCTTATTGTTTATTTTGATTCAAGCGGATTGCAGGTTACTGAGAACTGGAGCGAAAACATGCTGTGAGTTTCCTGATAGCTGTTCTGCTGAATCCCCAGAGAGCTGCATGATTGTGCCCTCAGAGGCCCTGAGAGGGTGAAGCTACAGACCTCTGCGCTCCGTAGCCTAAAACCATGCGAGGACAGGCTGTAACAAGGCCTTGTGCTGAGATTATGTAAAGCCAATCACAAATGGGTAGTCTTTCACCAGTCACGTGGGGGGGATGTTAATGCTGTTGGGGTTTGCGATGGTTTCTCTTGTTGGGATCACAGCGTGGACTCACACCCCACCTTACAGGCGGCAGTGTCGCCTTTCCGGGTCAGCTGGAGCACACTCGGCTTCTCCACGGGCTTGTTCTGGCCCGGCACTGCCGGCGGCAAGGCCTTGGCCGGGTCAGCCTTGGCCTCATCGGTGTTGGTGTTGGGGTAGATGACCAGGAAGCTGGCCGTGAGGAAGCCCAGGAGCGAGCCGCCGGATGCCACGATGGGGATGACTCTCACACTGCCCACCACTTCCACCATTGCACCCAAAGCAGAGGCCACCAGGATCTGGGAGATGTAGACCTGACAGGACAGGATGGCGCAGTCGATGCCAAAGCCTCTCTTTGAGTTCCCAGGACTGTGGTGGATATACTGCAGAGAAACAATTCAGTGAACATTAGAAATTACCAGGAAAGCATAATCTAGAACTGACCTGATCAGAACAGAACTGATCTAGACTTACCTCCTTGATGTCATGATATTGGCCAAGAAGGGCATAGGGGCAGTAGGAGATGCTCATGGAGATGACGCCCATGCTGCTGATCATCGCCATGGATACGTAGACGTTGGGAAAGATGGCCATCACCGCTGTGCCAATGCAGAAGCAAAGAGTGCCCAATATGTAGATAATCTTGATGCTGAGGTCGAAGTTGTCCAAGTATTTTTGAAGCAGAGCTGAGCAAGACAACACGATGACTTCAGATGGATATACACTCATACATATACCAGTCTGTCCTTCATTCCAGTCCTTACCCTCACCGTCGAGGCAGAGTAACAGTAATAAGATTTCTTTCAATTAATGGTGAACACTGTAAACTACAACTGGGGCAGGGGCGGTAAGGGGAACGTTACGAAAGCCAGAAGAGTTACCCTTGCTCTGTAGCCATGAAGCACTTTAGCCCCTTGTACCACACGGACCACTCACCTGAGCAGATTGCAGCAGTAGCAGCGTAGATAACCAGCCCCCAGCAGCCCATCTGGACACCTTTGTGGTAGTTCTGGAGGGCAGTGGAGTTAGTAGCAGCCTACGGTGAGGAGAAACAAAGATGTCCTCATGTGATCCTGTCCGCTCAGTAAAACCCTGATGCAGAGGTGGATAGTTCAGGTCCAGAAAGTAAAAATCAACCAACCAGTAACTGAGACTCTTTATACCCAACAGGTTGGCTGAAACACAATCTTGGCCTGGATTTTTAGTTCCTGCAACTGAACTATCCATCTCTGCCCAATAGGCTTCTCAATTTCAAGGGGGTGCAAACAACCGGGGGGGGGGGAGACAGGGCTTTACCTTTGGGTCACCCTCAAAGATGACCTGACCCATGAAGTCCGTATAGAAAACAGCCTCGGCTATGATGGAGAACCAGGTGAGCAGGTGGCAGACGCAGAGGCGCAGGAGCTGGGGAGGCATTTTGAGCATGGAGAGCCAGAGGAGGCGCACGCTGGTCTCCACCTCGCCCTCGTCGCTCTCCGTGTCCCCGCTGGAGTTGGTGTTTCCGCTCTGGTGCCGCTGTCGGTGCTCACGTCGGCGCTGCCGCTCCTGCATCTCGTAGATGTCGTTCATGCTGCGCGACGACTTGATGAGCAGCACTGCGTTGGCCCGTCGGTATCGGTAGCGGCGCGCGCCCACGCGGCCGTAGTAGGAGAAGGTGCAGGACGGCTGCCGGTAGAAGGCATGACGGCGGCGTCGCATGGATGCGCTGGTGCTTGACTGCTTCATGTCTGTGTGCGGGTGGCTGTTGGTGCCGGCGGGGAGCCCGTTGGGGACCTTGATTGCCTCGTCCAGCTGGTCGCTAAGCAGCATCTCCTCGCCATCGTTTGGCGCATCCTGCAGGAGGGCCGAAAAGCGCTGCAGCTTAGCTCGGAAGGCGTCCTGGCTGCCTGCGCTGCTGCTGCGGCGCGGCGGAGTACCATAGCAGGAGGACAGGCGGTCCTGGAAGATGGAAGGCTCGATTTCATGCAGGAACAGCGTGTCATGGTCCAGGTCCAGCGTGGCGTCGGGCATGGCCAGCACTGAGTCGCTCTTACTCCTCACGATGCTGACTTCCAGGAAGTCCATGTCCACGTCCCGCTCAGAGCGGCTGTCCTCGTAGGCGCAGTAGGCCTCGTCCTCGTCGATGACATCCAGCTGGGGCAGGGCGCTGGCGGCCAGGCTCCCGTTCAGTTTGACTGAGGATGCGGTCTCGGCTTCTTCATCCAGCCGGTCCTGCTGCGGGCTGTACTGCCGCTCCTCGATGCTGATGAGATGAAGTCCCACAGAGACGGTGAAAATGAGGGCAGCGAAGATGAAGAGGATCTGCTCCTGCGATTTGAAGACCTGGCCAAGGAAGGTGTGAGTCCAGTCTAGACCGCCCAGCATGTAGCCGACAGCGCCCCCCAGCCCTGTGTGCACACACGCAAAAAGACCGGCAAGAGTCAGCTACTTAATACAAGATACGTGTCATCATGTGCAACAGCGCCCTCTACTGCTGCAAACAAACCCAATTTAGATTGAGAAAACAAGACAACTCTGGTCAAGGACATCAAGAGCAGGATCAAGACATCCAGCATTGTTCTAATTACGTCCTCCTGTGACATGATTACATATTCATCCAGTCTAATCTTATTTTCTCTAACTTAAATGATTTTAAACACTGAAGTACACAAGCCTGATCTAAAAAAAACACAATGTAGAACAGAGAATTATGATAAAAATTCTTATAACATAGCCAAGACATTTATGAACAGAGGTAACATAGAGAGTGAATCGTTGTAGTGCCTGGTGGAGATGCCCACTATGGGGAACAGACATGAAGTCGCCCTCCCTCAGTCCCAGATTGACACTCCGTCCACCCAACACTCAGACATGGCGCCACAGGACGTCACTCCTGACCTGCCGCTCGAGCCGCTCATCCTACACGCATGTTTATATAACCTTGCGTGACCCCACAACTGTCTGCACAGATGCACTAGTATGGTGATGCGTCGTTTAACGACAGGGAGACGTCACGAGAAATGCGTCATTAGGCGATTGCGTGATGGTGTTCACATCACAAAGTGTACTTGCACAATCATAGAGTACAAGGCCTACTACACACCTAGGCTACAGTAAACTTTTTTTTTTAAGTGGAAAGAGTACATGCTCAAATAACAATAAAAAGCATAGTACGGTAAATATATAAGCCAGTAATGTAGTTATCATTAACGAAGATGTGCTGCGCGTAATTATATGTGCTGAACTTTTACACGGCTAGCAGCACTGGTAGTGGTAGGGTTTCTTTACTCCGGCATAAACATGTGAGTAATATATTGCACTACAATGACACTAAGCGATAGGATTTATTCATCTCCATTATAATTGTATGGAAGCACCATCATATATCCGTGCCTCTATTCACTCACAAATCTACATCTCATCTACTCATGAGCTTGTTTCCCTCCTCACGCATCCACCATCCTCATGTTTATGTTCACCGGCGTGTCAGTAGGTCATCAACACTAGGGAAGAGCCCTTGTACATTGTTGTCTTTGCACTTGGCAAATAGCAGTGATTCTGATCCCTGCCCAGCTGGAGAGAGTCACGCCCCCCCTCCCTCCCCCCCCCCCGGCCCGCCGGCTCTGCCGCAATAGTGAGTCACGCTGGGGCGCGGAGGCGGTGATGTATTGCGACGTGGGTGGCTGACAGGGAAGGCACAGCAGAACCGTCCCGTCACACAGGTACCGCTAACTGAATCTCTGCATATTTTGCTCGCTTGTCGCTTATCGCTGAAACACCCGGTACCACCATCTCCTCTAAGCCCTGCTGTACCGTACCGGCAGAGAAGGCATGGATGTTCAGGGCCATGTCCTGCTCCTCCGTGTCGGCCACATCCAGCAGGTAGGCGCGGATGGGCCCCTCGGTGGCGTCCGCGCAGAAGTCCAGCACCACCACGCCCAGCACGGTCAGCACGATGCCGATCGGCTGGTTGCTCGGCACGTCTCCGATAGCCAGACCTGCAGGATGACACGAATGCAACATCTCCGATGAAGAAGTGAAAGAAGAGGGAGGTCGATTCAGCACCGGGGACCCTCTGCGGTGTGTAATGGGGCATCATAGGCACGTGCTTCACCACAAAGGGTCAGTCCAGGTCAGATGCCGTGGAATTAGAGGAGAGAGAGAAGCCCGAAGTGGTAACTTTTCAAGTATGTGCATATAAACAACCGGAAGGAGTCACAGACAGAGAGACACGCACACAGTGACATACACGCACACGCATGTAAACACGCAGTGAGCAGCACCGATCGAAAGCCCCAAGGTCTGGTTGCGTGCAGACACTCGTTGCTAAAGCGAGTGACTCACGTTCTGGCATCTATATGGGCTCTGACTGTAAGGGACGTACAGCGACGAGGCATTTTCACATTTTATTCAAACGAGGCATGCAGAGATGACCTTCCCTTGGTAAAGCATAGAGAATGAGCAGAACGCATTCAGACTGTCAGGGACACACCAAGTTTTACATGTAGAAATACATTCACAAGGTCAGAAATGGTAACTTAATCCTCTTTATGATTTCTGGAAAGTCCCTCCGTGATTATAGCTAAAAAGTTGCTCTTTATTCATTTTTGACTTTGTATCCCTCAAGGCAAAAAAGAAAAAAAAAAGTTTATTAAATTTGCATGAGCCAGGTAGCAATTTTCATTAACAGAAGATTTATAAGACTTTTATAGGTCAAAGGTCAGAATCCAATCCAGTCTCACCGACCTACATTTTATAGACTGTGACCTTCAACCTTGACCTTGGATTGCAGGTCACCTGACACCTACAGGCAGGAAGCGGAACAAACAGCTCCTGATGATTTTAAGGGACAGACTTCCCAGTCTGGGGTCAGCGGCAAACAGGGCACAGGTGGCTGCTGTCGGCTCCCATCTGCCCTGGCACTCAGCATTTTGGCCTGTATCAGATCCAGCTTTAAGCAGGATCAGTCAGCATTTCACTAAGCGAATATCACGCACAGCAGGGGTCCCTGTTCATGACAAGCCGTTCATCACAAACAGTCTTCGAGGGAACGAACACCTCTTCAAATGCTCCGCTTAAAAAGGCTCCGTAGCAAAATGCGCCTTTTGATTTATTCTAAATATTTTCCGATCTCATTTCTCGTTCCCACGCAAACCCATAAATTACACCTTTTAAAACAGTTGCTGGAAATTGACTAAAGGAATAAATAAGACAATAGATGGACGTGGGTACGAGTCGCGGCGAACGCGTAATTTCACAGGAAGCCGTAGCCTTTATATTTATAGCTTGTCCCATTCAGGAGCGATTCGGACCTTGGATGAGTTCCCACTCGCTGACAGAAACTGATTATTCGGCTGTATTTTTCACAGAGGTGCTGCTCTTCTCTCGCTCTCTCTCCCTGAGAGACGGGTGAGAATGAGTGAAGACGGAGGCCGTGCGGCGGAGGGTAACACCGTGCCGCGCTAGTGCCACGCTTCCCGACAATGGAGCCGCCACTGCGGACCAGAACACTGCTGGAGACAGGAAGTGATCCCAGATAGGCAAAGAAAGGTAAAAACAGCCCACAACAGGAAGTGTTTCCCTGTGAACTGGTTCCTAGTCCTTTCCCATGTCACAGCCGGAACGCTCACGTCGCCCGCCCTGCTAAAGATGGCTGTGGCGGGAGGTGCCGACTGACGAAACAGAACCTGCGGAGCCAGGCTGGGCCCAGCTGAACCGAGTCAGTCTGTCTGAGTCACAGGCAAAAGTGCTACCATCCCATCCTGAGAGAACTTGCCTCTCCCAAATGCACACACACCACCCCAAGCAGGAAGTACCCCTGAGTCATGTATATTGCACAATTACACATTATTATATTATAATGTATACACAATATATACCTCTGCATTCGGAAATTCACACCTGTAGGCTGCTGTGTACAGTATGTAAGCCCCTCTGTCTGGCCTCCTACAGTCAAGAAACCTACTAATGTCACAGAGAACATGCCAGCCTCACTGCAAGTGTGCAAAACTAACTGGCAATGGCCTCAGTTCCTCCATGGAAGTTCTGTGTCTTTGCGGAGGTAAATCCTCAGCCTACCTCTGTATACTCGATGGGCTGAAAAAGGCTAATTATACACTAACAGGGCTAGTCTGATTGCCCACCCTTGGACTAATCTTATCCGCAAACCTGTGTGTATGCAGGTTTTTGGGATAACCCCTAGGTCAGCTCTTCAACCCCAGGTGTGAGGTCTCTTCAGCCAATCAGTCCTCTAATCGGTAATCTAATTAAGGAGTTGCAGTGAAAACCAGCGTACGCAGTGGCCCTTTCTGGATAAGATTGCCCACCCCTGGATTAGTCAGTGACCGCCAGCTGTGGCCTGAGGGGCCATATATGGCATGCAGGTCGGGCCACGGCAAAAACCGAGCTCAGTCCGAGGCTAGCGACACTGACACATGGCACGAGCTACTCAGTCAGCCGGTTGGTAAGATGCTGACTCGGCCCGTGGCGATTTCCGGAGTCTTACCGATGAGAGAGCCGTTGAGAAAGAGCGCCACGCCGAACAGCACCCCCACACAAAGCGCGAGGATGAATGGGCGCCGCCGACCCCATCGCAGTGTGCAGCGGTCACTGGCCGAGCCGATCAGAGGCGTGAAGACCAAGCCCAGGATGGGGCTCAGGAACCATGTCAGGCTGTAATACTGTTCTGGAAGACCTGAGGGGTGGGGGGACAGTGGAACACAAGTCAGGATTCCCATTGGTAACATTATAATGCGTTTCCAGTATCAACAACTGAAAGGGAAGGGCTGAGACAATGATTCCTAAGCTCCATTCCACGTCTTGATGCCCCCCCCAAAACACACACACACACACACACACACACGCACACAATCCTAACCATAACCAGTAAACACCCTTCAGCACTTGGCAACTTACCAACCACATCGATGAAAAATACTGATATATATGCCTATTAAAACTGCATGGCATTTCTGCATAGGGGTGTCGAAACGAAAATATATGCAAAGCCGGGAAATGGGAACTGAAGCCCAGAGGAACAGGGGGATGAGCTTCCATTAAGATCCGACGTAACGCTGGCTAGTGCGTTTCCCAGGGCGTTTCCCATCGATCTCAGCGGCGATGTGTAACACCGCGGGGACCGGCGAGCCCAGGTGCACTCTGCTAAAAGCCATCGTGAGATTATGAATAACCTGCCCGACGGCTTTTAATTTGATACCCTGATCAAGCGCGGACAGAGAACAAGACAACAAACGGAGACGCCGCCGTCCATGTCGGACTGTCGCCAGTGGGGCAGCTCGCTGAGGGCGGGGTAGAGCTAAACAATATGGGGGGGGGGGTGACATGTGAGCCGCGCGGATGCACTGGCTGGCCATCACCTCCGACACGGGCCAATGACAACATGCTGACGGTATGTTCCGGCCCGCCAGCGTTAAAATGGGAGTCTTACGTCGGACGGAAGGACTTGCGGCCATGCAGGTGGAAAACTGCAGCCCATGTAAACAAGAACAAAAACCGTCATATCAAAATAACATTTGCAGCACAGATGAACCGGGCAGTGGTCCTAGCTGAATGCTCCTCCCCACCGAGAATAAAAACCACACTGCACAACCTGCTCTTTGGCCCACTGGTATGGATAATCACACTGGATCACTGCAGACATTCCTGCAGCAGTAAACAAGGACCCAAAATGCTGACTCAGTTCTGCCGCTCATTCGACTGGGCCTTTTAGCTGAAATGATGGACGGCTCTCCAAGCCAGATAATTAGACACCGGGTGGGGTAATGATTTCCTGATTCTTGCACATTTGCTCATGCGGAGATGGGAATTTCACGTGGCCGAACCTGACCACTCTCCTCCGATTGTTTATGGATGCCTGATTTCCCTGAGCGCAGCAGGGTGATGTGAAGGCCTGGACACCCCATACATTACCATCAAACATTTCACTGCGATCGCCAGTGAGACACATGCTGCGTGAGCTTCACTCTCTACACAGTATCTTCATTTAGAACGAGGCTGTAACTGGCTGGCCGCAGCCCCAAATTTAGCATACAGTAAACAAAAACACTTGGAAAAAACTAGTCTGCAAAACACAAACCCAATGAAACCAGAACACTCCCCCCCCGCCCCACAAATATAGCTATTATGAGTATCCACAAACCGCTTGGCTTCAGCTCCACATTTTGGTCGCCTTCTTCGCCATGTGACCACTCAGGTGACAGGCTTGGAAAGGCTTACCCACAATGCACCGCCGGGGTCACCGTGAGGACACGGAACAGCAGCATGCAAACCAAAGCAGCTGATACGGTACATTGTACACTGTGTTTATTCACGAAATGAGGGTCTACATATGTACATGTGGTTGTGCTTGTGAGACCAGTCTGTTTACGAGCTTATAGTCGCTGTCCTTGACTTTAAAAAAATATATATAATGTACAGTGAGACCCTCTTCTCCACCTTCTACATGAAGAGCTCAGGAATATAATGGGTCGAAACAACGGAATTAATTCTGCATGATCTAATCCTGAGTGAAACCATGTGTGAAAGGTAAAACTGTCTGTGCCTCAGCTATATAAGGGTTCAAATTACAAACATTAATGCCTTGAACTCAAACTGGGCTCATATCAGTACAAATTAAGTGCACTTGGCTGAGGAACGTTAACTGGACAGAGCAAAGCCTCCCTCTGTCACAGTTGTGAAACCCAAAAAGTTATCTCCAAAATGCTGTGCTTGTGAAAGCCACAGGTTGAGGAGGCGGGAAGAAGGATGCAGTGTTTATCACCTTCAAATCTTTATTGCTCCACGGTGTGAGGTGGCTCAGTGAAAATGTTCGGTAAAAAGCATGTTGCCAGACTCTGACACAAGATCATTTCCCCATAATGTCAATAGTTTTAGTAGCAAAAGGGCTAGCAGTAAGTACAAATTCCACCTTATCTTCCATTTTCCCATAATGCAATTCAAGCGTGTGCAATAACCAAGGTTAAAATGTAGTGATGCCAAGTAGGGATTAACAGCAATTCTGCAAAATGTTCCCTCACCTAGAAGGAGAATCTGAATTTGGAACTTCCTTTCACAGCTGCAACATATATAGCACTGGTTTCGAAGTTTCTTCTCAGGTCTGGAGGATGTTTGAAAGCCTCCTCAGATGTATGGGTGAGTGTCTGAAGGAGAGTGGTGGAGAGCATTCCTTTGTATGGGATTAGATATGTTGGAGGGTGCTAGGTGACCCATGTTCATATCAGCAGACCAGACCAGTAACTAATTTAGATTAAATATGGCTACAAAGTGACATTCCATTTGCATAGTAACTACAAAAAAAAAAAAAAAAAAAAAAAAAAAACTGGTCTACCAGGGAGGGAAAAAAGGTCTAATCTGGAATATACTTGTAGTTGTAAAAGTGTGTCTTTCCAAATCATAGCCCAAGCGGATCTGTTAATGGTAGTCTCAGTTATCTTCCAGTGACATGGATGACACAGCTTACCCACAATGCAATTGTGGCCGGCTCTCACAGGACACAATTCAGCATAATGGGAGCCACGGAAATAGAATAAGTTGCTCTGTTTTGTGTGGTTGGAGTCAGATGTTTGACGTTTGCCCCGGACCCCAGCCGCCGCGAAAAGCATCAGCTGGACACACTTTAGGAAACCGATACTGTCCAGTACTTAAAAGAAGGTGGGGCATGACAGAACACCGAGACAATTCCGGAAGACAGGAGGACGAAACCACAAAGCATAATCTTACATTACGCAACAGTTTTATTGGTAATGGATGGAAAAGTGCCACAGGTTACAGAGGGTGTCAGGTGGAGAACATATAGATGATACAGAGTAAGGTGATACTACTAAATCTTAATGACTGTGTGGAACTAAAAGCAACAACAAACAAATACAATGTCTTGGCGCATCATGAGTACCACCAGCAACTGGCTTCACCTGGTACAGCTGGGCTGTTCCCTGCATTTGACTCCTGACTGCATTTCGAAGTTAAGAGCTGTCTGATATCTTTAAGATGCTTTTCCTCCAACTCTGCGCTAAATGCACGTCAATGAAAAGATGAGACTGCTTCTCCGAAGCCCTGGTGAAAGAGTGCGGCATGTGCCTGCTTTGTAATACACCAAACAAGATGAACCTGCCTAGTGGCTTTGGATGTCGTACAGCTGATTACTGCTGTGTGTCAGCGATGTATTAACCAAAGCTGTCCTTTTCTTGAGTGATCTCTGAATACTGTGGGACAGCCATATTTTAGAAGACCCAACAGGAGAATGTTTACTATATTCCGAGGAGAAAAATGATTTGCTAAGCTAGTTAAGCACAGGCGTCAAAGTTGCTAACATGCTTTTGTTGATCTTTTACAGCTTTCTTAAGCTGGGCTCTTCATCACTGAACACCTCAGAGCGTGAGAAGATTCTAAAAAAAAGGTCCTTATCAGCAACCTTCCCCGGGAACGGTTTGTACACAGGATCTCGCCGCAAGCTACCATTTCGGCTTGCGTGGAAAACGACAATTGGTAACGCGGGCGAGCAGGCTTGGGAACACGTCCTTCCATTCTGCTCCGCAACGCCATTCCTTCCCAGAGAAATGACAGAGCCGCGTGATCACCCGCAGGACTCAACTTCCTCTTCCTATTTTTCCGTTATGAGATTATAGGGTGGGAGGGGGGTGATTTTCCCCCAACTGTGTACCACTGGCAGAAACAAAAGACACAGACAGACAGATTTAATCAGCTAATCCGTATGTTGTTTCCCTCAAAACAAACTCGGTAAACATCCAAACAGGACATTAGACTGTAGTAAATAATGCTGTTTTTTTCCCCCAGCAGGCGAAAAATCCTAACAATACTGGGAGCAGTCAGTCTTTCACCACTCCAGGAAATATTTACAATATTAGAGGCGGGACGCAAAAAGTTTACGTCAGGTCGAATTAACCAGAAAATCAGAGACTGAAGCCAAACAAACTTCTGCATGAAAGCAGCTGCTTTAAAATATACAAAACGAAAAAATACACCAACAAAACAAAGTTTGTGTGCATAGTTTTAGCTCCAAACACAACTCGGTCATTCCTTAAAGGTGATCTGGTATGCAGACAGATGGTTGGAGCCTTGCCCCCCCTCCCTTGCCCCCACATAATGATAATGACCTGATAATTATACTTTATTTGCCATTTGCACGAGTTCATGGGAAATCTTTAGCATTCACGTCCCATCTATGAGACACAGCAGACGGCCTTGGGGTCAGAGTGCAGAGTTGGCTGTTTTTCCAGCCCCCTGGGGCAGTTTGCGGGGTTAAGTGCCCAATGGTGATAACAGCCAGTGACCTTCTGATCAAGGTCAGTGTCGTAAGCTGCAGGGCCGGTCAGTCACATGACCCCCTGACCTACGCTACAGTACAGAGAACCTGCATGCGCTCACTCCCCCTGCAGACCACTGTGTGTTTAAAAATCGGCCATGTATGCCAATGTCCTGGTTATCTGCTGCTCTGAACATCTGACTCACCTTTATTGATTTATTTATTTACATTTATTTAGCAGATTCTTTTATTGAAAGTGATGCACAATTGCGAGAGCAGGGTCAGCCTCCCATGGAGCAATGGGTGTTAAAGACCACAGGGAAAATCGTTCTAGCGACTCTGGGTTTTGAGCTAGTGACCTTCCGATTGCAGGCACAGCGACCTAACCCACCAAAACAGAATGGGGCGGGATGTGGGGAGGTGACAGAATAGTAGAAGAGTAGGTCCTGATTCAGCAGAGAACCAGTGGATCGTTTTTGTTGGGGGGGGGCAAGTCACATGCATCCTCTCCCACCCCCATCGAGGAAAACAACATTGTTAACAATCCCATTCTCTTCTGCGACAGTTTTCACACTTTCTGTGAGAAACGGCAGATCCGGGATACGGCTGAATGGTGTGAAAAGCGAAAGGGCCCGGGGGCCCGAGGCCGGGAAGGAAGCAGATGCTGGGGGCGAATGGGACTAGAACACCTGCTTTCCCCGGCTTACAGGGAGCAACGGCCTTCATGGAGCTGGACGCTGGGAACCACACACTAACAGCCAAGTTGGTTTTCCACTGCTGTAAAAACTGGTTCCGGTGCTGAATGACATCACAACTGGAGGCAGGTATTTTGCACTGAATTTGCTGTAGTATATTATAGGGCAGGATGGTGTGCAACATTAATAACGACACTGCATATTATGCAGATGTAATTACATGACAAGAACCACAATATATAGCTAGATTGAGATCAGGCTTCTTCAGACCTTCCTACTGCATGGACATTATAACACGGGAGTCTCCCTAAAACATTATTGCTCTGTTATAGGAAAAAAAAAAAAAAAAAAAAAAAAAAAAAAAAAACTTAGCAAGTATTACAATTTTAATTATTCCTTTTCAATATCTAGTATAAGTTTAAAAATCAGTTTAAAGTTCAGCGTTGCATGCAGCACTCATGCAAAAGCAGCATTCTGAGAGATAATCATAGTCATTTTCACCCTTGTTAGACAGGTTTGGGAGAAGTTAAGGTTGAACTGTTTTTTAGTTTATAAATAACCCCACAAGTATTACAGCACAATACTTAAAATACTTAAAACGTTTACAATAATGTGCTAGGACACAAAAAAGAAAAAAACTTCCTTGTCATGCTCTTTTGATCTTGTTTTAGAACAGTTCATAACAGTTTTTTCAAGACAGCGGTTCTATTGCATTTCAGAGGCAGACTATTTGCATAACCAATCAACAAAGGCTGCGTTTCAAGCCCCACCACAAAGAACCGAAGTACCGAAAAAAAGTACTCTAGCCAGTTTGGCACTTTTGGTACTAGAACTTTGGGTGCTGGTAATCAATAGGTAAGGGAAAGTACTGAAAGTACCGTACCAAAAGTACGGTACTTGGTGCGGTGGTAAGCATCCTTAGATACTGACCAAGTCTACAGTCGAATCCACTGAGTGGTGGGGGGGGGGGGGGGAGGCTGCAGCCCAGGGGATTCACCCCCTACCCCCCTTTATTGACTGGTGAGGGGCTGATGGGTTCCCTCTTCACCCAGCACTTGTTCAGTGACTTTTTCAGAGCCCATTGGGGGGGGGGGGGGGGCATTTGCACAGCAGGTTTCATTTTCATAAACAGTCCTCCAGATCTTGGGGAGTGGGGGGGTTGGGAGGCAACCAGGACAAGAGAGACACCGTTAACATGTGATAGCTGAGTCACTGCAGATACTCCCACCACAAGCGGAGCACAGAGCACGTCTCATCTGCGCAGTCAAGGTCACCTGCGCAGCACTGCATGATGGGGGCGTGGGGGGGGGGGGGGGGGTGGTTGTTGACAATGCAGGGCTGCAGCGAAGGTGCCGATTGGTAGCCTGTGTACATCCCAACATCGGGATACCCCCCCACTCCCCTCCCATCAAGGAAGTGAGATTTCCATGTTTCCAGCCCTCCCTGTGTTTACAGCCCCTGCAGGGCGCAATTAAAACTGCATGAATGCTGCACCGTAGCTGGGCGCTCCCGGGCCGCGCGCGTTACATAACACTGCAGCAGTGAAAGCGCGGGGACGCGGCGGGAGAAATGAGGAGCGGACAGGCAGCCTGGCACAAGGACCCGAGCATCACAGGCGAGCTGACATCCCACCAGTGACAGAGAGCAGGGCTCTTACGCGGATTAGCGACCCCATCACACATAAACAAGCGGAAGAGAGACGAGCTGAACTTAATCTGCTTTACAGAGCTGCGCCATGATTTGCTCTGAAAGTGAACAGGGAGAAACAGGACTCTGCTTCCAAACAATCCGAGGAGTGAGCTGCCTCTCTGGCACCTTGCTGGGATGAGATTAGCCGTTTATGTCGAGGTCAGTGTAGCGGTGTTGAGAGAGCGCTAGCGAGAGGGGCTGGGCCAGGACAGGGTGTTTTGTTGCAGTATGCGGCTGTATTTCATCGTATTGCCACAAGGGACAGAAGCCGCATAAAGCGCTTAAAGTATTTTTGTACATTTAAACAATACCACCCCCCTCAACACACACTTAATAAACAGGGATTATTATGGGTTATATTGAGATTTTTTTCCTGTTTTTGTGTGCAACTTGTTCAAGGTTTGGGAAAGCTGGTAAATCTGAAAGAGATGGCTTTCTATTTAAAAGCGGTGGTCTCAGACAGGTGTGAAAAGTCCCCGGGGGAGGGGGGGGGCATTTCCCAGAAACCCACTCTGACATCGGAGCAAGTGTCACCTATGAGGCCCAGCGGTGGACGGTCAAATGTACAGCCCCTCTGGCTCCACATTACACAGTTATACTGACTGTGTCCATCAGCACGTTATTAAGTGTTATTAAGCATTATTAAGCATTATTTCACCGCATGCATAATCTATATTGACGCTTCTTTTTTGAGCATCGTTTTAATACAACTTCATCAATGTGTTACTGGCTGCCATCCTGGCCCAATCCCACGCCTCCAGGCCCAGGGCATGCTGGGAACCCGGCGGCCAGTGGGATGCCCTCGTCATTCCATGCGGCACGAAGACGTTTTACATAATTGAGCCGACATTCAAATCCACTGACACACCTGGAAAGCCACGCTGGTTCCCAAGGGAAACACGCCTCAGGATGTCAGCAGGGGCGGCACAGAGTCCAGCAAAAAACACTAATTTGTTTGCCACAACACAGCCGGTCGCCAGATAAGATAGCATGAAAATCAGCACGGTATAAAACATTTTAGACTGGTGTTCCCCAGCCCTGTGATCTGTGCTGCCTGGGAAAGGCTGCTGGTCTGCTACCAGCCTCAGCAGGATATGTAATTGGATGATGGATGGACGGATGGATGGATGGATGGATGGAAAGTCATTTTGGACCGTGAATATTTGTAACAGAGTGGTTCAATTTTTAAAATGTTCCATTTTAAAAAGTAGAAATACAGGATGTCTTGCTCAATGGCAAAACTCAGAAAACATGTGCACAACGCCAACATTGCAGTTTAGGTTTGTAAAACGAGCTCTGAATACGCCATTAGCCGCCGCTGTCCCGCGATTAAACGCGGGTGCGTCGATTGAAAGGGCTCAGTGTTGCCTGCAAACCCCTGGAAATGACAGAGCGTTGACATGGCGACAAACCCTTTGTTCCCCCAGCTTGTGATCAGCGGACGACATGTAACTCTGTCAACAACCCGTGAAACGTGACGCATCCCCAAAATACCATTGCGAAAGCAAACAGAATGAGGAGGGGGCCAATCCCCATATACCCCCATGTAACCCAATCCTCCACCCTCCAAAGCTAGCACAAGCTCACCACAGAACCCCCCAGAAGGGAAAACAGGAAGTCGGAAATGTGCCTACTCACACATTCCCGCCAAACCCACCAAAATCCACAGCCCCCATTGTTACCCCCACCGGCACAGGCGGGAGGTAAACATTCCCAATGAACTTCCTTGCTCCTTCTGCAAATACATGACACATCTGACATTGACGGGGATTACCCTACGTCACAGAACAAGCGGGGGGCCGGCGTCTAAGCTGCTGTGAGCAAACAGACACGCTTCACAGCCAGAGAAGCTGCAAGTCAAAACAGGCCTCAGATCAGTCGATAAATCCTTAAAACTTTCTTCTCATGTTGGATGTCAGAGCTAAATTTTATTGACCATGCTAATCCTGAATAATAATTACTGCTAAGACCTTACTTGATAGGGCACAAATAATATAGTATTATACTATTACTTATGTATTAATTAACCACAAATAAAGTCTTGGTTACATACTGATCTCATGTTAATTCAACATTAATGAATCATGAGATCTTTTATCAAGTAGCAACTATATTTGTTCATAGTTTGTACTTCAGTAGTAACTGAGTATGTGTGTCCCATCAAGTAAGGTATTACCCAGTTGCTTTCACATTCAGGTAGGTGCACCGTACCACACCTGGACAGGGCATGACAGGAGTAGCCCGTCTGCGTTGTGCAAATGCAAGTCTGTTTTATTGCAAAGTAAACTGATCAGTGTATGTAAATGCACAGCTGTAATGAAACAGACTTAAAGACACTTTGATCCCACTGGTGACACCTAAAAAATTCTCTCTCCCCATATGCGGGGAGCAGGAAACAGAGGAGGGACACTGTGGGTACGGTGAGCAAAATTCTTCCGTTAGAAAAAAAATATATAGAGCGAGCCCACTGTATTGCAGGAACATTTCAGCCAGAATGGGGTTTGATGTTCTTGAGGGCTATTTGCAAACATCTGCTGGAGCGGGGGGTATTTAAATGGCCCCTTAAGAGGTCCATCAGCCGTCAAGCAGGGTTATCTGACCTGTGCATTTTTCAGGGAAGATCAAACGTAGATGCACATGGCCGTTTCATCCGGAAGGAGGGTACAATAGCATGGTGTACCTGTGGAGGGCGCTGCAGAACGCGTCACATGTATCAGATGTTTGACTGGGAGACGGCGCATGAGGCCAGGGAGGAAAAATAAACCAGACCCCCCCCCCCTGCAGAGGAGGGTAATCCACTGTGGACTGTCTGGCAGGGAGCTCGGAAGGAGCAAAAACATGGACCGACTGTGGGTCCCTTAGGGCTGGATTGGGAAACACTGATTTAATCCATTAGGGGTCATCAGGGGAAACCAGGGCTGCTGGAATGGAGATCAAGGTCGATCGGAGGAGCATAACCCTCCCGTAGACGCCACACTTGGCAGATTCTTCTCCCTTATCGGCCAGGTGCTCTGCGTGGGTGAGGCGACTCCCATCGCTTCATTTGAATAAAGTTTTCAAACACGACACCCAAGATGGCAGATTAAACGGCGGCCAGCTGGGTAACAGACTTAGTTCGACCAGCAAAGAGACACAGACACTAAAACAACAGCTGTGCCAAAGTAATGAGGACTGAATGTTCTCAAGAACGTTAACTGGACACAGTTAACTTGAGATAAAAATGGGGTAAAAATTTTAAATGGAGTTAACTTGGAAACCCGAGACAGGAACTGTGCTGACCTCTAACCCCAACTTTCCATTTTGGCCCAAGAAGGACCCTTCTGCCGGTTGAATTTCTCTGCCATAGGTCTGCGTGGACTTTTGAGGGAAACCAGCCAGTTCCTCGGGAACCTCATAGTGCTTCAATGCCGGCCTTGGATGCAAGCGGCAATCTCCTGCGGGGAGGGACCATGGCGACGTTCCCCGCAGCAGCTGGGCTGACGATCCGTCACAGGCGGATGCTGCACTGCCGAGTCCATATCGACATTCACAACAGTGCAGAAACGAGCAGCGAAGTGACCATATACTATACATGGCAGGATATTAGCCTCCCCCTCTGATTCAAAGCGATGACAGCTGACACCTGGCTCCAATTACCCTCTGTTCAAGAGGCCGTCATCCTGCACTTTCACATACTTTTCCCATCAATGTCCTTCAAGGAGACATCCAGATAACTGCAGCAGGTGTACAAACCCTCCCCCCCATCACAGCTGTACATCATCATGTTAGAGGTTTTCCAAAGGATAAGTGGATGCTCACATTGAGGGCAACCAGAAAGTCACGAGTCCACCCGGCACCTCTGATCTGAGGAAGTGTCGGTTTGTGACTTTCTGCTGAAGGCTAAGTAAAGCCTCCATGTGAAGTTCTATCTGGCTAAAAGATGGCCCTTTATCTGAGAATTCAGCTATCCCTCCACAGTGCCCCCTGCTGGTCCGTCACACCTATATGTGAAAGCAGCAGTGAGACCCTTAGAAACAGCCAATAATTATTAAACCACTAAGCGCATCAAGGACGACGTTACCTTATGTTAATAAGGAGAATAAACCCAGTAGTAAAGACTAACAACCAGGTAAGGTCACCCAAACCAATCACTTGTTAGCTGGCTCTGAGAAAAGCCCACCTACAGCGCAAGCATGATGAGCTACAGCCAGAAAGCTACAGTCAATAAAACTATTGATTAGACAGAAGACCTACGGCCTCATCAGGCTTCTATTAGAATAGGCAGAAGACAGGAAGCTAAACCACAGCCCACAGTACAGCTCCAAGGATCTCCAGCTATGAAATGGCACCTGAGCTTCTGGGCAGCCTTGCACAGCCTCTGAGCCATACAGCAATTCCGGATCTGTACAGACAACCTCTCTGCTATAATCACCAACGACACAGCGGCTTTCCAGCTCAGGAGAGCTTAGCTGACAGGGAAATTTCAAAAGACCAAGAAGTGACTAACCCCCCCCCCCCCCCCCCCCATCTTTCCTAAAATACCCCCAGCACTGCCCTTCAGGCTCAAGGTGGCAAGAGAGCCTGTGCCACGCCAGATGGCTCCAGTGAACATTCACAGCCTCACACTCGCAGCCTTACTCAGCATCTCCACAGCTCCGGGCTGCAAGACGATAGAGTAGGACGGTAGGGCTGTGATGAGGGTTCTGCAGGGGTAGCAGGCCATCAGGATCGGAGGACAGCGTTTCAGGAGAGGTGGCTGCATCAGGGCGGGCTTGACGGCAGCATTATCCTGCTAACGGTGCCTTAGACATCAAGGGGCACAGTGCCCTTCTCTTCTTCATGCCGTGTAAGATTAGAGCCGTGAGGTCAAAAAAAAGCATTAGCGTCCATCGTTGAGCACAATGACAAGGCGCCTCAACTACGGAACAAAAAAAAAAAAACAAAAGGCTAATTCTTCTTTCAGTTTCCACTGACAAAAGACATGGTTCAGTTCCTGTGACGTACAGGATTTTTTCCCTTCACGCGTCTCTGTAAAAGTAACCTCAGCAATCGAGTGTAAAGCCGGTTCCCATAAGACAGACGCGTCCATTAAGGACCATAAAAGACCAGACGTAATTTCATCAGCGGTAACTCATCGCATTCATCGGGAACTTCTCTCTTTTTTTCCCATTTGCCTGACCAATTAGCTCATTATGAAAGGAAGATGCTGCACTCTGTATGCTTCTGGGTGGTCCCTTCCCCTCGCTAAGGCCGACCAAAGAGCAGCACCTTTAGCTGGTTCCGAATCTAGCCCGTCAAACACGACTATGGGGGATCTCTGCCTTTGGGGAAATGGAGATGTCAGGCGATGAGGGATCGAGGTCCCTGCTACCCGGTGACCCGGAGCGATACTCGAAACATCCCGCCTGATCGATAAAACGAGCCCATGGTTGTATATACGTCAAACCAACTACATTCTGCATGCCAATCACAGTCTGCATGAATCCATTGTCTGTAAGTGGTATGAGGTTACGGAGTATCTATGTGGTGGCCCTGTTTTTATGATGTGATGGCAGAGTGTCCAACAATGGGGTCGTTTATGGCCATGGTGACATGGGAATGTGCAACATTATCAATGCCAACCCATTCTTTCCACCTATGTGCTTAAACCCAAATGGAAGCACCAACCTTTCTCCGAGTTGGGATGAATCGGACTCACGTCATAAAAATGAGATTTGAGGCACCGGGCACATTACCGAGGCCAGATGTAAAAGTCAGGGTGTTACATAAGGGGAGGAGAACATCCCAGATGAAGTCGATTCATGCAGCAGGACATACAGGTTTTGCACGGATCTCCAGGCCCTCGTAGGGGTAAAACGAGCCTCCGTTTTAGACAAGTTCAGAGCTGACACATCCATCTGCTTCACGAAACATTATCCTGCTAACTGAGCAAAGTGCTTTTATTCAAAGTAGCTCTTGCACTGCACCATCATGCAGAAATGCATGCGAGAAGCTCATCGGCGGATGGGAAACCTTTAAACGAGTGCAGACGTGTCATAAAGTGCCAGTCTGATACATCCTGTACTTGGATGCAGCTTGTGAAGGTACTGAAATATTCAGTGCCCTTCTGCATGTTTATTACAAAGTGACAAATCCATGATATCGAGGGACAAGATAGTTGTGCGGGATCTATTTCCTGTTCACGTTGCTCCACTTCCTGTGAAACACATTCCACAACGATAAAGTTTCTATACCTTGACTGAGTAAGATATTAGCTTTTCATAACTAGGACATCATCCGAATCCCTATTGCTTTGATGTTGTTCTCACACATGATTTGTGTTTGAGGATGGACAACCCATCCTCCACACCGGCCAATCAGACGGGACTTACCTATTTGCAGCAATACTGGTGTGACCAAGGCAGTCTCCATGGCGTAGCAGAACTCCCGGCCGAACATGACGGCCCCGTGCATGACCCATTTGCGCAGGGGGATGCGGTCTATGGACCCCTCGCTCACCGACTCGTCCCGGTTCTCCTGCTCCTGGCCACCGGCCGGCTTCTTCACAGGGACCACCTCCAGGCCCTGCACTTGCATAGTATCCGACTCGGCATTCTGGGGAGCCATCGCCACCAGCATGTAAGTAGCTTGTGCACACTCCGAACGAACAAAATAAAATAAAAGAAAAAAAAAAGAACCAGAGGTCTGAAGAAGGGTGCAGGGGACTCCAACAGCGCCACCTGTCGTCGCTCTCCGTCCCGAGTGATCAGGAACTCTCCAGAAGCCCTTCAGTGCACAAAGATATTCCGTACGGTGTCTGGGAGGTGGTGACGGGCGTGCAGGGCAGACTCGGGTATTTGGTATGGGTGTGAACTCAGATATGGCTCAGACATGGGTCGGGTTTTTACTGTCTACTACAAGCAGCAAAAATCCATATCAAATTCCATTCAGTTAATACAAGTTTCATGATTTCTATAGAGGCGGTGCTGAAGAGGGGGTCCGGGCGGTTCACAGGAGGGGGGGCGGCGCAGGTGGGAGCTCCTCTGAAAATCCCCATCGAGTGGCCGATTAATCTGTGGGGTCCGGGCAGCCCGGGGAGGGATGGGGGGGACAGAGACAGAGAGAGAGAGAGAGAGCGAGAGAGAGCAAGAGAGAGAGAGAGAGAGAGAGAGGGAGAAAGACAGACACACATCATGAGCAGGCTGCAAAGTGGCTTCACATTCAGAGGCAATTCAAGGATTTTTTTTAAGGAGGGAGGCATAAGCAAGGACATAATTCATAGGTAGGCACCAACCTTATCATTAGCCAATGATTTATTTTGAATCAGTGAGTGACAGGGGAGGAGGCACTCTGGGAGCCAATCAGGTTTCAGCTGCAGCTAGCGGACCTGCGGCTCCACCCCTATTCACGTTTCAAGCTCAGGACACGACAGGCTGACCTTTGGGAGGCGGGTCCCATGAGTGCCGAGAGGGAATCTTATGGAAAACTACAGCGACGCAGTCAGATCTGAGCCTGACACTCTGTGGGCAGGTTCTAAGAAGTACTAATCCTCTATTCTTAGTTTAAAGCCATTAAAGGTATTGTTAACACAATAGGTCTCTGTGCCACACTAGTCTCGGAGAAAGCAGCTCTCCAACCAAACACAAAACTTCAAATAAACAATAAATACTCAAGAATTTCTTCAGTGTGTCTCCAGCAGGGTTAAAACTGAACGTGAGTAAAAAACCAAACACTTCCATTGACTACTTTGGGTTAAGTAAGTCGCCACCAACAAGAAAATTACGTAAAGGGTTTTAAATTTTCCTTTGAAATAAGATGCATTAACATGTTTTGGCAGATTACGACGATTAGCAGTAAAGTGCCGTTAAACAGTGTTCCACAACAAGAGTTTTATGGGGTGATTTTTATGACAGACCTCCATGGCTGTGTGAAATAAATTTGCGTACCTGAATTTTAGTTTTGTACACCCATGCGGCGAAATTTGTGTTTACAAAAAAAGGTTTTGCACACTTGTGTTTTCAAAGTCACCGATTTGCAACTTCACATTTGGGGCTGAATGGTCCCCAATGACCTCGACCCCGAAAGAAACTGATGTTTAAAAATGGAAATAGAATGCCATACTTGCAAACAAGGACGGAAACCCTGCATTTCAGTTTGTTTTGACCACACCGTTTTAATAAAAAAAGAGATGATCACATCCTATATGGCCTTGTCTTAAAGTTAAACATATGGCCTGCTTCATGTTTGGTTTATAATATTTCCTATATAGTGTTTGCAATCTTAATAATAAACAATTTCAAAACAAAATTCCCTGTCTCAGCTTGGGTTCACGGTTCGGTGCTGTCTTACTAGAGCAGATAGTCATACCCCTGTCTAGACATCCAGTTCATTTTGATAGTCAGGCAGAACCAGGCAATAATAACTGAAACAAAATCAAATGATGCCCATTGGCTGCTCCCTGTCTGGCAGTTCTGGGTTTACAAAACTTTGATTGTGACAAAGCTGTCATAAGTCCCAGCATTCAGAGCTCGCATATTGAGTTTGTGCACATGTAATCCCGATTCGTAGTTGTATACCGAGTTTGTGCACTTGTAATCCCAATTCGTAGTTGTATACCGAGTTTGTGCACATGTAATCCCGATTCGTAGTTGTATACCGAGTTTGTGCACTTGTAATCCCAATTCGTAGTTGTATATTGAGCTTGTGCACATGTAATCCCAATTCTTAGTCGTATATTGAGTTTGTGGATTTATAATCCCGATTCGTAGTTGTAACATGGCTTCTAAAAATGTGCAAATGTGAAGTTGCAAATCTGTGTCTTTGAAAACTCAAGAGTGCAAAACTTTTATAAAAACAAATCTCTTCTGCATAGGTGTACAACACTAAGTCACAAGTACGCAGATCTATTTTACATAACCACAGAATTCTCTCAAAATCACTCTACAGAGTTTCCCACAAGAATATCTAGTGGAAAGTAGGAAAATGGCAATTAGCATCCATTTCCTGTTATACAATATGACCAATTATTGGTGCCATGAAATGTATCACGCCCATGACACATCCAGAATAATGTCCACAGAACAATAAACATTTACAAGTATACTTTGCATAAAAATCAGGTTAGAGTTGAGGGCTGGGGGAGGCAAAAAAAACACCACAGACAGGCACACAGACAGACAGGCACACAGACAGACACAGAGACACACAGACAGACAGGCACACAGACAGACACGCACACAGACAGACACAGAGACACACACAGTTTTCCCAGTGCTAGTTTTCAACATAAGGATGACAAGGCCTTGGACAAACATAAACATAATCACACACACACACACACACACACACACACACACACACACACACACACACACACACACACACACAATAAAACAGAGCTGCCTAACCTGTTGGGGGGGGGGCGTTAAGGGCGATAGCTTAACTATGTTTGTTAGGAAAATACGCGAACCCCTCTCTTCGTGACCCGAGTGACCATGCAGCAATCTAGTTCCAGTGGGGCTGGGATCGCCCCGAGAAACGATTCAGACGGCCATCTGTAAGAGTGTTGCCAATACACACAAACAGAAAAGCACGATGCTAACTCTGCGTTAGCACTGAAAGGCCGAGAATGCTTCATGAATTATTTAAATTGTGTAGCAAGAACTCAATATGAAAAGCTTTTATTTTCATTATGCTATTGTTGCAGTCTCACAATACAGCTGTTCTGGTTGCTGCTGTGAATTTGGCCTCAGGTGAAAACTTCATTTTCAAATTGTGAAATGAAAATAAATATATTTATTGGAAGACTCGCTACAATTCAAGGCACTGACCTGGCCGGTAGAGATTTACTCTTGCTGTCAGAGAATTCAATTTTGCACATTTGTAAAAAATAAATAAACAAACAAAAAACGTGATACACATGCTAGGTAAATTTTGAATAATTCAAAAAAAAAAAAAAAAAAAAAAAAAAAAAAAAAAAAATCGGTGATCGTCCTTCAGAGACATCTGTGGCATATTAAACACCCTGTAAGGCAGACCACATGGAATTGTGAAATTTCCCGCAGACAGAGTGGATGGGTCTTTCTTAGCTCATGTGAGTTTTACTTACGCAAAAATGCTCTGAGGACAGAAGAAACAATTATTGGTTCTCTCTCTGAACCAATCAGATTGTACAGGAGGTGGGTCCAAGGAACTTGAGGAGGCAAGACCAACCAATCAGACGTCTTGGTCCCACTTCCTCTAGTTGCTTGTATCCACTACCTCTACAAACTAATCAATTCTTTCACTGAACCAATAATTTTTCCTTCTATCCTCAGAACATTTTTGTGCAAGTAGAAGTCCCATAAACTAGTTTATGACTGCAAGGACATTTTCTTGTTTTCTAAGCAGATCAAATTCACCAGATTAAACATTTTTTCACCCTCTGACAGCAGATACCAGAAGCAGTTGAGAGAAGCCGCATTTTGTCTCCGCACAGCTATTAATCAAAGTCACACGGTGAACGCACTACGTAGACGAGATTCAGAGTCCCTATTGGATACGGGTCACAAGCGCGACACTCCCCGCGAGACGGAGCATCAGCCGTTTAATCATTCAAGACCCAGAAGAGATGAAAATCTAATCTAGCACCGATAAGAGAGGTTCTAATTCACCCAAGAGCCAGAGGGAGCAGACCGGTTACCGCAAATGAGATGTAGATGGTACATTCCTGTGAGGGTCAGGGTTTCAGGCAACACCCCGGAGCCATGATGGGGCGCTAAGGCAGCCCGGGGGGGGGGAATACAGAAGGGTCTGTGAAGATTCTGTAGTGCGCTTGAATAAATAAAAACCTTCAGTGATACTGAGGTCAGATGACAGCCGGTAGACAGTCTGTACTGCAGAGGCAGGTACGGAAGCCGTCTGGGATTATCAAACGGGGGAGGCGGCGGGGGGAGGGGGGTCATAAACGGGCAACCAATCCTCACCTTCCTCCTTCCCAGGGTGGCTGGGATCCTTCTGTTTATTTTCAAGGCAAAATGATGGGTGTAAGCTGAAAGCGCAGCTTGAGAAAAAAACTCCATTACCTTGGGGTTATCGCAGACATCTTTGCTTAGAAATCACACCTTTGCGTCCTTCGCGTTATGAGCTCTCCCAGACACAGAGGCAGCTCTTCTCGCCATGTGGGCAAAGTGGCACAAGGCCCCATCAGCCTGGCTGACCTACATACGCGGTACGGATTACACTCCGCACAGTAGCCGTGCTGGACGACGGGAGTGCGGCTATCGTGTTCTGTCCAAGCGGGACGGGGAGTGCCACCCCACACCACAGCTCTGTTGAGGATCTTTAGGATGCTGTCATTCAATGGAAGTAAGATGTTCTGGCTGACCAGTACATGGAGTTTTTGATCAGGCTCAAAGCCTGACGCACAGACAGCAATCACATGTGTTGGATAGTGAATTATGCACAGTACATGACTTAATTTAGGGCAACACCTGCGGCTTTGTCAGCATCCAGAAGGCATTTCAATAATCTCTATAACTATTTGCAAGCATGACTGCCAAGTTACATCAGCGCAAAACTGGGCCGCGCTGTTTGTGCATGAAGTCTTAGCATCTTAGGATTTTGAAGGACACATCAGACCACATCAGCCACCTTCAGCCGTGGGGGGGGGGGGGGGGGGGGTCATCTGAAAAACAAGCGCTGCCGTGCTGGACAGGGGGACACATGCGGGCAGGTCCTCACACAACGAACTGGGGCCCAATTACATGGCTCAGTCACTCTCCAAATCCACAAGCTGGACGCTTTCCAGCGTATGGTTGCCGTTGACAACAGGCACTTCCTGATCTGTGGTTACTACAGTGTGTGTGTGTGTGTGTTGGGGGGGGTGGTTAAACATGCCACAGCCAACGTAAAGAGGACACAATGGATCCGTTGTACATAGTGTCCTCCCCCATCCTACCTTATCGGAATGTGAAGCAAGGGCATTTTTTAACCCACATTCCCAAAAATCACCAAGTATCAAAAACTGCCACCAAATATCAACTACAACTACAACAGGTCACAGAGCCGCTCAGCATTGTTCTTCCAGGACGACTTACAGCCCCATTATAAAGGGTTCCACTTTATATTTAGCAGCCGTCGGTGGCGCTAGTTACGCAACGGCTGTCCACACCCTCCAGAGCTGTGCTCCGCCGTAACCCAACTCCCCGGACTATTCCAGAAGTACCAGGAGGCGGCTCAGGTTTGGGGTGGGGTGAGAAGGTGCGAGGGCTGCCATTTTACACGGAACAATAGGTCAATTTGCCCCGGGAACACGAGAACGGCTCACGGCCCTGGCACGACACGGTTTGTATCGGATGCCACGTTTACTGCCACCGACTTGACTGGCATCACATGACCCATTCCGGCCGAGGTCAGACAAAGTTGCTGATACCGGCTGGGGCCCATTTTAGACTGATAGAATTACACAAACCCCCCCTCAGAGAGCATAAGAGAGGGATTCAGCCTGGCAATAGGGGGCGACAGCAAGTGCCTTGGTACGAGGTCACGAAACCCACGACGTCAATCATTTCATAAGTGGTACAAACAATTTTAAGCACGCCTGCTGGCGGGGGCCCTCTCAACAGCCAAAGACAGGAGTCGGTCTCAACTTAACAATGCTAAATGTCCTTAACACACACAAACCCCAGTTACTGAACAACATGTCGCTGTTCTTTTCTATAAAATCTTAATCCATTTCATTGCAGCTATACTTGCATTATACGGTGACGTCTATTCTGATTATTTACAAATTGCAAAATATGAGCTGGTGGTTTAGTGGTTTCTTGGGGGTGGGGGTCACCTGGTTGAGGGGCCCCTTTAGAAGGACCTCCCCCCCCCCCCCCCACTGCAGGTGAGAGGTAGGGGTCGGGTCTAGCTAGCCAGCCTGGACAATTTCCCCTGTACATAGTGACAGACAAACACTGTGCCCAAGCGTGAAGCTGGACGCCAGGGCTGATGGTTATTTATAGGGCTGATGATGAGAGCTTCGTGCACAGGGATCATCACAGACCCGCCAGGCTGACATGGCCTGCTCCAGTCACAATTGTTACCGTAAGAATGAAACATAAAGCCTTTGAGTTAACCCAACTGACGTGCTTCCTGCCAAAGGGGGAAGTACCATAATGCATGGTGCCCCCCCCAAAATAAAAAACGTAGGCTGACTGAAGAGCAAATTTCCGGATCTCACTCAGTCCACTGGATGAATTTCAGTAGACTTGTAGACTTAATGAGTTTGTGGAAATATAACACGAGTTCTTTGTTGTATTACATGGGGACTGTAGAGCTTTGGGTCCCACAAAAGTATGATGAGGAAGCCTGATTTCAGGTCATCGGCAGACTCACGGGAAAAAAAAAAAAAAAAAAAGTGGTTTGGTACATTAGCCAATGTGACAGACCTCTGTGGCCCCTATCAGAAAGGAGGGGGGGGCTGAAATTTTAAAGTTATCAGTCTATAAAGATAAGAAATGAAAGGCTTTTGATTCACGGCACAGTTAAAGTGAAACATAAAAACCTCTACACTGGGTAATGTTTGTCTTCCCTCTATGACGACTTTTGGTGTTAGAGTGACACGGATGCACCCATGGAGTCGCTTACCGCCCCCCCCATCAACAGGTCAACCGTGGGGATTCCCAGGGGTGGCCGAGCAACGACAACATGAGTCCATCGGGTCCGTGAGCACCGGTACCCAAGACGCAGGCAGAATGTGAATCTCCAGGAGACGAGGGTGACGTGTGACATTTAGTGACATACAAAGAGCACCCCACAGTGGGCAGGACCAGCTGGAGAGACACAGCAGTGCAGATGCCACGACACGTTCATGTGGCACTGGCTTCCCAAAACAGTGGCGTGAGCAAGAAATTCACTCTGGAGAAGATCTAAATTTTTATATTATTAACATTACGATTTATGATGAATAAGCTACCTAAAAAAAAAAAAGCAAACTAAAATATTTTGCAGGGCTGGACTCAACATGGATAGAATTTCCTGGAAATTCCACTAGAAAGTTCCAATCCAGCGAGGTGTCCGATGATGCAGCGTGACCACATGGTTCACTACGCCGCTTCTGAGTGACTATGTGGCCTGAAATGACATCCCTGGTTTGCAAGGACCTGAGTGCAGACAGTGAAACCACGCATCGGCCATGCATGAGCTGACGGACATCTGCCGGCTATTTCATTACAACCCAAATATGCCGATTTCTCTAATGCCAGGTCTATTTGCTTATCTCTGCCTGCACTATCATCAAAAGAGATAAAAGATCGATTGCAAAACCAGCCAGATGTTGTCCCAGGAGGGGTCAGTATCACGGCAACAGGACAGAGTTGGTAAATAAAGTTATAAGCAAGGTGCACCGACAGAGGCAAACGGCCACACCCCAGACCGCACACAGATGTGTGGCCAGGATTTCTGACTCCCTGTCCTCTCCTGTTGGTCAGCTTCTGAGTGTTTAGCACTGGCAGGAGCACGGCCGCTGACCGTGAGGTACGTAGGAGAGGCAAAACAGGGTTGAAACCAACAAAGATGAGGAACCGAATCACTAAATCAAAACCAAAAGGATAGCCAAGAAATCAGAAACTGATTCAAAACCAAAAACGCCAAACCACACAAGTACAACACCGAGGGAGAGCAGGGAAGTCAACAGCAGGGATGACGGCAGACAGGAACCATCCAAAGATGGAGTCATGGTTGCACGCCTAAGGCAGGCAGCTTATGAACTGGATTCAGGGCACTTCCCTCTACCAAGCAGCTGTACTGCTGTTTGATTCCACCACAAAAGCATGAAATACCAGCATGTTGGACATCTGGACACTTTTGGTAGGATGGATTTACTTCAACAGTGCTGGTACCCGTGACATTTCTCAGGTACGAGAGTCACCATTCTGCAGCACACAGCGTGTTATGCTGGGTCTGAGGACCACTGAGCTCCTACTGCAGAAACATCTGCATGGACCTGCCTGCACATTTACAGTCTAAAACGACACAGATCTTGGAGCTTTTTACTGCAAAAGGTACATGGTAATGTCCATAGGTGGCTCAGATTAGCAGCTGCTGGTGGAAAGGCTCCAAATCCCACCTGTGCTGTGTGTGTGCAAAGTCTGCATGTTCCTCCTGCATCCAGGTACTTCAGTTCCATCCTGCACTCCAAAGAATTGTAGTTCAGCTAACAGGCATCGCCATTTTGCCCATAGATTATAACCATGTCTGTGCCCTGTGATGGACTGGCATCCTGTCCAGGGTGCACCCCCCCTTGTGCCCCGTGCTGCCTGGGACAGGCTCCACCCCCCAGACCTACATAGTAAAACAATGGGAATACAATATGAACTGGTTACCGTTAGCAACTAACTAACCAATCCCACTGATGTGCTATTCTGGAGAAGAATACTTGGTCTTAGTTTGGAGCTAATTCAAAGTGGGAAAACTGGGGCAGGGGGGGGAAAAATAGAATTCTGTCCAATAAATCAAAGAAACACCCACAGGTTCGTGCATGCAAAGACCCGCACACACGCACACCCTAACTGCTGAGACCAAAACCAAAAATCCAGGAAACCTGGTCAGCACACAAGTTGCCTGCGAATGACTTGCGGTTTAAAGGCTCTATTTCAGTTTTGGCTCGTGTGGAGAGAGAGGTTCTCAAATGGAAAAACCCCAGTGGTGGAGGGGGGGGGGGGGGTACTCCCCCGCCTCCCATAGCTCCGCCTTCACCATGTGCCACCAGCTCTGGCCCAGACTGTAGAGACACGCTATGGCTCCATGAAGATTCTACACTGAGAATGTCAACCTTCATTTCCTTTTGTGTCTCGCACCCGTGTCCGTCCGGTGGAGGACAAGTCATCACCCAACGGTAAGAGACTCCGCTGGCAGCCCGGTCGCCTCACACCTCCAGGACTGGGGGGCTCCACTCCTGCCCCCCCCTCCCCCCCCCCCCGTGTGTGGAGTTTGCTTGTTCTCCGTCTCGTATACGCTTCCTCCCACAGCCCAAAAACATACAGCCAAGCTAACTGGCATCTCTAACATTCTTATAGTGTGTCATCCCAATCCCACCCCCCCAAACCCTGCTCGAAATAAGCACTTGCAAGACAGATGGATGAGAGAACAGGCAAACCAAGGTGGAGACAGCAATAGCAGAGAGAGTCAGACTGTTAACAGTTGGTAAAACTGCAGACATAAGAGCTGCCCAGTGGAAGCCATCAAGGAGGTCCTTATGGGGGCGCCACTGAGCCCCTACTGCAGAAACATCTGCGCGGCCCCGTCCATCTTAAAGCCAGGGAGGCAGAAGAGAGAGTGATTGGGCCCACTGTCCCTGTCAGGGGGTGGGATGCGGAGACCCTACGCCAGGGGATCATCAGTGGGTGCTGAAAGAGCTCCCTCTTCAAATGGGCTATTATTAGCACAGCTCTGCATTGGGGGGGGGGCAGCACTTTAAATATCAAACAGAACAGGGAAGGGGGGGTTACAAAGCTTATGGGCGGCAACAAAAGATTCTGCGTATTTGCATAACAGAAATACTCAATTTTTTTTTATGTTCTAGCAACTGCACACTGGCTGAAACACACTTGCTCAGTCAGAGATTTTAACTGGCCTCTGAAATGAAGTTTAGCAGGAGATAAACCTGGACCCAAAAGGGAGAGGCTGGGGGGGGGGGGGGGGGGGGGGGGGAGTTGCAAAGACACTAGATGTTAAGCGAAAAACATTTCCGTGGACTGGGGCCTGGCGGTTTCGCCGAGATGGACCCTGTGCCAACTCCAGGTAATAACCGCAATCTCGTGGTGGCCTCGAGCTTGGGATGGGGGCTAATAAGGCGGAATTACCATTCCTCAGTAATGGGCCCCTCTGTTACGAAACAGAGGAACGCTGTAATTAAGGGACGTGTCTCCGAACAGGTGAAACTCGCCGGCTCTGTAATCACACGGACTTTATTCGGCAAATTTGCCATGCGGAACATGGCAGGGATGAACGGCGCTTATTAGCGCGTCTGGCGATTTTATCGGAAGGGTTACGCAGGGTATGAGACGGCAGTACGGACTGGACATGCTGCAGGGCTTTTACCGAGGCTACCCCAGGGCAGTGACCTTCCTGCCACCAGTCCGACTCCTCAACCATTCCGTCACCTGCGGGCCACAACAGAGACATTTCGAACAACCCACAGCCGTCTGCGAGCCGCCAGGCCTCACATGGGCGCCACGTGCCCCGCAGCCCTCCTTATGCAAGTCTTCCTCGACAATCAGCTGATGTGGCGTTAGCATCCAGCACCCGCAGGCGCTAATGGGAAGTGATGGTTTTGTTTCTAGTGCGACAGCAGAAACAAATCCAGACCAAGCTGGGACCGTGTTTCTGCCAGGTCAGCAAAGGGGGGGGGGGGGGGGAGCGGCAGCGGTGGGAAAAAAAAATAATAATCACATGCTTAGAAAAGTTAAACTGTTTGTTCAGAAAATATACAAGCAGAAATTAGCGGGATTAGCAGAAGTCGCTAGTAGGCAGGGGGTAAACATGTGCCTGGGTGAGCAGAAGCTCTCGGCACGAGGTGAAAGCCTGCAAGATGTCAGGTGCTGCATACTGTAAATTCAGGGATTTCAGATTTGTTTTTTAATGTATGCACGCTTGTTATAGATGGGACCCACTGCAGCACCACCAGCATCATCACACAAGACAGGAACCAGGGTTGCTCAGGTAAAATCCATCAATTGACAAAAGTTATCGTGGGACACCCCCTGCCCCCCAGGAAATTTACTCTGGGGGACCCCGAAGTCTAGGGTGACCCCAATAGGAAGCCAATCACAAGCTAAAAGCTACAGCTGAAGCTAGAGCTATCAGTAAAATGCACAGGTTTGATAGTTTTATGAATATCAAAATTTTTCAGTTAATCTTACATCCTCTGATGCATTAACTTGGATGCATCGTCAGTGTTTTCTGCCGGAGTCATTGTGCGCATCGTGTTACGATAGAAGCCCATCTTCTTGAAACACCCAGTGACGTTTCAAGTTTAGAAATACCTTCTTTACTCAGCATAAACATTTCTTGTAACCATTTTATCATTTCAAGGCTAAGTGTGGGCATCTAGGGGAAATTCTAATAAGAAAGCCGCTTGTTCTGGATTTATCTAAACCGATTTGAGTTTCAACCAGCTTGATTCAACGATACACTGGGGGAAAAACAAATACATCCCCTGCAGATTCTCTGAGTAAAAACAAGCGTAGTTTAACAACTCACCAAAGGGCCGCGAATGCTTCATAAATATCTGCTGACTTCATTCAGCGGCAGATCACAAAGCCGCCTGGTTCCACTTGAACAGGACAGCAGCCTTGGCACCTGTAAAAGGTCAAACGAAGACGGTTTAAGCATCGCCAAAACGCAAACAGCTTTGCCCCGTGTAAGACCTCGAGTATTTGCAATGCTGCCCAAGCCCCTTCACCAGCACAAACACACCCTCTCTCTCTCTCTCTCACCCACACACACAGGCTTGTAATTATATCTTTGTGGGGACCCTCTAATCCCAACATTATAACCTTAACCCCTACCCAGACCTAAGCTTAACCATAAGTAAACAAGCAAAATACGTTTTTTTGATTGCATTCACAGATCTTTGCGGGGACCTGAAAATGGTTGACAACTTCAAAATAACAGGTTTTGGTCCCCACAATGTAATATAAACATAATCACACACACACACACACACACACACACACACCAGAAAAAGTGATAGAAAATATAAAATAATAATAAAAAAATAACAGAAAGGGTAACTGAATAACTTCCTACTTTCAAAAAGTAAACGAAACGCTTAAAAGCCAAATCTCGATGCCAAGTTTAACGGCGTTTATGCAGGTGACGTTAGTGAACACGCATTTCCCCGCAGTGCAGCTGTCAGCAGAATCCGGACGGTCAGCTGCCTTGTGGGACCGAACAGCCTTTTGGAGCGTCTTTTAAGATTTTTATACTCGTTCAACCGCCGGAACCGCGCGCATCTCCTCGAAGCTATTAATGATTATTACTGGTAGGATAAATAACAATAGTAGTCTTCGTTTACTATTAGTAATAAGTCACCTTCAAGAATCAAAATGTTTCATTTTGTTTTCATGCATTATTAAACCTGTAAAACTATGTTGTCATATCAATTAATGAATTAGATCGGGTTATCTGTATTATGCAGGATTTCACGTGTGCATATTAAATGTGTCCATCGCTACAATGCAGATGCCAATGCAGCGCAGCCAGTATCCCCTACATACAGTTACATAATTCCCAGTGAGGAGGCCTGTTTCATCATCAAACGATGCCCGCTTGCTTTACGTCCCATAAACTTTCATTCACGGGAATAACTAAATGATCCACACATGCGACAAAAAAAAACTCCAGCGTTACAAACGAGTAAAATTAAGGGACCAGCAGTTACACTAGCAAGTGTCATTTGAAACAGCGTTGACCGGGTCGGTTTTATATAAGCAGGAGTACAGGACCCGATATTAAGGTTATCGGCCTGTAATTTAACCTTCCGAGGCTGCGATCACACACGATCAACAAGAACCCCCCGTCTAAGCTTTGGTTGATTCCCCCCAGGTTTACAAACAAGAAGGTGCGAAACAAACACTGAACTGCCGCTGCTGTATACTATAATACACAAACGATACCGGATTTTTTCAAAACATTAAAGACGGTGCATTTAAGACAGCTTTATTTTAAGCAGTTGATATATATATATATGATATTTGCCGGGTATTTTAAAGGTAGATATGGAGTACATGCACACATGATCCGTTGTATTATATAGACTGCTCACCGCCATTCTCAGAACAACCGTGCCAAGTTGTTTTTCTATAAATATGTTTTTTTATTAAGGCAAGACGCCGGCTGAAGCAGCACGAGGGGGAATCGGATGGCGAAGTGCCCGCGTGCCCCTTTATAATTCTGCTTGTTTTCAGCGTATTTCATGGTGCAAATGCTTATTTTGCAGCCCTCTTCCCCTGCATACAGTCCGCTTAGCGAGTCGTGCACCTGTAATTTGAGAGCATCGCCTGGTGCCTCGCGTTCCTGTATAAAGATTATAGCCTACAACTTCCAAGGACTGTTGCGCCGATTAATTCCAAAATGCAAATATGTCACGTTTATCAGCATTCGCCAATTTACTGGGCATGCTGGGATGATGCAGTGAAAATGTGATTTCAAGCTTTCTGACTGATATACTGTTATACTAAGCTCGAAGTGCCACAGACAACCATACGTGCAATATATGATCTGTAAGCCATCAGCTAATACCGAGACAGAAGGTAGTGAAATATACTACTGCAAATTTGCAGCGATGAAATATTAAAGTCCCGACAGCAAAAGGCAAACATATACAAAACATCACTATACTAAAAGAACATTAAAGGAATAAAAAAAATAAACATATATAAAATTAAAAAATGCTTACCTGACGTCCTTCTTCTGTAGTGACTTAAGTCTCTGAGGCTAGGTGACTGTGGATAATGCCTCAATTTTTTTAACGCCTTTCCAGACGTGTTTTGGTGCATTAAGACGATCCTCCGGGACGCCTTGCAGATGATCCGCTGTATTACTTCTCCTTTAAAAAGATATTTCTGTCGGAAATAAACGCACCGCTTCCGCTGACGGATGCATGCTGATTTAAATAAAGGGGTGGGCTTTAAGATTTAAAGGGACCGAGAGGGACAAATCCTACGGAGAGGGGTCGCTCTAACAAACAGATAAACAACCTACCTACCCATGAAGACATCCGCTTCCCAAAGTTGCACATATCATAAAAGCTTTTCATGTGTCCTATCGTGGATGATTAGTGGATTAAATTTTTATAAAATTTGTTGAGAAATGTTTTTCATTGACATTTCAAATATTAGTGCAGTGTATTTTGCCATGTTACACAATTAATTTTCATATCAAAAGTCAGCAATGATTCTACCACGAGGCCTATCATTTAACAGAACCGCAATAATTCATATCACAAAGTTACAAAGACGTATGCAAACATACGTTTGCTCTCATATTACGCACGCTGAAAAGGTGCTGGCTTAACAAAGCTGATTTAAACTCGCACGTGTGAGCATTTAAGTCTTGTAAGTTGCGAAGTGGGATCTCCGTGGATGTTTGTCCAGCACATCCCATAGATGTTCAATCAGACTGAGATGTGGACCTTGAACTCCTTGGACCATTCCTGAACACTTTTCTCAGTCTGGCTGGGCGCATTATCCTGCTGAAAGAGGCCACTTCCCTCGGGGGATACTGTTGCTATGAAGAGGTGCACTTGGTCTGCAAGAATGTTTAGGTAGGTAGTAAGTCTATAAGTCACAGTAACATGCACATGAATGCCAGGACCCAAAGATTCCCAGCAGAATATTGCCCAGAGCATCACACTGCCTCGGCCCACTTGCCTTCTTCGCGCGGGACATCCTGGTGCCCCCGACCCACATGGCGCATCCAGTTGTTCACATAATGTACAAGAAAACATGACTCATCTGGTCACCTGCTTCCATTGCTCCAATGCCCCGCTCTGACACTCACATGCTCACTGTGACCGGTCTTCTGCCACGCAGCCCTATATGCAGCAGTGAGCTGAATGTGGCCCTCGTCAAAGTTGCTCAGATCCTTACGTTTCCCCGATTTTTCCTGCTGCCAACAATCAACCGCAAGAACTGATTGTTTGCTTGGATAATATATAATTGCACCTTTGGCCGGTGTCATTGCAATGATGTAATGAATGTTATTCACTTCACCTGTCACTGGTTTAAATGTTATGGCTGAGATAGATAGATAGATAGATAGATAGATAGATAGATAGATAGATAGATAGATAGATAGATAGATAGATAGATAGATAGATAGATAGATAGATAGATAGATAGATAGATAGATAGATAGATAGATAGATAGATAGATAGATAGATAGATAGATAGATAGATAGATAGATAGATAGATAGATAGATAGATATTTCTGTATTATTCAGGATTAGTCAGTATTACATGACAATTTACTCGTCCGGAATGAATGACGTTCTTGTTTCCTTTTGTTAGTTTTTCCAGTGAAGTGAATCAACCATGGAGTGGAAAGTGCTGTTTCATTGCATCCACACACACACACACACACACACACACACACACACACACACACCCTAAAGACTGGCTAGAGGGGCTATTCGTGAAAAGAACATATTCTACTTGTTCAATTGAGTTACAAAACAATAGCTGCTCTATCTACAGAAGAACAAAACGATCCAAACTGTAGATGTTCGTGTCACAAGTGAGTGATGATATGATCCTTTCTTCAGTCAGAGGAGTATCTGAATAGACGGGAAGTTGGTGTACTGGTGAGGTGCTGACTGGGACGCCTGAGCATTCCAGGAGCTCAGCTTGGCGTCCCTCCAAACTGGGTTACTCTTTATGTCAAGTGGACAATTATCTCTAAGGTCAGTGTCTCCTTACTTTCACACCCAACGGGCTAAATGAAGGTCAGGACGTGGTAGCACACAGGCCAAAGCACTTACCCGTCCTTCTGCATCTATATCTGGACCAACAACTTTGCAAAACATAATACATGCTATATTTTTTACATTACGTTTAAATAATGCCAAATGGAAGATCGGCTTGACTTTATATGATACTATTAAACAATAGATAAATTACAGTATTCAAGTGGCACAATGCACCTGATATAAATGAGAAACTGAAATATACTGTTATTGTGTTTTCTCTAGAATTAAAAACACAACGGTAATATTAACCCAAGAGATCTGAAGTTTTCCCCTCCGTGAAAAATGTTTCATTATCGGAATGTATTACCACGGCTCTGCTCAGCAGACTTGATTTACTTTTTAATTAATGTGCCACAGATCTCAGTAGAATAGCAGCTAATATACCGCTTTATTCCAGTCACATGGTTAGCTTAAAGAACCGTAAGAGTCATTCTTGTTGCTTTGCCAAAAGGAGAAGAAAGACCTGTTGTTCATTTCAGAGAATTTAAAGTTTGATAATGCCATTTAAAAGCCAAACTATACGATCTTAATTGGAGCCTTGCTAAATGTCATTGACCACACAGCAGTGCCGCTAAGACCAAGGTAACAGCAGCTGCGACATTACCGTTACATGGGTCGGTTACGGTACATTTATGTACCTTCTTGCTAAAGTTGCTGATAAGAGGATTACCGGTGACAGTGCCTGTGTATTGCCACATGCAGCTGGGGAATTATAACGGATATGAAAAGAAACACCACACTTCTGTATTTGTCATTGGTAACTCTGGTCAAGGTCGTTCTCACATGACAGTAGTGGCAATTTAGATGTTTATCCTTGATATCTAATGTAACATTCAAACTCCATTCCCTCAGAACCACCGACTCAAATATGCTACGTAATCTAGTATTATACCACCATCTAGTGGTTACATTTATAAGTACAATTTGAAATCCAGCTGCGCGGCGACTGGACTAGTTTGTACTCGGGGATTAAATCAGAACCGGTCAGGTACGGAGGGGGGATATCCTGAATAAGTCACTCTGTATATTAGTTTATTATGTTATCGTATATAATATATCATATGCATTTTTGATCACCATCTTAAAGATGCAATATATACATTTGTTGTATTTGATTTATCAAAAACGTAACATGTAAATGAATCTAAAATCCATCAAAATGGCTACAAGTAATATTCTTGCTTATTCTTTCATAACGTCCCCTTGAAAATGCATTAAAATATATAAATATATATTCACAGATTACTTTTTACCTCTAGCAGAGTCTAGTTAGTAAGTGATATTTTGGCAGCCGTACGCTAAGTGAAATAAGTCAAAAGACAACTGAAACGTGGAACAGAAATCAAGGCGTCTTGTAGGAATATTTCATCCTCTCGAGAAATGAATTTCTGGTCAGAGATACCAATGAAAAAACATGAAAAAACAGTGATTGGGCGGTGAACGTCAAAACGTCAGCTCTTTACAATTAAAGCAATGGGATTTCCCTGTTTGTCTGTGTGTACTTTCAAGTTTTTGTAATATAAGAAAAAAGAGAATTTATCTAATAAATGGCCGTTTTGTTTCTTTCTGAGGCACAAACATATGTAATGTATATCTGTCCATCTGCATATCGATAAGCGCACTCACTCACAAGGTACCGGATACGTTCATTCTCATTGCACTTAGCGGAAAAATATTTTAAACAAACTGAAAATGTTTACATTATAGATGCCATGTTCAAGTCTGCATGGTAAACTGAGTACGTGTTCATTGTTTAACAGTGAAGAACGCAGGAAACAGGATACATTACAGCAGATATTGTGAAGCTGCGGTTTTTACTTTTAAGACTCGATGGCTGCAGTTGTGTAAACCTTCCAGTAGACGCTGGAGAATTTACGATAGATATGAAAAAACCTAGATTGTGTGGGTGAGATTACACTCAGGATACCTTCCACGATAAACAACACACTAGAAATTAAAATAAATTTTAAGAATATAGTGTTTTATTTATTTAGTTTTATTTAATAAACATTGTGCAGAAATGTACATAGAAATTATTACACAAGCACTGAAATGTTCAACAATGCAGCTACAACTGAAGAACACGTGGATAAGAAGGGACCACATTTAATGATGTTCAAAACATATGCGCTGTTATGCGCTATTATTTATCTATGTTCATTAACGGTGCAGAATGGTAAAAGACCTCTCTCCTACTAGGATGGACTGGGTTACATCACAATTAACATTAATATAACCATGACCCTAGCTGCTATCTGTTACTTGTGTACTTTCGGTTACTGTGACGTAGTCAAGTCCTCAATGCATTGTCTAAGAGGTGCCACGTGACTGGCTGGTAAATTCCCATAATGTAATTATTTAACAACCAATAGCAAATACATCAATGCAATACAATGCAGTACCTATTACGCATTTTATAGTAGTTAATGTGCATACGCCCAAACTTTATAATGAATAAATAACCCTCTTAATCACCTATTTGACTTCATCATTACAGCTGTTAAAAACCTTACTTGGATCCATTTAGGACCCCATAATCCCAGATCATTTTCAAAAAGGAACTTCATTATGAGATACTCTCCTCTCTTTCATTGACACATGATCAAAAAAAGCATAGAATACAGGAATATGAGGCCTGTGCCCCCCCCCCAAACCGAAATGCCCCGCCCCTTTCACTGTCAGTCTCTACAGATGTCTGGCTACACTGCCAAAGTCCAGCCCTAAATTGTTGCAGTCTTTCAGGCAGGTAGGCTGCCCTGCTGGGGCGCATTCTGCTCCGTCAGCTTCACACCGTGGGCGTTGGCGGCCGGTGAGCCCGCCCCCGAGCCCCTGGACCCCCGGGAACTGCGCTGCATGCTGATGACGTCGCCGCTGGTGTGCTCGGGCTCCGCCTTGCGGAAGATGGCCCTCATCGTGGCGCGGAAGTTGTTGGTGACGAAGCAGTAGACGACCGGGTCCATGCAGCTGTTGAGGCTGCTGAGGGTGACGGTGGCATGGTAGACGATGACGTGGTGCGGCATGTCCGGGTAGAAGTACACCAACACCTGGCACACGTGGAAGGGCGTGAAGCAGACAGTGAAGATGACCAGCACGGTGAGCAGCAGCTGCACCGCCCGCATCCGCCGCTCGCGGCTCTGCTGCATGAGGCGCGGCCCGGCCAGGGCGCAGGTGATGCGCACAGTGAACACTGCGATGACCACCAGTGGCAGGAAGAACTCGAAGACAGTGAGCGCAAAGAGCTTGGACAGGCAGCAGGCACCCTGCTTGAGGGCAGTGGTCAAGGAGGAGTAGGTCACCACAAAGGCGAAGAGCCAAATGCAGGCGCTGATGGCCTTAGCTACGCTGGGGCTCCTCCACTTACGGGAGGCCTCCACCTGCACGATGGCCAGGTAGCGGTCCACGCAGATGCTGGTGAGGAACAGGATGCTGCAGTACATGTTCACGAAGTAGCTGAAGATGTGCACATAGGAGCAGACCAGGCATTTCCCCCCACTGTAGTACAGGATGATGCGCGTGGGCAGCGACAGGCCCACCAGCAGATCCGTCACCACCAGGTTGATGGTGTACACCACCGAGGTGGTCTTGGGCTTGGTGCGCAGGCAGAAGACATACAGGGCAAGGCTGTTCAGGACCAGGCCCACCACGAAGATCAGCATGTTGATGACCACCAGGGCGATCCACACGCTGTAGAAGTCGTTGTAGAGGCGCTTGTCCAGGTGGGCTAGCTTTTTCAGGAAGGGCGGTTCTGAGGGCAGCAGGGAGATGTTGCTGGGGGGTCTGGCTGTTGTGTTCCCAGACGAGAGGGAGGAGGAAATCTCCATGGTGACGTGGCCCCGCTTCAGTCTACATCACAGACACGTTTGACAGAGGAATCAAATGCAGGTTTAATCAACTAATTCATTCATTTCAATTAGAACAGCCAAGCTTCAAGTAACTGCATAATCCTCTGTAATATATAGAGTGTGTGTCTATGACAGAACAAAAAAACTGTTTTTTACAATGTTTCCCATTGAAATGCAATTGCATTTGTTTACTTTAAAGCAGGTGTAAGACTTCCATATTTGGTGAGGTGAAAAAGAAGACGTGTCCATAAATCAGAATATTAATGAGTCTTGGCGTTCACCACCCAATCACGTTGAGCATCTCTCATGAATATTAATGAAGTTTTCTCCACCCACCCTGTGAAAAGAACGTTTGTGTCCAGGCAAACCTGGATGCATAGTAGCCTTACACTTAACTGTCAATTTACAATCTACACACAATCAACACAATATACCTATATATAAGTCTTTGTCAACAAAAGTTACAAAACACTAAGCTAAAGTTTCTTAAACTTCAAGCAAACGATGTGATTCACTGTTCACATGAAAACAAAAATATAGTGTCAAAGTACCAGTGGAATTCTGGAAGCTTGAGGTCACTCCTGAGCAGTGTGAGACGCAGGGGTGAACATATCGCTTGATTCTTTAAGTAACCGTGTGCAGGAGCCCTGCAGACGCTGTGTGATGATACTGAGCGGCTGCCGTACACTGAAAGCCGGTGCTTTTTCCTTCACTTGGTACTCCACTGTAACTTTCGAAACAAGGGTCACATGAATTGCAGATCTAAATCTGGACAAACTGCCGATTTTTGAAAAACCGCCCGGATGCCCAGATAGGGGCCCCGTCCATCATTAATCAATCATGGCGGTTCATGTATGTCATGCAGTTACTGTATTTATTCATGATTTTTACTTGAGCAGTTACTGAGTTACTAAGTTACTTGAGTCCTCTCAAGTAAAGGGTTCCTATAAATTTATTATTGAAATGAAGTTTAAGAGCTTTACTCAAGTATACTGCAGTCCAGCAGAGTCCACTCTGGTGTGTGTTATCTATACATGTTTTTAAAAAGTCAGTACAGCCCTCATCTGTACTGTTTAGTTAAGGGTTATAACGGATGACATTAACTCCAAATTACCTTAACAAGCAAACTGCCACTCAGAAACTGGACGACACTAAGCGATAATTATGAAGTCCTTCAATAAATGGAGCCTTTGAGGCAACTTCAGAATGGCCACCCCTCATCTAGAGGCTGGGGGGCTGAGAAAAGAGCAGTTTCGCTTGCGGGGGGCTCTGTCGACTGGCTGCAGTGACCAAATTAGGGCAGAGAAATGCACAAAAGGATCCGCGGTGAAGATGGACAAACGGAGTCAAGCTGACAGGAAGTGTCACGTTAATTTGCTAATGGTCATAGATCACTGTCAGTTTTACCACACAGAGGCACACAAATCAGGCTGTAAAAATACTATATAAACAAAATTTACCTTATATACAGTATGTGCCATTTCAATATTTAAAAATGTTTACATACGTGTGAACGTAAGGGTGTGCTCTGTATATATGAAACGGAGTCTTCCACATTACAACGTGTGTTCGGTTTAGTATCGACGGGGATCACTAGTGGAGACATCCTGTTCTCAAAATATATTAGGGTGACCTCTTCTGCACTGAAGTTAACCTTCCATATATATCCCGTAAACTTTGCAACACCGAGGAACAGAATTGTTATGATTGTTTTGGCTTTGCAGTGAAAATGTGTATTTATATATATTAGATTAGATTAGGTTAGATCAACTTTGTTGATTCCAGGGGTTAATTCTTGAAAAAAATATCAGATGTACAAAAATATTATATATATACATATAATACTTATGTATAAAACAACACTATTCAAAACATATTGCTGAGTTTTGCTGTAAGTCACAACCCAGTCTTGATTTGACTGGTTGAGAGATTTTTGCACATCAAGGGATAAAATATTAAATATGTATGCATCATATTTTGTATGCTTTGTATTTTTACTTATAAATCATATACATACAACTTGCAAAAAGATGTGTGGAGCAGGAATGAAGTATAATAGACCATAAATAACTGCTGTGTTGGTTCATACCTCCGTTAGCAAAGCTGCGCTTACTCCTTTAGCCAGGTAGATCGTCATGGATCATCAGAGGTCATCAGAGGTCATGGGTGATGTAAAGTACATTGGCTGCCTTTACCAATCCAGTGAAATACACGACCAGTCAAAAGGTCTTGCGCACTGCAGGTTTTTAACCACTTTTCCATTTATTTCATAAAATGCATAGACTTTTTATTCTTGTTAAGCACTGGAAAGTTGAATGAACAACTATAAATGAAAATATGCATCAAATAAAATAAGTCTCCTTTATACCATGGAAAGAGTATGTAACAGTGCACGTCTGACACCCTGTTAACTTTAAATGCGTCAGTTAACTGTTTCATCCCATGAAACAGAGCAATATTTAACGTCCCTTGTAGAAAGAATGTCTCAAATATCCTCTGCTGTTGTAACTGCTAAACTGCTCAATGAATGAAAGATATGCAATTTTCCTGCTAATAAAGGTTCTCAAATGCTGAACATGCTGTAAATTTATTTGTCAGTGTGTGCAGAAACTGTTCACTAATAGTGTGTGTGATTTATGTAAGAAATATGCAGCTCATCTAAATCAGGGTGGACAGTCTTATCCACCAAGGGCCGGTGTGTATGCAGGTGTTTGGGGAACCCTTTAGGTCAGCTGTTCTCCTTGGTCAATTAGTCCTCTAATTAGTATTGTAATTAGGGAGTTGCAGTGAAAACGTGCATACAAAATGGCCCTTTCTGGATAAGATTGGCCTCTCTTGATATAAATAAAAAATGCACTCGATCTAAAACTGCCAGAAGATGGGCTTAGCACCCAGGCATTGGTTGTGAGAGAGAAGGTGACCTCATTGAATTTTTCCACAGTTGTGTGAAGTGGGATTGGTGGGGAAGGCCTGACGGCTGATTGGTTAAAATTCCTTTGACTCTCTGGTCACCGTCTGAAGATTTTGGGAGGTTTTATGAGCCTGTTTGTTAGCTTAGCGTCATTTGCCACTGCAGGCTGTCTCATGTGATGGGGAAACTGCTTACAAATGGCGATGCCACATGGTAGTGCACCAGTCACACGGAATGTCACCTGTTCTACAGTGTGGGGAACTTACTCACAAAAGTAATCCATTACAAACAGAAGTAGAAAGTTGTGATCCAGAAAGTACAAATCCAGACCAAGGTTTTGTTTCAACCAACCAGTTGAGCATAGAGTGTTATAGTCACAGAGAGCTCAGCTGGTTGGTTGAAACAAAACCTTGGTCTGGATTTGTACTTTCTGGACCTGAACTTTATACCTCTGTCTTTAATGGTTTACTTTTGTGAGTAATTTCCCCAACACTGCTGTTCTGTCACACAGATTCCGAAAGAAGACTGAAGACTGAAGACTATACTGATATAATCAAAATGTAACAATTTTCCACAATATTAGATTTTTTTTATTCTGTAATCTATCCATCCATCCATTTTCCAAACCGCTTATCCTATTGTGTCGCGGGGGGTCCGGAGCCTATCCCGGAAGCAATGGGCACGAGGCAGGGAACAACCCAGGATGGGAGAAGTATTGAAAGCCATCCTTTTGGAAGGATTGATTAATGAATTAGTGACACATAATAGAATTTATTATTTACCTGAAAAAAACATATTTATTCCTACCTGTATTCAGCAGAGGTGGATGGATCTGTTAACGTGGCCGACCAGAAGCCGTGCCTGACCCGAGCTGGTTCCTGTTCCCCAGGGGTGACTCCCTGTCACTTCCCAGGCTCTGCTGTCTTGCGTGACACCACAAGCTGTGAAACACTAGCCCAGGAGGTTTGGCTGCCTGTCCACAGCATCGCTGGTGCTGCCGGACTCAGAGGAGTTCCTCACTCAGAGTCGCAGTCGTTGTAGTCAGATCTGTCCCTGCGTGTCTCACAGTCATAATCTCAGTGTATCCTGGGATCTGCCTGTGTCTTAGGCTCTGACTCACTCTCTGTCCCTCAGTCTCTCTCTGTCCCTCAGTCTCTCTCTGTATCTCTCTGTCCTTCAGTCTCTCTCTGTATCTCTCTGTACTTCAGTCTCTCTCTGTCCCTCAGTCTCTCTCTGCATCTCTCTGTCCTTCAGTCTCTCTCTGTATCTCTCTGTACTTCAGTCTCTCTCTGTATCTCTCTGTCCTTCAGTCTCTCTCTGTATCTCTCTGTCCTTCAGTCTCTCTCCGTATCTCTCTCTGTGCCCCTGTCATCCCTTGCAGCTGTTGGCCGACAGCCGTTACCCAGGCCCCCACTGCTCTGGCCACTCAGGGATTTAGATTGGGACTCTTGGGGAGGGACCAAGATCTTCCCAAGTTTACACTTAATGGCACATTCCAAGTAGAAAATTGGGAATGGACCCTTTGGAGGTCTGATGCACTAATGGTATGGAATATGAAACATTTGAAAATCTGAAGAAAATGTGGTATTAAGGGGGTAATAAAAATTTGAAGAAAGATCCCTTTGACTCGCATTCAAGCTATCATTATAACTCAGTACTAGATGCATCTTAGCATCATAATTATTAGTGGTAATTATTTTAATATTATTAAAATTTAATACTGTTGAAATATTGACAATGGTAGTGTGGTCGTGTGTGAACTAGGATGGATTGGCATTCCGTCCAGGGTGTCCCCTGCACTGTGACCTCTGAGAAGTGGTTTTGGAAGATGGATGGGTGGGTGATTATTTTTCATTGCTTATCCATTCGTTTACGACTAGCGGTGACAGAAATCTATGCATAAATGTCGTTTTATTCTTTAATTATGAGCGTTCCCAATGTTACAATGACAAAATAACAGCGATGCGCAGCTCTCTGGTCATAAAAATCGGTACCACTAGTGAGGATGCTATTCCATCAGCGAAAGAGACGGAGATTACCGCCCTGCAACCGCGATGGCAGGGGTGATGAAGTGCGAGACTCCGCATAGAAACAGCTCCCCCGATATGAGTCTAAACATATTCCCCATTTCCTGTAAGCCCATTTATCTCAGCCTGCCAGCGCCGGTGACACTGCAGAGCTTTCAGAAAACCAAGGGGGGGGGGGGACATCCCAGGACTGCGCCCAAATGGGAAGAAGTACGAACAAGTGGCGAATGTTATAAAAATGTAAGGAAAAAAAAAATGACACGTCGGGGAAGGGAACATGCACAAAGAGTCAAAGCCATACAGATATAGATTTTTATTCTTAAAATAATAAACGACAGTACAAACCGTTTTTCGCAGCTCGCTTTTTATTGCTAAATCTAGATTGCTAAACCTTGCTAAAATCAAAATCGCTTCACTCGCCAGCCTTTCCCCGTAAACAGCTCTCTTCAAAATCATCGGGGGGCGGGGGGGGGATTCCTGCGTCACGATTTTAGGTATTTTTATTTATGTCCACGCTGGCGCAAATCCTGGAAACATTGCTCCGGGGAAACATGCAGTTTTTTTTCTTCCCAAGTTTCACTGAGAACTAAATAATGCCTACGAGCTCAAAATAGCTCCATAAAGGGAAAATTAGTTTACAGACGGACGGCCAGCAAAAATGCTGGCCCTTAATACGCTTCGGCTACGACTGCGGTAAAGTGATCCCCTGCAGATGATGTAGGATGCCTACAAACACTACGCGAGTAATGAATATACAGGATATACAGATACAGATCTTTGTAAGGACTAGCTGACTTCGCCGGCTTACTATAGTGCCCTCTGGCGAAACATCTGATCCATATTTGCACACTCCGAAGATAAACACTACTTTGCACAATATAATGCTGCTCTTTGAAGGTTTGCTGATTTGTCTGCATAACTTTAAAAACTAGCAAGACTTGAGAACCTAAAACAAAAGGGACCCCCCCCTCCCCGCCCTCTCCACCGTGCTGCCTTTCCCACGAATTCCTTGCAAAACAGTGTCACCTCCCTGTTCCCTCACAGTGCGCTCCAACATCCAACAGGAGAAGACAACTAAAGATCTCACACAGCTGTCTTTACTTGTGGGGAACATTAGTGATGTCATACCATGTGATTGATGCCCAACCAACACATTGATACAGTGGCTGGCCAATGAAACCGAAACACCTGGTTTTAGACCGCAATAGTTTATTAGTGCGGTGTAGGGCCTCCTTTTGCGGTCAATACAGCATCAGTTCATCTTGGGAATAACAGACACAAGTCCTGCACCGTGGCCAGAGGGATTGTGAGCGTTCCTCTCGCAGAACAGTGATCAGGTCACAGAATGATGCTGGTGGAGGAAAATGTTTCCTGACTCGCTCCTCCAAAACAACCCAGAATGGCTGAAAAGTATTCACATCTGGTGACTTTGCGGGTCATGCGAGATGTTCAACTTTCATGTTCACCAAACCACTCTGTCACTAGTCTTGCCATGTGTATTAGTGCATTATAATCTCGATACTACCTTGGAACAATGTTTGAACCACTGGGTAAAGATTGTCCTTGTGAATGGTTCAGTAGTGCTTGGCAGATATGGACTCATCCAGAACAAATAGTGACCATACGGAATGCCATGATATTGCAGCCCAAATGGTCACTGATCCACCCCCCGTGCTGCATTCTGGGTACAACAGTCCAGATGATAAGCCTCTTTGGGGCTTTTCCACACCGTCACTCTCCCTGATGTGGAACAGACAGTGAAGGTGAACTCATCAGAGAACAATACATGTCTCACATTGCCCACGGCCCAATATCTGTGTTGCTAGCACCATTGAAGCCAACGTTTGTCATTGACCCAAGACACAAAAGGTTTGACTATAGCAGCCCGGCCATGAATATTGACCCAGTGGAGTTCCCAAGGAGCAGTTTTAGTGGAAACAGGCAACTTGAAGTGCGCATTTAATTCTGCACTGAGTTGGGCAGCTGCGGCTTTATGCTTTTTGGATGAAATCCAGTTTAGAGACATTCCTTTAGACAATTTCTTTCGTGGTGGTATGCTGACATTACCCTGGATACCATGGCTCTCGATACACCACAAAGACCTGCTGTCCTGGTCACAGATGGACCAGCAAGCTGTGTACCAGCAATTTGTCTCCTTTTGAACTCTAATATGTCTCCTATTATGTTGTGTGCATTGTAATATTTACAATGTACAGCAGTGTTATTGCTCTGCTAATTCAACCTTCACACTCTGCATTTACTGATGGGATGTGCAGCCAGTGAAGATTGGCCACCAGGCCAATATAGGTGGCCAACATATATATATATATATATAGGTGTGAAACCTATAGGTGGCCAATATATATATATAGGTGTGAAACCTATAGGTGGCCAATATATATATATATATATATATAGGTGTGAAACCTAAAACACTATTGGGCAGGTGTTTCAGTTTCATTGTCCAACCCTTGTATATTTGTTTGCCCAACAGCTTTATTTAGTTTATTCTGTAATAGGGTATGGCTGTATTGTACTCTGTGGTGTGATGTAGTATGGCTGTATTGTACTCTGTGGTGTGATGTAGTATGGCTGTATTGTACTCTGTGGTGTGATGTAGTATGGCCCTATTGTACACTGTAATGTGAGAGATTGTAGCTGTACCATACTCTCAGGTGTGACATACTATAGCTGTATCGTGCACTGAGGTGTGACATAGAATAATTGTACCATACTCTGCGGTGTATTGTAGTATATCTGTACCATAGTCTGATGTGTGACGTACTATAGCTGTACCCTGCACTGATTTGTGACAGAGAATAGTCGTACCATACTCTGCAGTGTACTGTAGTATAGCTGTACCATACTCTGCGGTGTACTTTAGTACAGTTGTACCATACTCTGCGGTGTACTGTAGTATAGCTGTACCACACTCTGTACTGTAGTATAACTGTACCATACTCTGCGGTGTACTGTCGTATAACTGTACCATACTCTGAGGTGTGACAGAGTACAGCTGTACCATAAGGTGTGACAATGTGTCGCTGTACTTTCACCTGAGGTGTGACTGTGCCCTGGTGCAGTGCTTCCCGTCCAAGCCTGCAGGCTGAAGACAAGGCTAAACACGTGTCACCATGATGAAGCCCAGAGGCCCATGCTTCATCCTGCGCTCTCATCTGTGCCTGGGCTTGTGCGGAGCTCAGGGTCAGATATGTGCAGCACTCAGGACTGCTGCTGTACCCGTGTGCACATGGCACAGATTCACAGCCCTGGCTCCTGAGGCCATGGGCCGCCTCAGCCTGGCACGGACCTGACAGCTCGTGGGGGGAGATCTTGGTACTTCCCTTTCTCTGCTTCTAAATATGGTCTTGGAGACCCTTAGATCCAGCTGGATACACGTAAGCAAAACATTAGAAGTGTTTCAGTAATGGCTGGGCCGATTTCAAAGGCTCTCTAATAACGAAGTCTACTCTTCCGTGATATTTCAACTAGCTTATTCAGAATTGTGACAGACGAAATAAACCACGTAGGTAAACCTCCATACCACACTAATGTCCCTTCTGATGGCTGGGACTATGGGACTCAGTTGAAAGCTGCAATTCCATGAAGAATTAGGGGTCTGGGGGGGGGGGGGTCAAGCACTGGGGAAGACACTGAGTAACCTGTACTTCCTGGTGGTAGGGTGTTATAAAGCACAGTCTGCCTACTGAAACACAACACAGGGCCATCATATGATTATGGAGAAAAAAACAGGAGAGTGAGGTGATATCAGTAATCCCTTACCCAGTCATTTATTTGGTGCTGGGGCAGAAAAAGTATGATTAATACATCCTCTTGGAAATTACTGGGGGAGGAGGAATGACCCTTTACGCAGAGCGTAAACAATTCCTTATTCACAGAAGATAAATGCTCCAAAAATAGGAATAAGGAAACCTTACCTTCTATTAGCATGCACAGTTACTAAGCATTATGTTGGTGATGTCAGGACTGCGTAGCGTTTCTGATTTACTGGTCCAGAAAGGAAACCCTGTAATCCATCTCAGGAAGAAATGGTGAATGGATGGACAGTTAATATTCGATTCAGAGGTGAAAAGTGATTAAAAGATTACAAAAAAATTGGATGCAACAATGTCCATATTGACTGCGGGTTTGGACAACTAGTTGGGGGCTAAAACCATCTACATAAGTGCTGATTCCACACTGCCAAAAAAGTACCAGTTTGTACCTTGTACCTGCATATACAATTACTTGTCACTAGTGCGTACCCTTTAGGGGCTGCCAATTATACCCTAGCTGTAGGTAAATGTACTATTTAGTCTAATTTAAGTTGCAGAAATGGACAATGAAGAACATGTACCATTGGGGGAACATTGATGTTGTTTGTATCTTAGGAAAGAAATCTGTATCAGGGCTGTACCCTTTTATGATGAAGTTTGCTGATGACCATCAGGAACCTGAATGCTGACAATGATGAGATGGCCTACAGAGAGGAGGTGAGACTCCTGGCAGAGTGGTGTCAGGAGAACATTCTCTCTCTCAATGTCAGCAGAACTAAGGAGATGGTCGTGGATTTCGGGAAACAAGATGCGGCTCATGCCCCCTTCTATACCGGAGGAGATGCTGTGGAGATGGTCAGCAGCTTCAGGTTCTTCGGGGTCACCTTCAGCAATAACCTCAAGTGGACATAGCATGCAGCAGCTGTCACCAAAAAGGCCCACCAACACCTTCACTTCCTCAGGAGAGCCGGGATGTCCACCACATAAGAACATAAATTTACAAATGAGAGGTGGCCATTCGACCCATCAAGCTTGTTTGAGGACAACTTAACTAATAGCTCAGAGTTGTTAAAATCTTATCTAGCTCTGATTTAAAGGAACCCAGGGTTTCAGCTTGCACTACACTAACAGGAAGATTATTCCAAACTACACTCTATGTAAATAAGTGCTTCCTCAAATATAGTTTAAAATATTCTCCCGCTAATTTACACATATGGCCACGAGTTCTAGTATATAAACTAATGTTGAAGTAGCCATTTGGCTGAACAGCACCCAGACCTGTTAGAATGTTATACACCTGGATCATGTCTCCCCTTAGTCTCCTTTGCTCCAGGCTAAACAGATTCAGCTCAGCTAACCTCTCCTCATAAGACATTCCTCTAAGACAAGGAACCATTCTCGTAGCCCTACGTTGCACCCTTTCCAAGGCAGCAATGTCCTTTTTAAGGTATGGTGACCAAACCTCCACACAATATTCTAGGTGGGGTCTTACAAAGGAATTATATAATCACAGCATCACCTCCCTTGACTTAAACTCCACTCACCTAGAGATGTAATCCAACATCCTGTTGGAGCATGGTGTGGAATTTCTGGTCACTTTTTTGTTGTGGGGCTACATGGTGGTCGTGGGTTCAAATCCCGGCTGTGCTCTCTGGGCGTGGAGTTTGCGTTTTCTCCGTGTGTTGCATAGGGTCCTGCCCACAGTCCAAAGAATGACTGGTTAATTGGTGTCCCCAAATTGTTTGCGGTAGTGGCTGTATGTATGTATGGAACATTCATGTGACGGACTGGATTCTCATCCAGGATGAGCCCCAACCTTATGCCCTACGCCACCTGGGATTGTTTCCAGGCCCTTGGAAACCCTGACCAGGAAGAACAGCTTAATAGATTATTCATTGTACATTTATTATTTTGTACGTTGTTTCTTCTAATTGAATCTAAAAGCTTATATTCACGACCAGTCGAAAGTTTTTACATACCACAGCTTTTTTACCACTTTTCCATTTATTTCATAAACTGCAGATTTTTCATTCTTGTTAAGCACTGGAAAGATGAGTGAATAACTATAAATGAAAACATACGCCAAATAAAACGAGTTTCCTTTATAACGTGGAAAGCGTATGTAACAGTGCATGTCTGACGTCCTGTTAACTGGTTGTTCGGTGATGGCATAGTCACATTCTAGGCTGTCCTTTAACTTTAAATGCATTAAGTCTTTCATCCTATGAAACAGATCAGTATTTTGTGTCACTTGCACAAAGAATACCTTGAATTTTCTCTGCCTTTATAACTGCTGGGGAAGGTTACTTAGATGAATCAAAGATATGACTTTTTCTGCCAATGATGGTTCTCAAATGGTGGACATGCTGTATTTCTTAGCAAAGAGTATTGAGAGTATATTTCAGTAAATGTTAAATGAGTGACATGCAAATGCAGAAAATCTCAGCGTGTGAAAAAACTTCTGACTGGTAGTGTATATAAAATACATTTTGTCTATTTAAATTGTTTTGACAAGTACTGCGCAAGTACTAAATACTATGTCAAGTCATATATATCGATGAACAAAATAAAAATTAAATGCACCAACCATGTAAGCTCCACTTGTTTAAACTGAATTTCTTTATTAAAAATGACAGGCCTGCTTTTAAATGGCATCCAGTAAAAGCCTTAGTTTTGATCTGCTCAGCTTATACATACTGAATAGGTTATACTCATAGGTATATGTACGTAACTTCAGGAAGCTTCCATAGTCCTGTTAATCTATCTTTTAAGTGCTCTGAAGCTGTACAGGAATTAATTTGCACTGAAGGTATTTGCCAGGTTCACAGTGGAGCGGATATTTATTCTAAATGGAGACAAAGAGTTCAGGGGGGGCTGAGTTCTGTGGGGCGACCATCTCAGCTGTTTCACGGCTCCAGATACACAATTTCTCTGCCGTCTGACCCTCTGCACACAAGGTCGCTTGACCTTTAACCCCAGTGGCCAAATACGCCAACGTGGATCCCAACTTGGCAGCAGTTTGGTCTTTGTTTAGCTGGCTTTTGTTTGCCGGAGCATTTCTCAAGGCATCAGCGGTTACTGGGTCTCACCGGGGGGGGGGGGGGGGGGGGGGGGGCGCAGGTGAGAATAGAAATCGCAGTTTAAGTAAACAGGACATTCGCTCTTTTTCGAAGGAAAATGTTGACACGCAACACAAATTTCTATGCCGCTCAGAAGCTAGAGAAATTCACAGGAACGTGAGCCATTAAGCAGCGCCTCTCCTCCATTCACCATCGCTGTCCAGAGTTACGCTGAGCAGGATCCCAATGACAATGAGTGATAATATGTTAGTTTAAAATACATCAATTATAAAGTAAGCATGTTCTGTTCTTATCCAGCTTTTAACAAAAAAAAATGACCTGGTCACTGTCTCCATGGATAAAGGAGATACAAGCTTCCCCATATTGCAATTTATTAATGATAAAAGCCCTTTCTGTTCATTTAGTGGGGTTTAGGGAAAAAGTGTCTAGTAGGAACAATGATAACATGCATTTTTCAGATATTATAAGATGGTTAAAAAAAGCCCCGTGTGCATTTGAGCGAAACACACGGGGCCGAAAATTAGCTCAGCATCAGCACTGGGTTTGTTCACTTGTATCTTGTGTCATAATCTAACAAAGTACAACACAATACGGGTCTCAAAAGGAGAGTGATCAAAACAATCAGTGTAAAAAATAAATACAATCAATTTGCTATATTTGTTAAGATATGACAGGTCCAATCAGCCGGAGTGGCTTTGTTAGCAGTTGGAATTAAATTACTGACCTGAATCAGATTGCAAAGGAGTTTTTTCAGAAGTCATTTGCAAAGGAACATGAACCTTTGACTAAGATTTAGTACGAAAGAAACATTTAGTACAAAGTTCTTTACAACCCTTTGTAAAAATGACACCAGGTATGTTCAAAGCTTTAGTGCATTACTTAATTATGCTAAAACCCCATTACTAACTATACACTCTTGTGCAAATTAATTAAAACAAGTTGTCACATAGACATGTATGCCGTGGCCTGGGACCTGCTGTTCTGCACAGTCAACAGGGCAGAGAGTATGATGGACAGGGGAGGCGCTGTGTCCAGAGACTGGCAGGCCTGCTCGGGTGGGATCAAAGCTGGTTGGATGGACAGGGGAGGCGCTGTGTCCAGAGACTGGCAGGCCTGCTCGGGTGGGGTTAGAGCTGGGTGGATGGACAGAGGAGGCACTGTGTCCACATACTGGCAGGCCTGCTCAGGTGGGGTTAGTGCAGAGTGGATGGACAGAGGCGGCACTGTGCCCAGAGACTGGCAGGCCTGCTCAGGTGGGGTTAGTGCAGAGTGGATGGACAGAGGAGGCACTGTGCCCAGAGACTGGCAGGCCTGCTCGGGTGGGGTTAGGGCTGGGTGGATGGACAGAGGAGGCACTGTGTCCACATACTGGCAGGCCTGCTCGGGTGGGGTTAGTGCAGAGTGGATGGACAGAGGAGGCACTGTGTCCACATACTGGCAGGCCTGCTCAGGTGGGGTTAGTGCAGAGTGGATGGACAGAGGCGGCACTGTGCCCAGAGACTGGCAGGCCTGCTCGGGTGGGGTTAGTGCAGAGTGGATGGACAGAGGAGGAACTGTGTCCACATACTGGCAGGCCTGCTCAGGTGGGGTTAGTGCAGAGTGGATGGACAGAGGAGGCACTGTGCCCAGAGACTGGCAGGCCTGCTCGGGTGGGGTTAGAGCTGGGTGGATGGACAGAGGAGGCACTGTGCCGACAAACTGGCAGGCCTGCTCGGGTGGGGTTAGAGCTGGATGGATGGACAGAGGAGGCACTGTGCCCACAAACTGGCAGGCCTGCTTGGGTGGGGTTAGAGCTGAGTGGATGGACAGAGGAGGCACTGTGCCCACAGACTAGCAGGCCTGCTTGGGTGGGGTCAAAGCTGGGTGGTATGACTGTGCTTCAGGTGAATGGTCTGGGGTTTGGGTGCCTCCAAGTGTTATTTTGGGGTTTCCCCTCACAGTCCAAATTCATACTAAGGTTAACTGGAGTTACCAAATTCCCCATAAGCATGAATAGTGTGTGAGCCCTGCGATAAACTGGCATCCCATCCTGGGTTATTCCCATACAATTTTTATCAGTCCCACCAGGTTCTAAATTCAAGGCGATAAGTATGAATTAATGTGACTGTGATGTTCATCTTAACTGTAGCCAGACTGTCTGCATATCGACATGACAACTTGTTTCAAATAATTCGCAACGAGGTTTTCATGCATTACGGAAAAATGGTTCTATTTAAATGTTTTTAAACAGAATGTGATCTGTCGTGTTGCATCACAAAAATATATAACATAGAGGTTTCTTTCTAGAAGTATTCAGCATTTTGTTGAGGAGACACCTCATCAGATGAAACAAGCCTTCCTTAAAGTTTAATCGGCAGTATAGATCCTATATACTTCTGGGTATGTTTAGCCAAAGTTGCTTTACCATGAACCTCTCACATAATGCTTAAAGTACAGTGTCCAGTGAATCATGAACACAAATCAAAATTTGATGACTCTGGCTCTAACATGAGACTGTAAACATAATTTGTCTTCCTGGGATGGAGAAGGTGAGACAGATGGAGACAGGCAGGGCAGTAATACTGTCACACGTAGTCCGGTATCCTCCACCTTGTTAGGGAACCCTGTCAGAGGACCATGATCCAGGTTGGGTTGTGGAGAGTTCTTACTGGAAGATGGCATCCCTCTCCAGCAAGTTCTCATCACTCTGGCCCCTCAGGGCGAGGTAGCGCTGTGACACCATCTGCCAGTCTGTCACCTGCTCCACACGCACCTGCCCACTGGTCCTGGAGGGCCGTGCAAAGCCACCTAAATCGGGGAGACCAGGAATTAATGGGACACTAGCCATCACCCATGTGTCTAGAGACAAGGAAAAAAGTCTTACTTACCTTCTGGGAGAACCTGTGTTCTCTTGTTGCTCCTCATCCAGCCAATGGAGGTATTCGCCAACATGTCCAGAGACCTTGTTTCTGAGAGACCCTCAGTGTCCTCCTCATCAGTCATCAGGTCTCTGGCCTCAGAAGAGCAGACCTTCCCTGCAGACCACGGTATGGGAGAACTTACACCTTCTTGCATATAGTACACAGTACTCCCTCTAGTGACCTGGGTTTCCCAGTGAATGGCACTACTGGGAAACAAAATTTCTACCTTCCAACTACTTTTCCAATCCAAGGACATAACCGATCAGTCAGTAAGGACCAGAAGTAAGGGTACACACTGGACAGGATGCCAGTCTATTGCAGGGCAAATGTAGGTACAAACTCACACACTATTGGATGCCAATTAGCCTACCTGCGTGACTTAGTATTACAGGATGAAACCAGTAGTAATTGGAAAGAACCTCTGTGACACAGGGAGAACATGCAAACTCATAATCCAGTGCCAGCAATCCCCACTGAGCCACCATTATCACGACGTGATGAATGATTATGGTTACCTCCGTGTTTGCAGAGCACCTTGATGTAGAAGAAGAGGTTGGTAAAGAGGTTAAAGGGGGATGGGGTGCCAGACTTGCGGTTCATGTCCCGGATGAGCACGGCCCGGCCGAACTTCCACTCGGTGTCGGACTGGGCTTGGATTCGCTGGTAGGTGTCGCTCATCATGGCGATCAGCAGGTTGATGAGCACGATGACCGTCACCACCAGGTAGATCCCGAATACCACGCGGGTGACCACACCGGCGAATGCCGGGGACCGGCTCAGGGGCGGCATGGAGTCGGGCTCAATGAGGCCGAAGAGGGCGAAGAACAGCTGGATGGAGATATCCAGGGGCGTCTGTATGTCAGTGCTATTGTCTCCATCGGGGTCGCAAGTGAAGCCCACAGGATAGACAGGCTGGTAGACGGCCGAGAGAGTCATAGTGAACGCAGTGTGGAAGAGAACCAGGATGACCGCGAAGCGGCCCAGGTCCTTCATGAGGTCCCTGATGATGATGGCCCAGGGACCAAACAGGTGGTGGAAGGTCAGGAACTCCAGAAGCTGCACAAAGCTGAGTGTCATGGCAACCGCCAGGAAGATGTTGCGGGCGAACAGGCAGTGGAGGTGAGCGGGGGACAGGAAAGCGAAGGCTAGCAGGTGGCAGAAGAAGCCTACTGCCGAGAAGCCCAGGACGAGCAGTCGGATCCAGGCCAGGCCGGCTCGCTGTCCGGGCTGAGTCAGCTCCGACACCAGCATCCCCGACAACCAGAGCAGCAGCAACCACTCGCTCCAGTCTGGCCACAGGTGACCTTGGTGGATAGGGTTGACCGGAGGGTAGACTATGGTGAGGATGAAGAGAATCAGGAGAAAGATGTGCGACACCAGGTGACTCATGAACTTCACGATGGGGATGGTGCTGAAGCGGTGCCCAAGGGGCAGCGAGAGGACCAACCAGAGGGGGGGGCACGCCAACAGGCCAAAGAAGAGCAAGGCGATCCACCAGGACGGCCACCTGAGGCTGCCGTACCACACCTCGGTCAGGTGCTTCTGCACGGCCGGGTGTGAGACGGTGGCCTTCTGCTGGCCCTCGATGAGGCAGTCCAGCACACTGGCGCCGCGGTGGTCCACTGCCCGCAGGATGGCGGCGGTGCCCACGGTGCCCCCCGAGGCCGCGGTCAGCAGCTCGGTGGCCATGGCCTCGCAGTAGCGCGCCGCCGCCAGGAGGTCCACGGCACGCTCCTTCTCGCGCAGTGCCGCCAGGCCCAGCGCCCGCGACAGCTTCACGGCCGTGTCCAGCGGTGCCGTCGAGTGCAGCGCGAATTCCTGCAGGACCCGGTTGTTGTTCAGCTTCCCGCACACCATCAGGTCGAAGACGAACTGCGGAGGGAAGGCAGAAGGCCGTCACTAACACAGTTCGCATGGGGGACAGGTGGGACACCCCCAAGGATGGGAAGGCAGACGAGCTAAATCCATGGAGATCTGCACCTCTGGCCCTGCTCCACCCCCTGCAACCCAACCTGTGGTCCAAGGCCCTGCCTCAGCCCAGACACACAATAACATTTGCTCCCCCTAGATGCCCAGCGAAACCCTCCAACCCTGATCTATTAAAATCACTCCCACATACACAAATCATATGTCATAAAAGATTGAAACACTCTCCAAACTTGTTTCTTCCAAAATATGGTTCAAAATACTCAAAACTACACTAAAACGATTAGAAAATCTTATGTGAAGATTAGCAAATGCATTTATCTTCTATGATATTAAAGGCAAAAACTTTAAGACAGATTTTTTTAATACATTTTTTTTGGATACTACCCAACATATTAAAGCTTTACTACCCTCTAGTGGCAGGCTGTCAAAAAATTAAACAGCATACATTTATTTCTTTCTGAGGTTCACTGTTCCTATAAAACCATAATTAGTGGGCTAACAATCGATGTAACATTATGGTAAACAATAGATTTTATAATATGAGCGTATACGTGAGATTAGGACACACAAAGATATGGATGCAGATACGTGCATTAGGGGCTTTGGGCAGGGATAATGTAAAGTGCTTTGAGACAATGTAATGTTGTGTAAATGTGCTATACAAATAAAATTTAATTTAACTGACTTGAATAAGCAGGCAAGAGCACACACACACACACACACACATTCATAAGCACACACACATACACAGAAACACAGACATACACACAAACACACATTCATATACAAAGATACGCGCACATACATTCATAAACAGAGATAAACACACACATACACACAACCATACACAGAGATACACACACAGCGTAGAGGGCAGTTTTGCCCAGGTCCTGTTCTCCATCCTGTGTGGGGTGGGGGGTGCGGGGTGTGGGGTGCGGGGTGTGGGGGGGCCCACCTTCCTGTCCTCCAGCAGCCGCAGGGTGTTGCTTCCCCGGCATAACAGGAAGCTGACGGTGCCCTGGTGGTTCTCCTCCGCCGCGTACTGGATGGCGGTGCGGCCCTGTTGGCACTCCAGGCGAGCCGACGCCCCGCTCTCCACCAGGAAGCGTACCATGGCCAGGCGGCCCGCCTTGGCCGCGTAGTGCAGGGGGGTCCAACCGTCCTGCAGGGGGACACGGGCAGGCCTCAGAGCGGCGCTGCCGAAGCTACAAATCTCCCTCCAGGCCGAAACGCCTGTGTTTTTTATTTTTATTTTTTTACACGCGACATAAAAAAACCCAATAAATTCAGCTTGGCAGCCGGGAGCAAACACTGCGGTTTAAAAGCAGGCCAGACTAGTAAAGTTAAAGCATCATCTCCCCCACAATGCCGTAGGGATCGGCAGCTTGCGTGTCCGAGCTGCAGTAAAGCCAGGCGCACTGCCCGACGTGGCCTGGAGGGGGAGCCCTCTCACCTTGTCCGTGTGATTGGTCTCAGCCCCCTGTCCCAGCAGCACCCTAACCATGGAGATGTGCCCATTGGCCGCTGCCAGGTGCAGGCAGGTGCGTCCCTGCCGATCCTTCAGCTGCAGATACGAGCTGGACTTGCTCAGTAAGAGACCCACCACCGCCGTGTGGCCGTTTTGGGCGGCCAGGTGCAAAGGGGTGGATCCCTGGGATGGGGGAGGAGGGGTAGGAGAGTGTCAATCAAACAAACTTCCTGTTTATGACAGGAAGGCACAGGGAAGCCAGAGACTGCAGATCAGTGGAAAAAGAATTTGACGAATGAGAGGAAATGTGTCATGTTGACGGTTTGATACTTAGCAGGAGGGACATTTATGTGCGTGAGAACGTGACAAAAGGCGCACCCTGATTTCAGAGTGAGCAGCGTGAATTCAGCGTGGCGGCTTGGAAAAGTGCCATTCATTGCAGGATGGGCGCTACCAGTGTGTTTTATGGGAGACATGAAGGGGGACCTGCCTGTACGTCCGTCTCCGCGTCCGCCTGCACCCCGGGGTAGTTCAGCAGCAGCCGCACTAGGCTCTCGTGGCCGGACTGGGCGGCCAGGTGCAGGGGAGTGTACCCGGACTGGAGACGGCACACAACACACACTCAAAGAAACATTCTGTAAATCCACTGCAAATTGCCTTTCCGTCTGTATGACAGGATTGTATTATAAAAGAACACGGGAGGAGGACTGTTCAAAGGCGGAATTGCGTCGCCAGTAGGCGTGTGGAGAATTGTGCCCGTTGCGGGACAGGGAGGCAGGACTGCTAGTACCTCTATGGGCAACTGATGGCGCGGCACACTGTCCCGGTTGCTGGCAGAAGGGGGCTCACTGCGCATGGTGGCCGGCACCTTGGTGAGGATCTCCCTCACGAAGTCCACCTGGCCGTAACGGGCGGCAACGTGGAGGGCCGAGAGTCCCGACTGAGATCCAGACGCGCGGAAACACACACACACACACGCAACAGAACACGCGTTACGAAGGCCTGAACGCTTCCGTGCTGGGCCTCTCAGTCTGGATACTGTAGCGGCAGCACGTTACCTTGGTGCTGCTAATTTTCCAGGAGATGCTGCCCTTGAGCTCCTCCAGCACGTGTGTGTGTCCGTTCTTGGCCGCTAAGTGAATTGCAGTCATCCCGTCCTGCAAGGTACCTACAAAGTGAGGCAAAGCACTGCACTGCGTCCCCCAGTGTACTTAGGCACAGGAACCACGGGGAGTTACTCACAGCGTTTTCCTCGGCTGCAGATGCCCCTGCCTCCAGCAGTACCTTAACCACCTCAGAGTGACCCCCGCTGGCCGCCAGGTGCAATGGACAAGAGCCCTTTGTCTGAAAAGAGTGTAAAATAGGAAGTAGTGGGAGGGGTATAGGAAAAGGGGTGTGGTTTAGAATAAGAAAGGGGTGTGGTTTCAGTTAAATAAAGGGGGTGGGGTTTAACATAAGGAAGATGGGAGGAGCAAGACTAACACAATCAAACCCACTGCAAGAACCAAAAATCTTTCGGACTTTAAGTGGAAAATAGTTTCCTGGTAAATGTGGGTAGTGCCAGATGAATGTTTGTACGAGAGTAAAATATATATCAGTATGTCTGATTGGGCGAGTGTGAGTGGGAGGGGCTCTAGATTGCATTTTGCCCACATAATCGTTTCAGTATTTGGAGTACAAAGACAGGCCACTTTGTAAATCTTCCCACGGTGGAAGGAAAGGGGCGAGCGCATCTTTCACAACCTCATCTAAAAGTTAATGGCTAACATGCTGCTGTGGTCTAGCTACCCAGACGATCCCGCAGTTTTGTGGCCTGCGTGTCCCTGTCCCAAAACTAATGCATTTCCCATGGAGATTTAGTGCGGCTGCATGGCCGAGCCCCCCTTTGCTGACGCAAAAGGCCTTTTAAATGACTTCATTTATTAAAATTACGACATCACTGGAGAAAAGTCTATCGTCTGGCTTCATGGCGTATCGTGTAATTGCCTCTGTAAATGGTTTCCGTTTGTGAGGCGCCAGCCCACAATCTTTTAACGGGGCTCCTGTGCAGAGACCTTAAGCTCGGTCTTGAGGTTCTCTGTCTGATCAGCTTCACCACCATACTCTCATAGTATGCACAACATCGAATGCTAGCCATTTTGGTTCTTTCTATAACATACTTTAAAGTACTTTGCTAATGCTACAGCCGTCCAGCGAATGTCGGTTTGAAGCGTAGTTGCAAAGCTCAGCCTCCTGCAGACGTTTGCATTTGAATTTATCCACTGAATATTCCTGCTTTGGCTAAAAAAAGCCTTAAACTCCTCCACTGTAGATGTAACCCTCCAGACCCCCCTGATCGAAGGAGGGCACCCTGGCCTGACCTTGTTGTGGGGGGATGTCATACCCCCCTTGTTGAATTTCAGGAGCTCCTTGATTACGGCCACGCTGCCCTTAGAAGCGGCAATATGGCCGCAGGTGGCTCCCTCCACGTTGGCCAGTGTGGCCAGCTCGGGACGGTGGTTCAGGAAGAGCTTCACCACCTCGGAGTGGTCGTTCTCCGCCGCCAGGTGCAGGGGGGTCTGTCCATGCTGGGGGGGGGGAGAAAGGGGCTGGTTACTCTCGAGGGGGTCCCGGGGCATGTGCCCTGCTGGCAGGGCAGAGACTCACCATGTCACAGGCATTGACGTCGGCCTTCATGTTGAGTAGACAGCTGCAGACGTCAAGCTGTCCTCTGGCAGCAGCTAGATGCAGGGGTGTCTGTTTGTTCTGTGGAGAGACGCACAGAAGGTGTCGGAACTAGATAATAATGCTAGCTATGCTTTTCTCAGACTATTTCACGCACATTTAGGTATGATACAAAAACATTAAACAGACAGTACTATAGTTAACATACAAAGCATGATGAAGTTCAGCTGAAGCGATATGTGCAAAGCAGTGGCTGCCAACAGGCTGGTCTCCAAGACATTGCTAATCGTTTGCGGCACCTTCACATCATCCAAAATCTACTGCCCCACCCTGGTCTGCAACCAATACTCCCGTCTGGTGACTTGGTAGCTTCCCGAATAATATTAATTGTAGAAGTAGCTCTCATGGTAAGGTTGGAGGCCGCTGGTGTAAAGAGTACTTCTCAGCCAGGTTTGTATATTCACCTAACCTTTTAGTTTTTTCCAGGTCAAAGTTGACATGCTGATATTTTGATGGAATCTCATGAGCAATAGGTAGCAGAACCTGAACACCAGCAGACTGTCGTTGATTTGATGCGGACAGGCAGAGGTGCAACGCATTGAGGTTCTCACCAGGGACAGAGCGTCGATGCTGGCCTGGTGCGTCTCCACCAGCAGCTGCACGAGCTGGGTGGAGCCGCTCTGGGCGCCTAGGTGAAGCGGGGTCATGCCCAGCTTGGTTTTGGCATTGACGAAGGCCTTGTGGGAGAGCAGGATGTCAGCGATCTCCTCGTGGCCATGTTCCGCTGCCAGGTGAAGGGCGGCCTTGCCGTGCTGAACACAGGAAAACACAACAGGAATATCATCATTACCTCGACAATAGTGACACTGCGGTAGACGTGACGTGACTGTTTGAGAGAGACCAGAAGAGAAGCTTTATGTACAAATCACACAGGGTTTGAGTCTTCTTGAGATTTCCACTGCAAGTTACACAGAACTCCCAGAGAAAATTCCTGTAAATTCCCATGGATGTCTCACCTCATCAAAGACGTCCACCCGGGCTTGGCTCTCGAGCAGGATGGTGACTACCTCCGTGTGGCCCTTCTCGGCAGCCAGAAGCAGGGGTGTCCAGCCATTCTGACAGGACACAGCAGCACACAGTCCTCAGCACCACCCACCCACTACCAAAAACGTGCATCTTCTCTTGTCGAGCTTTTCACACTTGAGCAAATGCTCGCCAACGACCGGAATAGGATTCTGAACCTCGTGACAGTACTATAATAAAGGTGGAACGGGACATGAAAGATGTGCTTCGTTGAGAAAGGGTGGGCGGTGGGAGGGGGGTGGGGGTGCAGTTCAGTACCTTGGCCAGCTTGTTAACAGCCTGCTGCACCTGGCTGAGCTTCACATTGGTGAGAATCTCCTTTAAGATGCCAGTGTTACCAACCCGGGCACAGTAATGCAAAGGGGTCTCCCCTGTCTGTGGAAAACACAGGCATTCCATCCAATTGGGTGCAGGACATAAACATAAACACACACACACACACACACACACACACACACACACACACACACACACACACACACACAGAGCCCATTTCACGCGCTACACCCAGGTGGTTCGCAGTACCCTTCTAGTGGCCGCAGTGACGTTTGCGTCATACTCCATAAGGGTCTTGATGACGCGGATGTCTTCTCCTTCACAGTGGGTCATGTCCGTCTCGAGCTCTGCAGCCAGGTGTAATGGCGTCTCTCCTTCCTCCGGTCAGAAGGCAGGGCAAACAAAGAGATGAACGCCAATAAACCTAGAGTTTTCTGCACACTGCCTGGAACGCTGAAAGGACTGATCTCCAGAATTTTTTTTTATAGTGGTAAAAATCTGATATTTTTATACACCGTTAAAAAATAAAATAGTATGAAGTCTGTGCATTCTGCTCTGACACTTGGACAGCACTCAGATGAGGTCTAGAACAGTGTGTGCCTGTGTTCTACAGAAGGCGTCCTGTGCTGTAGGTGAAGGAGGACAACGTGACGAAGGCTTCACAGCTCCGTCCGCTAGATGCGGCACCAGGCAGCCACACAGAGGCGCCAAATCCTTGCACAGAGACTCTCAGTCGGTGGCAAGAAAGCGCATGAATATTGTGATTCGCCATGCAGCGATTCTGACAAGTTTCCAGAGGAAGAAGGGAGCTAACATAATTCTGCACGACGAGCGACGGCCCGCCCACCATTCAACTGGATGTGCCTCTTCTGCGGCTCACCTGGTTCTCCTGGTTGGCGCATTGCTGGGCCTCATCACGGCCCATCTGACTGGCCAGGTAGGCGAGGATCTCCTCCACCACGCGGGCGTGGCAGTGGCGCACGGCGACGTGCAGTGGGTTCTCCCCAGCCTTGGGAGGTGGGGAAAGTGCAGGATTTGCACCGGATTCGCGCGAAGGCGACCCAACATCGTCACCCGTCAGATGCGCCGTGGAGGTGGGGCTGTTACCTTAGAGCGCCTGGTGAGATCTCCACCCTCCTCAATCAGGGCCCTCAGCATCTGCAGGTTGCCATGGTGAGCTGCTTTGTGCATGGCTGTCTCCCCATTCTACAAATCGAGGTGAGCCGTTAACAAGGACGAGCCCAAATCAGGGCTAGTTAGGTAGCCGTGTAGCTCAACATGTAGCGCACTGTGCTAACGAAGACTAAGGGCATGGGCTCAAATGCCAGAGAATACATGACTCTTTCCATTACTCTGGATGACGCCATAAACACTGAGTTCAATTCTCCTAGATTATTCAAAAGGCTCTGTAATAAGAGTCATGGCCGGTCGTGTATTTGGTGGTATTACCAGTTAGGACTGGATATGGGTTATCGGCAGAAGCCGCTGACCTCCTGCCGCGCGTCGACGTCAGCCCCGCTCTTCAGCAGCATCTCTGCCACCCTCTCGCCTTCCTTCACTGCGGCAGCGATATGTAGGGGGGTCTCCATGGCCTTTTTCGCGGCATTTCAACAAGTCGCGGGACAGAGGCGCAGACGGGTCACAGCATCGACAGTAATGAAACATCACAGGTCACAGACGTGGCTGAAGCTGGCCATCCGTCACGCCACATAAGGCGGAGCCCCCAGGTCGCCATGGCTACCCCGCCCCTGCTCACCTTGCCCCCTTTGAGCTGGACCTGCGCCCCGAAGCCTAGCAGCATCTGCACCACCAGGGGCTTGCAGTTCTGCACGGCGACGTGGAGCGCAGTGTAGCCATCCTTGGTGGTGGCATCCACTTGCGCCCCCTTGAGGAGCAGGGCCTTCACTACAGCCGTGTGGCCGCGCTTGGCGGCGGCGTGCAGGCAAACGGCACCCGACTAGGATGAGCAAAACACATTTATGCTAGAGCAGATTCAATGACCGGGCTTGTACTGCACCACTGCGTAGAGACCCGTGGGTGCCGGACGCTTCCGTACGGCAGTGCCCGGGATTCACCTTGTTGGGCATGTGCAGGGGCACGCCTTTCTTCAGGAAAGCCAGTGCAGTCTCGGGATGGCCGCACTGGGAGGCGATATGCATGAGGGTACTGCCATCCTGCGGAGTGAGAACCCGGCCGTGTGAGGAGGAGCAGGAAGATGAGCAGGAGGAGCAGGAGGAGGAAGGGAAGCTTGATGCGCCGTGAGGGGACACATTAGCTTATTCATATAAACCTGTGACCTCCACAGTGCCCCTGGAGGCCAACGTGCCACACTGCTCCTGGACTGGTATAAACCTTTTTATACCACGCCTCCGATGAATTCTCAAATCTGATTGGTCAGAAGGGTGCTGATTAATATCTCTCTTAAAGCGCACTTGTAGTGCCAGTCAGGTGATTCACAGCAGCAAATCTATGCACGATTTTAATCTATAATTTTAACATTACTTAGCAGACACTGTAAAAGAAAAGAAATTGCTATAAACTATTTAGACAGCAACAGTGCCTCAGGCTGAAGACCAGGACCAGTGATTAAAAACCAACATGATTTACTGATGTAATGCACTTGTAGTCCAGTCATAATTTACTGTTCTGTGTAACCTGCTTAAACTTGATAGTCATGTTTTAACAATTGATAAACAGTAAACAACTGGGGTGTTACCCATCATGCAGCTGAATTAATAAAGCAATGTGTGAATATATATGCTATATGGACAAAAGTATTGGGACACACCTCTTAATCATTGAATTCAGGTATTTCATTCACACTCATTGTCACAAGTGTATAAAAATCAAGCACCTAGAAGTGTAGTGAACTGTACAAACATTTGTGAAAGAAGGGTAGTTCTGAAGAGCTCAGTTGATTCAAGTGTGGTATTTTCATAGGATGCCACCTTTGTTTGTGAATTTTCTTCCCTGCTAGATATCCCATGGTCAACTGGTATCATCACAAAGTGGAACTGTTTAGGAACAACAGAAACTCAACCAGATCATCAGGGTCAATGAGTGCTTGGGTACATCACACAAAAAACAAAGAGCTCTATTGACTCAATAACTGCACAGATCCAAACTTCCTCTGGCACTAACCCCAGTACAAAAACTGCGCTGGGAGCTTCATGGAATGGGCTTCCATGTCTGAGCAGCTGCATGCAAGCCTTACATCATCAAGCACTATGCCAAGTGTCGGATGGAGTTGCGTAAAGCACACTGCCACTGGACTCGGGAGCCATGGAAATGTGTTCTGTTGAGTGATGAATCACACTTCTCTGTCTGGCAGTCTGAGTCTGGGTTTGGCAGATGCCAGGAGAACGTTACCTGCCTGACTGCATCGTGCCAGCTGTAAAGTTTGGTGGAGGAGGGATAATGGTATTGGGTTGTTTTTCAGGAACTGGACAAGGCCCCTTAGTTCCAGTGAAGGGAACCCTTAATGCTTCAGCATACCAAGACATTTTGGACTTTTCTATACTTCCAACTTTGTGGGATCAGTTTGGGGAAGGAAGGGCCTTTTCTGTTCCAGCATGACTGTGCCCCAGTGCACAAAGCGAGGTCTATAAAGACATGGTTGGGTGAGTTTTCTGTGGAAGAACTTGACTGGGCAACAAAGCTGTGACCTTTGGTATGAACAGCAATGGATACCTTCACATCCAGCAAGACATCACAAATGCTCTCCTGGATGAATGGGCAAAAATTGCCACAAACACACTAGAAAGTATTGTGGAAAGCCTTCACAAAAGAGTGGCAGCTGTCATAGCTGCAAAGGGGGGGGGGTCTCCATATTGATGCCTATGGATTTACAATGGGGTGTCATAAAAGCTCTTGTAGGTGTAATGGCCAGGTGTCCCAATACTTTTGGCCATATAGTGTATATTTATTTACATTTCTTCGTCTCTACAGTTGACTTGTCATGCATTAACATTAACCCTCACATGGCTTACAGCTCATTTTAAAAGCTTGAGGTATAGCCAAAGTTGAACAGAGTTATGATGTCATGTGGTAACTATGGGTTACAATAGTAAGAGGGCCGTGCGGCCTCCCGTAGATCAGCACCTTGGTGCGTGCCAACACGTTAGACTTGAACTTCTCCGTCAGGACCTCCACCACGTTTGTGTGGCCACGTTCTGCGGCGATGTGCAGAGGAGACCGATCCATCTAGGTGGGGGAGGACAGTGGTGAGCCACAGGGCTGACCGAAGCGACCCCCTCCCTCTCGACCGGCCCCTGCCCCCACCTTATCCGCAATGTTGGGGTTAGCCTTGCACTGGTAGAGGAACTTGAGCAGGAGCTCGTCTCCCTCCCAGGCGGCCACGTGGAGAGGCGTCTGCCCTTCGTCCTGAAGATGGGACGACACGGTCAGTGGCTTGTGGGCCCTGAGATGCGGCTGGCCGGCACGAGCGGGACAGGCGCTTACGTTCTGCAGGTCCACGGTCGCCCCAAGCTCCACCAGGATCTTGGCCATCTCCACATCTCGTCTTCTGCAGCAGATATGGAGAGCAGCATCTCCTGAACCCTGATGTGGCCCCACGGAGGGCACGGGGAACACAGGCACTCAGCAAGCCGCACACACTCTTGAAGAATATTTCATTACATCATTTTGGCCCGTTTCTGTTTAGAAATTATACTATTAGCCAAACTAACTGAAACACCTAGCATTTTGAGCATTACGCTTTAAAACTTTACTACACGAATACTGCCAGTTACGCTTATAACCAATGAAAGAATGTTACAAAAATCATGCATTGGACGATTAAATAAGTAACCAGAGCAACAGTTGAATTAAGTTCTGTAATCCCTAAAATTGGATTACAGCCAATTTTGGCCACTAGTATAAGGTTGCACAAGTAAACGTGTAAGACCAACCCTATTTACCCACGTATCTCATCATTTTTATGAAAATAAGAAAATACATTATGTATTCTCTGTTATGTATCGTATGTTCTTAGTTTTGTATTTTTAATTTCTCTCTTAGTGGTTGAGTAAAGCACTTTGTGACTTCTGTCTATGAAATGCACTATACAAATAAATTTCACTTACTCACTTAATGATTTAGGCTGAATAAAAATTTGCATTGAATTTCCTGGGCAATCATTTGAAAAAAAACAAAAACAGGAGAGAAGCGGAGAAACCCGTAAAAAGTGGAATACGATGATTTGGCTGGACAGCGACAGGCCCCTCAAACGACACGGCACTGCCTTTAGTAGCAGTTTGAACTTATCTGATTTTCAACAGAATTTATTGTGGATTTAATCATAACTGGAAACTGATTTTAAAACATTTTTTTTCCCCATGTTGTAGGAACATATTTTATGGCGCTATTAAAGCATGTTTGATAACGTCATTAAAATACATTGTCAAATTAAAAGCAAGTATGGATGTTCTGACTGACATTCTGGCCTGTTTCTGGGCCGACCCAGGTCCGTATCTCCCTTTGAGACTCTGAAGGCCGATTGTTTCGCTCCAACAGCTTTGGCTCCACCCACTCCATCCACGGCTCCGCCACTGCTGGCTCACACCCATACTGGGAACCGGCTCTGAGCCCAGATGCCAGAACTGTGTCGTTAATTCTGCTTCGGGTCGAGGCGATTAAGAAAGGAGGGGAGGTGTGTGTGTGTGTGTGTGTGACCTGCACTGTCTGTCTACCTTCCTCTGGACTCTGAGCTGAGGTTCTGTCATGGCTCCAAGAAGCTCCTTCACGATGCCGACATTTCCCGCCTCGACAGCTAGAAACAGAGGAATGCAGCCGTCCTGAACAAGAACAATAAGAGCGAGCGGTGAATGCCTGTTTCCGTCATTCCCGCGGCAATCAGACCGGAAAATGGGGGATAATCCGGAGAACAACGGGGAGAGCTACAGGGCAAATACGCGTTCTGGCAAATACCTTCCAAATGATGACAATAAATGACGAATAAACAAGGCTAACTTGCACACAGGACACTGATTCCAAACGTGGTCAGGGTTGCAACGGCGGTGCCAGACTGCAGCTAAATGGTACCTTGTCTTGTACGAGGCGTGCCTCTCTGCTGGAAAACTTGAGCAAGGTCTGGAGAGCGGCGTGGGCACCGGCCGGGCGGGCAGAGGCACAGTGCAGGGCCAGCTGATCCTTGGCCTGAGTCACACAGAGCCGGGGAGTTGGGGGTGAGTCATCACGGTGTAACCCCAACGCACCCCGCATGCATGTCTGACGGAGATCTGCCCCGGCCCTTAACACGAGTTGCACTATGCTGCTGGTGTTAGCTTAGCGCTTTTCCCCGCTGGCACTTACACCCAAGAGGACAGCGGTACCCATTCTCAGTTTAGCTTTGCTAAAAGGGCTGAGTCAGTGAAGCTGTGTTTTGCCGTAGAAACTCCATCCTGGCTGGCAGGGATCGGGTAGGTGATGGGATCATGCTGAGAGGGGCCAAGGTCTCCCATTCGCAGTTTTCAGATTTTAATAGAGTGTCCGTCACTTTTTTCTCACGTAAAGGATGATGGGCTGCTGAGGCTGTGAGCCTCATTTCGCTGGTACATTCTTGTTTCTCTGAATTACCCCTCAGTTTGCTACCAGCCTGCCCCCCCCCCCCCCGACCCCCCTTCCTTTCCCTTCCCTTCCCGCCGATGCCCAGCAGAGTCATTGTCAAACTTGGCGGCCCCTTTTCCCGCCACGCCGCCTCCGTTGGCACGTGACGGGCATGCCAGCCCCGTTGCCCAGTCACCCTCCTCCTGGGTGCCGGGGCAGAGTGTTTGAGTGCCCAGGGCGAGAGGGGCGGGGTCTCTGCGGCAGCATGGGAATGCCCTTTAGCGCCAGGCAGAGACTCCGCCCCCTGGCTGGCTCCCCACCTAGGAGGGATTACCCGCAGCCGTCCTCCGCCAGGGATCTATTCAACTCCACGGCCATCACTCTCTTTCTGAAATTCAACAGCATGGGGGGGGGGGGGGAGGGGCGCTGTTCCCACTGTTAGCTCTCCCTGAACAGCCCCCCTCCCTGAACTACCGCCAATTATGGCAGCGGAGTGATTGTGATCCCCATGGAATGATCCTCCTCATTCACTCTCGTTTATGGCCCTGTAATGTGACCGTCTGACTGTTGCAGGTGAAGGTTTGGCCTGCCAGCGGGTGTGTGACGCTAACGAGCTACGCTAATGCGGGCGTCGGCCTCGACTCGGCCGGAGACGGGAATACGAACCCGCCGTTCGCGGGCTCGGCATCCGCAAGCCACAAGACAACTCTGACGACATGAGAGTACTTACACTGAAAAGGACACTGTTAGTCACGCTAGAGAGGGAAGGGCGTGGGGATGTGGTGCAGGTACCTACCCCTCCCAGCGCGTTGGGGTCCACCCGCTTCACCAGCAGCCTGATGACCTCCTCCTTGGAGTGTGTGGCAGCCACATGCAAAGCGGTTCGCCCATCCTATGGGGTGGGGGCATGCAATAAGGGGCACATCTTAAGACACGCCCAATCCACGCCTGGCTGGCCGACCCCCCCGATATGGCATAGAGCAGGTCTAACAAAGTCAGTGAAGCCTGTCCTCCTGTGGTATAGCCAAGGCCAGGAGGTGGCGCCGGTGAGCATTACCCTCGCCTGCTGCTTGGAGGTGTCACTTTGGCACATGGGAGGCAAACAGATATTACTGCAAGGTGGCCGAGGGGAAAATCCGCCAAGCCGCAGATTCCAAAAGGGTGTCTGTCACGCTTTGTGGTGCAAACTTCACGACTCATATACCCAAAGCACCTTGATCCTCCTCATCACACGCGTGGGGGGAGGGGGGACTGTGACTTTGAAATTCTAACACTAGGGGGGAGTTTTATTGACCCTTTTATGAAAAAACATCTGCTTGCTTCCTGGCTGTTGGTGGGAAGCTCTGGGTTTTTTTTCCAGTTTGACCGGAGGCACCAGAGTGTGCATTAATTACACAGCTATTGTTTACTTACACAAAAGGTACAGCTTTGTAACGAGACAGCGTTTTTGTCCCTTTATTTATTCATATGGGCGTTTCTGGAGGCTCTGTTAACTATAAAGGGGCAAGGTTCTCCTCCTGGAGTTTGAGGACACCACGAGAAACGCATCTGGCCCTGGCAAACTCAATAATGGTCTCGATTGTAGCTGCTGAAATGTTGTCAATGATAGAAGGTCCACAATGGTTTGTATTTCCTTTTACTAGAGACAGTGGAAGACCGTCACAGGGCTCACACTCACACACCATGAGCAGTTCAGTGTTACCCAGACAGGGGGCGCTATGCTGGTCCATCACTGGGCTCACACTCACACACTACAAGCACTTCAGGGTTACCCAGGTAGGGGGCGCTATCCGGTCCATCGTAGTGGCTGGAGTAATTCCACAGGGCTAGTGATGACTGTTCTGAATAAGCCAATTCATTTGAAAGTAACAGGTAACTTGCAACATCTATATTCTTACAACAGGGTTCATAATTTTATTGATATAATTAGAATTTTTAGGAAAGGCAAGGAATTAATGCATTTATAAAACAAATGATCGCATGTGGCGATATGATTTGCTCTCCCGATTTTACATAATCACCTTGTGCACCAACGCTGACAATGCCCAGCTCCGGTCCTGTGACTCTCCATGGGAGATTTCAATAAAACCCACATATCATCTCAATTTACGCTGGCGAGGCGATTTATTTTTCCCAATTTACTTCCAACAGCTTCAAACAAATTTGATGAAATTCAGACGTATGCTAATGTTCGCCTCAAATTTCCCATACAAGGTGGTTCCACTCAGCTACTCCTACAAAGCGTAAAAATATGCGACTGCTAAACGCGCCGCAACGTCCTGAGAGCTGCGACTCAGACGTGCCGAGGGTCCAGGGCTCGGCCGATCGACCACAGATATTCCACACATTCCAGTAAAGAGAGCAGTTTGTCTTGGTTTGGGTCTGGGTCCATGAGAGATTTCCCCCCCCCCCCCGCCCTCCCCGAGTACAGGGTGAAACTGCGCAGTGAAATTTGCAGAGGGGGGTGTGGGGTAGGTGCTGGCAGTGAAGCATTACTACTGCATGGGGAGGACAGTCCTAACCCACTGAGCCATACCTCGTCACAAACAAGCCCATTGTAACTTCAGATTTGTTTCAAAACTGAGCAGTACTCGACCGACGAATGACTCCGGCCTGCCGAGCGCGTGGATGTATTGCGAGGAGAGCTTCATTCCTTGGTTATCAAGGCGGAGGGGAAGCTTGCGGCCGCCTGTCCCCCGGGAGAGGGGCGCTCTCCTGAAAGGCGGCATTCCCAGCACTCTTACAGCTTTACAGCCCGAGTAATTTGCTGAAACTTTATAGCGAGGAACACCGCAGAGCAGGAAGGGGGCCGCTGAGAATCCCACACCGTTACTGGTCTCCGCGCGCTCGCTCTGAAGGCAAAGGCCCCAAAAGCGAATTAAAAGAGCCAATTTGGGGTACGCACTTAACCATAGCTAATCCAATTACCTAATTCGCAGCACAAGACATAAAACTCGCAACCTCTCCCATCTAAACTGGTCTGGTGCAAACAAAGATGGCAACAGCGTGTAATAACTTTTTCCAAAAGTTTCCAGAAGAGAACTTGATATGCGCCATAATGTGTAAACAAGGGCAGAATCACAGAATGCTGACCTCAGCGGTGAAACCGAGAAGAATGAAATTCCTCCTCCTTCCAGCCTTCCTGTCTGAATCAGAATTCCCCAAACACATGGATCTTTTTATTCTCCCAGATCCATACATCTCTATTGGGGCCGGAGACGCCTGTATGACCTCACCGGTGAAAACTGCTTTCTGGTTTTGTGATCCCCGGCCTACGGCGAAATGGAGGGCCTGCTTTGGCATGGGCTGACATCCCATCCAGCCGCCCTTCCGATGCAGCCCATGCCAACCTCACAAGCCTTGTTCAGAAAAGGCACAACTGAGCCACGGACCGGCGGTCAGGAACCGGAGCTTTGGGCACGAGTCGACGTCTCGAAGGTCTGCGGTGATCATCAATCACGTCTCCTCCAAGTAAAACCCCCACCAGCTGAAGACACATCATTACAGACGGCCTGACGATTTTGTCCACAGACAGCGAGATTATGCGGTTACAATATATTACATTTCAGCTGCAGTAAGTATTTATTGATGATGAAGGTTTCTTTGAATTAATTCAGCGAAAACCAGCTTGAAGAACTTCAGAAGCACTTCCAAACTTCTCAGAAGGTCTTAGTCAAAGTCAATCCACTCCCGGCGTGTTCCACGTTACGTTCATCCATCTTCCATAACCCGTTATCCCAAAACAAAGACTGTGCTGTTTCACAGACACGTTAAAGGAACTTTGTTCAGACAAAGAGCCTCAGATTGAAAGTCTGGTGCTTTAGCAGTTGACCTCTCTGAGCTGTTGAATGACACATTATGTCATAATGCACATAAGAGAATGACACAACAGCAGATTGTTGAGTGGGGTGTTGAATGAGCTCTATGATAATCTATAATTCAGTATTTTCGGAGCTGTAAATCTGTTCTAACGTCAAATGCCAGCCCATCTGGAAAATCTGTACACTATAAAACTCACTTTGATAACGCCCAAAAGTCCCCTTTGGGCTCCAGGCTGGGCCAAATGATGCCGTGCCCCCCTACCCTCCCGAATCAGAGCAGAATCTCCAACAACCCATTCTTCAAGGACACCCCCCACTCAAGGGGCATCAATCACGGCTGCAGACGTTGATGGATCGGCATGGACCTCGGGGCCCATTCAAAGCCATTATCAAGTTCTGCGGAGGATTAAAATGCACGTCTATGGTCTCCCTCCAGCATTCAGTCATAAACCAGACCTTTAATAAATCCATTCTGATGCCACATCCTGTTGTTATGCCGCTGTGGATTTAGTGACGGGATTCTGCGGTCATTCCATTTTCTGCTCTCAAGATGTTCCTAATTTTAATCCCCTCGGGCACCGAGGCTGCGCCTTGTATTGATTCAATTAATTTAATACTAAATTAAATTTCCATGCCACATCGACAATAATTGTTAGACTGGCATTTTATCCAATCCATATTAAGTGCCCTTATATTAAGGAAGAAAAAAGCATTGGAATGTAATAAGAATGTCTACTAGTAAAAAGGGTGCAGAGAAAATTATCCGAGCTTTTATTCCCCAATCACAATTAACACCAAGAGCCTAATTATTCAGCCATTTGGCAATTGAAAAGGAAAGTGAAAGTTTTTGCATTACAATTTGGGTTAAGCATTTCTCATTGTCTTCAGCAAACATACTGAAAGTCTATAGCTGGTATACTCATTTCTGGGTACGGCTTTCCTAATAAGGGCCAGCTGGGTCTCTGTCAGATGAGGGTACCCCCCCCTGCCAGAGGCATGGATCGTGGAGAAGCAGCCTTGCTACTCACTGTGAAGAGTGGAACACCCTGCCCTCCCCCCCCAGGCACACAAATTCTGCACACCCTGACCAGATCAGCCCCCCTAGAACAGCGTTTCCCAATCTGATCCTTGGGGACCCACAGACAGTCCACATTTTTGCTGCCTCTCAGCTCCCTACTGGTAGGAAAAATGCAGACTGTATGGCAGGGAACTGGAAGGGAGCAAAAATATTGACTGTCTGCAGGTCCCGGAGGACCGGATTGGGAAACACTGCTCTAGAACATTCCCCAATGTCCCAGACGGACAGACCACAGACGGCGGGTTGCCCCCACAGCAGTGGGCCGACGCAGAGCGTCACCCAGTCATGCAGCCGCTGCTGAATACAGACCCCTGCCTCTGTGGTTATTTTTTACGCACCATAAATAACCATTATACTCAACAAAACACTCACTAATGTACAGACCTAAGAGGAGCTCGTCTCATCCAGCTATGGATCAAATACACTGATCTTAATGCCGTTAACGACAGGCAGAGATGTTAAGAATTTATAACGTGGATGAATAACATATACGTAGTGATAATAATAGCAAAGGGGCCTCATGAAGCTCTCGGTTTCCTTTATAGAGACGATGTCCACTTTATCTGTACAGGCAGCAGTCACGTTTTGTTGGTTTGACACTCGGCGTACCGAACGCAGTGGCTCGAGGAGGATAATTGGCGTCTCGGGCAAAACCACCGGCGATATCCCTTAAGGTCAGCCGTAAAGCAGGCGACCTCATGCTTTACTGCACTAACCATTATCTCCCCCCTCAGTCTCCATCTGACCTTTTCCCAAAGACATAGACCCCCCACCCTCCCAATAGTGTTACAAAAACGTATTTCACAATGTGACTGTATAGCAATTTCAAACAGTAAAAGAAAACTGGAAAATTCGTGCAGGACGGAAAAATTACTAAATTGCTTAATTACTCTGCCGTTGCTTTTCGTTTACACTTAAAAATTGATAGAAAAAACATTATAGAAACGACTCATTTATTACAAGGAATACAAGAGTAGGGTCTATTGTATGAAGAGGAAATTGGAAAATTATTATTGCACGTACAGAAGTACTAACTTGCCATGCATTTAATCCGCCGTTGGTGTGCGGTTTGTACCTTGGCACGTTCATTCGGGTTCACTCCCAGCTCAAGCAGCCTCTCGATTATACTCAGCCGATTCTCTTTGACTGCAATCATGAGTAAACTCAAGCCGGACTCCTGCAATTATAAACCAAGTGAATGACTCCCTATCTGTCCCGTCGGATGCTCAATAACATGCATTTGCAGGAGTACATTTTTTTTTTAAATAATCGTATATAAACATAACTGTAAAAAGACGCAGAAGCAGGATTTAAAAATTACTTAAAACTATATAAAACAATGTAGGTGTATACATATTTAAGTAGGGAAAATACATTAGGCAATTAGTGATTGGTTACTATTTTAGAGTTAAAGAAAGCGAAACAACTATTGAAAGAAGTTGAAGGAAGATGGAGACGTGTTGATTCACCTCGTCAACCTGCGCGATGTCCGGCTCTCCTCTCTGTACCGCCCTGATGCTCTGCTCCACCGCAGCCCAGTCTCCGCGGAGCGCCAGCTGCAGCGTCCGCTGCCCAGGGGCGACCGGGGCGCCACTCACGCACCAGCTTTCGGACATCTTCAAATCCAGTATTCTAATAAAGGAGATCAACTACATTTAGCTTCCCGGCATTTTCAGGAAACTCGTCAAAGCGCTTTTCCCTTGTAATCTTTCGATGCAGACACTAATATTACGATTGTCCCGCTATTTGCATTTATGGCACATTATGGCGTTTTGACAGCGTGCAGCGTTAATTGACGCGACTTTTAGCGCGTTATTTAGAGGAAGACATAGACAGCGCTCAGTTGCTCTTGTCTCCGGTAATCATGGCCAATCTATTCACAGGGGCTAGTTAAACTTTTCTAACTCCGCCTTTGTTCTCTCGTTACCTTGGATTCAGCGGATTACCAAAAAAGTCTTGTTTTCGCCACAGTATGGGAAGAGCTGCCCTATACAACACACACACACACACACACACACACACACACACACACACACACACACACACACACACACACACACACACACACACACACACACACACAGAAAAGATGCCTGTAAATTAAAATGATTTAAACTCTGAACTAATTTTAATGTCTGCTGGTAGATCTGCAATCCAGCAAAAATAAAGGCAGAAATTACAAAGTTTAAGCAGCCCTTCTAAAATCAAGTGGAATCAGCGATTTGTACAGTAGTTGTTATGTATTTCTGCAAAATGTCACAATTAAAACACAACAATAAGGAGCATAACCTATTTTTGACGCGAAAGCTATTTCCTGACAAGCAATTACGGTAGAAATACCATGAATTTGCAAATTTGCAGACTCTCGTTCGATTTATTAGTAACATGTAATGACGGCCGTTACATTAATATCTGTACATTATGTATAGGACTTTATTATATACTTCACGCAGTTTTTCTTCACGCAGATACATGTTGAGGAGACCCATTCCGAATACGTATTTTTACCACCATGACTGATGGGTGCTGTTTGGTACTATGCCCAATTATCTCATGTGACAGTAGCTCCCCCCCCCCCCCCAAAAAAAAACACTTTCTCCTTTCTTCAGAGCTGCCTTCTTCAATTCCACCTGCTCTTTTTTTGTAAATACCCCCTTCCTTTACCTCGCTTGATTAAACTACCGATTTATTTGCCGATTTATTTACAGATTAAATTTGTGAAGTTCGCTGACTAATGTACTCATGTGAAGTGCTAGAAATACAACACAAACACAGCTTTATATTGTGGGATTTAATGAAACACGATTATTACATCTAAACTGAGAGGCCCATGTGTTTTCGTACTTAATAACAACACTATAAATACACATTTTTAGAGTTTTAAATATTAAAAATCCCTATAGCGAAATGAAAAAGATACAACACTACGGTTCATATATCCATGTTTTCTGTTATGTATTCTATACAATATATAATAGTATTAAAACAATATATCAGCTAGAGTGGCAGTGTGTTGAATGTAACAGGCCTTTGTACAATATTATATTTTTGTTTTAGTTTCTTTAAGCATTGGGCCATCCCAGAAAAACATAACAGTGTTTTTATTTTCCATGTTATCCACGTTGTGCACCACCCCTTTTGAACAGTTATAATATCTGGCTGAGTGTCTGTTGCCGTAGTAACCGAGATGTCAACACTGAAAAGTCCGACGTGGTAAAGGGCCCGGCTGTGTTTCATAGCAACTGGAAAATATAATACGAAGAGCCATTGCACATGCTGCTCAATCTCTCTGGTATATAGCCCTCTAAAGGTACTTGACCGGTTATTTTCTCTTATTTACAAAAACGTTTTATTTATATTATTTTCTAATCTTAGGGAATTTAACGATAGTCTTCAAGGGGGAAATTTACCTTTTCCTCTAGCCTTTATCACCCACGGAAGCAATAAAAGCGGAGGACTCTTGTGCATCTGGATGTAGTATTCAAAAGTATTAATTTTATATTATTACTAGTTATTTTTCACGATTTTAGTAAATTTAATTCTGCAATTTATTTCAGAGAAGCGGAACGGTTTGTTGAAGTTTTGATTCCCCACGGAGCCGATAGCGCCGAGAACCGCTGCGGGGCGGAACGTCAACAGAACCAGTGCGAGGGTGGCGACACGCGTTCCTACGGGAGTTCAACAAAGAGGAAAATGTTTAAAAACACATTTCAGAGTGGATTCCTGTCTATTCTATACAGCATCGGAAGCAAACCCCTGCAGATATGGGACAAAAAGGTAGCTTAAGTTACATTGTAGTATACTGTTGGTTTTCATATAGCGACATCTTGGGTGCCATTCCAGGCGTATTTGAAGCCGTTTAAGGTTTATAAAAGCTTGTGTTTTATACGAGATGAAGCTTAATTATGTAGCCGTTTAGCTAGCTTTGTCGTTCAACCGAGCGTATGAAATCATCGTGTGTATATAGAAATCTGATATTTGTCTGAATATTTTGCATCATATTAACAGTGTGTCGTAGTCGTTGTTATATACTGAACGGCACGCTTGGTAGCACTGTTGCCTCACCTCCAGGATTGGGGGGGTTGAATCCCATCTCCATTCTGTGCATGTATGGAGTTTGCATGTATGTCCTCCCCGCAATCCAGAAACATGCAATTAAGTAGCTTATCTAATATTACCCGAATTCTGAAATTGTGTATATGTGCACATGTTTGTACCCTGTAATGGACCCCACTCTTGTGTTCTGTACTGCCTTCAAGCCCCCCATCCTGAATTGGCGGATCAGCAGCTTTTTTTTGATTTCGTAATGTGTGACGTAATATTAACAGGTGAGAAACGGTCATATCAAGCGGATAACTGACAACGACATTCAGTCTCTTGTGCTGGAAGTGGAGGGGACCAATGTTAGGTATGGATTTCATCTAGTTTATTAGGATTACATGAAATCAATTGACACATTTAAGTAAATTTCTTTCTCTGTTTTCTTTTCATTGAACAGTACCACATATATCACCTGCCCAGCAGACCCAAAGAAAACCCTTGGAATTAAACTTCCATTCCTGGTTATGATCATCAAGAATTTAAAAAAATATTTCACCTTTGAAGTTCAGGTAAGGCAATAACTGTCACCATTAAACTATGTAGTACATAATCTTATTCAGTATTGTATTAATATACATTATACTTTTTCTACATAATAACCAGCTTCTTTATGAAGAGTCATGGTCGAGACACAGGACTCCTGTGTTTATTTTTGGTTGTTGTGCTGACAGAAGTGTATTACGTGATGTTCCCACCCCCCAAGGGCCACGATATCACTTAGTGGCAGGTGGAATTGACAGAATCTGGGCAATGTTTAATGTCAAGGCTCTTGTTCTAAGCTACACTCTTCGCGATTAACTTCCCTGTTCCAGGTGCTTGATGATAAGAACGTCAGGCGACGGTTTCGGGCGAGCAACTACCAGAGCACCACGCGCGTGAAACCCTTCATCTGTACCATGCCCATGCGGCTGGATGACGGCTGGAACCAGATCCAGTTCAACCTCTCTGATTTCACGCGGCGGGCCTACGGCACCAACTACATCGAGACGCTCCGGGTGCAGGTGAGCTGGTGGAGATGAAGGGGGTATCCCACAGCTGGAAGACACTGGTGTTCACTGCCATTTAAACTGGAACTATTTGCCAGTATCTGTAAGAACATTAACGTTAAGTACCTGTGTGGGCTATTCCAGATCCATGCAAACTGCCGCATCCGTAGAGTATACTTCTCCGACAGACTGTATTCGGAAGATGAGCTTCCTGCGGAATTTAAACTATACTTGCCGGTTCAGAACAAGGCAAAGGTGAGTGGCATGTATACAGGGCAGAAATATGTACATGATTTAAATATAATTTTAATAGTGATCAGTCGTAGTCAAACATAGATGTGTGTGTGAACTGGATTCTGCAGTTGTTTCATGTTTAGGGCAGTGTGTGGCTGAGTGGGCTAAGCCTCTGTGTCTAAGATCAGAAGGTTGCCAGTTCGAGTCAGGCCTTGGGACCTTTGTGGGTTCTTGAGCGAGGCCCTTAACCCCCAGTTCCCTGGGCGCCCCAAGGCCCTTAACCCCCAGCTCCCTGGGTGCTGCTGTGGGTGGCTGCCATTTGCAGCCAGCTTACTCTCACCTCCAGAGGGCAAGTTGGGGGAGGCATAAAGAGAATTTCCCCATTTGGATCAATAAAGTATCTATTATTATTAATTATTATTATTATTATTATACTGTCAGTGTATGGTATCCTATATTGGGCAGATCAGAATGACTGTTTTTAATAATGAATATATATTTTTCTGCTCAGCATATATGTAAAATGTTAAATGTTCTCCGACTCAAACTTTTTTTTTTCCTCGCAGCAGTAGCAAAGGCCACCCCCCCCCCCCCCCCCGTTAATTTTGATCTTCAGTTTGTCCTTCTGCACAACGTTGAGACCTATGATGACAAAGATCAATTGTTTTTTGTGTAATTATTCCTGAACCATGTCATTGTTTTCCCTTATTAATGTATAATCTTCTTTAATGTATTTTCAATAAACTGTTTATAAATTGTAGGTAGTTACTGTGTACGTTTTATTTGGACATATTTAGAGCAGATTTGGGAGGGGGGCAACGTGCCAGGAATATTAGTGTGTAGTTTCATATATTTGCAGTTATGAAGATAACAAATAGGCATTTACAGTAGTCAGATTCCACAGGAAGGATTTTATTTCACAAGTATAGTAGCTACCAAACTGGGAGCCACAAACATTGAGATTTTGGGGCAAGAAAAGAACAAGTACAAACATCTCTTTAAAAATTGGCTAGTTTCACAATAACAGGTTGGCCCTGTTATTTAAAAGCATCTGTTGAGACTCATTTTTCCGAACACACCAAAAACCCAAATCTTAGCTGGAAACAAAAACCATAAATCATATTTGTACGTGGACGGATCGAGTTATTACGTTTTAAGAAGTACTCAAAATTAAGGCCGACAGGACATCAAGGTTTGCAAAGGCAGAGTCCAATGCTATGTTCCAAGTTTGGGGGGGGGGGGGGAGTCAGACTTAACCAATATATATATATATAATGTACTGACAGGTAAAGTATGACACGATCTTACAGCTAACTGCAAAAGTTGCATCCACTTCCAACGACCACAATAACAAAATTACATCAATGTCACCCCCATGAAAGTATCCGAAAGTAATAATGTTTCTAAAATAACGGATTTTCAAAATGTGTTGTTTGGTTAAAATTAAAGCTAGTAAGAGCCCAATTACAGCTCTTATTGAAATGCATTCAAAACAAATGATAAAAAAACAGGATGGCTTTTCAGCAACAGGAAACGAATCGGAACTTTGACACAAATACAGCTTAACCGTACGGCTCAGAAAAGGTTCACATTTCCAGCATATGCAGGCAAAGATTAATACCATGGTTGGTCTCTGAATATCCGTTACAGGTGTTTACTAATTTGGATCGCTTATTAAAAATAGAATTTCACTTACATTAATATGCATTTTTATAATTCTTTACTCAAGGAGATATATACAAACACGGAATAAAAACGTTTTGCAATGGCACGGAAAAGGGAAACTGTTCATCGTCAGGTCAGTTAGCGAGTGCTTTAAAATCGCTGTAAAGCGAACAGCTCCAGGAAAGGAATTTAATCAGACAAATACAAATTTAATACCCCAACATCTATCAGGCAAAAATCACTTTAATTATACACGACGTACCCTACGGGTAGTTAAAACGTGCTAACCCACGCTGCAATGTTCCGCAAACCCAAGCTTGCATAAAAGTGCACTGCGATTAAATTTCTGTAAATAAAAATAATCAACCCTAGCCTTTCGCGTATACCACTAACATCATCCATGGCATTAAACGAGTCTGCAATCGCAAAAAGTGACAATTAATGGTGCCACAATATAAAAAGAAACATTTTAAAATGACCAGAATAATGGAAATGGGTGGATCCAGTATCCCATGTCAGTATGTGCATTAAAAAAACAAAAATTTCAAGTAAATAATAGAAATGCAATTTAAAAATATTGAACTCCGACGTAGCTGCGTTGGTGCATGATGGCACGTGATTGTTATGGAGCTCAAATCGCTGAGTGCAAGGTTGGGGCGGTTCAACCGAGGGCAAGGAACTTAACCTTAATCCCCCCATTCATTAGCCACAAAATTCTCTTTATCTATATAACACTTACATACAACGTTCTCAAAAATAAAATACATTTATATTGGTTGTTATTACAGAAAAAAAACAGCCTCAGTCTACCCCCTCTACTGGCGACTCCTGGAAGTGCAGTACGTAATAGTCATGAACGTACATGAGCACGGCGATGGGCTGGCCAATGATCAGCGAGATCCACACCGCCGCGTTGCCGTAGTTTCCTCGAAGAAATCGGCCCACGAACCAGGCTAGGGGAATCTGAATCAGGAAAGTCAGATGAGGCTTTTCCCCCCAGAATTTAATAAAACAAAAGGGAAATTCTTTTCTTATTCTATCTTGCTTCATATGAGACACACAGGTAGATATACAGGTGAGAGCGTGAATGGGGGTCACGGCGCAGGGTCGGCGCCCTGAAGCTGGGGGGTTAAGGGCCTTGCTCTGGGACCCAACAGTGCCATCATTCTCACAGCTGCAGGATCTGAACCGGCAACCTTCTGTCCTAAGCTCCAGAGTGGCACACCGCCCCTCTGAATGAGCATATGGATCTACACTGCCCCCCCCCCCCGACCCAGAAGATTTATATAGCAGAATCATGAGATATAGAAAAAGTGGCTGACGACTTTGCTGACCTGCGCCATCATGCCCATGAAAGCCCACAGGCGGAACATCTTCAGGGGAACGCTCACCAGGTACTGGGAACAAAACAGAGCACACTGCGGGTCATCTGCAGGCTGTGTCCCCCCCCCACTGGGTTTTCTCCTGCATCTACTTGCACATGCTTCTCCCGGGGGCTTAGCGCCTATTACAAGTCCCCGCTACCCGCCCCGCCCCCGTCTCTCAGGCTTGTGGGCAAACCCTAGATGCTGCACGTCCTCTCTGCACGCTAGTGCTGGTGAGGTACTAAGCTCGAGGTAGCCATGACTACCGTGATCTGGCAACCGGCTGCTTCAGTAATATGCTCTGGCTGTGCCCCTGTGACAGCAATGTGTGTTTAAAAAGCAGCGTGAACATGGTCCGGGAAGGGACACCCCCCCCCCCGCAGCCCCGCAGCCTCACCTCGTGAAAGAAGGCTGAAACCAGGAAGACAGCAGTCTGGGCGACCCACTTCTGGACTCCTTTCCTCAGCATAGGCTTGTAAAAGTGCCTTTTAGGGAGGGGGAACACATATTTAAAATTAAAAGTCTGAAGCTAAACATGGGTGGAATATGGCGCAGTTCAAGTTTAAAAGTTAGATCTTTAAGGATGATAAAATGGGGAAGAGAATGGGATGAATTATGGAATAAGACCCACGTCCTTCATGCATATTATATACATGAACATTATATACATTCAATAACAATACTGGATACAAGTGGATGAACCGAAATATTTTATTTTGTTAAATGCATCATGTGTTCGAACCCGGCACAGGGTTGCTCACCGGAGACACCACTTGTGTACCGGAATATTCCAGTTCGCCCAGAAGTATGTGACCGTCTCAGAGTTCCTGCAAAAACAGGTCACCTGTTTAGAAACGGCAGGGAAGCCATCGACGTTTGGGGGGGGGGGGTCGTTGCACTCAGGGGAGACGGTGCCTGTGCTGCATTCAAGAGTGAGGGGGAGAAATTTCCAGGGGGCACACGAACACACGCAGGCACACACTCGGCTTAGATTACTGGCAGGCCTCCTTCAAGGAAGACCTCTTATCTCTACCACTGCAGACACACAGCTACTGCTTTTAAGCTGAACTAACATCCTCTGGGCATCAGTCTAGCAGGACAAACAGCAGACAGGGGAGTCACCGTGAAGGGATTTAGCGGGCAGATAATCTCCCGGGGGCCCGTGGAAGCGGCCGTGTGCTTCCCATTCCACTCCAGGCGGGTTGGCGTGCGTGGGGGGGACCCCCCTTTCACTGCGGTGGCCCTCGGCGTCCCGCTGAGCGTCTCGAATCACGCATAGAGGACATTTTAAACGGCTCTGACATTTATCTGTTCCACGCTAATAAGCCACGATGACGGGGCGGGGGGAGCGTTCCGGGCTGTTTCGTAATAAAGCACACCGTTTCTGAAAGCAAATCCTAATTTTCCTGTACTCCCCGGCACCCCCCGGCACTGTGCATGAAACCACACCTACAGTGGATGTTATTACCATGTTGTGAAAAATGCGCCTCAGTCTGTGATCAGCAAGACCTCACTGCTCTGGACCCACTGCTTCACTACGACACGCTGGACCCACTGCGTCACTACGACACGCTGGACCCACTGCTTCACTACGACACGCTGGACCCACTGCTTCACTACCGACACGCTGGACCCCACCTGCTTCACTACGACACGCTGGACCCACTGTTTCACTACGACACGCTGGACCCACCTGCTTCACTACGACACGCTGGACCCCACTGTTTCACTACGACACGCTGGACCCCTGCTTCACTACGACACGCTGGACCCACTGCTTCACTACGACACGCTGCTCATGCTCTTGGTCACTGACAGCTAGGTTAGCCCCCCCCCCTCCCCCCCATATAATCCCCATTCAGTGAATTCCTATTTTTAATACGCTGGAAGAATCCCAGTTCCATAAGCCAAAAAGGTGACAGAAATGAACCAGAGGCCCATCACCAGATGGCTCACAAAACCTGATCTTCATTTACAAAATGGAACGGAGGTTTATTTAAGTCAATTAGGGCATATATCCACAGAATCTCAAGCATAAAGTCTATGCATGGACACATGCAAGCACGCACACACATTTTCACGCTGGTGTTTTAAGCAAGAACATTCGACTGTTCAATGTGGTAATTTTAATATGAGATTTAATTCCATGACTAATGAGAAATTGATTTTTTAACTTTAACTTTTGATTTTTTTTAGCATTTTCCATTTAATTTCTCAGTTTTTTTCAGAAATAATTCACACAAAGGAAGCAAAAATACACACATTTCTAGCAGAAAAAAACACCGTTTCAGCACATGGGGAGAGGGGGATAAAACTGGAGATCAGTGACGGTAAGGAGAGCCAAGGACGGTGTGTGGCAGGGAGGGTGAAGGAGGGTGAAGGAGAGGGAAGGAGAGTGAAGGAGATCTACTTACCACCAGTCTCTGTAAAACTCCCTGTCCCCAAACTGCATGAGCTCAGCTACAAAGTTCATGGAGGAGTGGAAAAACCAGTAGAAAAAGATCAACCAAATGAAGTGATTTGGCACCTGTTAAGTAGATAGAGAGAAGGAAACCTTGTGTCTTCACACTGGTTTGGAGCAGAAGCGAGGTCAGCAGGAGGTTTCTGTGCTTACCAGTAACATCAGAGCCTACCCATGCTGTCAACTCAGCCAATGGGAGCAGTCAAAGCCTACCCAATGCTGTCAACACAGCCAATGGGAGCAGTCAAAGCCTACCCATGCTGTCAACACAGCCAATGGGAGCAGTCAAAGCCTACCCATGCTGTCAACACAGCCAATGGGAGCAGTCAAAGTCTACCCAATGCTGTCAAAGTGGCCTATGAGACAAATCAGTTTCTACCAATACTTTCAACATGACCAACTGGAACGGTCATATTCCCAATACTACCAACAAGCATATGACACAGGACCATCAGGCACATGAATTCACTTTAAATATAAAATATTATTTACTCGCTCAGAAAACATTGTGATTGTGTTGATGACACAAACACACATTTCCGCATTCCCCTGTACTCATTTAACTATGAAGTAATTTCGGGGCACGAGTCAAACAAATTTGGCTACAAAATATGTTTTATCTCAGTTTCTTTGCACTTACCGCGAGTTTCAGCAGGCGTTCGACTATTCTGGAAAAGTCCATATCCTGCAAAGGTAGGGACACAGCGGCAGGATTCAGACAGGAACACAGACCTCGATGCACAGACCCCAACGTCAAAACAGGACTGAGAAGCCCAGTGCGTCTACCTGGAAAGGCTTCATGGAGTTCTGAATGGTTGGCACCATCCACTGCAAACGAACAATACATATAGCATATACATTATAATTTAGACACAAAACACAAGTTAGTGATATTCAGAAAAATTGAGGTTAAATCATGGCTCATAGGATATAAGAGTAACAATTATCATTGGGGAATCGAACTGTGGTCAGACATACCTGCTGGATCAATCCCACCAGCAGCTGCATGAGGAAAACCTGAAAGAACAAGCTGACGTCACATGTCCTTAGTTGCACAAACCTGATGTGATGTCACACGCGTCACGGCAACCCCCCATAAGGCTCACCATCTCGAAAAGCCTTCTGAGCAGGAAGCGTTTGCGTATCCGTGGAGGACCGCGGGAAGTTGAGCTCATAGCAGAGGGTCGGGGCGAAAATGAAATAGTACATATCTGATGGGAGCAAGAGACGAGAGCTCAGTGCAATTCAGCAGGGCACTGTGGCATGAGCAGGGGTCAGGGATGCACACTTACCCCGGTGCGTGAGGTTCCCTGGGTACGAAACTTGGGCGTGTGCTGCCGTCCCATTAGCACGGGGCACCGACGGGCCTGTAAGTGAATCGATTCCTTCAGACTCAAGGAAAACTGCAGAATAACAAGTTTCCATTTTGGCCAGCAGAGGGCAGCATAGTCAGCATTTGTCTCCAATGTCTTTGCTCTATGATGTGAGTTTGGGGTGCGTGTGTCCGGCAAAAAAAAAAAAAAAAAACTTATGTAAGCAAAACACGCAGTTCTTTACAGATATCAAAATGACCGAGGATCAAAAGGAGCTATTTATAAAGAAATTAGGCAAAGCTCATTCCATCCATCATTCTGAGCATTAAATCCTTAGAAGTCATTATGCTGCCAATACAAACCAGGCTAAAAGGATTAACAGCATTTTTCGTGGGCTCCTGGGAGTAGGAAGGTCCCACGGACGAAGTCCTACACACACAGCAAAGACCATGAGGCTGCTGTTGGGTGACGGGCCTCGGGGATACGACCACATGGGCGCTAAAGGCTAAGCGCTAAGGGCTACTCACAGGAATGAGAGCGGGAAAGGGACCGGGCCTTGGGCATGGCTGATCTCTCGGCACCACCTGTTGACGTCCTTGTAGGAGTAGAGCTTCAGGAAGATGATGGTGTAGACGGCGAGCACAAAGACCCCACCCACTATAAGAAAAGGTGATGTGCAATTCGTACAGGCATGACTAATTGATATTTGAGCACCCCCCCCCCATCACTAGGCCCGAGGCCCCACCCAGGTACGAATCTCCAGCTACCCAGCCATGTTTCTCTAAATGCACATGCTTGCCTGACCTTTTACATCAATGCTGGAAATCAACAGGGGATTTCAAGCAGCTCACCAGAGAAGAGTGGCCTTTGATGGTAAACATCTCTGACAAGTTCTCCATGCTATTACACCCCCCCCCCAAAATAAAAGAACTGTGAAATGTTGTTTATCCTCTAAAGATGGAGGCCAAAGGCAAGGAAATCGCACCACGATGATAAAATGGGCAAGAGACCCGACTGACCGTGACAGACGAGTCCCGGTCACTGAGAAAGGGCCACGGGCCTGTATGGAAACGGCCTTTACGGAGCGCCCCCTTGAGGCCATGGGGGCCACTGCCGCGTGCGTCGCTGACCTTTCACACAAACGCTCCTCCTCTGAGAGGAGCTGTTAACAATGCGCTTATGGCGCTGCCTCCGTCGGCCCTGGCTCCGCGTTACGGATGATAAATAAACAAAGACCCAGATAAGCGGGGGACATTATTCCTCTGATTTACCGACTGACTGAAGTTCTGGTTTTATTTTTTAAACAAGCTCAGGCTCCTCTCCTTCCCGATCGAGGTGACGACCGAGTCGAGTTGTCACGGCGACCTGTAACTTGGCGCCCGAGACCCCTAACACGCGCGGATGGCCTGGGGCCTCCCATCTGAGCCTTTACGGTGTTTGTTCAAGACTCTGCTGAATGCTGTCCTCCAGAGCTATAAATACAGGCTGTTAATAATGACTGACCCAAGGAAAATGACAAAAGGCTTTAAGCCCTTGGACTCTTTATTGCATTCCTATAGGACCACACAAAAAGGGCCCACAGCGGACAAAGGGGAAGAGGGGTGGGATAAATGTTTGGGATTAGCCACTTCACCCATAAACAGGTAACTGGAGGATCTTCTATTAACCAGCACACTGGTACAACCAGCGTGGGAATGGTGCATGCGCCGAGGGAGGAAGGGAAAGGTCATTCTAGAGGTCAGGATGGTGGGGGGATGGGGGGGGGGGGCACTCACCTGGTGTCAAGGAGCCGACAGTCAGGACAGTGGCCACCGGGAAGCAGAGGATGGCGGAGAGGTTGAGCAGGTACAGGAAGGCACCCATTCGCTCCCCAAACATGCCCTGGGGGGGGGGGGACATGAGGCTCCTGTCACAGTGACACTCAGAAGTCGAGAGGGGGCCCCTCGCGACGCCACCTTCAGGAGAGCAGATCGGCCCAGTGACACGGCCGCTGGTCACTCACCACTGAGAGTCTCCTCTCCGTGTAGAGAGCGGCCATGATGAAGATGTTCGACACTGAAACAGAGAGAACGGGAGAGACAATCTGCACAAGCTCCTAGAAGCTTCCAGAATACAAAAACCAGGACAGCTCTGGGAGGAAGCACGCAGACGCGTCTGTCCTCACGCCGTTCACGAGGCAGGCCTACTCCTCGACTCACGGCTGTGACGGGGCACTTTTCACCGTCGCGCCGCTTAAATGGCGGCACAGGGATTAGGGTTCCACTGCCGGCCCGGGCGGGGCACTGAGAACCGTTACCGCCGCGGGATGGGAGGTGGGAGGAAGGTGACGAGGACGACTGGGGAGGAGGACAAACAGGCACGCACACGCACTCCGCTCCTTTAAGAGACCGGCCGTGTATCAACATCATCCCAGCCGCAGTAATGAGACATAATTCTATCGTTGTTACGTGGATTTGGTGCGCAGGGAGCAGAAGGTCAGGATCAGGTCACACTCATGTGCAAGTTTCTCGTCAACAACAGTGTATTTTAAACTTTCTCAATACTCAATATTTTAAAGTCAATGTAAGGGGAACCAGTCGGGTGGATTACAGACCCGAAAACAGCGGGACCTGGCTCTCCCCCTGCTCCCACGCCCGGCCCCCACCCGCCAGCAGAGGTTGCGGCTAGTGGCCTACGCACCGATGACGAGGCACGGCGCAGGCCAGCTGTACGGGTCCTCGAGGAACAGAGAAACCACCTGAATGGGATCCACCAGGATGCCATACCTAGTTTGAGAGAGAGAAGAAGGCTGTCAGTCTGGGCAAAATCACAGCGCTGCTGATCCCACAAAAAAAGAGAGAAAAATCATACATACGTACATTCCTGTTTTCTGTTGCATCAAATTCATACTGAGGATATATTTGTCATAAAACAATAACATTTCGCAGTTTCAACATTGATATATTGTCTGTGTTCTATCTTCAATTAAATATGGGTTTGTATAATTGGTTAATCATTGCTTTTGGTTTTTATTCATATTTTACGCCATGTCCCAACTTTTTTGGAAATGGGGCTGTGTGTGTATATATATATATATATACAGCCACCATCACCCCCCGCCCCCCCCGCCCTCCCTGACAGCGGCAGGGAGCGGAGTTTAGAACAGAAGCTGACGCAGGTGAGGCAGACAGCGCAGAAGCAGCTGGCAGACGCCGCACTCCTGTCCCGCATCTCCTGCGCGCCACACTTCCCCGCTCAGCATGCATCTCCAGCTGTCAGGCGGCGACAGCTCTGTCTACGCCGAGATACAGGACCCGGGTCTCGGAACGTGCCAGCTCCTTCCGGAGTCTTCTCTACGACGGTATTAGCGGAACGCCATCCCCACTATATGCCGGTCAGGCCTGGGGTGACCTAGCTGAGGGTCCCGGCGTCATGTGACCTAAGGCCCCCGCCCCCCCAGACCGAAGGCTGCGAAGGCTGTACTTACTTAATGAGGTTCTCCAGGAAGAGCCGGGCGTTGCTTAGAATCTGGAACACAAGGAAGAGGGTGTCGGGGGAGGGGGCTGCCACCGGAAAGACAGGTGGTGAAGGCAGGGGGAGCCGGGCTAAACTTACAGGTGTACAAGTGCCAGCAGCAGGACAACAGTCAGAGGGAAATGTGAGCCGAGCGAACTGCAGCTGGCCTGGAAGGGGCCCCCTAGTGGTCACATATCTTTACTACAGGTGACAGTGACAGATTCTTCCTAATCACCTGCTCTTCAAACGAAGACCATGAGAGGACCTTTCTGGGCCTCGCTCATCGCAATGTATAAGGCACTTCATAAGTGGGGCACAGGCGTGGTGTGTGTGTGTGTGTGTGTGTGTGTGTGTGTGAAGGGGGGAGGGGGGCTCTGCGTTTAATCTCAGAATCAGAGAGGAAACTTCAGCTGCTCGATCCCCCAGGCACAAGGAACCGTCACTAACGCGGCTGACGATGCGGTAACCTTGGAAACAATCGCCGCTCCCCATTCGTCCGATTTCACCGCCGAAGAGAATCTTCTGGTGGTGCGACATTGTGTTCTCAATGTGAAGGAGTGAAAAAAAATTTATAATACACAATAATAATTATAATAATAATAATAATAATAATAAATGCAAGTCAGTGCTGACTTCCTGAGCTAGGGATGTGTCCTCAAGAAATAATGGGGAGAAAAAATGAAATGTAAATGTGGTCGGAATATCTGTTAGATATCTGGCTCTCGGCATTGGTTTTGTAGCCTCATATATATGTACCTGTGCGTCTGATGCAAAATATTAGCGTGGCTCAGGCCCAAGTCACCGCCGCCCTGATTCGCAAACACCATGTGACAGTAACGCTCAGTCAGTCACAGACTCCAGACCTAAAATTGACCCTGCTGTTATACCTGGGAAAGGTGCTTAATCTGAACTTCTCCTGTAAAGCTTTAGGGTACCGGCGTACTTAACAAGCCTCTTTTCATTTAGCTGTCAGGCATTCACAAACAGCTGCTGGTCCATAAGCTGTCCCCCTGGGAACGGCAGCCAATGAGTGAATCCCCTGAAAGAGGTGCTGGACACGCCCCTTTATGGATTCCGGCCAAAATTACACTATATATGTAAATAATAAGGAAAATTAGGCCAGCTCTTAATAACCGGCCCTCTCTCTTGTCTTCACATCTTCCTCATGTGTATTTCCTGCTCCTAAGGAGATAAAATAAGTTTGAACATGAGGAAAGTTCACCGGGAATTAAACTTATGGGAGGGGAATCGTTCCCAGCAGCTCTGGAAATGAGGCTGGCAACGGTGCAGACCGCAACGCTGCAGACCGCAACGCTGCAGACCGTGCTCATGTTCACAGGGACTCGCTGCGGTGGGGTGTTTATTTTTAGACATCACGTGATACGTTGCACTTGTAGCTCACGTGATCACAGCAATTGCAGCCGGTAATTTCCGCGTGCCGTGCCACGCGCAATGCGGTAGACGTGATCCAGTGCTTTCAAAGCGGCTGTGAATATCGCGATAGAGTCAGTGGTCGGGGTGATGATTCAATTTCAGATGCTGTTAATCAGAGTGGCGGAAATGCACAGTGCTAAGCTCACAGATTCCCACCCCAGTGACAAAGGGTACAGAACAGGGAAAAAAACAGACATGCAAAGTGTCAGGAAAAGTTAAGAAGTTTCCAGAAGGCAGCTGCAGAGGCGGACAGCTTAAGTCCATCGTTCTCCTTTGGCACTGCTTCATGCCGCTCCCATAACGGACCGCCATGTGCCGGAACCCGCAAACTGCTGAAATTACACCCCCGCATTGAACTGCTGCCTCCCCAGCAACAAGCAACCTGATTGGCCAAAACTGTCTTTTTACTATAAGCTTGTTGAAAATGTTCTTATAAAGATCCAGAAGGAGGTGCAATTGACAGGGAAAAGCAAAACTTAAAGAAACAAGACTGTTATTTTTGACCAGAATTTATTTGTCATCATAGAAAAAGCAGTAGGTGGCATCATGGTTAAAGAGGAGAAATTACAACAGAATGGCTACGACATCCAGTCCCAGGAGGGTGACTGTTCTGGTACCCTGGATATAAGCACTTATTAAATATTTTTTGTAAAAAATACTACACAATGTAGTACACAATGCAATTGTATTTAAAAGTATAAGGCGTGTTAATAGCTTAGAAGGTGGGGCCTGGTTTCTGCAGCAACAGCTGCTTATAGTTACTGGGTCTGACTGGCTCTGTGATGGACGGGACTTCAGCGATGGGGGAAGGCAGCCTGCCAAGCACAAGGGAACACCACGCCAACGGGGCGAGGTCAGCCGCGTGACTCACGCCAGCTCCACGTCTCCCAAAACAGAGAGGCCGCTCTGGCTACCCTTCACAGCGGGGTGCGGCACACTCCTGTCACTCCACACCCCCCTGAAAGGCGAGACTGATACAAAGCAGCCCGGTACAGCGTCCCGACGAGAGCCAACGACCGACTAGAGACGCTACCCTGCAGGTCAGGTTTGAAACCACATAAAAAAAATAAAAATCTCAGCAAACCTTTCAAGAACCACAGAGTCATCTTCAGTATTACTGTCCATGGCTGCACTTGGGTAGAGCCTATGGTTCATGGATTCGTTAAATGAGCGGGGGGGCAAAGAACAAAACCTGCAGCAGATAGAAGATGGTGTCCCCATTAATGGTGCCCTGCTGCTCTGGGACAGCAACGGCGATTAAAATAGAGCAAAGTTCCCTCCAGGAGAGGGCTGTCCCAATCCGCACTAATGCTGCCTCAGCCCCACAAACCCGCAGAAACCCGCGTCATGGTACCTACCAAAGCTCTTTGATGAGAGTTCCATTTGTAGTTTGCACATACTTTGCATGCTATAAACTCGTGGTATCCAGCTGCACTGTTCTGTGGGGGGGGGGGGGGTGTTTATGCATGACGGGTTATATGCTCCACACTCGAACCTTCAGTCAAACCCTCGGCCATTTTCTTTTCGGCTAATATGAAGGCATTTCCCGTACACAACCTGCTCGTCACTAATCTAAGATGGTTCCGGAAGTTTCTGAGCCAGTCCAGGCACCCATTTCGTACCAGGAGGACTTGTGACCTCACCTTGCCTTGGCTTCTGGTCAAATTCCTCTCAAGCTCATTGCCGCTATAAATCACAGAAGCTCCACAGAGGACGACAGGCACCCAGAGTGTTATTACTGGCTAGCTATCTGCCGAGCTGTGCCCTTATCACGATTTCTTCATGTTTGCACCCTCACCGCTGACATTTCCTACAGATCAACAGGCAAACCATGGCTGCTGAACCCCACCTGTCCACACAAAACCAATATTCCTCCAGGTTCAGAGGCTCACTGACAGGCAGAGTGAACGCAGGCCTTAGGGGTGCATTTCCACCCCGAATAAATATTTTGTAATGAAAGCTGTCAAACATGCCTCATAAACAGAGAACTGCAACCTACTTATCAGAAAAATGTCACCTGTCATCTTTCATTATCAGAGAGATGTTAAGTCTGTTTATTTTTTATATATTTATGTATATTATGCAACCATTAAGTTACAAAGTGTCATAATAATCCCATTTTATAGGTGGCGTATAAGGGGTTGCATTTCCTGTGCAGAGAGCAGCATTTAAAGTTTGAGAAACACAAACACAAACGCGACTGAAGTTACGTTAATGCATTAAACTGCTGAACTGAGAAGGTGAAGGGAAAACTGGCAGAGACCTTCAGTTTGACAGGTGGTCTTAAGCTTCTGCTGTGATACATCACCACGGTGCATGGGAACGACGCACGTGCCGAGAGACATCCGGAAGCTTTGAAAAGATTTCCTAGGCTGGTCCCATATAAAGTTAAAATGCGATGCTTTTGGGATCTGAACTGATGACAACTGGGTTCTCAGAGACAGCCAGTATGTTGTGGGGTTGAGGCCCGGCAGCGTCGGACCCGCCACTCACCAGCATGACGACGCACCAGTTCAGGATGCCCCGATAGTTGCTGTAGCCACTGGCCGAGCTGAGTAGGGACTCCTGAACCCGGTGGCAACTAGGAGACAGAACCAAAAAAATTGACTAAAACAGAAAAAAATTGCAATATTCATAAAGAGTGAAAGCGCCCCCCCACCCATAATTAGATTAAACCCTGATGTAAAATGCCACGCCCTCCCTGAGTCCATCATCTCAGAGTCCCTCCCTCTCAGTCCAACATCAGTGCCAGGAACCGTAGTAGAAGGTAGGAGAATAGAGGCAGGTAGGCATATATATATAAATGTATGGCTTATTTTTTTCCAGTGTACTAAAAGCAAACTCCTCAGAGTACATAAATCTGATCCTTCTGGTTAAGTTTGACTGGCGCTGTTGTAAGACAGTGTTATCTTAAAGGTGCCACACTCGATAAGCGTTTCCTTACGGGCCTACCCCCCCCATAAAAAATGCCAAACCCCCAGGGGACTGCCACACTTTCCAGCCTCGCAGACTGACATTATGTGACATAACATGACACATGTGAGCAATAACCCACGGCTTTTTCCTGCTCAGGAGAAGAGCCGCCACGTGTGTCACATCTCAAAATGAGTTCCGACTTCCCAGGAGGCGCCGCTTTTATTAAACACGAGATTTCGGGCGCATCAGTAATATTGACAGCTGAACCTGACTGTGCCAGATTTGACGCTCACTTCCACTGACTTGGGGCAGGATGTCTGACTTCTTGAAAAAGTAGCGCTCAGAGTGTAATTCCCAAGAAAATGAGCCGGAGTACAAAAACGCAGCTAATTACAGACATGCTTCCATCTAGTTAGGTTTCTTACGGGATGTTTCTTCATGCTGCAAATATAGATCTCTATCGTACTCAAACCACAGTCGATATCAGCTTGGGCTCCTGCATTAAGCTGCATTGCAGAACAGCGCCACAAAGTTGAGAATCACATTAGGTGACAAGAACTGGCTAATGCAATGAATGTGGGGAATATTGGGAAACCGCTGCAACATCTGCGCAAGCTGACATTTCACCCACAAAGGCGCCACGTTAGAGGCACGACAGATATTGCCATCAACCATCCGTCAAAAGACACTTGTTGCTCCAAGCAAAGGAGCCCACTGCCCGGCGCCTGCCTTGAAACGGATGGATGAATGAATCCTTGGAAACAGTGAAGACCAAGGATCAGTTCAAAGCCATGCTGTTATTGACCCTAAACTATCGGAATTGTCCTGTTAAGTGTACATGTCTGGTCGTAATGGGGGTATTAAGGTTGCAAACCGTTTAGTCATACATGCCACGTTGAGTGTGAGGCAGCTGCCATCCAGGCTACAGGCACAGAGTTATTCAGCAGGGTAAGAATCAGCAGTCATTAACGGCCAGCTATAGCCCTTACCTGAGCTTATCACCTGAGTCTTCATGCTTTCCCTTGTCCTTCCGCGATGTCGGGGGCGATCCTCGCACCTTGTCCTCCTTACTGGCACTGCTGTGGTTGGCGGCGATGCTTTCACACGCACCGGACTTGTTCCCATGCCCTCGTTTCAAAGTTGCCACCCCTGCCCCAGATATTGTAGTCCTTCTTTTGCGGGTATTCTGGCCTCGATCATTGTTATCTCCCATGTTCCTCTTCAAGGTGCATTAAGCCCACGCATGGCAAAGTTCCCCTTAAGTTTACTGAGGCTCACTTCAACAGCGGCTATCATCTGTGAAATGATCACGGTGCCCTGTTATTGACCCGCACTGTCACACTGGTTCAGGAAGCGAGGAGGAGCGATCCTTGGCACCTTTGAACGGAAAGGACCCTCAGTGAGCGAGTGGTTATGGGACTTGTAGTCTTTTAGCGAACAGTATAGGAACCTAAACTTAAAATCGTCAGTGTCACTGCTGGCCTTTTCTATTAATCACAAACCAGGAAACTGGTTTTAAGACCACCACTGTTATAAAATAAACTCTGTAGAACAAGATTTACTAATAATCCTCCCAGGGAGAATGAATTCACAGATTCACATTACTCACCGTGATTAATATAAATGAGAAATTAAATAAATTCAATTTATCTATTATCAATTATTACTAAAGACTTAGAAATTCCTACTTTGTAGAAAGACAACTGATTATCTCTCGGTTATTATAGAGGAGCGGGCGACAGAAGAAAAAACTACAATCACCATAAGACATTGCGTCTTTCAAAGGACGGGCTAATCATAAAGCTTGTCCAATCAGAGGCCTTACTTGTACGTTTTCTTCTCTTAAGCCAATCGGTAAAAGGGAAGTGGGTCAGTCTCTTTGCATGGTCAAGGTGGGTTTCGGTATCAAGGCTGTGTGACAGAAGGCAGTCAATAATTTGTATTCCGTTTATTTGCCCTTTGTCTTTTAACTCAATTGAGAGGGTAGAACACAATGACATCACGATGTGTATATTTATAATTTAGATTTCTCAAAAGAAATGAGGAAGGGAAGGAAGCAAAATAGTATCGGATCTAACGTGACTGAAAATCGAAAGGTAAAGAAACAAGGTGAGATGCGAGCCCTTGGTTGGATGTATGAAGGACTATATCGGTATGTGTTTAATAAATTACACAGCGCACGCATACCGGAGATGCCTGTCTACCGGATAATCTGAGCCTTGCAACGTGTGATGTTTTCCTGGTACTGTGCTGTTTATTCATAATTTTGTAACATCAGTAGATGTATATGCCAGATAAATTCCCGTGTGCCATTATAATAGAATATACGGCACGGTTATTGAAAAACAATAGTAATCGAAAAGCTAGTGAAACAGTTTGAAGTAGGTTTTCCATACTGTCTCTTTAAAAGTGACGCTTGGCACTCTCTGGCCAAGAGGGAGGAGCGCCGGACGTGGCATGGAAAGAAAGACACGTTCTCATTGGAATCCGTGGCATATTCATTTATTTAAAATAATTCCAGTACTCCTTGTTAATATTAATCTTAATATTATACCTTAAAAGCCCTGCCCCACTGACATTCTGGTTTAATTAACCTCTTTATTGTATCTGTTTACGCTTATGCAAAAGATTGATTGATTTTGACTCATTATTGATTGTATTGATTGAAACATGTCTGGTACAGAGCACGAGTCCCAGAAGAAGCAGAAGCTGGTGCAGATCCACCGGGCTCTGAACAGTGACCCCGTGGACATAGAGAGCCTGCGTAGGGCAGCTGTTAAAGAGGGTGGGCTGCTGACCGATGAGATCAGGAGGAAAGTCTGGCCCAAGCTGCTCAGTATCAATGTCTACAACCTGCCGGCCAAGCCAGGTGAGACAAGTGCCAGGTCTGATGAACCCTGTGTTCCCCGTACTGGGTTTATCACCAGAAGGCAGGTGATACTGCAGGTATTTTTGCTTGCAGGCTGTCATTTGTGTTGGATGTATATTTTATAGCTTTGACAAATCTCCAAGTAGGTCAAGGACAACTGCACACTGATTTGTGACGCAGAACCTTCCCGAGATGTAGATATCCATCCATCCATCCATCCATCCATCCATCCATGTTCTAACCGCTTATTCTGGTCAGTGTCAAGGGAGGGGGGCCTGGAGCTTGTCCCAGGCAGGGCCCAAGGCTGTGGTTCACCCTGGATGGAATGCCAGTCCATTGTAGGTCATACGGGCTATTTAGAAACACCTGTTAGCCTAGCTACATGCCCCTGAACTGTGGGAGAGGATCCAGAGGAGACCCCCATGACTCCGGGGGCAATATAAAAACACGCCCTGGTCTGCAGGTGTAAGGCAGCAGTGCTACTCACAGTGCCACCATGTTCCCTTAGTTATACATTCTAGACACGCCTGCCTTTAATGCATTTCTATACATTTTAGGTGTCTTATTCCCCTTATAGTACAAGGCGTGGAGGCAATGAAGTAACACATCAAATATTGCAATGACCAAAGGAAGTGCTGAACATCTCAGTTTTTTCTCAGATATTACGCTCTTCAAACTACCTCCCTCTTCCTTCGATGACAGCATTGCAGGCTCTTGGCGTTCATTCAACTAGCTTTCTGATGTAGCCACCTGGAACGCTTCTCCAAGAGTCCTGAAGGAGTTTCCACAAGTTCTAGGCACAAGTTGGCTACCTTGCTTGAACTCCTTGATCCAACTCATCCCAAACCAGCTTTAGGTTGGGGGATTGGGGGGGGGGGGCATGTCATCTGTCACAGCACTCCATGCTAAGAAGATAATACGTACTACATAACCCCGAAGTGTGCTTAGGATCGTTATCTTGTTGACAGACATGATTTTGAGTAGGTCCGGACTTCTGACTGCTGCCATATATTTATTACTGCATTTGATTATTGAAGGACTTGTTTTTTTTTTCATTAACAGCCAAAGATGTCCGTGAAAGACACAAAGATTACAACCAGGTGCTCATGGATGTCAGGAGGTCTATGCGCCGCTTTCCCACAGGTATTGATTGGTCTTGATTAGTCACGTGACGTTTAAAAACCATGCTGATTGGCTGGATGTGGAAGCCTGTCACAAGATGAGACGAAGCTTGGCTTGTCTCCCCAGGCATGCGCGTGGAACAGAGGGAGGTGCTCCAGGAACAGCTCATAGATATCATCCTGGATGTCCTGCGGAGGAACCCCCAGCTGCACTACTACCAAGGCTACCATGACATTGCCGTGACCTTCCTGCTGGTGGTGGGAGAGAGGATGTCTATAGCCATGGTGGAGACTCTGTCCAAGCACCACCTCAGGTGGGGGGCGGAGTTAGGTGGGCGTGACCTATGACCCTTGATTTCTGTGACACAGGAGCTCAGATGTCACAGAACTGTGTGTCCCCATGTTCACAGGGACTTCATGGACCCCACCATGGACAGCACTAAACACATCCTGAATTACCTGATGCCCATTCTGGAGCAGGTAGACCCAGAGCTGCACAGCTTCATGCTGAGGTATGGGCGTTCTCTGGCTAGGAATTGTGGGTAAAATGAACAATGTTGAATTGGCCTGCAGTCTTGCGTGATGGAGAAGCATTAATGGACGCAGTTATGAAAGGAGAGCGTCTGCAGTCTCGTTGCTCAGACATTAGAGCCACCTTGCTCCCGATCGATCCACTCCCCCCAGATTAATTTAGCTCCCTAATTGAACTCTCGTAGGTAATGGATGCCTGGAAAGACCACTCAGGATACTGGACAGAAATCGGCACGGGGCATGTGTGAGACGAGACGGTCAGAACCGCGTGCCGGGCGTCACGTGCACGTGCATCACGTGCATGCAGTGTCCTTCAGGGCTCCTTCAGGAACTCCTTACTGCCGACTCTGTAGTTTTGCAGCCGGCTGAATGCAGGAGAGGATGTAGAGGGATAATCATATAGTACACATTTTTTTTTTTTTGTGGGGGGGCTTGTGAGCCTTTTCTTTATGGTTCCCATTAGAAGCTCTGGTTTTACAAAGCGAGACCACTGGGAATTTATTATTTGTGTCTTACCCTGCAGCTCCCACCCCTCGATTTCTTTACTTTTAAAACCTCGCAGTGATCCTGCTAAATGAATCCCTTCCACTCATGGGGAAAAAAGGACAATACTTGCTCCCCCCCCCCCCCCCCCCCCCCCCCCCCCCAGCAAGTGGTTAGAGGATGCAGGGTAGCACAGATATTAATTGCAACGGATCAAATGTAAGAGATACAAAGAAAATCTATTCTATTGATCTCACCCCCCCCCCCCCCCTCACCTGGCCAGGTGGGATGAGTAGGGGGGCCGCACTCTCCTGCTGCAGGACCTCTGTTTGCTCGTTATGTGGCTTTTCTTCCCTATAGCTGCATGTGAATAATTGATTAAAATGACAAGGAAGTGCACCATTAGGGTGTTTAATTGGGGAGTCTGTGCGTACCTTTTCCAGGAGCTGTCAGGCTCTGGGAGCGCTCCGGCCGGCCGCCGTCCGTGTTCGGGGGCACAGTCGGGCTCCGTTTGCCAATTAAACCGTCTGAAAAGCTGCTGGGATGTTTATCAGCCGGCTGGCAGGGCCTGCTGCACTCGGTCGTTACTTAGCTGCTGTACTGGGTGCATGAAGAGTCGCATGGCACCGCTCAGCTTCTACCAGAGGGGGCAGCAGTCAGCTAATGCTGAGCTTCAGGCTGACAGAACTGACTTTTCGAAAGGATCGAGGATTTTTATTGCCAGTGTGGCATTGCGAGTAGGACGGAACTGAGTAGGAGATCTTGTCAAAGCACAGATAGAACGTACATATGGTAAGGACATGTAACATACTGCAGGAGCTCAAATATAGGAGTTACACAGAAACAGAGTAGCTACACAGAATGTTACAGAAAGATTTAGAAGCACCTGCATTGTATTTGAACAACCCAATGGCTTCCTTATAAACACTGCATGCAAGCTGAGACCTTGATATAAACAGAAGCTATTTTTAAGATCCCTGACATTTAAAATTTAGGGAATAAGTGGCTCGTAATAAATAATGAATGTCCCATTCTTTGGAGGAGGTAGCAAGTTTACCGGCGGACTTCCGGACGGAGTGACGGGAAAATGACTCGCCAGCCTCTCTCCGGAGCGTCCCGGGGGTTTCTCACCGGGGGGGGGGGGAGAGGAGGATTATCTGGCGTTTCGAATGAACACGCAGCCGGTCTTTAGCTAAGCTGGACAAATATGAGTCATTCCAAGCGATATTTTCAGCCACTAAGACGCCCCTGGCCCTCCTGCTTCCATGTTTGTTTATTTTCCGATTTAACCTCACAGCGGACGCCAAGTTCCCATGACGATTACCTGGGCAATTAGAAAGCTGTCCGGTTAGCTGTAGGCCTTATTAATGCCACCAGGTCATCTTGGTAACCAACCCTTCTCCTCCTGCTATGCTGAGTTAAAGGGACGAAGCGTCTCTGAAATGTACGTATTTCCAGAAATCTTGGGCTCCCGGATTGGTGCTTTTTGGGTGGCTGCTGTCCTGCTACAGAGACTCTGCAGGTCCCCCCCCCCCCCCCCCCCCCCCACACACACTACTGGGCAAGGCTGCAGGACAGCAGGACCAGAGAAGTGTGACATGGCCGTCCAGTGCATTGCCTGTGTGGCTCTGCAGATTAACTGTGTCTCACTCCATCCTCATCCCTCGAACGATGGGGGGGGCTGTGTGGCTTTGCGGGTTGGAATCTCAGGGTTACCAGACGGATGTCACTGATTGGCCCCTGAGAAAGGCCCTTAAACCCGCATTTGCCCCAGGTACCGGCTGACCCTGATTTTTCAGAAGAACCCCACGTTGCTTTTGGACAAGAGCATCTGCTTTGTAAATGATTTTTTTTTCCCCTCTATTTTTAATGTTTTCATCCTTTTTGGGAAAAAAAGCATTTTCCTTGAAGCCATTCCTGGCTCATCACACCCATATCAGCAGTATCAGTCTAGCTTCAAGGTGCAGGGTTCTGAGCTACGCCCTGAGTTGTGTGTGCCGCTCTGCGTAAGCTCCATGGCTGGCTGAGCCGCGCCACTCCTTGCGCTGAATCGTCACCCTGAGGCCTGGGATTCCTGCTCTGAATAATCGCACACGCCGCTTCTGCATCTTCGCCTCTGAGGCTCGCTAAACAGCACCTGCAGAATCATCGCTCTATTTTTAGCTGAATGGTTGATGCAAGTCCACATAGCTAGGGGGCGCCATTGAGCACCACGTGCCCTCATGTCGCTGTTCATGTCTTGCCGCCGCAGGGCAGAGGTGGGCACCATCTTTGCGCTCAGCTGGCTGATCACGTGGTACGGCCACGTGCTCTCCGAGTTCCGGCATGTCCTCCGACTCTATGACTTCTTCCTGGCTTCCCACCCCCTGATGGCCATTTACTTCGCTGCTGTGGTAAGGATCCACCTCAGCCGGTGACCTGTCATGTGACCTGTCATGTGACCTGCTCCCCTCATGCCAACTACAGAAAAGTCCCACCCACTGTCATGTAACACCCACTGCCCCTCCAAACTGTACTGTAACTCACCTGCATTTGGCTCATTTAAAGTCATTAATTACCAAAGGGCACATTATCGCCTCAAACTGTATCACAGCAGCAGATGCTGCAAGATGTACCGGGACTGTGTTGGACCTGATCCTTCAAAAAGAGGGGCCTCGAACTGCAGTCAGCAAACAGGCTTTCGACTCCCCCATAAATGTGGGGGTGGTAATCTGCTCTATGGTGGTACACCAGTGCTCAGGTGATTCTTTTGTCGAGGCGCCAGTTCAGATAGGAATCGATTTCTGGTAAAGCCGACGGTTTTGGGGAGATGGTGAAGGTCTCTCTCACTCTCACCCCCCCCCCCTTTTAATTTTTCTTTCTTTAATAATTGCACTTCACGGGATTTCACGGTAGCTGACCCCAGAGAAAGTTTCCGAGAAGGGCATGGGTTTTAATGACTTTATTTATTTAAAAATCTCCCCTTTTTGTTGCCAACGTCGCGTGGGAATCGAGGGCAGCTCTCGCTGCCCGGTTAATTACACAGCCCTAATGATCTCGCCAGAGGTTTGTTTGGAAGACTTTCGCTATTTTTTTTTGGAGGGGGGGATTGGATTAGTGAATCGTTTCTTGTTTTCTGAGAGCCCCCCCCCCCCCCCCCCCCTTAGATGCATGGTGTGTACCAGAACAGGGCACCCCCCACCTTTTGAAGTGTGATGAACCTGTCTGTTGGGTTTTCTGGTTGGATGCTGAACAACCCTTCTTCGTCCTGAAGAGGCGGGACCTACCCACAGTGCCCAGCAATGGTCTCTAGGCTTCCTGGAATATCGGTATGAAGGTCACCTCGCACTGTCCCTTTAAATGGGCATGGGCCTGTCTGCAAGCCTTTCCAGCTCTGTTACGTGTTTAATGTGTGGAGCAGCAGGTGATGACAGATCAACCGTGATAACAGCTTCACTAAAGCGGCCGAGAGCAGAGGCGGATCGAAAAGCGCAGTGAGGCCCCCTGCCCTGCGTGGGGCGCCCCGCTCCACCACTGAGGTAAACAGCTGGGTGTTTGTGTGCATCCTCCCCCAGATTGTCCTGCACCGGCAGGAGGACGTGCTGAGCTGTGACTGCGACATGGCCAGCGTGCACCACCTGCTTTCCAGCATCCCGCAGAACCTGCCCTATGAGGAGCTCATCGGCCGTGCTCAGGAGCTCTTCTCCCTGTACCCGCCTGCCCTACTAGCCCGCCGGGCTGCCCTGCAGTCCCGCCACAGGTGAGGAGGATGCACAATGGGGGGAGGGCGGGTAGGGGTCTTGAGGTGGGAGAGGCAATTCTCACCCCATGAGTGAAGACTTGAGGATCCTCCTCAGCTATGGACCTGAAGCTGGGATCCCATTGGGTAAGTGGTGGAATTTGGGGCCATCCAGTTGCTGAGCAGTAGATCCCCCCACCCCCAAGCAAGATGACATCTGCTAAGAGCCTGGGGGTTTGAGTCAAACAGACACCTCCATTGGTGCCTCACACCAATATCTTGACAAATCGCAAGTTAGAACATAAGGTTAAGGCGTGGCTGAGGCTGCATCGAGGGGTGGCGGACAGATCGCTGTGGGGGTCCTCCGCACAGGAGGGGGGCAGCGCTGCACTCTCACAGTGTCCCCGAGTCCACATCGCCCGCCCGCTCCGCCTTCTGCTGCTGCAGCTCCAGTTAATTACGCGAGCAGCCCGGCGATCCTTCGCTTAATAGATGCGGCGAAAGTCGCGCTCGCAGCTCTTGTCGCACCAGTGAATTAAACTTTAACGGGAGCCTTCTGATAGCTGCGCTACATCGTCACTAACGCCTTTGGGTTCCTGCAGTCAGCCAAAAAGACCCACGTTAAAAGCTGCTTATTACATCCCGTCTCCTCACATAAGGGCACACACCCGTAAATCGAGCATCGCCATACGTATTAATTAAATCGCACGGCATGCGCCTAAATGGCGGGTTCTGCTGTTCTGCATGCGGCCAGCCGGTGGCGCTGTGGAGTACGGAATCGGCTGCCTGCCTCATCGCCATCGCTAATCTTCACCGCTTATGGAAATGTGACCAGTGTGAGCCCTGACTGTTCGCATCTAAATCCTTCAGATATAAACCTTACTTGTCTGGCTGCAAGATTGAATTTGCAGATGTCATTTCCTACAGGGAGAAAAAGTCTTTCACAGTTTTACGGAGCTGCTGTTCTCCCTATATAGTTCACTCTTTTGTTTTTTTTCTTTCTTCTCATGTCGGTTGGGTGCAGCAAGAGGAATTCTCTGCACTTTTGGCTTCTGCTCCGCCTGCCCCCCCTGCACATTGAAGGGGGACTTCAAGGCCCCTTTTGGGGGCAACAGTGCAATAAATGAGACATGTCCCGTGGTAATTATGTGCATGCCTAATTTTGCATAAATTACACCTCCCCTCAGCATCTGCGGCCTCTTGGGGCTATAGGGCCTCAGCAGGGAGCCGGCGGGGGGGCGGGGGGAATTTGTGTGCCTGCTTTGGGGCGGAATGGGGGCTAAAGCCTGTCCCCCGCTTGTATTGTTCCCGATGGAGATGAAATGTGTGTGCACACCATCTTAACCTTTCACTCAATTGCCCTCCCCCCACATGCCCTAAAAAACGGCCCTGAATCAGCCCGCAAGCCGGCCCTCCCTCTTCCAGCCAGGAACAAACTTTTTGTCACTGGATCTCAACATGTGACTTGAATAAAATGGATCCTTTGGGGACTTGGAGGATCAGGAACTGTTTGGAGTCTTGCAGTATCAAGAACACCCTCATTTCTATGGCAAATGGACTTCAAAGGGTCCTCGCAGTGCTGGGGGAGCAGCATCTCCCACCATGAACAAAGGGCGGGGTGGGGGGCACAGCTGGCAAGTTAATCTCCATCAGCCAATCAGGACGTGCTCCCGCCTCCACCGGGCCCCAGCTGGGTGCTGCTCCCATCATCACGTACGCAAGCCGGGGCTGTGCTGTCAGTGTCTGACTTTACTTTGGCTTATTCTGCAACGCCCCTGTCTGAAGTGGGTGGACTGTACTGCCCCCTGCTGGTACAGCGATGCCTGGCTGGCGTTTGTCTGCTACTCATTATGGGAACACGTATCGTAATAGAGCCTGTTATTCAGGGGTCGAGCTGTAAGTGTTTGTCAGTGGGCCAGCAGGCTCTTTGTACAAAGGCAGTGATGATTTGTCCTCCAGGAGCCAATGGATGGACAGCAAGCACTCTGATGGGAGCTGGTGATGGAGAACCTGGTACTCTAGAGAGAGGTGAAGACATCTCTCCATATATTAAATGACTGTCTGAAGTGGGAAGGGCTGTATGGCGAGAGCTGCTTCTCTGCACTGCCCAAATCCCCACCCTATGACTGGGGAAGGAGTGAAGGCACGCCTCAGTACCGCTGGGAAGGGGGGGAGAGGAGACGGAGGGAAAGGAGGGAGGTAGAAGGGAGGGAGAGTGGCAGAGAGGGAGGGGAGAGGGAGAGAAAAGGAGAGGGAGTGACGGGTGCAAAAGCTTTTACTGTCCGTGCATCTGCCCACTGTCCTGCTGTTCCGCTAAGAGTGGCGAGTGGTACAGTCCCCCCGCCAGCCCCCCAGGCCCTACCACGCGACCCGCACCTTATGCAGGGATCCTGTGACTCATTTGTAACAAGAGTGTTAGCGCGAGAGTCTGTGGGATCCGGAAAGCAGAGCAAAGGCACACAGTGGCTTCATTCCCTGACTCAGGAAAAACATCAAAGGTCTTGTTCACCTCCGGCTTGCATTCCACTTCCAAGAGGAAGAATTACAGCGTGACGCGAGCATCGCGTCCGGGAGTCAGGCGGCCGGGGAGTGTTACGGTGGCCCTTTTGGGGGGGGTTGTGATGTACGTAAGCCAGTACGTCACCAGTTTGCGAGGAGCACGTTTCATTACGGGAAAACCTGCCTCTTGGGGTCTCAGCTAGTGAAGTTTAAAAGTTAATTGCCCTAGCGTTACCTGTCAGCTATTCTCAGCTTTATAGCATTAGCATCCAGATCCTAATGAGAAACCAGAGAGTGGAATCAGGTCTAATTTTAAAGGAAATTAAGTCTTTAAGGCACGGCACTGTTGTGCATGCCGCTGTCGCTCTCTCGGTGAAGAGGGGCACGCTTTCACAGCGGGGCTCGTCTGCATTTCATTCTGCGCCGTGTTTACAGTGCGTCTGGCAGGGGGATAATGGGGGAGAGGTGAATATTTTATGAGTTTTTAATGAGATTTATAACCATAAACGCAATTCCAAACTGTTGAATTAAAATTTCTTCCGTACATCACCCAGGTTTCTGACCTGCTTCGGTGGGGGTGGGGGGTGTGCACACATGTAGGGGTGTCAAAATTAAATTTAAGACGTATGCAAATATCCATAGCCCCCTAACCTTTCTGGAGAGCTAAGTGAAGTTTGACACCCGAGTAATCTGAAGCACAGAGATAGCAGATGATGAATATGATTCATTTCCGCTGGATTAGAGGACATGGAGGACAAATTTCTTAAAGGGTCAATCCCTTAAAAATTTTTCATTTCTGACATGTTTTTCATTTGGAGCTTTTAGTGAAAGTTAAGGTTTCCTGAAAATCGTGCATGCTTGAAAGCTGAAAAGCTGCTCTCGGGTTGTTTGCGCGTTTTGGCCAGTAGGAGGCGTAGCAATTAAGGACAGCTGAAAGCTGCTTGTTACCAGTAGCTGCCCTGCTGTTGTACACTTGAGTAATGACTCTATCTCTCTCTCTCGCTCTCCCGCTCTCTCTTTCTTTTGCTCTCTCTCGCTCGCTGTCTCTCCCTCCCTGTCATCCAAGCATCACCCTTAACTGCTTCGAGGGCTTCCAGTTGGCCACCCTCCACCAGCGGCCAGACGCCATCCTGCGTCAGCAGCTCCACCGGCCTGACCCCGCCCTGGCCCCGCCCCCTGATGTGGCCACGCCTTCTGGGAGCAGCCCGCTGGTAAAGGCAGCCGTGTGGGGCATCTCCGCCACCCTTGGAGCCGCTGCTCTCGCCGTGGCACAGACTGCCCTGGAGTGGGCGCCGGAGTTCCTGATGCAGCTCTTCTGAACTACTCTGCCTTCCCCCCTCCCCCAATGATGGGGGAGGGGGGAGGGGCGTTTGTCCACACGGTAGCTATTGTGGAACTCTCCTGTGCTGGTATTGCTGGGGAGGGCGCGCGGGCCTCTTTTTGTGACGATAAGCATTTTGAGTGCTGGTCTGTCAGCAGGACGTTGGGGAAGTGTGCAAACTGCTGATCAGCCTCTCTAACACAGAGCAGGGACTTATTAAGTGTTTCCTATTTTTTTTTTTCTTTTTTTTTTTGCCGCGAAAGCGAAAGACGGGAGACGCTGGATATGGTGTCGGAAACACGAGTGGTAATGTGGTTTGTAGGGACTCCGAGTGACCCGGGGAAACTCGGTCATGGCGTAGAGGAGGCTGGGGGGCAGTGATGCTGCGGTGGGGGGCGTGTCCCTACAACTGGATGGAGGGGGGGAGTCTCTGGCAAAGCTGTGTCCCCCCCACCGGATTCATCCTGTTTCCGTTACGGTGTCAGAAGACCTTCTGCTTTCGGATGTTCTGTACACCCACACGAGATCTGAAAGTTTACTGATCTCTTCAGTACGCATGTTAACGCTTTAGAGGTTGTGTACAGCCTCCCCCCAGGCCTGGAGATCAGCGGGACGGGTAGTCCTATGCCAGTTTCACAAGCACAAAACTTATGTTAATTAAATGACTGGCATGCCCCTCCCCCCACCCCACCCTTCCCATTGGCCTGGGTGGAATGACACCCCAGCTCTGCTCTCCGCGTTCGTTCGTTTTAAAAGTGCCACAAATCGTTTTTGCTGTTGCCGAGCTTCAGGTGGCTGCCATGTTTTTGACTCATTGTTGTTATTTATTCCTGGAGGGAAATCGCACCTAAATATTAATTCATGCCTGATATTCATGACCCTCAGCTAAATATTCTAATGTCTGCCATCTTCTAGGATGGGGCTGTAAATTTTTAGTCTTCTGAATGATGTTGTTCTGCCTGTGTACCTCTAGTAATCCCACAAATGACGTGTGACCGCAGCCTGTAAGTAACTTTCCCCCAAATGTGAAACAAGCGCCCCTCCTTTAGATTTCCAGGCGTCTTATTTGCATGAGTGGTGGGAAGTGAAGGCGGAGCTTCTCGCTTCAGGGCCAGGCTTATGAGGCCTGCTGGGTCCATGCTAAATCCAGCCAGGATGGCGGTGTTCGGCGTACGCCTGCAGAAACGTGCAAGTTTCGATTACCGTGGTCCATGGATTTAAACAGACACTCGCGGGGAAGCCGGTTACGGCTGCAGCTGTGTTCGGTTCAGCGTGCGGCTCCTTCCACTGGGAATCGGCCCCGATCCTCGATTCTGGGGACCACAGGACCAAAGTCAGTATGTCTGCCAGACGGTTTTCGCTCCCTCCGGAGCAGGAGCGCAAGAAAACTGCAGGAAGGTTGCAGTAATTCTGTTTAGAGATGATGATAATTTAGGAGTATTTAAAGTTTATTAATATTTTAAAAAGTAAGGGAATTAAGGAAATCATTTTTAAGATTTTGTGGATCTTTGTACTGATCTCTCGCAGTCTGCAGGGAGGTACATTTTAGGAGGAGAGTTTAGTGCATCCAGCCTATAACTGTATGTATGGGGGGTGTCACCACAGTGCATGTGATCCATGGCATATTGCGATGGAGGGGGGGGCTCCTTTGTGGGGACCAGAGCTCAGGGTGGGTCACAGCTACAGTGACGGCTCCTGAGGATCCCCGCTGCTTTGGACAGCGGCGGCTGAGCGTCACCACCAGGTACCCAGTAAGTGCGAGCTGATCTTTGGATACCAGGCAGGGGCTCTCTGATCCCGAGAGGAACATTCCAGAAAGGAAGCTTTGGACTGTCACAGCGCCCACTGCTTTGTGCACTTCACACCAACAGTCTTGAGGTTCGAGTGGCGCCCAGTCGGCCGTCTCAGAGGCTGCACGGCTCCTTTGTGTCCCTTGTGTCAAACATCTTGTGATTTTTCTCAAAAGTGCCAGTATGTAGCTCTATGCTACCACACTAGCAGGGCCTTGGCCTCTCGGAAACGGTACCAGATTGATGTTTCGTTTATTTTTGTACATGTTAACGAAGAATAAATAAACTTTGAGAGGGAAAACCGAAAACGTGTCGTCTGTACGGGTGGTTTTTCCTCCCTCTGTGAAATGTTCTCAAACCCGATTCCATGTGTGATTCCAGACTGCAAATGGGCTCCTGAAATAGCCGGCCGGGCTGAACGTGCTAAATTCACGAGTCGGCGGCGAATCTGCTCGTAGCAGGGCACAGGGTCGTCCGCGGAGCAGGGGGCACACCCCGGGGGCGAAGGCCTCACCTGCACCTTCAACCCCAACCTCCCCGAACTGCGGAGGTGAGAATTAATATTCATGCAACGGTAGTGGCCCCCCCACCTGGAGCATACCAACTTCACGGGGGAGGGGCGGAGCTTCAAACCCGCAGGGCTCTCTGCGGTGAGGTTAATTGATCGAATTAAATCTGCTTCTGCCCGGTCAGCGGTGTTGCAGTATTAATAATGAAAAATGACTGTTAAGTGTTTTCGATGCGCAGGTAGGAAATGAGCGGAGTCTAATTGGCCCCTTAGCTCCTGGAACTTTCTAATGAGTTTTGTGGCCCAGCGTCAAAGGGCTCGGCTCCCATCGTCTCACCTCTTCAGAGCATGGCTCAAGGCACGGACTGGGTACACGGTGGGCCGCAATGTCAGCATCCCCCACAGGTGGGCGATATGGTTCGAGTTTCACACACCATGTGTGGGGTAAATAAGCTCTGATGAGAAGATCTTGCTTCTTAATTACCCTTCAACCTCAGAGGCACAATGGTATACTCCTTACCGACTTCATGGGTAAACAAAAGGATTGGACCATGTGACTGCTACAGATGGTGGTGATTGGTTAATCAGTGTTTTAAAAATCCTTCTTTTTTTTTTGCAGTATACTCTAAATTTCTAAAACCATAAATGATGATGTGTGGCTGTTGATGCCTCTAGTGATTGTACATCCAGAGCAGGTAACATGGCTTGGTGTAGAGGCCAAAGATAACCCATATTCTGGATCTGGTAATGAAGACCTGTGAGCTGGTATGGAAGTGGTGCAGAAGACAGTGTGTGGTGACGTCTAACATAAGAGAGTCAATCAGGACATGGAAGGAAGGGTGTTACCCTCTAACTGTAGTTCAGGTTATGAACCTCAGTCAGAGCTATGTAGGTCACTCTGGCGAGAAGCGTCCGGAAAATGCATAATTACGTGAGTGGGAATTCCCCGGTCCCTCCTCTGTTATCACCCTGTCATTCTTTCTCCTTATTTATCGGGATCCACGGGGATCAGGGCGCTATGCCCTTGTTTGCTTTGTCCACACTGCCCCCTGGAGGGCGGGAGGCATTCCATCGGTTATAGAGGCACAAAAGGGACACGGGCGGGGGTCTGCCTCATGTTGCTGGCCACACATACACCTACGGGGTCAAAGAAAAATTTCATGTCAGTCAAGTGAGGAGGTAAAGAATTTCCAACCTGATTTGGTACATTGTATTTATATTGTTTCAAGGAGCATCTACCCAATCCAGATTTATTCTGTATCGAGTATTTGTGACAAATCCTTTATAGTGATTTACAGTAATTTTTCTAGAATGAATCTTGTAAAATACCCAGAAATATGGAGAAAACTGAACACTAATCCCTGGCCTCTTTAAAGGAAATTAGTTTGACTTCCGGAAAATGGTTCCTATGTAAAGTACAAATAAGAAAATCAGTTGTATTCAGCATTAAAACGTCTCGAAGATGAGCGAGAGCATTTTGCGGGGGAGCGACTGTGGTTTGGTGGTGAGTGGAGAGAGACGCTTTCTGTGCTGAATCCCATCAACATGTGGATCCATTCCATAGACGGGCTGCCTGCTTGGGTCTGGTGGACGATTTGAAAGCTCAGGCTCCAGATGGAGTGGGGGGCGGGGGGGGGGGGGTGGTCTAAGAAGTGGAGTTAACCAGGAGCAAAACAGAAGATGACTATGGCAGCATAATCCATCCATCCATCCATCCATCCATTTTCCAAACCGCTTATCCTACTGGGTCGCGGGGGGTCCGGAGCCTATCCCGGAAGCATTGGGCACGAGGCAGGGAACAGCCCAGGATGGGGAGGCCGGCCCATCGCAGGGCACACTCACACACCATTCACTCGTGCACACCTATGGTGGCAGCATAATGAAAAGATGAAAATTGGGGTGTTTACATCAGGGAGAGTCAGGACGGTAGCAGCAACGCATGGTGGACAGCAGCTAATAGGGTTAATCAGCTGCAGCTGATTAACGTCTGGGATATGGGCTCATAAATAGCCGTGTGGTTGAGATTCATCCTCCTCTCAGCGCCGGAAGCAGGAGGGCCAAACAGGTAGGATGAGAGCAGGGCTGCTCAGCTCTGCTCCAGGAGATCTGCCACCCTATAGAGCTTAAGTGCCGCTCTAATCTAACACACCTGATACAGATAATCAAGCCCTTCGGTAGCATCTCTATGTAGAAGTTTCCTACGTAACTTTGGGTTGAACATCAGGGGAGGGGGGGGGGGGGTTGAGTTCTCCACCGTTTTAGGGGGATTCAGGGGGTTGAATTGACCGATTTTGATTATCCAGAGGGTTATAACCACCGCCCCCCATCTCCATGGTAATTTGCGGCCATGGTTTAGAGGTAAATATATAGTGTGTGTTTGAATCCTGCAAAAACCGTCTGGTTACGGGGCAAATGGATTCATTAGTTACATTAGCACAAGTCCGTCAGAGGTGAGAAGTGCTATTTGATATTGCTCTGTAAGTGTGGCAGGCAGCCCACGTAAGAGGTAAGTAAAGGACTAATGCGTTCACACATTTTACCTGCTGCGAGACCTCATTCGGTACCGGCTAGTGATATGTCAGGGAGGCGGTAGTTCAGCCGGAGAGCAGGGCATCTCCATAATCGAGTCCTGAGTAATGAATGCCATGCCCTGATGCTAGGTACGGTTTGCAGACATTGCTTTTCTGACCTTGACTGTGCTCGGAACATGAAACAAAGACACAGGTAATATTTCTCACGTAAAGGGTGAACTTATCAACTGCAAGACTACGGTCTTTTATAGAGGAATCTGTATTAACACATGTCCTCCAGATTCACCTTAACGTCTGAGAATGTGTGCCGGAGTGGAGGTTACTGACATAATTGAGTTCAGCTGGAGGAAGTTCTGTCATCTGATCTCTAATGTCCTTAGTACCGTTTTCAAGCTCAGAGCACTGAATTATTTCACTTGTTCTGACATTGCATTGAATTACGTGTCGTATGTGAGGTAATAGTAGTTGCTGTGCTTAGGATTGATATGTTCATAGGGCAGCATACATGCAGAGGTGAGTGATGGACTCAATGCCAAGCCTACTCATTCCCTAAGTGCATAGATCAAATGGATTAGGCTTCTTGACTTGGAGCATGATTACAGCTGTCTTAAGAGACTTTAGTGCAAGGGTCTCCAACTCCAACTGGTCCCGGAGAGCTGCTGTCCAGTAGGTTTTCTATCCTACCTGGCTTCAGATGAGCCACACCTGCTCTCAGATAAAAACCAGGAACAGGTGTGGGTCATCGGAAGCCAAGTGGAACAGAAAACCTACTAGATAGTAGCTCTCCAGGACTGGTGTTGGAGACCCCTGCTTTAGGATGTGTTTATAATCTGTAATCTATACTGTGGGTTTCCCAACACAGGATCTAGTCAAAAAGTGGATAGGTTAGAACACATATCATTGTTTGTGTTAGCATTAGTTATTAGCACCAGTTGGAGGTGTGTTGACACGGGGAGAACTAGTTTACTTGGTTATCATTCCAGGCAAAGAATCTACAACTATTTGTGTTGTATTCAGTGAGAAGCACAAATTTTATACTCGGCGACAGGTGTGTATAGTGGCCAGTGGGAATTTCGGGACCCCCCTGGTCGCTGGCAAAGACGCACATTGAGGCCGCTTGACAGCAAATTCCTGGGCTGCTTTCGTTGCCAGTCCGCCCTTACTCAATGGTTCCTTTTTTATAGGGCTGAGTGTGCATTGTACAGCTTTGGCAGGAAAATCCTTATGCAGGTCCTTAACCTGTGCTTGATGAGGCATCATTCAAAGACCTTTGCTGCTTAAAAAAAGAGCCACCAGAAATCATATCTGTAAGCGGCAAGACTATAAAGGAGCCAAACACGAGCCCAAAACCTCACCAGGTCACTATACAGTTCCACTATAATGAGAAAGACTTCGATCATTCAAACACGGTTTGTCCAGAGTATAGAAATGCTCAACGTTGATTCCATGCATTTAGACAAGATCAGGAAGGTGGCTGTGGTAATTAGTTTGGCCTGTTGAGCTTTACATGATGACAACAGAATCAAGGACATATATAAACATGGGCTGAGGATTATTGAATGAACTATTGATATGAATTTACAAGTTTCTTGTCAATACAGTCCTAGGAGTGGAGAAGAGGCCAATTTGCCTATAAATCCAGAGGATGGGACGTGTGGCTGGTAGCCAGTAACTGGTGGAGAGGAGTATGGGGCAGCTGAGACATTTACTATCATCAGGGACCAAGACAACAGGCAAGAAAATAGCACTTCAAAAGAGTCAAACTTACGGCTTGTTTTCGGAGCAAAATGTGGAGTCCGGGCTCATAAATTACACAGCAGCCGCCCCCACCACCATAAACTGGGTGGGTAGGACTCAATTAAAGCCGAGTTTCTCATCAGACCTAAGCCAAGTCCCCATGGTTAGTAATTAGTTCGTTCACAGGAGCTCCTTTCGCTGTAAGCGATCTGACACCCAGTACTCCTATTTTCACTGTACGTTTGCTAGACAGAACATGGTTGGATATTCATTTATTATAGCAAAAAAAACACAATATAGTGGTTTAAATGGACTTGTTTTACATGCGCTACATTCATTTGCCAGCGTGAAGTATATTATCGAAACATCACTGAGCATAGAATTAGTCTCTCCCACTCCAGCACACAAACGTCCAGTAAAGTAACCATAATTGACTAATAATCAGCCTGAATAATTATCTCCCCCCACTAAATCTTTCCTGTCTGCTGATTTCTTCTGCTACTAGATGGCGGCGAAATGCACAGAGGATACAAAGTGGTCTATAGTTAAGCCCCAGTAGCTCATTGTCATTCTGAATAAGATTGTCGTCCACAGCCCTGTGGCACAGATGAGGGGGGATGTCATGTGACTAAGCAACGTGATGGTAATGCCAGCCAAGTCCAGCCAGGTCACAGGGGCTTTCCTGTTAGACCGGCACCTCCAATCACATGTCACATTTGTGACCGAGGCCCCGCAGGGCTGTGAAGTCATGAATGAACGTGTAATGATGACCTCCCTCCACAGGATGGCAGTGCAGGAGGTGGGAAGGGGGTGACTTCTTCGCTTTCATCTGATCATGTCAGATTTTGCTGGAACGCCTTTCAAATTGACTCCGTCAGCTTGTCCGCGATCACGTGTCAGAACGCATCTCTGTTTTCATTTAAAAACCGGGCCACTAGCAGGCCCTCTGGGTACTGATAAACTCGAAGGCGGTGAAGCAGTAATATTTCTCCTTCTTCCCCACTCAGCGATTTGAAATCACTTAATTTTATTATTCCCTTTTTTAGGACCGAGGCGGCGTGGTCACCTGGGTGGGCTCGTTGATGCCCCGCCCCCTTGCTCGCGGCACCTGGGCGATTGGCGGCACGTCACGGGCTGAAGCCGGCCTGTGTTCTCCATAAAAGAGGAACGTGTTGTGGACCGGTGAGAGTGTTTTTCTTGGCTGTGTGGCGGGGGGGGGGGGGGGGGTCCCGGGCTTGACGCCGAGAAGCACTGGCATGCCTGGGAGAGAGAGAGGGAGGGAGACAGAGCGGGAGAGAGGGTCCAGGCCGGAGCCAGCTGGTATGGGGGCTGTTGTCCTTCACCCCGCTCACCTGTTCCCGGATACCCTTAGCTCTGCTTTCTTTTCCACTCTCTTTCCCCAGCAAAGAGGTCACATGAGGCTGCACACGCTCTGTCTGCTTCTCTCCTTTTGTTCGGCCCGGTTCTGGAGCCCGAGCCGTGTATGTGTAGTGTATCCTGGGGCGCAGGGCCGGGACGATGGGAGTGCACTCCGGGCCGAGTGTGTGTGTGTGTGTGTGTGTGTGTGGGGGGGGGTCCACGGGGGCTTTGCGTCATCACCCCTCCTGTCCTCTCAGTGTCCCGGAGGGGGAAACAATTATTTTGCGTGCGCCGAGAGAGCCAGAGCGCGCTGCCTCGCCTCTCCGGCGAGAGGAAGCTGGCATATGGCTGGCAGGCTCAGAGACAACGCCAGTCAGCATGGCTTCCTTTGTTTTGGCCGCACCTGGTCACGTTTTATTAAACAAATCGACGTAGCTCGCCATAACGCCGGCTCCGCCGCAGGGTATGAGGGTCACATCTCTAGATTAACTCCAGCTGCCTTCCTTCCTGCCCATTCGCCTCTGTCCCACCTCGCGGCAGCTAATTTGGGGGTTTGTAGACTATGAGCAGCCCCCTGAGCCGTTTGTCCGTAGTGCTCCTGGCTCCCAAAGGCAGAAAGTACGCGCAAAAAAATCTTCCTTACGTAGAACGCAGATCTATATTTTTAAATTGTGTGCTTTTTATTTGTTAAAGAACCCAGAATCTGAACATTCTTTCACTTTCCACACAAAGACACAGTGATGCATAGCATAGTCTAGATTTCAGGTTCGCTAAACATCTCCTGGAGCAGACAGGTCCAGTTATAGCAGGCAAGATGGACCAGTATCCCTAAATATTCAGATTGCAAAAGCTGTCTTGTACTTTCACGTTACAGACATGTCAGTTATACTGATATATGTGTACTTGTTAAATAAAAATAGCCAAGACCTGTTTAATTAGTCAACCTGGCCCATCACTTCTCGACTAACGATGTAGACAAATTACAAATTAATTTGTATGTAAAGGAGATGCCACCTCTGATAATCACTCAAGACTAAACTATTGATTTATCACTGTAATTATCTCCTTAGATTCTTATATTTTTATACAGGAGTGTTTCTTAGCAAATCTGTTAAGCGCAACATTATTTAAACATCAGTAAATCCCTTTAAAATGAACTAGCAGTTCAGCTTTGCTGAGAATTCCGCGTAAAACATGTTAGAATTGGTGAATTGCATTGTGGGTAGAGAGAAATGCACTGTAGAGGCCAAAGTTGGTAGTGCTCTGAGCTGGTGCCGAAGAACTGACCCAACAGAACACAATTTGGTAGAGAGCACTGGACCCAAACCCATAACGGAACCGTATGGAATTCAGCAACAGGAATTCGGTGTTGCTTTGGTGGCCATGCAGGCAGTACAGGGAGAATAGCCCCCACCTTCTCTATGGAGAAGGAACAAATAATCGCTGAAAGGAGCCGGATGTTTATCGACGAACTGGAGCGTCGCTGGGAAAACCGATTCTCCCACTGAGGCTGGCAGGCCTGCAGTGAAAGCTAATATTCCACAGGGTGGCCCCGCTGGTGGGTAAAGGCACTGCGCCCCGTTGATTGTCAGGCTCCTGTAATCATTCCTGGGGGGAGGCTGAGTTCCGCCCATGCATGCTGCCCGCTGGCACCCCCCGGCGCTCCGTCAGTGGTGGCGTTCGCGTCTTGATGAGACGCCGTAATTGTTTCGGATTCGCCTGGGCCCCCTGGGTGGCCACTATTAACCCCCTCACTGGGGGAAATGACCCCAATTCCACATGTGATTGATATCCACATGCTGAGGTTTCTTTTTGCATTTCTTTTCTGCGTGTAACTCATGTGTGAGGGTGTCTCACTGTGTCTGTGGCCGTTCTGCTGTTAGAGGCACGACTCGACGCTCCGGCGCTAACGTTAGCTGGTGGCTGCTTCGCTGTCTGTATGTGCGGAGGCCGGATTGACTGCTGTCCTCCTGCCAGCTCAGAGAGCTTAGGGAGCCTGCAGTCTCTTTTATCCCTCCTCCCCCCAGCTGGTTATATGTTTTACAGACTTCCCTTCAGATGATCATTGGAGGAACTGACACTAATAATGATGTATCACAAACCCAAGACAAATGCTTACTGCCCAGCCTTGTTTCTTTTGGGGCTGCAGTTGCATGCTTCCGCCATTGTGGGCAGTAGAGAGTGCGACATGCCTGCCTTCCTTGTCCCGTCACTCTGCACTTGATGTCCAGGTTGAATATTCATCCGCAGAATAGCTGTCAGTTTCCATCTTGCTGTATCTATCTCAATTTTGTCCTCTATCCCTCCTTCATATAGAGCATTGGATTCTGTCTCTCTCGCCTCCCCCTTCCCCTCGGTTAATCCCCCCTTCATTCCAGCCCATCTTCTTCTTGTTGCTCTCCATCCACCAGCGTTACAGTAATCAGACCTGACGAGTGGCTCCCAGAGTTATGAATGACTTTCACAGGTGTTTGGTCTCTTGGCAGTCAGGCACGCATGTAAGTCAAACGCGCGGTTTAACGCCAGGACCACACTTGCGCACGTCACCATCCCTTTGTAAGGGGAACATCTGCCAGGCGTGACGGTGAAAAGAGAAGAGAATTGCTGATAGTTTTCCAGTCCTCCCTTTAAAACACTGAACTGTTAAGAATGGTGAAGCCTTCAAAACAGAAAACCAAAGCTTTGCCTTCAGCACCGACCCTGACCTCTTGCTCTTAGCCGAGGAGGGAGTTTAAGTGAAAGGGTTAGGAGAGGAGACCTCTTTATAATGTCTAGCTCTGTGGACGGGAGAAAAAAAAAACACAAAAATCGTCTGGCTCTTTTAAAGTGATTACTTTCAGAGCAAGGGATAATTGCCAGCTGAAAGCGAAATAAGATCTATTGCGGAGACAAGAAATCAATAGTCAGGAAAGACTCACCTTACTAATTTGCCTGACCCTGGTGTTAGAAACAGAGACTGCAAGTGTTTCATATACATTTTATTCACTTAACGGCTGCTGTTAGGTGTGTGCTAACACATCCACCACTGTATTACATTTTAAATCCAATATTCACTTTGAAATGGCAAGTAAAATATTTATTATAGAGCCATTTGTCTTCATTCATACCCTTGAAGAGTATTACAAAGAGTATATATATATAAACAAGCACTGAGCTGATTTATGCTGGAAAAATGGAAAATGGTGTCTTTAATAATAACGCAATGGAACCAGGTATATTGACTGTTCTCGTACTATGTTTATGTAATTGAAGTCACAGACATTCATGCCCTGGTGGATGAAGTTCTATTTCATAGGCCCCTGAATTTCTGGAACATCAAACTGTTCTCTGTTTTGGGTTGTGATTTCTGCATTTAGCTGTGTGTGTATGTTCATTCTCTTAAATTCACATCGGCGATTGTGACCTTCTGGATCCCAGTCAGGGGTTTTTAGCTTCCAGGAAGGATGCTTGCTGTGTTTGACTAAAATGTCTCCATTCTTGATGGACAACATCTTAAGAAAAGAGCTCCAGACCATGGGCATAAATTATGAGAGGGATGGGGAGGGGTTGTAACATCACCACATTAATCAATATCAGCCAATACGACCCCCTGGTCCCCCGTAAATGGGTGGAGACCTCAACCATCCCAATGCTCAACCTTAAGTTATGCCCTTACTCCACACAGACCACTAAACTCTGCAATCATTGTGATCTTCATTTCGACATAGCCTCTCTTCATGTTCCAAAAAAACTCTATGACATCATGGCTCCAGTTTCCAAAAGAACGCACAGATCCCAGTGCAGCATCTCAGGTCACCGCTCACTTTGATAACCGACATAAGAGGCATCTTTAAAAATCCGCTCTTCTCTTCACAGAGGTGAAGTTGAATGGTTGCTCTGGAAACTTGGTGACCTCGAGTTGCCAGCTTGTTCTGGAGCTCTCCAACTGTTACTCTTGGATTCCCCTCTGCTTCTTGAACCATCTGTCTCGGTGCACGCAGTGGAAGAGATGAACTTGTGTCCTCCACCTTGTGGCTAGCTGTTCCAATGGCCTTAGAATTTCTAGTAATTAACACAGCAGTGAAGAGTAATATGCTCTGAGTTTGGATTTTTTTTTTGCCTGTAGAGGTCAGTTGCAATTTGCTTGCTGTCTTTAGTTTGGCTGACAATGGATTTCATATCTACCTGACCTCATTTTGGTACCACTGGGAAACAGGTAATCATTGGAGATCACCATACAGTTCCCTAACCTTACGGTGAACTTCAAAACAAAGAACACGGATGCAGATCTCAGTCATACTTTATTTTAATAATTCTTGAAAAAAAGAACACTTGTGGTAAAACCTCTTCTCAAGTGTTCAAATATCCAAACTGTATATATACGTAATGTGTGTGCGCGTGCGTGTTGTTTTTTCGAAAGAAACTTGACACAAATTTCTCGATTTAATTTTTAAGGTATTCCATAAAAACACAGGGCCCTATTTAAGCTAAACTACACGAAGTAGTTAAATATTTGTCAAAAGTATCACCAAAAGCCTTTTTTGATTAATTCATCTTAAAATCTGCACTCACATTATTTTCACTTCTTCTTATTTATTTCCTGTGCTGTACATCAATCCTGAAAACACTCCATAAAAATGAGAATTTCTAAGCAAAAGGATTTCGGCAAAAGGATATTACTTACATTCCAGGATGAAAACATACAAATGAATATAAAAATACCACCAGAGTTTTGGGAATAACCGCAAGCAAGAAAAAGCCCATAATTTCCTCTCAGATATATCATCGGCAGACCCGGGCAACGAGAGGCCGTCACGGAACAATAACGGAGGACCCGCAGAGGCAAATCACCATCCGAGTGCGAAAATGCTTCCAGGAGAACATAACAGCAAACTTACAATTCAGAACAAAAAAATAAATAAATAGCAGCTTCAGAAGTGGTGGGGGCACATCCAGCCCAAATGGGCACCGGGGTCACATTAAACCCTTTACTAGGTGAAGCGAAACCAGCCACGGCAGGCAGTTGGATGGGCGCCCTCGCGCGGGGGCCACGCGGAGCCTCCCCGGGGCTCCGCCCCTTTTTTTCCGATCCCCCGCGCCAAGTTCAGCGAGAGCCTGCGGCGCAAAGCAGGTGATGAGGGCTCTAACGACGCGGAAGTCAGCAGACCGGCGAAAAACGTTAATCACTTCCTTTAAGTTAATGAATATTAAAATGCGAGAAGAGTGCCGGAAAAAAGTTCTTGCCAGTAATTAAGGTCCCACTCCAGTTGTTTTAATTTTGTTCAAATTAATTTAAACCAATAGAATTAGCAATAATACCGCTATTTTTAATCAAAGGTGCCAATAAGTAGTATAACAGCCTGTTTAATACAACATAGTTTCCAAGAGGAAAGGTATGGGTGTGGTAATGATATTCATGATATTTAATATGTCACCCTCTGATTGGCAGACAGCACATCATGTTGGTCTATTAAATTGAGACCCATTCTTTGCATGAATTAAGTTTCTGATTGGAGGATTCTGGGTCATGAAATGAAACACATCACCTGGTTGGTTAGTGGACGGTAGCTATGCAGCTAAAACGTTACCTGAAATGTGTACAAGTCCAGAAATCAGAAAAAATGATCATGGAACCTATTAATGTATGGAGACGTGAGTAATTTGCGGATGACCAAATGATGGTAGCCGGCAGCTTCTCTCCCTGATGCATTATATAAAAAAAAGACTGACCTGTTTCTGATTAGGCATTTTGTGAACTAAGGGGTCACATGTACCTGAATTTTTTCATTTTTTTTTGCAAACTCAAACTGGAGCATTCGGGGTCTGCTCATCTGCAGGCCGCTGTATAATTTATGGGGCTGAAAATGAAATTCCAAGGCTGTTGCATGGATGGGGAGGGGGTGACCATATGTGACCCGCATAGTTTCATATCCAGAGCAACAGCAACATGGCCATTTAATACCATACCCTGATCTTCAGGATGTCCCTCCCACAGTGTCCCTGGAGTTAGAAAACGTATAAATATGAAGACCCGGCGAACGTCAACAAAACATGCCCCCCCGTTCTGCTTTTTTCATCTGGCGAGCAGAAACCCAGCTGAGATTTTAACTGATGAGCGGATGATAATGAACCAGCGTTGCTGTGGGATGTTCGAGGCTCTGCTCGAAGATGAATCACTCAGTCCTGCAGAAATAACGATGGTTTCCATTGTAATCACCCTCGGAGTGATCGAGCGCACTCCCAGTCGGAAACTGCCTCTCACCACAGTGAAGTTTGTTAGCTATACTCTCTCAAGTTCCTCCACTTCATTTCCAAAGCTCAAGGACGTTTCTTTGACTATTAAAAATGGGTGGAGAAACCTCCCATCCTTAAAAATTTCATAATGAAATATTTCTGCTGCACGTGTTTCCATTTGCATGGAATCGACAGCCTCTACAGCCTTATTGCTGTTTTTCCTGTGATAGACTCTAGGCTCTGTGTGACTGGATAAGTCAGCAGAACATGGACGGACTGATAAATTCATTGGTAGATCTTGCCACTTGAAGAAAAATATACTGTATATGGCGTAAATTAACCAATAACCAAAGGATCCATCCATCCGTCCATTTTCTGCACCTGCTTGTCCCACGCATGGTTGTGGGGTCTAGAGCCTATCCTAGAAGCTATGGGCACAAGGCAGGGAAATGGCCAGTATGGGTTGCCAACTTAATGCAGGGCACACACATCATTCATCCATCCATCCATTTTCCAAACCGCTTTTTTCCTACTGGGTCGCAGGGGGTCCAGAGCCTATCCCGGAAGCAATGGGCACGAGGCAGGGAACAACCCAGGATGGGGGGCCAGCCCATCGCAGACACATCATTCACTCACACATACATACCTATGGGCAGTTCGGTAACGCCAACCACTCTCACCACTGTGTCGCCCCTGACCTAAGCAAATGTAACTAATTTAATAAATATTACCAGGCCTTCCGAAACAAAAAATTAATATCCAAAAAAGAGGAAGTCATGCCATAAATTTGCTAAAATAATTAAAGTTTGAAGAATAATCATAAAATTTACATTACTCTGGAGAAGAGAGGTTTGAGGAAGAATGTTACCAGTTGTCAAGTCATAGTTGCACTTTGGAACATGTTCATAAAAACAGCACATGTGAGACCAATCAGGACCGACCAGGAAGCAATCTAAAGCTGTGACATATGTCACAGACACCACACCTGTGGTTTGTTATGCCGATCCTTCCTGATTTACTCGGTGTGTTATGGTGTTCCCTACCAGCACTTCAAGTACCCCTGTGCATGATGGACCCGACCTCAGCTTGCGTAGGTGTCCTGTGCGCTGCCTGCTGTGTCCGCGGGGGCCTGAGGCGGTTTGCCAAGGACACGGCAGCGTTCTCCCGTGTGGCGTGGCCGTCCCTGTCAGTCCCCGCTGAGGCTGATGGGTAAATCACGGGGAGCGCCCTGGAGACACACGCCTGTTGTGGTGCATTCTGGGTATGGCAATTAACCTTCTAGGTATGGCTAACTCCACCCACATTCGTCTCTGCGTTCTGTTCTTGTGAAAGACACTCTGTCCCCGAACCTGAGCGGCGTGTGACGGACAACAGATGGGCGCCGATACTGCCCGTGACGCGAAGGTATACCTGCGTGCGGAACAAGATCTTAAAAAACCCCTGTAACACAAGATGTCTTCATCAAACCAACGCTCCTGTACCGACACCCTCATAAATGTACAGTTGTAGCGCACATTCAGTGCAGCATGTATTCATTTAATTGCAGTGAGCTTGTACAATTATTGGGTGATATTCTTTAATGACGGGGTCGAGTTCCTATTCATCTGAGAGGATCGCACATAGTCACGGTATATCATCATATCAGGGTACAGTAATTCTCCAGCAGAAGTTCTAGAAGATTTAAATAAGGGTGAATGAGCTGTAATGCATTTTCCCGTCCATTAAACCACGTTTGCTGATTGCTGCAATTGATTTAATCGCTGACTTGCAAACGCTAACATTTGTTAACTCACGCCTGGTGAGTAATCAGTAATCCAATTGGCTTTGGTTTACGTTACGTCCAGGGAGTGGTCTACAAGCAGACCAGACTGGGATGTGAAGAAAACATTGGTTAAAAATGATTTGATTGACTGGCTTTTGAAAGCTGATATATTTGCATTTTTAAGTATATATAAACATATAACACTAGTTTCTGTTCTTTTACTGTAAATAAGCCTAAATATTGCACAGCTATCAGTATGATCACTGTAATTCTGCTACCAGTGCTTAATTTGTGCTGACTTCTGCTGCAATGTGTTCGGGGGACCTCTGTGTTTGACTGACTGCGTTCTGGCACCTATTTGCACGGTCCTGGCGGTGCTCTCATTATGAAAACGAAAACGATACTGTAAAATTAAAAAAGAAATAAGCATGCGTTTTTAATTTAAAGATCAATTTTCACGCAATATTGCGTCCTTTACTGGTTTAGATGTATTTAAAAATCCATAGCCGTTTTCTGTACTGTGTTTTATACGCATTTCGGGACCTGCGCCGCCTTGGTGCCCCTCGGTACCGCTCTCATGCCCTTCGCGTTCCAGCACCTTCTCATTTACAGATTAAGCACTGAGGGTGACCGATCATTTCTTATAAGCAAACCAGGAGAGCAGATCTCTCACTAGGCCGTTAGCTTTCTCATTTGAAAATGCAGTCACCTTAACCTCAGGGACCCTTCTGGTGTTTAATTACTGTTTCATATTTGATCATTTATGTTTTGTGCCGCAAAATACCTTACAGCCTAGATCAAGTCGGTTTCTAATATTTAGTTGCAAATATGCATAAACTGCTTTTAAAACCTATGTAAGTAAAATTTAAAAGCTGTTATGATTAACACTTAACAATGCATCCAGTTTAATTGGTAGATGGAGACAAGCTATTGCTAGGATGCAATAAATGAAAAATCATCCGTATTGGGCAGAAGAAGAGCAGGATATTCCCCCCTGTGATGCTCAATCCACAACAATGACAGGGGTTTTTCAGAGACAAACATATTCTTTTATATATGTGCTTTTTCCTGACCTGGGTCATGTGCAATAAGGAGCTAGCCAGTGTGGAAAATAAGATCCCAGTTCGACTATGTGGACCCACCTGAAGATCTAATCTTTTACTCATTTCCACTCCCACGTAACGCAAATGCAGGGAGACAAGTATCGCAATTTGCCTCTCGGTGCCGGTGGCAATTAAGTCTAATTTTCCGTCGATGGGCTAACAGCGTCGCACACCAGTGTTTTCCTCATGCGGCGCAGCAGTCCTAGCCGCGTTTACACATCCCCCCCCCACCCGCGTAAGTGCTCCTTCTGACAGGAAATAGACGCAAACATCTGTCAGGAGTAATAGGGAGGCTCATCTTACTGTCAGCATCGAAACTGCTGACTGCGGGGTGTTTTCCCGCCTCGGACCTCCTTCGACCCGTGAGCAGACGGGCCAAACGGATCGCTACTTTCCTCCTGAAATGCTGAGACGGCCGATTTCGCACACGCTCCCCGCTTGTCCGTTTATTAGGGTCATGCTCATTTAGCCCGAAAGACGGCAAACAAACGGGCAAAGTTTTCGCTGCAGAACTAATTTGAGGCACATCTTAGTTCCTAATGAAGCCCAAGGTGGGGGGTAGGAGGGAAATTAGAAACACGTCAGGATTCCCCCGCTCCATGTGGGCAACGCATCGCTCCTCCGTGTTTAATATTCGATGTGTGCTGCCTCTGCTGCTTCCACGCGAGGGCCAGAAAGGACTTGTCTGATTGGAGGGTCTGCAGGCTGGGGACTCTAGGGCTTTAGCGATCCTGCCCCCTCTCATGGCCCCGCGGCCTTAATCAGCATTTCCACCTCCACTGCAGGTCTCGTGTCTTTCACACGTGTATTGGGGGTGCCAGCGGCAATGGAAACGATTCAGAAAAGTTAGTTCCAGCTGCAGGGCGGCAGTTGGGCCCTTCTTGGATATTTGCTGAAGGAATATGCCATCCTGCAGTCACTGATGCCAGTGACCCTGTATGCTGTCACCACAGCATGGGTGCACCTCACTAGCGCCGCCCTGATGGCAAGGTTTTTTTTTTTTTACCTCCTGCCTAGTGAAACCAGTGTGGGCAGTCATTATCTGGGCCTCTTTTGCAGGCTGTACACGTCCTTCATAGAGACCGGTGTTGAATTCCTTCATAGGGGATTGGACAGAGATTTTGTTGATGACGCAGGTTGTTAAATCGGGGTGGTGTGTAGAGGATCTTGCAGTGAGCCGAATGAGGCGTCTGATGTGTTTAATTCATTTTCTGTTTGTACTTATGGAAAACAACATAATAGCTGCTGTAAATGCGGAGAGCGCATTACAGCACAGATTACGCTTGCAGTGTGAGTATGTCATTTCAGGCTCAGGATTGGCTGCCAGAGCTGTGTTCCTCCTTCTCCTTCCTCTGTTTTCCACGCATTAGTCTGTCGTAGCTGCTTAGCCGGCCCTTGCGTCCCCCTCCCCCTCCATCTGAGCCGGACAGAGCCCCCGGCCCGGCGCTGAGAGACATGCTGGCACTGAGTAGCCTACCCGAGAAGCTCAGCTGGCACTGTCTGCCGCGGGAGGCATACCCGCTGGCTGACCTGCCCGTAGCCCGATCACCCCACGCTCTACCCGCACCACGGGCCAAAGAGCCCATCCATTCATAAGAAGGCGAGGGCACGTCCGAGGGGAGTTTGCGGTAACGCCGAGCGTCAGGCGACCGCTCTGAGTGCCAGTGCGTCGTTCTGCTTGGCGTACAAGCCGGGCACCTCCCCGGCGAAACCGCTCACAGGCTTAAAACCGCGTTTAGAGCTAGTAATGTGAATAATAAACGCGTAAGGAGATTACCGCGAGGAAGGCTCCCCTCGTTATTGCCGTGCCGGCTCTGTTTCGCTAATTACAATCTAGAGCAGAGACGAGGAGCAGCGGGGCGCGTCTGTGCTCAGCTACTGAGGGGGATAAACACACAAACAAACTGAAATATGATCTTGTATCGAGAGCACGACACCAAAGGAGGCAGCTTCGCGAGCAAAATAAATGGCAAACTGTATGAAGGGAGACTTTTGATGAGATGCTGAGGGACGGGGCATCAAAATTCCCGTTTGATCCAACTTGTTTATCCTCACAGACTTGATGAGGCCCTGTTTGCATGTAGCCGCGTTTACCTGCTGATCACATGACACGAGGCTCGCGTTACCCGGCACAGCATTTAAGCCGCCATTCATCTGCTTGTCTTTGTTTGAAAAAACATTCATTAGAAATGTACAGACGGCCCTTTTGTTATTTATTCATGCAGTTTTGTTTCTTTTTAAAACCGTATTAAGCCACATGGGTTACTTTTTATATTTTCTTAACATTTTTATCTAATGGTTTTTATTTTAATAGGTAAAATTCCCCTAGAACATGCTGATTGCGGTTTTATTTGTGGTATAATGGGTAAATTTGGCGTTTCTTTATTTAGCCTTTTTAGGGTTTTGTCATGATAAGTATTATGATCTGATTCTGCTAGGTGGATTCTTCCCTCATTTTTTGATGAACACGCAGCTGTAAATACCCGTTCGGAGGACGGTGCCTGTCGCGATCAAGGCGATCCAGGACGAGGTTTGGGGTTGTCGTTACACTGTAGCTCGGCTGCTAAGAAGCCGCCCCCTGCAGTGGTTTGGGGGGCCATACGCACACCACCCTCAGATGGGCTCAATACATCAGCGGCGTGAATTAAATGTGGTGTGGAGGAGCGGAAATAGGCTCACCTTCAAGCAGCGAGGCAACTAACCCAGTATGCTGCAGCCCGCACTGCACGCCACTGTATATGCACTGCCTTGAAGTAGCTAAATATGCATATCCTGTCTGTATTTTTTCTGTTTTATTAGTTTTTCAGTTAAAGTTTAAAAACAGTGTTGTTCTGAATGGCTTATGGTTGCCAGTAATATGATGTCTGATGGAGGAACGCGATGTAGAGGAACAGTGATGATTTTCCATTTATTCATATGCCGACAACACATAAAGCTCTAATAATATGTTATTATCATTACTGATTAGAGCAGAATTCAAGCGCGTGCATAAGTCAGAGTATCTATGAAGATATATTGTGCCATAGATTATTAAAAACTGATTCATACTGCCTTCAGACACACCCTGCTGTTTAATACAGGGAGTGTGAAATGGGAGTGTTCAGTAACAGGATGGTATTACAGACAGTGTGTGAGACAGGAGTGCTCAGTAACAAGTTAGTATTGTTAAGAATGTGGGAAGCAGGAGTGTTCAGTAACAGGTTGGTATTGTTAAGAATGTGGGAGGCAGGAGTGTTCAGTAACAGGTTAGTATTACAGATTGTGTGTGAGCTGGCAGTGTTCAGTAACAGGATGGTATTACAGGCAGTGTGTGAGACAGGAGTGTTCAGTAACAGCTTAGTATCACAGACTGTGTGAGATGGGAGTGTTCAGTAACAGGTTAGTATTACAGACTGTGTATGAGGCAGGAGTGTTCAGTAACAGGTTAGTATTACAGACTGTGTGTGAGGAAGGAGTGCTCAGTAACAGGTTAGTATTACAGACTGTGTGTGAGACAGGAGTGCTCAGTAACAGGTTAGTATTCCAGACTGTGTGTGAGACAGGAGTGCTCAGTAACAGGTTAGTATTGTTAAGAATGTGGGAAGCAGGAGTGTTCAGTAACAGGTTGGTATTGTTAAGAATGTGGGAGGCAGGAGTGTTCAGTAACAGGTTAGTATTACAGATTGTGTGTGAGCTGGCAGTGTTCAGTAACAGGATGGTATTACAGACAGTGTGTGAGACAGGAGTGTTCAGTAACAGCTTAGTATCACAGACTGTGTGAGATGGGAGTGTTCAGTAACAGGTTAGTATTACAGACTGTGTATGAGGCAGGAGTGTTCAGTAACAGGTTAGTATTACAGACTGTGTGTGAGGCAGGAGTGCTCAGTAACAGGTTAGTATTACAGACTGTGTGTGAGACAGGAGTGCTCAGTAACAGGTTAGTATTACAGACTGTGTGAGGCAGGAGTGCTCAGTAACAGGTTAGTATTCCAGACTGTGTGTGAGATGGGAGTGTTTAGTAACAGGTTAGTATTACAGACTGTGTGTGAGGCAGGAGTGTTCAATAACATGTTGGTATTACAGACTGTGCAAGGTGGGAATCAGTAACAGATTTCGGATAAATATGTGTTGGACTGGCAGTGTGTTGCTGATGCGTATGTGTTTTCCTGTCCGGATACAGCAGTGCTACCTCATCCAGAGACCTGCTTGGGTTTCAGGCCCACACTCTCCCCCTGCTTATAAGGGGTTTGGTCTGACCAAAATAAAAATCCTTCTTTTTCAGTTGCTGTGATCCACAAAGAAATAACACAGTGCTCCCTGCAGAAAGTGAGTATTCGAAAATCCCATTACGCCTGCGTTTTCCCCCGAGTGCTGCACGATTGCAGAGATGCAGTTTGGCCATTAAAGCCCCCAGATAACCAAAGCTCCGGGAGGGAGGGGGGCTGTGTTAACCAGGCAGTTGAGGAGACAGCAGACGCACACCAGTACATCTTTCCTTGTGAAATCAGGCACAAAATATGTGACCTCTGTGCTGGGATTGGATGCAAAACGAGCATTTCCTAATATGACCAATACCAGCAGGTTCACATACAGACTGACATGATGTGATAATGATGTCATAGGGGATGTAAGGAAGCATGACCGGCTCTTTTGGTGCCTCACCGCAGAGCCGGGCATAAGCAGACAGGCTGGGGATTATTGCGGAGATTACTGCATTTTACTGCAGATTTGGGGGGTATGGCCACGGGCACTGTTCCTCTGGCACTCTGTGGGGTTCCACTGTGGGTTACACATCCACGGCCTGATCTGCTAAGCTACCTGCTAAAGGCAGCAGCTGGTCACATTTAAACACACAGTGTCTGGAGGGTCCCCTGTATAAAACGCTGTTCACATAGACCACTGGATTGGGCACCTGTCCCAGTCCTGGCCTGCCTTCACTTCACTTAAGTCTGGCTGCCCGTTGTGAATTCAGCATATTTGATGATGGAATGAACACTCAATTTCGGGAAGAGGAGTACACGTCTCTCTTTTTCATTTTTAAAGCATAAAACACAGACAGACGCCCTACATTAGTTGGACTAATTAAAGGACATTTTATTAGTCCAGATTAGGTTTCGCATATTGCATTACAAAGTGTTGGCTTGTTTTCAAGGGGCTTTTCATGGTAATTGTTGTACAGTTGCATGTTAGCACTCACACGCACTTCACGTTATGCTGTAAGAAAAAAAGAAGTGTTAATAGCGAAACAAAGTGTACCCCCCCCCCCACCTGTCCCTTCCTGTAGCACACAATTGCCCCCCTCCGGGTTTGGTCTGCAGGTCACTGTGAGAGCCTGATTTCTGACAGACCTACTCAACAGATGCTAACAGCCTGAACAGACCTCATTAACACTTTGCTCTGCAACCAGACCAGATGTCATGAACCTATTTTTATACAAATTCAGCTAATTAATTCACCAACAGTAATTTCTTGCTGAAAATCACATCGCGGATTGTATTCGGAAACCTTTTTTTTTTTTCCCCCTGCCCCATACGAGCGGCTGAAGCATTCATAATCTGGTTTGTTGAGATTAAAAGAAATGAAAAATCTCCATCACAATAAAAGGCTGGTTTCTGATTTCAGGCTCATAAAAAATGAAAGAAGTGGGCTGACAGGGGAGCGACGGGCACGACTTAGAAGGGAATTTGCTCTAAAACGATGCCAGAAAATAACTAAATCTAAGAAGAAGAAAACTTTAATTATCTCTCAGGCTTGAGTTGAGCAATAATTGCATTTTGCGGGGGGGGGGGGGGTGTTATACTGATGTGAAACAGATGATGTCACTTGTCGACGGTGATGAGATTTCCATGGAAATTCTGTGGGTGAGATCGTAATTCTGTTCGGCGAATGAAGTCCTTTGTGTGCGGGGATGTTAAACTGTCTGTGAAATAAACGTCCTCGACAAAAAGGAGCCGCCGTCTTCCTTCACACCTAAAGAACGCCATGCCCAAACAAATGGCTGTGAAATATGGAGACACTGCGAAGTATGTAAAGATCTGTTTTAGATTTGCGGAAGGGGTAATGAGGTCGGAGTGAAAATATGGCGGGGGCTGGGGATGGTCTGAGAAAGGTGCTGATTGGAGGTGGTCTGTTTCCGTCTGAGCTGTGTGTTGTCATTTGCAGGAATATACATTACTGTATAAAACATTACTGTATAAAACAGAGAAGGTGGGACTTTCACAGCCAAAGACAGACCGGCAAGGACAAACTTTGAATAAAGGAGATGTGAATAACCCGTTTTTAGACTTTTTCTGACAGACTAATACTTATTTAACTTTAAGTTAAAGGGCAACAGTTCCTTCAGCAGAGGTGTTGGCTGCTGTCTACGCACCCTGCATCACTGCTAGCTATAATAGAAAAAATAACTGGATATCACTGACTTCAGTTAACTGACCTCACCCGACTCATTTAGGTGTTTTTATTTTGAAAGCGATAACTTAGAAATGCAAAAAGTTCAAAACCTACAAAGACTACTCTGGGATTTCATACCTCTTAAAAACAATCATTCAAAGCTAAACAAAGGTTCTTGCTGTTACAGTGAAAATTTTCCTACATCTCGCTCTGTTTCCGCCAATTATTTTTCCACTTTGGAGCTTCTGCTGGGAGTGATTTATGTTGGATATTGTCTGTCCACAGCAAATTAGGCATCGGCTTCCCCTGAGCTCCCGTAGAGTCGGTTTTAGAAGCTTCCGGAGCATTGGGTGAGTAGGGGGTCGAATGTTCTGTAGGCATAGCTGCAGCAAGAGCGAGCTCCTCTGCCGCAGAGCTGGGAACGACCTTCAATGCGTACTGGGTCACTAGTGCTGTCTCCGCAAAGGCTGTAAGAGATCAGACGCCGTCCAAGAAAAGGTCAATCCTCCAGTCAAAATGTTTCTGTAGCTGGGATCACGAGTGTGAATTGACCCCAAAACGATTCCTTCTGTAGTCTCCCGACCAGCCCTGCCTCAGCCTGCGATGTCCTCGAACCTGACCCCGTCCCAGCCGTGGCCTTTGAATTGTAATCCTAGCAGAGAGAAGCGGATCGATTCCGAATATAATGAACTACACCTGGAACTATATCGGGAGGTCTTACTGAACCGCTTACACTTGTCACGAGCCAGAATAGGATTTATCTTGATTCACAGCACAGACCTCCTAAAACTGTTGATAGAAATCATATAGAGCCGTGGCGCTGTCAAAGACGCCCTGTAGGAGTCGCTGTACTTCAAGGAGACACTAGACTGTTACTGTAATCTCTCTGTGTGTGAGAAAAACTGTACATGCATATCTGTGCCTGTCGTCTTTTTCTGTGCTGCAGTAAAAAGCAAAAATTAATACGAAGGACCACCGCGTACAAGTCGCATCAAAGAGGAGGGAGTCGAATATTCAGCGAGCTGATGTGTTGTCATGCTTTTAGCAGGAGCCCGTGACTGTGCATCTCACCGCGCCTTAAAGAAGGCCCTCCTGCAACGCGCAGTGTGGCACCGATTGTGTGAAGAATCGCTGTCTGTCAGGACACTGGAGTGCTGTGCTAACTGGCTTTGAGGCGTCTGGGTAACAGGTTCCACATATTCTTTTTATTTTATTTGCACTGTAAATTGGCAGACAATGCAGCCTCTGACAGGTTCCGTAAAAGTGCCTTGGCCTCGATATATGTTAACCTGGTGCTGCATGTTAGCGCGTCGCTGGTCATTCGGAGCGCCGAGCTGCGGAGCCCTGACGCCTTCGGGTTTCGCATCACCAATGCAGCCAGAACCTCCAGCATCTGTCCCAAGCGCAGCAGGCCGCAGAATACAATGACAACCCGCTAACGCTCAGTAGCGGCTAAAGTGCTAATTTGCTAAATCATATATGTCAACGACTCGGAAAGATTTTTTTTTTTTTTTATCGGGTGCATTGAAACCCAAAATTAGTACAATCGAAATCACGCATCAGTCAAAAAAAATGACATTTTTGATAATGCAGTTTAGGGAAAGGCGGTTTTTGTTATTCCTTACAGGGAGAGTGTTGGGGAAAGTAATCAAAAACCTTTTGTCCGCCAAGTGCAGTTCTGGCCCTGTCGGTGTTTATCAGAGCTCGGTGGGTGACTCGTGTCACTCAGACATATCTTCTCCCCGCACACCTTCCTCAACATGCCACCCACCAGTAGCATCAATCAGTCAGCCTCTCCATCTTTGCTTCTTCTCTCTATACGCTTCTCTTAATAAAGACGCACAGACACTTAGGGGATCTGTCAGGTTGCCAAATGTAAACGCATCATCGCCAGCCTGTATCGCGACTCAGATAAGAAACCACGGATCACTTTTAAAATGTTTATTTCATTTTTTTTTTAATTCCCCAACACATGGGGAGGAAGCTTTTGGAAAAGATGCCGAGAAAAACCGTCTGATCTGTGAGTTTCTTCCTAAAGCACTTTGGTGGCGGTTTGCGGAGGTCCAACATCTCAAAATAATCCATTTAGATCGGTTCAGAAAAATCTATCCATACAATAAAAATGAAGGTTGTGTAGTGGCTGTAGGAACTTACACCCAAGTTGACAAGAGGAACCAGTCAGTTGTACCTTTGATCAGAGCAGGATGATTATAATTGGTTCAGCACAAAGCACTCTGTATACATGGAGTACATTAAATCATGTGTACATCTACACTTTATTAAAAATGTTTCCCTAAAGCAAATTATTATCATAAGACTTTAGGAAAGCAGGCTGAGTGTCAGTCCACTGGTTCTCTGGTTCGAGGCTTTCATCGCACCCCATTGAACCACGGCTACTGGGATGGGGCGCATGCTGGTGAGAGTCCTCTATTGGCTACGGGCTCTATTGACTCCTCCCCCCCCCACCCCCATAAATTGTCCTTTACCTCTGCAGTGGCTGGGGTGTAGACCCATTCCTTCTGGCTTATGTCCCCCCGGTTGTCATGCCTGGGTGTCATACGGTACCATCCCCACTGGCGGGATCATTTTGGGTTCAGTTTGCCTCTGGATTTGGTGCCCCTGCCATCCAGCTACGTCACTGAGAGCAGCTGCCACTCCAGTGAAGCCCTGATGTGCTCTGGGAGATGTGTGGCTCTTGTTGTGTCTCATTTACACACCCCCAAGCAACCCGGGATAAGGGGGATCTCCTCTGGGAAGGAATGACTCACTCTGCGGATCTGCGTTTGTCCAAAACAATGAGGCGCCAACCGGTTGTCCTTGTCCCTTAGCATTTAGCGTTTAGCGTCATTCAGATGCCATTGCTTAAGGTGACCAGCCTGACAGTTTAAAATATATTTTTATAAATATTAACATATAGGAGGTGTTGTGGCTCAGAGGCCGGGGGGGTAAGAGATCGATTACCACCCTAGAGTTGCATGCTCTCCTCGGGTTGGTGTGGGCCTCCTCTGGCCATTCCAGCTTCCTTATACAGGCAACGACAATGCCTGACCTTGTGAGTGAGTGAATGAGTGCGGGGGTGTGAGTGAGTGAGTGTGGGGATGAGTGAGTGCGGGGGAGTGAGTGAGTGCGGGGGTGTGAGTGAGTGTGGGGGTGTGAGTGAGTGAGTGTGGGGATGAGTGAGTGCGGGGGAGTGAGTGAGTGTGGGGATGAGTGAGTGCGGGGGGTTGAGTGAGTGCGGGGGGATGAGTGAGTGAGTGTGGGAATGAGTGAGTGCGGGGGTGTGAGTGAGTGTGGGGATGAGTGAGTGCGGGGGTGAGTGAGGGAGTGAGTGTGGGGATGAGTGAGTGAGGGAGTGAGTGTGGGGGTGAGTGCGTGGTGAGTGTAGGGGTGAGTGAGTGTGGGGGTGAGTGCGTGGTGAGTGTAGGGGTGAGTGAGTGTGGGGGTGAGTGCGGGAGTGAGTGAGGGAGTGAGTGTGGGGATGAGGGAGTGAGTGTGGGGATGAGGGAGTGAGTGTGGGGGTGAGTGCGGGGATGACGGAGTGAGTGTGGGGATGGGTGAGTGAGTGTGGTGGTAAGTGAGTGTGGGGGTGAGTGTGGGGATGGGTGAGTGCGGGCGGGAGTGAGTGCGGGGGTGAGTGTGGGGGTGAGTGAGTGTGGGGATGGGTGAGTGCGGGCGGGAGTGAGTGCGGGGGTGAGTGAGTGAGTGTGGGGGTGAGTGCACACCCTGTGATGGATCAGCAGGTTTGTCTCCCAGGTTTGTGAGCATAAACAAAATCCAAAAAAGAGACAAGAAACTCATTTTTATACAGTAGAGTATAACTGTGAAAATCATTCAGTTTTGAAGTGCAAAATTAAAGAAGCATTTTTATTTAATTTAGAGAGGCTCAGAATCTGCATGTTTTACTGTAAGCAGCTCTTGTCAGTCAAATCTCTTGATTTTTGCTTCCTTTCATATTCTATGAATGGTCCCCATTCACTCTCAAATGTTTTTAGTTTACCTCTCAGAATGTATGTAATCTTTTCAGGAGGCAGACTAATTAGCATTTGCTTTGTCCGTCGTATAATATTTGGGTTATCTGCAGATATATAGTGTCTCCTTGCATGGGCTGTTTGGTTCTTGACCCTGTAGATGTGTCTCCATGTGGCCGATGAGCTCCTCACACTTGTGGTGTGACCTCCAGGGACGATGCCTTCTCAACACCTTTGTTAATTCCACTCCTGTTCACAACAATGCCACGTTATTCATTAAAGGAAAAAAAGAGCGAAAATCAGTTCTATTTCACCCAGATTGTTATTGATCTTTCAATGCAATAAAATTAATACATTTAGAGAGAGAGAAAAAAACTTTTTCTCTCAAATGCCTCTAAGAAGTAACAGAGTACTGTTGTCCAAAGCAGCCTGATTGGGAGTGTAGTATGGCACTGCTATTAAGATCTCAGCTAACAGGATTTACAGTTACAAAATATCATCCTAAACAAGAAAACGGGGTCATTAATGTTCCCATCAGGGAGATTTCACAGCTCTTTGGCTCCTGATAAAATGCAGATAACGAGGGCTGATATGATACCGAAGTTATTGATGAAGCTGGTGTCGCTGTGGAGATTGGATACGCGGTTGCCATGGCAGGGAAGCGGCACTTATTGTCTCTGTTGTTTGTCCAGCGATCTGGCCCTACGTTTAATATTTGACATGCCACTAGTTGCTGTTTTATATTTTTTAATATATAACACGTTAGGGCCGGTGTTGGGGAGGGGTGGGGACGCCCAGCTATGATGTGTGAATGTCTGCGGGGTGAGGGTGGGGGGATGGTGGGCATTTAGGGGGGTGTGATGTAAGCTGAGCCCGTTCTTTGGTGCAGAGAGAAGCCCACCCTCCTGGGGCTTTGGTCTGCCTCATGCGGGTCCCGTGTCCTCGTGCCTTATCTGCTCAACGGAAGGAAGCAAAGCTAGAGAACGATCCGGATCCCTTCTGTGCTCTCGTTTGTGTCTGTGACTTTTCCAAACAGAAAACAAGCCACCTGCCATGTTTCTGCCTGCTAGCTTGAGCCTCGTAGCCCTTTAAGGGTGTTCCACATCAACAAAGTCTATCTATCTATCTATCTATCTATCTATCTATCTATCTGTCTATCTGTCTATCTGTCTGTCTGTCTGTCTGTCTGTCTGTCTGTCTGTCTGTCTACAATCCATTCACTCAATTACCAATCCTCCCATCATTTTCATCCATCCATCCATCCATCCATCCATCCATCCATCCATCCATCTATTTTTCTTTATGGGAATGTTCACTGTTAGCATGGAGATGCAGGTTTTCTCCTCAGGGAGGATGTCAGTATTCCAATAATAGCATTTCATGTTTGAAACAGGTTGGGTTGATTAATTATTCCCTTACAAACCCAGTTTGCACAGGCATTTACTGCAAAGTTAACATTTTTTTCCCGCACTGGAAAAAAATTATCCACATGTTGCTGTGACTTTAATTTTCCTTACTTTGAGAGAAGAAAGAGATTAGGAGACTCTCTGCACTCTAATGTATAACTAATGTGTTCCTGGTACTACAGCACTTAACTGTATATTTGTATGCTGAAAATACATATTTATATTTTACAAAGCATTCAGTGTTATAGGAAAATGGCAAAAATGGTTCTTAAAACCATTAAGTTAAACTGCATTGTGTGTTTTAGAATGAAAGCCCTACAAACATCAGTCACTGTGTCTGACATAAGACAACAACAATATTTATACATGAAGACTAATTACTCTGTGGGTGTATGTTTGATCGCCTGTTTATTCATAATGGATATTTCATGAAGAAGATGCATTCTTTCTTCCTCAATATGAGATTTTTAGGGCTGCCAAGCGCCTTTCAGTATGTGTGCGTTGGGCTGACCCGCATTTGCCGGCATGCCGCGTTCGCCACGTCGCATGTCAGCATCGGCGCGTCGGAGCTGCGGCCGCATCACTCTCGCGGCCCGAACGTGGCGCTCCTAGATGTCGAGTCCCACCGTCAGCCAGACTCCGTCAAGCCGCAGACAGACGCGTGCACCGCTCCGGAAAAGCATCAAAGCCGCTTCCTTCCTTCCTCTTTTTATTAGGAGATGTTCATCCGTCAAATAGGGGCTGTGTTAATAAAACATCACAAGTCTGTATTCAAGGAAAAGCTGTTACGGGAAGGAAGGTTTGCATTGCCGCCAACGATCCTGGCCCCTTCCCTCTGTTTTCAAAAGTGAAGATCTCCACTGAAATCCAAACAAAGAGGGGCTCTTTAGCCTGAAGGCAGAACCCATTCCTGCTCCATCAGCTGTATTGTTATTCCGGTTCGGATGGGATCGTGTAGCCGGTGTGGGAGTAGCGGGGCTGTCTCCGGTAGCACGCGCTGAGATTGTTAACAGGAAGGGGAAAACGAAACAATCCTGTTTAAGGTTATGAAGATTATCATCTTTCAGGATTATCAGCCAAATGTGGCGTTAGAGAATACCGAGCCGCTGGAGTGTAGGGGATACTGCTGCCATGTGTTAAACACCCCGGTCGTGGTGTTAATGTCTGCAGCTAACGGCTAACACGAGGTGCCTCTGGTAACATCATCATGAAAATTCCCAGCCGTGAGATGGGAGGGTGAGTGCACAATGCTCGTGACAGAAGCAGGTTTTGGGAGCACCTTTTGCGATGGCCATATGGTGGAGTACCAGCGAAATGCAATTCCGCTGCTTAATCAGCGTTGTGCTGAAAGGGCATTCTCATTCGCGTTTATCACAAGTGCTGCGTTTCCGACACAGGAACCCGGCATAGCTAAATAGATTTTATAAGGCTTGAAGATCAATGTGACAACCCTAATCAACATAACGTCCAATGGGGCCCTTCCTGCGAACCGCTCTAGCGAAAAGGCCGGCTTTAATTACGACTCCGGTCTGCGACGTTCCTCCACTTCGGATGAGTCCTCCGTCAGCTAGCCCGCCTGCCCTCCATCTCCTGGGTGCTCTTGCATGGTGACCTTTTGCAGTCTCTCGCACGGATGGCTTTGACACGCTGCCGGGGATATTAACCGCTCTCATGCGCACCGTACCGCTTTAGCCTTTACGCAGAACGCAATTACGCACGGACACCCCGAACCGAGGCAGAGAGATCGATTGATGGAGTGAAGAACCAGGTTTTCGAAAGCGATCTCCTCTCCGACACCTCACGGACTCCCAGAGATGGCGGGGACGACAATCTGGGCCACATAAGGAATCCTGCTGTCGATGACATATATCACAATTTCATTGTTCTGCTTTGAAACAAATCTGTGGAAAGTCATTAGCACGTTCTCCTCTGTCGCGCTCCATGCTATATGTATTCTGTAGATAGCTGCAATTATCTGCTTTATTGGATTGTGCTAATTACATATGGAGTATGAACTGCATCTCGTTCGGTTTTCGGCTCTCCGATGATCACGGGGATTCGACGAGAGAGGTTCCCCATTAACCAACGCTCGCTCTCCGCGGACATGACCTGCATGAGTGCGGTGCATGAATAAATGATTTCAGATTGAAATGGCGTCCCTTTGGAGCATATGGTTCATAGATAACTGACCTTGGGTGCCGACATCTAAACTCCCTTACAGGAGATTGTCTCTGTAAACGGTGACATCTTTCGAAGAAGTACGTTTTCCAGTTAGTAATCAAGGTATTTTGAGACCATCCGGCCAACACACTTCTCTGGGGGCTCTTGGCTGACGTGGCTGGGGGGGCCGCAGGTGGGCCACTTGAGCTGTTTTGTGAGCCGAAAGAGAAACAAGAGAGAATTAAAAACAATACAATGTCAATAATCTGCTAATCAGCAGACATTGCAGGTGGTAAAATGTGCTGATTTGGGGTGGGGGGGGAGTGGCTGGTATTAAAATTTTCTGGGAGAGGGTTGGCAGATTGGTAGGTCAGATTTAATTTGTTTAACCATTAAATTTTTCCCGAGGCAGGACCCCTGATTTTACTGGGGTCCTTGACTATGCCTAGGGTGCACTAATTGGAATAACGTCAGTTGAACGGTATGGATTACAGATTCTAGTCTGGTGTTTCTGACTGTTGTATTTCCGGCTTTCATCATGGACTGACCACAATCAGCTGAATTGGCTGACCAGCTGGTCGCCGCGGTAATTTTTCGCCAATGACGAGGCGACCCGACCCGCCGTGCGTCAGACCCGAGAATAACGGGCCTATTGTCCACGTCGGTAGCACCTCCTGTGCCATTACTGGGCCAAACTGTGGCGGAATGGCGGAACAGAGTGCGCCCGCATGCCGCGTTTGTGGCAGCCGATGCATGGCGCCACTTGGCGTGACTTGGCCCGGACGGACCGTCGCTGGACGAACCAGGGTGACCTGCTCACTCTGGCGGTACCTGGCGGAGGCACTAGGCCCGCCTCCTGCGGCTTCTTTGGCTTTCGGTGGCGGCCGAGCGCGCCACTAGCCAGTGATTCCTGTGGGGGGGGGGGGGCTGTTGATTAGCCTTGTCCGTGGCAAATGTTAATCAGCATAACAAAATTACCTACGTGCCACCCGTTTAATTATATTTCTGGATGCCAGCTTTCTGAAAGCTACAAGCAGACCGGGGGGGGGAGGAAATCCTGAAAACTTCAAAAACAATTCCGATTTAAGGCACCGCCCCCCCCCGACGTCTGACGCCCGAGTCCCCCGGCGATGTGATGGGGGCACTTTCTTTTCCATTTTAACTTTCGTACGTTCTTTTGTTATTACAAATCAATAGACTGTGAACGCAATTCCGTGTGGTCAGCAGCTATTGGTCGTGAGCTTATAAATTTAATGCTCTATTTAATTTGGTTCCCCATAGGAGACGGATTTTTGCTGGTGAACTTTGGCGAGGGCCAGCCGCAGGCAGAACCCCCCCCCCTCAACTCCTCCACTACGTATGTGGGAGGAAAACCACAAGACTGGGTTTTCTCATCTGAATGTGCACCCCTACTATAATAGCTCCTGTTGATGGTGGTAGTGGGGGGTGTATTCTACATAATAAGGTTCAGCTTACCTTGAAGGTGATTCCCTGCTTTTGTCCTCCTATAAATGTTAGGGGACACTGTTGGCCCTGTAATTTGCACTGGAATCTGCAGTGGAAGGTGTAATAGTCACTGGAAAGCGTGCGGATGATTTCGGCGTGAGACGGCCAGAGGCCTCCCCGGCTTTGTATTGTTTTGAAATTTCCTTCTTGATAGAAAAGCTTCCTCACCGCAGTGCCAGATGGAACGGTCACATCCGGGGAAGCCTGTCTCTCTCCCCCCCCACCCACCCCCCACCCCCGTTCAGTCTCTTTGTCACTGTCGGAGTCACCTTTGCGGGTCACGCTCGCTGCCTCTGATCACTGCCGCTCCGGCCTGAGGCTCGAGGACACAGGGCCGTGCCTCGACTCGGTCTGCCGTCTCTGCAGAGGTGAGTGCTCAGCGGGGGTGGGGGGGGGTGGGGGCTTCCTAGTGTGAGTAGCGGTGTTCTTGTTTAATCCCCACCTCACCCTTTTGTTCCCTCGCTTTTACCGCAAAATGCCAGAGGCGGCTCACTTGCAATTAGACATCCATAAACACGTTAGACGTCTCATCTATTCTCAGCCGCACAAAGTTCCCTAATCCCGCGCTATGGCCGATGCGATAATGCCGTTGAAAATAAGCCTTGCAGGAGAAGGGCTCCAAGGCTGTGGTGCATAGCCGGCCTGCTCTCGCCCCCTTTTGATGCGGCTCCTCTCTGCACTCTGAGTTTCTCCTCTCCAAGAAGGCTGGAGTCCGGCCAGGCCACCGGAGGCTCGGTCCACACAGCCGAAACGGGGTTCGACATGGACACGTGCCGGCGCAGCAGCGAAGGAGCGCAAATCAAAGTTCCGTTTTATCTGCTCGCCGCAGGACAGCAGCTTCGGCGGACTAGCATGCAATTACGGCGATCTTTGGTAGCCCCTGCTTCCAGGGGAAATGGAGAAAGATTCGTCAGAGTGATGTTTGTGCCTTGACCTTCGGCTCGGCTTTGAGGTCCGTGGGAAGTTCCACCTGGCGGGAGACCGAGGAGCCTTTTGACGCCGAGCACTAAAATCAAAGACGCTTTGAAACGGATCCTCTAAAAAGAATCTGAGGAACATGTCCTCGCCAAAAGGAAATGGTGTCATTACACGACAAGCATTTGTTCTAACGTTTACCGGCCTGTATAATGCGATAACATGAAGGCTGTTGCTTGCCCTGTTGCTGGAGTTTTCGGGACTTAAAGAAGAGGAACAGGCCAAATTGAACTATCCTGCTGTTCATTCCTCTTGCATTGCATTTCTACAATTAAAAAATTCCCTTTAGTTATATGGTTGTTGTCGAACAACTATTAGGTTTTGAGGTACAACCTGGTCTTCTGGTTGCAGAGGCTTGACAATGTGAATAAGCCTCAAATCGCTGTCAGCACATGCATTATTAAAATCCAGAGTGGTCGTCTCTGAGGAGTCCAAGATGGCTTAGCGGTTAGCACAGTGTCCTCACACCTCCAGAGCTGGGGGTCCGACTCCTGCCCCTGGTTTTGTGTGGGCATGTGTATGGCGTTGACATGTTCTCTTTGTGTTGTGTGGGCTTCCGCCTGCAATCCAAAAATACAGAGCTAGGCCAACTCCTCTTTCCATGAAGTAAGTCTCTGCAGGATGGAATAGTGGGCGTGTTGAAAAGTTAATGGGTGTGTTAAAAGGATTGTGGGCGTGTCAAAAGTTTGATGGGCGTGTCCAAAGGTTAGTGGGTGTGTCAAAAGGATTGTGGGCCTGTCAAAAGCTTGATGGGCATGTCAAAAGGATTGAGGGCATGTCAAAAGCTTGATGAGAATGTCATAAGGTTAGTGGGAGTGTTGGAAGGTTCGAGGGCGTGTCAGAATGTTTGTGGGCATGTCTACAGGTTTGTGAGTTTGTCGACCGAAATAGAGCGTGCCGAAGTAGGTGGAATCACGATGTACTTTCCTTTGCTCTTTCTGGAAGTATGAAGGTATGTATAAACAAGCATAGAACATGTGTTGCGTTATGAAGAAATATAAAACAGGCGTTTAATTATTGTGCAGCACTTGGTGTCTTTTAAATGTACTACATAAATAAAGATGACTTGAGCTATAGATATCTGTCAAATCATAGTCATTGCCAGAGCAATATGTCTGGTTAATATCTGGTCTCTTTCTGAAACATTTATTGACAGAATATCCAGCCAATAGAAATAACCTTTTGACTTGCCTGCTCACTTTTGACACGCCCACCGTCTGACACGTCCATCTTTGACATGCCTACAATTTGACACGCCCACGTTAGACACGCCCACCATCAACAAACCCGCTATTCCAGCCTACAGAACCTATACATGCTGCCTCCTTGGACAGCCTCCAGGCTCACAGTGATCTCATACACCTGCTGTCCTGTTCCAGGTGACCTAAAGAGAACCCCAACAAACACCAACACCTGCATGTATTTCTTTTTCTGCACTGCGCCGTCTGAGGTATGTCAGTGCGGAACTAAAGTCCGGAGAGCGGCAGCGTTTTCCTCGAGAGCACCGTTCGCGATTTCCCGTTACCAGCGAGTCTCCCGCGTTGCTGTCCGCCCACCGGAACCTCCCTCTCCAGTAAACGAGCGCCAGTGTCACTGGAAATGTTCTTTCTGAGGAGTGATTTGCCTCCGTGCTGCGCGACGTCATTTCCCCGCTCCGCACGGTGCTGAGTGCGACTCTCGCCCCGCTGCTAATAATACCGAGTTTAAGTGTTTCCCCCTGCAAACCGACCTGCACTTCCCAACCATCTGAACAATCTGCTCCTCAGTGTCTTCAGAGTGGAGCTTCAGATTGCCTGCACTCTTTAATCAACCAGTTGCGATGCACATTTTTATAGATTTAAGTGTGAGCCAGTGAAAAAGGAGAATCTTACTATCTGTGTATTATTGGGGCCATGTGTGACTCAGCAGTTTGAATAAACAGGTTTGAATTCCCAGGGTCAACAGGCTGAGACTGTGGGACTTTTACTTACACAAAAGTATTACGAGAGCAAAAAATGATTGGCTCAGAGAGATTACCAATTAGATTATGGAGGAGGCGCCACCAAAACATCTGATTGGTTGATCCTGTGTCCTCTAGTTGCTTGGACCCACCTCCTCCATAATCTAATTGGTTATCTCTCTGAACCCTTAACCCTCAGCTCCATGGGTGGTCCACACTGACTGACCCCCCCCCCACGATTTTTCCCCATCCACCAATAATGTGTCACTTCTCTGTACTTATTTAACAAATGCTTTTGTCTAAGGTGATGAACAAGAGAGCAGGATCATCCAGCATCTCTGGAACATTTGAAGTTAAGGGTCTTTCCTCAAGGTTAAAATACCCTGATACAGCAGGACACTCTTACTAGTATGAATCTGGGTTGCGCAGAGTTATCAGATCAAGGCCCTGTTGGTACATAAACCAAAAAGCTTCTGGTTACAAGCACATATGTGCATGACAGACAGCGATCACTCTCCTTGTATTCAGAAGATTAAGATACGTGCCAATATGGTGGGGGTAGTATTTACAAGACCTGATAGGACGGTTTTTTGGAGACATGGTGGTTAGCCAGCTTAGCTATTTCTTTGAAACAGAATTAAAACATCATAAAACGTTTTTGGTTTGAAAACTCAGATTAGAAACTGAACGGAACAGTCAGTAACATGTATTAATAATTTATAATGAGAAAGCTTGGCTTTTCCCTGGAAAGCCTCGTTTTTAAAAATGTCTGAATTAGGAATGGAGAAATATATTCGATATGTCTCCGGTGCAACTCACTCGTTTGTGTCTAGGGTCTTAGATGGAAATGTATTGAGCCAATCTTCAATTAATTGCCTTAGATTTAAAAAAAAAAAAAATCTTAATCCAATTTATAACTCAATGCAGTTGATAAGTGCATCTGTTTATAAGCATTGTTAAAGCTAGCTTTCTCAAAAAAAAAGGGGTTTAATACCTTGACTGGATGACAGATAGTGTCAGTCACTGTTAATTTCTCTTTTCGATAACTTCGTTACTGGCAACTTAATAAATGTAGATATAAATGTAGCGTCCTCTTATACATCAGAGGCAGTGGCTGTAAGGATTATGGGAATTGAGGGGAGAAAAATCTAAAGACTTTGGTTGAATATTAAAAACCTGCATATCTGGCTCAATTTAAATAAAAATGACCGGCAATAGATTAAGACCTTTAGCATATAAAGCACAACAAGATCAAACAAAAAAAATCACTGTTCCTCAGTGGAGTGACCTTCGTATCTATCCATCTTCGAGCGGTTTATCCTAGTCAGGGGCCTGGAGCCTATCCCAGTCAGCAGAGAGTCAGATGTCAGTCCCTTATAGGATAGATACAATGGGCAATTCGTAGATGCCAGTTCACCTTGACTGCGTGTCTTTGGGCTGCAGGTGGAAGCAGACACAATGTGGAGAGAACATGCACACAAAACAGAGATGGGATTCGAACCCAAAACCTTGGACGCAATTGAGCCACCATGCCTCCTGAGTGAGAATTTTAGCCTCAAATAGATGTGAAACTATCGCTTGTTTTTTTTTTTTTCTTTTTTTTTTTTTTTTGAAAATTGTCAGCAGTAATTAGTGGCAGGGTCAGGACTTCATATCAGCGGGTAATCGGAGTGAGAGTCTCCCAGGCTGCCACACGGAATCCATCTCGGGCCGTAATTTACTGCGGTGGGTCTATAATAAGAGGTAGCGGTGTCCAAATTAAATTATACATGTCGCTACTGCGTCTGCTACATTACCGCCTTTTGATTGTGTTTTCTTCAGAGACGCCTTCACACCTCATTGGATTTCAATTAGCAGGCAGGGGTGGCTGGGTCATCAGTCCCATCTAGCCGTGTTCCCCAGCATATTATTGCCAGGTTGGGAAAAATCATTTACATCTCTTTTTTTGGAGAAATAATGGCATGTAGAAAGAGGGTGGGAAATAGGAGGTCCGTCCGCGCCGTGAGGAGAGCTACAGGAACCCAGCTGACAAGCGGCTCGGGATGGATGTGAGGGTGATGCCACGCATGTCCGTATGCGGACCCTCGTGCCGGCACTTTACACGGGGATTTACAGGCTTACTCTGAGGTACGATATTATGGACCATCGTAACATCACACGTGGCCACACGGTGAACTTGGAAACGAGGGGAAAGATGCTCTTTTTCTCCAGCGCCAAGGGGATGGTTGGTTTGCGATGACAGGTTAGCTTTCCGGGCCTGCATCTGGATCGCTGAGCGCCGGCTGCGACAACGACAACGAGCACAGAGCCTGCCACAACCGGTTTATTCCAGGCTAACGTGTTGCTCCGAGAATATCCCGGGAGATACGGCATGAAAGTATGCGAGCAGGGGGAACGGTAAAGCGTCCGTATGTCTGTCTCTGTGGCGGGGGGAGGGGGGGGGGGGGTTGAGTCACCAATGACACGTACTCTGCTGAACTCGGGAAGCTTGGGAGATGACAAATGGCCAGGGACTGTAGTGGGTGCTGCTCGCCTTCCATTGGTCGAAATTCGAGGGGGGTGGGTCCCACTGGTCAGATAACCTGCAGGGGCGGGGCCCACCGGTCAGACCATCCAGGCGGGGGCGGCAGGTGGAGAGGTGGCAGTGTAGGTGACAGAGCGTGGGCCGAGCCCAGCAGGGGCACTGAGAAGCTGCATGGGGTGACCCTACCAGGACCAATGAGGAGCAGCAGAATCGCACAACATGCAGTTATGAACATCTGAACATCTATAATTGAATGCAGTTCTTTGATGTTTGGGACTAAAACTGACGTCTTGATGCGCATAAAATTCCCCAAATGCATTTAAACCCCAGAAAAAAACAACCTTCCTGTGTTTGATTTTCCTATTTATAACAGTCTTCTGCCATCAGTAAGGGACGCGTGCACAGCGCAGCCCGGATCCCATTAAAATCCATCCAGAGATACAACAATAAACTTTAAACCAGATGGAACAGGTGGTCCATTACAAGATGTTCTGCAGACGGTCTTTGACGGCTTCAAATGACTGTTGAAAAGGCAGGGAGGGCTCTAAAGAGGGAAAACAGGATTTTCTGAGAGAGTAGATAATAAATAATTCACTTTAGAAGGAGCGTGTGACAGCATTGTTGATACGCGCGGTTTGTCTGGTCACATGGACACGGACGCACACACACACACACTCACATTCATATACCAGTGCAGGCACCCACTTGAGCACCCATCCATGCCTTCTCCAGCCCTCCTTCACCTTCAGTACATGGCGACGCGCAGCGATAAACAAGGCAAGAGAAGGAACCTGGGGTTCAGCGAACTACTGTCTGTGGGAGGTGGAGAGAAAGGTGGAGAGAAAGGTGGAGAGAGAGGGAGAGAAAGGAACTCAGAGCTGAAGGGAGACCATGGGAGTCAGGGTCACTCCAATTACAGAAGATTCACTCAACCCTTCATGCAGCCCCGCCCCCTCACGCCACCACCTCAATGACCCTTCTAGACTTGGGGGCGGAGTTTACATGAGCAAATGGCCCCTCCCCTCCAAGCAAGCCCAATCAGCTGCACTCTGCTGCTGATGCCCACCCCCTTGGTGAAACACCTTATCAGACCTTCTGTTTATTATTATGAAATGGCTTCTTCAGAAGCAGGAGGAAATGGGCGGGGCGGATATCTTTTGGCCCCAAGCCTTCTGCCATTTTGCACTTTCACCACTGTGCCCTGTTTTACGAGGCCCACGCCTGACAGGCAGTTCCTCCTGGTCCCAGAACAACGGCACGATGTCCTCCGTGCCACTCGACAGACTTTATCCGCCGCTGTTTTCAATGTGCCGTAAAGCTTTTACGAGGGAACGCATCATGTCCTGTGCTGTTTCAGCCGACTGCCACGTGTGAGGATGGGGCATGTGTGCGGCTTAGACCATGGGGAAGACGTCACACGCCGTCCAGAAGATGAAGCTTCCAGAGACGCTGTAATGGAGAAGCACCCAGGGGATCCTTTGGGGTCGAATCCTGGCCCACCTCCGCCATGCAGATACCCTGGAATCACACACTCAGCTCTCCTTTAATCCTTTAATCTGAGACATTTATTCTGAGTAAATGTCTTGGTGTTTTGTTTTTCGGCAACAGTTAATGACTCCTAGAGCTTCTCCATTAGAGCTACCACAGCAGTTGGTATCGTCCCCAATCTCTTCGGCACACCTTGCTCCTGTCTGACCCCATAGTGCTGAATCCCGTATTGCTTCCCTCTCCCTGCTGTTGCCCCCCCCCCCCCCCCCAGTTCTGTCACCCCAGTGTGCAGCAATCCTGTCCTAATGGACTGTAATAACCAGAAGACCTGCCGCGAATTGATTTTGCTGGTACCTGTGCACGGCGCACACCTTTAATGAGCACACCGTCGCTGTCCCCGGGGCCTTGTCCTGCCCCCTCCCCCGCACACCGTGGGATAGGCCACACCCCCCCCCGCCTGGCGGCACTCGTTTGGCATGTGCTAAATGTCCGGCCGAAAGGGCCCGCAGCTGGCGTGCGTGTGCCGGATCTGCAGATGACGGGCGCCTTCTGTTCCGTCTGTTCGTGGCGGTGGCTTTCCGGATCAGAGCTGGAGCCGGCCCGCGGCGCATAGAACGCGCACACACGCCCCGCACGTGCACACACACACACACACGCCCCACGCACGCGGGCCCCGTCCCGCACAACGGCCTGCTGGGAGAATTAATGATGCCTTGCAGCAGTCTTTCCCTCGGGCCCCTCCGGCTTGCTCGCCCGCTCCTCTTCAGGCCCCGGCGTCGTCGAAGGGCTCCTCATTTTGTGCAAAGAGCCCCCTCAGCACTTTCCGGGCCCCTCTGGTTCACCCCACAAAACAAACACCTCTGCCTAAGCCCTAACGGCTCTAATCTCTCAGCTCTTGCCCAAACTCCGCCCTAATTCGGCTATCCGTCACTCTCGCTCGCCGTCAGAATCTGTTTCCGGATCCCTTACGCTGTTTATAACAGGTGGCGGGAAGCCTTGTCGGCATCGACAGGAGCAGGCCCTATGTTGTGGGAAATCACCCCTGGGTGCTTACGCGTCCCTCTGTGGCAGAAGAACACACACAGCCCCGTCACTTCCTTAAGCGGCTAAGAGTTATTTTTAAACAGCCGGCACTCTCAGGCTCTGTTCCCGAGCCTCCTGACAACAGAGGCGCTCCCCGCTGCTGTTTCGGCTTCAGCTCCCGCCTACTGAGGTCCGGTCGCAGCCGCCCCCGTGCCACGCTTCGCCGGCGGTCACTTCTTAATACGCCGGCCTCCCTTGCATTTGCGTTCACTCGCCTGCAGGGGGCACCGGGCCGAGCCTTACTGTTTCTTTTTTGCTCTGCCATGCTGAATATTTACGGTGCCATTTTCAGAAGACGACATTTACGCCCAGATCCCGCCGCGGATAAGCGCGCCGATCTCTGGGAGGCCGTGTTTGCGATGGGCCCTTGGCGGCACGCTGCAAATCAGAGGCATTTGAAAAGAGATCTGCTTAAGTGAGGCTTTATATCTACAAAGTAAGACACACTTCACAGCCCTAGCCTGACATTCCTCTGTTAGGAGATGTTACCTTTCCCTCTTCAAAATGCCACCGTTCTGGCATGTGTTATTTTCAGATTTGGGCTGCAAAAGAGCAGCCTTTAAGTGCAGAGGTATTACAGCGGAGGGGTGGCCATTGAACGCCCTCGGATAAAACCTGACCCAGGCTGAAATAAGTGCTCAGGGTCACGGTGTTCAGCACAGTCGGCCCCTGCTCGCTTAATGAGGGTCTGCAGGGGCCGGCCATGACGCCAGGGGAGCAGCGAGGCCCTGCGACGTGCCGGCAGGCTGCTCTTTGATCTGTTCATTTAGGCGAGCAGTACCTTTTTAAATAATGCACAACCCTCTGCCCTCAGAATCTGTATTGTCAGAATCCAGCCCCGTTTCATTGTCATAGTAATAAGTTATGTTTTTACAGTTAGGGCAGAAATCTGATTTGAGCTCAATTTAAAAAGATTGTACATGTGTGCTGATTAGATTTCAGAGTTTTCATATATACCTGCTAGTGCTAATCATTTGAACGATGCTTATTGATGATATTTTTCATTGACGCATGTATTATTTTAAATTAATATTTGTAATTATTAATAAAAGCTGTTGTTACATATTGATATATGCTTTCGGAGTCTATTTAGAACTATCCATACCCATCAATAAACACAAGCTGAAGTTTGGCAAAAGGTTAATTATATAATTTAGAAAGCATTTTTCAGTGTCGATGTCTGACAGTCCTCTGGCTTCATAATTAATTATATAACTTTGAAAGCATTTATAAGCGAAGCTGAACAGCCCTCCCCACTCGATGATGTCTCTTTCGGTGCAGCCGCATGCCTTAATCACGATTTACATCCTGCCTGGACTCGGGATGTTCTTAAACCATCATTTTGGGATTAGCTGCGGAGGGTCAGGTCCGTTGGCGATACGGTGACAAGCCAAGGATCCGATTTACATAAATAAATAGCGAGGGAGAGCCGGCACTGAGCTCCGAGTTCTGAAGACAGGCGGGACGCACAGGGGGCGCCGACGCGCTAGGAACACAGAAGCTCCAGGGAGTGAAGGGTTACAGCGCACTGGCAGTCCAGCTGGGGGGCTCTCACTGTAATCCAGCAGAGCAGGGTGAGGAGATTGCTTGCAAATTGAAGGCTCTCCTTGCGGGGCCTCTTGTCTTTGAATTATTTTCCCAGCGTCAGAGTAACAGGTGAACCCTTCATCGAGGCAGAAGTTTAAGCGAGACCGGGCGCTGCGTTTAGCATCCCGCGGAAATCGATACCGTAATATCTCGCAGGGGCGCAAAGGGTTTTTGACAAGACATCCTGTCAGGGATATAATCCATCACGTCGCAGGAATAGAATTGCGGCGGTGTTTCTTCTCTCCCCACTGCTCGCTGCGGTGTTGCAGTCAGCAGGAGATCACCAGATCAAAGTTAATAGCTCTGTCAGGAGTTGCAGGCCGGCCTGACACCGGTGAACTGGAGCTGGGGCTGCACCGTTCGGCGCCTCGACTCTGCTGGCTAATTCTTCAGGTCAGGCGACTTAGGCTCCGATAGCTGAAAGTCAGCGGATCGCAGCTTCACCGTTCCCCTAATCCTGCTCTGCGTGCGCGGCACGATACCGACAGTTCTCCTACCGCTAACCGTTTGCCTGGGACTCTGAGCTTGCGTCCACCCACCGAAATACGGCCACACACGGTTGCAGGGAGAGCCTAGAGGTGTCCGAGAGGGGAACCCACACGAGTACAGGGACGTCATTAAAACTCACGCAGAGCCGGAGGCGAATCTGGACCTTTGACTGCAAATGCCACGATTTATTTTTCATATCACAAAGAAAGGTCAGTTTTTTTTAAGTATAATTAGCAGCTCTGGGTTTTGAAAAGCGCTGTATAAATCTAATGTATCATATCTGACTGTGTCTACATCCATTTTCCATAGTTGCATATCTAGTGCAGGGTCATAGTGAGCCTGTATTCTATCCCATGATTCATAGCTCACAGATGAGGAGACAGGGGTCACCCATAGGAGAGTACCACAAGGAAACCCACACAAACACAGCGGGGTGGCCAACTTTGGTCAGCTGGCTGGAGTGAAATTTTCAATTTACACGCATACACACACATTTACATGTATTTAACAGTTTTAGTACCTTGCAAATAGTCTATAGGGTTTACAAACTTCCCCAATGGTTTTGGTGTAGCTAATTTTAGGCTTATAATGGGATAATATAGATTTTGCTGTAAGATTTCTTGAGTCAGCGTCTGAAAGCCTGAGTGCACGGCAGATGCATCACAGTTGGAAACCCTGACACGGAGGGAACATGCAAACTCCACGCTCATGCAGCTTGGGTCGGGAATCAAACCCAGGACCATCGTAACATTTTAGCAGCGGCGAAAGTCTACGGGGTGCAGGCGGCCGCAGAGGTCATCGAGAATGGCTACACTTGCTGATGTGCATTTCTCCTTAATAACAAATTACCGCATCTCAATATTCAGCTCCCAGGAAGTAAGCAGAGATTAGCTCGCGCCCTGACTTAAGATAAGCGCATCCTGGATCCTCTGACTCATAATTACTCAGCTCCGTCTTGTGTAATTATCAGAGCCGGTTGGCTCCCGCCCAACCTGGTTAACGGCCTGTTTGGATAGATCACGACCGTCGATGGAACGCATGGAATGTGTGTATTTCTATATCTGTTCAGGACAATCGAGAAATACTACTAACTCCGGAATGTTGCACGATTTGCGCCAGTCTGCAGCACTGTTCACCGGTATCTAAACTCCATTTTTTTTACTGCGGTCAGCAGCGGTTGGCAGGCCGGCTCGCCGGTCGTTTAACTGACCGCTTAAGGCCCGGTCACCCCCAGGGCTGCGGGTGGACGTGACCGGCCTGGTTATGGAGCAAGAGCCCAGCCGGTCCCCGCGCTCCGGCCTCTACAGTGGACCTGTGATGGCAATATAACAGGCTGACGGCACGTCTCCTGGGAATGATGCCGCGGGGGGGGGGGGGCTCGATACGTGGCCCAAACTCCCCTCTGCAGTTTCAGCTCTGCTTCCATTTGTTTGTGGTCCTAATGGTTATATATGGGAATTTAAGAAAGGCCCCTTCTGTAGAAGTCCGGCCTGGCTGGTTTTCTCCCTTGGTGCCCCCCGCCCCCCATCCCCCGTCCCCTCTCCTCTCCACAGTCAGCGGAACAAAAAAAACCAGAGATGACAGTCTCAGCATGTTTCTGTCCATCATGGCGTCCCCGTCCGCACCCCCTACCCTCCTGGCAGAAATACTGAATGAGGCTGAGTCGCGCTTCTGAGAATCTCACACCACGTCAGTTTTTTTAAACCCTAAGTAGGCATTTTCCTGTCCCCCGGTGACAGCCAGCACTAACCTCGGCCTAGAACAACCGAGCCTTTCCCGCCGAAATTATCGACACAAACGCCTCTAACTATGTTCTCAACGGCAACAATCCAGCCCCTCGCCGTTTCGGTGTGGCGTGCAGACCGCCCGCACATTGCCGTCTCCTTCCATACCCTCCCCGTCCCAGAATAATTTGCATTTGAAGAGCTGTTGGATTTCTCCCGTCTAGGTAAATAAGCACTTGTCTTGTGGGCAACACCTCAGAGGACTGATAAGAAACCCGAAGTCGATAAGGACGAAATGAACGGCTTCAGCTCCCCTTTCAGCAGAAGACAGGAGATGTGGAATCGTGACATATGTTCCGAACAGCGCAGACAGGAAGCAGTTAGTCACTCAGCCGATCTGCAAGCTTGCACACTGGGCAGGCCGCTACAGGAAGCCCACGTACGCCATTTATTACACCCCCCCCCCGTCTCCGCGAGGACCTGCCCGTTTGGGCGATTCCCCATGGGACGGCTCTGAAGGGCTCTGGCACGTTTCACGTAACTCGCTTAAAAAGACGTGATAAACACCAGTGCAGGTGAAAATGTGCAAACGAAACATGCCTTCCTCTGCCACTAGGGGCAGCGTTATCCAAAGCCTGCGGACCTCCAGAACGTGTCCTGCCGAGCGCGTCGAGAAAAGTCCTGGCAAATAGGCTATATCGCGTTGTGTCAGTCCAACAGAGACATAAACCGGCATAATCACACACGTGCTGAGTAAGGAATCACACCTCTGCGGATAGGTTTACTGCCGCGGGCACCGGTTACAGTGTACATGAGCGTTATGAGCCAGTTCCCATTTATCTCCCGGCCGGTTAAGGGCCCGCCTCGACCCCTCTGTCATCCGCTGACATATTAGCGCTCATTAGCCTAGCTGCTTCTCCCAGTCATTCCACTGTTGCAATGAGATTAACGCCTCTTTTTCATCCTGGTCTGTGACATTATCGGGTCTGGGTGGTTTTCCTCATAACTCAGCGCTTCTCCCCTCCCGTTCGGGGTACCCAGTTCCCTCCTACGGGCCAGCCACCCTGAATCGAGAGCCTGGGGGCCCTCATAGCAAACCCAATCAGCCATTAAATCCAGCAAATCAACATCGTCAAGTATGCTAATGAGAGTACATGCAAAACATTAATGCATAATAAAATTGGAATGCAAATGTAGGCGTGAGCTATTATTACACCATGTTGGTAATACAATATAAGCCAGGAGCGCTTCATGTTAATCTGCATTCCTGTTTTTCTATATGTACAGCCATGTTACTTGTAAGCTATAAGAATGACCAGGATAGATCACACCTTCTAAGAAAGGTCTCTTCGGCCCTGTTCACACCTGGTATTAACCTGCATCCTGGGTGATGTGATCACTAGCGGGCAGCACTAAATACAGGTGTGAACGCGCCCAAAACGCATTGAAAACCCATTGAGATCCGATCGCTCAGACCACATTTGGAAGGATGCATATGGGTCACATTCATATAGCAACGTGAACGCGAATGTGTTCCGGGCGGCATGGAAGGACTCAGCTGATGTCATCGTGTGGGCGTAAGTACGTACGTACACATTAAACGTGCTAACGGTATTTCACGTGTGATTTATATCAGAATGTATGTCAGCAGAGAGTGGGCCGCTGCGTACTAAACTGCATTGCGAATAACAACAAGTCTTTTTCGGTATAACGCCAATATATACGTTTGAATCTACTGGGAAGTTGGTTTAATATCGGACTCCACTCGCATGGAAATGTTGTCAAAGTGCGCATCATTGATGTTCCGCGCAAAAAATAAATTGTGTAAGAAGTGATTTTTTAACGAAGTTTTGAAATTTGCACAGATCGTATATTTGATGCGCACTTTGATGAAGCCTCTTTATTTATGTCGGAGCTGCTCCACGCTTTATTAATATTCGTGAAACGTCCTGGCAAGAATTACATGGACGCAAAATTAAGAATTGTAGGTAAGAATGTGCGATCCAAAGCCTAGATCATGAATGTTACTAGAAACATACAATAATAATGTGATTGTTAATGTAGTTTTATATTGGACTGTCTGGGGGCTTGAACTCCTGGTCAGAAATTCAGTCCCACTCCGGTCCTGACTTCTTTTAACTTAACTCTCTTAATTTGCTGCGAGGTCAGACATATAATTTAGCATATCAGACAAAACAATGAACATCAACTTTGAAATTTTCACAAATTTTGCTTCATTTGTTATAGAAGCTGAATATTATCATATGGCTACCAACATAATGCATTACAGAATGAACCCTTTGCCCTTGAATGGAAAAGTATTAACCTGAGTACTGAAAGACTTAACACGTACATTTGTATCGTGTTGATGCGGTATAAAAATGTATGCCTACAACGTGAAAAGTTCGAAATATAGTTCAAATTATTTAAGAAATCAGATTTGCATTATGTGAAATAGTATTTAACAATAATGACAGGTCATACCTTTTAGGACAGGATTTCTCACCTTCTATTTCATACCTCTTAGGACAGGTCGCACCTCTTAGGACAGGTCGTACCTTTTAGGACAGGTCTACCTTTTAGGGCAGGTCGCACTTCTTAGGACAGGTCGTACCTTTTAAGACAGGTCTCACCTCTTAGGACAGGTCATACCTTTTGCGGCAAGTCTCATCTCTTAGGACAGGTCGTACCTTTTAAGACAGGTCTCACCTCTTAGGACAGGTCGTACCTTTTGTGGCAAGTCTCACCTCTTAGGACAGGTCGTACCTTTTATGGCAGGTCTCACCTCTTAGGACAGGTCGTACCTTTTAAGACAGGTCTCACCTCTTAGGACAGGTTGTACCTTTTAGGGCAGGTCGCACTTCTTAGGACAAGTCGTACCTTTTAAGACAGGTCTCACCTCTTAGGACAGGTCGTACCTTTTACGGCAGGTCTCACCTCTTAGGACAGGTCGTACCTTTTAAGACAGGTCTCACCTCTTAGGACAGGTCGTACCTTTTAAGACAGGTCTCACCTCTTAGGACAGGTCGTACCTTTTGCGGCAAGTCTCACCTCTTAGGACAGGTCGTACCTTTTAAGACAGGTCTCACCTCTTAGGACAGGTCTCACCTCTTAGGACAGGTCTCACCTCTTAGGACAGGTCGTACCTTTTAAGACAGGTCTCACCTCTTAGGACAGGTCGTACCTTTTACGGCAGGTCTCACCTCTTAGGACAGGTCGTACCTTTTAAGACAGGTCTAACCTCTTAGGACAGGTCGTACCTTTTAAGACAGGTCTCACCTCTTAGGACAGGTCGTACCTTTTGCGGCAAGTCTCACCTCTTAGGACAGGTCGTACCTTTTAAGACAGGTCTCACCTCTTAGGACAGGTCGTACCTTTTAAGACAGGTCTCACCTCTTAGGACAGGTCTCACCTCTTAGGACAGGTCGTACCTTTTAAGACAGGTCTCACCTCTTAGGACAGGTCGTACCTTTTGCGGCAAGTCTCACCTCTTAGGATAGGTCTCACCTCTTAGGACAGGTCGCACCTCTTAGGACAGGTCTCACCTCTTAGGACAGGTCTACCTTTTATGACAAGTCGTACCTTTTAGGACAGGTCGTACCTTTTAGGACAGGTCTACCTTTTAGGACAGGTCGTACCTTCTAAGATAGGTCTCACCTCTTAGGACAGGTTGCACCTCTTAGGACAGGTCTCACCTCTTAGGACAAGTCGTACCTTTTAGGACAGGTCGTACCTTTTAGGACAGGTCGTACCTTTTAGGACAGGTCGTACCTTCTAAGATAGGTCTCACCTCTTAGGACAGGTCTCACCTCTTAGGACAGGTCGTACCTTTTAAGACAGGTCTCACCTCTTAGGACAGGTCGTACCTTTTACGGCAGGTCTCACCTCTTAGGACAGGTCGTACCTTTTAAGACAGGTCTCACCTCTTAGGACAGGTCGTACCTTTTGCGGCAAGTCTCACCTCTTAGGACAGGTCGTACCTTTTAAGACAGGTCTCACGTCTTAGGACAGGTCGTACCTTTTAAGACAGGTCTCACCTCTTAGGACAGGTCTCACCTCTTAGGACAGGTCGTACCTTTTAAGACAGGTCTCACCTCTTAGGACAGGTCGTACCTTTTGCGGCAAGTCTCACCTCTTAGGATAGGTCGCACCTCTTAGGACAGGTCGCACCTCTTAGGACAGGTCTCACCTCTTAGGACAGGTCTACCTTTTAGGACAAGTCGTACCTTTTAGGACAGGTCTACCTTTTAGGACAGGTCGTACCTTCTAAGATAGGTCTCACCTCTTAGGACAGGTCGCACCTCTTAGGACAGGTCTCACCTCTTAGGACAAGTCGTACCTTTTAGGACAGGTCGTACCTTTTAGGACAGGTCTACCTTTTAGGACAGGTCGTACCTTCTAAGATAGGTCTCACCTCTTAGGACAGGTCGCACCTCTTAGGACAGGTCTCACCTCTTAGGACAGGTCTACCTTTTAGGACAAGTCGTACCTTTTAGGACAGGTCGTACCTTTTAGGACAGGTCTACCTTTTAGGACAGGTCGTACCTTCTAAGATAGGTCTCACCTCTTAGGACAGGTCGCACCTCTTAGGACAGGTCTCACCTCTTAGGACAAGTCGTACCTTTTAGGACAGATTGTACCTTCTAAGATAGGTCTCACCTCTTAGGACAGGTCGCACTTCTTAGGACAGGTCGTACCTTTTAGGACAGGTCGTACCTTCTAAGATAGGTCTCACCTCTTAGGACAGGTCGCACCTCTTAGGACAGGTCTCACCTCTTAGGACAAGTCGTACCTTTTAGGACAGGTCGTACCTTTTAGGACAGATTGTACCTTCTAAGATAGGTCTCACCTCTTAGGACAGGTCGCACCTCTTAGGACAGGTCGTACCTTTTAGGACAGGTCGTACCTTCTAAGATAGGTCTCACCTCTTAGGACAGGTCGCACTTCTTAGGACAGGTTGTACCTTTTAGGGCAGGTCGGACTTCTTAGGACAGGTCGTACCTTTTAGGACGGGTCACACTTTCTAGGACAGGTCTCACCTCTTAGGATAGGTCGTACCTTTTAGGACAGGTCTCACCTCTTAGGACAGGTCGTACCTTTTAGGACAGGTCTCACCTCTTAGGACAGGTCGTACCTTTTAGGACAGGTCGCACATCTTAGGACAGGTCTCACCTCCTAGGACAGGTCGTACCTTTTAGGACAGGTCTCACCTCCTAGGACAGGTCGTACCTTTTAGGACAGGTCTCACCTCTTAGGACAGGTCGTACCTTTTAGGACAGGTCGCACATCTTAGGACAGGTCGCACCTCCTAGGACAGGTCACACCTTCTAGAATAAGTCTCACCTTCTAGGACAGGTCATTCCTTTTTGGACAGGTCACACCTTCTACTACCTTAAGTCAGTGAGATATTTGTGTCTCTATCCCCCATCAGGCACGGGTTTGCAGCCCATTGACGTAACTCTATCATCACTCTATACCGAAGTGCAGGGGGTTGCCAGATTTCCGTGGCGTGGTCCTATCTATCTTCGCTGCACCTCCCTGAGTGCTGGTGTGTGTGTAGCACAATTAAAACAGATAGTTATTTTAAAAGCTGGTGCAAATCAAACAACTTTAAATGGGCGCATGCTATTTTTTATTTTAAAAGCCATCTTGTAGTCAAACAAGTAAAAATCTAGCCAGTCTTGTCCAAAGCATTTTATAACCTGCCATCTCTCTCCCCTCCCGGCCAGACCGACTGGTGCTCGCAGCCTCATTACTGCCTGATTAATGCTGCCTTTCCCCCCCATATTGAAATCTGTTTCCCTTTAATGGCACTCAGTTCGTCAGTAAGGATCTCATTAACACATCGCGAACAGACGCAAATGCAGATTTTCCGACGCAAATAAATAAATGACTGCATAAATAAACACGTTGAAATCTCTGTCACTTGCGTTGAAATAACTCTAGGGGAAAAAAGTTCTGGTGAATAATTCGTGAGACAGGTGACGGGACTGCATCGAGCCTCTGTTCCTCTCATCTGAAGCCGAGCTGGGAGAACGTGGGAAAACGATCTGCTTTTCTCTGGCCTGATAGTCATGTGGCCCTGACCTCCTGGCAGCGAGGGAGGGACTAATCGCGGGGAAAGGTGAAGGTTTACCAGCCATGATACTCTAAACACAATAAAATAATAACAAATCCAACAATAGTTACAGCTGGAAAGAGCTTTGCAATATATTTCTAATTTTTCCTTATTGCAACTCAAACCCCATGAGCAATTTGGTGTTTGTGGGGTGGAAAAAAAAAACATAACAATACCGCGTTCACTAATAGCCACAAATCATTTTAGGGAGCACAAATCCACACAATGGGAAGTGGGGGGATGCAGGGAACGAGTCATTCCGGTGTGTGGAATGGGAAATAATGCTGAATCATTTTTCAGTTTGGCGAAACACAATTATGAGAAGGAAACGCCGGTTTACTGTTTATCGAGAATTTTACATTTCATAACATAACAATGAGCGTGCTGGGTGGGGGGGCGGAGGGGGGGGGGCGTTAGGGGCTTCTGTGCGACCACGACAAATGGCCCGTCTGCAGACACGCATGGGGGTAATTTCGCTGCGTGATCAGGGAGGTCAGGAATCCTGCAGCGCGATAGGGTGGCGCAGGTACTCAGTAATATTGGTACACAAAATGAAGATTTATATGTTTTTTACATGCTTTAATATTGGAGCCAAGATTTACAAAAAGACTTATTCACCGTGGAATATGCAGAATGAATTATTATTACTGTGTGGCTCTTCTGCTTACGATTGGTGGTAATTAGGCCTTGATGACCCCGTGTGTAGAGGCCTCTGCCTTAGTAATTAGCTTTTGTTTGGTTTGTAATGGGACCCGACACCGAGGTCACTGGGCGTGACCATCTTCAGCTGACCTGCTTTCAAAATAAAAGTCCTGCGACGGGTCAGGAGTGGCTACTTCTCTGACATTATTTATCTGGGAGCTCCTCGCTGCAGTACGTAATCTGATCTAGTGTGAGTGCAGCGCGATGATAAAAATAATCCAGAGCAGAAAATGGAAATATGACCCAGGTATGAAGGGACAGATTGTTCAGGAGTAGAGGAGTAAAGTGAAAAAAAAGTAATATAAAAGTTGCCTGCCTTGCTGGGAAAGTGCTGATTCTGGGTAGCAGCTCAAATCATTGATAATACTTGGTTTTGTCTCTGCCAGCCTCGCAGGGGGCGGGTAAATACGCCCCAGGTACCACTGGGTCTCCGAATCGCTCTCCGCGACACGGTGGCAAGGGGTCCCACTTCATAGAATTTTATGTTATTATGGGTTTTTTTTGTTTTTCGTGATAATGGCCTCCCATTTCTTGGAATAAACACGGCCTTGCCGCTACCATCGAGGGCATATTTCTGTTTCCAGCTGTGACGGTTTCAGGTGAGGTGCAAGTCATCATCCTCTTTTAATAAAATTACGTCTTCCTCTTCATATGAACATGCTGTATTTCAGACCCTAAATCCTTTAGTGCAAAAGCTTTAAGGAAGCTCCGCCCACCACGGGAGGCCCCTCCCACTTTGCTGAAGCCGCGCCCCCCTCTCCACCTTGACCTTAGATTCCGCAGTAATGACGTGACTTGGTGCGAGGGGGGCTGCCGCAGGCCAGGCTGCAGCGAGCGGCTGAGCATGACCGGTGCAGCGCTGTTCAATGCGATGTATGTTAGAGTCTCCAAGCAGCACGTTCAGACAGCCCGAGAAACTCAGCCTGTTGGCAACGACATAAATGTTGCAGCAGAGCTTTTAGAGGACATTCTGGAAGAGGGGGATGGTTGTCACGAATTATTTAACAGCTGCGTGTGTGTGTCTGTGTGTGTGAGAGAACACGTTTTACTATATGGTGAAAAACTGTGAGAAAACTGTAATAACGGTGATAATGTTTGTGTGTGCGTGACTGTGTGTACATGGGGGGAGTAGCTGTTTGGCTGGAGCCCCCCCCTGTTATTTTTCCCACCTACAGTTCACACATACACGTGTGTAACAGAGATTCAGCAGCCAGGCTTGGTTTTAATGAATCCTTGGGACTCTATCCATCCATATTCCATAAGCACGTATTTGGTACAGTGTACAAAGCCTGGAGCTTCATCCAGCAAGCGCAGGGGATGAGGCAGGGGACACCCTGGATGGGACGGTGTCCATCCCAGGGCATACACTCACCGAGGGCAATTTGAGGTAGAGATTCACCGAAATCATGCATTCAGGCAGCAGGGGGAGGGGGGAGAGCTAGGAGAGTATGGTAACTGCCCACACACAGAGCGAGAGTGATCCCTAGAAATGCATCATATCAGAATAGGAAGGTTACTGTCTTTGACAATATTTCTTAATGTTATTACTACAAAATCTTACAGGTGACTGTCATGTGACTGTCATGTGACTGTCATGTGATTGCTCTGTTTTATCAGGTATTTTCATTTCCCCCAAAGCAGCACTATGGTTTAGTATCTGGTGTCAGGATGTTCTTTATAATTACAGCTGTGATACGTAACGCAGCCCCTGGCCTTTAACTTTCACGTTCTATCAAGTTCTCATTGCCGTTTTGGAGATCCTGACGTGCCTCTGGTTAATCTGTGTATTTCACAGCGACCCCCAAACCCCCCCCCGGACGTGGCTTCATCACTCCGCCACAGCGTTAGTGAGCCCCTGTCTGCTTAAATTGCCGTTTACGGTGAAGCGACCTGTCGTCTTGCCTGAAGTGGATGTGATTTAGCACGCATTGATGCCCGCTCTCCACTGGGCTGCACCGACACAAGGCCCCAGGGCCCCAGAGCCCCTTTGCCACATTTACTGCAGCAGTGTCGCATTCCAGGAAGTACACATCCAGACCAAGGTTTTGTTTTATCCAACCGGTTGTGTGCTCTGCGACTGTGACTCTTTGTACTCAAATGGTTGGTTAAAACAAAACCTTGGTCTGGATTTTTACTTTCTGAACCTAAACTACATGCCTGTGACTTACTGCACGCATGGGAGCAGCATGTGCATGGCTGGGCTTTTTAATTAGAAGTAGCAGCTTCTCTGGGTTCCTTCAAACGAAATGTCCAGCCCTGCGTCCTGGACTCTGAAGACTTTGCATATAAGTTTAAAATTACAGAAGAATTTGGGGACCGGTATGTGAAGTCAGGCTCCCACCAGGGGCCCACTAGGAGCCCGACTCAGGGTGGTGTTGCTTGGAGATTGAGCCTCTTTCCGGGAATTGGACTTTTCCTCTGCACCCACTCAGAACCTGCCGATCTGTGAGTGGCCCAGTCAATTAAAGGACCGACTCATGGCTAACTGCAGAAGTGAGGGTAGTAGAGCTGGTGCCGGTACCACACGGTACCTCCCATCCAGATCAGGGGTTCTGGGAGCGCCTGGAGCTCCTGTTGCATAATACACGAGCATTTTTGGACTTGAGTAAAAGATTTGTCGCTGGTCCCTCCATAGTAAAGCAACAGTGAACCCACAGGGGGCACTGTCGTCACTCCCTGAGTCACCATGACCACCACGCCAGGGTATCGCAGCTGTCCGGGAGCCTGCCGGATCTTTCCGCTCGACGGCACCGAAACGAGTCCCAGAAGCCGACCGCTTCAGTCTCGGTGGCTCACAGCTCGACGGCGCTGAAGTCACAGGAAACACCCCCGTGGCTGACGTACACTGAAGAGTGCTTCTCCTCGGAGACGCAGACAGAGCTCCTCCTAATCCCTCCTGCTGTGGATGCCCGCCGGCGCGCTGAGAAAGGAGCTCGGATGGGCCCCACATCGCCATCCAGTCTGTGGCGGTATGAATATTTCACAACAAAGCACACTTGTGGCTCTGTGACATTTGCAAACCGTCCTCACAATAAAAGTAAATATCAATATGATTAGTATGTGGGCCAGCATGCGTAATTGGCTTTGTCTCCCCTACGATGCCCTCATTCCGTCGTCAGTCTCACCCTTAAACACTCGACTTGCCTGCATCACACAATGCTCCGTCGGAGCAGATCTGGAGAATAACCATGATGGTTATTACTATTGTCACCATTTCCTCTCAGTTCCAGGGTTGGGGTCCACATCCCACTTTCTGTGTGGTGTTTACAGCTTTATCTCCCTTGTCCATACTTGTACATGTAAGTATCCTCCTGTAGTTTGAACAGGTGATGTTAGCTGAATTTATGTCTCTGAATTGTCCATTAGCCTTTTTGATCCCTGTGTTGGACTGGCATTCTGTCCAGCCTTGTGCCCTGTGCATTATGGGATAGGGTCCAGGCTCTCTGCAATCTTGCACTGGATAAGCAACTGGAAGGTTTATTATGTCGCAGATGCATTTATCGGGTAACGCTTTGAAAATACCCGTTACACTCAGCTGGTTGTTTCACGAGAGGGTTATTTAGATTATGTGTCTCATTTAAGAGCACTAGAGCTGTGAATCTCCCGGGAGCCAATCCAGCATCTTCCAGGGCTGGTACTTCTGGTGTCCCAGGTGACACAGTGTGGCTGCAAGACACCTAAAATCGCACGGTGGGTCAGCGGCAAGCAGTTACACCTATTTTGATGGGACTGCTGTGTGGTCCGGTCCAGCGTAGACAACCAAAACCTTAGAATGAGGCAGCAGGCAAACAGCAGAGCTGTCAAACACCCCGTCCTTCCGGGAAGAGTTTAAGAAGTCAAACACTGGTGGGGGGGGGGGGACAAACTGCTGGCAGGAATCTGGCTGAAGACTCCCTCAGTGGTGAAATAGACCGGCTGGATGTGCTGGTATCCAAGATGCCTGTTGGGGTTTGTCAAAAAACTGGCAAAATACATTTGAAAACAGGTACTGTAGCTCTGCTTTGCCTCTGGCTTCTCCAGGGCCGTGTGAAGTACAGCACCTCATTCAAAAAAAACAACGCATTAAAGTTGCGATGGGCTAGCAAAGACCTACCTTAGCACAGAGGACACAGGGACGAAAGGTTTACCAGGGACCGGAAGCTCGTGGAAGAAGAATGAACATGATATAAGCAGCCTAGGATTCTTGGGAGAGGACTGACCACCTAAATGAGGTCATACATCCAATGGAATAAAACTCATGCATAAATAAGACAAACACACCGATTGTAAGTAGCGTCCATGTTATGATAACACCATCTTTTCATAGCACATCCTCTTTTTAGAGGTAAATTGGTTTTAGGCCCCTATAGTTCAGTTAAACAAATGCAAGGTGTCATGGAAGCATTTATAGTACTGTGTAAAAGTCTTAGGCAGTCAAAGGAAATGTTTACATCTATTTATCTGGGTAGTACTTATATATTTGCTCAGAACAAAAAACACAATTTACCATAATAACATATGCAAATGATGTATTTTTACATGTATTTTACACAATAAAAAGTACCAAGAATTTCCTCTGTTCTCCAAAAAGTTGCTGATATCTTGTTAAGGACGGCTAGATGAACGCCGCTTCAGTTCCCAGACCTCCCCTCAGGGACACCTCAGCCATTGCATGAGTTTGCTACATTTCACCACCAAAGTTAGTGAGATATCGATTAGTCATACAGTACAAGGTGTGCTAGTGGTCAAGTCAGAAAAATACATGGGTGTGTTGGACGGAAATAGCGGGGTGACTTTTGAAATTACTAAGCTGACGTTGACAGACATGATGTCATAGTTTTACACCAAAATGAAGATAATTTAATAATTTTTTTTGACTGTCCAAGACTTTTGCACAGTACTGTATATTATATTTATTTGCTAGAAGCTTTTATTCAAAGCAACATATATTTTGAGACAGCAGTGTGAGACAGTCCCTGGAGTGGCCCTTTGCTCAAAGGCCCAGTGGTGACATCACTCTGGCAGCCCTGGTGCACCAATCACAGATGCAGTGTCCCAGCCACGCATGACACCCCCAGCATCGTGACTGGAGATCCTTGCTGTTTTGGGGGCGACTGGAGCAGACTGCATTAATCCTCGTAATAGTAACCTTTTCTGAATGTGATGGGTCACAGATCCGATTGATAATCCAGGAGCATAAAGAAGGTAGCAATGCACCCCCCGCATCCCCCACCCCCTGCGGACATGAGCTTCCCAAACTGCCAGACGCCCTCTAACATTTACGTGTTTTTTCTGTTTTTCTTTTGTTTAAAAAAATAAAACAGCTGTCACCTGATATTTGCAGTTGTGGGCAGTGCTGTGAGACAGGCCCCGCCCTAAGAAGGCGGGAGGCAGAAGTCTAGCTAAATGGGGCAGTGCTGTGAGACAGGCCCCACCCCCATGGAGGGGGGAGCAACGGTCTGGCTTAATGGAGGCGGTGCTGAGACAGGCCCCGCCCCCATGGATGGGGGAAGTGGTGGTCAGGGAGTTACATAAACTGCTATACATCTTGCCTTCCTCACATCACTTAGCTCTGGCTCCAGTACCCCCCCCCCCCCGCCCCACCATCCGCGTGATGTCCGGCACATATTAAACAGCGAGTGTGTGTGGGGGGGTCTTCCCCCCTGACAGGCCCCTGAGGTCCTTTCCACCATCCACTGTCAGTTCTCTCTTTCACGCCGTGATTTGGTGCCTCAGATGAAGGCAGGCAGGCAGCTCACAGCGGGGCCCGTCACGGAGGGCCACTTCGCGCTGGACGAGGCTCCATGCATGTGGCCGGCCTCTTGAATCCGTCATTTACACGGGCAGCGGAGCAGCGGACACACCGACAGACAGCTCTGTGTTTAGCTCTGGCTCCTCCTACTTTTGCTGGAGGATCTTAGACCAGTCTGACCGAGGAGACCTTGGCAGGCCGCTATGTGTACGGGGAGTCCGCCTTTTATCTTCCTGCAGCCACGTTTCCGGGGAGAATGGTGCTCTTTCTTCCCAGTGGCACTGGGGACTCTGATGCCTAATTTCTCCTACAGAAGATTCCTCCATGACCCTCCATGAAGATCAGATAAACTCCTCTAGCATACAGCTCCCCATGTTGGAACATCCATGTCCGCACTTAGATGGATTCCTCTCCCCCGAAACTCCGCAGCTCCCTGTCTGCCCCAGGCGGGTCCCGCCCGCCTCCCCCTCCTCTCAGCGGACTCCGCACGAAGGCGGGGAGCCTGACCCACTTCAGAGGAGAACCAGAGTTGAGCTCTAAGACTTCATGTTTGCTTCCTCATCTGCTTTTTCAATTATTCAGCCTGGAAGCATTATATTCTTAAGGCACATTAATGTTTAAGAAGCTGCGATCGCAGAGCAGCACCGGCGTGCCACAAACCACCCATTTGCGAGCCGGGATGGAGCAACTCGTTGGTCTCAGCCGCTCTTATTAAACCTGGAGCAAACAGGCATTACTGGATCACGAGGCAAGCGTTCGAAAAGGTTCAGTTCATTCGAGCACCCCTCAAAATCACCAACACCGACGTGACTATCAACAGGGGACCAGCCCCCGCTGCTCATCTTCATGGATTTATAAAGATTTAGATTAGGTGGGAGTGGGGTTTTTTATGTTGTGGGGGGGAGGGCGGTTGCAGGTCCATTCTTCCTGCATGCAGTATGTCTCACATTTATGCTAATTCAGTATCCATGCAGTATTTACACCTAGGGTGAGCTCTGTGTTGCTACTCAAGAAGCACATTCCTATTCTTAAGCTCATTCAGAAATGTTGACTACACTGCCCTGTTCAATGAGAGTCAGTGAGATACTGGAGTCATGTGGCAGCCTTTCCGCAGGGTACCCAACACCTGTGTTTGGGGCGAAGGCGACGAGCGACCCTGCATCCTCTTTGATTGGCACTGGCTTTCTCCCCGTGGGGCCGCGGAAGTGCTGCAGCACTTGTGATGAATGTACGTCTGATGAATGAAACAATGTCTGAACAAACAGGCAAACAAACAAATAAACGAACGAATGAATAATTACTCTGAGTGTCACCGGAGCAGCCAGCAACAGGCACTGGCACTGCGGTGCGCATTTTGATTTATGCCTGATGAAATCAAAGAAGTCACTTAATTGACTCATAAACGACAAAGTTTAATTTAGACGTATGTCGTTAATTTCGGGTTATGATAAAGGAGTAAAGAAATGCATTGTTCTATGCCTGAAATGTGGCAACGAAAATTCAAACTAGGCAAAAACGATTGTCACACACCAGGCCTGTCTGGCTTACGGACGCTGGGAACACCAGGAGAGGAATCCTCGCCTCATGGCTTGTGTCGTAATTCAACAGTAGGGCGTATCTCCCAAGCTGTGAGGACAAGAGACTGTGGGCGAGTAAATACATCAGAGCGGAAGATTTCGGACAGACAACACGGACCCAGGCAGGCTCCTCCGCACTCGTCTCCGCCAGCCACCATATCTAAAGGTTAATTGTTCCCTTATCGAAGACGCTTCTAGTGGCAAGGATCTGTTGACGCGCCTCGCGCTTGTCGTTGCGAGGCCTGCTCTCAGCGCGGGTGTAAACACCGTGCACATTCATCTCGCTCGTGTCTTCTGGTGTCACCAGAGATCAGACCAAAGGGAGCGCAGAGCCTTGCTTTGCGTGTTTGGGTCCCACTTTCAGGAAAAACCTCCGCTGTCAGTGAGCAGGATCATTCGCCGACCTGTTGCCGTGACTACAAAGATGTGTGCAGCCTGACACCGCCGCCCTGCTACTCGGTCGACAGTCTTGCAGCCGGGAAACGAGTTCTACGCCGTGGGGACTTGGGCAAGAAGCCAAGGAACATGCTACGTTCTGTCCCAGCTTATGGGGCGGGGCGGGATGGGGTCTCTGTGGGGGTGAGTCATCAGTCTGCCGCTCGACCCGCAAGAGTCTGACAGCGGCAGCGGGCTCCCCACAGCTAGAACCGGCTCAAAGCCAGTACAGCCCGCCAGAACCCATCAGACCAGGTCATGAAGTTTGGTGATTTGGGCCTGTGGGGCTCTTCTGTGGATAGAGGTGGTAGGACCAGCCATGTGGACAACAGATAGGAAGGGTGGGGTGCTGAAGGATCAGCCCAGAAACCCCTGATGAGTCTCGGGTCATGCCCCCGTTAATTGATGTGCCTCCAATCGAGCGCACCGTCAGTCCTCGAAAACGCTGGCCACTGATCCGCACGACGGTGGGTGCTGTACCGCTGAAGGAGAATCTCGGCTGACTTCTGCTGCGCCCCCCCCACCTCACGCTCCGATGGTGAGAGAATCCCGATCCAAGATAGCCGCTTTGAAAGTGCAATGACATTCACAGAGTCGGATGTGGTCCCAGGACACCTTGTGGGGTCCTGCTTCCAGCTGCTTCTCCAGTAGGAACTGGAAGACAGGGCCTTTAGCTAGAGCCCTTTTTCCAAAAACTGCAAGCATCACAGATTTTTCGCACCCCTTCCTCCACCCCCAACCTCGTGTGACTCTGTATACTGCGGGCTCCTGCAATACTTCTTGCGTGTTTTCTGTCCTGTATAACTGGAAGCTACATGCAAACAGCCATTTCTGATGTATAGGCACAACCTTGATGAATATGATTAACATACTACTAGAATTCTGCCTTTTGCAGTTACTACGTACAGTATGCTTTAAAAGGTCTTTACTAACTCAACAGTAGGGCCCTTGAGTAAATTCCTTAAATATGCCGGAGAGAGAGGTTCCTATAAACATTATTCCAGCAGGTGAATAAAAAGCTAAGATCTGACAGGTCGGCTTGCTGTTCCATTTGTGAGCCACAGGGCGGCGACGAATGCGCTCGCGCTGACGGCTTTGTTTTGTAGGGCAGCACAGGGGCTTCTCTGTGTCCCCTCAAGTGGCGGTTAGTCTGTTGAGTCTCTGTCAGCCGTCCCACTCCGGAAGTCCGGCGATAAGTCCGGCCAGAACCATCTGCCAGGGGAGACGGAGAGAACGAGAAGAGCTGTGGGATGGCGAGCCTGCTGTCACCGAGTCTCCGGGCTCGGAGCGCGACCGCGCCTCTGTCGGATTTCCACATCCCCGAAAGCCCAGTCAATTTATATCAGCCAAAAGACGCCATTAATATTAAGAATGAGTTTAAACCATATAAATAATTCTGTCTAAATAGTATCTAAGGATAATCTTGCATAAGCAGTATGGTTTTTATTATTTTATTCCCTTGCTGGAGATGTTTAAACGCACATGACATTATGTGTTTTAAAGAGGCTGGTGATTGAGACCCAGGCTCCTTAAATGTCATTCTGATGGATTCCGCAAAGGTAGCACACAAAGCCCCACAAGCACACGCTAACGCACTCGAATAAAGACTGAAGTTCACCCTCCCTACACACACGTACCAACAGGAATGTCCCGCCTTAGCACAGGTGCTCTCTGATCCCATTGGCTCTCCACCCTCCGCTGATTACACAAGCTTCCCCCCGCCCCCCCGTGACCCAGGCGACCTTGACAGTGGCATGTCCCCGCCCCAATTTATGGGCCTCGTTCTCTTTATGGGGCCGCTCCTCCCACACATCATCGTCCTGCTATTGTCTCACGCACAATGGAGAGCTGGCCTATCCCGTGGCCCCGTTCCTCCTCTAGGGGGCCATGCACGTATCACCGGCCAGTCACTGGCTGCAGGACCCAGCACAGCTGTTTATGCACTCATATACACACACAGGCCCGGTATGGCTACATAGTACCACTCACGCAGCTGCAGAACGTCGCTTTCTGCTGGATAGAGAAATAAAAGTTGCGTGTAAATAAAAATGCGATGCTGATATAATTGTGCCTTGGTGCGAAATGCATAAACTAGTCGAAAGGCCAACACAGTTAATATATTCCACACTCTGCCCTGTGGTTTACAATATTACCCTATTATTGGGCTGTAATAAATTGCAGTGTGCTATTATGATATCTACATATTAACACCACATGCTGTACACCAGTGCAAATTCCATTGTATCCTTTCATACATTTGTAAATTGTTTTTTTATGCCCAGGATATAAAATTGAGCATTTATCTTTCGTCAGAACCCAGAGACAATAAACCTTTAAGAAGCAGCTTTTAAAATTTGTCTGACAAATGTGCTGGCAGAGTGCGGTCACAGCCCGGTCACCGCGGACCTGATGGGTGACAATAAGCGATTCTTCAGTTACTGGAAATAACAACCATGCAAAAAAAAAATAAGTAAATGATTTGCTTTGTTAAGCTAGAAAAAGTCGATGGTGATGTGGGAATGTGGTTTATTATATTAGATTCAGGTCTGTCAAACCTTCACATTTACAATCCATGCACAGGGAATTCCTGCTTCTGTATGTCAGTATTTTATTTAAAATTGCTAAATCAGTGAGCAGTTACAGTTCGTCCCCAGCGGTGAGCTTTACTTTTCAGCATCTAACAGAAAGCTGGGCTGACTGCCCTTTCTGTCATACCCAATATTTGCTCATGACCGAATCCTTTATACAGGCCAACACTGTAACTGGAGCGCTAGCCACGATGGGTGGGGGGTTAAGTGGGAGGGGGCATACTTATTAATGCTTAATTTAAAAATTGAGAAGAGGAGAAGAGGGGACACCGATGATCGATACAAAATAGATTTCAGAAACGCACCCCTCAAGGTTCATTAAGCAATTATTAAGCGAGACGGTTCATTAAGCAATTATATAAAAGGTGTGATGAAGGGAAGTAAACAATGTTTTTTAATGAAATACCATGGATTGTTCAGGAAAGATCTGCAGAAAACTAAATAATCCAGGGTGGTAATCACTAATGAACGTCACATATGCATTACTGCACCAAAGTCGAGAGCCAAAGAATGTCATTCGTTTTGGTGAAAAACTGCGATTTTATGTCTGTCAAGCTTTGAAAATCACTCCAGTATTTGCAGTCACCGTCTATGTATTTGCTGAATGTGACCACCAACACACCTTGTTTGGCTAATCGCTACCACATGAAGTAATTAATGCAATTAATTACTGAACTGGTGGTGGAATTTAACAAACACACAGAATGGCTGGGGTGCCCCTGGGGAGGGGTTTGGGAGCTGAAGCCGTGTTCGTCTGGCCGTCCAACTAGATATCAGAACAGAATAAATTCCTGTTCGTTTTGATTGTGTTACCATTTCATTCTATATATTCTCATTTTAAATAGTGTTTTTTTCCTGAGCAAATGTCCACTTACAGTACAGATAAACAGCTTTAAACATAATCTTCTTTGGAGGCCTAAGACTTTTTTTTCACAGTACTGCAAAAACTTAATATGCTGTGTAACCTTAAGTTAAAATAACATTGCTGTGGTTTTCCTTTTTTGGGCGAATATGTCTGAAAAAGGCACAAAATCCTGCCATTATTATTATTATTACTAATGCCACAGTGAGGCATAATTTCTAGGCCATTTAGGATCCTGCAGTATAATGAACTTTTGCGTGAGAGAGATTATTCTGGAGAAGGAGGACGGTGTGAGACTTTGCCGGCTTGAACGTTAGTGCGGCACGAAACAATCAGCTGCTTGCACACGGCCGCCGCGGCGAAGGAGAGCTCTGCTTTCAAAGCATGATTTTCTTCAAGCGCAGAGATCAAAAGGACGGGGTCCTGACAGACGCGTAACCTAGCCTGGCTTGGGGGGGGGGGGTTATTCTTTGCCATTCTGCCCTTATCGCCCAAGAGGTGCGCTTTTGATTATGTAAATCAGCAAATGCGGCATGCTCGATTTGCATAATTAATCAGGGTAAATCTGGTGGAAGAGGCAACGCACACAAACAGGCCAGACCCTCCTGCACCTAGCTGGCTCGCTCTTGCAGGGGGATGGTTCTCCTGTCCGGACGTCCTTGGGGCTGGTGATTCTGGTGAGCGGCTGACGGCCACATCCTCACAGGGCCGTTAACCGTGTTTGCAGTTCCCCTCGCCGGTCAGAGACAGGGCTCCCCAAAAGCGGCACGAGCCAAATGAATATCATCCGAATTGTGGCTCGAATTGTTAATGTTGCTGGATTGCGCTCTCTTTGCGAATCAGTGGATCTCAACAAGTAGACGCACTAAAATGTCCTGATATACAGCTCTGGAAATAATTAAGAGACCACAGCACAATTGTTTGTTTTCACTCATTTCTCAAATTCAGGGTGTGTGTCTGCGAATCATATATATTGGGCAGCGGTGGCTTGATGATTAGGGACATGCACTTGTCATTGAAAGATTGCAGGTTTGAATCCCCGACCAGCAAGGTACCACCCCCAAGCACTGCTCCCCGGGCGCTGAATTAGCTGCCCCCTGCTATGTCACACTGTCACATATGGGTTAAATGCAGAGAACACATTTCATTGTTGTGCACTGTGTGCTGTGGTGTGACAACAGCAACAATTCATCTCTAAATTAAAATATATATATATTGCTTGGTTGGCAGCCTGGTTCTTCCCTGTTTCTCATTACTGAAGGGCTTCTTCCTTGCTACATGGGACTTCAGTCCTGCTTCTAAGAGCCTGATATGAACTGTCCGAGCAGTGCACGTCACACCACCTAATGTTTCCCATTGTTTTAAAATGTCACTTGATGTCATTCTCCAATTTATGAGGCACTGCCGGATAAGTTAATGATCATATCTGGCATTAGATAGTCGCTACTGCCCTTCACCTGGCTGGTTTCTGGTCATTGCCAGTGTCTCCTGCTTCACCTTGTTCTTGAGTGCTGCTGTCTTTGAGAAACTTTAAGCCTGGAAGCAGCCTGTCGCGCAGTGTAGCCTTCTGCCAGCAGAACCAGGATTAAACCAGGATTTAAAAATGCAGTTTTTTTTAAACATATAGAGTGTTTATTTATTTATTTTTTTCCAGAGTAAAACTAACATATATTAATAATTATAGACTGCGTGGTTCCATCTTTTAAAGGTACCAGAGGCTACAAGGTTACGAAGGGTTAATTGAATAGTTCATTGAGGAGAGCTAGGCTAGCTGCAGCTAAGCTATGCTGCGAATAAGCTGCTCCACACAGCAGGCTGAACACCTTGGCAGGCCAAGGAGGCTCGTCTGACAGCGGCCGCTCGCCGGATGGCCCTTTTAACCTTGACGTCTTCCAGGTCACTGAGCGCTGCCCGCATTACAGAGTTTTTCTCCCATAATTTTTCTGCCAAGTGCTGCATTTATTTATTTTATCCATATGTGCAGAAGAAAGTAGCCATGTCATGGTGTTCCTCACCCCGGAAAGGACGGGCCCTGGGCCTGTACTACGACGCTTCTATTGATCTGACTGCCTCACAGTGGCCTCTCAACATCGTATGCATATGACGCTTCAGTAAGATTCACGTGAGGTGTTAAGGATGCGGGCGCCTGAACGCCAGCGTCATGGGTGCGGCGGAGGAATCACATTAGCGGAAGCAGACGGGGTTGTTCAGTGGGTGCAGGACAAAAAACAGCCCCAACTCAGCAGAATCAAACGGACAGCTGGCCTCGTACCCGTACCCGGTGCCGTGGTCGCTCCCGGCACAGCAGGCGTCATGTTTGGGTCAGTCCCGGGTGGCACAGTGAGCACGATGGAGAAGCATGCACTGCGTGCGGGATGCCCCCGCAGGATTGATCGTGAACCCTCCGTATCTTTTTTGCTGAATGTGAATCTGCCTGCTGTAGGAGTAAAAGGCCCCCGTGATGGATTGCGAGAGGCCCCCGTACTGCGCGCGGCATCTGGACACTGCTGCTGCTCTGCCTCGTCACGCCTGAATCCTCTTACTCAGCCCTTTGCCGTGAATGCCGTCACGTAGCTGAAAAGCCGCTAACAAGCAGAAAGAACAGAGAATCATATGGCCGCCGACCGGAAGGTCAACAACCGCCCCCCCCAACCTCGCTGACTGCAGTGAAACCGGCGATACGGCGCTCGGATCACACCCCCACAGAATGGGACAGAGGAGCCCTGACTGTGCTGCATTTCCAGGAGGTGAGTGTCGCAGCTGCACGCAGCCCTGCAGGCAGAAATGCAGCAGTGTGTGTATCTGTGTGTGTGTGTATGTGTGTATTTGTGTGTGTGAGTGAGTGTCCCTGACAGACCCTACTTCCTCCTTCTGGAGATTTGATCCTGGTGGAGGGGGGGGGCGTACAGGGTTACCGGTATGTCCGCGGGAGTCGCCAGGGTTGGAAATGGGATCCAGGGTGCTGACTCTTCAAAAGAGTGCTGACTCTTCACACGGGAGGGACACCCATACACGACATCACACTGGAAGGGCACTTGGACACGCCGTCACACAGGATGGACAACCAAACACGCCATCACACGGGACAGACACCCAAACATGCCATCACACGGGACAGACACCCAAACACGCCATCACACAGGATGGACACCCAAACACACCATCACACGGGACAGACACCCAAACACGCCATCACACGGGACAGACACCCAAACATGCCATCACACGGGACAGACACCCAAACACGCCATCACACGGGACAGACACCCATACACGCCATCACACAGGATGGACACCCAAACACGCCATCACACGGGACAGACACCCAAACACGCCATCACACGGGACAGACACCCAAACACGCCATCACACGGGACAGACACCCATACACGCCATCACACAGGATGGACACCCAAACATGCCATCACACGGGACAGACACCCAAACACGCCATCACACGGGAGAGACACCCAAACATGCCATCACACGGGACAGACACCCAAACACGCCATCACACGGGACAGACACCCATACACGCCATCACACGGGAGAGACACCCAAACACGCCATCACACGCGATGGACACCCGTCACACGCTGTCACACGGGACAGACACCCGTCACACGCCGTCACACGGGGCACACCCTCAGACACACTGTCATATGGGATAGACACTTGTATACGCTGGCCGTCACGTAAGGCCGTCACCCAGATATGTTATCACATGGGCTTAGTTTGCCTTCTGTGAACATCCATCCATCCATCCATCCATCCATTTATTTTAAGGATCCAGTTTTCCTGTTAGCATCAACAATACATCTGAGTGGCAAATTTTGGTCCAGGTTACTGCATATAATAAATACATAACAACTATTATCCTGATTATCCAAATCTCTTACAGGTAAACGACAAGCCTACAAACTGTAAGGCGTGATGAAACACTCACGTTGTGTAATAAAGGCAGGTTAATTGTGTATTGTGATTTTCAGCTGTCAGACCAGCGTTTCCACAGGTGGTGGGCGCTATTGGCACTGATCTCTGCTCTGGGCTGGCTCTTGGACCACTGTGCAGGATATTACAGACGTGATAAACATGACAGCCACGAATCCCTGCTAACTCAGACCAAAGGCTTCTCTTCCGTACAGTTCCTCTGTAGTACAGAGCTGTCTGAAGATCAGTCCTGAAGACACACTGGCCTTCTTACCTCAGGCTTGCCTGTGAAGTCGGGCCTGCAATTCGATGCTGTCTGTTTTCTCCTGAAAAGGTCTCATGCGATGCAAAACCATCCATCCATCCATTTTCCAAACCGCTTATCCTTCTGGGTCGTGGGGGGTCCGGAGCCTATCCCAGAAGCAATGGGCACGAGGCAGGGAACAACCCAGGATGGGGGGCCAGCTCATCACAGGGCACACTCACACACCATTCACTCACACATGCACACCTACGGGCAATTTAGTAACTCCAATTAACCTCAGCATGTTTTTTGACTGTGGGGGGAAACCGGAGTAGTGATGCAAAATCAATACAGAGAAATGTGCTAGAAGATCCTAAAATCTACACAGAGCCAGAATTGTTTATGTAAATGACAGCTTTGTTTTCCTGATTAACATTTTTAATTTTTGCAGTGTACACATATAGTTAAATAATGTCGCAAAGCACCCTGATTTGTTTTTATTCCTCTGCCGAGGGTGAATTTAATCTCTCGTTTGGCCGTTGAACAGGTGGGACCACCTGACGTGTAGTGACAGCTGTCAGTCTGAGCAGCTGTGAGGTACTGTGTGTTACCTGATTCTGACGGAAGGGCAGCCGGATGCAATTCACCCTCCCTAAAAGGAAACGCTGTGGAAAAGCTTCATAACAATGGGAGCAAGGTGCCCCTGCAGTGCTGGGTAACTGGAGGTCACACTCTGCCGTGAGCTCACCCATCACAGTGCGTAGAGCAGAGACATCCTGCAAAGAAGTCACAGTGGCGGCAGCTTGAAGCCCAGGAGAGTCTTTCTTCGAGGGAGCAGTAGTGGTAACAAATGGGGAGGCTTATTCCTCAAAGGGGCCACCATCCATCCGCATCTCCACAGCATCCAAACTCAAACGTTCAAGCCGTGTGCTAATTTCTGCCGCGCTAAAGCTACGGAGCTTTCAGGTGAGTTAGAACGCGTCGTTTCTTTACTGTAGCATTTCCCTGGGCTTAGCAGCAATCCAGGCCTGAATGATTAATGGCATAGTGTTCTGAATTGTAGCCGTGCTCGTAGTTGTGCGAGCGCTCACGGGGGGGGGAGTCATGGTCGACCTGAAGGCAATGAGGGCCGATCGTGACGGGCACCATCTCCACAGCCTGAATCCTCGGCTTCTGCAAGGTCCTGGAAAACCTTCCGCTCCCTGCTGAGGGCTCCCCCTCCTCCCATGATCCCTGGTGTGCTTTATATGTCGTTCAGCGTGAGACTGCGTGGCCCAGTGGGAGTTGCTCGGGGGGGGGGGTTAGCATCCAAATCCAGCACCATAACACATAACACCTCCCAGAATCCTCAGGCTGCCGTTTCAGGAACAATGGGCCAATTTAACACACACAGGCAATCAAGGGAACGTGTTAAAGCTCGTACCACCACACAAGGCACCGACAGGTATTTATATCCACCCAATCCCTGGTATCTGTCACTCGTCTCATTCGGTTTTGTTCATTTTAGGCGAGTGTCTAAATGCAGTGTCTAAATGTAGTTTCCATATGGCGCCGATCAACAGCACTATTAACATTCACCCAGTAGATGCTGCTATGTTTCGTGGAGGTATCACACAGACACTCGAAAGTACGGCCTTCGCAAGGACACACGAAATTATTTTCAAACGAAATTTAATGACACCCCCCCCCCTCCTTTTCCCAGCCTGTGGTACATTCCCGGAGAAACCGTTATTCAGAGGGTCGATCCAGTGGCGATTCGCAAATGAAATAACACCTATTTGTTTGTTGTATTTTGGAAGCACGGAAATTCCTGGTTTTATATATATATATATATATATATATATATATATATATATATATATATATAAATTACCAATCCTGTCCCTTTTCCAGGGCCACATAACTGGGTCCTGTTCACAGGAATCAACAAAAGCCAGCTGTTTAAGCACATATAATTCAGTTTCTTAAAAGTTTGACTAATAATCCTAATATTTACAATAATACCAGTAATGCTAGCAGTGATAATGGTATTAGCATGGATGCACCCTGGGAAGTGCTGTTGCCTTGTTTCTCCATGGTTAGTGGTTCAAATCCTGTCCATGGGTGTAAATTCTCTCTTTTTGGTGGGTGGGATTGCTCCCCCAGTCCCACAATATGTCTGAACTGGTATCTGTAAATGGTCCATGGTGTTTGTCCAATGATGGCATGACACCCCATCCAGAGTGTTCCCCTGCCCTATACTTTCTACTTCCGGGGATATCTTTGAGGCAGTCTAATACAGGACAGGCACCAATATTTTTACCGCTAGATGAAGTGTAAGTTTATTGTATAGGAGGCTGTTGGTGAATGATAATGACTCTGTGATAGGGTGCTTAAATTTCAATAATAATTCCAGAGAAGCAGTATTTATTTTCCAGTACAACCGATTCGTTTACAGTTTGCTGACTGCCCGTCTTGCTCATTTCTCGGCCAAGGTGTCTTACCTGAGATTGTCTCACATCTCTGAGCTCTAGAACATTCTCTAGGGACTCTTTTATGTTTTAAGGGTCCCTTGTTAGAGGACTCTGCTCGATATGTCGTTCTTATTAGCGTGGGTGTTGAAGCAGGAAATGCATAGAGAAGCAAACAAAGTGCTGCTGTCTGATTTTAGCCGAGTTCACGATATCTCGCTGGTACTTTTACCAATTAATACAAATACTCATTTAAATCAAACAAAGCTTTTTTTTAGCCTATTTTGCTTTTGCTTCCTTGTTTATTCATGCTTTCATTTCCTTCCACTAAATGAACCGAGGAGGGACAGAGAGAAAGACTGTCGCTTTGAGATGAGTCATCACTCTGCTGAGGCTTCAGCCAATCAGTGCGCACCCAGATGCCACAGCCTATCGCTGCAGGCCCGAAGGTTAAAAAAGGCCCTCCAAATGGCCTGAGGTCACCCCTTACGTAATACTTATCTACTGCCAGACATAGGTGCCAAGAGGCATCAGTACAGGAATAAGCAGCACCGCGATGGAGCCGCTTAGGCTGATTAGCAGCTCAAAACGTGCAACGAGTGCTAACTCTGACCGCCATTCTTCCACCGCAGCGAACTCGGCTGACTTAAAAAGGAAGCACCCTGTGTAGGAAAGGGCTCCTCTTCCTATAACTAAGCACCCAAGGTCCAATGAAGGTAGGAAGAGTTGACTGTGTGTTTTTTTTTTCAGCGTGAGCATGCAGGAAGGCGCTGTTAAAAATGCACACCATGCTCTCTCGCCCGTTACTTCAGCTGTATGTCATCCAAACTGGGTCAGCACTCCCCCCCCCCCCCCCCCCCCCCCACCAAGCCCCACGCCTGACGGAAACATTTTTCACGCATTTGGAAATATTTGCCTGGCTACAGTGCTTGCTGGAGGACACTTGCAGATCCCTCCAAAATAACTCATGAGTAATTTCTTTGTTTTGCTTTGTTTTTCTGTGGCTAAAAGGTGAATACATTTGGTCTGGAAGTTGCGTTTTTCAGCACAAACCCCCCGATCGCCCTCTCTGTAAATAAAGAGCCACTCGGTGATAAATTTACCCAGCTCAGGGGACGCACTTCCACAGCAGACTCCACAGTCCTCCATTCAGTCAGCATCTCCCGAGATGCCAGACATGATAGACATTTTTGGCTATTTAATATTTTGGCTTGATGCACAATCCTCTCCCGACAAATCATATAGACAGTATCAGACGCCAATTATAAGCCAATGATTGTTAATCATTATTAATGTTTTTTTTTTTTTATTATTTTAAAGGGCCAATTCATTGTATCGCAGGTCTCGCCATCTCAACACAGGATGCTCATGCCAGCTGTCAGGGGGAGGGTCATGTGTGCCGGGTTCATGGGTGTCAGCGAGTGACATATCACACTCGGAGGCGAGCAGTGATCACTGGATTCCACCCGTGGCCCCTCTGGGTCCCAGCTGGCGGAGAGCATGACCACGGAAAGGTGAGAGGGAGAAGTACCCAGAAGTCTGACCCCCCCCGCAGGACTGCATGCTAGCCTGCCTCCTCCCTGCCTCCTCGCGACAGATGGCTCAGGTGGTACAGCCTCAATCGAACCGTAGTCCCTACTGTTGGACGCACCTTGCCTTGACCAGAGCTTCTCCAGGGGGGGGGGAGGGGGCATCATGTGATTTTAACCCAGCTGCAGTATAATCTTTTTTTAGTGGTAGCTTATGTTGTGACCTTGTTTCTGCAGTGTCTGCTCAGCAAGCATGACGCAAAGCGGCGTGATGTGAGCTTGCGTGCGCCGGCGAGGATGTTTTCAGAAGGGGGCGCTCTGCCGACGGGCCGCGCACTTCTGTCCAGCCGGGGGAGCCATATCCGGACAGCCGCGAACGGCACGTATCGCCCCTTAAGTGTGGCCTCTTTACGTTAGTAGGTCTGTAGTCTCCGGTGGTTCACAGTGTAAGTAACAAAACTCACGGCGAGATGTGTACACGTCTCAGGCGGACAGCCCCCTCCCGCCCTCCCCCGCCCCGGTGGCGCCACATAAACTTAAGAGTATGGTGTCAAACAGAAGAGATCAACATGTGTGCCCCGCCCCCCACTAGCTTCCTCTAATAGATTCTACTGATGCAGTCCCCATAACGCAATTAGCGCAACCCTTCAAAGTCAAAAACATGAGCGCTACTGACAAAACTGACAAGCGGGAGACGCTGGAATGATTTACCGAAGTGGACGGTCGAGCTTTAGGCTACTCAGATATCTGACATGTCGGGCCCGGATCCCTATCGAGACTGAAATGCTTAGAAACTGCGCAGATATTCCTGATGCCCTACCACACTGATTTCCCACTAGGGGGGTGTCCTGGATCCAAGGCAGTATGCAATTATGAAATTGATATTCCCCCTGAGTTCCTGGACGTACTCGGCTGTCCAACGCATTGACAACTGATTTACAAGAATTAATGGATTCATTTCCATAATATCATGAGCATGATAAATCATTTCATTTATCACATACTTTCCAGGGAAAAACTACACATCCAGCATTACAATGCGAACACGAATTTCATAGCCACCAGCAACTTTACAGAACCCCCCCCCTCGGTGTCAGTTTTAGCTCAGATTTCACAAAGACATTACTTATGGTGTCTGATTCTCCAAAACTTTCACACATTTCTACTGTGAGCCTCCAACAAGCACGAGCAGATCCTCCCAGGGGAGCGGCAACATTTCCCGAAGCAGCTGTGGGGTACTGAGCAGGCGTTTTTAGTCTGCCGTCCCAGAAGTCCGCCTGTCTCCTCCCCTGCAATCACCTTTACGCCAGGTAGCATCCTGGAGTGACAGCATTAGTCAGCAGTCTCCGGGAGCAGAGGTTGCCTTCAGAGACCAGTTAGGCTTCAGAGATGCTAACTGCTCAAAATTGCTAACAGTCATGCTTCACACAATGACAGCAACATGCTAAAATCAGCTCTGCACTGCCGCAGTAAACCTCTGAATGACCTTCCTGCCTACCTGTTGTCTGAAAGACAAAGTGCAATGCACGTTTGTCTCCCTTTATCCTCTTACAGAGCTGAAAGCCAGCGACAATACACACCACACGCTAATGGAGCACCGAGCAAACAACTTCTGATTGATTTGCTAGTGGACCTGTTGTGCGCAGTCACTGAAGGGGGCGTGCCCTAAGTGTTTTAACTCTGCAGATAACGGTCCACCTGGGACCTGAAGATCCTGACAGCTGATTTCACTGAAACCATGATGGAACCCCTTAAGGTGAAAGTCAGAGACCTGAAACCGCTAAACATGCAGCATCTAAAGCAACCGATTAAAATTTAAGGCTATTCCATTAAGTAATAAAGAGCCCCTGACCCGCTCACTGAGCCACGAGACCAGCCAGAATAGATGCCTTGGGCTCTGCACCAACGCGTCTGCCGCAATGAGAAGCCATTACTGAAATGTAGGTTAGAAACAGACAGAAAACAGGCAAAACACAAAAAGCTGAGCAAATCGTATTATTTCGTTTCGATAAATCATTCGTCACTGGAATTCGCATCATGTCCTTTCTGACGTTTATATTCAATGCAACCTCAACCGGGAGGGCTGTCGGCGACCTAGCGACCGCCGTTTTGGGTTAGGGTGTAAGGATCGTTTAACTACGTTGCGTTCTGAAGTCATATACGCGCCATTGCCCAGTAATGTTGATTCATTCATTTTCATTAGCTCTGAACCAAGGTAAAAAGTTGCTTCTTCATAATATTGAACCTCCATAATTTTCATACTGCGACAACATATGAGAAAACATTACGACATATTTGTAAATTTGCAGATCTGTGAAAGTTCACGCTGAAGTACCACGAATTATATAAACTACAACATCACAACGCTCCGCTAATTCTTAATCTCTAGAGAAACGCCCGTTGTAACGTTTTTGCGCATTACATCAGCAGTAGTCTTACTGTCGAGTTTCCACTTGAATGGTTTACATGGGTAAGTGCAAATCAAATAATAATTAGTATTATCAGATTTTAAGATGTTGTTGAATAATTCAGGGATCTCATTTTATTCTTGGTGGGAAGAGTTTTCATTTATGAGTACTGATAAACATAATCAATAGCTGCTTCTTTATCGTTTATCGTTTTCACAATGGCTCAACGAAGAGAAGACAATTAAACTTTAACTTAAAGTATATGTAAGGATCTGTAATACATAAGAAACGGCCAGGTTAAGGAACTGAACCCTATCCGCTGAGCCCCAAACAAATTCAGCAGATGAGATCAACAATGACGTTCCTCAGCCGTCACGCAACCCAGAGAGATATGACGATAGAATAGTATTAACCAGGGATTGTGCGTGACAACTGCATCTATTTTTATTTGCGTAGAAGAAGAAAAATCACTTTGCATTTCAATTTATACTTCCAGACCGTCATATACAATAAAAGCAAACCCCTTCATAGCGGAATATTTATATATGATCCGCTGAATATAATCCAGAACAAATCAACCACAAATGGGACGTTGTTTATTTATTCTTTATTATGAAGTGAGACAAAATGCCTGGTGTCGCTGTGCTTTACATCATTCAAATACTGGTCAAAAATTCCCAGAGAGAAAAACTCCAGAAATAAGGTCATTTGATTCTTTACAGTTGTAAAAATCTTAAATTCAAAAGGACTATTTACAAGACTTCTTGCAATAAACAGTTAAGTTCCTTTTATTCATAGTACAAAACAGAGATCAAGCTAATACAAGGTCTTTCTACCTGAATCTATAGATTTGTGCTACTTTTAAAGTTGGAAATGTTTATAATGAAGTGCTTTAAAGACAAATCTGTAGGAATCCCACGTGGCAAAAACAAGGTCCCCTTTACTCCCTACATTAAGCTGAGTCTAAGTACAGTGCAAATAGTTTGGCTTGCATGGTAGTGACCCCTCACTCTTCCCCGATGTGAAATGGCGATGTGACGGGCCGGTATTTTTGCCTCCGCGGGACTTCCGCAGATCTGGAGAAATGTTCTGAACTGCTTGCAGCTGGTCGTTCAGCACCCACAAGCCTACGTACTAAATCTACGTTAAATCAGAGGCAGGCAGTGCATTAACATATATAAAAGCCCCCCTCCCCCCTCCCCAGTTTATCCTCTAATACTACACTGGCGTCTCCCTGATATTGGACTTCTGTATGACTACTAGGAATACTGGATAAAACCATACCTGATTTTAAAAACTGTCGTACGTATTATGTCTTTATTTTTTTAAAAATACCATGCATTAAGTCGTTATTGCTCTATAATTCCATATGAGAATCCCAAGAAATATTGCCCATGGATGCTATCTAGATTTTGGCAAAATCCAAAGCTTCATAAAATTGGCATAGATTTTAATTCATTTTTGCATGCAATAACATTAAAAAGGTAGCGAACAGAAATAAAAAATACGTTACTCAGAAAGTGGCAAATGCTTTGGCATATTGATGGCGAAGGCTTTGCTAAAGAATAACAAATGATAAAGTGCAAATAAAGACTTTACACAGTTTATGGGTAAAAGAGGGAAAGAAGACATAAAGTGAATGAATAAATAGTTTTACCTCAATGTTGAACACTTTGTGGTCACTGGCCGCAGTAAAATAATATCCCGTATTAAAAAAAGGTTTGACCTTTGCGAGAAGTAAATAGACATTTTAAATGTCTTCACTGAGTTTCAGCAAAATTAACGACATTTCGCCTCTATATGTCTGAATATAGGGACACGACTGAGGAAATAGAAAACAAAAGTATGCTACGTACATGCGAAAAAATCCATATTTTCCTTTGTTGGAGAAAATCGAGGAAAAAATGTGCTATAGTCAGTTTTCAAGGAAAAACGAGGATGAGAAGAGGAAGAGTTCATTTTACGTTTTTTTCTGTATGGAAGTCATGCTTCAAGAGGACTTAAGGGCGAGAAGGCTCCTTTAAAGCAGGCGGACTCGTAGTGCTTGTTCAGGTAGGACTTGAGGGCGAAGGTCTTGTTGCATCGTTTGCATTTGTAGTGCTTGAAAGCGGAGTGCGTCTGCATGTGCGCGCGGAGGTTGGAGCGGTCCGCGAACGCTTTTCCGCAGTGTGCACATCCAAAGGGCTTCTCGCCCGTGTGTGACCTCATGTGTCCCTGCAGCAGCCAGGGCCTGCTGAAAGCCTTTCCACATATGTCACACTTGTGCTTGAGGTCGTGGGTCAGCAAATGCATGGCCATGGCCGGCATGGAGACGTACACCTTCCCACAAGTCGGGCACTTTTTGGCCATCTTGCTATCTATGCTACGGTGCGTCTGCTTGTGCCTGCTCAGGTTGGAGGACGTGGCGTAGGTTTTTCCGCACTCGTTGCACGTGTGACGCTGTATGTTCCTAGCGCTGCTGATGACTTTCCTCCTTGACCTCCCGTCAGTGATGAAGAAGGCGTCCACCGTGTACCCTTCACTCACGGCATTGTCTCCGTTAATGTAGCCAGATGAGATCTCCGACTGGGGGCTGTCTGGTTGGTCTGAATCCGGTGCTCCGTAATCACCGTGCATGCCATCGTAGATAGGCTCGGGAGAGGGCACTTTCATAGCATTGTCGCTTTCGCCGTCGTATACAGACGGAGTGATGTAGTCGCTAATGTACCCTGGTATTGAAAGAACGGGATATTTATTAAATTATGCATAATGAGACCGAGAATGGATGTTGGATTAATACATGCAATAGCTTTCTGTCAGCCCACCACTCGATTTCATGACTACAGCCCTCTCCTCTGGAGAGTGTATTTACTGTAAATGGATACTGACTAAGAAAGGTCATTTTCCCACATCACTCCCGCCGAGCAACATTGAATTTGGCGTGGTATGTTTCTTAAGGACAAAGAGAAGAGGAATGCCGACCCTCCTTTAACAATATCATCGGTGTTTTTAACAAAGATTAGAAAGGCACGGATCACTGTTCACAGAAAACACGCTGCTGTCACCTTTCCCCATTTCACGGTGGCAAAGATTTCATGTCAACATCCTATTACTGTCCTTCTGCGCAGCAAATGTGCGAATGCGTTGTATTATACAGAGCATATATTATAGTTTGACGATGATCGAGCGTCTTATTAATACGTCTTGTATGCCCTTGTGTGTGAATTTTCAAGACATAGTGCTATTAAAGGAACACATGGGATTTGTGTTTGTCTAACCAAGCGGGTCGTAACAAGGAAGTTTTAAATGCTCTAATTTATTATACACACTTGTAGGTTGCAGGGATCCTCGTGCGCTGTCCGACAATGACACTTCAACCTTTTCGGTCTCCCTAACGCATCTAGTGTTTCTTCCCGAGCGGTTCACTGAATAAATACCAGCACACGGAAAATGTGCAAAGTCGACAATTTTGCCATTCTGTTGAATGCAGCCGAAAGAGCACGAGAGCTGATCTGGCATGAACTACGGACGTACTTTAAACAGAGACACGTTGCCGAAGCATTGTCTGAAAGACGGGAAGAACCGTGTTAAATTCTGACGCTTGACAGTTTTAGGAAGGATTCATAATGGCGTGAAAGACAAATTAGTTTACCTTTTTCATGAAAGCGGAGATTGAGGTCGGTCCTGGATCTGCCATAGGAGCTTTCGAGATCGCTAGATGAGAAATCATCGAGTTTAACCTTTTTAACCAGGAAAGACCTTGGCATGTTTCGATGCTGCACGACGCGGTGCCGAGTCTTCCTCTCTTCATACAACGCCGATGCAGACTGGATGGCAGCGGATCGGCCTCGCCGAGCTGAGATTCACACGCCAGCGCAGGGGCAAAACGCAAAAACCCTCCCTCGCTGACGTTTGGACTGGACAGAAATGCAACTTCAGCACTGGATAGCTCCCCTCTCCGTGCCACTATACGGGCTGGGCTCCCCGCAGCGAGACGTCCGCTCCTGCTTTCCAGCGCTGCCCTCCCTGTTACTTCAACTGCAAAACAGACGAGAGAGGAAAGAAAAATTGCTTATCGCTTGTTTAGGACTTAGGAGGCGTATAGTTTTGCCACGTTTGAACTTGAGGTTCAGATTATTGTTTTTTTTTTTTTTTTTTTTTGGAAGATGGTATTGCAAATGATCGCGGTTATCGGCGTTAAGTATTTTCAAAACCAAGAATATAAAGGCGGAATATTGCGCTTGAGTGAAATAGCTGATCGTCTCTTTCTCTCCCTCTTGTGCAGCCTTTCCCGTTTCAAGGTCTATGGAATCTGAAGTCCTGTTGATCAGCTGTTGGGATTTATAGGGCTGCGATCAGGTGGGAGATGGAAATGGAAGTGCTTAATTTAATCCATCAAAAAATCTCCCGGGAACAACGTTGGACTGGAATGATTTATTGACGCCGTTACTCGTTTCCCTTCTCTCATTTTCTCGAAACAAACCGCCATGTTCATCTTAAATAAGTACGACATTTATCCTTACTTTATTAATCAGCATAATATAATGCTGATTACGCTTCTGTAAAACAGTAACAGTGTTATATAATGGGGGCAAGGAAAATTTTGCTTTTAAAATATTATGAAGGTTCGTTAGTTTGCTTTTGAAAATCTAATGGTAGAAGGAAATTATGAAGATCTTTCCGAGAAAGGCATTTTTTTCTTAAAAAAAATCGAAGGGAATGAACAGAGAATTACGTGCAAGCATCAAATAATTTTTCTTGTACACATTTTTAAACAATATGGAAATCACGCGCTGAAGTGAGTGCGCTAACAACAGTATGTTAAATTTAGCGTCATTAAACACTTTTACAATATCGTCCCTCCCTCCCGGATATTTCAGCACACAGCAGCATCACAAACCATTAAACCAAAGGCTGGATGTGGCCTAAAGTTTTCAGGTCTGTCTTTTACATCACACCATATAAACCAATGTCTTCTTTAGGTTATTGCCTCATTCATTTTTAAGTATATGCAGGTTATTCATCCCTTTATTTTATGGGATATAATTATAATTACTTACAAATCAACATTGAACTACTTCGTTTCTCAATGAATATTTGCTGACTTTGTTTAAGTTTTATCATAATTGAATCACCATCGCTAGCTCTCTTCCCCATCATAACTAGTCTATCACAGGGCTTTTTCCGTCTTTTTTGTCAGCTGAGAGCAAAACAAATAAATGACGTGCAAACCTACTTTTTCATATGATCATGCAGAGCAACTTTAGGTATGGTTTTATCTGTTGTTTTACTGGTTGTGTTACCATGTTGTTTTACTGTTTTCGTAACTGAATAGAGATCGTTGGTGGTTAACGCACTCACTTGTCCCCAGTGGCTGGCAGTGAGGTGACCTGATGTGTTTATCAAAGAGTCACAGTGCCGGCTCGTTTGTTGAACGCTTACTGCTCTGCGGAACTGCTGATTCCAGCTGAAACGGGGCAAAATATAGAAACCGCCCTCATTTGCATAATAACACCCTCAGATGTGCTGTAATACCGAGATGTCTTGTCAGATTCCCAATCAAACGGTTCATCGGCGTTTTATTCTCGTGATTTTTAATGAAAAAAATGCAAATCCAGGTTTTAGGTTTTAAGTTCCGTTTCTGTTGGTTGAAAATGACCGATAAGATATCACCATCCCAAGAAATCTTGCTGATATTGTAGAAGCTCAATGATTTTCAGTTTTATAGCAGCAGATGCCCATATGAAACACATCTCTGAAAATGATCAATGAATATTCTTTGTGAAAATGGTAAGGACATATATACTTTGAAGTGCGGGGCATCATCCGTACGTGCATTGCAAATGCTTGATTGCGGTACATATAACACTAACAGTCGCCATAATGAAACACTGTCAATCAAAGACAACATACCCATTATAAAAACAAATTAAAAATTACTCAGAAACGTATATAATCTTTATCACTCTTTTCCACGCATTACAGACATCGTTGGTTATTGGTCCGTTCTTCACCGTCAAATGAATATTTCTTGCACCATGTGTCATTTAAAATAAGCACTGCAATTATATGTAACAGAAAAACAAAAATCAGCCAATGGAGTCAGATAATGGGGTAAATAGTGATAGGTGCCAGTAACCTTATTATATGTAAATGAGTTGTCGCCATCAATTGCAGCTTGTGTCATATTGCACAGCGGTGGAAATCTGACCATTTGGAAACGCTTGGGGTCATTATGTGCTGGCAGCATGTGGAGCACCTTTAAGTCCAAAGAGATTCCTTTGGGACTCACAGCTCCTCGCCTGTTTAATGGGCGAAATTCCCCACCTGATAAGTTCCGAACGGATGCGGCGGGCACCTGAGATTCCCATTAAGCGTGCTGGTCTTCGGACTCGCCCTTCAGGACGTGGATGCCGGGCCGGATTGCGCATTCAGCTGGCACGCGTGGGCGGGCGAGGGGGAGGTTGTGCCGGTGGTGCTCCCACATGCACAGCTGTGGAAGGTGGAGCAGGAAGGGGCATCTGTTACTATTATTATAGCTCAATATGTAGCCGATGCTTCCAAAGTGACTTCATGTTTTTTTATTTTGTCTGCCCGTTTATACAGCTGGTTATTTTTACTGGAGCAAATCGGGTTCTGCGGCCTACTCATAGGACCAATAGTGAAGCGACACTTGGGACTCGAGCCAACAACCTTCAGGGCAGAAGTTCACGTCCTCTGCTGTCATGAAGAAGGAGAGGGAGGTGGAGGCATTGGAGACCCAGGGGTGGAGGGGGACAGGAGGCATGAAGACTGAGTGTATGTTGGAAGCAGGAGAGGATTTGTGGAGGCCGGTGAAAGAGGAGAAGCGAAGGTGTAGGAGGGAGTTACAAGCCAAGGAAGAGGAGGGAGGACAGGAACTGCAGCGGGGAAGGGAGCTGTGAAACACGAAGGGAAGTTTGGAAAGTGAGAATGTGACAAAAGTACTCAGTCTGTTCAAATGTTGAATATGGTTTTATCGCTGTATTCTGCTGTACAAGTAATGAGTAGAGTGGTAACTTCACACCGATTTGAGATATTTGGGTGTAGCTAGTGAGCATTTGCCCTCTGCTTGACGTTCATAAATGTTCCATGTGATAAAATTCAAATTTGAGTAATGGCAATTCCTCGAATCATTCCAAAACGATCCTTAAGCATTTGCTAAAAAATAATGTTGGACTTTGAGAATAATGCACCGTCTCTGCCAGCCACCTCCTATGGTGGTGTCGCATCTCAAAGGTGGTTTGTCTGTTTAAGTAGAAGAGGACACGGCGACCTTGGGACAAGTTGCGAGTCGATTAACTGAGGAAGACGGAAAACAGGTGGCAAAGCGTTTTGCTAATGGACCGAATCCACTCCTAAGTTGGTATAATAAAACTATTTGAGACAGAGCTTTGCAATTTGGCTGAGAATGTGTTTCGGAGCACTTCGTTAATGAACTGAATAAACTGCTAAATTGTTTAATGAAAATGCTTTAGGAATAGACTTTAAATTCCCTGATTTGGTACTGATATGTCAGATTACCCTGTATTTATGAGATTTGTCTTAAAAATCCTCTTACCTTCATTTTGTCTTCCTGACTGTGGTAAAAATGTGTAGTGTTTAAAAAAATATCTAAGAAGCTCACGGGAAAAAATAGCACAACGTAAGCAGAAGGAGGCAAATATAAGCTACGTGTTTCTGTAGATATTGGGGAACGGTGCATTGACATCATACAAGCGCCTGTATGCACAGGAAGCCGGCGTTAAAATCTCGCCCTATGAAAGAAGAGGATTATTGATGGCAAGGAGCTGTTTCCTGTCCGCCTCCTCTTACGGTAACAATGCTCTTCGCTGAATTCTTTTTTCATCAGACAGCGAGGCGTAGACCTAGAAACAAATATACTGAAGGTAGGGATTACAAAAAGAAAGAAACTTCTTTTTTTTCCTGGACAATTTCCGGAACTGTTCTGAGAGCTCTGTGCTTAAAAGGGTGCAAGGATGACAAAACAGAAATACGAAAAACAAATATAAAAAGACGAAATAATCCGATAACATAAAAAACTCTCACCAATATGTAAAGGCCTTAAACAGACAGCGACGCCAATCCTTTGGCTTTAAGCAGCAGGGCTAGAATACAGGCTGAAAGAAGTAATTAGGCGATTTGTCCATGTAGTAATTAGTAATTAACAGCATTTATCAGCAGGAGTGGACTCTGGAATGGGACTCCTTCAGCTGGCCTGTCGCACTTGCGTCTTGCTTTACATTCTGTCATTCAGACCATTTCCTGAGGCTTTGTTTTATTGGCGGGTCCCGGGTCTGATGGGTAACGGGGGATGGAGCGAGAGCATTTTCCCCTCACAGCCGGTGAAAGAGACGTGTCAGTATTATTCACTCCTTCTTTAACCACAGCGGAGTTTGATTACTGCAACCGGCAAGCGGCGCAATTAAATTTTAACAATGTGACTCTGAGACCCAGCCATTATTATTGAGATAATCGTCCTCATACATAATGAGCCCTGGCCCCAAATGAACTGATAATAAGACAATCCCACTTGGTCACTATTAAATGAATCGTTTTAAAGGTCACACGCCAACCCTGTCATCGTGTGACACGCTGACTGTAACCGGTAGCTGCCACGCTCACAGAGAACGAGGACCAGACTCTTTCTCCTGAAATGGTGCAACACATCTGACACAAAGCAGAAGAATTTACCGCTCCTCACTGACAGCAGAGTTCACAAAGAGCCCATCCCTCCATGACTCCATGGCATCGATCTTGACTAAGGAATGCTGTGTGCTCATGTTCTGGATCTTTCTGTGTCCTTCTGACAGTCAGTGGAATCGTGGCATCGCGCGAGCTCGGTCAGATTCTTGAATACTGTGGGTGCCCTTCATGCTGATCACGACCCCTGATGGGATTGGAGCCTCGCGCTTCTTCAGCTGATCCTGTGGAGACCCTCTGACCCCAGTGCCCTGCTCTCCGGGGTATGATCTGACCGTCATAGGTGCCTCTCCATCACTGAAACCCCTTTGCGAGGCATCGGCACGACAGTACAAATTAACATGTTTCATGAAAGAAATATCTCACCTTGTGGCTGGATTTGTTTGTATCTTGTTTACAATGTCTACATAATGGGAAATTCTTTCAGGACTAGTGTAAATCCGTCCATCCATCCATCCATCCGTCCATCCATCCATCCATCAGTCCATCCATCCCTCCATCTATTCATCCATCCAAGGGCATAACTTTGGGTTGTGCATTGGGAGGGGTTGAGGTCTCTCTCCATATAAGGGGGTCCAGGGGGTTCTATTGGCTGGTTTTGATTACTTGGGGGGCTTATAACCCCCCCCCCAACCCCCATGATTCATCCACCCATCCATCCATCCATCCATCCATCCATCCATCCATCCATCCATCCATCCATCCATCCATCTATCTATCTATCTATCTATCTATCTATCTATCTATCTTCTCTGGATCCTGTCCCAGGACACACAGGAACATGCTGGACGTAATGAAGCAGAGCTGTGTGATCCACACAGAGATGAAGCCCAGCCACTTATACGATTGTGTAGTGAGGCCTGTATAGAAATGTACTTTCTACCCTCTTTTGGATTAGATGGAGGAAAGTCATCGCCTTCCACGGTCAGCAAAGCATTGGCGTGTCATGTGTCATAAAGGGGGACATATTTCCAGAGGCCGTGCCGCTGAGGGTGATGGGGACAAGCAATATTCGCTTGTGCTGGGCGATAACATCATTATGGTTACTGCACTTCCAGCGGCTAATGGGCCCACTGAGCCCTGCCATGGTCTGGCCCCTCTTCCCGGCCCACACGGGATTGGGGCTGCGGCTGCCTGACCCCCCTGCTCCTCCGGCCTGTCTCGGGTCTCCTCACACCAAGCCCTGCGTCCAGCTCCACTCGCACCGAAAGACTCCCCTGTCCCGCGTGGAGTCGCCCCATTGGTTTAATTATTAATGCTCCCTTCTAAACGCTCACTAGAGTTGCTGAGCAGCAGAACATCCAGGGCGGAGTCATGACTGGTTGTTTAGCCCTCACCCCCCCCCCCCCCCCCCCCCCCCCCCGAGCAGGTGAACAGCAATCGTTAGCTATTTAATTTGTAACCGTTCAAACCCAGATTATCATAAAACATGGTGTGATACAAGTGTAACGATCAAGATCCAAACAAATAAGGTCCGGTGTGACTAAACAAGGATCATCAAACCTCAAAATGTAAATGCTTCTAGAACTTTCTCCTCCCCATCAGAGCACATGCTTCACATGATATCCTATGACGGTACAAGGCTCTTCCATAAGAGTGATGGGAGAAACCCACTGTTATGCTCACTTTTGACACTAGGAGGTGCAATCGGACACCAGGACCCCATCTGCATCTATGCTTCAGCGCTCGGCTAGAGCCCTCTGACCTTTAACCCCCGACCCTCTGTGCTTCAGTCGCTATGAGCTCTGGGGGCTGCGGGCTGGGCGGTTAAGGTGGTGGGAGGGGGGGGTCTGTGTCCAGCTTTAGTCTTTCACTTGAGAAAATCACCTATGTGTCTGATCTGTCCGAGTCTGGGGACGAGGGGGCAACATTAATCTTATTTGTCATAACTGCTCCCGGGGGGGTGGGGCACACAGCCTGGGACCCTGACTAGGGGAAGGGCTACACCCCCTTTATCTCACCCCAGCAGTCTGTGAACCTAATTAGATGTGAAAGTTAAATAGGCTGAAATCAGGACAGAGGCGGCATTATGCAAATTCAGTTTGATTTTTGTCCATTCCCTCATCTCCCTCCTTTTGATGGTGTCCGCTGGTCCTGCAGAAGGAAAGGGGATGACGGGGTGGTAAATCCGTGCGCGGCGCCCGGTACTCGCCGCGAGATGAATCGGCCACTGGAACAAGGGGTAATTGGGCATTTTTTTAAAGACGCATCCCCGGCATAATTGAGGTTTTGTTGTTGCTGTTTATTCCTTGCCTGGGGACACGTCTCAGATGAGGCCTTTTGATCTGGAGGAAGTTGAGGGAGCGACAAAATGACCACGAGAAAGAGTCGGAAGAGCAGGAATTTGCCATTTGGGCCCAGGAGGGGTGGTGGATCTCCACAAGAGAGAATGCAGGAATCCTCTAAATCAGGCAGTAGATGTGATTTTAAAAAATCAAACGCAATATAAATGTTAGGTAAATTACAGCGACGAGTCCTGCTCAAAATAATCTCTTTGGTTATAATGTCCTTTGTCTTGAAACAACTTTTTACCCGAGGATAATTGTTTCCTGTTTCCTGTCTACACAGATATACTCTCCCTGAATGTGACATGAAGTTAAATAGGTAATAGCGCATCTTGAATTGCCAGAGTCAGACAGGAACTATAATAAAATGTTTAAGTCAACAAAGAACACCCCCCCTCCCCCCTACGCCCCCCCCCCCCTCCTCCCCGGGCTCACACCACCGCTGATAGCTACAGATACGTGCAGCAAAGTACAGGAATAATGGCTGTTGTATGAAGTGGTCATTAGAGATAAGTACTTTGCTCTATCAGTCGGCGATGCTGCAGATCGGCCCATATCCCCTGACCTTTAATTATAGCAATACGGCGACCGTGTCCTCGAACTCAAAGGCTGCATCATTACGGGGGCAGGGGAGTCTGCGCGGCCGTCGTCATTAGCGGGGGAGAGGTGTAAAAACATCCAGGCCAATATGCTTTAATGAAGAATCCGTAAAGAGATTAAGATAGGGAAGGGCCGCTGGTAAACTGAGAGCACACATGTGGAGCAGGAACTCTAACCTGTTTTACATAGAGTCCGCCGCCGGGGGAATTCAGCAGATTAGCATTTTTATTGTGCTGCAAAGCTCCAGCATTGCGGGCTGTTCCGGCAGGCTGCACCCGGCCCTGGCCCCACCGCTGCGTCACCTGTTCTCCACACACACACACACACACACACACACACACACATAAGGGGCACCTCGGGATCAGAGATACCGGCCACCGATGTGAGCAAGCGCGTGCGAAATTCGGCATGGGTGCAAGGGGAACGTGGGCTTTCACATGTGGGGGGGGGGGGGGTGAATGGGGGAGAGAGACAAAGGGAAGAGGAGGTAGCGGTGAAGGTGGGGGGGTGCCTTGTTTTGCGTGGGGTGATTCGGGGACTCACTAAGCGCCGGGGGCGATGGTGAGGTGGTGGGGCACCGTGACAGACTCCACTGAGCTCTTTTCAATTAGACGGCTTCTTCCGGCGGCCTTATTGTACGTCTCACCACCTGAGGAAGGGGCCATGTGGAATTCTATTAGAGACTCTCCTTTCCCTAAATCGGATACTAACCTCTCACCCACCCACACACACACACACTCACTCTCTCCCTTATTGCAAGTGATGTCAAAGAGCCCAAATTCAGTGGGGCACCGGTGACCCCACCCGGGATGAAATAGACATGCCTCTCTTCCGAAAAGAGGGCGGTAGATCGAGATAGGCGTGCTATGGGAAAGCAAACGTGACTGGACGCCATTTCCCCAGCCTCTCCTGTTGCTGAGTTAGCTTCTTCCGTAGCCCGTTGTTCAAACGATCAGTGTTTGGCCGCGTGTAGATAGCGTGATGGAATGGCATGCGGGTGCACCAACATACTTTGCTGCGACTGGCAGCTCATGGTCTGCGGCTTCGCGGGGGACAGGCTCGCACCATCCGGGCTGCTTTCGAGGGACCACCGAGCAGCTGAGCTTTCCTGGGTTTTCCGAGAGCCTCGTTCGCACGAGACGACGCTAATTTGTAGCATCTTCGCTAATAGCGGCTGGTCTCCCTGGCTGTGCTTCTCGGCTCCTCCCTCCAAAAGCTGCAGATTAAAAAATAAACAAAACGGACACACTTAGTGAACTGAGCCTTTTCTCTCTTTCTCTTTTCTAAAAAGCTTTCGAAAGCTTTGTACAAACGATGCTATTAATTCCCCTTAACGTTTCACGTACCCCTGAGTGAACTTGCCAGCTGCGGCCCTCTGTTGTCTCATCCTCCTGCTTACATCATGCAGAACCTGGCCAAAGCAGGCACTAACGAAGGACATGATCAAGCAGCTAATTAAGGCACGTCAGGGACCGCGGCATGCTTGATTAACGGCCACCGGGGGTGCCGAGGGGCTACGCTAACGGGGCTTGGGGGGAGGGGAGGACTAAGCAGCCAAACATACTGCGTGGCCATCAGGGGGTGTCCCACACAAGCAAAGAGCCGCTAAAATTATCTAGCATGATAATAATCTGCCCCCTACCACGTGTTTTACCAAGTTAACAAATAAATCACGCCAGCCCGGCTCCAACACCTCCCGTTCGCTAGGAATAAAGACCAAACGTGTGAGGAAGGGGCCTTCAGAACGGCGCCATGCATCAGGGAACAGCATGCGTATGCGCGTAAATGCACGCCGTGCTGTGTGCATAGGCTCCGCCCCCCGATCTTCTCAAGCAGCCTCCTAACAGGAAGTGTTAATGTTTACGGCTCGTCAAATATTTCCGGAACAAGGAGTGAGTTCTGCAGTCTGTGGCACATTTTACTGTTTTAACCGAAGTGCGAATTTCCAATCTTAAGCCAGTCCTGATTTTTTTTTACCATGAATCTGCCGATGGCCCAAAGTCAGGCTATCATATATCATCTCACTCAGTCCTCTTGCAATCCAACAGAGTACTTTGGTTAAATTTTGAAAACTTACTATGTGCACAGAAATTTCTCAAAAACGTATCCCGTGGACTGAGTTCTGGGAATTTCAACTTCAATATAAGCAGTAGTTCCTCCGTAGCTGCAGTTTCAGTAAGTGCAGCCTCAGGTATTTAGTGTTTACCACTGTCCAAAATAAAAATCGGAAAATATCTAACAACATGCTTTGTCACTCTTCCTTTCTCCTTTGATGGCTATAAAAAGCATGATTTTCATTGCTCCATCATCCTTGATACATTATATTTTTCATTGCTTTATTGTCTCTCGAGAATTAGGCTACAACATCAGAATCCCTTTCATTCGAGAGAGTACAGTACTATATAATAATGTAAAATGTACTTTATTATTACTGTATTTACTGCGCGTACTTTATCAATCACCATATGTAAGTAAATGAAAATTACGTTATATATGGGGTCCGCGGATAGTTCGCTATTGGATATCTGTGGATATCTGTGGTGTTGGATATCTGTGGTGTTGGATATCTGTGGTAAGTCCTGAAGCTCACAGATATAGGCAGACTACTGTAAAGGCTTTTAAAATGGCCTCATTGATCTCAGAAAGACCTTCCTGGATCTAAAGAGAAAAGCAGCTATGAGAAAAGACTTTCTTTATTCTCGTTACGGAGCCGTCACCGTCGCCGGAGTAGCAGAAACGCAGATCTTCATAAACGACCAATCAGCTCGTAAATCTGGAGCTCAGGTGGGACGGAGCACTTCGTACGGTGACTTCTGAGGACGAACGTTGCCAGCTTGCAACAGTGCCACCAGGCAGGCCGAGGGGGGGGCGACACCCCCATGTGGGTTACCACAACGGGCCAGCAACATGGGGCCCAATTAAAACAAAGAAGAGGACGTGTAACATTCATAACAGTGATTAACATGACAAACGGCCACACGCGAGCGCGCCCTCCTCGGGGCCCCAGGCTGGCGGTGAGGCATGCCCACCCCCCAGATGGCTCAGGTGACTCAGCCTGCCTCCGTGTCCCCCAGCGTGAGGACACAGGCCGTGCGTTCTGTTGGACATATCCACCAGAATGTAAATATCTATGACGCCAGCAGAGGGCATGATTAATGACGCCACGTGTCACACAGACTCTGTCTTAATTTGTCATCGATTGATAAGCGGCCCCACCCTCGCCAGAGTCCCCCCAACCCACTGTGGTCCTCTGACTTGGTGGGGCTCCTCTTGAAGAGCAAAATGTCATTAGCATATGATACATAAATCATAATGAAAAGCTGTGCAATGCATTGGAGCCTTTGTGTCACTACTGAAATAACCAGGCTGAACAGCTTAAGCCGATTAAGCTGGTTGACCAATTTATGATAGCTGACCAGCTTAAGGTATATTTTCATATAACGGTTAGATGGTTTAGCTGGTCATATCAGCATAACCAGTCTGATAGGATGACCCCACCAGCATGCCCAACTGGTGACTCACCCAGGTAAGCCATCAAAGAGCAGCAAGAACTGGGACATGACCATCAAAGAGCATCTACTGTAAGACCAGCTAAAACCAGCAATCAGCCTAAGATGGTTTTTCCATGTTTTTTTTTCCGCCGTGGTTTGTTTGGTGTTAGTAGGGAGAAATGGGGAGATCGTTGCATTTTCTAATATCCCAAACTTTTCCCAGTAGTAAATAACTGTCCAACTGGCCTCCTTGTTAGATTTCAAGCCATAGGAAGTTGTTATTACATCCCTTCTTTGTCCAAATGCTCTGTACTGCTCCATTCGATTTCTCCCCGTCGCCGGCCTGCTCGAGAATCGGTTAAATCTTTAATTCTTCGTCCAGACACCCAGGAGTCAAACCCCACCACCTGCATGACAAAGATCCCTGAAGACTTGAGATTTCACCCTTGCCGGCTTCACCTGGAGTCTGGCTGCGGAATCTACGGAATAATTGTCGTGCCAAATCCCGCGAAAATGCCGGGATAGGCTTAAAGAGGTTTTATCGGGCATCTCCAGGACTACCCTAAGGCATATCAATAACGCTTTGTGACAGTCTGAAGGTAATGACCTGACATCTGCGTAGCGTGTAGACGGGCTCATCTCGCCCTTGCTCCCTGTTGCAATGCTGCGTTTTGTCCCCTGTCACTGACGGGGGAGGGCAGCCTGAGATCTGACCACCTCGCTCGGATATACAGATCGGGAAACTGCGATGCGAGTCCCAGCTTGAAACCTGGGAAAGCTCAATTCCTGAGCGTCCTCCTGGGGTCTGCGCATTTCTTCAGGGAATCCCGATTTATCACGCTCACAAGCCTACGTTGTTGTGTTAGCTCTTCATAAGGCTCTGCTCATCTTTCTGGCTGATTGAGCAAGTTTTACCTCATATTTTATATATAATCTTTGTCTTTCCAAAAGTAGGTGTGTGTGGGGGGGTGTCATTTATCTCTATGCCGGCAGCCTCGTGTGGGGCGGGCGACTCGCGTGAGCCGTCCTGTGGGACCCCAGCCTGCTGCCTCGCTTTCATTTTTTTTTAAACAAGAGATGTTGCTTAAGGTGCCTGTTTCGCTTCAGTGTGTTTTTGCAGCCCTACAGTGCTTCTGGGAGGGCTCTCCTTTCAATATCCAGCCTTTTTTTGCATTCTTCACCGGCCCCAAAGGCAGCAAGGAGCTTTTCCGTGTGTGTATGTAATCTCTGGTTCTCTGTCTGCTGGAGCTTCGCTCTTACGTAACGGGCCCAGCTGGACTTCAAGGCTAGGCTAGTCTCCCTCGCTGCTGGTCCTGACAGTGCTGGCCTGGCTACAGTCATCAGGCTCTCCTGCATGTGGGTTTCTGCTCATTTGACTGAGGAGTCTGTGAGGAGGTTCAGGCTGTGAAGTGGTGTAACGGGGGATGGGACCAAACGGGGCCTTAAAGACGACAAGCACCAGTGAGTGTGGTGCCCGTCACTGTGTCCGAGCTCCTTATCTCGGTGACACCCCCTCCCCCGTGGCTCTTGCTCTGCTGACCTGCTCATGCAATCCTGTCAGTGGGGCGGGGGGGGGGGGGGTCTTGCCAGCACTGGGGGGTAGTGGGCCTCAGCAACTCCCAGCCTGTCAATTTAAGGCCGTCTCACTGTGTGCTCCACGTCGTAGCAGATACAGCAGTGTGAAAAACTGGCCCGTGGGACACAATCGGCTCGTAGTGGCTGACATACACACTCACGACGAAGTGGCCGGCATACACACTCGCGATGTAGAGACCGGTATACACACTCACGACGAAGTGGCCGGCATACACACTCGCGATGTAGAGACCGGTATACACAATCGGCTCGTAGTGGCCGGAATACACAATCGGCTCGTAGTGGCCGGAATACACAATCGGCTCGTAGTGGCCGGAATACACAATCGGCTCGTAGTGGCCGGTATTCGCACTCACAATGTAGAGGCTGGTATACACAATCGGCTTGTAGTGGCCGATATACGCACTCACGACGAAGTGGCCAGCATACACACTCGCGATGTAGAGGCCGGTACACACACTCATGAAGTAGTGGCCGGTATACACACTCGCGACGAAGTGGCTGGTAGAGACACACATATCACATAATGACCGGTATACTCACACAAAACATAGCGGCTGGTATATGCACACATGTGACGTAGTGGCTGGCTGAGACCCATGCAACATAATGGCCGGTATACACATACAACATAGTGGCTGGTATATGCACACATGCGACATAGTGGGTGGTATACACACACAATGGAGTGGCCGATATACACACGCACTATAGTGGCTGGTATATACACACATGACATAGTGGCTGGTATACGCACACACATAACGTAATAGGCAGTATACACACATGAATTGTAGTGGCCGAGATACAAATACACGTGACATAGTGGCCAGTATAATGGGTTAAAGGGGGAAAGGGGATTCAATGATCGATATGATTCAATATGTCTTATTATTAAGCTAAATATTGAAATCAAATACTTAAAACCACTTTTATAATTCATGTAATGCCACAGGAGGTGCATTCATCAGATGGAAATGCTAACTGAACATACTAAGTTCAAAAATTGTATTTGAAAATGTGAATTGTGTTAGTCATATTAATGTGTAATAATAATTTATTGTAAATGTATTTACTATTGTTCCTTACAAGAAACACCTATGTGTAATACCTTGTATAAGTGAATTAATCTACCCAGTGGACTCAGTCGGCGGCTCACATTATTGCTTCACACTACTTTGTGGGTTCAACCCTAGATGGGTTCTGCCTGAGCCACATGAATCTTCTCACTGCCCAAAGAGATTCAGTTGGGCTAATTAAAGATGCTTTCATTTGTGATGATGTGCCCATAAGGGACTGGCACCCCAACCAACCTGTTCTTGTGCCCTGTACTGCCTAGGATAGGCTCCGGGTCCCCCGCCCTCCACAACCTTGACCAGCATAAGTGGCTGGGAGATGGATGGATATCACCTCCATGGTCAATAACTGCTTATTTGGTTAGAGTCCGGAGTCAGTTGACCTTTATGTCTCAATAGTGTGGAAGGACAGCGGACCGGGAGAGCTCGAAAAGCCTGCTCACGCACCGTTTTTAGACGGCTGAGGTTACACTCTCGCATGTTTCATAATAATAAAAGGAAAAGTTCCAGGCAGATATCAATATCACTGGCTAATAGCCTTAAAAGCTGCATTTAGGAGCCTGGAGATGGTAATTCTCCATCGCAGTCAATGTCAGGGTTATTACAGACACATACGCGGGGTCAGCCATTTAACCAGCGTGCCGGCTGCAAATCGATCCGGCTCGCTCGTGCACTCTCGCAGTCATTTCCCTCAATGGGAGCCACGCTCGTGCGATGCCTTAAACGCCGCTTTGCTCGATTTTGTCCAGGGGATGCCCGGCCTTCCTGCAGAGAGCATTCACTGTGATTCTCTGTTGTGAACTAGCTTTTTTCCTTGGCTCTCTCGCTCTCTCCCTCTCTCTTTCTCTCTTTGTCTGACTTTCTCTTTCTCTCCCTCTCTCTAAAACCCTCTTTCTCTTTATATATTTCTGAGTTTTCCTCTGTATCTCACCATCACTGTGTATCCCGGTCCCTCGTTCGCTGCCTCTCTTTCCCTCTGTCTCTCTCTCCATCTCTTTTTCTCAGTTGCTCCCTGTGTCTTCTCCTTCTCTCTCCCTGAGAGGCGCCCATGATCACAGTGAGAATCTCCCGCGAGGAGTCAGAGAAGCACGGTCCAGGCATGACGCGGGAGCGCGGAGTCTATCGGCACACGCGCTCGTGTCGTATCGAGATTCATGCCTGTGAAAGGTCAAGTACTCGCAAGAAACTGCCAAGAAACAAAGGGGATTTCATGGCAGGTTATAGCATGACTGTACACTCTACATATGACGAATAAAACTCAAAGAACCCTTTATTATCATGGTGCTGAAGCACGGGCTCCCCCACTGCATCGTGAGTTTGCCTGCCCGCCTTCAAATGGCATCTTAAGCCAGGAGCTGAAGAAGGTCTGGGAGATCTCCTGAGCATCTGTGAAACACCAAGGCCAGTGTGGCTGTTTGCTGTAAAGCATTTAATAGGAAAAACAGGTTCGCATTCGATTTATCGCATGGAATTTGTGAGGTTATAAGTGTAAAGCTACACAAGGTTTTTTTTTAAAAAAAAAAAAACATGTACATTGTAGCGTAACCTGTAATAGAGAAATCGCTCCGGTCTTTGATCGGAGTGCTGAGATCTCAGTTTAAACAGGAAATGCTCCCTGGAATTGGCTCAGTCCGGCTGACATATCGTTCAGTCAGACACCAAACTGGACCGTTTCCAGAACCACCCCAACGATGCCAAGGCGGCTGTCCCGCATAGTCCCGAGTTACGGCTCTATTGTTGGCAAGGCGTCTGTGGGGCAAATCCCTGCTTGTTTGTTTTCTGTGTCTGGGTGGCTCTGTCAACAAAGGGCCCCCCCGCCCCGGGACACCCCGTCCTCCCAAAGGCTGCCAAAGGGCTAATTACCGAATAATAAACAGGAGGCCACATGTGGCTGGCGCTGCCTTTTTACGCTCCGTCCCCCTTGTTAATTTCACCCCTCCCCTGATCTATATGACGGGGGCATCCTCCCCCCCCCGGCCCCCCCAAAGGGAATCCCCAAAGGTGCAACCGTCCAGCCGCCCACAGGCCCCTCTGCCCAGGTGCTGCTGTGCAGCCGAGACAATTTCCAGCTGATGATGGGCAGTGGCGGAGGCTGCGCCCCCCGCAGATCAATGGCGCACGCAGGGGGGGGGCCATAATTGAGCGCCTGGGACGTTTATCACCCCCCATGCGGCCATGGCATGGAGCAGATGCGAGCGTGTGGACTCCATCAGACCCTGGCGGTGAGCGGGCTGGGGTCCCACATGCGTACCCCCCTCTTTCCAATTTGCCGTAATTAGCCCCCGGACGGAGCAGCCGCGCTGTGCTGGGGCCCCAGGGCCGAGGTGGCCCTCCTCGTCTCGCGTCAGCTGGCCTAACTCTCCCGTGACATCTAAACTTCTAATTCACTTTACCATTAACAGTATTGATTAACATATGTGCCACTGGCGGTCTGTGGTGGGGGGGCTTTAACGGGCGTCCATGCAAGTGGCCCTCACTTCTCCTTCATTAAGGGGCCCGTTTATAATTTGGGAGTATTCGTTGCCTCCAGATGTGCTTCAGGATGCCGGGACAAGACGTTAGACCTTTGACCATTTTCCGAAGTGGATCTTTCAGGCGCTGACGTCGGCCGCAAGCAGATCCGACGCATGCCGATACGCATGCCGATACATGCGACGTTCTGATAGCGGCTCGTCTTGCCTGCGAGCTTCCACCCGCAGACCGGAACATGCGTGGTGAACACCTCCATGCTAAAGCATTGCGTTTATTCACCGTGTGTGAAAGTGATATGGAGGGACGGGGTCTGTCTCTTTCTCTAATGGTTAAAGAAGCACAGTCACGGCCCAATGGCCTCGCAAGCGGGCAGCCAGCGCCTCCACAGAGCAGCTCGAAGCAAAACCTTCTCAGTAATTGGTCACTATGGCCTGGAGGGGGCTTGTTAGCTCTGACATCATCACCCCGGGCAGCAAATGACCAAGGCATGACTGCTCCTGCTTCCCGATAGCCCACATGTCCCCCTGCGTTGTAGAAAACAAGTGCATCTGAAATTCAGAGAGCGGCGGGACGCCACTGATGTCGAAGGGGCCGGCCGCCGGTGCGCGGAAACGTCTGTGGGTCTCCCTGATTCCTCCTCGCGGCTCGGGGCCCCGCATTGAGGGGACGTGCGAGTGGCCGGTAACAGCCCCCAAACTGGGGTATAATGATGTCTAACTGCCTTGTGCTCCGGTTATTGAGTTCATTACCCGCTGAGCGGAGCCAGGTGCTGCCGGGGGAGCATGGGGGGGGGGGGGGATGGGGGGGGTGGGGGAGCCAGAAGGGGAGAGAGAGAAGAAACCAGCTTCAATAGGATGCTGATTTGAGATAAGTGATCCCCTCGAAAGAGGAAACGTGCGCTTTCTGCCAGCGTTGCCTGAAAGGCGATATCCACCTGCTCGCCGCGTCAATTGGCCCTTGCCGGCGCTTTCCGTGGCTCCCCTTCCTCCCGCCCCAGTGCGCGGCGGCGGCAGTGAATGGGGCACGGCGCGGTGCGCCACACGGGGTCCCTGCGGAGGCCCGATTGTTCACCCCGGTAGGCGCGCAGGAAGGGTGGACCTCGCTCATCACGCCGTGAATCGCGCGCATCCTGCCTCTCCGTCTGCAGCCACCGCCGCCCCCTGAAGGGCTGTTTCAGGCGCAGCCACTCATTCACGGCGCATTTAATGCGCTTTTTTTTACGCCGTTTCCGTGCTACTCAGTTGACGGCAGAGCAGGGAGCTCGCAGCCTCCGGGTATCGAGGTGCGGCCCACCATGGCGGGCAGTCAGGTCGCCCAGCCCATGCTCAGCTCTGATCATTTGACCCAAAGCTTCCTCTGAACAGTGATAACGAAAAATCAAGCGTTCGTTATTCTTACTTGCCTTCAATTTGAGCTGTGGGTGGTGCTGTTCTTGGACTGTCAGCAGGGGGCGATCCAACCGAAATTAGGAAGCTGAAGAATTGTCAGTCATAAAACAGCTAACAATAACAAATAACAGAGCTTAAAACAAAGAGAGTGAGCGGCTGAAAAGTTTAGCGGCTCATTATCCAAAAAGCTCGCTTTTATTAAAACAACCGAGCTGCTTAATTCAGTTCAAGGATAAAGAAGTTAGGACGGTAACAGGCGAGATGGTGATAAGATACAGCCGCAGGACAAATTAGCAGCCCGTTTGTAAGCGTAAATTAACACGGCGAACAACAGGATCGAATGTGCATCTGCGGCCGATAGACAAGAAACAAGGAGAGGCTCACTGGGGAGTGAGGAGACGCACGGGGGTGTCCTCACAATCGGGGGAGCGGCAAATTAACGCTCACGTTTGGCAATCTGCCGGCCTGGCGGGCCGCGTCCTGCGGCATCACAGATTAGACCAAATCAGGAGATATTATATATTATATATTATTTTATATATTTTGTAACCCACATTTCTTAATGTTGCTTTTCTCTAATACATGATTCATCTTAATGCTCTACGCTGAATTTTCAAATATGATTTATTTCATACCTTGTATGTGTATGTATATGTGTGTGTGTGTGTGTGTGTGTGTGGCAGGGGTGGCATGTATATTTTACATTGTGGGGACCAAATGTCCCTATAATATGGTAAAACTTGTTACTTTTTAGCTCTTGGGGACATTTTTCACAATATAGACCTAATTTTTATTTTATTAAGAATCCATGAATACAATCATAAAAGTAAAAACGCCAAAAGTCTTGTATTTCATTTGGTTACCTATAATCGCGCTGGGTAGGGGTTAGGGATATCATAGTTAGGGTTAGGGTAATGCCCATAGAAATGAATATAGAGTCCCCACAATGATAGGAATATATGAATTGTGTGTGTGTGTCTGCGTTTGTGTGTCTGCGTTTATGCGTGTTTGTCTGTATGTGTGTGTGTTTGCATGTGTGCACGTGTGTTTTTATGTTTGTGTGTGTGCGAGTGTGTGTGTCTGCATGTGTGTGTCTGTGTCTGTGTGTGTGTGTCTGAATGAGGGCGTTTTTATCCTTGTCTGTGTGTGTGTGTGTTTATCCTTGTCTGTGTGTGTGTGTGTGCGCGCGCGTGTGTGTGTGCGCGCGCGTGTGTAGTCCACATGTTCTTCCTGTGTCCCAGGGTTTGGCTTCTTCTTGGCCATGACCCGGGTTCCCCCCATAGTCTGGAGATGCTCAGTTTAGGTGAATAATCCCTTCACACTGCCTGCTGTGTCTGCGCCCTCTGACTGTGCTTCCTGCTGCCCCGCCCCCATTTTGGATAAGCGCCGATGGATAATAGACTGAGGTTATTACTCCATGCAGATGTACGGCTGCGTTTCTCTCCTCCAGATTACCTCTCATGTCCGTCTTTGGTGGGGACGGACCCCAGCGGCTGCTTAACCCCCTAGTGCCCCATTGATGAGTCTGGCCTGGATCACTGGGATCAGACATGGTTTATCTTTTGTATAGTGGGGAGTATACAAGCAGTTTGCCCAAGTAAATAAAAAATATTCATACATTGTGCTAAAACATGGTGAGAAGTAACCTGGTCTTATACCGCCAGGGTTCGAAGTTTGACTTCTTCAGTTCCTGTTATGGTTCGAGCATTTTTATACTCTGTGTCAGTGCTGGAAGTAAATGAAGTGAGTTTTATCGAATGTCTTTTGACAATCTGAATCTCAGCAGAATAACCTCACCAATACTGGAACTGACTTGCACAAAAATTCAAACAGAGATGAGATGCTGGCAACAATATTAATAATTAGAAGCCGATAAAATGAAAAATCCCTGCAAATCCCTAGTACACAAATTAGATAGGATAGAAAATAGGCCCAATAAGCTTGCATATTTGTTTACAATTGATATGCCAGCGGTGAATTGTCAGTTAAGCAGATGGCTAATTTGCATAGCCATGTAAACAGTGATTAGGCTTGGTAAGTGTGATAAAATAACAAGGCAAATAATGATTTTACAAACTCCCCTTCCTTTCGGAATTACAGCTATTGTTGGTGGGACATCATTAACATAAGCTGTAATATTGGGCTTGCAGGTTTACCCAGATTTCCTTTCTAAATCAATATCAAGGGCGGGTCCCCGTTTTTACCCAAACACAGGCTGTCTAAGTTCTGTGTGATAACAGGCTTGATGTACATGAAGCGTCCTGATTCGCCAGGATATTTCGCAAACATGCAGCTGGAAATCAACAAGCAGTGTTTGCACTGTAGCCATGGCATAGTTTCTGTGTAAGAGGGGAACACGAGGCGTGGGATGCACCGAGGGCTGCTGCGTGATCGCGTTAAATGTGAGCGAAGTCAGCATTTCCTTGGAAGCATGAAAGCCACAGGTACTCTCTTTAAATCCTATGTTGTTCAAATAGCGTAAGTTGAATCCACTTTTGTCCCCCCCCCCCCCCCCACACAAAATGAAGATGACTAATAGGCATTAGTAAGTGGGGGCTACGCCTTATTCCTCCTGACAATTAGCTTTGACTACAGGGGTCCGGAATACTCAGCGTCCCTGATAAGCATTTGGGAAGCAGCGATTCGCTATTAGCATTCCGCCGTGGAGAACACCGTCGCCCTTAGGAACATGACAACATGATGCGATCGCCGCGGGCATGGAGACGTGTGGAGGTCTTTCTCTCTCTCTCTCTCTCTCTCTCTCTCTCTTTTTCTTTTTTAAGCTGACGTGGCCTCGCTGTAGCACTTGCACAGAGAAAGTAAATGAGGTCGGGCTGAATCACGGTACCCCTGCACGCTCCCGCCGGTGAGGCCATGACTAATTATCCGGCGGGGGAAGCAGGCCACGCGTCTCCAGCTCCACCGAGCGACTCGTCAGCATGAGCTTCACCTGGTGAATAAGGCTGAGGAGGAACTCGCTGACTCAGAGACAGCATCCCTATCGCGCCCCAGCTGAACCGGCTGTGTCAGTTCTCTGTGGGTTACTTGGGGAAATAAACCTCAAAATAAGGGCTAACTAGGAAAATCTACCCCAAACTAGACACTACTGATGGAAATGCACGAAGCAATTTGGACAAACTAGGAAAATGTACCCCAACATTTGGGTTAGCTAGGAAAATGTACCTCGATATTTTGACTAGCTCAGAAAAATGTACCCCAAAATTTAGGTTAGCTAGGTAAATGTATGACAAAAATCTGGTAAATGTACCGTAGAATTTGGACTGGGTACCCCAAAATAGGGATGAGCGAGGAAAGAATACCCCAAAACTTGATCATGTACTCCAACATTTGGGCTACCCAGGAAAAGACAGGTATTCCAAAATTTGTGTGAGCTAGGAAAATGTCTTTACCCTAAAATTTGGCGTAGCATGGGGAAACATACCCCATACTTTGAGTAAGAAAAATTGTAGTTATCAAAAAATAAGGGTTAGCCCGTGAAACAATCTAAAATTTGCATTCGCTAGAGAAATGGTCCCCAAAATATTTGACCCAAAATTCGGTGCACCTCGGGAAACAGTGATATGTTCAAATCAATTGTCGGATTTTTTTTTCGTTAATAATGTGATCCCATTACACTTGATTTCCAAGTGGTGCTGTGGCACCGAATGCTAATTTGTTGTGTGAAGGAAGAGACAGTTCGCCAGAATGTGTTGATTTTAATTTGCTTCCGTAGCTATAGAATTTGCAGTGTCTCGTTGTTAATGAATGTTTCAGAGGTCCCACGAATAGTCATTACGCAGTTTACCTTTGCTAATTCTGCTGGCTCATAAGTATGCAGCAAATGAAGATAGACAGAAGCATAAATAATATTTTCTCTTCATTTAAAGCATCAGTGAACCCGGGGATTTTGTTCTCACTCGTTTTATCATGTGTTATGCGGTATGAGGATTATTTTCCCATCACACTATTTTTATATCTCCAAGAAAACCCATTATCGATACATTATATGTGTAATTTAATTACATTCATAGTAAAAAAAAATAAACTAGTCAAAATAAATATTGCTATTTTGATTGGTTGTTAGTATTGAGACAAAAAGAAAAATAATTCTTTAAGTTTTATTTTCCGTGTCCCTAACCAGGATTAGCAGTTAGGCTTTGGATGGGTGGATTAATGGATGGATGAATGGATGGATGGCTGGATGGATGGAAGTTAATATATGTATCTATTTTAGTAGCTAGCAGGTCTGGTTTTGTCATTTTTTAAAATGTGTCACATGTTTTAAACTTGCAGGTGTAGCTATGTTTGTATTTTAACATTGAGTTTATGTGCAATAATTTTGATATTGAACTTGGCGAATAATAATTGTCAATGGCACTTAAACCCAAAGCCTGCAGAGAATTTACAGGAGGGCTGTGCTAACGCGCTCAGATAGCCTTCATCAGATATCTGCCTGCTTGAGAGGAAGGTCTGATTGCACGAGCTGAATGTTTCTTTCTTTGTAAATTGCAGCACAAACCACTTCAGTTTGGGCGAATTCCTCCACTGATTGGCAAAGTGCTTCCCATCATGCCAGGCCTCCCTGGACCTAACCCTAGCATCCTGGTGAATGCTAATATGCTAGACTGCTAATTCTTATTCCACCCGAGCTTTTATGTGCTCGACTGAACTAATTAATTCCCAGACTTATATATGTTTAGGTGCTTAGCTGATGCTTTTTATCCAAAAGCAATATACATTTTTAAATCCATTTACCCGCAAGAATATTTGACTGGAGCTGTTTGGGTTTAAGTACCTTACTCAAGGGTCCTAGAGTAGGGACTTCTCCTGAGGCTCGAACCAACAAGTCCAAGCACTAAACCACCGAGCCACCTGCTGCCCGAACTCGGCCTTTCCCCTTTATGCTGTTAGTGGCCTGGACGCCAGCCGGTTTGGTACAACCAACAGCCGGGAGGTCAAGCTGATTCTGTTCTCTTATAGAATCGCAAATGAGCATCCGTATCGTACCACTGGATGCCATGACTCAGTGTCCAAAGTCAGAGCTTCTTTGTATATAATGCACGCTCGTGGGAGTCTTACACAATAATGTTCTGAGGGCAGAAGGAAAAATGATTGTTTCAGAGAGATAACCAATCAGATTGCAGAGGAGGCGGGACCAAGGTATCTGATTGGTTGGTCCCGCCTCCTCTCGTTGCTTGGACCCACCTCCTCTACAATCTGATTGGATATCCCTCAGAAACAATCATTTTTCCTTCTGCCCTCAGAACATTTTTGTGTAAGTACAACACCCATGAGCAAGATGTAGAGGAATGACTATCTGACAGACTCCCTAGCCGGTTCCTCTGTACCGAGAGACCATCTGCCTGCGACTGCCTGAACTTCCCCATTAAAGAAGAATCAAATGGGTAAAAAAACAGAGGCCTTACAAAAAGACACAACCGAGCGCCTTGTTCCAGGCATATCAGAAAGAAGTCTGTGGCTGGCGCTGCACACAGGACACCCGCCCGCACCCAGCCCCGCCCCCTGGAACGGGCGCCGTAGGAACCTGAGCTTCTTTCTTGGGGCTTCTCTCCCATTTCGCTGAGTCCATGCAACAGAGCTTATTAAATTCTATATATAAATATATACTATGGATTTAGTTGTCTTCTTTCTGACCTGAGATTTGAGATGATTGGGTTGATTTCACATTTCGTTTTGTGCTGATGGAGCAGTGTTGAGTTTGAGACCTCAGAATGCTGATGAAGACCTGGACCTGAAGGAGGCGCCAGCGAGCCTTTTTCCTAGAAGGAGGCAGCATCAACAGGACCGTTCCTTTTCAGGTAGCTGTGATCTCTGTATCGGGGGAAGAGGGACAATCTCTTTCGAGCCGAATGAAGTGTCCTTTGGTTCACAGGCAGGATTGATGACCGCAGGAGGACGGCCAGATTGCTTATAATGAGTCACTGGCAACACTTGAGGTTTTACCATCATTATAGCTGTGACCTCCTCCCAAGGGGTACGGGAGCGACCTGGTGACCCCTGAGCTCAGAGGTCACGGGTCCAGACCAATTACACATCATCATTTGGGCAGACGACGGCCCGCGGCGTCCGCATGCACTCCCCGGCCTGTTCATTACACACTAATGATTTTGCTCTCCTGTCATTTTAAGAAGCAGCCTCAGAGGCCGACGTTTGTAAATCTCACAGGGTCACTAGGCTGCAGTTTGCATCACGGGCCGACTCTGCACGCCCCCCCCCCCCCCCCCCACAAGCCTCATGGTTCGTGCCACAAGCCACATGTTACCCCTCGTCCCCCGCCTCTCCCCCTGTTTTCTCACTGCTCGCCGAGATGAAGAAAGAGTATAATCAGCGGTGAAGAGGAGAGATACAGGGACGCGGCAATTCCTCAGAAGCACTGGAGAGACGAATCGTTTGCCAGATGGATCGAGGGATAGCTTCGCGCCGGAGTATAGCTATTAAAGGCCTGTTCCTCCCATAGTGCGACAAAGTGAGGTTGCGGCTCTCAAAAGGAAGCTCATTTCATACCACCGAGGCGAGTGTCCGCGCTGGTGTCCTGAAAATTAAGACAGAGCTGCCCAGAGATGCTGCATTCGCTCCATCTTGCTTCCTATTGGCTGAGTTTCCTATCATACCCATCGGCGACAATATAGCGCAGTTTCTCCACAGCTGCTAGCGCTGGCTCCCTTTCACCATCAGGCCCACGTTACATGTCACCCAGGAGGGGTGCGATACAGAGATTTGCCCCCAATAGTTGAAACGAGTCCCAGTGGCACATCCAGAGGGCACGGCGGACCCGCTGCGCTATCCCAGCGGACCTGGCGGCCGCCGTTCTCAAAGCCCGCCAACGTGGCTTATCTCGCCGCAGCCAGAGTCGAGGGCTTTGCCGCTTGGGGTACGGCCCGAGCAGGGAGACCCCGCCGACGAGCCACACCGCCTCAGAACCCAACGGTTTGCCGTAGAGAGCCTGTCACCAGTACTGAGGGACGCTAGAGAACATAATCTGTACCCAGTAGCTGAAATGCACAGAGATACAGAGCACAGCTTCCATAAAAATAACAATCAGACGTCTATCTTGCCAAACACCGATGTACATACTGTTTTCTTTATTTGGCAGGAAGGCAAGCCTTTGATGTGTTCTAACACTGAGCTGTCTCTCTGTGCTGAGGAATAAGGACAACACTCACACCGACGAGGAAAACTGATCCTAGTGCAAAAATGTGAGTCGCCGAATTAGCTGACAGCTCAGAGAATAAGGCGGAGCGAGTTGTTCCCAGTCTGGAGCCGCAGCGGTGCAGAAATCATCCTCAAACTGCAAAATTCTACATTATCTTCCTGTAATTTCCATAATTCCCAAACAAAGAAGTCGACTAGAAAGTTATTAAAAATGCAATTTATCTTTATCTAAAACAGAGGAGAAGATCTCCAATCATACAAAGACTAAAGATGGTTGTCAAGCCAGTGCTATTGTTTTAGAAATTAGATGGTCTGCCAATGTATTCAAGCAAATTAATAAATAACTAAAAAATCGAGGAAGAAACTGGGGCATTTGACTTCTCCGCTGAGACTGATGTACTTGTAGAAAAACAAAAAAAAATCTACAACACTAAAATGTTTAAATTATTAATCCATCGCCAGATAAAACATTTGTTACCTAGACAACCAGAAGCAGGTACCCAGTTAATATGTACCGACTGAAGCTGAATTGGCTGCTTTTAAACAAATTAGCAGTATCTCCTGTTCACAGAGAACAAAGTATGACTTTATATGTGCTACTTGAACAGCCTCATTCCGCAGGTGTATTGCACAGGTAACATAGCTAACAGTCAGCTTCACCTCGCTAAGCTAACAATTCAGTCACCCTTAGCACTTGAGCAATCAGGAGGTAAGAATGGAATGCTTGATCTATGACTTGGGATAATCTATTCCATGATGCGGCAGTTGAACTTCTTGCTCAGAGTCAGGCAGCTTTGGAAACCGTGCAGAGCGCTTCCCCGTGAGCTGAGATTATTGTAATGCTCAAACAGATGCCGTAAAGTAGCCATAATTACCGTGTGCTGCTTTGAAACAAGCTCAGCGGTTGATGAAATCGTACGAATGCGCCCTGGGCATTCCTATTAATCTCCTCGACGGGCACGCAGACATGCAATAGGACAAAGAAGGTTGATCGCTCTCTCATTGTTTAAATTAATTACCTCAACAGCCACCAGTCTTCAGTATGGTCTTATGATGTCTTTGGCAAAATGGGCAGCCATACAACGTTACAGTAGTGAAAGTTTCTCTGTGACGCGTTACTTATTGTGATTTAAAATTGTATTCAAACACGAGGCTTCTGTGATTCAATTCCAGCAATGGAGTTCGTAAAAAAAAAAAATTTAAAAATAAAACTATGTTGCATGGAACAATGATTCCAACATTTGCCCGTAGGTGAGGAGAATCTGAACCTACAACGACCTTACGAAATGCATTTAGGACCCTGTGACCCTGGTCGGGATAGGCCTTTGGAAGATGGATGCGTGTACATTTGTGGTCTGCATGTATTGCAGAAATCGCCATGAATCAGAACATATGCATTTAAATAGGTTGAAACATATAGAGGGATTATCCCTGTAATGTTCATGCAAATCTCTGTCTGGGGATCAAAGCAAATCAGACCTTTCAGACTGGGTAAATAATACATGCATAATACACGCGTGTGCATCTTCACAGGCTGAATGATGTGTTGGAGCAGCTACAGCACAACAGCCACCGCCTGGAGTATCACCGGCGTCCTCAGTATGGGTTTCCCGCCCAATCGGCGCCGGTCGGTGGCGTTCTGCCGCTCCGTGTCCTTTATCCTGTCGCTCTGCTCCCACTTACGCTCAAGAGCTCTCAGCCCAAATTGCACTGGAGCACTCGTTTGCTGAGTCAATGGGCGTCTGACGCAGACCTCGGGACCGCGGCACGTGCCTGGAGGAAAGCAGGACGGCGTGCTTCTTGGGGTATGGGGGTGCCGCACATCAACAAACAGGCAAGGAGACGCCTTACCAGGGAGGCCGCCCCCCCCCGCAGCCCCCCGTCCGGTTTGGGCGGAAAAAAGGACGTACATAAGTCCTGGCAGGACAGCAGCGGCCGTGATGATCCCTGGTGCTGCCCCGTCCAGTCTTGATGAGGTGTCTTCTTTGCGATCTATTATTTTCAGATCTTAACAGGCAATTATTCTCATCATAAGGGGGACATACTGTTTGGGATCTAGATTTAATTTCGCCGCTGATGTCGCTATCAGGCGTGTACAAGCCGGCGGCCCCCGCGGCCTGTCGCTCCCTGATAAACACCCCCACGCCCGGCTAAGCCTGATTAGTGCTGACTAAAAAGCTTTGTTGCGAGAAACAAATAGACTCGGCAATGGCTGCCTGGGACGACGCTGATATGGGGGGACTCGCAGACCCCTTACCTTCTGTGCGAGGGGGTCTGAGGACGGGTCCGTCCTTGTGTACGTGTTCACATGTTCGAGTGCAGTAGGCGTATGTAGTGACCCCTGTTGTCACATACCAAGAGCGAATCACTCCAAACTGGGTCATTCAGATGAGAGGATGATGGCGAGGAAGGTGGGAATCAGCTCCTTATTATCTGGGCCTACATGCTATAATGTATTCTTGCAGCCAATGGGCGGCCCCCACTGCTAAGCATGCTCCACAGGTTAGCTTTGTCCCTGGAGACAGTGATGAATGAGCCCCTCCCACAAATAAAGGCCCCCATGTCAGAGAAAGCGATCGAGTCGCCATCCCCCATTATCGGAGCTGTTCCAAAGAGCGCCGTCGAAGCGACCCCTCCGATTGATTGTCCGGAGGTCACAAAAGCAGACCGCCTACAAAAGCATAAGCTGTCATACAAGCTCCATGCTGTAAAGAAAGACCCTGGCAATTGCGCTCGGGTGCGAGAGCGTAGCGACGTAGGGAGACCGAGAAGCAAGTGAATGTACATACTTATCCCGTGTGTATTTTAGCAGGCTTGTTAATTTTGTCAGGTAATTTTGTCAACTAGTTAGTTAAGATCACAAGTGTTCCAGAAATTGAAATTTGTTAGAATTACAAATATCTTCAGACTGCCTTAGAAAAAAATTCACCACCAGAATATTAAATTGCCCTTTAAAGTGCGTTAATTCCAAACTGCTTAGTTGTGATTCCTTTAGAGTATGTGTGCCAGGGGTCACCTGGAGCATATCTGTAGGAAACAGGGAAAGCATCAGACCGGAACCTTCTAAGAGGAATTTTCTGGAAATCGACACACAAAGAGCTGAAGGGGGGCAGCATGGAGGGTGATCAATGTCCCAAAACGGTCTGACCGTTCCCTACGTCTCCATGGTGAAAGGCTCTCCGCTGACCCAGAACCCGTCACTGAGGGTAACCGTGAGTGCAATGGGGGTGCTGCCAGCCGGCTCCCCGCCTTCGCCAGGGGGCACCATCGACGGCAGTCGGTAGCTGCATGTCACTTCCTGAGGGACAGTCAGGCGAGGAGCTACATCGTCGTGATGTCACACAAAGAGGGTTTTTTTCTTTTTGAACACATCCGCACAGCCCTGTGTTGGGTAAGCAGTCTCGGATATTTTTTTTGTGTATCCTTTCAGTCATTTTTATCCATTTTTATTGTTAATCTCTGAATGTCCCAATACATACATATATACTTATGTACATGTGCACTCACTTGGTAGACAGATCTATGTTTACTTTTACAATGTGGTCATGCTTTGATCATATGAATATCTTTTTTTTCTGTTTAACGTCGTTATTAGTGGATTCCAGCTTGTGCTGTCGGACACTGTTGTTCCTCCGCCGCGTTCCGGCCCGCCACACACATGCCACTGCTTTAATTAGCTTTGTCGCCGTTACCAAAATCGCGGGCGTCGTTCTCCTCGCCAGGGGCGCCCACGCAAACTCGGCTGCCCGACATCTGCTCAGAAGATCTGGATCTTGGTTCATGAAGCGTCTCTCAGACCGCAGGGCTCTACAAAGGCCAGCTTGTTGGTCCAGGAGAAAGTCACGCATTTCATTGCCTGTTTACTCCACTGGGATCATGGAGTTTCCTCATTAAAACTCACCTTTTGGACTTTTATAGATAGTAACCTGCATCACAGGGTCTTACCTCTGATTTTTTTTTACGTCTGTTTGTGCGGGAGGATGGAATGAAGCGAATGAGATCAAGATCATCCCAGGACTCTGGGAGTCGTTATCCACAGTGATGGCAGCCCGACTCAGGAATAAAGGAGTCTGTAAATTGTTAATAATGCTGAGAAACTGCCTGTCCTCCAGATCCCTTTTCATACTGGCTACAGATCAGCGTGAGCTGCTCTTCTTTGCTGGAATTTGCATCTCCCCCTTCTGCCAGCTGACTGGGTCTCCAGACATGGGGCGGGGGTCTATGTGTATGTGTGTGTGTGTGTGTGTGTGGATTATGTTTATATTACACCGTGGGGACCAAATGTTCTTAGGTCTGGGTAGGGGTTAAGAAATGATGCTGTAGTCCACACACATACACACACAAACACACGCACACACACACATACATACACACACCCTAGTAGTACAGCAAATACTGTAGATGCCTATAAATGCAATCTCAAGTGAGATAAAAAAAATGAAAATAAATCAGTTCTTCAGATAAATTCACTCCTTGAAAATGTGATCTTACAAGACAGACCTACCTGTGGACCTGGAGCAGGACAGAGTGAGTTTAGCTGCTGGTGAGAATCTGCCTCGTCACACCGGCGAGCGAGACGGGACGCCTATATTCAACTGCAGCCCGGAGCCTCGCAAGGTGTAAGAGCTTCAGCGTCGCCAAGGGCCCCCCACCGGGGCCGTGGTCCGCGGGTGAGAGATCTGCCAGTGCGACAGCGTGCCCACGCAGTGGCAAGCCTCTGGAAAAGGGACGGAAGCGACTGCGCTTTAAGACCAAAGCGTCCTGCATGGGAAGCCGTCAACGCGGAAACCGGGCCAGTCACACCGGATCAGAGTGTCCACAGTCGCCATCTTGGGCTACTCTCTCGACCATGTGCTCAGCCGGTGGTTAAACTGATGCCGTCCCGGCAAGTATGTTTAGCACGGAGAGGATAATTTTTCCACGTGTTAGGTCTGCTTTTGAGAGACCAAATCGGGCCATAGCTTGTCCCCTCTGCCGGTTCGTGGGTTCCGTTGCTCCCGGGGCCGGACCTTCTGCGGGCACGTAAACTCGAGGAACAGCATCGTTTCTTCACCAATCAGCCCCCTCCGGTGGTTCTGAATCTCGTGGAGTCCTGCAGTCTAGTCATTTGCTGAATAAACAATTAGAATAATTGAGTTGAACTACAGCGATACGGAAATGAGAGGAGTGACGGTGACGGTCCTACGGCGCATATTTGCCGAGAATAAAGGCGCTTAATCCCTAAGGTCCACGCGGCGCTGCAGTGTGAGCCCGCAGGAAATGAAGAGATTGCAAACTTTTATTCTCTGCTGTGTTCCTTTCAAGCCCTTTCCACATGAAATTATTTTATGATCCGGAGTTTCCATTTTTCGCCAGAGGCGTGAAATTTAAGTTCAAGTTACAGTCAGCAATACATTTATTTTATTGTTCTTTTTTATTCCCTGTTGAGAATAGTGGGACGTTGAGACACGTGTGCACGTGTGTGTGTGTGCGTGTGTCTGCGTGTGTGCGTGTGCCTGTGCGTGTGTGTATGTGCATCTGTGTGCGAGTGCCTGCGTGTGTGTGTCTGTGTGTGTGTGCATGTGTGTGTGTGCTTGTGTATGTGTGTGCGTGTGCCTGTGTGTGTGTGCCTGCGTGTGTGTGCGTGTGCCTGTGTGTGTGTGCATGTGCCTGCGTGTGTGCGTGTGCCTGTGCGTGTGTATGTGTGTGCGTGTGCCTGTGTTTGTGTGTGCGTGTGCCTGCGTGTGTGTGTGTGCCTGTGTGTGTGCGTATGCCTGTGCGTGTGTGTATGTGCATCTGTGTGTGTGTGCCTGCGTGTGTGTGTCTGTGTGTGTGTGCGTGTACCTCTGCGTGTGTGTGTGCATGTGCCTGTGTGTGTGTGTGCGTGTATGTGTATGTGTGTGCCTGCATGTGTGTGTGTGTATGTGTCTGTGTGTGTGCGTGTGCCTGTGTGTGTGTGTATGTGTCTGTGTGTGTGCATGCCAGTGTGAAGTAAAAATCACGCTGATTCATCTGTGGGACTCACAGATTTAGTGTGTCAGGGAGGCACGCGGCCCTTCTGCAGGGACACGCAGACACAGATGCATGCGGTGCGTGCATGCAGACAGCTGTCATGACATCTGTGAAATGTGAATTCCACGCCTTCCCCAGTGGTCACCCAGGGGCCCAAGACACGGGACCCGGGGACACGCAGCCTCATCCATCATAGCCTGTCAGGAGTCCCATCCAGCCGCATCGTCGCTCGGCTGACTCACAACGAGCATTTTGACTGGTGGCGACTTCATTCTTGCATGGAAAACCAGCTCGCTGAAGAACATGCTTTACACACGCTAGACTTTACACGTGTTAGTCAAAGCAGGAACCATGAATCATGGGATGCATCTGAACATAAGGTGGGGCCATAAAAGGGGGGGGGGGGTCATAAAGTTATGTCCACTTGTCTTATTGCTTTTGTAAAACTCAGATATGCTTTTTTTAAAAAAAACTCAGATATAACTCAGCGTCTTATCAATAAAGTTTTAGTGCTTTGCGTTAAATTCTTAATTTTCTAGTGAATGTTCATCACTGCATTCTTAATGATGCTCTAAAATTGACCTGGGTGTGGGCTTGGGTGACCCCTCCGGCCTCGCCTCTCCACGTACACCCCCCTTCCCCCATCGTCCGCTCGGCCCCCTCGGCCCATCACAACCTGCGCTGGCAAGCAAATCTGTGGATTAACTCCCGACTTCATTATCGATGCAGGACGGTGGAAAAACACATTTTAACAGTTTCCTTCCAATTTCTCACTTGGTTGATCTAATATGTAAAAGACAGACCGAAAAAACCCTCCCTTACACCCAGTTATTATTTCGCTAATATAAAATATTTTGGTTAATGCCGTTTTAAATTCTCATCAGCATTCTGACCACAGCCGAGCCTAAAATTTCAATTTGTTGAGATTAGAAAACTTTGCTTATATAAATAATAATTAGCACTCGGCACAGGGTCCGTTTAATGGAAGTCAACAGCTGTAGATAGTTCTTAATAATGTGCTCCTATTAGCGAATTAGTGTCCTTAAATGTTTTACGGCTCTGAGGCCTTTGCTTTTATTAAAGGGATGTAACAGCTCACTTAAAACGAGAAAAGAGCACTTGTGATGCATAAAGTTATTATAATTCTGCATTAAGGCGCAGCGCTCTGGATTTTACCACTATATCTGACTATCTATATTTATTATGAATTATGCTGTACATTTCTATCTTTTTAGTGTTTTTCAGTACCGAAGCAATTCCTTACTTTCAGGGAGTTTTTCGTTTCAACAAACGTTAAACAGGCAGCTGTTGGGTCATTGGATTTATTTCATCTTTGTGAAATGACTGTATGCTTAAGAGGCCACTGCAAGCTCGAGAGGGTTACGATATGTAGACTCTAAGTCACCTGGTGCACTGCTTCCTAATCAGGACCTCAGGGACCCTCAGACAGACCATATTTTTGCTCCCTCCAAGTTCCCTGCCAGGCAGCCCACATTTTTGCATCCTACCTGGAGCAGGGAGGGTGGGCCTGTGGGTTCCTGCAGACTGGACTGGGAAACACTGATCTAGTTAATTCAAAGCATCTTGAAGATTTCTTATTTCTTAGGTGTATTGTGACATTTTGATTATGAAACTGTTCATGAAAGTTAGGCTGTATTCACATGTGCAAAGAAGCAACACCCTGTCTTCCAGCAGCGCATGTATTCAGCTGATGTTCTGACTCGATACAGCCTTCTGTTATTTTCGATGGGCTTGTGATCTGCTGTCTATGAGGCGCCTTGCTGCCATTCTCTCCTTGTTGACACCCCCCCCCCATCGCTTCTGTCTACCCATGCTCCCCCCTCTCCTTTCACTCTTCATCTCTGCCCATTTTCACTTGCAACACCCTCTTGCTGCTGTTATCCAGCGTGTGACCATGTGACCATCCTGCTTCCTCTTCCCCCATCATCCAGCGTGTGACCATGTGACCATCCTGCTTCCTATTCCCCCATCATCCAGCGTGTGACCATGTGACCATCCTGCTTCCTATTCCCCCATCATCCAGCGTGTGACCATGTGACCATCCTGCTTCCTATTCCCCCATAATCCAGCATGTGACCATGTGACCATCCTGCTTCCTATTCCAGAGGAATGAAGAGGGTGACCTGACTGGCTGGGTCAGAGGATGCTCATCTGGCTGCCCTTACCGGTCCCAGAGGCCTGACCGCACCCGCCATTTTGGCTGAAACACACAGTACTGAAATCAGGGGCAAAACAGGGGCTGGTCCTTCTACATTCCCCTGAGAGACAGCTTCACTGGGGCTCAGCTCATAGGAATTTTACTCACATAAAAATGTTCTGAGGACAGATCGAAAAATGATTGGTTCAGAGACATAACCAATCATATTGTAGAGCAGGTGGGTCTAAGCAACTAGAAGAGGAACAATCAACCATTCAGATGTCTTGATCTCATCGCCTCTAGTTGCTTGGACCCACCTCTTCTACAATCTGATTGGTTATCTCTCTGAACCAATCATTTTTCATTCTGTCAGAAAATTTTTGTGTAAGTTAAATTCCTATGAGCTCGCACTTGTCCCTGCCTGCATACTTAACGTATACTTCTGCAACATGTACCCATTTTGTTGCCATTTTCCTGTGACCCTTTGACAGACATGAGCCTGTTTTGTTACACCTGGACGGATACAGGAACCTTGAAATACCTACTGTTGGATTAACAGATTCCTCTTTCACCGGACTGTGCAATGTGGACACACATCAGTGGAGATAACAGCATTTTAATAGGCTTATTTATTACTCAAATAAAATATGATTACCATCAGACATCACATCTGATTGTATCGCAGCCTTGTCTGGCTTATACTGGTGTTTAATATAGATAAACTTAATTAATTGCACTTTGCATGAAATGCCCTGTATTTTACAGAATGTTTTATGAGCGATACTTCTGTTTAGTTTCAAAATACTTTCTATACATAAAATCTTTGTAAATGACATCTTCGGTAACACTTTACATTAACTGCACCTTCATAATGCATTCATAATATATTTACAGAATATTCATAAGCAGCATTTAAATATGCCTTAATATCCTAGCATATCATTAATAGCAAACATTGTATGATTATTATGTTTGCTATTGTCATATACATGTTGGTTACTAATGCATATTAAAGCTGTTAAGGCATGTTAGGATGTTATGGTATATTTGCATGCTGCTTATGAATGTTCTATGTATGCATTATGAATGCATTATGAAGGTGCTCTGAATGTAAGTTAATGTAAAGCATTACCCAATCCTCTCGGCCGTGAAATGCTTCCTAAGTTCTTCACCCTCAGAAAAGAAGGTGTTCGTCATGAAGGCGTGTTAATGTTCCACACACACAGATGTAGCTTTTGCCGCCTAGAGGGAATGTCCCCACGATGTCCGTCCTATCTTGTCATGCATATACTGTATATCTGTATTTGCGCAAAGCAGCTATGCGATATTCAGTATTAACGCAGTCCACAGTGTCGCTCTTCGATGCTCACTCGCCAGGTCGCTGCATCTCGGCTGCGATTTTTTTGCTTTTCCTGTACAACGTCACAGGGGGACATTCTTCCACCGGACCCCAGATGGCACACCGTGGACGATTGTTGCTGCGTAATGACTGTGGCGCAGTAGGGAGTGCGTACGCTTGTGGGCAGATCTAGTGAGCAGGGTTTTTCCGAGCAATTCACACCGTCCCCCTGTCTGGGCTGTGGAAAAACGCTCCAGGTTGCCATAGTCCTCCAACACTAATCTGGTGCCAATTAGTTTGAGCCCAGGAGGATCGGGGTAATAACAGAATATGGGATTACCATGCTCTTGTAGCAAGCCTCCGCTCCATCATCAAATGAAATATGAGACGTGCAGAACAAAGTCATATGAAAAACCACCAATTGATCCTGGGTGGCATCATCGCTAGACGTCTGCTTTGTTCACTTATCCCACAGCGTGGCGACATAAATCAAACCAAATTGTTTCTCGCAGTCTTCTGGGTCAGGGGCAGTTTGTGGCTGGTGTGTGTGAGTCTCAGCAGCATGGCAGCGCCGGTCCTGAGGTCTCTAGACAGAGGCTGCCGGGATCCACGGCTCGGCACTGTGTACCCGGCAGAACCAAGTCCGCCTCTCCATTACCTTTGCCTCATTTTCGGAGCAGCCCTAAAACGGTACTGGAAGTGAGTCACCTCCGGTGGAGCTTTCGGTGAAGTGTGAGAGGACACATGTTCGAGCCCGAGTCGCAGGGGAAAGTGCAGACCCGGATAGGCCCCAGGCTCTCTGTCAGGTGCTACAGTCATGCCATCATTAAGACCTGTTGGCTCCCCAAAGAACTGCTTGGCGCGCACCACCTCTGCCCGCTCGCTGGCTCGCAGCGAAATAACATCATCGCCTGCACGTCGCTGTTGGGAACATCTGTTTCAGGTTCGAGTCAAATTAGCTCTGACCTTAATTGGCTGAAGTGAATTCAGTGAGGAGGCAAAATTGTATTTTTAACTAAGTAAGTGGTAGTAATAATGTCCATATTGATGTGCTGGGTTATACGCTTCGATGGTGATCATTCCTGATATGGAGCTACAGCAGATATGAATCCACACCTACAAATCCTCTATAGATGAGATGTTACAGGCAGGATTTCAATTAAAAACATGGCTGACCAGTTCACTTACACGTAAACCTTGCCTGCACAGTAATTGGCCCATTTAATGTTGAGTTGAATTTCTCATGACATGATTCAGACAATGGAAGGTTAATACAGCATATATTATCTCAGTGCTGTAAAAACGCTGGTGTTTATAGTGGTAGAACATGGCCTTCATTAGCGCCGATTGCTCCGAGTGTGTGTGTGGATTATGTTTATATATCATTGTGGGGACCAAATGTACGCCAAAATTTAATAAAAAACCTGTCATTTTGACATTGTGGAGAGCATTTTTCAGGTCCCCACAAAGATATGTGACTGAAATCAAAAAACTAAAAATGCCAAAAATGTCATATTTTGTTTGGTTATTTATGTTTAGGTTGTCATGTTGGGGTTAGAGTTTTCCGCATAGAATGAATGGAGAGTCCCCAGAAAGATTACAAACCCGTGTGCGTGTGTGTGTGTGTGTGTGGATATTGTGAATGCCCAGCGCTCTGGTCCAGTCGCTTGTATGTTTTCACGGTGAGATGTTCTTTGCGGATCCTTCTGGCAGGAAAGTGACCTCCTGAGGCTCAAGAGGAGCTCAGCTCCCCATCGAGGTCCAGCACGGTGGAGAGGAAGCGGCACACACTTCACGGTAATCATAAGAGGGACGGGGCAGGCCGAGGTGAGGGAACCCACTCGTCGAGCGGGTTCCATACTTTCGGCCCCGCTGGGGGCTCTGTGAGGGCGGGCCGACAGCAGCATACTTCCTGGGGCTCCCCTGGGGCACAGGGCCTGGGTGCCGGGGGAGCGAATCGTCCAGCAGACCTCGAGTCTGGTGGAAAATTAGGTGCCACCAGCACTGAGGTGTCCAGCTCCTTCCTAAGCCATGGTGGGACACGGAGGCAGACCTCCACATGGGACCGCGGCTTCCAGAAGCATCAGTGTCACCCTGAGACAGCCAGAGACACCCCATTCATTTTTCAGGTGCTCGGCGGAAGGCGGGGAGGGGAGGATGCAGAATAGGGGGGTCCTTAATACCTAAAAACCCTTCGTGAATATCAGAGAAATCGCAAATGACAGAATGGATATAAACACTACGAACACAAAGGATGCTCTATATGCAGAACCATTTCAAAGAAAAAAGTGGCCACATTAAAATGTTATTCGCTGGCTTGGGTTCACAGCCATGACAATACTTTTGCCCAAATGAACACTATTATAATGTTTGAAGAACTAACCTATAAGCGCATAAATATTCAAGCGGCGCCTTGGCGATCATGTGCAGAGACTCACTAATGACAGATTTACTCTGAAGGTAAATCAGTCGGCCGTGGCCAACGTTTAATCGGCACTGGAAGGGAAACAATATGTATTTTTTATACCCTCGTCGCCTCGAAGACGTTCGGAGCATTAAATAGCATTTTCGTCTCGGCTCTTCCACAGGAGTTTAATTGTTTTAATTAGCAGAAGGTGAGGCAGTAAGACTGTTGCTGAGGGAGGGTGTAACCAGGTGGTCCTGTTGCCAATCTGGACAGCTTCCTGTTACTTTCCTCGCTGCCTTTACTTGTTTTGTTATTGTTTTTACGGGGGGAAACAGATGCTTTCCTGGTAATTATTTTTAGCGTTGCTGCGGCGAGCTGCTACCATTCAAACGGTCACCAAAGTGGGCCGACTGGAGAGTGGAGGAACCGCCGCAGTGTGGCCCGGCTTAACGAGAACCTCTGGGTGCTACAGGGGCCCGAAGGGGCTCCGTCGGGGCCCTCGGCAGCCCGCAGCAGGAGCTCGGTCCCCCTGGATCAAAAAGATAGAAGATTCGCCTTAATGTGAAGACAGCTGATCCTACGACTCCGTCGGGAGATTAAATAAGACCTCAAGGTAGAACTCATGTTCCCAGATACGAGACTGCAAGAAGCCACCTGGCCTGCGTTCCAAGGTTCTTCGAGAGACAGTCTACTAGGGTTTCCTGAAGGAATCACAGGTCATAATCTTTCATGTTCAAGAATTCCTATAGATGATTATCACATAAGTAGAAGGTGTGAGCATGTATGTTTTAAAAAATGAAAAAAGTGCTCAAATAGGAGTAACAAACGCATCAGAGATGTTGGAGTGAGTTTGGCCAACTCTGTAAGTTTTAATTCTCAATACAAAAAAAAAACTGATTGTAAGAAAAATTAAGTTCAGGGATTTTTTTTGTCCATAAAGTCATGGCATTGATTTAGCGCCGGAGCATTATGTACCCTACTAGGCTTTTTGGATTATTATTATTATTGTTTTTTTTTTTTTTTATGAAAACAGCAGTAGATTGAACAAATCAATATAGTCATATGTAGAAATGCAATGTGGACGGCTGGTACCCAGGCTTTTGAGTATATTGCTGAAATAGATCGCATATAAAGTATCTATTTGTGGAAATACCCTTCCAGGATCCTGAAGTGGGGCCTTTGATCCAGGCATAGTGCGGCTGAAACCGGATCCCGGCACATGCCGTTGTGGAAAAGCTGCGTCTGGATGGATACAGGAGAAGCATCCTGACAACGTCAACAGCTCCTGGCCGTATTCCGAGATGCCAGACTCGCCGAGTCGCAGTTACCCACGGTGTTCCCTGTCTTCCAGATGGGCCCGGCATCCCAACCCTCCCTGTCCCAAAGGGAAGGTTCTAGACCCGTCCCACCGAAAACAACTTAAGCACACTTACGATTAAGTGGTTCAACCACTGCTTAATTACATGTAAGAAGGGGCTGATTTCTCGTTAAGCAAGACTTTCCATTAACGGGCAGTGGATCCAAATTAACGTCAAATTAACGTGAAATACATATTTAGCAGATAAGAGCCGATGTGAATCTGCCTCACTTTTTTCAATCAAATATTTGTGAAGTAGAGCTCATTACCTATCGTAACAGGTTTAATTAACTTTGCTGACCTATTTCGATGTGTGCAGCATGCTCCTGAATTAAATCAGTCGCATGAACATTTTGCATAGTTATCCCAGTATGACACTCGACATTGAAACATCCCAGGCAAGAGATTTTCAACTAAACGACAGAATTAGTACTTATGGCATGTTCAAAAATGTGGATCGATGCAAGGTTCTGAAGCAGTTTGCCTTTTAGATTTATTATTATAGATTAAAAGGAGTCCAATTTACATGAAAGATAAAACAAGAACACCTCGTATTTAGCATTTAAAATTAGCTGAAAGTAAAACTATAGAGTAAAAAAAATGAACATTATGTATAACTTCAACCTTCTCCATAAGAGAACCCCTTCCGAAAAAAAGACTAAAAAGATAATCTGTATAAATCTGCTTAATTATGCCATTTGAAATGAGGAGGTGGGTAACTTTGCATTGTGGGTAACCTGCAATTTTAGCCGTGCCCGCGATTCTAAAGACCTTCAGAAATGAGTGCCTGTCACAGGTATCTGAGCTGTAACGCATGCGACCTATAAATGTTAATGTTAATGACAAACTTTGTGCCAAAGCGACCAAGGTGAGTCTCGTCGGTTAGTGTGCGTGTGTGTTTGTGTGTGTGCGTGTGTGCGCGCGCGCACGCAGATTATGTTTATATGATTTTGCGGGAACTAAATGTCTCTCACAATGTGATAAAAGCTTTTTATTTTGAAATTGTAGGGACCATTTTTCAGGAAGCTGCGTAAAATGTAAGTAAAAACTGAATGCACTGATTGGCAAATCAAATAAACCCATATTTAATTGAAAATTGAACAGAGACAACATATCAAATGTTGAAGCTTGCGAATTTTTGTTTTATGACAACTACATGCTCACTTGCGATGCCAGCAGCACATTTAAAAAAATTTGGGACAAGGGCAGCAAAAAATTGGAAAAGTTGTGTGATGCTAAGACAAAACACCTGGTTGAACAATAATTAGGTTAATTGGAAACAGGTCAGCAAGATGACTGGGTATAAAAAGAGTCTCCTAGGGAGGCAGAGTCTCTGTGCAGTGAAGATGGGGAGAGGGTCAGCACTGTGTGAAAGACTGTGTGGGCAAATAGTACAACAATTTAAGAATAATGATCCTCAACGTAATATTACAAAGAATTTGGAAATTTCATCATCTGTTCTGTTGGTAGATATCATTAAAAGATTTAGACAATCTGGTAAAATCCCAGCACGCAAGAAACACGACCGAAAACCAATATCGTATATTCATGGTCCTCAGGCGGCACTGCATTAAAAACGGTTACAATTTCATAGTGGAAACCACTGCATGGGCTCAGGAACACTTCCAAAAACCATTGTCTGTGGACACAGCTCGTCGCTACATCCACAAACGCAGGATGAAACTCTCCCATGCGAAGAAGAAACCACATCTAACTGACTTCTCTGGGTCTGAGCGCATTTAAGATAGACTGAGGCGAAATGGAAAACTGTCCTGTGGTCTGACGAATCAAAATTTCAGATTATTTTTGGAAATCATGGACGCCACTTCCTGCGGGCTAAAGGGGAGAGGGACCATCCAGCTTCAGACAGGTCAAAAGCCAGCATCCGTGATGGTGTGGGGCTGCATTACTGCCCATGGTTTGGGTAGCTTGCACACCTGGGAAGGCTCCATTAATGCTGAGTGATATATACAGGTTTTGGAGCAACTTATGCTGCCACCTAGACAAGGTCTTTTTTGTAGAGAAGGCCTTGTATACTTCAGAAAGATAATGCGAAGCCGCATTCTGTGCATATTACACCAGCATGGCTCCATAGCTGTCCGGACCTGTCACCCATGGAAGGCATCATAAAAACAAAAAATACCACCAAGGAGACCCCAAACTGAGGAGCAGCTGAAATCCTATATCAGGCAAGAATGGCACGACATTTAACTCTCCAAACTCCAGCAACTCGTCTTCCCAGTTCTGCATCATTTCATTCTGTGTTTATTGACATGTTTCTCAGCGTCGCACCTTTTTTGGAAACGGGGTTGTAAATCAAGGGTCAAATGTCCCCACAATATGACAAAAACCAGTTATTTTGAGGTTGTGGGGACGTTTGTGTCGGTGTGGCTTCCTGTCTGTTCCCCACCCTTAACTTCCACCCGGCTGCTTGTTCAGCATTCAGTGGGACGACCCCCTTCAATCACAGCGCCAGCCTGCCACGCGACCACCCCTCCCCGCGCAGGGCGGCCCCCACCGGGCTGCGTCCATCACCTCCCATCTGGGTGACGGAGCTGTGTGACCGAGAGGGCGTGGGGGGGGGGGTGAGAGAGCATCCCTGGTCCTCATTACAGCAATTCCAGCCCAGGCACAGAGAGAGGTGGTGTGAGCGAGACTGCATATGATCAGCCTCGCCGTCCACCCAGCTGGTGGGGGCTCATTCCAATTGTTACCCCCCCCCCTCCAGCCTTTTATTCAGCACCAAGCCTCCCTTCTTTCTGACACGTGAGACGGAGCTACTGTTAATTAACGTAATCGTCCTTTCGTCTTCTCTAACCACTTCCATGTGTGCAACCAGCGATGCAACCTTCAGAAAAAATAAAAAACTAACAAAGAATGCAACACTGAGAGAAACCCTTTGGGCTGATCTAATTTTCACAAAGCCCCCCCCCCCGCCCCTTGGAGATATTTCTCCAGAAGCGCATTGAGAGTGGTCTGCCACTTTTTCCCCTTTTTTCAGTTAGCCGTATTCTCATTTAAAAAAAACACCTAAATGGATTAGTCGTCATGCTTTATTTTGGAAACGGATATATCTGTTTGTAAAAAACAGGGTGAGCAGAGTTGGGGGGGTTCCAAAGCTGACCATTATGAATTATATTTTGCGAGGTGTCTTGAGTTGGTGGTGTCTTGGCTAGAGGCTCTCCACCAGAGAACCTATCATTGATTCTCTTAGAGAGGCGATGTCGCTCGAACCACTGTGGGTAGAGACCCCAAGACACACCGGTGAGATTCGCTCCCCTCGGTGTGCGGAGGTACCCCTCCCAGCTGCGGCACGTGGCTGCAGTGCGTCCAGGAGTTTTCTGGCCAATCGAGAAGATTAATCAAGTGCCGAAGATGAGAGAAAGCAGGTCATGCAGAAAAAGGAAGCGGCCGCAATTAGGGGGACGGTGAGGTGGCCACAGATGTCCAGGATCCCACGCTGTTCCGGGACACCCCCCTCTCCCCCTTCGGGAGAGGCCGGGTTCTCCTTGACGACACATTCCATGCGTAGCGACCCCTATCATTTGCTAACCCCCTGCTGGTATTTGTTTAGTTTCCTTTCGCCATTTGGCTATTTTGCCCTACGACATGGAAAGGCAAACTGCAGCGTGCACCTTCGCCGGATGCCAGCATCTGCGCAGACGTGCTGGACCCCCAGTGAAGGAGCAGGACACCAAAGAACGACCCATGACCTCTGCGCAAAAGGACCAAATGAGCGTCTGGTGCCAAAACGGGATAAGGGAGTTAGGCTAATGGGTCGTGCCACATGGATCTGCTGGAAAGCTCGCAAGTGCAATGAAAGGTTTAACTCAGTCATCTTGCTGGGTATCTGAACTGCTCTGAAAGCCGACATGAAACTTCCAGCAGGTCTAATTAAAGAGAGGCACAATGACGTGGGGAGGAGAACAGTCTCTGCCCGCTAATGCTGCTTATGCTCCATCCCACTGACATGCTGAATTAAGGAAGAAAAATGCCCCTTCATTACGGTCGTACACTGACTCTGAGATTAATCCTCACGGTAAAAATAAATCTGTCTCGCGCTGGAGTGTCTCGGGTGAGAGGGCCTCTGCTGGACCTCATATTGTAAATGCACCATCTCACATATCAGCCCGAGAAACCCCTGCCCGAGTTTTAAGCGGTGCACTCGGCTTTGACGCTGCCTGCCTGAGACTACCACCACCGGGGACACTGAATTATCCTTTCAAATGGCCCCCACACATATTTCAGTAACCCCATCCTTTGCCAAAGAAGTTCCATGCAGACTTGTGCTTATCTTGGCCCAGTTACGGTTGTCCTGGGCATAACAGTGGTCACAATAAGCCTGGTATGCTGAAGGAAGACAGCTTTTTAGAATAAAGGTGATCATTCCTGTCGGCACACTTCCTGCCAGTGCACTTCTTGTCCTTCATGCCCACGTAATTCTTGCTGCCGTGCTTCCTGCCAGTGCACTTCCTGTCGACACACTTCCTGCTGGTGCACTTCCTGTCAGGGCATTTCCTGTCAGTGCACTTCCTGCCTGTGTAATTCTTGCCGGCGCACTTCCTGCCAGTACACTTCCTGTCAGGGCACTTCCTGCCAGTGCACTTACCCTTCTTGCCCACGTAATTCTTGCTGACACACTTCCTGCCAGTGCACTTCCTGTCGGCGTACTTCCTGCCAGTGCACTTCCTGCTAATCCATTTCCTGTGAGATATTGCAATGTGAGGCCCTTCATCCAGCCTCCTGCAGCGCTAATGAAAGCTGCGATTGCACGGAGGAGCCCTAGGATGTTTCTCAGTATGTGTACTTGACCGTTCCAGTACTAAGAACAGCAGTACAGAGGATGATAAAAATCCCTGGATGTCGTTTTTGCCCACCCCAAATATCAAGGATACATTAGTTGCATCCTTGCCAGATGAGACCAATCCCATTACTTACTGCACCCCAAGCTCATTCTCGGGACGCAAGTTAAGAAGAGCGCTCTTGTGAAGACCACAAGTACAAACTTCGTGCTCATTGTGGAGGGAGTGCTGGGATCACCCTGTGGGGGGAGGAGAGAGGCGGCGAAAGAGCCACTTACTGGCTGACAAACTGCAGCTCGTCCGGGGGACTCTCTGAGAAACGTGCGGGGCCCGGGGCCAGGGAATGAGCACTCACTCACTCACTCACTCACTCAAGCCGGCAAACGGGCGACGGTTGTGCCCCCCAGGGCGGAAGTTGCTGACCAAGATGTTCAGCTGCACTGTCATCCTCAGCTCTCCTCCTGCCGCTCAGTTAACCCCCTTTGAGTCGCCTGCACTTTGTTTAGAAGGCAGTGCCTTCGGGGGCGCGGTGTGGGGGGGGGTGGGGGGAGTGTTCAGCCCCGTCTCCCCGCCCCTCCGGACCACTGTTGTGAGGAGACAAACCCTGTAATTGCCTCATGAAGGAGCTGGGTGACGGCTGAGACCCTCTTAAGCTCATGATCCTCCAACCCCATCCCGGTCTCAGCCGGGCGGCCCCCCCCCACCCCCCCCAAGAGAACACACTATCTGTTTCTTAATTTAACGCTTCATTTGTGATCGCTGTCAGACTAACTGTGTGTGTGCGTGTGCACGCCGCATGTGTATATATGTTGGGGGGGGGGATGTTTGTATCCCCAGTCTCTGTCTCCTACCCAGACACAAAGAATGTCCCCATGTGGAACCGAGGGCCCCACTCCGCAGGGTCCGAGATGCCACATAATTTGAAAATCATTAACTGCGGGGACGGCCCATTCGTTTCTGACGGGGTGACGGGCTCTCGCTCACGGGGGCCTTGGACAGTAATAAGCCTATTTGTTTTGTCAGACTGGCAATATGGTGTTAAAGTTGATTTGTGTTTTAACATCTGGTGCTCGTTCCCTGCTCCTCCTATTCCAAACTTTCAACGAGATTATAAAAGAATGAATAATATTGTAAGGACACTAAAACACCATCCTTCTGCTTAAAGTCATGGGGTATTAGAAAACGCAATAGGCATGTTACCATAATGTAAAGACAATGAATCTCACGGTGTAATTCGTAAGACGCCTTGAATTTTAAACATGCTGGAATCTTCCTTTCAAATTAATGACGCGCAGAGACTTTTCTGCGACTGGTTTGCTCTTTTCTTGGTAGTCTTTTTTTTGATAATTAGCGTAATCTATTATGCGACGGGCGTCATCTCGCCGCACAGCTGCTTGTAGACACAAAGGGCTGGCTGAGCGAGAGGCCTGTTGTCCCACACCGCTCTATAGCAGGGATCAATTAATTAACACCGCGACGATCCGGCCGACTGCAATTACTGATTAGCTCCTGGCTTCTTTAAAGATGCCCTGGGTGTTTTAACAGCATGACCGGTCCCTGTCGGTACGGCGTCGCGTTCCCGGCCTCTTCGACTGACATTTCGGAAGTAATATACTCCCCAAACATGTTCTGGGCTCTGATTCTCAGTGCAGTTAAAAAAAAAATGACTCTTTGAAGAGGAAGTGTTTCCCTTCCCAGGGATCCTCGAGTTGCCCTAGATCCACAGCAGTGGAGATGTTGTTTGGGTATATTATAAAGTACATATTCCCAGATGACTCAGACCAAACCGGGGAGCTGAGCACTGTAGCTGTGGCCCTCCCAGGCTGCGGCCCCCAGATCCGGACCCGCAGTCACTGTTTCTCTGCACCGTGGCCTCTCGGCTCGGAGTGCATAATCTGGGCAGGTGTGCAGTAATACCACCGCACCGCGCAGACCCATCGCGGGCTGCCCTACCCATTTCATTAACCGCGTGGAAATCGAGAGAGTGGGGAGGGGGGCAATGAGACGATATTAACCTCATGAAAATGGGCTCTTATCTCCTTCAATGGGCTGAAGTGGTGGAAACAATCCAGGCTGATAGAAGGTCTGCCTGAGAGAACATTATAATGAGCCCGATTGGGCTGGAGGACCATTACTGACACCAAGACCTGCAGCGTGCAATGGAGAAGTATACTCAAGCCTTCACTTGGCGCACACTCATAGTGATGATAACAATAATGACGATAGATAGATAGACAGATAGATAGATAGATAGATAGATAGATAGATAGATGATAGATAGATAGATAGATAGATAGATAGATGAATGAATAAAACTTTTTTCAAAGTGAAATACAGTGAAAAGTTTCCAAATTTGAATACCTTAAAAATGTACTACACTCTGCATTACTATTGTAGATTTAAAATAAAATTATTCTATTAATTACCTAACTATAGCTTTGTAATACAGTTATTTTTATCAGTTTATTTATTCAGCTTAACACAGATTTATTTCAGTGCTACCTGGACTCGCTATAAAAGTGTTGTAGCGCCCTCTTGTGGACACAATTGTTTCCTGCAAGATGGACACGATCAGTCCCTTGCGAGTTTCTTATAATTGTGATACATGATGAGAATGCGAATAGAGTATTTGTTTTTAGATAAAATATTTAGATACTCCTTTATATAAAAATATTAGCAGTGAAGATATTTTCTTAATAATAATATATGTCGAAGGTCTTAGTAAGTAGGTCACGTTTAGTTACCTGAAAATCGCTCGAAGTCCAGTATATAACCAGACTCCAGCAGTGACATGCCATCTGTTCAAAGGTGAAAATCAGATACATTTTGCATCTTTTTTTTTTTTTTTAAAAAAAAAAAAAAGCTGTGAGCTGTGAAAGTCACACCAGCGACTGCAGGACCGCAGAGGTTTTTACGGTGAAAGATGAGGAGGTGTTGTGCAGATGAACGTGCAGCCACACAAAACCCAAAGGCAGCCTCAGAGAAAACACGGCGCGTTTTTGATTAGGAAACTCTCGTTTTGGAATCCCCTTCAGTCTGTGCAGTGAATTACCTGTTAGCATTCCCCTGTGCTCGGTTGGGGGGGGCTTCTGTAGCGTGACCCAGAATCCCAGTACTGAAGTGCACCATAGGGCATGTGAGAGCAGATGCCAGATCTTAAACATGCTGAGGATCTCACTACTTGAGGTGTACCTGCAGCATCGCCCTGCTCTTGCTAAGGATTTTTCTGCCCGCCTCAGCTCATACCTTGTTCGACTGTCTACTCATTCGCTTTCTCAGCCGCCTCAATCTAATTTTGCAAGCCTTACGTACCCAACCAAAGAGCACTTCTCACCTCGCTGGCTCCCGTGCTTATTTCCAGACCCCTAGAGGCAATTTGGTACTTTACAGTAGAGGGCGCCAGCTGCCCTTCGTCTCCTGCTTCTTTGACATTAATTTAAATTTCACCCCCTCCGACAAATTTATTCCAATTTTAAACCTTTAGATGAATGAGAGGAATGAAGCCAGACTCGCATAAATGTGACAGAGCCGCTTTTATCAAAACGAGGGTGGATCCTTGTTATTATGTGGCAATAAAGGATATTCAATAATAAATGATCCCTTATTTGCTTTTCCTGTGAGTGCTGTATAGTAGATCCCATTGGATCAAGTTGTACTAGTAGCCTTTGCAGAACAACTGGTCCGCTACCTGGAGGATTACAGGCCCTATCGCCGCGGTTAGACGCTAACACACTTCGTGTAACTCACCGATCTGGTGGGATTTCAGGAACTCAGCCATTAAGTCCATCCCCACACCGAGGATGTGCCCGGCACAGGCTGTCACACGCATGAAGGAGGACAGCAGATCTATTTAAGGCAGCTCATATGCATTTATCTCAGTAGGTGAGCGCTCCTCGCGCCCCTTAAAGAAGCTGACACTTATGACAGAATCTGATGCGGTGTCCCCATTGTCACCAAGCTGGCAATGCAGCCGTGTGATAGCCACTTCAAAGACGCGATATGGAACTCAGGCCCCTAAACTGAGATGTGTGTGGGCTGGCCCGATACTCAGAAACAAATTAGTCCACCACATCTAATCTAAGTATCCCCCCGTTTTTGCTGCTGATATTGCTAGATACAGATCTCACTTTCCATCTCTGTTACTGGCAGCCACGCTTGTTATCATTTTTAAATTAATCACGGACTTGGAAGCGAAAGATTTATATAGATGTAAAATGACGCTAAATGACATATGAATGTCAGGAACATACTACTGAAAATAGTACTGGGGACGGCAGCAAAGGGTTAACTAGCGAGTCCTGTGTGTCTGCGCCCAGATGCAATGGCAGAGATATTAAACTGTCAATGCCGCAGCTTCCCACCATCCCTCCTAGCCTGTCACCTTCTTTTAGAGGACTGAGGAGCAGAAGAATGAGTTGATCAGAGACCTGACGCATATTTCCTCCCAGTCACTGTTACTCAGTAATATTAAACCCATCCGTCAGTTTGAACATCAGGTCAGCGGTTGGACGCAATTAAGTTTCCCAGTTTACTTTGTAACGCCAGAGACCAAATGCGCGATTCAGTGCATCTTTGGAGGGGGGGGGCATCCAGTCAAATATATTCACGCAGAAACTTCCAGCAGAGCCCTAGCAACATGCTAAAAACTGTTATAAGTAGTGCAAAGTTATTTGTTTACAGAAATAATGAAGTGTCCTATAGACTGCGGTAGCAACTACGCCGAGGAGATGGTCCTACACTCTCGGAATATAAGGTCAGGTTTAATTGTGCATGCTTGTATAGTAGGGAAATCATTTTCCCCTGACGTGATGTATGGCTTGCCCGAAATAATTTTAAATTAATCATCAGAATAAAAACAGATGGCCCGAATACCGTGAAACCTATGAGTTTCACGGGAATGACGTCTTTCCGATTTACTTGTCTTGAAGATTGCGTGCAAAGATTAACACAAACTACACACAAAGACTGGATGAAGACATTTATGTGATGAGAATAATATTGGAGTGAAGTGCGTTCCACCAAATGCAGGGTCCTCCGCCTGGTCCCGGGCGTTATGTAGGTCTAGGTTTTATATAACGCTGGAAAGACACCACGCTACTTTGACCCAATCAAATGGGAGGAAAGTAAGCAGGGTGAGAGAGCCATCTACCTTTGCAGGTTCAACCTATATGCAGAACACTGGCAAGACAGCTGTCCGTCTCTCTTGGAGAGGATCCCCTGCACCAAAGCATCTTATTTTGATTTTTGTTTTCCAGTAACAACACGGCATTTATTGAAGTTTAATGGAAACAATGTTGAAGTTCTCACACGTCCTTCTGTTGTGTCTTAGTTTGAACTGGCACTGCTGCGCTCATTCCAGCAAACGCAGCATCTATATGAAGGTCCTGGGATTAGTGGCACCTGGAGAAGATCGGCTACACGAGGAGGCTTTTCGCTCGTTACTCTCAGTATTGGAGAAGCGTGTGCAATGCCCCGGTGTGTCGTGTGAAAAGGTAATTTTTTTTCTTCGCTTCATCTGCCTTAAAAGAAGGTCGAGGTCCAACATGTATCTGCAAGCTGTATACAGCGATTCCGCTGTTTACTATTCAGCCTATTTTTATATGTTCTTTTAAGGAAACTTTTTTTGTTTTGCAGTAAATCATCAAAAATAATTTAAAACTAAAATTACTTGAAGTAGGCTACATACTATATAGTGACACTATTTCAGGCTGTATGTATATAAACGTAAACTGACATTTCCCTTAAGTTTTATCGTTTCTGAGCGCTAGGTAAATTGGCAACGAATAAAAAAACGTTTTCGAAAATCTACATTGTAGTGTCAGTAATGCTTTGCCTTCATTACCAAACTTCTATAAGCGTGATACGGGTTAGTGCGTGTTTCTATGGATTTGAATTTGAATGCGTGTGTGGTCAATTGACAGAATTTGTACGCTTAAAATAACTTATAAATGCTTTAATATTTTAAAATATGATTTAAATATAATTTTAAGACTTGAACACTTTATGTGCAAAATCAGCCTCTTCCTTTTTCTGACGATAACTAATTGTCAGCGCGTCCCCCCATTCCACCCCGGGCTGTTCATTAAATCGCTCTGAAATGTCCAGACTATGCTTTGCTTGAACACGGAATATTAACAATAATAAAAAGAAATGTCCTTTTTATCTGTAGAGACGGCAGGACTGAAAGCTTAGCTCAGCAGGACGGCTTTAACATTGTTCTGCATCATAAACAGTGGTCTCCTTATTTTTTATTTTTATACATTAGCTGGAGGTTTTACTCAAAGTAGTTTAATAGTTTTTTTTTCTGATTTATAAATAGTGCTTCACTGGGACAAACCATGCTCAAGGGCACAGTAACATGCTCTTCCGTGACCCTTGATATGCCAACCTTACGAGTCCGTATCATTAACCACAGCGCCACCTGCTGGCCCTACTGTGCGACTCTCAGTGTGTACTCTCTGGCTGTCCACAGTGCATCTCTGTGCAGGACGTGAGCCAGCTCACTGGGGGATCCCCGACAGCCAGTGGCTTGTCGATGGAGGACTTTTTCAAGGTGGCTGCTGGGTTGTGTCTGTACCTCAGCGATCCCCTCGAGACCTGTGGTGCCGTGAAGGACAAGCGCTGGCAGAGAGAGACCGACCAGTTCATCCAGAGCACAGCGGCCCAAGACATCCAAGGAGACGATTTTATTAATGGGACTACGGGACTCGATCATGTTCTCCTTGGAATTGAAAGGCACCTTCGAATAATGGATGGAGAGGTGCGTGGCTAGGCTGACAAGCCGACAGCTAGGATATTTTTTCTTGATTCAGAAGCAGGAATCGCTTGAAGTGATATTTACAGAGATGCCATGTCATTCTCACATACAATAATGAATATTTTTGTAAAAACTGGTATGACGAAGTTCCTCCATTAATGCTGTGATGGTCTTTTAGCACTGTCTCACAGTTAGGGACATCCTGAAGGCAAACGGCTTGGCTACAGATCACACGCACGAAATGGACGCCATCTTTGGGGCGATCCTTTACCACATCCTGCTGGGCGACTGCGTGACCGCCCATTTGCTGCCCAAGCCTGACTACTTCCTGGATTTTCTCTTCAGTCGATTTAGCTCCGGAGACATGACAGTGCATGGTATGTCAACAGAGGGGTACAGCGGGCAGCCATTTTGATCTCCTTTTGAGTTGTAACCACTCAGTCTTGATGTCTGTGCACCTTGACGTCTGGGTTCCGGTTTATTCTTATTGTAGTATTCTTCATGTATAGCAGGTGCTAATGAAGGCTAGTTTAACGTAGCTGGGTAATTCACCAAAACAGATCAAGTATTGCCAGTTCAAAGAACCAGTTAACACTGGAACTGTGAATTAGAATTTGAGTCCAGCTCGCTGATCCGTACTGCTACTGGTCATCCTACCAGGTTTGGAGGATCTCATGTGGTCCCTGAAGGTGGGTGAGACCAACAGAACCCTCAGTAACCACTATGATCACCATCAGCGTCGTCTGGGCCTCACAGACCCTCATCAGGGTAACAGCAGCTGGGACCAGGTGATTAGCTCGGAGCTGGGTAATTAGCAAGTGACGGCGTGGACCGGTACATGTGGTCATTATGGGTCTGAGTCATCGCCATGGCAAGAAGACCACGGCTACGCCTGTCTCTCCTGCATGCAGCCATTGTTTGGGCAGTCTCAGGCCTCTTGTGAAAGATCTGTGTAAATAATTTGGGGGATTGCTTAATACCGTGCAACTGTTTACGTTCGCCGATATGAAGTATGATTCATCATTACAGTAGTGCTAAAACTGTGAAGTACAAAGCTATGACCTCCGTGATTTGTTTTGCTCAGATGCTTTAACAACTACGCTGTCAGTTTAGTCCCTGGACTGTTAGCAATGCAAAGGTGCAACGAATGCTTAGTAAACAGGTTTTGTTTGGCATCATTTATTCAATTATCTCTTTGATGAAAGCAGCATCTTCTATTAATACACAGAGTTTGACTGTAAAATTAGTGTCGCATGGTGCACAGTTGCCAGTGAGAATGAAGTTGTGCTTCACTCCCATTCAGATGTGCTTCACGGCCAGTGAACTCCTGCAGATATACGGCCTGAACGCCACGGGCTTCTCGCGGGCCCAGTTCACACAGCTGAGCCCTGCACTGGTGCAGCAGCTCCTCAGCACTGCCTGTGTGGACAGGGGGCAGCCGACGAGCCCCGGGGCCAAGCTCAGCAAGACAGAGAGTGAGTACCCCCCCTCCCCCCCGCTCTCTCAACCAGTGTATCTGACAGCATGATGGAGACCATCACAAGCTCAGAGAATGTTCAAACTCCACCCACAGAGTTGGAGTGGAATTCAGTGTCACCCTGGAGGTGTGAAGCAGTGGTTCTGTTCATTCCTCAGATGGCTTTTGTGCTCATTTTGGTTCATCTCTCACCTAACTATAGAGATCTTCCCCGACTCTTTAGGTGCTCTTATCCTTCTTAACACGTACCTGGGCCTCATCTCCAGGGTATGTCTACGCCACATTAGCGAACGTGGTGATTTGCCTGGGCGCCATGTTTGGCATCGTGCTCCTGCTCTGCACAGCCTGCACGAACGTCTTCCAGCTCAGCATTCAGTTCTGCATCAGCATGGCTGTGGGGTCCCTAACAGGAGACGCTGTCCTGCACCTCCTGCCTGTGGTGAGCCCCTCGCCTGCCATCAGGGTGCATATCGCCTAGGGCTTAACCATAACAGATACCTCTGATATAGCAGATACCTCTGCTTTGGTAGTCATAGTACAGTAAGAATTATCTTCACTCAGCCACTAGGACCACACAAGTAAGGACAGACTGGTAGAGAGTCTAACTGCAAATCACACATGTATGAGAAACACTTTTGAGAATTAAGGCTATAATATGACATGCTACTTTTATATCTCTCTTTTTCATGCATACGGTCTCATTATGGTGGGAGTCATAATACAAGAAGTATTTGGTACTTAAAACAATTTTGAAATGTAATAGTTTGTAATGTTTTGTAGCCAAATAATGTTGTTGAGGCATGTATGTACTGCAGCAAAAAAAGCATGTTTGAGGGATTTGCTAACTACTGCAATGCATGATGGGTACAATATTTGGAGGCTACTTAAGTTTCATCATCTGCAACTGCTGCAACTGGCATAGGCAGGCCCTAGGCGTGAATTTGGAAAGGAGGGGGAGGCACGGTCCATGTTCGCCCCAAGGCCACCGAGTCCGAGAGCCTCATTTTGTGCCTCATCGTTTTCAGTTCCTGGGTCTCCACACTCACAAGGGGGAGGACAGTGCGGAGCATGACCACGCCGGTGGGGAGACCTCTGACTACACCTTCAAGCTCCTGGTCCTCCTGGCTGGCATCTACTACTTCTACTTAATGGAGACCATTTTCACCCTGGTCACTCACAAAGGCCAGCATGGCCATCGAGGCGTACGTGTTTAACCCCTGCATGCAGCTGCTGGTGTATATTACCTGCATGAATTTTCTTTAAGTGCACATTTAGGTAGGGCTTGACATCCTAGTTTAATAAACAAATCTTGCTTCTAACTGCAAGTCACTGATATAATTCAAAGGAAATGTAGCTTCAAATTTATAATCAATATCAGACATCTAAGAAAATATATCAAGTACAGCTGACATACTTTATTCGATATATAATCTTCTGTTAAATTGCTTGATTTGATGGCGTAGGACGACAGCGATCCGCATCACTGCGACCACGACCGGGTTCTGCAGATGTACCGGGATCAGAAGAAGACCAAGCAGTCCGTCTCGGAAGCAGATCTGGTGAGACCGTCTTTGTGCCTGTGGCCGGCAAACATGCGACCTTTCGAGAGACGGGGCAGGGACTTACCAGTGGAATGAGCATGAACAACCAGACATGAAGGAACGCGGTGAGATGTGGCGTTATTCCTCACAGGTCGACGGAGAAGTCGATGGAAAGCCGCTCACTATTCCAGATCTCCATAGGAGAGGTGAGTCGAGTTTAGGTCACGTCTAAAATATAATAACGGTCATTATATACCTCTGTGGTCCCGAAATGCCTTCATGCACATTAAACAAGGCTTGGTTAAGCATTTTTAGCGCCATGCTACGCTTCTAGCTTAGCTTGTCTGGGTTGCCCCTCACGGAACGCCCTGCGTGGCTTCCCAGAACAGCGGCTGCTCCCGTACATGATCACCATCGGCGACGGGATCCACAACTTCGCCGACGGCCTGGCTATCGGGGCTGCCTTCTCCGTGTCCTGGAGGTCGGGCCTGGCAACGTCGCTGGCTGTGCTCTGCCATGAGCTGCCCCATGAGCTGGGTGAGGCCATCTCACAATCAGTCACATGACATTAGTAAATCAATGAAGCACTGCTTTACTATCTATATCCGCAGTCTGTATTACATAATCCTCACATTTTAATGTTTAATAATCTATATCTACTGCATTTACACTCTATTCATTCTCACCTGAATCTTGATACATTACTACTAAAAGAAACATCTGAGTATTAAGTTCTAATATATTACTGTAATTATTCTGATTTAATGACGTGTACCTGCATCAGCATGGGATCTGTGCAGGTACCGCTCACCGTAACGTGGACGTGCGCGCAGGTCCGGGCCCCTGCTCCTTATCTCGCTCACTTGTGTTCCCAGGTGACTTCGCCATCCTCCTGCACTGCGGCGTTTCCGTGAAGAAGGCTCTGCTGCTCAACCTGGCCAGTGCCATGACCTCCTTCGCTGGCCTCTACATCGCCCTCTCCGTCTCGACGGACCCGACCGCGAAGGACTGGATCGCGGCCGTCACCACCGGTCTCTTCCTTTACGTCGGTCTCGCTGACATGGTAACGCCCCGCTGCTCTCCCGGTCCAGCCCTCCAGTAGAACATTCTATGCGTTTGTCAGTTTTAATGCGTAGAAAGTTTCCCTTTCAGAACATTTTTCACAAAACAGAAAAACTCCCTTCAAAATATTTCAAAAATATATTTGCTGCTGTCAATATATTTGCATGCACACAAATGTAGATCAGTGTTTACTATAGAAGGCATATTAAAACCATATGAAGTGAACTGTGTGTGTGCTCTTGTAAAACACAAGTTTTACACTGTAATACTCGTAAGTCAAGCTTCCAAGAGAGTCAGTATCAATTAAGCTTAATCAGCTTTATTCACGGCATATTAAATGCTAGGCTAAAGATCTCAGCGCCGGTGCTGAATGTTCTGATCCGGCTCTGGCAGCAGGGACTATCCCGGCTTGCTGCCGTAGAGCTGGTCTCTCCATCGCTGGCCAGCTGAGCTCCCCTGCTGACCGCCCCACCCCCCTATCCCCCCCCCCAGCTCCCCTCCATGGTCCATGCCAGCAGCAGCAGGCCCTGGCTGACCTTCCTGCTGCAGAACGTGGGGCTGCTCAGTGGCTGGGGGGTCCTGCTGCTCCTCTCCTTCTACGAGGACAAGATCGACTTCTAGGCCAGCGGCGTCGGGTGCGTTTCGTGAAAATGGCCGCTTTGTGCTGGCCCTCGGCCGGAGATGCCAGTGGCGGAGGCGTGTCCACGTTTTGATTTTTATTTTCTAAACCAAACTGCAAAGCTGGACCCGGCTACAGTGACTGAGTTAATCTGATGCTTTTAGCTTAAGAATTACAGCTACTGAGCATTTTCTTCTGGCTTCACTGGTTTATGGTTTTTATAGCGTTTATCATCATTTGTTCTTGAGTAATGGATCAGAAAACTGATTTAATATTTTTACAGTGGATTTGACCAAATGTTCCTGTAAGAGCCAATTCTGTAAAATGGACCTTTAATATTTAATACCTTTTCAATCTGAAAATGGGGTATATTTCTAAGTTCTTATATGAACACAGTTGTATTTTCATAAATGTTTTCAAAAAGGACGGATTCTTTTCTTGAGTACTTGTCATATACACATTCACAGTCTTTTTTTCATGAATTAGCCCATGTCGGGGTTCATAATGAATGCAAGTCATGTGACTTACACCTAACCAGTGCCACGTGCTGCACAATCCACCACCAGAAAGGGGGGGTGTGTAACTGTAACTTTTACCTCAGTAGTGATTTCTGAGGAACCCCAATAACAGAACAGATCAACATCACCATGAGGGTCAAATTTTCAGTGCTGCTTTGCATGTCAAGTATCAACCTTCAAATAGCTAAGACACTCAAAGGAAATAATTCAAGGGAGAGACCTGAATGTTACGAAATCCAGAATTTATAGCGAAGATCTCGGTGGTACAGTCATAGGTCCCATCTTCGCAGATAACACGATCAAAGTTGATGTCAGGCTGACTCCTCACAAAATAATCACATGTATAGCACAGATAAATCATGGAGATTAATAATTAAACATGATAAGCAGCCTGGAGAGGTTAGCGGGGTGAGCACATGACCGCAGTCGTTTGCCAGGAGTGCTCCACCTTGCCATGCGACAAGCCTCCAGCGCAGCAGTCCGTAGACGCATTACAGGTGGCTGCATCCCCCCCAAACTCAGTCTGGACATGTGACAGAGCCTAACTCTGCATGTTTACTCCATCCTGTCTCTCAGATACGTAATTAGCTAGTATCGAGTTGTCCAGTCGGCCAAACTTTCTCAGTTTATTACGGCGGAAACTCGAGGCAGTAGTAGGACAGAATCAAGGGCGAGATTATTAGCATCTGAACATACATTCAACCACGCAGCTATAAAAGTAGGGAGGGCTACCCGGAAACAAGCGGCACGAAAAAAATAAAAAAGTTACGGTTTCCAACACAGATCCTTAGAGATGAAATGAGGACACGGTTTGAGGGGAACCAGGGAGGGCTGGACCCCTGCTGGTCTTGGCCTAAATCCGCAGAGGCGGATAGCAGCGCAGGTACGCTCACTTTCAGGCCGACACATCCGGCTCCTTCAGCGATCCGGAGCAAGACGCTGGGTGAAAGTGACGAAAGTGACCCATGGCCTCGGCAGTCTTTGCTCGGACGGTGGGGTCGGGATCCTGGAGCAGCTGGATGAGACCTGGGGGGGGGGGGGGGGGGGGGGGGACAAACATGGCTGGGCAGCGATCCTCAGCCCCCCAAGGACAGTCGCCAAGCAGCCATTTCCTCAGCAAAATGCAATTCGTCCGAGTGTAAATCTGCCGACCGGTACTGACCCACTTAGAGCCGGAGCTTCTGCAAGTCACATGCTCCCCCTGCGTGATCCCTACAGAATTCGGTGCTGCCGACTTAAGGAAGCATCCCTTGAATCCAGCTAATATAAGCATTGGCTACGATGAAATGGATCTTGACACTGCAGGGAGAACCCAAGCCGGGACACAGGAATACCTACCATTGATTATATTCCCAATGTTCATGTGAGGGTAGAACTCCCTCGGAAGATTTCCCAGCAGGAATCCTGGCAATTGCCACAAAACACAGTTAGCTTCAAACGCAAATGTAATTGCGGGGGAGTCGCAGTGCAATACAACCGAAGATCACAGTCATCGCCGCTGCTGTCCCTGAATAGGAAAAGATTAGCAGCCGCTCACATGGCAGAGGCCTGCACATTGATAAAGTTCACCCGCCATAAAATGATAATCAAGCAGTAAAGTCTTAAGTTCACATAGATGATTTTTTTTTCCACGTAAAGATCAACAGGTGTAGGGCGTGTGATGACTCTTCATGAAGTGTGACACTAGAGGAGATTGGGGGGGGGGGGGCAATCTTACCGGTGAACATAGCAGCGCTGGCTCGAACCTGCGCCCAGTTGCTCTTGAAGAACTGAAGGATGGTTGTATGGTAGAAGTTCAGCATGCCAGGGAAATCTTGAATCTACAACGTGGATGTTGACTATGGCCATCATTCCAAAATGGCCGGTCTTACAACATAGGAACAGTAGTATTAGCTTACTATGTATTTCATGAGGTCGTTGATGAACTCGCCGTAGTGCAACTTGCCGTCTTCATACAGATGGTTCTGGAACATGGTGGCGATCAGCTCGGAGCCCAGTAGTGGCGCACATTCTCGCAGAGTGAACTTACAGGCCTGGAGATGCACCCATGCAGTCAATATCCGAGCCATTTTATGGCTGACATTAAATAGCTAACCTACTGTTTTTGGTTACCACTTGCAGGTGAACACAACAACTTTTGCTTTTGCGAAGGAGACGACAATTCACAGGGCTACAGATCAGAAGCCCCACTTGATAATATTTCAGAATCTCACAGTGACACAGAAATGCTGTAGGAATACACAGAAAATCCAGGTAAATTACAACAGTAAATATGGTATTTGAACAGTACTAAGATTCCATGTTTAAAATACAGCTGGTTTGTCTGTCGAACATTGTGCCTCTCTTCACTCACCTTGACTACGTCTGGACTAGGGTCACTGAGGTGTAGGAGTAAACTGATGAGTACATTGTGGATCTGGTCTCTGAAGACTGGCTCTCCTGACCCAAACTTTGACAGATTTCCCAAAAGCAGTACAGCAGCACAACGGGCAGCATCGTATTCCTGTCGAAACACGGAGCAGAATCAAGCCAGGGCCATAATTTTCTCTCACGACTAACATCAACATCTCAAGAACTTCAAAATGGTGACTGAAAGTCATCTCACACTTTCCAGGAAGGGCTTGATCTTCATCAAGATGTAGACTAAAAGCATCCGCACAGTGTTCTTGTTCAGGTGGAGCAGCACTTTGGAGAGGCCAGACATGGCTTCCAGGGCGATGCGCTTGCAAGGGTCGTCACGCTCCTCCATCCCCGAGCTCATGGCAGCCAGCAGCTCCTTGGCATACTTGTTGACCTGGTAGGTGGTTTAGTGGAGGCCACTGAGTTTGCTTTGACAGGCAGGAATAGAAACCTCACTTAATACATTTTAAAACAAACTATTTTCCACCAGAATTTCAAGATATTTGGGACAGAACCTTATACCTAATTGAAATATTTTTGCTAGGAAAACATTCTAATGATTCCCAGGGGTCAACATGAGAAATATGATGGACACTGTGATCAAAATGCAGTTGGTACCATGGATCCCTGGTGATATGGCAGTGTTCCTGGATGATGATTTGAATACAGACACTTTACAAATTATGATTATGGGGGAAAGTCTAGGAGAGGATGGTGGTTTCATCTGGCACCAATCAGGCAGGGTCTTCAACTCCCAAGCACACCTGTACCAGGTATTCGGGGTTCTTGATTGCTTAGTTCGTTCCTGATTGTTTGGCTCAGGTGTGCTGGGGTTTGGCTGGCAGGTCGACCCTGTCGACTCTCTGCAGCGGGTCTTCAGACCATCCATATTTTTAGGAACACCCATCCCCCAGGAAACCGCCATGGGTGCCATCAGAATGTATGCTGTGAGGTTTCCCCGTGCTACTGAAAGCGCCCAAATTCAGGGGCTGCATCCTTCTAAGGCTGTATTCGAAGACCAAAACGCATCACGACTGTGTGACAATGCCGTCCCATATCGGAGGCTCCTTCAAATGCTGTCTAGAAATGCATCCTTCTTTTACGGAGTTGCGAAGGATCCTTCATAGCCCAACGTATCCCAGGACGCACTGCACAGAGGTGAAGTGGGCGTGTCCTGGCTAGGCAATGGGGGCAGAGCTTCATGACTCAAGGGTAAGGGTGCGAATGGCAGGTGATGCAAACAGGAAGTTATTCATAGGCCAGACCGTCCCATTTGACAGCACTTTCTGTTCTTTTCTGAAGAACGCAGTCTACAAAGGTTGCACCTTCAAAAAAAAACCTTGTCTCTCGAAGGATGCAGCCCTTGAATTTGGTCACAGCCACTGTGATTATATGCTGCTACTGCTCTAATAAGGAAGTATCTGAACTAGCATCTGGCCTCCATAACCAGAAATGGTTTGTCAGGGATTTTTTGGGATTTGTCGTCACCTTTTCCGGGGACCCAGTGGCGATGTTACCCAGGCCTCTGATGGCCAGCATGCGCACGGCACCGCAGGGGTCAGCGAGGCGCGCAGTCATGCTCTTCATCAGTGAGTCCGTCATCATCATCTCCGTCGCCACCCGGTGGTTTAGCAGCTGTGGCCAAGAAGGTGGGAGGACACAAAGATGGCACTGCCATGTGGGCAACCCTGTGGTGGCCACGCCCATCCACCCACAACATGACATCATCATCCCGCGACCCTGACCAGGACTAGTGTTTAGATGGAGAGATGGATCACCTCACCAAGAACTTCATATTCTGGCAAAAAAAATCTGATGCTGCTGTGAAGAACGATCCTCCGACTATTTGACCCCAGGTCAGATATCAGTGGATCGTGTATGAAAGGAAAAACAGCTTCTTCATTTTGAACAGGTCAAAGCTTGTGTACAGTGAATTGTGTCTCATTGTTAAACTAATTGGTGTTGTTCAGGATGTAGGTCACCCTACACAAGGGCGTCACTTGGCACAGTGGTGATGTCAACCCTGTGACCTGATCTGTGGCTTGTGTGGACATCCTGTGACCTGATCTGTGGCTTGTGAGGACATCCTGTGACCTGATCTGTGGCTTGTGAGGACATCCTGTGACCTGATCTGTGGCTTGTGAGGACATCCTGTGAATGGTTACCTTGCCACCAAACACCACCTGTCTTAGCACAGCACTTGCGGAGTTGGGGATTCTACATCTCCTGGCAGATTTGCAAGAGAAGCTCACCCTGCTCACTGGCTACAGTGCTGTACTGCATATCGCTGGCCGAGACGTTGCCACGGACACCGTACCACCAATCACCATCCTTCACCTCTGAGAGGAAGGCTGTCGCCGTGGTCCTCTGACACTCATAGATGCTGCTGAGGGTGGGATACAGCTGCTGGACGATGGCTGGGAGACGGGGGCCTGCGTGCGTCGCCATGGCGCTGTGAGGGGGACACACAGGTACTAATAAAAACCTGAGATCTAAATACAGTCTGGCTGGGTGTTAATAGTGATGGGAAAAAATGAGGCACCAAAATACATATGGGTAGGTTACCCTGTACTCTCAGCCAATGGGGGCCGACGGAAGAGACAAGATAGCCAATGAGAAACGTAACTCGGCTTGTGGTTGCCAGGGAAAAATTACTTAAGTCCTTAATTTTTACAGCATTAGGACAACTCAGCAAAGTAAAAAAGAAATTATACTCACTTCAGGCTTTAAGGAGGATACAACACTGGTGCAATTTAAAATAGCTTTACCCTTCCTACCTCAGAAAGTCTAAGCTATGATGTGTCATCAAACCACATTTTCAGGGTTCTACTCTACCCCAAGACACGCTTGAAATTCTCTTACGACGTCAAGATGCCAGTTCAGTTACAGACAACCTCGTTGGCTAAGGGCCAGCTTAAATTTGCCATCTTTATAACCACCAATAAGAATGAACATCATCCACCTGAGCTGCCCGGAGTCCATGAAGGTCTTGAGCAATTGGTTATCTTTGAAATAAAGGGGAGCCTCCCTGATACGCCACGACCAGGTAGAAATGCCCCAGGACCACCTGCCCTCATTACCCTTAATTCTCTGTGGGATCATTTTAGGATTTTTACTGTGGGCCGATGCTGCTCAGACTACATGTGAAGCTGTGGCCATTAAACAGTTTTTTTATACTGAAACTGGAAGCTTATCTTAAAAGATGTACACTCCACCCCCCCTCCCCCAAAAAAAGTCATTTTTAATCAGGCCTTGAAGCAGTTTGCTAGGCGTACCCTATGAGGACCAGAGGATCTACACATTTCCCCAGCAGGAAGTGAATCATCAGTCAATGTTCACCCGCGAAGTCCAGCTAATATCAGCACCTAGCTGGAAAGTAGTTCTCAACTTAATTTAACAACACAATGTGGAGAGCTACACTCCCTGTTCCCCTGGAAACTTCTGCATATCTCAGCCAGATATTCATCCATCAGATTTCTTTTAGGCTGCTCACCCATTTGCAGGGTCCCTGCCAGCCTGAGGCACGTCACAGGACGAATTAGCTAGAGGCTAACAGCCAGACCGGCGATATCGCCAGTCGTACAATCAGGGGTGATTTAGGGACACCAAGTCCACCTCTCTGGCATGTGTTTGGGCTGAAGAGAACGAGGAGAAGGTAGAAACTCCACAGACACACACAGCAAGCAAATACCTGGAAGGGTGGATGCCACAATGTTATCCACTGAGCCACGCTCTGCTTGATGTATCGTCTGGTAAATTAACAAAAAGCCTTTCAGCTCTCCTTCCCTCCCCAGTGTTTCACCTGGCCTCTGTACACACGCGGGTCAGGACAGGCTTGGTGTAGGAGTGAACAGAGCTTGAACGCAGTACAAGGCACACAGAGTTGAGTTTGCACAATGAGGCAGGCACAGCGACTCCGCGAGCGCAGGAATGCGACGTGACGGACGCCGGGACGCCTGCGCCTGGACAGCCAGCCGAGCAGACGGCCGAGGACCCAGCGGCGAGCCCTCGGCGACCCTGCTGGCTCGGGGGAAACTGAAAAGCGGGCCAGGAGACCCAGCCAAGCGAGGCACCTGATCGAGTGCCACCTTCTTCTTGCTGATGATAGGCGTCTGTGAGGAGCCGTAGCCGGGAGCTCGGGGCCTCCGAGGACGCTGGGAATGCGGCACCTGCACGGTCACATGCTGCGCACCGCAGGTCACGGCATTCAGGGGACAGAAGGCCTCCATCCAAGGCCGAGCCCGTTTCGGGGCAGAGCCGGCCCTGACACACTCACGGAGTCCTATTATTAGCTTTTATCTCCAGCTTAAAGGGGCATGATTAAACACACACATATCCTCGCTTGCTGGGACTGGGCCACTACACACACACAGTATTATCACTCAGCTTTAGTTCTGAGTTCCAGTTTAAATAAAAATCCCTTAACGCACCATATAATCATGGTGACACAGAAAAACCACCAGCAAACATTCTCACATCACCAGTGGTGTTTTCAGGATAAGAAAAACACAGGGTCACACAAGTCCTTGTGACATCATGCGGTCACATGCTGCTGTGGTGGGGGGGGCGGGGGTGCTCCGCTCACTTGGCCAGCAGGGCGATCCCGTCGATGAACTTCCGCGGCTCCTTCATCTTGGCCCACCCTTCCTCGAGGTCCAGGGTCTTCAGCACCTCATCCAGCTGGGCACGCACCAGCAGGATTTGCATTGCCTCTAGCGCCATCCTGCAGCCAGAGGGATGACTGCGCATTAGATGACCCATGTGCTTGGTCAGCGTCCTTTAAAACCACCAGACACTCCATATTTTTGCTCCCTCTCAGTTCCCAGTAAACAGCAGGGAGGGAGCAAAAATGTGGCCGGTCTGGGGAACACTGTACCAGGTGATCTTTCAGCTTTCGGCAGCTGTAACAGCCAGCCCTCACCCACACACGTCGAAGGCACCCAGAACCTTTCCAGATGGTCTCTTCTGTGGCCTGATGGCCCCGGTACCGACGTCCTTGGGGAGCTGCACTCCCACGCTGGAGCCCATGCGTACCAGAAGGGCGCTGAAGAGCCGCGGAAACTGCTCTGCGACGGCAACCTCAATCTGACCGTTCATCATTATCTCACGCAGGGCGCAGGTCACCTGGAGAGAGGCCACAGGGCCGGTCAGTTGGAAGTGGGGGCACGTCAGCCTGGGGGGTGGCTCTGCTACTCACTGCCAGCGGGCTGAACGGTGGCAACTTTGGTGGTCCCCATCCACAACGCTGGGTCCCTCTTGTCTATGTAGGGCACCATGACGACCAGCTTCTCAGTAAAGGCCTCCACGATGTGACCGGCCAGGGCGGAGTGGCCACCCAGTGCAATCCACATGTCACAGGTGCTGCTACAGGCACAGCAGACAGACGGCTGTTGCTCTCGCACTTCTGCCACCTGTGCATCATCATTTCTGCCCACAGCTCCCCGCTCTCCCCCCTAAATGTGGCGCACGGTTAAAATTTCACCCCTCGCCTCCCACTGATAAACGCGGCATGTTTCACTGCCCCCCCTCATAAGCAGCCCCCACTAAGATTTCGTGCCGGTGGATTTCTCCAAGCAAACAAGCCGTGCGTCTGAGCGCCGGGCCCGGATCGCGGTCCTGCGGGGAGCGTTTTAATCAGACAAGCTAATCCCTCAGTCAATACCACTCGGGCTGAAAAGGCACGGCTCGCCAAGCGCATTGCGTAACAGGAAATCGAGATTCCCTCTGCTGCAGTCTGGGGAAGGATGTGATGCAAGCATGCAAGGGCGATATCGGCCGGAGTCTCACGCAGAAGAACGAACAAAAGTCACAGTGACTGGGGACCCACCTGTCATAGGGCAAGGGGTAGGAGATAAGGGTGTCGATGACGACCTGTGGGTGCTGGGAAGCCAGGGTTAGGATGGATTGTGCCACCGCCATCTTCACCTGGTCCTCGGAGATGGCCTGCAAGCTCAGGTGCAGCGCCGCCATGATCTCGGGAACCTAGGCCGTGAGGAGCCCCCCCACCCACGCAAGACCCTTACGTTTCGGCTTCTCGGTCGGCATGGGGTTAGTCCTCTAGGACTCTACTGTTGTGTATGATTAGGACAGTGGGGCAGACAAAAATCAAGACTGCCTTAAAATGAGAGGACTCTTAAAAACATTGGTTGGGGGGGGGGGGGGGGTTGAGGTGGAGGCAGAAATTTACTGCAAACTTTAGCAATAAATAATGTTGTATTATATGCTGGTACACCACATATAAATAATGACACAATCATATAATTAAATCGGTGTGTGTGTGTGTGTGGGGGGGGAGTGAGGAGAAATCAGGACATATATCAGTCCTAGGGGTCCCGTTTAAAAAGGTTTGAATGCCATGAGTCTGCACTGTATCCCCAAGTTACTCAGTAAGTATCCAATAAGTCAGTGTTTCCCAACCTTTTTTGAATTGTGTACCCCCTGAGAGATTTTCTCATACCACAAGTACCCCCTTTGTCAAATGTGTTGATGATTCAATAGTTTATGTCTTTTTTTGCTCTTTTCATTGATAAAAGCTGGGTTTGTTATTCATTAAGCAGCACATCCCAGATAGATTTTCTTTCTATACCAGGGCACAGCTAATGGAATGGCTGATAATATTTACCCATCATCAGGGAAATTAAATATAAAAAATTTTTCCACGTACCCCCTGTAATGTGCTCGCGTACCACTAGGGGTACGCGTACCCCCGGTTGGGAATCACTGCAATAAGTCATAAACAGAGAGAATGGTTTCTATCACGGATCAACCTTAAATTTAACCCCTATAACTAGACAATGAGATTTCAAAGCATAAAGGGAGATGGATGTGCTTGTCGGCCGCTTTGGTTGCTCGGTATGCATTGACCTTGTTAACCCTCCTACCAATGCAGGCCCGCAAACGTCATAACAGCTGCCTTTACGATCTGTGATAAGGAGCCAGCCAGACGGCCAACACAGAGCCTCTGCTCGTCCACTGACAGACAGTTATCCTGTCGCTCTAGGCCTCCCTGCATGGAAGCCATTAAACCATGCTGATTACACTGCAAGCAGTAAAGCTGGCCACTGTATAGGAAGAGTTGGCTCCATTCAGATATTGCGTAACTTCTGCTCTTTGCGACACACTTTAGGGAAACTGCACCCCCTTGTGGTGTGTTCAGGAAAGACAAAACATTTGTCTACTGATGGGAATAGAGGAGATTCGGCTCGGTAGGGGATTTTGCAGAGTAAAGCAGGGTGGGGCTCTTACCAGGTCTTGCAGACGGCCCCCCCTGTGCGCGAGGATCGTGTTGAGGAACACGCCGGACACAAGACAGCAGCTTGGCTGAGAGTCTCTCAAGCCCTCTGTCAGGACCAGGATCAGAGGTCCGACCTGCTGAGGAGTAAGGCGCCTGCTGATGGCCTGAGGAGGAGGATGAGAATGAAAAGGAAGATGTGGAAGTGGAGGTGGAGATTAGGGAGATGAGGAGGGTGTGGGGGAGCCCTGCTCAGTGGGCCGGCCGCTTCCCTGCCCGCTGTGGTACCTCGGCCAGATGGGAGCAGGTCTGACACACAACCGCAGGGTCAGGGCTCCGGAGCCCCTCGTACAAGGTGGACAGGCTTTCGATCGCCGCGTCTCTGTGATCCAGGGAAAACCCTAGAAAACAGGAGGGGGGGATGTTTAGTCCCCGCCAGCCGGACACATGGCAGTGACCCGACTGCACCCTCCTCGCAGGAGGGGGTGGGGGGAAACACACCCTCGTAGCGCAGCTGAATGCGCAACAGGATGCGCAGGCCCTCGCCAGCCGCCCAGCTCACCGCGGAGCAGCGGTCTGTGCAGCGGGGCATCAGCCGTCCCAGAAGGCCGCCGATGTTGTGGAAGGTGGTCGTCTTCTGCTGGGACACCGGGACAGAAGGGGGCGCCACTTCATAGAGCTCAGTACCACGTGATTGGTGGACTGCAGGTGAAACAGCCCCCGGCGCCCCGCACAGTGCCCCGCGTACACCCACCCCAACAGCCAGGTTATGCAGGTAGGAGTCCAGCACCCGCACGGCCGTCCTCACGGCTCTCTCCCGCCCGTGATCCAGCTCGGACCCCATCCACGCCTCCAGGTGCTGTGTGGGCAGGCCGACGAGGAGGGGTTGGCAGCCCCCGCCGGGCTCTCGTGCCAGGAACACGCAGTGCTGCACCCCCTCCCCCGGTACACTCCTCCTACCTTAAAGATGCTCTGCAGCCCATCGGGGCTCAGATTTCGGGAGAGCAATCTCCCCAGCAAGTCCTCAAGAGCACTGAAGGTTTCCGCATACAGGCCCTGGGAGACAATGCAGCCCATTCATTATATTCTTATTCCCACCCTCCACGTGCCAATGAAGACTCCGCTATCTGCCAGCATTCCAAGCACAATAAACAGCTAGACAGGGATAAACAGATTTATTTGGAAGTATTTGCTCTTATATTAGCGAGAGATTAAAACTGCAGTCATTCATAAATCAGGACATCTGTTTGCTATTCAGGTGTGGTGTAATGCAGTACCACAGTTCCCTCTGGTGGACATTACTGTCATTACAACCAACATAGACAAGACGAGACAAGATTTTATGCTACAAAAGATGAGAGCTACACCACCCTCACCTGCCTCTGCTGCAAGTCCAGGGACTCATCCTCCTCTCCCTGGTCCACAACCTCGAGGGGGGTCAGCCCCAGCACACTGTTCAAACAGGTTTGCAGCACATCGTGGGTCTCACTCTCAGTCAGTGCTGGGTCTAAGTCGCTGGGTCCATGAGTCAAAGACCAGGCAGTCGCAGTTCCCGGACATTCCTCGCGTGGCAGTGTCACAGAAGCCTCAGTGAGGCTCTAACAGTGGCGGATCCAGCTCCGCATTAACGGGAGTCTTTACGAGCTCCACTGGGCGCACTTCTAACGCGCCGTTTGTGTGAAGGTTTACTGCTAATTGGTCCGAGGTCATGACACCCATAACCCACCAGCCACTGGCGGGCAGGTTTTACAGCGGTCACAAACCAGGGTAGGACACCCAACTTAAAAATAGGCGTAGCTCCATCCCTTGTGCCATGGAAGGATACACAAGGCTGGCGCACGCTGTCATGGCCAGATGGCGGACGGAAGTCACCAGGACATCAGTGGGTTCTGCTTTGATGATGTCCTTCAGACGGAAGACATGACAAAATCGTAGTAGGTCATCATACACGAGGGCCTATACTACCATTAAGCAGTTCACAAGTGCTGCCACAGCCTGCAGTCATGCTGCGCATCCCAGCATGCACCACTGACCAGGAGCACTCCCACAAGCTCCTGCTTGCGGGCGAATAGGTAGTTTTGACTCCGGACGCAGGCGCTGACGGCCTGGGCGATGAGGCCTACACTCTGGAGCAGGCTGATCTTCAGGGTCAGGTCCTGATGGGAGTCAAGATGCGGGAGTTTTTGCCCTCAAAAAACAAAACATCTTTACGTTCAAGGATCACACACTCACGCGCAAAGACGTTTGGAAGATTAGTAAGGGTGGAAAACAACCAGTAGTGTTCAAGCTGGCCATGCTGGGAGCGTAAATGGGGTGTGCGTGCACACAATCAGGGAGTCGGAACGACTGGGCACGGCAGAAATGACCGTGACCTCAACGAGGGGACGGTAAGAGCAGGAGAGCTTAGAGTAAGAAGCCTTCTGGGAAATAGTGTTGGCGTGTATTTATAGGAAGGCTGAGGGGAGCGCTCTGATTTACATAAAAACAAAAAGGAGGTTTAAAAAAAAAGCTAAAATCGGTGAGGCTTCAAATGTATAAACGATGCTACATGTGCACTGCTATCCACATGTAGCTAGTATCATGGAAGACAAACATCTCTTCCGAACCACACGGGAAAAAGGAGTTTAAAAAAATGAACTGAATGAATTGTGACACAAACACGGAGCTCAGGTGCTCCCTTTAGCCGAACAGAAACGAAGCTCAGATACAAGGCCGAGAGCTCTATGCACGCTTCGGGGAACCCGTGAATTAAATCCGGAGTGTTTTTAGGAAATGCCTCCCTTCATGACTTGGCCTCTTGCAGGTCAGCCTTCACCTCCCATCCAAGAATAACAGGAGTCAGATGTTTGCTCTCCACAGAGTAACGCGTGGTGATGAGTGTTCCTGCAGGAAGCCCGAACTGAACATAAAGCTGGTGCACTGGAGCGTTTTACAGCATCTCAGGGAGGAGAAACTGAAAGCACTGCCACCGTGCAGCTGACACAGAAGGGGGGGGGGAGACTGATTTCATTACCTTGGTCTCTACTTTCATCCCTAGTACCTGAACACAACACAAGAATCAGGAGGATTTTTACCCCTAAAACTGACATCCTCCATTTTAAAAATTCTAAATATATACCTACAGTCACAAACACTAAACTGCATAACTACATACTTTTACAAAAAACAGAGGTCTTTATGAATCTAATGCATTTAAAATGGTCTTAACAGCATTATAGTGTGAAATAAGCCACAGATTATCACTGCACCAGAAACGCAACGCGGGGGGAATGTACGACTTGAACAGTCGGTTGGTGATTTTCGGGAGATGCCCGATTAAGATACCCGCTTACATTAACGTCTCGCTCGCTGACGGTCTAGCATGACACGTACAGAATCGGTGGCTCGTTAGTAGAGCTGATCTGCAAGTTTCCGCCAAGCAGCCCTGTGTAAAAATAGCAGCATTTCATGGCGCTCGGCCTGGGAGGACAGTACGAACTGATCAATGCGTCTGTGACCCCGCGTGGCCAAACCACAGGTTCTGCAACGTGAAGTCATTCAGCACGCCGCCAACCAAAGCAGGCTCGCTGTTCCAGGGACAGTAAAATTGGATTTTCAAGCATAATGTTAAACCACAGTCATTTTTACTATTTACCTTACCATTTAGGAAAATATTACGACTTCACAGCATGTCTGAAGCCACCAAAAATGCACTATTGGGTTTGATTATTTTACTGAAAATATCTCTTAGAGGAAAAAAAAAAATCTACAGCATTATAAATGATGGCCTCTGGGTCTCTGTGGCTTTGTGACTAACGGTTCGTTGCCTTTGTCTTTTGGCCTGACAGCCCCCTTGGCTACGTACAACAATACACATCACCACACTGAATCCTAGGTGCACTGGCCTGCAGACTTACCCTGATGTGACAGTGAGCTTAGCGACGGTCTTACCTTGGTGTTGAAGTGCCTGCTGATATTTCGCAGGATCTGAGAGTCGATTCGGCTCAGAACCTTGTCCTCGGGAGCGTGTAGAGCAACGTAGCCATAGGACAGAATCAACGTGCTCTTCATCTTCTCAACGTCTCCATCGTTCTTATCCTGGGACCAGCAAGTTTCCACATATAGGTTAATAACAGGTGACTGACATTTCATTTGGATATTAAAAGGACAGACGCTGACATTTCCACAACGTTAAGAAGTCAGGAAATGAAAGCAGCTTAGTTGCTGCGACCTTCCACCTGCTGGTTGGATAAAATCCTGAAGAGAGATGACAGTTGCGGGATGGGGATTGGCTACTTTGCCATCATTTCCTTCTAAGGTGATAAATGAACAAACAAGAATTTAAAATCATCCGATTCCATTCAATCATTCGACCGGATAATGATGTCGCTCGCAGTGGAGATGGCAGCCCCCCAAAACGTGAACCGCCATGACGTCGTACATGACATTCCTCTCCCCCCACCCCCCCCCCCCCAGATGAAAACAAACCCATACGGAACTTACTTTAAGCAGACCAAGTATTCCCGAGGCTTTCTTGAAGGCATCGGATCTCGCGAAGTCCTCCAGCTTGGCCAGAGTATCTTCGAGGTGGTTGCTGGCACAGAGCCCAATTCCCTTCGCAACTCCCTGCAAAACCAATTATCGCAAACAGCACATATGAGCGCGTTTCGGGTTCCCAAACAGTATATTTACATTATTCTTACTGTCATCTGCCATCTCTTTTCACGGCTTAAAAAGAATTCTTAACTATTGCAGAAACACTAGTTTGAAAAGTGGGAAATTTTTTTTTTATAAATATTCGATATCCACGCTTTTCAAAACTAATTCGACGAGTGGGCCAGTGAATAAGCTAGGCTGACACCCGGGGCAGCGCCAAGGAGGGGGCACCTCTCTCTCGATGGCGTCGCCGTGGCACGCGGTGGCCAGGATGATGTGCAGCTGCTCCTTCACCACCCCCGAGTCACGGCATCTCTGCAGGGTCACTCCCATGCACTTGTACAGGAAGCTCTGAGCAGAGCGGAGAGAGGCGGGCAAATCGGGATGGAGGTGAAGTTGGGTGAAGGAGGCGACATTCTTCAGAAAAACGGACCATTTGATCCGGCGGCCATCACCGACCTTCTCGTCCAGGGAGCCGTTGTAGGTGGACAAATAAAGGGACATCTCAGAGGCCAGCCGACAGCACCATCCGTCGTCCATGATGGCCAACAGCGTTTGGGACAGTAGCTGCAACAGACAAACGCATCCAGCTGCTCAAGTTACTGTTGACTCAAACATCAAAATCAAACACCACACCAACACGTTAAACCTTGAGAAGGCTCTGCTCCCACGTCCTCCTGTTTAGCGTGTCCACTGTGGATTCTGGAAGACCAACACAGAGAGACACCGGGGTCAGAGTAGTCCCCGGGGGGAGGGGGGTCTCACACACTCCACTATCAATTGGGTGCTGAAGAGATGGGTTGTATGTTTAACCCCTAAGCTGTTTTCATCGTTATTTCACATTTTATTGCGAACTTAGTGCCTTAACAGCATTCACTGATCGATGGCTTAGCCAGTCGTGTCCTGAGCCCGACTCCGCGCACCTTCCAGGAGGTTCAGGACCAGGGGAACCTCTGTGGTCCAGAGCTCTTCCAAACTGGGATGGATACTGGGGGCCAAGATTGCCAGCAGCCTGAGGGAGGGTGCCCCCCGGCCACGGCTCCGGAATGGGTATGACGCGTTGACCTGGGAGGGGGTCCAAAAGGGCCATAGCCCAGGTGAGGCTCCCTGGGCCCCCGACGGCGCTGGCTGAGGGGGGGGGGGGGCACTCATGAGCTACTTACCCAGAGCCTGATCATGATGCTGTACGGTGAGGGAAGACTGTCTGGAAAACCAAAGAGGGAAGCATTGGAGGAAGACTTCAGGCACTTGGAGGTATGAAAATCTCCACACACACACACACACACACACACACACACACACACACACACACACACACACACACACACACACACACACACACACACACACACACACACACACACACACACACACACACACACACACACACACAAAACTGAGGTTATCCTCATGGGGACAAGAAAAATGACCCCCCCCACAAGATAACAAGTTTCATGACATTGTGGGGACATGTGGTATACCTGGACCACACACACAGACAGACACACACATATATATACACACTGTCAGCGTTACTTTCTGCAAAGGATTAAGTGGCCAACTTGATCAACCATTAACAGGCGACGAGTGAGATGGCACCTTGCTTGGCGAAGTCGACGATGTAGCCTAGGTCCCCCGCAACCCGCTTCCTGTTACCCAGCAGGACCAGGCTGTTGCAAAGGGGCACGGTGGCGTCAGTGTACTGCACCGGGGTAAGGTAGCAGAGCAGCGCAGGCCACAGCACCTGGGGAGACACGCGCGACCGCCAGCCCCGTCATCTGACCTGCACTGCAGCCAATCAGAGCCGTCTCCCATGGCGATAAGAGAGCATGGGAAAACCGTCACATGATGGACGGCTCTTGTCAACCGTTTTTGTTTTTTCGTAGGGAAAAGGGCCAGAACCCGCAGAGGAAGAATAACCAACAAAGGCGAAGAGGAAGCAGGAACATTCATGCTGCGTTTGGCGGTGAAGTTGGAAGCGTCGCAGCTCTCGCTTTAAGTAGCTTGGGAGGTAGAATCCTCTCCCACCGCAAGGGAAACTCATTTTTCTTTAAAGACACATCTGGACTGAGACAAGGTAACTTTACAGTGCATTTTCTGTTAGGACTGTCAGAAACAGGTCCTTGAGAAGGCAATGTTACACACTGCAAAATACGAGCACCTTTAGGAGAACAACAATATTATAAAAATATTAAGTGACCAGAAATGGTATTTAAATACAAAGAGTACAGTATTACCACTACCTTCAGTCATTGTGCTACTCTGGTAACGCAAATGCAAGATGCTATATCGTGATTTCCTGCAGGGGGTGTAAAGGGGCGGGACTCACGTCCTCCATGCAGCCCACTGTAGTCACGAGAAGGTGCAGCGTGTTCTCACATATGTTGCGGAGAGCCTCATTGGTCACCTCCTCTTGGTCTGACAGGCTCCGCCCCTGCTGAGGCCACACCCACCAAAATAGTGATACTGCAGACTTCCAACCGCTGGAGCACAGCGGGAAGGGAAGCTGACTACTTTAAAGCAACACAATGTGAAGCAAATGCCAACTGGAACCTCGAAGGGAGACAAAAAAAAAACCCAACACGTCCAGAAGGGGCAGCAGAGGGGGAGACGTACATGACAGGCGTCTGGAAGGGCACAGTGCAGCACCATAAACCTCACTAGCATGTCTCCCCCTTCCAGCTCCAGGTATCCGTGGTGGCCATGCGCTGATCACCTGGACAACTTTCTTTTTGACCTGTAGGGGGCAGTGTTTCAGATCATCTCAGGCTTACCTATCATTTCACAACACAGACCGGGGCGGAATAACACACAGGCTGTTCCTAGGCTATAGCCTGAGGCCCTGGCAAACATCAGGGGTCTGCCCCGCCTCGAGGGAAATGGACCGGGGAGTTAAATCAGCAACACCTGAGTGTCCATGTCAATGTCAACCTTGGGGCCACAGATGAGTTAATCCACCCCTGGGCACGATGCCTTTTGGATGTGGCCTAGATTCCCTACCTGCCATGCCTCCCTCCAAACGGCTGTTAAGCAATCAGGACATCAGGTCAGAGAACTTTGTAATCCCCCCCCATATCCAACATCCTCTGCCATGAGCTCTGAAGACAATTTGGTGCTTGGAACTTTACCTTGTTGCTGGTGTCGAGTAATGGCAAGCGCAGGCTGGTCACAATAAGCCCCTTCTTTGTTTCCATTATGGAAGCTATGTTAAAAATAAGGACAGACAGCATTCACAGTCCTAATAAATACAGTACAAATGCAACACTGGGTGCAAATCAGCAATATTACTGGACTGTGCGGTCCTGAGGCCTGGGGGGCTTACAGGAGGCATTGACGAGGTGCTTCAGCACAGCCAGGGAGCCCACGCGGTTACGATCGCCGCCATTCTCAAGCCTCTGCAGCACGAAGGTAACCAGGCGGTCGGGGAAGGTGTCAGCTGGGGGTGGAGGTGTGGGTGGGGGGTATGGGTGAAACAATGGGTCTCTGTTTGGGTCTCCATTCACAGCATTCGCTCCCTAACTGCTCAACAAGCTGAGTCCGCTTAAGAGATCCCTGCAAAGTCACATACACGGGGTCCGGTTTCCGACAAACGATCGCTTCTCAGTCAGGTGTGGAGGTGCGGAAAAGGCCCGTGCCCAGGCAGGGTGTGCGTAAGCCTCAAGAATCCAAAAAGCAGGATACAAGGGGAGCAAAACCGAAAGCAAACAATGGCTCGTTAGCCGGCTGGGGATTAGCGGTGAGGGCCACGCTCCAATTAGGCAGCGGGCCTGGAAAGGGCGAGTAACGTGGGGTTTCAGACTGAAATATCAGTCTGACTGCATCTGACAACACCCACCCACCCACCCACCCACCCACACACACACACACACACACACACACACACACACACACACACACACACACACACCCACACACACACACACACACACACACACACACACACAGTAAAAGTGCGCCAGCCATTTTAAAACCTCTCCAAGGCCATCCAGTATTTGCAGCAATCATATATCAATGTCTTGATTCAACCACTAGCAAACTTATTTGGCTAATCAACACCTCATAAAAGTTATTTTATTTAATGTATTACGTGAGCTGGTGAAAATGAACAAATATGTGGATTGGCTGGAGTGTCACTGAGGAGATGTTTTGGGCACTGAAGCGGTGTCCTATCTATCCAACAACATATCAGATACTGTTAATCTGCATAGGTTCTAATGTTAAATTGTGTTTTTCTTTGAGCAAATAAAAATGGCTTTAAACAGACTGCTAAGGTTTTTTTGCATAGTACTGTATATAAATACATATACACAGATAGAGCCATCTGTGTTAAGGTGCTGACTGCCTTCTTCAGAACAAGCTGTTCTCTTCTCATCATGGGAGGGGTTACAGCACAGATGGAAGCACCTACCCAAAATTCCGAAGCACCTCAGTACCTCATTGTGGTTTTCATCGTTACAGGGTTGTTGTAGTCTACTGGCAAAGACACCTTGTACATAGAATGGAGAGACCAATGACATTAATCAGCAATGACAGATATTGTCATTAAAATGATGATAAATTGATTAGATAGACAGACCGACAGAGATAGATGGCTAGCTTAGGCAGAGTGACAGACAGCTAGATAAAATTGCTTTAACCTCACCTTATATGGACTCTACAATAAAAGCCCATTAAATTCTTTTGCCAACTACAAACCGAAGCATGCGGGGAAAAAAAAAAATAAGGGGATTAATCAGTTTGCTAAAATCTGGCTCAGGGAGCAGCACCTTCCTCATGGAAACAGCCGTGTTTAAAATTCAGGTCAAACCGCCGGATACCTATGACCACATGGGGACTGACCGTTACCTGCTGGTGCAGGGTGAGGAGCAGGCTGTCGGCCAGGGCCTCAGCAACCTGTCGTCCGTGCTGGCAGCCACATCCAGACCTGGCACAGGCTCTGCGGGTCGATAACATGGCCGCGGTGACGGCCCGAGCGGACAAGGACAGAACCACAGAAGAGACACCGGTCTGGCAGAGAGAGGCATCTGCTCATAACCTAAGGGTTTCTGGCTAGTGGGCAACTCATAGAAGACGTCCTGCTGTAATACCTTAAGCCGGGTACTTGACCTGAACTGCTCCAGTAAAATGCCCTCTCCGTCGAGCAAGACGACCCTACGCTGTTCTGGGTTAAACTGGCATCTTAGCGGCCAATCATACAGCAATACAGCGGGAGGCCTGCTACTCCAGACTGCATACAACCGGTCGGATGAGCGGAGACACTCACCTTGCTGATTATATAGTGATCAGGCGTTTTCTTATACAGGTTCAAGAGGGTGGGAATCAGCTTGGGAAGCTGTTCCTGCAGCTTGTCCGGAGCCATCAGTGGAGTCATGGCTCCCAGTGCTTCGGTCACAGTCAGTCGCACCTTGAACGTGCGGGAAAGAAAATGAGGGCAGCCTGTCCAGGGCGAGAGTGGCCTACAAAGGGCAGGAGAGCTAGGCCTTCAGGAAACGAGTCAACGGCGCTCATGAGAGCTGAAATCAAACACATCTCAGGCAGTGACAACTCAAGAAAGGGACAGTGTGTAACTCATCTCGCCAGTGAAGTCAGAAACTCCACCAGTCTGCTCTCCTAATGGCATACCGCTGGCAAGACAGACCAGCTCTCGTGACGTCCAGATAAGAAAGGAGCCACTGAGGAGCAGAAACTCAATTAGATGAAATAGGTTCCCATGCGGCCCCAATTTCATGAACCTTGGGCTCCCGGCTCTGCAGCCAGTTGCAGAAGAGGATGTCGTAGGCAGCGTAGATCTCGCCCGAGAAGGTGGCCTTGCTCACTGTTGGGTCTGGGGCCTTATCCAGGTTGGCCAAGTATTCCACGATGCTCTCACTGAACCGGGACAGAGCTGCCGATGGGGGGGGGGGGGGACGGTCAGTGCCTTTTCTCCAGTGACGTACTTAGAGACGTTCTGCAGAACCTCTGGACTCACCGAAGGAGAAGACCCACTTCATGTTATCGTGCTTGGCCATGCCCAACATGGACAGCATGGTGGTGAGGATGGCGCTGAGAAAGGGCACCATGCTGTAGACTGGGGGGGGGGGGGGGGGGGGGGGTGGTGGAGCACGGCGCAGCAGTTAGCGCTCTTAATTAGCGCCTTTATACAATTAAATGCAGCGTCACGCACAACAGCTTGCAAACAGATAAAAGAAAATAAAGCTAAATGCTAAAGCTTCTCTTTAGCTTAAGGAAGCAAAGCAGACCATTATCGAGAAAAATCAACAGCGTTTGTTCCATAGCAGAAAAAGCGCTACAATTACCAAGCCTTAAAATCCTAAGATTCAAATGGATTTCCTGGATAATAAGAAACTGCTAATCACTTGGTTTACATTTATACTGCAGATTTATGCAAATGGCAGTAAGGACTGCTTGGGTATGACTGTTCCAGGGGCATCGTCTGTTGAAGCAGAACCAGCCCCACCATTGGAATGAGAGAGCCTCGCCAGGGTCTGCACCACGAAGAAGTGCGGGCAGCACCCCGGCTGGAACTTGCTCAGCATCTCCTCCATGATGTCACCCATGTGCTTATTGCCGACGGCAACCAGAATGTTGCTGGCCGCCTGCTGCCAATCAGGAATCACTTCCTGGTCAGTGAGAGGCGGACATATCCATTAACATTGGACCCGATAGTAGAATCCATACATATATCAGCCAGTTCTCCAGTACAGATTCGTTGGGGGGGTGGGGGGCTGGAGCCTATCCCAGGAAACATACAAACTGTACACAAACAGACACGGGGGCAGCATTCAGATCCTCAGCCCTGGGGGGGGCTGGTGAGGAAAATGTGCGACCAACTGAGCCAGCATATATTAACACAGTAACAATAATGGCAGCCCCCTTTCTGTGATACAAATGTGTAATATTTTTGTCTCACATAAATTTTAGAGAGGTACTGGATGACAGTGCGAGCAGGAATACATTTTTACAATATGCAGTAACATCCTGTACTGCAGATTTTGAGAAAAACCATGATTCTTGTGGGGGGGGGGAGATTCTCTACAGATGTCTACAGGCAGAATAACGAATACATCCCGACGTTCCTTTGAAGAGGGGTGCGGCAGAGTCTGCGGTCACACTTAACGACCAGCCCTAGAGTCACCTTCGATCTGGTCATTTCATCGGAGGCCAGAGAAATGATGCTTTTCATTCTGAGGCATCCAATCTCATCAAGCCTGGACAACAATATGAGCTCGATGGTCTGCAGTACAGCCACTCGGTGTCCAACCGGAAGCTGCCGGAAATATGAGCATGAGAGCCAGTGCACAGGACTCAAGAGAGAAACCACGACAGTTTTAACGATCTTTTCTTTTTAAAAGTCTCAGGTCTTCTGAACAAGAAGAGCCACTTTAATAACTTCAGATTTTTAAGCAAGGTGTTAAAATGTTAAATCAGACCATACTCTACGGAAAACTAATAGTAGCATTATTTTACAAGAACCTATCACAAAATACAGCCCCAGCAGCATTAAACAACAGTAGTTAATTTCTGCAATAGTCCACTATTCGTTTTAGCTACCGTATAATATTTTGTAAAAATATACATTCATAACTATTTACAATTTGTTGGCAGTAGGTTGAACAACCTTGGGATGTTTCAGCAGATAGTTCTGGAAGATGGTCAGGACCCTGTCAGGCTTCCTCTTCCCAAGTGTCAGCATGGACTTCCTGACCTGCTCCTGGACCATGGGGTCTCGGTCATTGGCTGCCTCCATTAGCGCCTGGGACACCTCTAAAGAGACAGCCAACCATTGTGAGGCTACCAGCAACATGTCGGACTCCATCATGATGCCTGACCACCCATATTGAAGCAGCAGCAGCCCTTCAGACTAGTTAGTGCTTACATACAAAGTAACTTTTTAAAACATAGGGCCAAGAAAAGTAGCCCTAACTGATACACCAGCCTGCAAATGGACGGACATTGATAAATGATCGTTTTACATCGTTTTCACATAAGGGAGAACGGTACCCATCAAACAGTATTAAGGGCAATTGTTTCCTGCAGTTATAGGACAGGGGAAAAAAACGAATTAAATTCCTAAGCCCTAAGGCTTCAAATCTTAAAATTCAAATGGTGTTCTGGGTGGTAAAACAGAGCGTTTACATTACAACAGTTAACATTTCTATTGCACATTTGTGCAAGTAATTGTTAGAACTGCTTTGGCAATGCGGTCTGTGGACCATCTGAGATTACCGGAACAGCATTAAAGAACATCCTAGATAACAGTACAGTCTGTGAGGTACATCAACGAGAAGGTAATACAGTAAAAATGTCGACTACGGTAACATTTAACACCACTGAATAATATTTGGATTATAGTACGATTTTTATTATATGGTATCTTGAATGGTATAGTAAGGTAGATCCGACTAACGTCAAAATAGGCTTGCAAACTTAGACCTGCCAGTAAGATAAAGGTACTCACCCTCAATGTCAGACTCCATTGTTCCTCAAAAGGGCCTAAATCGTGAAATTCACCTGTTTATGTTAAAGACATAGGAAAACGTTTTTCTTTATTACGTGGGACATTTGTGTAAATTAACCACAATACGACCATCTCCCGGCGGTTTGATGTTTTCCTATTTCAAAGCTCATTTGCCGATACTTTGAAACTAATATACGTTTTATTCATAGCCAGTCTCAGACGAGTTTGTTGTTCAGACTATACTTCTGTGACGCACCATTCAATCAGCATCGTATCTTTGTATTAAGATGAATACATATGCGATTAATTACACAACACAAATCCCTTTATCTTATTTAGCAGCAGTCTTGTACGGTCTTAATGGTTTTTAGTATCAGTGTTTCGCCGAACACGTGTTGCAGATCTCTCCTCCGCGCTGCTCCCTACCTTCGCCGGCAGATTCCCCGGAGCCGCCGCTCGCCGTGCGCGCACATTTGCCGGGGATCCGCGACACGCCCTTCCTCTCCCCTCCAGCGGCGAGGCCTTTAATTAAGAGCGACGCCCAGGGTTGTGGAAAAGCACCACGGAGGGTCGATTTGCAGATTTTTAATTTTCCACACCTTAAGGGGATATAGGATTCGCGAAACCCCGTTATTAATTATAGTGCGCGGTGGTTCTAGTCCGAGGGAGACTTGGGTGGGGGCGCAAAGTCCGTCAACATTCCGGTCTGCGGGCTTAATCTAATCCGACTCAACGAAACAATGTAGTCCTTCAGACTCAGGAATGGGTAAAAATGTGGAGTACAGGATAAACACTTGTTTTATTAAATAAAACACCTTTAACTGTCAAAGACACATTACATTACATTAACTCACAGCAGACATTTGTATACAACACAATTTGTATATAAAAACACAAATAAAAACCAAAATCACATTCATGATATTTGCTAGCAGAAAATAAGTTCCTGTACTGTAAATGTGTCAGTGCTTCCTCAAATCGTACAAAAGAGAATCACAAAGAGAACCGTCTGCATGGTCAGTCTTTGCCTGATGATGTTCACTTGGTGCAGATGATCTCTTGGGTTGCGAGACGGATAATTTCGTTGAAATCAAAGCGAATGTATTTCCTCCAGTAACGTCGGTCCCTGCCGAAGGTCTGAGCTGGGAAACAGGGGCTCCCTGGAAAAGAAGCAGGGGCCGAGCAAAGGTACCAAGTCAGATAGTAACACTGCCTTCTTCCCTTCCCGTTGGCCCAGTTTGGATGGTGTGACAAGAGTTTATAGACATTACTTTTAATCAAAGAATAAAAGAACGCACCGATGCCGTGAAAAATTCTGGCCACGGCTCTCCCGGAGAACTTCTCGTCACTGCGGCTGGCGAGGAAGCCTCGGATATCGGCGCGAATCTGATCTTCCCAGTCACTCATCTGGAGATAAAGGCTCATGGATCATATCACACTGCGAGCCAGAGACAGAATTAATCCTGGACGGTAATGAGCAGGCCTGAGATCCCAGTCTGCCCACTCACCTTGCATTTATTCAGCTCATCATCATCATCATCCTCCTCTTCAGCCTCCTCCAACTTCCTAATCAGGTCGGGGTCCATTTTTTTGTCGAAATAGTCCTTCAGCAAAGCCTTTAGCTTCAGACTCCTCTCCTCATTCCACTCGTCTGTACAAGGGCCGCAGCTCCGGTGGGCGACACTGAGCAGGCACACCAGATACATTACACATGCACGCCGTCACACAAACGGACCGGCACCCTGCTCAGCAGGCCTCCCCACCTTCGGAAGGCCCTGAAGCAGGCTTTCAGCTGGTACAGCTGGGTCCTCTCCTGGGTCAGCACACGCCGGTGCAGGAACTCACAGACGCAGTCCATCTCATCGGCGGTCAGGTCACCATAGGAGCGGAAGTAGAAGGAGAGGCTAGAGAACTCCACCAGGACGCCACTCCTGCTGGTGCCATAAGACCCTGCAACGGTTTGGAGGGGTTGGCAGTTATAGAGATATACATTAATTGCAATGTTCAGCATTACCTACTGAACTGATTTAACACACATGCAGGAACAAACTGCACAAATACATTGCTTGGCCATTTGAATTTTTCGTTGTACCACCTTTAGCTTTGATTATGGTGTACATTTGTTATGACATCCTTTCCACAAGCTTATGCAACATCTCACCCCTTATTTTCATCCAGATTTGCATTAAATTTCTCACTGAAATCCTGTATTGACAAGTGAGTTGAACCTCCATAAAGCCTCCTTTATCACATCCCAAAGACCTTCAATGAGGTTAAGGTCACAACTGTGTGGTGACCAAGTCATACGTGGTAATGATTCATCATGTTCCCTGAACCACTCTTTGACAATTCGAACCCCATGAATCTTGGCATCCTTGTCCTGGAACGTGCCCATTCCAACAGGGAAGGAAAACCCACTGATGATGGATGGAGGTGTAACCTGGCCATTCAGGAGATTCAGGTACTCAGCTGATTTTACTTTATAGCTACATAACGTTGCTGAGCTATAATAATGATCCAAGTATTTGCTGATATAAATTCAAATGGCGACTTTTTTGGCCATCTGAAGAAGGGGGACGTAAAGTTTTATAGGTTTGCATTAAATTATCTGTAGGTAAGTTTTTCATGATTGTCCGTCACTACTTTCTGGGCGGCTCCCCCGGTTCTGCGGGAAAGAGAATAAAAGCGTAGGGGGGAGGGTGAGTAAGTGCGACACAGTTGAAAAAGAGGACCCTCCCACCTCCGTCCGAGCCCCACTGCAGCTGCCGGAGGCCTCGCTTCACCAGCGGCAGCTGCCAGCCCATAGTGTCCGCCAGCTCCACCACATCAAACTGCAGCGAGTTACAGGCCTCCACCCTCTCTCCTGTCAGCCGCCGGCGCGCCAGGACCACGGCCACAGGCGGGCAGCTGGTGCGGAGAAAAGGGACACACACACACACACACACACACACACACACACACACACACACACACACACACAGTGCTATTTACAAAAAGAAGATCTACATAGAATCTGGAAGGGGCATTTAACCCGCAATATTTAATCTGACTTCTTTCAGGGCCTCGCTAACAAATAGTTCTGTGCAAATAGTCCCCCCCCCCCCCCCAGTGCCAAACTCTCTCCTAGGCCTCGATGTGTGAATTCCCCCTCACCGGCACCTGGCTGGCTCTGCTTAATGGCGGGAGGCGGCGCGCCAGATCGCTCCTACGTACATTTTGGTGAGCTTGCGGAGCTGCTGGGGCCCTCCGTAGCACATCAGGTGGCATGTGGACAGGGTGGGGTGCAGGAGCTCCACCCATTGCTGGGGATGCAGCTCCAGGTAACACAGCAGCGTCTCGAGACCTGAGGAAAGACAGTCAGTCGGCCTGCGTGCTCCCCAACTGATATCGAGAGGAACGGCGTCCCTTTTGATTGGACACTCACCCTCTTCTGTGACATCCAGAGCCTCCACGGTCTCCTGGATGGGTATGGCCCTCTCGTGGGTGTGGCACACACGGGCCGTAGCTGCTTTCTCCGTCCGGCCATTCACCCGCCATGCCTCCAGGTTCTCCTCCTTGCTCTGCTCCCCTTCTAGGGACTGAACCGTGGCTTCCGTTGGTTCGATTTTGTCCATCTCCTCCTCATGACCTTTGACCTCTTCCTGTTGGCCGTCCGGCACTACTGATTGGTGTTCCGGCTCCATCTTCTCATCTGTGACTGCGACCTGCCACTCCAGCTCATCGCAGGTCTCCATCAGCTCCAGCATCTCCATATCATCCACCTCCGTGGCCTAGAAACCATCAAGAGAACTTCTCCTGAAAGCCAGTGGACCACATTTTATGTCTTCTGGATTAAAAACAATAAGCGGGGTATTTAAGAGAGAATTCTGCAGGTGTGGGGGGGGGGGGGGGATTACCCTCACTATGTCTTGCTGCTTCTGGTGGATCTGCTGGCATTTGCAAGCTGGAAAGACCTTCTGCACCAGCCTCTTGACCGTGAAGTAGTCCACAGTATCGGCATAAATGTGCCTCCTCAGCTCGTGCAGGTCTCCGCCCTGCAAGGGGAAAGATCAGTAACCACAACCTCTGCCGACTTCACAGCACTCCAAGGAATATTCCGTTCCATTTCCATTTCCTTAATTTCCCCACTGGTGGCATAGACCATAATTCAGTAGGAAAGAATTCTTCTGGACCTCAGCGTTCGGAGAGTGTTATTAGGCAGGGGGCAGCACGAGACCCGGTGGCCTGGATGCTCTCCCGGAATCTCACCTCCGGGTCCAGGAACAGGTGGCAGTGTGCCGGGGCCCCGTCGCGACCCGCCGCCCGATCTCCTGCACGTAGCTCTCGAAGCTCTTGGGCATGTTGTAGTGCACGATGCCGCGGACGTCGGACTTGTCCAGCCCCATGCCGAAGGCTACGGTGGCCACCACCACCCGCAGCTCTCCGCACATGAAGTTGTTCTGCACCCGGCGGCGCTCAGAGGCCGACATGCCGGCGTGGTACGACTCGGCGATCCACTTCAGGGGCTTCCGGATCTTCTTTGCAGCTGGGAAAGGGGGACAGATTCCATCCCGTCACCCACCCACCAATCAACCGTCACGATTTTCGCAACCTTCCATTTAACTAGAATCACAGTTTATAAACGTTGGTTTTCATGGCTACTCATACTCATACGGTATGGCCCATACTACAGGATAAAGACGTACCCAGAACCCTTTTCCTCTTCTCCACTGGGTTTTCTTCTGCCCCCTCCCTGACTATCTTGGAGGACTCCCTCAGCATCACCCCCTGCAGGCAGGTCCGCAGCAGTGCAGCAATGCGGGTGGTCTCCTCTCGGCGGGTGCAGTAGACGATGATGGACTCCAGGGAGCCAAAACGTTCTCCCTTTAATAGGGACACCAGGGCCTGGTCGAAGGGGGAAGAGGGGCCGTGTCACAGCCGGATACACCGACGACTGACAAATGAGGAGCTGGCCCACGCGGCAAGCACCTGGTCCTTGTCTCGGTCCATGGAGATGGAGAGCTGCAGGTTGTCAGGGACGGCGGCCGAGCGCACGGCGATGCCCTCCTGGTCGGCGATCTCCAGGTGATGGGCGACGTCCAGGGCCGTGGACAGGGTGGCGGTGGCTGTCAGGCCCAGCAGGCAGTGCACGCCCAGGCGTTCCCTGAGAACCTGCACATGGCCATCAGGGGGGCAGAGAAGCCGGACTCAGTCAGAACCCATGCGTTACGCTAGGGTACATCAGCCGGGTCTTACCATGAATGCCTGGGGTCTGTAGTGCATTTATAGGGAGTTTGCAGAGATATCATGTAAATTGACAACATGCAAGTATTTTTAACCAGGTTATACATCACGGTGAAAAAATAATCATGGGTGATCACCCCCGAGAAAGAAATGTAAGGCCCCCCCAAGTCCTTAGTGACTTATTATCATATATTAGTGGTAGGGGGGTCCTTAAGCCTGGTGCATTTGGGGACACTGAAAGGAAATAAACCAATTGTTTAAGGTCAAAAAACCTCTGTGTATTCAAATAAAACACAAAGCTTACAGGTAACAGTACATAAGACACTGCGATTCCAGTATTTTTTGAAAGTACGCCACAGTATGATAATTATGCATTAACAGTATATTATAGTACAAGCGCCTGAGCAGACCATGACTAAGAGCTGCTCCAATCAGATCTAATCCTCCAATCAATCAGGTTATGCGGTCGGTTTCAACCGGAATGATCCAGCCCAGAGTGGCGTTCATACCTTGCACAGCCTCAGGTAACAGGGTCGGAAGTTGTGAGACCACTCGGACACACAGTGAGCCTCGTCGATGCAGGCGAACGCCACCGGGGGGAGTTGGCTGGCTGGGGGCAGACAGCCAGACCCCGAGTGTCCCCCGCCCCACCAGAGCCTCGGGGGACAGCAGCAGGACGTGCACCTGGCCGGCCTTCACCTGACCCAACAGCAAAGGCCTCATCATTAGCGTAAAAGTAACGGACCTCGCAGCATAGAGCAGGGGTGGCGAACCTGATCCACGGAGAGCCGGTTCAGGTTTTTGGGATGACCTCTCAATCAGCAATAAGAAGCCAGGAGGTAAAAATAAAATGAGAGGTCATCCCAAAAACACGCACCGGCTGTCCATGGATCAGATTCACCACCCCTGGCATACAGATACAATACTGCATATATACGGGATATATACCAGAGAACATGCAGCAAGTCAGTCTCTAAAAAGCAAAATGTTAAGGACAGGGGCTTTGAGAAACAGGGAGAGATGATTAAAGTGCTTAATATGCGTGGAACCAGCCCATGTTTCACATGCCTCAGCACCAGGGCCAAACCATGCTAATATAAACAGAGCAAGAGGAGAAATCCTAACCTTCTCTACTGCAGCCTCTCTCTGCTTCCGGGACATGTTAGAATGGATACAAGCTGCCTTCAGCTTCGGAGGGAGTCCGGACAACTGAGAAGGGCATGGAAAAAGCACACGAGGCATTACAAGAATAATCAAGTTTTTCCTTAAACCAACTGTACTTCCTTTCAGTTTATGCTAAATGGATCCACTTAACTATCCAAAATGTACGCGTCACCTAAAACTAACACAAACATCCACGAGAAGCCTTAACGAGAAAGCCGAGATTATGCTGATCCGCGACTCAGAGACGGCAGCCCCGTGTCCCGACCTGGGCCCCCCCTGCATGGAAAAAGAAGCTGCATTTCCCTAACGAGGCTGTAGCTGCGGTTTGCCGGTGGAACACAAAGTGCCGTGCTGTGGCGAGAATGTATGGGGACAGCCGACTCGAAGTCAGTTGGAGAGGGTCAAGCCCTCATGTAATATGAGGTTTCCGCACCATTCACCACCGGGGAATAGGCTGGTATCCCGTATTAGGTGTTATTCATCCTAGTAAACCTGGGAGAGGCACAGCAGACGGGGCAAGCTTTGTGCTGGGGGGGGTCTTATTCCATCCTGTGAGTGTGAATGTCGGAAAAGGGGAGAGTTAAATCACAGCCGCTGAAATGTCACAGCAGGGAAGACCGCGGTCCAGCAGAAACATCCGCACAGCCCTCGACGTCATACAGACTGTCCGCCGAGCTGGAAAGTCGATCCACAGGGTGAAGGATTACTGACGCTATGGGATCTACCGGTGGAGGAAAGGTCGCAAAATGACAGCCGTGGATACCTGATCGTCCATCAGCGACACCAAGGGGGACACGACCAGCGCGATGCTCTTTGACCTTTTGGCGTACAGATAAGCCGGGAGCTGATAGCAGAGGGACTTGCCCATTCCGGTGGAGAGGACGACCAGTGTGGACAGACCTAAATAAGCACGAAACACACAGAATCACCACGAGTCCCCCAGGCCAGCAACTCCTATCAGAACTCACTTAGAAATATCTGTCTTTAATGAGTCTCGCAAGTACTTACAGGGCACTAATTATACTCCTTCACAGAACCCTCAAGCTATGTAACAAGCTATGTTCCTTCCTGCCGGAGCGCATTCACTCGACGCTGCCGGATTTCGACGGGCCCCCACCTGAGAGGATTCTCATAACGGCCTCTTCCTGTCCAGGCCTGAAGGACTTGTAGCCGAAGTCGGCGAGGGCTTCGTGTACCTCGGCGGTGGCAGCTGTGATGCAGAGAGTGGGAATCAGCAGTGTGCCACGTCGTCGAGACGAGAGAGCCCGTATTGCTCCCACGCCGGCGGGAGAGAGACGCTGCATTAGCCAAAGCCGATTATATTTTTCGGAGGCGCAGACTTTAGTGCCGTCTCCTGGGCGACGAGGATGATAGAGACCGATTACACGAATCTCTTCTGTAAATTATGTGTTCGAAAGCGAGTGGGCCGTCGCATCAAAGGAAACACACTGAGAGCCCGAGCCACGTCCTCCGGCGTTTCTGTTAAGCGCCTAACGTGGCAGTTGTGGGACAGGGGAAGTGTCAGCTGGAAGGGCGCGTCTGTCCGCACACTCGCTGCGCGTCCCTGGGTGTCGGGGGAGGAGGGAATCGCCAGAGAATTTCAGCTGGGGTGCTTGGAAACGCATTCACCTCTAACTTTGCCGTCTTCTCCCAGGTCGTAGAATGGCTCCATTGGAGGTGGAGGTGGAGGCCTCTCGTAGTCGGGCCGCATGACGTTCAGCAGAACCTCCCCCCCATTGTCGCTCACATCCTCACTCTCCGCTTTGCATCCATGGGTGGCTGGGGGGGTGTTGGGGGAAGACATGAAATTCTGGTTAGCAGACTAGCATGGAAACAGACGGTTCTTCACGTAACCGGTTCTAAATAAAATGCGGTCTGTGTCACATTAGTGTGCGTGGTGATCTTCTCAAGGTCATGTGAAGCATCGCTTCCTCTTTAAGACCCTCTAGGCATTTGTGGGTAGCAAAAAAACAAAAAAAACATTGAAATCCAACGTGGTCCAGAGCAGCTAATGAGCCGGTCGGGTAGATGCGGTTTTAGCGTATGCTAATCAGGCCTGTGCCTGTCATTTGTGCTGACGTCTCGTGGAAACTGTACGCGGCTCTACGTTCTGCAAACGCGGCTCTCTGCAGCGTCGGTGCCCGGGGCCCTTGCTGGCGTTCTCATCTTATTTTCCAGCGCTATTGGTCTCACGGGCTGTCACCTGATGCCTCTCGAAGCGAAGCACACCAATCCCGAAAAACACACTCGGATCTGTGATATTAATCAGCAGACGCACTTATTGTCTCATGTAATTCTTGGCAGGCGGACAATTATGCATGTCCAAGAAAGCGCTGGAAATCGGCGCCGTACGTGATATACCATAAATCACGGCCGACCAAAGGTCGGCCCCAGACATCTCTGATCCAGACGTCTTACACACAAACCGGAATGGCCTGGTCCATTATGAACTGCTTTAACTGCTCCAGCATAAAGCAGGCTCTATACTAATGCCTAAAGAGGCCAGCTGAAGACAGAAATTTTAGATGACAATAAGACTATGATGGATTTAGGCAGAACCAAGAAGCACCCAGTATTAAATAAGTACAGACATCCATTCCAATAGACATATTGTACGTTGAAATGGACGCATGTCAGATTAGGATAATCACACTGATTTTTAGAAGCGAGGAATGAAACTGGGAGACGTGTGTGAGGCTTGGATGCTCACACTGCCATACAGTACAGTACTTTCCCGCAGCAACCACCATATGGCGCGTAGCGCACACTGGGTAACACAGCGCTGCCAGGCATACGGCCATCTGAAATTTATTTTTACTTTCTTTTAATTAAAAAAACTTCTGCCGTAAGAGCGAGTCGTCTTAAGTAACATAGGTTGCTGATCAGGGACAGTCTGTGAAGATAAATGTCAAATGGTGGAAAATGAAGTCAGTGGAACCACAAGGTGAGTCGGTATCTCCTAACTGGTCATGGTGCGTGTGCATTCCCTGCAATGGACTGGAATCCTGTCCACATAAAATAACCTGAACTGGGGTTATCCAGGGCAGCGCCCCCTTGTGGCATAAAACAGGGTTGCGGGTAAACAAAAAGGAGTTCACTGCACAAGGCCTCAGACATCAGGAAACCCTCTCATGCCGCGTGGAAAGCGGGTGCGCGGCGTGTGGCCCGGCGTTCACTAACCAGGCAGTTCGCAGCGCAGGGTGCCAGTGGCCCTCGCTACCTCCTCCAGGGTGGGGAGCTCGAAGGGCTCCTCCGCGTCGGGCACCTCCTGGAGGCCTCGACACCCGGCGTGGGGGGCCGGAGCTGTGGAAGCAGAGCTCCAGCAGTAAGGCAGTGCATGACTCTGGCCTCGGGCGTTTGGCTGCACTGATTAACGCAAGCTGACAAATGGTAAGTGCCTCTGTGGAATAGCACGCAAAGAGTCAGCCCCCCACACACACACACACAATTCACATCACCGTGACTAAATGAACAGCCCCCTTTCAGCGAACCAGTGTGGCTCCAGTTACAGTGAACGAGGGTCAAGAGCAATTAGCATGGCTCGGGCTCATGGTATCGCGTGACGCTCCGTCCCGGCGCTGGGTCCGGGCCACACATGCTGGCCTGGGTCTGCCGGGAGTGGCCTCACCTCGCCCGCGGCAGTCCTGGGCCCAGTGACCGATTCCTCCACACCGGAAGCAGCTGTCCCCTTGGCGCCTGAACCCAGTAAATCGTCCGCGTCCTCTGCCCACCCCCCCCTCCGAAGTGCTCCCCCTTCAGCTGGAATTTCTGCATGTACATCTGGGACAGAAGCACATTCTATAAGCAAAAATCTGCAGGGGCAGGTTAAATCTCACTCCGCTACACCAGGGGGCAGAGTGGTTAAGGACAAAAAACCAAAATTCCAGCCAGTAACGCTGGTCAGATTTGTTGAAGGGGCGTAGAGCTTATCGTGGGTGACGAAGGGCACATGGCTGCGGTACGCTGTGTACAGGATCTCAGGGCACACACAGTCATCCACTAAAGGCAGTTTTTAGACACATACGCAGCAGAACAGGAATTCAAACCTGCAACAGTGCTACTCACTGTGCCACTGCACCGCCCCCCCCCCCCCCCAAAATCAAACTGCTCACTAAAGTATCTAGCTATAAAATTTCATGGTTTCTATGTACAAATACAGACAAGTGACATAAACACTGCTGATAGTAGAAAAAACCAATTCAATGCCACAAATATCAACAAGAGAGTAATACAAAACTAGCAACAAATAATTAAAATCTAAGTTAATTACAGATAAACTGTGCGTTTCACTCTCCCCAGTCTTCATGCATGCATTCATGTGCACGTTTAAAAACCAAAGCGACTCATCTCACATACAGTGCATCAGCCTCCCCCCTGAGGTCATAAACATCGACTGACCTGCTTGCGCAGGGCGGCCCCCCTCAGAGCGAAGCCTTTCACGTGAGACTTTTTCTTCAGGTTAATTTTCACAAAGTTGCCGTCTGCATTTTTCTTGGTCCTTTTAAAAAAAAAAAAAAACAGTCAGATTGCCCCATCATAACACGACCTCATAGCCATGGTCGTTTGCACCCGAATTGTACCGTGTGTTCACGGGCCTCTTCGGCTGAGATGAAGCTCTGCGGAGGTCCTCCTCATCCACTTCCCCCAGCAGGTTCTCCTGGGGCATCCTAAGCTTCTCCTTGACCTTTTCTTGTCCGGCAGGATCATCCTGGTCACCATTTTCATCCTCCGTTACCTTGGCCTTTTTCCGCTTAGCACGGGGCGTACCCGAACCCTCTGCAGACCCCTTCCGGGTGCGCCTCCTTTTTATATCAGTACCCTCTGCCTCCCCAACACCCTCTTGCTTGTCTCCTTCACCTTCAGGCTCCCTCTGCCTCTTCCTCCTCCTCGTCGTCTTCACCTCCTCCTTCTCTGACCTCACCTCTGACCCTCTTCCTTGGGACGAATCGCCCGTAGTGACTTCTCCTGCCCCAGTATTTCTGGCCCTCAAACGGGATTCTTTAGCACCACTGACAGGAGTGATGTTCTGGCCTCTGCATGCCTCGCCTCCAGGGCCCCGTCTGCTTTCCCCATCGCCCCCCCTGACTCTGGCCTTTAATGGGTAACCGCACGAGCTGGCCTCGCATTGCGCCTTTCCTGCTGGAGACATTACGTGACCGACCTGCAACTTGTCCCCGTGAGGCAGTGGCTCTCGCACAGTCCTGGACACGGGCTCTTGTGGGGGAGTCGAGTCATCCCGTGGCACCGGGGCGACCTGGGGGCTGGCGGTCGGCGTGTTTTCGCTGGCGCCGTCTGACACCGTCATCCCCACCCTTGGCGCGGAACACAGATTACCCGTAGCTGGCTTCTCCTCATCCGCCACTTCATCGAACACCTGACATCGCTTCAGCCAGCCACTGTCCACGGAAGACAGCCGCTCTGTGATGGAGCGTCGCAGCCGCTGCGCCCGCTCTGCCAGCGTGTTTGGTGTGCCCGCCTTAGGCTGGCAGTCGTCGGATAGCGCGAAGGCTGGTACCGTTTCAAACGGCGCCTCATCAGCCACGGGGCTCGGAGCCCGGGGGTTTGGAAGGGGAACTGGTGGCTCGAGGGGGGGGGCACCGGCGTCTGCGGCAGCACTTGGGAGAGGGCCGTCTTTCCATGACTTCACGGGCTCTCTCCGTGGAGTGAAGGACTTCTTCAAGGAGACGCTTCTCTCCTGTAAATTCAAATCATGTCCCAATGGCTGAAGTTTAATTTTTTTTTACAATCCCAAGGGCTGCTAATTCTTAAAAACAAAACAAAACACAAGACACTGGAGGTGTTTTATAGTAGTTAAATGTCCCCGAGGAGAGCCGTACATCTCACACCAGACAGTACGCAGCAGGAGCTGACATAAGCTGGGAAAAAAACTAGAAAGTTAGCTAACAGACAAGACTGTGAAAAGGTTGTCTAACTACAACCCTGCCTGCCTACTGAGGTCATTTTCCCCAAGGGACAAAATGTGAAAATACCAATAACCAGATGGTTTACCCATATATTGACAGGAAAAACACATTTTCGCAACGGACCTTTATGGAATCCCCCAAATTGGCCTTCAGTTTCATCCCGAAGTATTGGGCAGAGGTCTGGAGAGACTCCCGGTCCTTAGAGGTCAGTTTCGGCGGATCTACTGGCTTGTTCTTACGGTTCAGATGAGAACCCCAAGAGCCAGAACCCTGCAAAGAAAGATTCCGATCAAAAGAAAAGGAGTTTACTCAAATTACCCAAGCTGTTCAATACAACGTTCAATACGCCTTTAAATGCCTGTCAGTCTCAAGGCTAGACTTGCACAGGCACAGAATATAACAGCACTGGGTCATCTACAGTGCTGCAGTGCCAAGAACTGGCTGCTCCCTGTCAGTCACCTTCTCAGGGGCCTGATCCTGCATTCTGCCCAGAGAGGGGTCATGTCCAGCAGCCTCTCTCTCCTCTTTGAGCCTTTTGTACTCTTTGTAGAGTTCTGCAATCAAAGCTTTAAGTGTCACTAATCTAATGCCATGGAACCACCGATAAAGAAAGATGGTGAAAGACCAAGATTCTCAAACAATTAACATACATATACACACACACACACAAATTTACTTACTTTTTGTCTCATCTGGAGCACTGTCTATGTCATCCTGCCAGAAAGAACACCCATTGAGAAAAGATGCAAATAACCAACGTAGATGATTAGATTCAATTGGATTCATAGATAGATGGATGGATTGATGGATGCTTTATTGATCCCGAAGTAAATCTAGACATCCGGTAGCTCAAATAAACAACGATACACATAATAATAGAATAACACTTAAGGATTGCTGAAGTACAGAGTGCGTCTATGGATGCCAACCATTACGTATTATTATTATGCAGCACATAACCGCTTCTAAAAGGTGCATAAGGTCCCGGTGTTACCGTAAAGTAGACAGGACATGAGCAGCTCTGTCACGGTGGTACCAGGGTCCCATTATGCCGTACGAGCCCCTCACCTTGTTCGGTTTCCTTTGGTTTTCACGGAGGAACGACTGCTCCCAGCTTTTCAGCAGCACTTTGACATCGTTGTACCTGTCCATTTTCTCCGGAATTACAGTCGCAAACAGTACAAACTACTGACACAGCAATGCGGCCAGTGCAAAAAGCAAAACCATCCGGTATGTACAGCACACACTGAATTATACGGAGGCGACAGAATTTTTAAGAAAATGCCGGTAGTTTGGCTGGTGTAGAATTAAAATATACAGTTCAGATTTAAATATAGTGATAAGTAGTAAAATGACCAACTGATATGCCATACTTTTCACTTTACCTACAATAGGAAGCATACGTCCTTTAAAATTTTAGCGCGCGCCGATAGCGAACTACGAAAACCGCCCAATCAGAGCAGGAGGGAGGAGCGGTCATAAAGAAAAAGACTCTTTTTCCCACAATACACTCTAGCCGGAAATCCTGCCTCAAAGTCCTACTGTCATTGGACGAACATGGCGTCAATCTCAAACGCGGAACAGCGCTTATCCTTCTCGTTGCTGTCTGGGCAGACATGTGAGTATCCACAGATAAAAGAATATAATACTTATATGGAAAATAGGTATATTGTTTGTATAGAAAATGCGTTTAAATAATTAAATGTTATAATCATGAGAATATGAACAGGCATTCGAGCAGGCATGTTTATGATGTTTTTTGACGTGTAAAATAGCTGTTGAGTTTCATGTCATTGATTGTTACTGTCAGATCAGTCACCGAACACGTTGGAGAAGGGGTGCAAGTTATGTTCTGCTTTAGAATTCATGACAGAATCATATTATGGTGGTGTGAGGCAGCTCAGTTTATAATGAGAGTGATAGTGACCAATTGCGATATTTGTGACTTTCTAAAAATACGTTTACCGTGATTGCCGTCGTAACTATCATTTGGCTTTTAACGAATTTTGCTTTCTCTTGGCAGGTGATCAGTAATTTAGGAACAATAAAATCGTTAATAAATAAAATCAACTTAAGATGCTGAGTGACAGAGAAGCTAAAGAATTGCTAAATTTCCTAACTTTGGAAACAAGGCCGGATGTAAAGGGTCAGGCAACGGAGTACATTCTTGGTCTCACTGGCACCAAAGACGGCTGCAGATACCTACGGGGCAAACCGGATTTCCTCAAAGCTCTGCTCACTCTCACCAGTGACCTGTCTGTGGCTATCGTTAAAGACTGCTACCATGCCCTGATAAACCTATCTGCGGATGAAACGCTACACAGAGCCCTAGTGCAGGATGCCAATATCCTGCCTGTCTTGTTTTCCAATCTCCTGGACCCTACGTACATGTTTGCAGACCGAATCTGCACCATTTTGACCAACCTCACACGACATGAAAAGACCTGCAAGGACGTCTTCAAGGTTTTTCAAGAAGAGCACATTGGTCTGGCTAAAATAGTTGAGATCCTGTGCACGGATGATTATAATAAAACGGCTTCCCTCCACTACCTGGGCCCACTCCTGTCAAACCTCACACAGCTGCCAGAGGCCAGACAGTTTATCCTTGACAAGGAAAGGTAATTCCTGGCCTAAGCAATTCTGTAAATGATCATTGAAAGTGAGAGTCAATCTGGTGCTTAGTGACAGGGTAATCTGTGTCTCTTTGTTATGCTTCAGGTGTGTGGTTCAGCGTCTCCTGCCGTACACGCAGTATGAAGCATCGATGGTCAAACGGGGTGGAGTCATTGGAACTTTAAGAAACTGCTGCTTTGACCACGGTTAGTGGGTGTAAATAGGTAGTGGTGTTATCACAACCATACAGTGATGGAGTGGCTCACATAAGATCTCAGTTAAAACCTTAATGCGTAGATTTTATGAACAGGCTTTGTGTGAAGGATCGGCACGTGTTAATGAAACTTCCTCTTTTAGCCTATCATGAGTGGTTGCTAAGTGATGCCGTGGACATCCTGCCATTCCTGCTGCTGCCGCTGGCGGGACCAGAGGAGCTAACGGAGGAGGAGAATGAAGGTGTAGGATGCCTGAACCTGGACTTTCCATAAGAAGCGATAGCTGTCTGTAATGGAGAGTATAAGTCCCTCTTGGTACTGTAAGGCTGTACAGTAGAGGGCAGTGTGTGTTTATGTAGAGCTGCTGGGGGTTAGTAGACTATCAGTAAAGCAGAGCTGGATAGTTCAGGTCCAGAAAGTGAAAATCCGGACCAAGATTTTATTTCAACCAACCAGCTGAGTACTCTGTGACTGTGACTCTTTATGCTCAACTGGTCGGTTGAAACAAAATCTTGGTCTGGATTTTTACTGGCCCTGAACTGTCCATCTCTGCAGTAAAAACTAAAGTGTGTGTGTGTGTGTGTGGGGGGGGGGCTGTAAATGTATTATTTCACTGGTAAATTTAGAACGGCAGATGCCATTTAAAGAGATGAGGGTTTAATTTCTGATATTAGTCTAGCTTTAGCATTAGTGATACTAAATATGAGTTGAACCAAATTGTATGTTTTGGTTGGATTAGACGTTATTTGACATTATTTGTTTGTATCTAGGATTGCCTGTGGATTTGCAGTATCTTCCTGAAGATAAAAAGAGAGAGGGGGACCCGGATGTTCGTAAAATGCTAATCGAAACTCTTCTCTTGGTAAGTGAATTTTTATCAATTAAATCAGATATCTTTGATTTGGTAGGAGTCTGCTTGTCTTGTCAGTCTAAAAGCTGGAGTCTGTTCCTAAACCTGTGCTATCGGCTCCAGTTTCTGAGTTTTCTGGTGTCGTTTCCACTCCCAGTTAACAGCCACCCAGGCGGGCCGTCAGATTTTGAAGAGTAAGAACGTGTATCCCATCATGAGGGAGTTTCACAAATGGGAAACGGAGCCGTCCGTCATCTCCGCCTGTGAAAAACTGGTGCAGGTAAAACGAGGATCCCGAGATCCGGAAAGTTCTCCATGTTCCACCTTGATTTACTGTAGCGTGGTAACGACTGCATGAATCATGCTGAAAAAGTAACAAAGCCAAAGTAGGAATTTTCCAAAGTGGTTTAGTCACAGACATGCGTCAGTTATTTATGGGTTAATTATGTCTGTTCTTCTTAGTAAGTGACCAGATCTTCAAGTAAATTGAATCCAGTTTTTCTACAGAAATCAATGGCTTTGATTCCCTAATTGGCTGGAAAAATTGTAGTTGCCTCTGCGGTGTGGTGGCAGTCTAGCAGGATCTGCTCCATGGAAAAGATGTCACACTGTCTTGCATTAAATCTTGATATATTTCATGACTGTATCATCATGCAGAGCTCTTCATTAATTTTCATTCCTCCAACCATTTTATTTGGTTTTATGAGACAAGTTACTTTATAGAGTGAATGTTTTATGCTTGTGCCAGAGAGCTCATTTGGTTTTATTGCACATATATTCTATGGTATTATATATATATATATATATATATATATATATATATATATATATATATATATATATATATATATATATATATATATATATATATATATATATATATATATATATATATATATATATATAATATATATATATAATATATATATATATAGTAGTACCTTATTCTTTGCTTGAAGTTAAATGAATTTCTTTATGGAAAATTAAATTAATATAGCTTTCATGTGGTCTGTTCTACGAAGCGGGGTTACTGGCTTATCGGGGTAACTTGTCGGATTACGGTACCACAGGTAAAATGGACTTCATGTTTGTTTTGCCCAGATTACCTTAAATCCGACAAGTTACCCTGATAAGCCAGTAATCGCGCTTCTTAGTACAGGCCCCAAGTATTTTTTGGTCTTTATTATTGACTGTTGTGCTCCTGTTGTGAACACACACCGTGGCGGCTGTTGGCTTTTAGGTCTTGATCGTTGGCGTAGGATACCAGTACATCATGCACCCAGGGAAAAGCAGTATGTTATACGTTTTGTGCAATCCTTTCTCAGGTCCTAATTGGGGATGAACCAGAACCTGGAATGGAGAACCTGATGGAGGTGGAGATTCCCGAAGATGTTGAGATGAAGCTGCAAGACCTGGACGCAAAGGAGCAGGAGCAGATTGAGAAAGAGCAGGAGGAATTGATCAGGGCTGCGACCGAGGAGAACACTGCTCGTGAACAGAGTTAGCATGAAAGAGGACAGAACTGCATGGAAGCTGGAACCCTTTGATGAATTGTGCATACACTATACCACAAAGAGATGTAAAGGCAGCAGATAGTTTTCTAAGGATTAAAACATATTTTATACTATAGTTAATTATTTTGAATGCATTTAGTGTCTGGACCTTAGTCTGGTCAAGGTTAAAGTTTCTAAAAACCTAAGAATACTGTTCATAATCAATGTAAAAGACAGGAAACTTATCAGGCTATTGACAAGATGGGCTGTGAAGTTACTTACGATTATACTTTGGGATAGTAAGACACTATTACACAAGGTTGGCTTAGGAGTGGCAAGTCAGCAGTATCCCCGAAACTCCACGCTAATGCTGGAGACTTTATTAGCCACCAAAGAGAGAAGCGAATGCAGACATTAGCTCCACATTCTGGCTGATTTTTGCAAGATGAGGACAAAAGCCACTCGTGTGTGGAGTTCTGAAAGAACCTCAAGTAGGTTTCTGCGCACCTACAGAAAGTTCTGTCTGTGATACGCGAAAATTAGACTCTCTGTTGTCACAGACTTTGAATTTCAAAGTACATCCTGAATTTCACGACTTGAATCGGTATAAATATTTAACCGTGGAGTAGAGCAAGAAGAAAAAAAAAAAAATCAAAAGTGGGAGCTGAAATTCAATTTGTCAGATGTACGCTTTTTCCATATTTGATCATCACAGAGCGAACCCTTATTAGTACTTTACCACGTTGTGATTCTTGCTTCTGAGGTCTGTGGCCAACTTATAATTCTGGCAGATCCTCTTTGGAAAAAGCACCTGTTTCCGATTCCTTGGCAGGACAGTGATGGCCGTCCTCTCATCTATTCATCCGCCTACTCACAGCGCTCTCGGTATTCCTAGGCCTTTCCTTCTGGCGCTGTCTGCAATAAAACGATTTCAGAGATCAGAATTAACCCAGGGCTTTGCTTTTTTGTGGCTACACTTTTTTTATAGTTATTTTTAATGATTTTATTGTGATTGATGAGAGAGTGTTTTATTGCAGTTTTATAGCTTGCTTTTAGCTCTTTGTTTCTGAAGTATTCGAGATTTTTTACGCCGACACGATGCCATAAACACATACTATGACTGAAATTTTGGAAAGATTCTTCCGTAAAGCTGTTTTTACAATAAATACATGAGGAAGGTCATCGTGAATTTTGAGGCAAATTTATTACTGACAGTCCTGCCTCAGCAACTCGGAATTGAAATGATTTCATCCGAACTATGGCGTAACTTTTTGAGATGTGGCAGTGGACTAGTTTAGATTGTTGGATGGCACTTTTAAAAACTAGCCCTGGGTGGCTGGAATATTTGAATTAAATGTCACAATGATGGATCGGTAGGTCTGCTGATTATGAAAAATGATAGCTCTGTGACTCCGTCCTTGTTCAGAGCAGAACGGTGCTGGACTGCCATGCCTGCGTTCGGTAACCTTGAGGGCCTCCTTGAGAAATCCGATGAGGAAAAATGGTGGTTTCAAGTTTTTAGAATTGAGATTTAGCCATTGTAAACCTGTGTCCCTCGTTGAGTCAAATGGGTCCATTGCATGTTACTGACTCACGCTACATCACGCTATGAAACGTAGCGTAACTGAAACATCCATCAGGTAACTGCAGAATTGCCTCATTCAGTAAATCTGTGACTCGCTCAGCGGGGTCTGCGTGGACCGAAGGCCTCCTTCCTCTGGAATACCTCCTGACGTTAATGTGTCGTGAACGCCAGGGTCATCAGAACAAGCGGCTCACCTCTCACGGGCGAATCTGTGTCTGCGACATAATTAGGATCTGCTGGCGGTTGGGGGGGGGGGGGGGGGGAATGGGGGTTAAGCTCACAGCCAAGCCCCGGGGAACTCGCCTGGGATCTGCCTGACGTTTGGGTAGCTGTTGACTCAGCTGAACTCCCTGAGCACCACGCAGCCGTTGTGCCGTGTGGGATTTACAGCAGCAGACCTCCACGTGTCCATCTGTGCAAACTCCCGTCTCCTCTGAGAACAGACACATGTGTGCTTGTGTGCTATATATACTCACATATGCGCATGTACTCATGTCTGCAGAAAAGGCTGAGCTTAAAGCTAATTTCAGACATATTTCATACATAATACAAGGTTAAACTCAGAGGCAAACATACCATCTTAGGCTTCTCTTTGCTAGACTAGAAAGATATTGGTATGAAAAAATGTATTTTTGGTAGTTCTGCTTCAGCACGGCTGTACAAAATATTGACCAAAAGGTTTCGTCCATCTCGTAGAACAGAGAAAGGCAGAGGAAGGAGCTGCTTTTGGTAGCTGCCTGTGAAGAGCCAGCGCAGACACCTGGATGTGCGTGGATTCATTTCTAGGGTTTGAGGTGTTTCTCTGCATAAACGGACTCTACAAGTTACCACTTCTGCAACGGCCATGTGACATGATCAGTAACTTAGCTGTCAGTTGTCTAAACTGATTTAATGATGGGTGGCTAGTAGTTGGGGTGGCATGGTGGCGCACTGCTTAGCGTGGTTTCCTCCGGCTCCAGGTTTTGCTTCCCGGTTCTGGTTCTGCCTTTGCGGATTTAGCATGTTCTCCCTGTCTTATTGTGAAGTTTTCTCAGGTCCCGTTTCTCCCCACAGTCCAAAAATCTGTGCTGCCACTTCACAACTGGGCTCCCTTTTCCACACTTTAAATGGTAGCAATTCATTAATAATAATAATAACGTTGAAACTGTCTATTAATGACTTACAAAGTGTTACAACTTTTATTAATGTCCTGATTATAAACCACAAACAGATCCTTCATGACGGTCGTCTTATTGTCAAGTGGTACCAGATATGCTAAGGCGATTTGGAGGGACATAATTGTCTGTTGATAGCCTGGGATGGGTTGGCGCCCCATCCTGGGTTATTCCCTGTCCTGCCTGTTTGCAAGAGTGACCCTCCGTCAGACAAGCCGGTATGGAAATCAAATGGTTTGTAGCTAATCAGCCACAGCCCTTGCTTTTTAGAAGTGTAGGTTGCGACACGTGAGATTCTGAAGGGGCATCACTGTTTTTGTCACCATTTCATGTATAACTTTCCCCTTCTGCCATCGTATCTCTTATCTCGAGCCTAGCGGGGAGAAGAACCCGCCAGCTTCCGCACGCAGCGTCCACAGAAATCAATCGCTTGGCCTGGCGGATTGTTCCAGAGCGAGCCGTGGTACTCTGTGCCAGCATGGATTGCTTACAGGACATTTTATACCTTTCATATAAATATAAAAGATGGAGAGACAGGGAGGGAAGTAAACAGATACGGTGTGCTGTCGAGAGCCGTGGTTTGGCCAGGCCTGCGGAGTCGCACAGAACAATGGCTGCGCTCTTCCAGCATAATAATGCATTAAATGCAAGATGACTTATGCATGTGTGTAAAAAAAATAAAAAAGCACAGCACAGAATTTATACTTATATTTATACTGCGTATTAAGGCTCGACTTTTTCATCTTTTAATACGACGGCAGAAATGAAAACATGCATGTCTTTGATTTGTCATCTCATTTTCCCTGAATGAGCATAGCTGGCATTTGGGAAGAATGTACGTACTGGATCATTCATCCAGAGAAACGCTGCAGAAGAATGGAAAAGAAAGGGGAAAAAATGAACCTTAAAAAAGGCACATAAAGTATTCATGGATAAAATGTTTGTCTCCCCCATGTGGGCAATATAAAAAACACATCTTGGCATTTGAGGAGGAATTGTACCTGCTGTGTTGACTGTCTAAATAAATACTAAAATCCACTACAGAACCATATCACAAATATTGGCCTAACACATTTTATATTACTGTACAGTGTATTCTTTAGGTGGGCACAGGATAGACATCGTATACTGACATGCATTTAGTGAATTTTACGTGTAATTGATATCCCATCCAGGGTGTAGTCCATCCTCGTGCCGTGAGCTTCCTTGAAGAGGCTCCAGGACCCCAAGCGATTGCAACTAGAATAAGCAATAACTAAGTAAAATATGGATGAATGGGTGGATGGATGGACCATGTAATTGAACTTTTACTCTTAAAAGCTTGAATTTCCCTAGATTTATTTGGTGGGATTAATAGTTTTATTAACGTATTACATTTTTATGAAGGAGCCGGATTTGCTGGATTTGGGCAATATGGCCTGACAGCTCGCGATGCGGTTCGCCACGTGCAGCTTTGTGAGCACAGGTGGATCGCCGGTGCCACAATAACGCGGGGGGGCGGGGGGCCTCCGGCCGGATGGGGAGTATTCATTCTGTTTTCCTTGGCACTGGGCAGAGACTGGAAATTGCGCCTCGGACCAGAGAGGCTCCCGTTTACTTTGGAGCTTCTCAAAGGAGACCCTGTTGGGTTTTCACTAAATCTCTATGCCTCCTTTCCTCAGCCAGCACTTTGATGCTCACCAATAGATTTACTGGCATCGAAACCCAAATTGTCATAATGCTCTTTCAAGAAGAAACTACTGGGAGAAAATTAGGCCCCAATCCAGAGACTGATTAATGGGTCTAGGCTTGATTGCACTAACTAGAAGTCGACCGGGGTGGTTATGGTGAGGAGAAGCTACCCTTAGCATTGCAATGCCGTTAAATGATGACGGAAGATGGGGTACGACATCGAGGAATTTCCTGTTCCTTTTTAACATTGGAAGGTGTCTAATTTCTGCTACAAAAACACGAAACTGACTGGTGATCCTTCAGAGAAACATACCAGAATCACAGCACGTGAACTTTGAGATGGCCGCCAGGAAGAAAGCCCACATTAACATGGGTTAAGCTTCCAGAGCAGATAACAGATGAGGAAGGTTTCGTGCTGTGTGGTCAGACGTTCCAAGCAACGGTACCTGAAGTCAAAGAACTGGAGGGTCTGGCTGGCGGGCCACAGACTGGGTGAGATCGAGGGCCACCAAGTTGGGCTTTTCCCGGGCAAGGTCCAGCCCCGAGCCTGACTGCGAAGCCTCTTCTCTGCCACGCTCAGCCTGCCTCGCATGGCTACTGTACATTGGTCACTCTTCTGTCGCAAGGAGAATGAGTCCTTCAAGTCAGGAAATGGGTTCGTGGAGAATCGTACATCAGGGAGGCCCGATGTAATCAGCTCCACATCAGACAGCTTGCAGAAAGGCTGCAGACGGGCCTGCATCTGGGGGCTGGGTCTCCAAGCCTGGGGGGAATCATCAACCTCATCATCATCCACTGCCTCTCCTCGCGGCTGTCAAGATGGCATCCATCACTTCGCAGGTCCGGAATGACTAACATTTTCCATGTCCGCTTCACGTCAGGAAAGGCCTGATGTTTGACTCTAAGACGGCCCTAAGCCCACGCCGAGCGTGGGCCTGTGAGTTTTACTTCTGTGTCTGGCGCTTGATTAGGAAACGAATGAGATTTGCCTGGGAAAACAAGCAAGAAGCATTTCATGTTTGGGGGGAAAAAAGAGCAATGGTTGGAAGTTGGCAAATCACACCGCTAGCATCCGGCGTAAATGATATATTTCTTACTGGAGATGACAGGTAAAAATAACTCGCTTTTTCTCAAACACAAGTGCTCTCTCTCTCTTTTTTTTTTTTTTTTTGCCAGAAGTGCCGACTGGTTAATGAGCAGGTGTTATAAAGCTCTGCGAGTTTCCGCTGGACACCGGTGATGACTTGCAGAGATACTGTCTGCGTTCTACAGGGGCAGATGGAACAGGTGGTAAGAGTATTAACCAGGAACAGTTTAAGAAGGCAAATGGACATGAGCCACCGAAAACAATCTTCTGCATTTCATGCAGCAGGACAAAATAAACGGGGAAGAATAACAAATTACATAAAATAAGTAAAATCGGGTTACATCTTAAATAAACGTCTGCGAGGTCAGTCAGGCCCGGCCGGCGGAGTGGGGTGACTCTGACGGCGTTTTCTTTTCCTTCAGTTTGGTCCCCTGAAAGGGTCAGGCCCCCTTTGTTGGCGAGCCGTGGAAAACCGAGGGGTCGGCTGCAGTTCACGTCCTCTGACACGCAACGTGCTACTATTACTTAACAGCAGAGTAGGCACAGAGTCAGCGCCTAAAAATACCAGCAGTGTTGGGGCGGCATTTCGTCACGGCCCAAAACCGGCACCCTACGGCTACCGCTAGTAGGGGAAGCCCATCCTAGGAGTAGTGTCCTGGATACCAGTTGTTACTCCATGGTAACCGTGCTAAAAGGCAAACAAGGCCTGGAAGAAACGGAAGGACTGAAATATTTACCGTGATGATGCTGCCGAGAAAGGAATTCTAGCCGATCTCTAGAATCGTGCTTTGATAAGTAACTGGAGAGTTTTTCTTTTCGGCCATATTTGTTTTCACACGAGTACCGTTTGAAATCTCTCCGGTGTCGTGATCGTGTCAGACCATTCTGTAACCGCGTATCTCTGGCATTTTCAATAGAACACCCCCCCCCTCCCCAGCAGACCACTAAGTTGCCTTTTATTGCTTTCATTTTACAATCTAATTGAGCATTCTCTCGTTGACCATTGTGAAACACGTTTTCCTTGGCGTGTTTTAACAGGTGTTAACTGCAATTTGACTTCTCCTCGGTGCATGCCCGGAGCACCACCGCCAGCGTGTAAATCAGCAGAATCTGCATGCGGGACCCCGGGCCACCCTTACAGCCGGCAAACTCGTGTGACACACTGAGCTCATGTGTTTGCACTGGGTCGCACTCTGCACGGTGACATGTATATGGTGACGACACGCGATAATGTTTGCGTAGCGAATCCCGTAATTGCTGGTTTTATCTCCAAACACTATAACTCAGGGTTCTCCTTTCCTGAAAAACGTGCCTTTTTACGACCGTTACTTAAGGACAAAACTATGTAATGGTTTCAGAAACCTGCATGTTGTACAAGGAGAGGGGATAAAGCTATAGTTTGTTATTTTATGTTTAATATTAATGCTGCAAATGTTAGTAGGAGCCCCCCTGGGCCATAACGACTTGGCCACTGAGATTCTTCCAAACTGGGTACCATCACAGGGCCGATGAAATCTTGCACTGGTGTGACCTGCTGGCTAATTCTGGTTTATGGCCATTTGACGCTCTTTCACTGGAAGCAGATGCTGCTTGAAATGTTTATCTTCTCCCGTCTGTTTCAGTGAAAACTCCTCAGCAGGCGCCTGGCAGATGTCGCCCTGCCAACCCGCTCCAGCCCCCATGCCGTGGATTGGGTGGAAAAGCCCGGAAGCTCCATCGCCACTTCTCCCCACGCTCACGAACCGTGATGTCACCCACCCGTCTGATGAGGCAATCCAGTGTTTCCGGCAGTAATTCTGGACGGGTGGGGGCTGTCTGTCTTCTTGGCCATCTGTCAGAGGGGGCAGTGCAGACACGGTCTGCGGGAGGCTTCCTGGCGGCGCAGCTGGAGTTCGCGGACCACCGCGCCAGCTTCATGTAGAGATCTTCAGTAGGCGCTGCACAAACCGGCAGAAAGGGGGTGCCAGAGAGGCTATTTCAAGTGACACACAAGAGCATCTTAGTATCCTCCACCTTTGGTCTGTTTTACCCTCTCCTGAGGCTCTGTGGTAAGAGCCTCTGATGATCGCGTCCCATCTTCATCCGCAGTAACAGTAGACTCACCCCCAACCCCACTCGTTTAGACTCCATCTGCCTTACATTTTAGCACGTAGCCTTGAACCAGCAGATCCCTCCACGCGGGCGATGCTGACTCTAACTGGCCTCCCAAGAGCCCCAGGAGAAGGTCTGTTTCAGCACAAGAGAGCCGCCCTCTTAAGAGAGCCAAGATTGATTGCATTCAATATGGCTTGCTTTTAATTTAGTATACATCAGGTGTTGGATTTCTGCGAGGTTTACGGCTGCTGTAAATTGACATAATTGTTTGCTGTAAAAAGATCAAATTATTTATATTCACAGGGTTTTGTTCACGTGAGACTGGGGTCTGTGAGGGTGGGAAATTTCCCAGTGCAAGAAACGGTATCGGCTCCCTGCCCGGGCCGGTTCTGCGAAACCGTGGTTCTGTCCACAATGGTGTTTATTTGTGATTTCACTGTTTACATATTTCGAGCATCAGTAAATTATGGACAGCTGATTAATAGAAAGAGAAACACCCCAATCGCCTTATCAAAACACTTCAGATTCTGTCTTACACCATTTTTTATAATCACTGTGCTCAATAAACAGAAGATGCCTGTACAAATGTATCCTTCATCATATCGGAAATTAGAAATCCTGTTTAAATGTATGCTCATTTTTTCCATCCATCCATCACTACCGGGTCTGAATAAGCCCAGAGATTATCCTAGGAAGCACAGTGCACATAACAGGGACACACACACACACGCACACACACACACATGTAGGGTATATCGATCCTTATGGGGCCCGCTCATTCACTTCTATGGGAAAAATGCTAACGCTAACTATGACAACCTTAACCCCCACCCATCTCTAACCATAACCATAAGTAACCAAGCAAAATACAAATTTTTGCATTTTTAGTTTTTTCCAATTTTTATAAAATAGAGTTTTATAAAACATATATTTGTCACATTATGGGGAGATTGTGTCCCCATAAGGATAGGTATACCCGCTCTCTCTCTCTCTCTCTCTCTCTCTCTCTCTCTCTCTCTCTCTCTCACACACACACACACACACACACACACACAGACCTGTATTCATACCTTTGTGGGGACTGTCCATACATTTATATAGGAAAAAACCAAAACTTAACCATACGTAACCAAGACTTTTGGCATTTCTGCTTTTTTGATTGCAGTCACTGATTTTTATAAAATTGAAGTTATCCTCATCAGGAGAAGAAAAACGATCCCCACAACATCAAAATAACAGGTTTTCATCACATTGCTCCCCACAACGTAAGGTATATCTGGACTATGCACACAAACACACACACACACATTCACATGCCATTCATTTCTAGGGGAAAACCCTAACCCTACCCTGACAACCTTAACCCCTACCCAGCCCTAACCATAAATAACTAACCATAACTAAATACAAGACTTTTGGCATTTTTCGCTTTATGATTGCAGTCACAGATTTTTATAAAACTGAGTTTTATCTTTTGATGAATTATGATTCGTTTTATAATACAGGAACACAGAGCGTTAGAGGTAGACATACACAGATGGGCAACTGAAGGGCCAGTGAACGTCACGGAGAGCCTGTCATTAGTTCCTTAACCCTACCTACATATTGGAGGAATAAACATGGAGCTAAAGCAACGTGAGGTCACATGGGGGCTGAGGGCGTCACATGGATCCCTTTAAGTCAGATCAACCGGCCCGGCTTTGCTGGGAAAGTGCAGTTACTGCGGCCCAGAGCGACAGAACTCTTTGACAACAAAGAGCGGGGTGAGGGGCGACCCCACTGACTCCACCGAAAGGCTATGAATAAGTGAAGCAGGCCACTTTCAGTCAACCTTGTAATTACCGCTAGGCGAACGGCGAGGTAATGCACAACAGATGACCAGCCGTCCCTGGGACGCTTCTGGAAACCGCACCAAACCGTAACCTACAGCTCAGCTAGCGGCTAACGCGAGGGCCTCACCGGGGGGGGGGGGGGGGGGGGGACACGCCACCGGAGGCTCCTATTGGCTCACCGGCGTGAGCGGCACTCACGCAGACGTGCGGCTGGTTCTCGGTGATCCGCCACAGACCTTTCCGGAAGCAGATACGTTTGACTGATGGGCTCGTCTGCCCCGGACGTGAGGCGGGCCGGGGAATGGAGACAGAGGGCGGATTGATGAACAGCTTCCCATCGAGGCTGTCCAGAGCAGGATGCTGTCTGATCACGGCCCGGCGTCCAGACACATTGAGCACCATCACTGATACAGGTAAAGAAGTGAGGAAATAAATAGACAAAAAAGAAGTATTTGACATCCATGCCGGAGGCTGGCCTTTGAAGTCTAAGAGACGGTCTGCTTAAGAAAAACAGGGATTTCTGCCGGTGTGATACGGTTGAAGGCTAGCTTTGGGATTGGACTGCCCCCCCCCCCCCCCTTACCCCCCCCCCGCCCCCACAGACACACACCACCCCCTCAGCTTCCTGAAAAGAGTGGCCCTTCTGAACACTGTCCAGGTAAGGATTTAGTATCTCGAATTTACGAGCCGGTCGGGACCCCACAGCTGGGGTGGGGATTAGCAGAAGGCCAGCGCAGGAAGATTTCAGGGAAATAAATCATGGGGTTCCCGTTCTGAATTTGGGGAGAGCGGGGGGGGGGGGGGGATCAACAATGGGGTGTGTGGGGGGAGGAGGTGAAGAGAGAGAAACGTCAGAATAGACAATAAGTGCTTGTAGCACTGGGGCTGAATGTGTTTGTGTGTGTGTGTGTGTGTGTGGGGGGGGGGGGGGGATGCACTTAGTGTCTTGATTTGAGAGTTATGCCTCCAACTGTCCGCCAATGAGCCGTATTCCTGATTTTCTCTTCCAGCTCTGAAGCAGCGAGTCTTTCTATTTAAACTCAAACTGAGACACAGGGTAGGTATATATAATTTGAAGTGTATATCATGAATCTGAAATGCTGTGTTGCAATTCCTGGCATACATAAAACTACCTTGAGCTATGGGGTCCCGTAATGAAGTGATCTGAAAGCAATGTAAGGGAGGGGGTGCCTCAGCTTTTAAATCTGACCTTTGTCTGTAATTTAGTTTGCTTTAACTGATGTCTGTCATATGTCCATGTTCGAGAGATTCAGGGTGTTTCCCAGTATAAATACTTGACCGTACTTGTGTTCTCATGCACCCGTTTTATGTTGTCTTCCATTGCTGAAGACCAGTTCCAATTCTCCAGAACAGAAGTACAGAGCACCCCATGGATACATCAGTTGTATCCTTGCCAAATGAGAATCCCATGATTCACTGCACCCCAAGCTCTTAGAGGACAAGTAAGCAAGATCAGTCTTTGAGACCACAAGTACGATCTTTGCGTTCTTGGTATCGAGAAACGCCCTCAAACTGAGCGGTCTGTCCCCCAACCAAAGTGGACCCCAGGCTGCACAGACACGGATCTGACCAGAAACTTTAATCACAATTTACACATCAGCCACACACATCAGCTCAACGTCAAAACACTACTACATCAGTGGAGTTCGGGAAACTGGGGGAGCTTGAACCGCATTGGAATCTTTCTGCAGCCATTTCAGCGCTGTGTGTCATTAAGCAAAGGTGCTGGTATCCCATCCAGCACGTCTTCTGGGGAAGGTCCCTGGGTCACTGTGATCTTGTACTGGGTAAGTGGTTAGGAGACGGCTGCCTGCAAACCAGCATGGGTTCGAGGCTCACCGCGGCCCAGCGCTGGGTTAGCAGCTATCCAAGATGGATGGGGTAACCAGAAATGTGCCAGATTTATGTCAGACGATGTTTTTGGCTGAGTGTTTGTATATTTGGGGCAGATATCAGGAGCAGGACCTTATATTAAATGCTTTGGATAGCAAAATTCTTACATCTCGATGTTCAGGAACTGTGATATGTAAGAAATAGAACATTAGTGGTTTACTTTTAAATATATATTTGTAGAGTTGGTTTATGTCGAGTTTTATATTAATAAGCAGATAATAGCCTTAAAAAAACAGCTTAATGCAAACCGTCGTGTCTTGATGGGTAACTTGTGGTTTGGGTCGTCTTGGTTGTAATATACCACGCCACCTACCGTGGAATTAGCCGGCCGAGACGGTACACGCAGGCTGCAGGAAGCGTGCACGCCGCTGTTGGCGGTGTGGTCCGGGGAGACGGCTGATATTCCAGCAGCGTGACTGGAAGCGGGACCCTGAAGCCGCGCTGAAAGCTGGTCATCTGCCCGCTCGCTCACCACATCCTGTTTTCAGTCAGATGCCGATGTCAATTTATTTAAGAACGAGTGCCGTAATGTGGGACGCGTGGCCAGAATCGGGTACGCAGGAATTTTCAGTGTGTCAGGCACTCTGCTTGAGCATATTTTAAGGCTTAAGCTCACATTTAAGGTACAGGGAACGCCGCGCTGAATATAATAATTGAAATGAATACGGGGTGAAAGAAAGATTCCTCCAGGAAGTCTTATAAATACAGACGGCTGACTTTCACTAACAGTTACAGAAGAGTAAAGATACACCAGTAATTTTAGCAGAAATTACCTGAAATTTTAGCAGCTGTTGAATATTTAAAAATGAAGCAATAGCGAATGTAAATGTTTATACTGTGACGTTTTAAAGTACTTTCTTAAGGCTAATTTCTCAATACCTGCTAATGACTAGCTTTTTGGGGGAATTTTAACAAGGAACGTCATCAAACACAAGGAAAGTATTCTGTTTGTCAGACTGCTGTCAGACCTCGTAAGGCACAACGCAGTAATTTATCCCGTGACATGATCTTCAGACAGACTCATCCAAACCATGATGCAGTGAAGAGGGAAACATTTTTCAATTAAAACGACGCCTTTCTGCGGCATACCATTAGCTATTAAATTGTTGTTCTTGGATAAACTCTACAGTACATCCATGAAATACCGTTCTTACAGTTTTTAAAATAACCTGTGTTGAGAAACACTGGCTGGTAAAACAGGGCAGATTCCGTGTCTTTAGCACAGTAAAAACAGGCACGGTTTGAGGTGGCAAAGGTGTATGGTTCCGTGTGGGCTGCCGGGCTGGGCCGGGCCCACTAACGCCGAGTTGGGAGATGTGAAAGCCTGTGGCCAGGCCACAGTTCCTCACTACCCGCACACGGTGGGGAGGGTCCCTGCATTTTCCAGCCCCTTCTTCAAAGGCGCCCCCCCATATCAAATGTGGTGGTTAAAGTAACCAGAGACCTGCCTTGTTCTCCTTCTAAATTAGCACAGGCAAGTCAGTTGCGCTGTGGTTTACGTCTACCACTGTCTGCAGGGCTGCGAGACGGTGATGTCATCGTAGGTCGCAGGCACATATGGCGCAAAATAAAAAAAAAGTTCCTAATTTAGGGGTAATTTGTAACAGATCTGAATAAAGATGGCTGCCAAAAGCCCATTGTGCTGTTTTTCTTCCAATTAAAAGGCTGTAAACTTCGGCGTCCGGGACTCGCAGGTGCCGCAAATTGGGGTCAAGGAGTATCGGGATCCGAGACTGGAGCCCACGCTTGGAACGGCGCTCCGGTCGGAAGGGTCCAGAAGACGCGCGGGGAACGTTGTCAGCCCACATCTGCCAAAGTCTTCAAAGTAGAAGAAGGGCTCCATTGTCAGGCAGGGGAAGGTGCAGACCAAAGAAGGCTGAGTGAGTGTGAGAGGGCTCACATCCGCCAGCACCCGTCCTCCAGCTCAGAGCACGCGCCAAATGATCCTTTTTCTGTTTTCGAAGACAACCAAATAACTCTGTCCGTTTAATGAATTCTTTTTATGGTGTCCCTGCGTGCGAAACACAGCACATTAAGAAAAAATAAACACAAAAGCCAGAAATAAAAAATAAATTAAAAATTTGCATTCACTCAAAAGTTTTTGTGCTTAAGTCTTTTTTTTCTCTTGCGTTTTCTTAATGTTTTTTTTTTTTTTGCATTTCCAGGCCACCGTACTTCTTGCTTTAAGAGACGTTAAGTACTCAAAACAATGTACATAAGAGAATGAGCCTACCAAATGCCAAAGATGAAAGCCAGCCCTCACCAGAGAGCAGCGGCATTAATAATAGTCCCACCACAGGTGTTTGTTCTGCGTGAATAACTTTAAATGTTGGTGTTTTGATGATCGCTTGGCGGTTAGGAACAAACCATAGGCTAAGAGGACGTGGCTGAGAAAGGCAGAACGCTGAACACTCCGCTGTGCATAAGTGGAGCTAAATATAGCCTAGTATCTGTGTAGTTATCGAGTTTGAACGCAAACCTGACCAGAAAGGTCTGCAAGAAAGATTCAGAGTCTTGAAAGTTGACGAGATGGTTAGGGATCCCTCTTGCCAGAACTTCACAAAGGAACAGCCACAGCAAATGAGGAATCATTCTGGCCTGGCACCGCAGAGTCATTGTAAAAGTGATTTATTCATGTTCACCAAATCTGCAAGTGTATAAAATCGCGCGGAAACACACTCACTGCGAACAAACAAATAGTACTGAAGTCAGTAGCTCTGTTGAGTACTAAGAAGGAGCGTTTGTAGAGCTGGCCCAAAGAATTCAAAAAGATGGGAGCGTTAAACTACCTGCATTTACAGGAGAGCTCATCCTCCGACAATACTGACATTGTTTTAGTTATGGTAAGCGAAAATCATTTTGCAAGAGGAATTCTTAACATATGGAGCATGACATTCAGAACCACTCTGCTGATGCACACGAGTGACTTTTACTGCTTGAAGGTTTGGAGAAGCTTCTTTGAAAGAAAAAAAAAAACGGAAGATATTTGGAAGTTGGAGTACGCTGCACAAGAGGTTGCTCGGAAAAATTTAATTGGTACTTTCCAAGCTATATATACATATACGGCAAATTCGGGGAGCAGTTTGTCCTCTGAATGGGACAATAAAGCTCCAGTAATTATATAAGCAGATTAGTGATAGTATAACATGCCTAATTGATTTTGCCGTTATTCGTCATAAATGTCGAACATTTATGTCCTGCTTTCCATTCAAAGATCCACAGACATCCAACTGGGTATATGATCATGTGACCAGCACGTCCAATGGTGTGGAACGCGACCGGCTTCTATCCAGCAGTAGCTGCCGGCACTCACTCTCTCTGAGCAGGCTGAGGCAGCAGCGCCTCCTAGGGGTAGCGGCAGCCACGCCGCATTGCAGGGTCTGGAACAGAATGGGCAATGAATACAAGCGTGGTGTAATCAAAACTGAACAAATGCAGAAGTTTGGAACCAGAGGACGTTAACGGGGAGATGGGTGCATATTCCTTAGAGTCTGAGTGGGGGGGAGAGGAACGGAAAGAGCAGGCTGATAAGGCACTCCACGTTTACGTGGGCTGTATGCCACGCTCCATGATTACTGCTGATTCAGCCTGCTTAAAGCCCACCAGTAATGTGAAGGGGGCGTGGCCTATCAGAAATGCTAGCCTATCAAAAGCTCAGATTGTGCAATAATTGTTTTGATTGGGGGAGGGGGGGGGTTAGCAGATTTATTCAGTAGGATGGTTTAGCACATCAAAGACAATGACAGATTTCATTTCTCTGCTCTACAAATATGTTTTTGACAAGATATCATGTGGTACGACGCAAATCAGCTTTCCTGTGTAACATACACGCTGTTTTCAAAGTTATGACACGGCTCAGATAAAATACCTAAATTCCTTCCCATCACTGGAAAAACCTTTCCCAAACCAAAATGTGCTTAAAATATAATATTTCGGCTTTTTGACAGGAAAACCTCATCTGCTAGCTCTGGTCTTGATGTGGGGGGGGGGGGGGGGAACGTGGAGGAAAAGAAATATTGTCCGCAAGATGCGAAGAGCGAGGAAAATATTAATGTATTTTTGCAGCGTCAATAATGTGCTTGGCAGCTTCTGTTTTGGGTGACTCAAGCTCTCACAGAGCTGCAGTTGGGCCTCCTGGAGGGAGCAGCGTTTGGCACCAGGGCCCGGAATGCCTGCTTCTCTTCTACGGCCCCAAGATCAAATTCCTCCAAATCCCGGCACCCGCAAGCCCCGGCTCGGAAGCACTGTGGCAGAAGAGCTGATCCAGAGCGAAGGGTCACTCATAAACTGCGGCTAATTTGTGTCGAAGCGGACAGGCTAGCACAGGAGAACCTGATAAGCACTGACACGCCGAAAAATAAAAAAGTCAGTCCTTCAGCTTCAGAAACAAAGTGTCCCAGGGCCTTTGAAAATAAGCGAGGCTAATGTGGATCTAATTTTTCCACTTATTTTTGTGAATTATGCACTTGGAGACTGTGCTGCTTCCATAATGCATGTCTGCTGTTTGTTTTGACCATATTCCCCGAAAAAAAAATGGAGGGAAAAATGAGTGGAAAGCCTCAGCCTTTGCCAGGCCTGGTTCCATTTCTTCGAGCTGTTCACCATGATGCAAGGGCCGGGTTATTCGGTTTCACTGACAGGAAAACCGCGGGTACACGCTGCCTATGTCACGGGCTAGATGTGCAGTGAGATGAGTCCACGCTCAAGTGTCTCGATGTCGTTGGGTTCAGTAAGCTAGAAAGCAGGACTGGGGCGTTAAGCAAAGCACGGCTGGGTATGAGAAAAGGCAGTCGTGGGCGAGTGACGTTTTATTTTAAACAGGCATATCGGAAACTCATCGGGAAACAGCATGAGGCACGTGGTGAAACGTCAGGAAAGCTGAGACAGGGTAACTTCCCGCTGACTTCCATGGTTAAACATACCGCAGAATTTTCGGGGTGGGGGGTCAAAATACACACTCCACATACGTCCAAAGTATGTTTTGCCAAGATATGGAGGTATATTAAGCTTAGTACACATAAGAGGAAAGCGCTTCGCTCCGAAATAATTATGACGGCTTCCTTCATCAGTGACGTACATCGGAAGTGTGCGTGTATTTCCGTGGCTGGTGAGCCGCGTGTCCACAGGTTAGCCGAGCGCTAAGGGAATGACGAGGAAATCATTAAGAGGTCGGCGCTTCAAGTTCTCGTATCATTTAGCAGACGTTGGGAATTTTTCCTGCCCCCCGCCTGTGTCACTTTCAGTTTAGGCGGGGGCGTTTCAGACCCCATCGGCACCCCGCCGTCATCTTACTGGATTTCAGCACTCGCCCGGCATTTAAAGGACCTCAGTCGCCCTGGGTACCGGCGGGCTGTCAGCTAATTTATTACACTGATCCCATGTCTGTTGCCAATTTAACGGTTTTAAAAAGCCTCTGCGCCCCACCGCCTATCGCCCCCGCCGATTAATATGTGGGGCAACATGAGATCCCCCTAGCATTGATTAAAAATAATTTTATGTATGTCGATTTCCTTTCTGGCTTTCTGGTCTTGAGATAGATGTAAGTAAGGATGGAAATATAGATGGTGGGTGGGGGGGCTTCAAAGGGGGACAGCTGCAACTAATAGACCGTTTCTCTGGCTACTGCCCGCGTTAATTGACAAATGCGGTAAAGGAGGTGGAGGGGGCGAATATGGAGCTTTGAGAAGCTGGGGGTGGGACAGAGAAGAGACTCCCCCGGCATGACTAGGCCCTCACATCACTCGCATACTCTTAGGTGACATCGAGGCAGGGAGACCCTCTCAATGTAGCATTCAAGTGTGTCTCTATCCATCCTCAAACATATTCTTCAAGGTCGCAGAAACTTTTGGAATGGAGTCCTGTGCCTTAGGTATTTCACTGCATTGTTTCTGAATATAAAGAACACTGATCGAAATCAAATTCAGTAATATAAATGCATAACACACTCTGCCTGACCATGTACACACACACACACACACACACACACACACACACACACACACAGGTCACATTTGTGGGGACAGTCCATTCATTTCTTATGGGCATAACTCGAATTCCAACGAGACCCTTAAGTAACCATACGGAATACAAGACTTTTGGCATTTTTAGTTTTTCGATCGCAATCATAGATCTTTATAAAATTAAGTTTCCCCTTGTGGGGGCTGAAAAAAAATGGTCCCCACATCAGGTTATTATCACATTGTGGGGTCATTTGGTCCCCACAATTTAATATATACACGTGCACACACACACACACACACACACACACACACACATCAATATTCACAGGGGTCTGAATGCTTCCTAATGCCGCCACTTCACACTGAACACACAAACTTCACTGTCATTCCGACCCAGTAAAATTCAAAAGGTACGTTGACTGGATTTGGCAGTAATTTGTATGTGCAAATGGCATCATTTGTTATCTATTTGCTTGCTCAGCAGGGCTGTGACCCAGATGGTCTGGAGATCATGCGATTTGACACTTTGCCAATTTGACTGCATACCAGCTTTCAGGCTCTGAGGCAATTTTATGGTAAGCAGCTCTCTTAAAGGTACAACGGTGTGAAATGAACTCAGGCCGGGCGGCGTTCAGGGCCTGCCGCTTGGCTGAGAAGCCCAGAACCGTAACTGGGGAGAGGCGAGCGAGTGGATCCACGTCTTGCCGGAGCGTCCGTAACAGCAGCGCTGATGCAAACCTCCAAAAAGCGAGGAGGGGGGGAAAACCACACGACTGCACTTGTCACCAGGCCCGAGCCTAAATATACAGGCGCTGGCTAAGGCGAACACAGAGGAATGAAATGTGGGAACGGCTGAGAGACCGGACCCAGCGGCATCAGGCCGAGCCGGCCGACCGTCCGTTAGGAGGCAGAATCACGTTCTAAAAATAACTCGGGAGAAGGCAGTCATTACAGAGCAATTACCAAATCGGAATCCGTCTCGCTGCAATAAATTGTGACAAACAGCACAGGGCCATGGAGAGGCCTGTATGGCGGGGGGCAGCGGGATTCCCCGGCTCTAGGGAGGCGGAGCAGCCAAGGGCTGGGCGGGGGCCACACTGGCGGCTTTAGGGGCCTGGAGGGGAGGGGGAGGAGGGTGCAGGTGTATGACCCTGACTAAACATGACGAATAACATACAGCCTTCACTCATCAGACTTAACAGGGGGGTGTGCAAAAAAATATATAAAAATAAAGGAAATGAGTGGTGATCCTTCAAACGTGTATATATTTCTTTTTTAATTTTATTTCATTCAGTAAGAAATGCACACTGGACACTTTATGGAAGAGAGTTTAATAAAAAAAAAATTCCATTAAAGAAAAAAAATGCTTAAACTCCAGGGTTAAAAACAATCCATCATCAGCCGAATCCTATCAGTGACCCCAAGCCTGCTAATTGAGGCCTCTTCCTTTTCAAATTAAAGAGGGGAACAAGTACATCCATTTGCTGGACAGCAGTCATTTAGGACAAGTTCAGTTTTGCTCTCTGTAGCTGTTTCTATTGGCAAGACTTACTGTGAACCTCACATTTTTCATAGCTAAGTCCGAGAGCCCGGTTCAGCACATGCCTCTCGTCTGCGGCGACGCAGGGGCAGGCTGGCGGAGAAATGGCCGACAGCTCCTGAACGCTCTCCGACTGTGCCGATGCACTCGTATTAGGACCAGGAATCAATTATATGGATTTTTCTGCTCTTCTGGGACCGGGGGGGGGGGGGGGGGGGGATGGCATAAAGAGGAACTTCTGTTGCAACATTTTAATCAGGCCTCTGGGCCCCAAGGACACGGTGGGTGGGTGAAGAAGAGGACCTGGTCTAGGTGAAGAGGCGAACGGTGTGATCGGCTCCGGAGGAGAAGACCCATGGCTGGGACGGGTGGAAGGCCACATCCAGAACGCCCAGGTCCTGTGTGATCGTATGGCCCTTGAGCACCTTCACCGGGACGATGAGGGGGTTCTGGAGCAGATCGCTACGGAGACAGACGGACAGACAGTGACAAGGTCAGACCTTTATGATTGGCACTAACTGCTGGAAGTCCTATCTCATTACAGTTTGGCACGGGGAACGGTTTTTAAACTTGAGTTCTACAGCAGCGTAGGTTATAATTTCAAGGAAAAGTACAATATTGGAAAATTGGTTTGAGTGGTTCAGCCAAAAAGAAGAAAACTTCCGAAATGGAAAAACACAACATAAGAGTTTGGGTATGAGGATCTGTGAGGGTCTGGACATTGGGTTTGGGGGCCTTCTACTATAACCCTTAAAAATGAACGGCCCTTGAGCCCAGTTCAGACCACAGGGTTTGAGGAATATTCCTGGCTGGAACTGAGAGATAGCACAAATGTCATTGGGCCGGAAGACTCACTTGTACACCATGCCGTGGCAGACGATCACGCTGCCATCATCCGAGGCGGAGGCGAAGAGAGGGTAGGTCTTGTGGAACGCCACCCCTCTCAGGGCCTTCTTATGGTGCCTGCCACATGACAGACCAAGTCAGGGTCAACGAAAGGCAGGCCTTGCTTACTAATCCCTTTCCCTAAGTTGGGTAATTAAAATCCATTTGAAACTTAGACGACATACTCACCGAAGGACTTTGTACGGCTTTGTGGAGAGGTCTAAGTCAAACCATGCCAGCCGGCTGTCATAACTGCCGCAGATCACGTTGTCGCCTTTAGAAAGGAGTCAGCCTGGTTAAAGTCAACCGCGAGCATGCTAACACGTGTCCGAGCTAATCAATGCATAACAACAAGAGAAGTGGCAGGGGGTTCTCTCCCCAGCATGTGACATAAGAGATCTGTACAAAAAGTACTGTTTTTTCAACTAATTAAAAATACATAATCTTGAATAAATACACAAACATGCAAAGCCCTTTGCAAGTTTTTCCAAAGGCATGGTAAGTGTTTTGACTCAAATGAGCCTGAGGTATAACCAGGATGACTCAGTTAAACACACAAGGCTGTTATAAGATGCCTGAGTCTTGCACAACATCCAGCCGACCTAAAACCCAACATGAGTAAATACTTAGAGACAAAAACCCAACCTAATGTTAAAAGCAGCACACCAACCTGCTGGGTGAATGGCCATGCTGGAGATCCACTTGCAGTTGGCCGAAAGCTTCTTCATGAGCTCCTGCTTGATGAGGTTGTAGATGCGAATGTACCGCTGCGTGGCCACGAAGAAGTAGGGCCGGATGGGGTGGAAGGACACGCACTGGACCAGGCCTTTGTTCTTGCGGAAGGGGTTCTGAGATCGTCGCTTGGTTATTTGGTGGATCAGAACCTGCGTGTTGCTGTTGTCTGGCATGACAGTGGCCAGGTAGTCACCCTTGCTGTGCCAGGTCAACTGCCGGACAGACTGTACAAGGAAAAACAAAGACAGGCGTGACGAAGACACCAAAAAAAATCAATGCGATGCCTCCCGTCTCCTTACAGAGCCAGGATCACCTAGTTTTCCCAACAGAGCTCCGGTGGTACCTTGGGATGGTTGATGATGAGACGGACACCTTTCTCTACATCCTGGTCCTCAGGAAGCTGCCACTGCACGGACTGCTCCTTCTCCTCCTCAGGCTCCACGTAGGAGGCGATGAGCTGGTCCGTCGTGCTGCACACCAGCTTGTCTCCCAATCCGGGATTCAGCAACAACACCGTCTGGTTGCTGACAAACGCAAGGAAGCCAGGACAGTGGGGTAAGCGCAATACCCCCTCACAGGAGTACGTAGATCTCTTCAGGGTTCATCTAATTATGCTTGTCATTTTCAGGAGAGAGGGGGCTAAAATAACATGAGAGTGTTCTATGGTAGTACAAGCACCAAAGGGCAGTGTTTTCCAACCCAGTCCTCGGGGAGCCCCCACATTTTTGCTCCCTTCTAGGTCCTTGCCAAACAGTTAATGTTTTTGCTCCCTCCCAGCTTCCAGCAAAAATCTGCACTGTCTGCAGGTCTCTGAGAGCTTGATTGGAAAACACTGCCATAGGGTAAGAGATTCTTACAAGGAAAGGGCAACCAGGCAGATGGCTGGGTTAGGGTTCCAAGCGATGCTCTTCACTGCTCCCCCAACCTCTATGGTCTTCATGCAGCGGCCCGTGCATATCTCCCAGAGCCGCACAGTGCAGTCATCAGAGCCTGAAACCAAGGGGGAATGTCTTTGGGTCAAAGGCGTCCTTCCACAGCCTTCGATGTGAACCTGAAGTCATGGCACCATTTATCACCAAGGGAGAAAGTCAAAAGCTGGTACATCTCACTACAGTTGTAGTACAAACGGCATCCAGTGAGTCGTACTTGTGACATTTCCACTTACAGTAAGAGGTCAAGGATGCACGTCTGGTAGCAGACAGGAAGAAATACAATCTGTTTTATGTTAGAGCTGAAGGAGCCGTCAATGGGCTGGAAGAGAGCCTGATGGTGAGGCAGAAACAATGGACTGCAGGACGGAGCGAGAGCCCAAGCAGGCATGCCGTTTGTCACCCATCTTGAGGTCTTGGACTGAGTACCTTTTTACAAATACTACACATCCATTGGAAGATTCCAACGTACACCAGTTGAATTCAAGCAGATACAAGGAGGAAAAGGGATGCATTTTTGTTCTGGGACATACTAAGACATGCTAAAACCATCACTTTATTGTCATTTGGTGTATTAGTGATTAGCGATACTATTCTGACAAATACTCATCACTTAATGCGCGGAGACCTATTTATATGCCGCGGTCCTCAAATGGCATTAGCGTGTTGAATTCATAAAATGGCCCCTATTTGCGTTTCATCGTCCACCATGGCGCCTCAAGCCACGAGCCCGCCTCCATGCCCATTTGCCACCATCTCCATCATGTCCATACCTGCACAGCCAGTGAGGACGGCACGGACAGACGGACAGGGAAAGGCCTCGCGTGCCCGGCGCCTCCACTGGCGGAGGGTGGGGTGTAGCTTCCCAGAAACCATAATCACTTTTTAAGTATTAAGCTGCCGGGTGACAGATATAGAAAGATGGTGCTCCTGAGGCCATGTCCCGCTGGCGGTTTGCGAGCCCCGTCTGGCACGCATAGCTGTGGTCGGCCGTGGAAACGGCGACGGAGGCAAACAGGGCAGCTCCAGCCGGGCTCCTGCGCCACTCTGATGAAGAAGGAGCGAAACTGGACGCATCCCGTCATCAGCACGACGGCTTTCAGGCCCGGGCACGAGACTGTGGAAAATATGAAAACGCTCAAAATAGTTGGGTAGGGGGCGAGAGTTATGCTCCTTTGTAGCGCGTGCCGTGGTTTTGGGCCGTAAAGATTTTTCCCCCAACTGTTTAGTTTAAGCGTGTTTTTTTTTTCTTTTTTCAGTATTATGGCATCCAAACGCCACCTTATTATCGACGAGTGACGTTAAGGCCTGTGTCTGGCGGGGCTTAGCGACATGTAACGAGCGGCTGGTTTGTCACCGATGAGAGAAACAGGGGCAGGAGGAGGACAGACAGGCACGACAAACCGATCACTGAGCGGAAACGAGGGGCTAAATTTTCATCCGTTCTCTACCAATGGACCTTACAGTCATGACATGTACAGCGGAGCCAAAAAGCCTGGGTCGTGGGCCATACTGTCGCTGTCGTGACTAAGGGACAGGCAGTCCTCCGCAGCCTGCCTCTGACCCTCAGTTACCTTTTCATAGCTCCGGTAATTTGTAGTTGTGTCTCTAAGCAACCGTTCTGTTATTACACCCTTCCGTATTTGAGCGGTGGCGAGGGCAGCCAGGAACTTCCTCAGATCGGACTGAGCCCCACGGCTGCCCTTCCTGACGTGTCATTCGCTCCACCAGCTCTGTAAATCATCGGAACGCCTGACGCTTTTAAAAAGGCCTAACGCCCGCGGGACTCTAGGACCCGGAAGTGTCAAGCGCACCTGGGATAAAAACAGTGACGGAGAGACGAATAGGTGATTCACAATGAAAGGAAGAGAAAAGGAAGGAAAAAAATGACAACAACAATTTGCAAAGTCCCCGCCCTCTGAGACAATCCAACTCAGTGCTTGCACGGAAGTCAGCGGCCTTCTGCTTTCCAGGAACCTTGGCCCTAAGGGTTTGGGCGGGGAGTTGGTAAAAACTGGATGCCGCCATTGCAGGACGGAGCATTCCCGTCCATCCGCACGATTACCCGGGATGCCTGCTGAAATGGGAGTGCTCGTTTGTCGCTGGCTCGGAGTGCGTGCGTAGCAGAAACGGCCACACGTGAAAATCCCAGAGCGAGACCCGTTAATCTGGCGTCTGCATGGTCCGAACCTGAGAGCGCGCGTTTGGGAACGGAGCCGGCCACTGTCCGGAGAAATATGACAACCAGCAAATTGTTTTATGACGTTGCTGAACTTTTCCCGTTATACAAATTTATATAGAATTTATATAGTTCAGGTTTATTGCTATTGGCTCTGCGACTTCGCGTCTCTCACCAGTTCAATCCGAGAGATGTCGGATACAACTCCGGCATCTTGCTCGGAGCGACAAACAGCACTGGTGAGACAACCAAGGCAGAGCAAGCTTGGAGGGTCTTCAAAGTGGTCCAGCATGTTTTATTAACATCCCTCTACTGCGTGCAGCCCCTGGCCGATACGGAACTAATTATTTCAAAATTTCACACGATTGGAAAACAACTGCAGAGCTGTCGGGGAGGTGGGGTGGGAGAAATAATTCGTTATTTAATATATAAATTCCTGGGAGGTTGTCAACTTGCACATTTACTGTGGGAACGAGTGTTTTATTTGTGCTTTAATATACTTTATGGAAAGACAAAGGACTTGCAGCGACTGTAGTGGTATTTTGTCTGTGCTTCATAAAGTCCTTTGTTATGGAATACATGTCGCTTTAATTACTGCCAGCACCCACCAGGCCGTTTCTCATCATCAGATGCCCCGCATGACGATAGATGGGCCCCACCTTTTTTGTCTGGGGGGGGGTGGGGGGGGTGGGAAGGGCACATCTGCCCTCAACTGATATTAGCGTGCACCTGTTTTCCTGAACGTTGGAGCTCTCTTTCACAGGATGAAACCGGTATAAAAACTGTTTGTTCTGCAGCCAGGGTCCCTTGCCAGGCGTGGCACTGGAACCATGTCAGAACCGACTGGATGTTATTGGAGAGCTGCTACCCCCCCCCCCCCCCCCCCCTACATGGAGGGCCAGCCCACCCAGCCACTGCACAGCCTGCACCTTCAATTCCTGCACCCGCCAACCAAAACACCAAGGGGTCTGCGAGATTCCTGGGAGGAATCCGGAGAGATCAGGAGGTTGACAAGACAGTGCTGGTCTGGGGGGGGGGTTACTGACAACTAGCTGAGTGAAGGCTAGGGTGGATTTTGATTGGTACTATGAATGTACAGTGATTTCTCTAGGGTCGGGGGGTGGGGGGCGATGCCTGACAAGCCTGTCTTAAGGAGGAGGAGGCGGTTGGGGGGGAATGAATGACTTGTGATAACAGACAGGTAATTTGTCATTTCTCAGATGGCATGCATCTCACCGACTGCGAACTCCACAAGACGTCCACCTCAGAAGGTAGGCGAATGGGAGGCCCACCTCCAAATCAAGAAATGTGGATGGAAAATGGCGGAGAAACACAACCCACGGTTCCCCGGCCATCCATTAAACTCTGACGCGAAGAATGATCCCACATTGCTGAGCCTGAAAGGAGGGTTTCCCTGCCGTCGACCTTCCCGTATGGCAGAAGGTCAAACCTGCTTTCGCGGCTGGAATGCCACGGTGTCAGAGGTGAATTCCTGATTGCCGATATCCTTTTACTAGTAGTTTTTTTTTTTTTTTTTGCCATAAGGAACATTAAGGAGGAGAAAGACCAAATTTCATAGCAGCAATAAGGTTAATTTGATAGCCCCGCTGCGTACCGGCCCACATACGTACGCACAGCTCGTTTTTAATTCTGGGTTTTTACGGAAAAGGGGCACCATTACCACCTCCCCAACTCAAAGCCACCCTCTTGTTTAAGAGCTCAGGGAAACGTAACTGGGGAAATATAAATTAAATCCATCTCATATTGACTGTTTATTTTACCCCCCTTACAAAATCACCTGCACAAAAGTGACTATAAATGATCTACAAACTCTTAATGTAGGGTCATAAACATTTGCAGGGTTTTAGGAAGGCACGGTCACTGCAGGTTGGCTGCCAAGCACCATAAAAAAATAATAATAAAAAAAATAGGCCCCGGGAAGCAACTAACACTACTGGTTGGCAAACCAAAAATGTAACCCAACCCCCTGCCTTTCCTTAGGTGACCACTCCCCTCCACCACTCACCACCCTCAAAAACGTGTCACTGGGGCTCATCCGGATCTTGGGGCCAATGGCGTGACATCATGGCTTGTGTTGCAAGGATGATTTAAACGGCCAGTCAGTTACCACTGAGACTGTGGGAGACCACAGTGATGCAGTGGCAGACAAAGGGAGTGACAGGAACTCGGGGAGGGGACACTTACCAGAAGCTAGCCACTGGCCACCGGGAGACACGCTAATGCAGCGTACCAGGTTAGAATGGCCTCTGTATACCTGGTGACAAGTGACAAGAGGAGCAGTCAGGCGTGATCAGGAGCAGTCAGGTGTGAACAGGAGCAGTCAGGTGTGAACAGGAGCAGTCAGGTGTGAACAGGAGCAGTCAAGATCAGTTAGGCATGATCAGGAGCAATGAACAGCAGGTAGGCATGAACAGGAGCGATGTGGAGCAGTTAGGCATGATCAGGAGCGATGAGGAATAGTTAGGTGTGATCAGGTGCAGTCAGAAGAAGTTATCAATGATCAGGAGCAGTCAAGAGCAATTGGGCAGGATCAGTAGCAGTCAGGAGTAATGAGGCACAATCAGAAGCAGGCAGGAGTTATGATGTATGGTCAGGAGTATTTAGGCGAGATCAGGAGCAATGAGATGCAGTTAAGTGAGATCAGGACCGGGCAGGAACAGATAGGCACGATAATGAGCAGTCAAGAATCATGTGCAGACATTCTCAATCAGGCTCAGTCAGGCACGCTCAGGCCCAATCAGGCAGGGTCAGGCCCAATCAGGAACAGTCAGGTGCACTCAGGCCCAATCAGGAACAGTCAGGTGCACTCAGGCCCAATCAGGAGCAGTCAAGCGCAGTCAGGAACGGTCAGGCACAGTCACTGTCAGGGTACAGCTGGCAGAGCAGAGCTACAAAAACCATCTTCCTCAATTAAAGGGACATGAGCACAAACATATGGAAAGTAGCAGCCTTTTAGGAGCTGTGGCTGGGGAGGAGTGTTGTCCACACACATCCCTCAAAGCGTGAGCGCACACGCACCCCAGCACCATTCGACACTGAACCAAGGCTCTGTGAAATCCCATTCCAGTGCCATCTCCTCATTGCAGGACTCACCAGTGACTGCACCGTGGGGAACGGCTGAAGGTCCCTGGGCTTCGGTAGTTTTGGGATAAGGTCCTCCGGATCGACGTTGACCTGCGGAGGACAAAGAGAAAGAACTGAGCTGGACTTGGCCGGAAAACTGGTGATGATACGGAGTGGCCGGAAGTGGGGAGGGGGGCTTACCCTCATCTTGCGCTGACGGGGGCAGAGGTAGAGGTCAAGGCAGCGTTCGAAGCGCTCGTGGATGAACCGAGAGTAGGCGGGCACGGTGCGGAGGCAGGCAAACTTCTGCGGGAGAAAGTTCAGCTTCTGCTCCTCGGGGTCCTGCTGCTCCCATGCCAGTTTCTGGAGAAGGAAGAGGAGACAGAAAGAGCCATGGGGACACAATCACGTGTCACAATCCTGGGTGTCCTGGAATACTGGGATAGGCCTACTACAACTGTATACTGGGTCATGTTGTACTATCACCACTGGTACAATCTACGGTCCTAGTCAAAGGTTAAGGGGAGTGAGGGTCAGCAATACTAATGATGATGGCTGAGTGGGCAGGGTAATTGCTGCTGCAGCAGGGGGCACCGCACCTCCTCCTCCGTAAGCAGGTACTCCGGAGGTGGGTTGTAGGACTCCTCATGGCCCGGCAGCTTGATCTTGGGTGCTGGAACATGCATCTTGTGTCGGCCCAGGATGCTGTTGGGGTCCTCCTTGGCCCACAGGTCATAGAGCTGCAGGCCACTCTCCTTGGGCTGCCGGGGCTTGATCCAACCCATCTTAATGGCGTGAACCAGCCTGGACACCTACGAGACACAGGGGATGAGGGCGGATCTGGGAAACAACGTGAGAAGCAAGGGGTCCACCAGGGAGACTCCGGCTAAACGCAGGCGGAAAAGCCTGGAGAAAACACAACTGCCACACAGGGAAAAACCCAGCAACTTCACCTTGGGTCGCATCTTATTTCTGAAAGTGCTGCACGTCAGGCTCCACACTGAGAACATTATGGCTAATACAACACATATGGGAGCTGTTAAGGGTCAAAACGTTTGAAACGTGAAAATTCTGTATCATTCCTAGCGCGTTTATGACCACTTAAAAAATTTCCGACACTGAAACCGATACATGACACACAGAATGGCAGACCTACATCAATAACAACAACAGCAGCATCAACAAAAATAATAATAAACAACTCAAGGCCTGTAAATTGAAGCTTCATTCATCACGAAAAAAATCTGGGCTTCTGACCCATGGAGAATATAGTAGTTCGCAGATTTGGATGCGTGGGCAGACACGATGGAAACGGGGCCAGATCCGATTACGGCAATTTCCAGACGGAGCGGAACCGCAACGAGCAGCGCCGGCCCGGGTGGTTGGTCTTCGTCAGAGCTCGACCAATCAAACGTCATCTCGAGGTCAAATCTGCGAGCTGCCAGATCAGCCATGTGGGAGTCCCCAGGCTGAGCTTTCCGCCCTATTAGAGTACCACTTCTTGTGTTCCGTGACACACTCCTCACCTTCTCCTTCTCGATCAGCGACGGGATGAAGCTTCTCTTATCTGCCGGCCTGTTGGTCACCGGGTGGATCATCGTCTCGCTGGAGAAGAAGTCTACATAGGGCTGGGAGGAGGGAAAGGCAGAATAAGGCCTGCTTTACACACCAGCACCCCCCCAGCAACCCAGCTCAAACCCACATGCGACGGCGATGAGAACATTTGTTGTGTCAAGACCTTCGAGACACTCCTGTAACGTTAAACGTCCTGCGGAGGCGGCAAAACGAATTTGCAGGTAGCTAATATGTTTAAGGATCCATGTAGTGCGTCCCTAATAGCCCAGAATGAAATTTAAAGCTGCTGGTTAAATGCTCTTTTCTGAAGTATTACTCATATTTCCGGCGAGTTAAGAGAGGTAGGGCTTTATGGGCAATGTTTGTGTTAATGAAAGCTGGCCCGCAATCCCTGCTTGATGCATGACATAATGGGGGACGTCTTTACGTGTTCTCGTAAAGTGTGACTGTGACATGGCTCAGCTCAAACAAACAGCTGAGAAATTAATTCTTAACAAACAAGCAAGATCCCGCCCCCCCCCCCCCCCCTGGCTGGGAGTGGGAGCGCGCCTTCGTTTGGTGCGCAGATGGGAAGTGCAGGCTGAGGTTAGCTTATGTGGGAACCTATGCGGAGGAGAGCAGTTTTCTGAGGTTAGGCCAATAAAATCCTGTGCAGAATAAAAGCCTGAAGGCATGGAGGCGGATGGCGTGGCGGGGAGTGGGGAGGGCCGGGTACCTCGTACTCGCTGAAGCTCGCGTCCCCAAAGTTTCCCCTCTGCAGACGGTGTACGAGGGACACCTGCTCGTCTGAGAGCCGGATGTCTGCGCCGGTCATCTTGTCGTGGACCGTGCGCCTGTTGGGGGAAGGGGGGGGGGGGGGGGGTTAGCACTAAGGATGCAACAATCCAACGATCCCCAAGGCAAAAGAAGAGTGGCTGGCCAGCCCCAGCGACCCACCAGTAATCCGGATTCTCCATCTTGTCCAAGAACTCGTCCAGCTCGTCCTTGTTCCTGATGGGCTTGTAGATCTTCTTCCCGTCCAGGTCATACCCGATGTGAGGGTAGTCCTGGTACCACTCCATGGGGATGTTCCCCACCGTGTTGCGGATGTCCTGAAAGAACCGGGATCCATTGGGGGGGGGGGGTTAATACCTAGTTTACCACGGGTGACAACTGGGCCGAGCGCCTCCCTCACACAGCCAATCAGAAACAGACACATCTGCGCGTGAGGCAGACTGCAGACTAAAGGCTGCGATTCTGAATGCAGACGGCGGGGGGGGGGGGGGGAACGACATCACGTGCAAAGAGGTCCCCCCCTGGACAGCCCATGTGTGCGGCGTGTGCCTTTTACACCTAGATGAGACGTGTTGGGGGGCACGTCCAGGACACAGTGACCAGCCGAAGGTCTCCTTGTCCCAGCATGGAATTCAGATCCAGTGGCCATGAATGAAATATTAAAGAGAAAAAATTAAGGCCAGACCATCAGCACTAATATGACATTTCCTGCTTGGAAACCCGACCTTCTGGATGTGGTATAGAGGTATACGTTTTCGAAAGGTCACCCCCGCCTGCCCCCTGGAGGGATCTGCTCCAGATGGACTTTGCCTCAGACGCCCCGCTCCACGTGTCAGCCGACGAGGGGTCCCAGGGTGACAGGGTGCACCTGGCACGCTCCCTCCCGCCCCCTAGTGGCCGGTAGGGACACCATCTCCTGACCTCGCGCCCCCCCCCCGCTTCCCTCGACTGGCTGCCGTGCGTATAGAGCACCCTCCACCACACAGAGCCGACCGACGGGACCCCGGTCTGTATAAAATTTCCCGCGGCAAGTAGTCTCACCCCCTCACTCGCCCTCGGGGAGGAAGCGGCCCGTACAGAACCGTCAGCCAGAGCCTGCTTTCGCCATCATCTCCTCGGCAGACGTTTTTCCGACAGAGGCGAGGACACGGTGTGCGGCGTGCCACATGGCCCCTGACCGATGGGCCGGAAACGATCACGGTAAGGGCAGACTCGCCGAAATAAGGAGGTCAATCAAATAAGACGAGATCACGGGGGGGGCATGGAATACCGAAGGGAAAAAGAAACTAAGAACGTACAGAAATCCATCCATACAGAACATGGCTGCAAGTAGAGGAAATACTGATGAATTAAATCTAAATTTTAAGGTCCGGTGATTAAAAGCCAAGATGGTGTATCTTTGAAGCATTCATGTTAATAAAAAGCCACTATATATGTGTGTGTGTATGTATATATAACTTGGAAAAACTGCCGGCAGTTGGGCAGATAATGATTTGGGCACCAGGGGATTAAATTGACTGGTATGAGGGCCGGACATCAAACCACAAGGCCTGGACTCACGCCGGCTGCGAAATGCACTGTGAGGCTTCGCCAAAAACCATAATTAATATTACTATAGATGATGATGATGATGGTAAGAATAATAATACCAACATAACAAATAAGGTTTACCTGTGGGCCTGCCGCTGACCCAAATGTATCAGAAGCACTCGGAAACGGAGACCATGACAACACCAGCAGTGAGGGCTCTTCTTCTCTCTGTTTCCAGGCCATTATAAACTACTAAGATGACATGGGCAGAGCCAAGGGGCGGGGGGACCCTGGGAGCAGGTCCAAATGGGGGCACTGGCGGGCAGAAGGCCCGGGAGCCGCGCGGAGCGGCGATCGCGCGCGGTGGCGGCCTGACAGGATGCCGCGGCTGGCAGACGGCTGCCGCGGTCGGCCTCATTTTTTCCGCTCCTCTGCGCCGCTGACCCCTGCGCAGGATGAATTCCTTGGCTGCCAGATAGCTGGAGGATTGCAGCATGGAATTTAAGAAGAGCGTGACTTCATCCTTCATTACGAAAAAAAAAAAAAAACAGGGAGATGGCCGAGTGCGCTGACCATTAGGCGGCTAGGAGCGGCATGAAAGCTACCGGGAGGCGGAGTTAACCAAGTAGGCGTGGCTGGCCGGGTTTAAGGGGCTGCAGCGACCTCAGACGGCTTCAGCAGATGGTAAAACCAAGAGAACGTTCCCGGACATCGAGCATGATCAAGGAGGGGAAGGTGCCGGTCCAGGTAGCTCAGCTGTTTTGGTTGCAGGAGGGAGAAAATGTAAATAAAATTTCAAACTGACAGGAAAATAGACTAAATTGTCTGTTTTAAGTAGAAATATCGTCCAGTGAAAATTACTGTGATTATAAACTCACAAGAAAAAACAAAGCCTTAGACTCATGAAAAATGCCACTCCCATCATTATAGCATCCTCCAGCACAGAGAACTTTACTTCGAGATATGTGGGTTTGTCGTTTGGATTTATGGAGCCCCGTAAGTCTCTCCTCTCCGGTACGGAGCGTGAAATATGGAGACTGACTGATTCCGATTAAAGCTACCGGAGAGTATCGCATTTCCCTGCATTCCTGAGCAGAACCCAGGGCTGCTCCTTCCAGTTTGTCAGATAGGAATTACATCACTGCTGCACCCTTCGGAGGAAAGGAAAAGGTGAATACAAAGGAAAGGGGGCAGGACCACTCACACCCATTTGTTTAATGGGCAGAAGTGGGGCCCGTCTAGACAGAAGGAAAGCACCTTGGAGAGTGGAGAGGGTACCCATCCTACTGGGGCAGTCGGGGGGGAGGGGAGGGCAGGGGTGATGGAGAGAGTACCCATTGTACTGGGGGGGGTGACAATCTGCACTGCATGTTTGACAGTGTTTTTTTTTAACCTGTCCATGACATATTTTGTCAACAGCGAGAAAACTACAGGCCCCAAGCAGGGGGGCCGCAGGTCCACATTCCCAGGTCGCCGCCGTCAGTAAGCGACTGACCCGGCTCGCTGTCACATGACTAATGACCCCATAAGCAGGGCTGCGGCACGTCATGGATCCGCTGCACGAAAAGCAAAGAGCGAATTCATCACGCAGCACTGAATGAACCCGGTCCGTATTCCGCAGGCCGGCACAAAAAAAAACCCCAAACACAACAAAAACAGTCTTGGAGCTTTATTTACACGTCTGATGGCTGTGCTAACCTGTGAGGTTAGAAAGGAAGGAGAGGGGAGGAAGACAGGAGCGGGGGAGAGGAAGACAGGAGCGGGGGAGAGGAAGACAGGAGCGGGGGAGAGGAAGACAAGAGCGGGGGAGAGGAAGACAGGAGCGGGGGAGAGGAAGACAGGAGCGGGGGAGAGGAAGACAGGAGCGGGGGGTAGGAGATACGCTCCTCAGGTCACATCCTGAAACCCCCGCGAAGCTGCAGACTTTCACCTGCCAGAGTGGCTCCCTTCACGCCTGCGAGCACACGCCCCCCCCCCCCCCCCCCTCCCGCCCCCCCACCCACCTGCTGTCAGGAGCGCTTGTTTCAAAGTTTTCTTTGGACAGAGAAACACATTCCTGGAAGCACAGCATTCCCAGTTCTTGGGGTTAACTGGAAGGAGAGAGCTGCCAGGAACAAGCGTCTGTCAAAATATCCATGAAGCCTTGAGGGTTTGGGGATTGGGGGGGGGGGGGGGGGGGGGGGGGGGGGGGAGCTGGCATCCTCACAGGACAAATTAATTACTACTGGCCACTCCTATCCCAGTTGTATATTTTATTATTATTATTATTTTTCCATTTCAGGCATCCTGAATAGCAGAACCAGCCAGTTATCTAAAACCTCTATTACATGAAATTACACTGCCCCCCCCCCCCACAACAGGAGATGGGCATCTCTCACCATCACTGTAATAATCCCCAGTAAACCATGTATCGTTTCCAGCAGGAGTGGCAGTACAGCAACACACGTCACACAAGGACCCAAGTGCCGTTGGCTAGCGAGAAATGACAACCATTTCGTTAAAATTCTTAATTTTTAAATAACTAATTTTGTTCCTGCATTACTTCTCTGGAAGGAACAAGCATAGGGTCTTGTCCCTGCTGCCCTTCTGCTAACGGGCGGTAAAAGCAGTTAATGTCAACATGGCTGTCGCCGTGCGTCACCTTTGTTCCTCACAGCGGAGGGTCGTCCACTAAAGAGGGATCACGGGGAATGGATGGATGGGAGCCCCGTTTCCCCGTGGCCTGTCAAAATAGCCGGACTTAACACGTGAAAACAGAACCAGCGTCACGGGGGCAGAGAAACCGGAAGGCGGCAACGGGCCGGTGTGATGTTTCCAGCAGCTGTTCGCGGATGTGCTTGCCGCTCTGGGTCCGACGTTCCGGGTCTCTGTACAGCGCAGACGTCTATTAGCGAAGTGTGCTTGATATTCCAGACGTTTATGGACGGTCTGTTTGCTCGGGATTTTTCGGGACAGGAAGGGGGGTGGGCCTGGGTGTCGCCTTACACCACCTGTACATCACACGGCCCCGACACCCGTCTGTCATTACTGCTGTCTCTGTAGGCGGGAAGCGGGGGTGGCCTTTGGGAACTAAGGACCACCTCCACTGGTCGTTCCACCCTACCCCCAATTACCGGTTGCCACAGAGAGGAGACAGACGCAGCGTAACGCACATGCAAAATCCCCAGCACTGAGACAAAAAAAAAATACATAAATGAAATTAAAACCCACATTAAAATGCTTTACTTTTCATTCAACGCTAATTAAACAGGCCAATTATAGCAAAGGCCAGGGCACTACAGCGCTGTGCACGATGCGGACTTGCCCGACTAAGATATGGTTGTCTTGCTCCTCTCTCCATTTCCTTGTGGACATTGTCATCAAGACTGTATGTCCACAGATGGCTTCAATATCACCATTAGGTCTAATCACACGTAATGAAACGTCCCAACTTGAATCAGTTAGTGGAAAAACCACAGATTTCAACCCATTTTCTTTTCCATGACTAAAAGGAGGACTTTAAAATTTTATTGGTGGGAGGATTTTTACCACTGTTTTACCATGCTGCATAAATTGTCACAAATGTCCATTCTACATCTGCACCATAAAACAGCAGCAGCTCTAGATTACTTCATGGCTTTTCGGGGTTCATGGGTCTTTAGATCAGACCGTTCACTTATGGTCTTTGTGTTCACATTCACATGTACCAGAGACCATTTCCACACTCCTTCTGTGACTGATTTCTACCTTCGATCTCATAAGGTGCCTCTGTAAAATGAATACATTTTTTTTAACATGCGACATAAAAGGTTCTAGAATATTTTTAGTTTTAAATCCTGAGAGACTGGCTGATTTAATTTTTAGCATTTCACAACTGAGCGCTAAAAACATTAGCCTCCAAAGCAAAGAAAATATGAATTTTATTCAATTTGCAGAACTGGCCATGGAAAATGCTTTGACCACAGTTAGTTTTACAGAGAATTCAAGCAAATTATATTAACGGGCTCCATGAGAGCACAGCACTTGTAAAGCATAAGAGGTTAAGTGATACAAAAATCACGGGTAAAAATGAAATAATCAATTGAAAAATCGGTGCAGCAGAGGCGAATGTGACGGGTGGGCCGGGGGTCACCATGGAATTCGTCACGAGCTGCACAGGACTGTCACCATCTGCAGGACCGCGACTATGACGCAGGCCTGCAGATGGCTGAGCAGGACCACGACTATGACGCAGGCCTGCAGATGGCTGAGCAGGACCGCGACTATGACGCAGGCCTGCTGATGGCTGAGCAGGACCGCGACTATGACGCAGGCCTGCAGATGGCTGAGCAGGACCGCGACTATGACGCAGGCCTGCAGATGGCTGAGCAGGACCGCGACTATGACGCTGGCCTGCAGATGGCTGAGCAGGACCGCGACTATGACGCTGGCCTGCAGATGGCTGAGCAGGACCGCGACTATGACGCTGGCCTGCAGATGGCTGAGCAGGACCGCGACTATGACGCAGGCCTGCAGATGGCTGAGCAGGACCGCGACTACGACGCAGGCCTGCAGATGGCTGAGCAGGACCGCGACTATGACGCAGGCCTGCAGATGGCTGAGCAGGACCGCGACTATGACGCAGGCCTGCTGATGGCTGAGCAGGACCGCGACTATGACGCAGGCCTGCTGATGGCTGAGCAGGACCAATAAGAACTGATGGCGAGGAGCGGATAATTAGAGAGAGACTGTTTGGCAGAGAAGCCAGACTCAATTGGAAAATGACTATGGAATAATGTCCAAAACCAGAGTAGCCCCGCTTAAGAGGAAAAATCCCATCCACACAGCATTCCAATGAGGAGGTTTCCACTTTCATTACATCATCACAAATCTATTTTATAGAAAACCTAATATGGCAAACTTATAGATATCAAACGTCACCTTTTTAAACTCAAAATATGACGTCCTCCAGCACCTTCCAGTAAAATATCAGATCTTTTTATAACACTTTACTTGATGGGGCACAAATAATACAGTATTATGCTATTACTTATGTATTAATTAACCACAAACTAAGTCTTAGTTACATACTGATTTCATGTTAATTCATCATTAATGAATCGTGATGCATCTTTTTTTCTCAAGAAGTTACTACATCTGTTAATTCTGCAAACCTTCATGAAGTACTGAAGGAAGAAATAAACACAAAGGAAACTGTCCCGTGTTTGTTCATCATCAATGAATCGTGATGCATCTTTTCTCCGGAGTAGCAACTATAACCGTTCGTGACTTGTACTTCATTAGTGAATGATCTATTACTATGTATTTGTGGCCCATCGGGTAAAAGTTTCCCTTTAAATGTGATATCCTAAGGAGGATTGTATTAAATTGTGATTTAAAAAATGATAATAAATTAACTGTGATGCAACAAAACCTCACAGGGCTACAGTAAACATCAACTAAGCACATCGATGAACAGGCCAACAAATCTCTTCATTGGTTTGAATAAATAAAAGCATCCCTGGACTGGGGGGGGGGGGTTTGTTGGGGTCAGAGGGCCGAGCGGAGATCACCTACCCTCCATCTTTCAAGCGCTCCCCTCATCCCACAGAGACATTTCATGCCGCATTTACAGCTCATAGTGGAAACGGAACATAAATATTGTGTTTAATATAGCAAACCTTACTATAACACAGTAAAATGCTCGGTGCACCCGTACGCAGCGCAGCCCGCGAGAGCACCAGAGGGCGACCACGCAGCCTCATGCACACGGACCCCGCCCCCTTATGTAAACTCTCTAAGTGTTATAGAGTCTTTCGGCAGAAGGCAGCACTCAGATAGAAGCCCGCCGCGTCGTCCGGGACGCCTGTTTATACGTTTAATACCCCGTAAGCGTGCCCGGGGGAACACAATAAAATAAGGCCTAATATATTTTAACGGCGGAAAACTTGGAGTAAGAGCAATTTCATCCGAGAACAAAAGACGGATCTAATTGCATTTTTCCTTTTGTGTGAGTGCAAGTCCGGCTTCCCTTAACCACCCCCCCACATTTATTGACAGCATTGCTTTCTTGGGCCGAAAACAGGTTGCAATTCTCGGCCACGCTCTTCCAATGTCTGCTTTGAATTAGCAGTGGGGGGGACACTTCCAGACACCTCTGCAGCCCCCCCCTGCCCCCCGGACAGCATGTCAGGCCACTGAGCGTTAGTTAGTCACTGCCCCACTCTGGTGCTGGGGATCATATCCTGTCAGCTCCCTGACCCAAGGCTGGCTTCAGCGTTTTGTTTTTTAAACCACGGGCTGCGCAGATTGAATGTCAGAGCAGCAAAGTGATTATAATCAGATGGCAGACTGTACGGGGTGGGGGGGGGGGGCAGCCTCCCAAGACAGAGATAATAAGCATTGTCATTTGTTACTCCGAAATGTCAGCATTTATGAAGTAACAAAACGTTACATCTAAAGGCGGCACTGAGACTCTTAAAACGCGCTTAATGGAAGATGTCATTTTACGAATCGGCCGCCACTGAAAGGTTACAGACAACAGCTGCGGTCAGTTTTTATTTTTTTTATGTTAAGAAAATGGAAAGTTTCATATTTAAAATTAAAGTTATACTTTATGCAGATTTCACCCTCTCCCTAATTCTCAGCAAGTGTGGATTAATTCAGCATGGGATTCTTTATTTTATTAACCATCTTTTAGCTTGAATGCTAAAATGTTCCAGACCCAATTATTTTGTTTTTAAAATAATTCTTTCAGTCAGCATACGCCGACTCGTAAATCACCCGCTTCCCGATCCTGTGAAGGGATTCCATCAAGAGAGGGGTAGCAAACCGAGATAAATCTGAAAGTAAGACTGCTTTATATACCTCAAGATTTGAGTATCGAATAATAGATGGTCGATATTTCCGCATCGCAGCAAATTGATACTCAGGGTCCACGGAGAGCAGTATATCGACGGCAAGTGGTAAAACAATTCAGGCCCGAAATTGGTTTCACAGGGAAAGGGAACCCAGACAACTTTAGATTTCCTTCCAGTTGGTCTGAAAGAAAGAAAGAAAAAAAGATATATATGGAACAAGATAACCGGACGTATTTCTACATGAGGAAAACATTTCACCACTATTGTATTTAAAACTCAACAAATGATTTATTGTGTCTAATAAAATGACCCTTTAATCTTTATGCCTTTTATTTGGAATTAAGCTAAACATCATTCCTAATAAACTGCCACAGTTCACAATGTAGTTATTTTTTTTTTAATCCTGCATTAGTTTTATTTTGAATAAAGAGTGTTAAAACACTTGTCAGTGGGGAAAAACAGATGGATTTACGTTTACGTCTTCATTGATATTGGAAAATAAAATCTGACGCGCACAAAACAATGGCCAAATTTGAATCCCATTCAAATAAATTCCGGGATGCAAACAAATAAATCAAAGACATAGATTATCTGCGTGTGAAAAGGTTAAATTATTACTGAGCACGGGGGGGGGGGAGTGATGATGGTGAAAGTTTGAGGACGAACCGGTAACTAGCGGTGCGTTGAATAAAATGATAAAAAACGAAATATTTTATTTGCTAAGCCGAACCTTAGAAGAGACGCAGTGCAGTACGCCCACCCCCATAAATATCACTGTCCACTGCCAGTAACCAGCCCCTACCGCCGCAAGGGAAGAAGCCAGCAGCAACCCAGCTGGTCTGACAGGAGGATCTAAACACACCAGGCACCACAAACCGGCCCAATCAAACGCACCAAACCGGGGGTCCACGTGCTCCGAACGCCTCCGTTTGCACATGCGAGGTGCCGGTCCGGCCCGGCAGCTTGCGCTGATGCATTGAGCGCCCGGCGGGGAGTGGGCGGCCAGGCACAGCTGTGCTTTAAGCTGATTTACAGCAGAGGGAGTTTCACTCGTCATTAATTGAAGCGCGAGTTTTCATTTGTAGAGAAGCGGGACGAGCGTGGCTGGAGAAGCCTGCGCCATTAAGCCGGCAGGCGGACGCTGACCTTACATGTCAGATATTCATATAATAAAAAGATCTGGAAAAAAGGGGCAGCCACTAAATAATTTCAGATTTTCCAGTGAATCCAGGCAGAATGAATATTAAAAAAAAAATTAAAATAAAAACTTTATACGCCAAACCGTGTCAGCAATAAATCGATGCATTCTGCTGTGTCAGGCAGATTTTTTCCCCCTCCCACATCTGAACTTCTCCAGAAAATTAAAATCAGTTTAAGAGAACTAAATGCATGAGCTGATACAGGACCAGGGATTGCATGTTTTTTTTAAATACGCGACTTTCAAAGACGACTGAAAATGATCTCACGGCAAGATGAGTCTAGGTTATGACTTCTGCAAGCGGACTGCAGGATCGTAGCTTCACAGAAGAGTGACTAAAGGCAGAGACGGGACAGATAACGGGCAGATTGTGAAAATCTTACGCATGCCTTCCTGACAAAACATCCGTAATAGTTAAAGGTCCTTTATCAGAGCTATTTCTTACAGCTGTCCAATCATCACTGCCAAAGGATACCAAACGAAAGCTGATGTCATGAATGCGTAAGATTTCCTTCTTCGAGATTGAGTGACATCATGGGAATCCCTGGGGGGGTGTGTGTCTGTCAGTATTTTGGAGGAACCAGCATTCCCCCTGGGTAGGGAAGGAGAGGCTTTCAGCCACTCTGGGAGACCCAAAGGATGCTGGGTGCTTTGAAGGGGCTATAAAATGCTCCAAGGTATCAGAATGAAGACAGAATCCAAAATAAGCAGCTCTAAGTAAAAACTCCCTTTAACTCAGACTGGATCCTCTCCGCGGGACGGCCGGCACTTAATGGGTTAAAAGAGAACCGATAGTAAGAGAGTGGATCCACTCCGGCTGAGCCAGGCAGCTCTGGGATTTGCATATGCTGTAAATGGGGCGGGGGGGGGGGGAGTCAACAGACCCTCCCACCGGCTATAAAGTCTAACCATACTGAGAGCCTCAGACAGAAATCACACGTGTTTCTGAGCGGCAGGCAGGAGGCAGAGTGAGGGGAACAGAGACGGCAGGCAGACCCCGAGAGAGCCGGCCCCCCCCGGCGGCCCCCCCACCCTCCTGCCAGACTGCCACTTTTACAGGAGGAGAGAAAGGAAAGAGCTGTCGCACGGGAGATTCGCAGCCCAGCCATGAGCAGCGGGAAAGCTGTGAGGTCACAGGAGTAGCTCGCGGCGCCCTTGTATACCGCCCGTCCAGCACGCGGTGCTTCGCCGGCCCCCGTACGTGAAAGGAGTAGGGGGGGACTACTGTTATTTCCTGACTGATAACACTGCGTGAGAGCCGCCCCGCCGCACAAGCACCGGCCCGCCACGGAGATGTCCTTCGCCATGGTGCGCCCGGCGCCTGGCCGCTTCCTTTACGCCGAGATCAACATGCTCTCCGAGGACGAGGAGAACGGCAGCGAGAGCTCGGGCTCTGACGACAAGTCCTTCCGGATGGATGGCTCCGGGTACGAGCTTAAGGTGGGCAGGAAGAGGAAGTCGGCAGCGAGCCGGCTGGTGGTACCACAGTTGCAGCTGGGCGAAGGCCGGCAACGGAATGCAGCCAACGCCCGCGAGCGCGATCGCACCAACAGCGTCAACACGGCCTTCAGCGCCCTGCGCACGCTCATCCCCACCGAGCCGGCCGACCGCAAGCTCTCCAAGATCGAGACGCTGCGCCTGGCGTCCAGCTACATCTCACACCTGGGCAACGTGCTGCTGGTGGGCGAGGCGTGCGGAGACGGGCAGCCCTGCCATACCTCCTCCTCCTACTTCCACCACGGCTCCCCGGGGCGGGACGCCGACATCTCCCAGCCCAAGCAAATCTGCACCTTCTGCCTCAGCAACCAGCGGAAGATGGTGAGTCCAGCCGAGCCGGTCAGCACCACAACACCGCGCTCCCTCATCATCACATTCAAAAGAATCGTGCTGCTGCGTCAAAATTTTCCATGCAGGGTAAAAAAAAAAAAAAAAACCACAAACTTATTTTTGCCAAAGTCCCAGAGCAAGGGGGGGAGAAAAAGCGTTTAATGCTCCTGAAAATAAATGGCTATCCTGCCAAATTTAACACGCCACGCGCCCGGGAGTGTGTCACACAGCTTTGTCACCTGTGAAAGCTGAACCAAGTCCAAATCCAGTCATGTTAACCTCTCGTTTTAGCCCGTAAAGCTAAATAAAAAATGTATAAAGTAAAAAAAAACAAAAAAACCATGCAATCGAAAACTGCACAAAAACATATTGAAAACTGAAACGGTCCCCATGGCGCTGTGGAGAGCCGCGTATTTACTCCCAAACATGGAGCGCGGACGGGAACGGGGTTGTCGGTCCAGCTCAGATGCACCGTTATGGGGCAGAGAGAGCCACAGTGTGGCCCGGCTGAATCGGGCACAGCCGGGAACAGCACCCCGCTCTTGTTTACAAGATGAGACGAGCCAGCCCAAGGTGTGTTATACTTTTCGGTACACTTTGTACCTCGTATCAAAATATAGAATCACCGTAATAAACGGGGGAAGCGTCAGATGCAGGATTTCGGGAAGCAGAGCCCTGTCCACGCGTGTAACGGGAGAAGCAGCGTAAAAACTAAAAATGACGGATCATGCTCCGCGCTGAGAAGAGCACAAAATACAGGCTCCCAAAACAGAGGCCCAAGTGCAATTTAAATTTACAAGCTAAGGGTGGTGGAGGGAGGGGGGGGGGGGGGGGGTTTAAATTTGAAACGCACCATATGCTTGAAGCGTTTAAAGTCGGCTATGAGAGATTTGCTCTCTGACTATTCATAACCGCAATCTCAACTTTTTTCCGTTAAACTTCAAATGTTCCTTAAAAAAAATTATAATAAGCACGTTTAAGCTGTACAACTCATCTGACAGAATACGACAAATTCGACTGGTTAAAAATATTAAATTCTCTTTAAAATTTCCCAGTTCCGAAATACGCCAAAAATAAAATAAAAATAAATAACAACACACGTTAAAAATAGACGTGTACATTTTTCACTAAAATACCAGAGGTGCAGTGACAGTTTTGGGGTTTTCTAAATGCGAAGCGTTGCCTAAGTAGAGGGGATATAAACACCTCAGCCTGGGAAGACTGTGCAGCTCGATTCAAGCTCTAATCCCAGCTACTACATATAAACCACAACACTCTAATCCCCAGCACCTCCTGTCCCCCAAACTAAACGCAATTCACACAAATCCTGGTCAAACACATCAGGCACCGTCAGATTTGCATGTGAAATAGTGGCTGTGTGATGCTGTCGGCCTGTATGTTCATGTAAAACCTAACGGCTTGTCCATCGGTGACCATATCCGGATTAAACGCCGCAAACTAACGGCCGCGGAGGCTGCTTATCGGGGTGTTATATGGTCCCGCTGAAAAATTCAGCTACAAGCGCTGGGTAATAAAATCGGTTTGGCTTCAATAGGAACGTGCCAGATATCAAAGGTGCTGAGGGAACTGATTACAAGTTCATTCAAGCTGGTTCTGAACTATATCCGATAGAGATGCACCCACAAGCAGACCAATCACTCGCATCGTGCTGTATCCCTCAGCCACTCTCGCGTGAGGCTTGACATGTGCCTGATGCGAGCCTGATGGCCTGTGCCTGATGCGGGCCTGATGGCCTGTGCCTGATGCGGGCCTGATGGCCTGTGCCTGATGCGGGCCTGATGGCCTGTGCCTGATGCGGGCCTGATGGCCTGTGCCTGATGCGGGCCTGATGGCCTGTGCCTGATGGCCTGTGCCTGATGGCCTGTGCCTGATGGCCTGTGCCTGATGGCCTGTGCCTGATGGCCTGTGCCTGATGGCCTGTGCCTGATGGCCTGTGCCTTCACCTGACTGTCTCCGTTTGGGAGATCCTACGGCTAACAGGAACATCATCGCGCTCTGATAACGGAAATCCAGTCTGGCGGATCAAAGCAGGCGCCTTATTTCAGGCACGTAGAAACGTGGCCTGAAATATTCCCTATGACTGGACGCCATCCATACCCCCCCCCCCCCAAACCAGCAAACGAGATAATAGGCTTTTAAGTGTTTTCTCCTCCTATATTACATCCTGGTCTATAGTATTTTTTGTTTGGATGATATGTGAAACAGATTGGACTCTCTTTGATGTTGGGGTTAAAAGCTGAAGCCCCCCCCCTCCTCGCTTTAAACCACACTCCCTCCCCCTTCCGATTTAACACTCATTACTCTATAAAAAGTAGCAGCAGCCAACCCTAATTTCTACATTCCCTGAAATAAAACAAAAAAAAAAGACAAAATAAAAACAGACGCTGAAGTCGATCAAAAGTCGAATGTAAATATTTGCTTAGATGCCATATTTCACACCAGGGTCACCTCTAATTACAGGGACCCCCCCCGCACTGGGGCCGTCGCTAGTCACATACAACTAGCCGCTAACTCTGCACTCATGTGGAGGATATCAATAAAGCCGATCTTTCTCCTGGGGTCGGTCAGGTCTGCCATAGTTTTGTTCCCCCCCCCCAAACAATAATCGCCACGCAACCCGGGCACTTCACGCGAGAGCATTTCGGGACGAGCGATCGGCTCACCAGGCCGACACGATATTCGACTGCTCTCCGTCACGGGATCTTCTGGAAGCAAGACGGAGTTGCATTCTCCCCGCATCTGACTGCGAGGAGATGCGCAGCTGCGACCGCCGCCACGCTCCAGCGCATGGGCTGCATTCCTTCCTGTTAACGGCTCCCAACAGGTGACGGGCCACCCCAGGGTGCTGTGGGATGGCATCACGCTGCGTGCCGGAGACGGGGCAGAGGGGGGGGGTACAACAAAATACCCCATGCGTGCCTATGCCGTCCCACAGCACCCAAGGTTAGCTTGCAGATATGGTGATTGAACATCGAAATGGCAACACGCAGCAAAACTCTTCTGGTCACACTGGGTCTGACAGCTTTTTGAAATGCAGCGGCATCTCACACTAGCCTGTGATACATGTGGAGGGATAAATGCGACCCGCCCGACTCGGTGTGGGGGGTCATGACCGTGTTGGGACCAGGCTGCTACCACGAGCTGCTTTAAATAACACCCCTGGGCTCCGTCAAGGCTCAGGCTAAAGTTACACGCCTAAAAAACCAAGGTCTCTCCCCCCCCACACACACAGTAGGAACAGCTGACAGGCTCTCTCAGTGCTGTCATTTACCAATCTGCCAACGTTACCTGTCAGGAAAGACAAAAACTAAATATTTGCGCTAAAAAGTCTTGGGTGTCACCTGAAGGAGGTGTTGGCGGTGGGGTGGGGGGTGGGGGGGCAGAAATCAACATCTGCTGATAGTAATTCCAGACATTATTTATATTAAAAAAGAAGTAAAAAGGAAAAAGTAGAAAAACATTTCTTAATTGTTTTGTAGACAAACAGTTTTTCTGAGCTCTCAAATACCTTCAGCCATTTTCAAGTGAGATTGTATTATGTTTTACTTAATATTCATATATACATATATCCACACACATACATATAATATGAAAAGAACTGCAGACATAATCCTGGCACAAGCCTTGGTGGTTTCCATACGTGTATGATTAGTCCCATGACAAGATCTGGCAAACGTGCCGCGTTTTGACATGAAACGCCATGGTTCTAGGACCCGGGGCATTACAGCGACCGCTGCCGCCGCAGCAGGTGTGCCGTGAGACGGGGAGAGGTGAGGACAGGTGGGAGGGGCCGCAACCAGGGGCAAGCGCTGGAGACGAGACCCAACACAGAAAGAGGGAGGGAATATACATGGGGAGGGAGTAAAGGAAAAAAATGACAGACGGTGTTTTATAACCTCACAGGCACCCGTTTCCAAAATGGAAGAGACGTGAGACGGATCCCAGCCCAAAGCGTCGCATCCCGAACGGACCTGCTGTGCTGCTTCATACTTCACTGCTTAACTACTTTCCCTCTCTTTCAGAGCAAAGACAGAGAACGGAGAACAGCGCTGAGGAGTTAATGACAAGACGCACGGCCAGCCAGCGAGGGACTGCATCAGGACGCCGGCACTGTGGAGGAGGCGCACAGACGTCCACCGGTTGTATATATGCAAATATAAATATATAAATATTTAAATACATAATACAAACTCCTGAACGCAACTGTGTAGCGAAGCAATCAGCCAGTGGATGGCCTGCACATCGGACTTCCCGGACTGGGAGACAGCTGCGGACGGCCAGATCCCGTTAACGTTCGTACTTTGGTGTATTATTAAAGAAGCCCCCTCATCCCCCCACGCAGCTTCACCATGCCTTCCAGCGCTTATCGAGTAAATGTGAAAAGACAGCGAGTCGAAGGCTTTGATCCACGAACTCCAGAAAAGGTTCCTTCCACAGACGTGCGTGGAAACGCATTAAAAAAAATAAAAAGAAAAAAGCGTCGGCCTCGGACCTAGAGGTAAAATGCTAAATTAAGAGACGGATGCAGGATGGTGTTTCCACGTGGAGGGATCTGCGCCGCGCCGCGTGTGACGGCCAGCAGGAGGCCTTGGGGAGGCGCTCACAGGCAGACCAAGTGGGACATGAAAGCCCCCTACCCCCAGCAGCCCTCCCACACACCGCTTCCCGGCAAATAACAACTAAAATCCTGTTATCCGGTATTAATGGGTTTGTACTCATCAAAATAAAGATGCATTATCTCTGCCGTCCCCCGAGGAATAAAGTCCATCCGTCGTCATTCCCATGTCTTCCCTGTCTGCCCGATTGTCTTATTCCCACCCTGTTTCTGCCAGAACATCAGGCCAGAAGTTTTCCAGATAACCGTGCGCAGACGTGACGGGAGAATGAGAAACTGCTCTCCCAGCCGGAGGGGGAACCTTCTGTTTTCCGAGCCCTCTCCCACCATAACGTTCGGCCTAGCTGGTCACTGCAGCGATAGGATGCAATTCGAGGGGCCACGCAACACGCCCCCCCCCATCTCCAAATGAGAAACAGAACCGTGACGCGACCTGCGGCCTTTTTTTATTTCCATTACAGCCGGTGCTCGCGGTCAGAGACGTTCCATTTTGACATATTTATTGCCTGTGTCATGCAACAATATCTAAATAAAAGCAAGTGTGTTTCATGGCTTTGCGGCGCCTGCGTCTGACAGCGGACGTCTCTCTCCGCACTCCCGCATGCGACGTTACACGAGGTTAAAAAGGACAGAGATATCCAGAGTGGAAAAACACTAAAGCGCGGTAACGCAGCGCGCAGCCAGCTCCGGATCACGACGCACGGAGGCTGCTGCTTAGGCGCTTATTCGGGGCCCGCAGGTCTCCGGGCGGGAGGACAGGCCGGATCCACCTGAGCTGGTCTACAGGTCCACCTCACATTCCACACGGCTCCCACTGGGGAGTGCCGGGGGCCGGCAAACAAAGCAGACGGCATCTTTGCCTTTCAAATTCAGCCCCTAACAGCCCCTTTGCTGACCGCTATTTGCATGACCCAAAAAAAAAAGCACGCACACGAAAGGAAGCTCACAGAAAGAGGATGGAAAATAGTAACGTGAATGAAATATTACACTGTAGCCTGTGAAATATAATGGTAACACACAGGATAACCTGCGACACATATCATGCAAATGAAACGTGTCATCCGAGATCATTTAACAGACCGTCTGATAAACATCCCTCCCGATAACATCTACAACAAACCGCACATCATGACGGCTTCGTCTAACAGGCTGGGTGAGGCCGCTTAGGGAGAAATTATCGAAATCCAAACTAACTTGTGATCCTGTAAATTTGTCTACACGCCTGTGGCCTGTAGAATTACACATTTGGCTGAATGCGATAAACCATCCGGTGTCAAACGAACGTTCGTCCACAAACTGCCAACCGACAGCGGCTCGGCAGGACCAGCTTAGGGGAACAGGTCCGGGCAGAGTGCGAGGCGGCCCGGGTCCAGCCCCAGCCGGGCTTTTAAAACGGCCAGCTGTGTGTCGGGGGTGGGGGTAGATCGCATCTGCAGGTAGGACCTCTGGCTGACAGCCCATCACCAGACTCTCAGTCTGGCTGTAGAGGAAACAGGCACACCTCAGGAATGCTGCACGCTGCATCCACTTTTCCTTTTCGAGGCGGGGAGGGGGGACGCAAATCACACCTCGACCTCCCTCCCCTACTCGGCTACTCTTCATCGTCCCAGATGATCAACGACCACATGAAAGGGCCACACTAATCAAATCCAGCAGCATCTTTGAGGGGGGAAACTCGCTCCTGTGTTGTGCATTAATGAAATGCATTAAATGCCGTCTTGTCTACCCCCCTCAATCACTGACCGCGGCCGGAGCTCCTCCCGGCCATCTCCCTGGCCTCACATGTGCGCAGACTCATCGCAGACGCCGCACATGTCAGCACAGACATCTGGTTTCGGTTGCCGATATCTTGCCCAATATATGTTCTGCGAACTGTGAACTATATGATTTGGCCGTTTAAACCACCTTTCCTCTCCCCGGTCCCACGGTATCTGTCAGAAACAAGCGTGCGGACAGCTGCCAGGGGCGGGGGGCAGGTCTGCTGTTCAGGCGCAGCGCAGGCTGGTGTACCAGCCGGCTGCCACGGTTACATCCAGGTGCTGTGCACCCCACCCCACCCCTCCCCCCCAGGGTTATAAAATGCCCCCATCTACTACACGAGACCACGGTATACTGGGCAAATACAGTTAGACCCATCAGCTTTCTCTGGGCCTGACCAGTGATACGGTGAGCAGGTCACAGCTACGTAACAGAGTCCCACACCGCACTGGCTTAAAATCGGACCTTCTGGCACTTTCCCAGATTCACCACCTATAAAAACATAACGTGGGCAAAAAAAAAATACCTGCAGAGGCAATAAATGGGGTTTAAACACCTTTTATGGCTCAAAATCGACAGGAAACCAAGTTTGAAAAGTCTACAATCTCCTTTGCAGTGGTGCAGAATTCTGATGAAGACCCCAGGCTGGGCTCTGGATTCCCAGGAGTGACAGACAGTGGCGTCACGAACAGAGAAATATCTGTGATACTGATCTTAATGTGTCACAAGTTGGGCAATTGGTGGAACCATGGAATTGTAACCTGTCAAAATACAATTAATACAGAGACACATGGCAACTGACTGAGCAAATCACACCAGTGTGTTGGCATTAAAACATGTGTAACAATGTGTAACGTAATCCCAAATATAAATCGAAAGCTGTGTAGGTAAATTAAAATGTGATATTAACTGTGTAACCTGACCACGTCACCCTCATGTGGCTACCCCTGTCGTTCCTCGTTGCCTGAATGTGGGGAGTTTAACGAGAGCACCCAGACAGGCTGAATTCCCAGGACGGCTGTGTGTCCCCCCCCCCTCAGATCAGCTGGGGTGCCTCCAATGGGGCATGCGAAACAGCAGCCTCAACAGCACCCCCCAGAGGTCATGTGCGTCCAAGAACAGAGAAGAAAATTAGCTACAGAACTACCCAAGTCCTGCGTGGGGCCGTGACAGGCCGCGCTACATCCACGGGGGCACTGGGTCCACGGGCCTCCTTAAGATGGTACACTTGAAATTCACTTCAGTTTTATCAGTAAATTTGAATTTGACTAATGAGGTCAAAATTATTTGGCTACAAAAGTGAAAATGAAACAAAAGGAAAACCAAGATTGGCTAAACACATGCAAATAAAACATGCATTTGAGGGGGATTAAATTAAAGCTAAAGACTGTCTGGGGGCCATTCTGCGGCTCAGCGTGCCCCACCCTCTCTGTACGTATCTGTAAATCACCCTGAGAGAGTACAGGGCAGTAAGCCACTCTGAGGCTCAGCACATCCCGGTCTTTCTGTACGTGTCGGTAAATCACCCGAGAGAGTACAGGGCAGTAAGCCATTCTGAGGCTCAGCACATCCCGGTCTTTCTGTACGTGTCTGTAAATCACCCCGAGAGAGTACAGGGCAGTAAGCCACTCTGAGGCTCAGTGTGCCCCACCCTCTCTGTACGTGTCTGTAAATCACCCCAAGAGAGTACAGGGCAGTAAGCCATTCTGAGGCTCAGTGTGCCCCGGTCTCTCTGTACGTGTCTGTAAATCACCTCGAGAGAGTACAGGGCAGTAAGCCATTCTGAGGCTCAGCACATCCCGGTCTTTCTGTACGTGTCTGTAAATCACCCTGAGAGAGTACAGGGCAGTAAGCCATTCTGAGGCTCAGCACATCCCGGTCTTTCTGTACGTGTCTGTAAATCACCCCGAGAGAGTAGAGGGCAGTAAGCCACTCTGAGGCTCAGTGTGCCCCGGTCTCTCTGTACGTGTCTGTAAATCACCTCGAGAGAGTAGAGGGCAGTAAGCCACTCTGAGGCTCAGTGTGCCCCGGTCTCTCTGTACGTGTCTGTAAATCACCTCGAGAGAGTAGAGGGCAGTAAGCCACTCTGAGGCTCAGTGTGCCCCGGTCTCTCTGTACGTGGCTGTAAATCACCTCGACAGAGTAGAGGGCAGTAAGCCACTCTGAGGCTCAGTGTGCCCCGGTCTCTCTGTACGTGTCTGTAAATCACCCCGAGAGAGTAGAGGGCAGTAAGCCACTCTGAGGCTCAGTGTGCCCCGGTCTCTCTGTACGTGTCTGTAAATCACCTCGAGAGAGTAGAGGGCAGTAAGCCACTCTGAGGCTCAGTGTGCCCCGGTCTCTCTGTACGTGGCTGTAAATCACCTCGAGAGAGTAGAGGGCAGTAAGCCACTCTGAGGCTCAGTGTGCCCCGGTCTCTCTGTACGTGGCTGTAAATCACCTCGATAGAGTAGAGGGCAGTAAGCCACTCTGAGGCTCAGTGTGCCCCGGTCTCTCTGTACGTGTCTGTAAATCACCCCGAGAGAGTACAGGGCAGTAAGCCATTCTGAGGCCTCGTCTTCATTGTTCAGTTTAACGACAGCTTCAAGCCAGATATACACAGGAAAGCAGCTCTTCCTCTCCTCTCGTCCTCCTCCATTCCTCCCTGCACTGCCCTGCCAGCAGTTGGGGTTTTGTGGTCCTTCTAACTGGGGGGGGGGGGGGGAGGGGAGGGATTTTAACGACCTACATTCCAAGAAAAACATCAGTCAACCCCCCCACCCTCCCTGCAGTTAACTGCTGTGCCAGCCTGCACCTGTCAGCCCTCGCTGGTCATCACCAATGGTGCAAACCACCCAATTGCAGGCCATGCTGGAACGATGATGAGCTGGAGGCCTGGGAAATGGAATGTAGGCGGGCACTGATGTTCAGAGATTGGGGGGGGGCTGTTGAGGAACCTGAGAGAAACCTGTGCTGCGTTGGCTGTTTTGGCCTCTGAAGGCTCATCTCTCCAGTCACTTCCTGTTTGGGGTCGTTGCCCATGTTACCGGCCCATGAGGTCCCTAAAACGATGAGCCAACTGCGCGGGTTGCCGTCACCTTGAGCTGCGCGCGGCGTCACGGCAAGATGCCATAAGAGTTTTATTAAAGAAAAAGCTCCACGTTTTATGTCAAATGTCTTATTCTGTGACAAAGTCCCACGGGCCATAAAAGTAAATCTGTTCATCGTTTCTGCGACGGCAAAACCGGTCCTGTAAAATCTCGTTATGTGGCTTTTTGAGCATTTTTAGCCCCGCTTGTCGTCTGTTGCTTGACCCGATAAATAAGTAATTCCGGAAATCCCACACAGGGGGCTCCACCTTTGCGGACGCATGTGGAAATTGCCTGCTGGCCGTCCAGGTCTGAATGATTTTCCACCTGGCCAAGCATCCGGCATATCATTCATAGAGGTCGTTATTTATTGAAAATTAAACGTCTAACGATGCCTCGAAGCTTCCTGCGCCCAAGCCCTTTATGACGGCAGAGGAGAGTGCGGTTTCGGCCCACGGCCGTGAAAGCCTGCCTGCCTGCCTGGCGACTCCGGAAAGCGTCTCGACGGCGGTGCAGCCAAAATGAAGCACAGGGTTTGCCAGAAGTCAGGCATGCTGCCATCTGTCATGTGAGGGTGACATGGGCAGACGTGAAGAATGCTGGCATGGGGTAGAGGGATCGTCTCTGCGTCACGCTTAGTACCACCATGCCTGTTTTTTTGAAGAATAAATCACAGCGCGATCCTCGCTGAAAGTGAAGAGTGAAGCGGACGAGTGCATCTAGCGGGGGCCAGACGGCAACCAACCCCCCCCCCTTCCCCCCAGGATCTCGCCTGGGAAGCCGCCTCCCGCTCAGAGCGGCCCCCCCACCCGCAGTTGGTTTCAATCAGGCCTCCTGGCAGCGCTGATCCGGCTGGGAGCAGAGCTGAACACCGGATGAAAGGAAGTCCTAAAAAGTACAGAACGACAGGTGGCTGCTTTGGCAGCCCGTCTCACCTCCCCCCGCAATCCCGGCCCCCCCGCCCCCCACGCACCTGTGAGGGTCCCCAGCACCATGGCCCAGGGTCCCGCTCGCACAGCCAGAGCGGCACGCGATGAGTCCGGCCCGGGTGAGTATTCTGTGTCAACATTCGGCGAGTTGGAAAACCATGAATGGGCGATATTTAAATCTACTCCTAAATGGAGATTTCCTGCTGACAGCCCCGTGACAAGCCAAAATCCCACCTAATTCACTACCGAACTGTCAATTCCGAAATACTGGTATTGATTTCAGCTGACCTGCAGGCTCGGTGGGGGAGAGGGGGGCTTGAGCTTGATGCTTGGCCTTGGGCGCTCCGAGCACACACAGCCGACGGTCACGTACTGGAAGGCGCGGGTCACTGCGCAGTTTCTGGCAGCTCATTCCGGATCTGCCAACAACAGGCGAACGCTGGCGAACCGAGATGAGAGTCGTGACCCACAAAAACACTCGGGTGCAGGTGAGAACGTCGGATTCGAAAAGCTAGTGAGCCTGCGCAGACGCTAGTGACAGCCGGATCCATCCACGTGGGCCGGGTGGTAGCCGGAAGCATCTGGAAGTGCCAGGAGAGACGGTCGAGGGATGCGAAGCCGAGGGGGGGCGAAAATGGGCCATTAGCGGGGCCGTCCTCCGGGGCAGAAAAGGCAGCCGAGCCGTCGAGCTTAACGAGGGTCGTGGCATCAATCCGAACAACTGCACTCTTACTCAAGCCAGAAAATCATTCATTTAGACGCCCCACTAAAAAAAATTAAAAAGGCCTCAAACTCAGGCGGACATGGCTGACTGTCCGAGGGCTCCAAACCAAATATCGCCCGGTTTCCTGGCATATTTCATAAGATCCGTTCTTTCTTTAAGACGTTTTAAAAAAACCCGCCACGTCGAGCTCAGCGAGACATACATGAATCACTTACGTCTTTCATCTCCCCACCTTGTGAAAATCTATTTAAGCCAAATGGCCTGAAGCAAAAAGGAATAAAAGTTAGCAGGACTCAAACCTCGAAGCCCGTCTACGGGAAAGGAGCGCGGGGCCCAAATCAGAAGCAGGCGACGTCGCGGGTGGAGGCGGCGCGCAGGTCCCACGGCGGCTTCCATGAAGGAAGTTTTAGTGGCCGCCGAGGGCCGACGAGAGCCGCCCACTTCCTGCTCGGTAGGGTTAGCCTTTTCACTATGGCGGACATGGCGGGGCACGGGATGGCTCACTGCGTCTTGGGGGGGCTTCTAGCAGATTGCTCAGTTCTGTCTTCAGTCCCACACCGGTTCTACCTCCCCATGATTGCCCATGGAGGCTGTGACTGCCTGCCCCTTGCCCTCCTCGTAGTCCCTCCTCTCGGAGTCGCCCCGTGCACACGAATCCCCCTGCCTGGTAATGGCCTTGATTTCCGCTCCCTCGTCTCATTCAAACCAGTGCCCCCCCCCCCCCCCCCGTTACCCTTATTGATTTGATCTCAAGGCAGGAAGAAAAGGCCCGGTGGTGGCCAGTGTAGGGGGGTCCGGTTTTCAGTCAGGCGCATGGGGCTCACGATCCTGCACCGCAGCTGACTGGAGCACTGGAAGAGACAGAGGCCGAGGGAGGAGAGCGGGAGAGAGGGGAAATCCCCGGGGAGGGGGCCCGGCGAGTTCTGTCCCCGCCGGCCGGGCCTGGATTTTAATGCTGGAAAAATCCTTTGCTGCTGTCAATCTGGGCCTTTAATAAAAACATAAAGTATAGCAGTGCGGTCGCTCTCACTCCCATTACCCTGCAAGGACGGAGTGCATGGGTGTCTGCGGAACTGTGAAAATCCCCCGTTTTATTGCCCTCAGCCGGCACTGGAAATTTGGGATCGTTCTAGATCCCATCTGGAGATCATTACCCCGCCAGCACCTGGAGCTCTCCCAATCACGAAATTAAACTCGGGGATTACCGATTCCTTAAAGAAAATAAATAACATATAATAGAATGAAATGCACATACACACATGCACCAGACGTGTGTCGCATCCAGGCCGGGGGGGTGGGGGGGAGAGCTTACCTCACAGAACAGGGGAGCCCGATCTTATCACCACACACCCCGTTTGCTTAATTCGACAGAGCAAAGTCAACAGCCGACATTCCCAGACCGTTCTCAGCTTTAGGGGGCTCAAAATGACCAGAATTCGGGCTCCTTCCTGAAAGCTCATTCACACACACACACACACACACACACACAGAATACGGCTATCAGGGTGTTTCACACACACACACATATTATAGCTATCAGAGTGCTTCACACACACACACACACACACACACACACACACATTACAGCTATCAGGGGTTTCACAATAATCACAGAAAGGGAAATCTCCGTGCTCTTTTGACCAGAACTGAAGAATTACACATGGCTTACTTTCACACACACACACACACACACACACACACACACACACACACATTCTGAAGAGAGAAAAGAAAATGGAAACAGATGCACTCATTGACCTGCAATAATTCAGGGCTGAAAACAAAACACCCCCAACTGGGAAGAGGACTCGCAGTTCTGGACACAACCGACACAAGGTGTTGCAAAGTCAACCCAGCCACCATGGGGGGGGGGGGGGGGCGGGCGACTCAGCTGGCTGGTGGAACTCACCCGCAAGCAGTGTTACCAGGAATTAGTGGCATTCCCTGCCCGCACGAAACAAGCCCAGCACTGCGCCCCAGAAGACCCCGACCCACCCGGCGCCCCCGGCTCCTTCCCCCTCGCCTCCATTTGATTTAAACGTCTGCGTGTCTCGCCTTTCGCACCTCCGCGCTTCAGCCCGGGCTCGTTTACGCGCCAGCGTAGGGTTTCCCTCTGGAACCGGCAGATTCGCTTTCATTTTAATCGCTATTTTTTTCCCCTCCTTTCCAAAAATCCAGACCATAAATCAGCTGCCGTCGGAAAACGCGGCGCACGTCGCCACGGCGATGAGCGAGGGGGCCGTCGCAGGCTTCTGTTACTGGCCCGGGTCCGTGTGCAGAGGGAACTCCGAGGGAACACCAAGAGAACGCTGAAAAGAGGCCTCAGAGAAGCAGATCGGTGATGAGTGGCGAGCGTCTGACCAGAAAGGACACACACGTCACTCTGCATGACTGGCAGTCGGGCCAGGAGACCCACGGCAACCAGGCAGGCTTCCTGGGATCGAGGACTACAGGATATTAAACCTGCCAAAACAGCAACGGTCAAGGAGAATTCAAGAACAAACCAGCAGACCTAGAGCACGACCAACCCATGGATCACTATGTACTTCTCAAATACTCAGGGTAAACGTTAATCTTATACTTTGCTGGCGATTTCCCCTGACAGTAAACTGCCCTCTATAGGCATTTCACTGCACAAACAAGTCATCTGCTTTACACATATACAGTATAAATATATACTCACACATTTCACAGGTCAAAATAAGTGGCTATTTACACAGTTCCCATTGATGTTGGGTGATGGAGAAGGGAGGCTGTGCGCCTCTGGACCCAAATGTCATGGGGGACGGGAAAGCCCAGATACAGAACAATAGGATATGGGGGGGGGGGGTTTCTAAACACGACCCAGCACCTCTGGCTTCTCTGAGGCTTGTCTGAACCGAGCAGGCGAGTGACTAATTGGGGGGAGCTCGCATCAGCCCCCCCCTGTATTCTGAGCCAGCTCGCTAAGCACGCCGCCACCAGGCCCCCCGCGCCCCCCCCTCGGCCCGCCCGCCCGCCCGCGCCTCTCCCAACACGGGGCTACTGAATTCAGTCCCCCCCGTGCTGCTGGGTCTTGCAGCGGTAGCCGCGTGGGGCAGGAAGCCGGGGTGGTGGGGGGGGGAGATTTCTATTCCACAATGTGTCTTCATTCATTTCACACTCCACATGGAAAAGCCATTGCGGGGAGAAACCTCTTCCTCCCGGCGAGATGTTCTGCCGGCTTACGTATTCCCTTTCAGTCCGCGAGCAGGAAATGGCCCTTTATTACCAAAATGTATTAAAAAAAAAAAAAAAAAAAACTCATTTGAAACTCTACGAGGTTTTGTTTGCGGACAGCGTGTGCCGAGGGCCGCTGACGGCTCCGGAGCAATTCAATCTGCTGTCCAGGGGCAGGGGGGCTTGCCTGGAACACGCCAAGCCGGACCAGGCCACGGACCACCGCAGCTACAGCAGCACACCGGGGTGTACCCTGAGCGTACATGGGCCCCCAGGCTCTAAGGTTTCTAATAGGGCCTCTTCCTGAACAAAAACATTTAATATTGCTGGAGGGGAGAGATCGCCAAGGAGTCTGACACCATGGATGACAAATGATCATAGTTTCCTCTCACCTCAATCGCCTCAAACAGTTTTGACAAAAAAAATAAACACTCCACTGAAAAGTAGGGGGAAGGGGATTGTACTATACCAAACGACAAAGTCCCGAAATGCTAAGCGAATGGGGGGGGGGGGGGGTGGGCATGCATTAGAGAGGCTGCTGGCAACCTTTTCCAGAAACATTTTTGACGGGAGCGGTTTGGGAAGGCTAATCTTTCCATGTCAGGAGCACATTAGACGTTTCTCCTGGGAGGAAGCCTGTCGGCCTTCGTTTGCCTGGGTGGGGGGCGGCGGCCAGGGCTTGGAGCCCTCGCGGCCCAGTACAAACCCAGCACAGTCACCTCACCGGTTGCGAAGGAGCCAAACAGAGGCCCAGGATCTAACAAAACATAGGTTCTCCTCATGAACATACATATGAAGAGTTCCACCTGACAGAAAGTCTTTAAATCCATTTCACGGCTGATGTCCATAACGCGACTATGCTGGAGCTGCTCCGACCCCCCTAACCAGTACCGCTGCCCACAAAACATTGTTATGAAATGCTCCTCATCCGAGGCAAGTTGGCAGACACTGGGTTCGGTTTGGGTTATACGGCCTGGGAATCATGCAGGCCGCGGCATGGCGAGGTCAGAGGTTCTCCATGGAGCCGTTAAATTAAACAGCGAGGAGAGAGCAAGTTAAACCGTCCACGCGGTCTGGAGGTGCGCCGACGTCAGCGGCTGCAGGGGGTGTCCAATTTGGGAACGGAGCCTGCAGTGGTATCCCAAACCACATATTTTACGTGGAGGTCTTTTTGACAGATGTAGACCTCCATTCAATCAAAGCAGTGTACAGAAATCAAACAAAGGAAATATACAACAAATCTATTCATGAACTTACGAGAAGCGCCTGGCAAGACTCAAAACACAGACTACCTGGCATAGGGCAAAAACTAGTGGTGCACTTACATGAAAAGTTCAATACTAGGGCTGGCCGATATTGTACCGATATTATATCGCGCATGCACGATAACCACCAGGGCTTCAGATGACAGACCAATAATCATTCTTATGATTATTGTGCACGTCCAATATAATATCAATATGATATCGCCCAGCCCTAATCTATACTAATAAGTGATATATTTGTATCTAATATTCCTGATACTGATGATAAAATCAGTGAAACTGATGCTGATCACATTATTACTAAAGATTTTCTGAATGTGCGTAGCAACCACATCATACAACCCAGGCAGTGAAACGACAGTGACTCACACATTCACTGCGCACTGCACTTGTCACACTCTAGGTTTACAGATCCTCATTTTAGGAGAGCAGCTTGGACGATCAGCCGCTAACGTTTGCTTACTAATCACGTCACTGTCAATGTGATAGAAAACCAGTGCATTTCGTTTTTACCAATGTATTGAGATAACCAGTTACCCTAATCATTAATTTTATATATTGTTTTTATTGTAATAAATCATTACATTAATTCATAATTTTATTCCATATTTGGAAGGCTTGCAGGGCATATGCTGCACCAATCCACCCTTCATTTGTAGCTTCTCCTCAAGGTAATTTTTGCTTTTAGCCCCGCCCCCTCAGCTCTCCAATAGGCTTATACTTATCGGAAATTGACAGCGAGTTTTTTTTTTTCTTTCGTCCTTTGTCAAAATCCATTGGCCACTGACAAGCAACTTCTCCAAAGTAACTAGCAATTCGGAAATTTAGTGCTGAAGTTGTGAACGCATGAACTGTGATTCATAATCGCAAGCGGAAAGGAAAGATGTAAACTCGCCAATTATGATTCGTAATCGCAAAATAAGGACTGCTCTCATGAAACGTAGGCAGCAGCACACATTTACAACTCTGAATACGGATTTGAGTTTCATAAAATTACGAGATCGTCAAGACATTTAAGTACAATCACTATATATGCATCCACAAGTCTCTATAAACTCTAGAAACCATGGAGGAAAATTCCTTTACTGATTCTTCACTGAAAAATCAAACCTGTTTTTTAAAACATGCCGTTTTGTTTAGTTATTGCTTCCAGTGAACAGCCCCCACCCACCGGATCCTCACCTCCTCATCTGAAGTGTCCTGCTCATACTCATCCCCCTGAGGGGGGGGCCCGCTGGACTGCCCCCCCAGCTCGGGGGCTTGCTCCAACTTTCCGCTCTCCGTTCCTCTTGCTCGCGAAGCCCTTGCCTTCCTCGCACCCTTTCCTCCATCGGACGCGTTTTCACCCTGTTGCGAAAAATCAAGGTCAATTAAAAAAAAAAAACACACAAAATACAAATGCATGGACGATGAGAATGACCCATTCCGGAGCCGTGCCGGTTCTCTTAAGCTGCCAGTACGGCCTCATTTCAAGGATGTGCTTTGCATTTTGAGGCCTGGCCAGATTTCTAGGCCACTCTGCAATTACAGAGGTCCATCCGCTCCTTTCGCATACGTTTGCCTCCTGACATGATTTACACATGCAGACAAACACAATTCACTAAAAACCTGTCATTTTCCTAAAGGCATCCCGGCACAGATGAAAAAACCCCCACAAGTCACTGTTCAGCCAGCCAAGAGTCACATGACCAAATCTCTGACAGGCAAGCTGGTGGCGGTGGGAGTTTAAAATGAGCCCACCCCCAACCAATCTTCAGAGGCAGGTGAGTCAACCTGCGCTGATTTACGCGTCTCCCGTGGTAGAGCGGATCCTGGAGTCGAGTACAAACCGAAACACTTCCTCCCTGATGTCTAGTTAATCCGACATCACGGCGGTCTCGAGGAACATCCCCCGACTCAAAGCGGAGCCCCTCCAACCCAACCCCTAGTGCTCTGAGGACTTTCGCAGAGGATTCATTTCATAACATAATGGCTTGTGGATGGGGGGGGGCACTTGTGTACCGTCTGGACTTATACGTAGTGCGTAAAACTTCACAGGGCCCAGCAGGAGAGCAGCGAGCTTAAATGGTGTTACAGCGGAGGTCTAGGGATGATAACGGGCTCATCTGTTTACAGTAAAAAAATAAAAATAAATAAATAACCTGGGGGCCATATGGGGCCAGATGACTTGTCCAGATGATGTGCAACCAGCCAAAAGCATGGAAAGCAAGAGCTCTGCTAAGCTTCCAGCCGGGACAGGCCACCAGCCTATGGGGACACCCCCCCCCGCCCCAAAACAGCCCCCAGTGATGAATGACAAGCCAACAAACAGATCCTCAAAAAAGATAGGAAGACTGCGTTCAGTCAGGTGGCATTTCCTGACTTTGCATTTATTCATTTTAACATTCATTATAACATTTTAACGTTCAACTAATAAATCCCACCAGCCTCATTCGGCGTACACCCACTCTGCTACAAGCCCATCAACATCACCTGGGCAGACACGTGAGAAACAGCACACAGGAACAAGGTTTTCCGCTCAAAAGCTACTGGCTTATAACTTATGCTTCGCTTGGGAAAGGAAAACACGGGTCGAGGTCCTGGCTGAACTAGGTGAATATACCCCTGCACAGCTAACGGGCCGAGGGCCGTGCCTGACCCCCCGCATGGCTAACGGGCCGAGGGCCGTTCCCGACCCCCCGCACGGCTAATGGGGCGAGGGCCCTGCCTGGTCTGGCCTCTCGCACAGCTAATGGGCCGGGAACCAGGCCCCTTTGCTGGTGGAAGTGGATCAGACATGTCTGCAAGACGGCCTTCCTGCGTGGGCGCTCGCGTGTCACAGACACAGCCAGCACCGGTAACCTGAGCCCCCCGCCCACTCATGCTCCTAGAGCAGAGCTGGGATGTGGCCGTGGGGGCTCCCAGAGGGCTCATAAAGCCAGCCGCCGGCTGCCTGACAGGCCGGAGAACCTCGCCAGCTGAGCCCACGGATTAAAAAAAATTAATAAAAAAAGATGGAGCTGAGCAAATTCAACACCAGCGGGGGGCGACGACGCGTCCCCCTAACGAAGGCTCATCGGCATCGGGCTTTCAAGGCCCCAAATTAGTTCCAGGACTTTTCAATAGGATAAACATGACGTTCCGCCAAAATCCACCTAAATCCTACACATACAGCCCTTTCCTGTTTTAAAAACTGTCATTATCTCTTTTTAATACCAGCAACCGGCAAGGGAGAAGTCTGGACAGATACTAGAAGCCGGGCTTGGACAGGGAAATCGAGCAGGACAGAGGACAGTGTCCCAGCAGGCCGTGAGCAGAGAGGAAGAGAGAAGCCAACTCAGCAAGCAAAACAGCATCTAGGATCCTAACCACACAACACTGCAGAAAAGCTTCATCTGTGCAATTGTCAAAAAGTTGAAGACCATCACCTGGCGACCAAAGCCGCTTAAGGGCCATTTCTAACTCCACACTCACCCCTCCAGATCTGCCAATTTTGCATTCGTGGTTTCGGTTATTCGTAAGCTGGCTGTGAGCAATTAAACGGGGATATTTTTGAAACGTTCCAAAAGCTCACAGAGTCACAGACGGGCCTGACCCCAGACAGCAAACCTAACCATAAACATACAAACACTACTGAAAATGGTTTGGATCTCATAAAATCATACGATTCAAAGATTAATGTTATTTGTTAAAGATACGGTACGCACTTATACTAAGACTAAAAGTTATTTTTTTGGTATATATTGAAAAAAAACTCCTATCTCCGTCGTGACCAGCAGCCTCAGTCATACGGCCATCTGTGTGACTGTGGAATGTTGCGTTTCTCGAAGTGCCTTTTCAGCGCCATTCATTTTGCATGTTTAATAATGGGCCCAAGTCACAAATTTTCACATTTGTGGGCATCTTACGCTCCTAATCCTCGCGAAAGTGACAGAGAGACTGTAAAAATAATATTTTAAAATAGCCCAGCAGTGTCTTTTTTTTTTTCCAGCTTGCATGTTACGGCACAGACCCATGTGTACATGTCATAGAGGCATTTGAAAACAGTCGTGTACAAGAATATGTTTAGCAGACCATCCATCGAGGGAACCAATACTGCCAAAAATAATTTACATCCACTCAAAGGAAAGAGCTTTAAGCAGGCAAAAAATAAAAAGCAGGGAAACTGAAAATTCCAGGTATCCTGTACTTTTAAAAGTATTTCTCTGATTCACTGCATCTACAGAATGCAAAGTGTCTGTTCAACGTCAAAAGAAGCGTGTTTATCAATATCAAGACTCGGTAAAGTAGATTATTACTCATAAAATAATTTATTTTCCAGCAAACAAACATCTTCCAAGCTGCACCTGGGCTCATCCAGAACTCTGACCACAGGGGGGCGATAGTGGGCACAGAGACGTTGTTTGACTAAGCTCAATTTTAATAAAAGCTAGGAGAGATGAAGCATACAAACAAGGATAAAGGGTGAAACCAGAAAAAAATGTGACTGTATAGATTAAACTGACAATCTGTCAAAACCACATGCTAAAGGTCCTGACTGCTCAGGGGTTTATCAATGTACTATTTTTTTAGTTTTGATACTATCACTTAGAGCTGCATCATGTGCAATTTTAATATTGACATCAATGTTATGCAGATGCAATTGTTACATTGCAAGGACTGTGATAGTCAGCTGGGACGAGACAGTCAAAAAAATTATGCTAAAACATTTTTACTGTCATAAAAAACAGCTTTGCAATTTTAAGGATTGTTCCGTTTCAAGATTATGTAGTACATCTTAATAAACCGGTCTGAAGGCTGCTTCGCCTGCTTTTGCATAAGCTCCGCATATACACCCTCTGAGCCAATCGGAACAATTTTCGTCCTCGCAGTCCAACTCACTCGCAGACAGTGGCGCATGTGAGAAACTGAACAAGATTAGGGAAAAAGCGAACAAGGACTAGTCAACGAAAGGAACGTGTCTTCCGCTGCAGTGAAATATTCTGGATTCGAAAGAAATGTCGAACAAAAGCAAGTAATTAGCCGGCACTGCCTTGTGGCTCACAGTAGCACCAGCAACTTATCTGACAGACTATCGGAATATAATAAGTTCTATTTCACTAAAGTTTAATTTCGGTCAATTTTCAGTTCCTTATTGGAAATGTGATTTTTTTTTCCATTATCATGCAGCCTCAGCTGGAGGATGATGAAGATGATGACAGAGTGACAGAAGCAGAGATACCATCCCATCCCATAAAATTCCATATTATACCATCAAAACCCATGCTATACCATATCATACTACACCATCCCATATTATACCATCCCATCCCGTACAATTCCATATTATACCATCAAAACCCATGCTATACCATATCATACTACACCATCCCATATTATACCATCCTATCCCATATCATACCATCCTCCAAACAGTTATCCTGGCCAGGGCTGGGGGGGGGGGGGGGGGGGCTGGACCCTATCCCAAGCAGTACAGGGTTCAAGCCTAGACGAGATGCTGCTCCATCAGTATATAAAAACCTCACACGCAATCAAGCACTTTGGGAAATTTAGAAATGCAGATGTGTACTGTGGGAGAAAACCAGACTACCCAGAGGAAAGAGAGAGGGGGGAGAATTCAGACCCCTATCCCTGCGGGCATGAGGCCACAGTGCTGCCCACAGAGCCAGCAGGGCATCAAATAATCCAGGAGGAAAAACTTTAAGGCTCTCAGTTCTGTGCTTAAAAGGTGCTGCATTTAAAAAAAAAAAAACAGATCTTTCACAATAACAATATACACAGATTATGTAATTCATACTTCAAATGTACTTTCAATACATAAATGTAATGCACAAAACTGTCATTCCTTAAGGTAAAGGCAGCTGCTAGACATATCTATGTTGGTATATTTGTTTAAATATTTACCTTTAACTAATAAAATTAAGCAGTATGCCCATTTACTCATTACAATAAAATCCAAATACGTCAAAACGGCTGATTTTGAATACAATGGATTATTGCGTAAAATATACTTAAATTTAAAAGAAAAAAAAAACATATGAGGTCTAATACACAAACATGGTATGGGGGGGGGGGGTCAAAATCGTGCGTAGCTTAGTTCTTTCCGTGTTCCACCAAAAATTATTCAGAGCTGTGTGATAATTAGCACAAGGAGCTGAATCAGGTGTGTTACATGAGGGGAAACCCAAAACTGTGCAGGGCTCTCCTGTACTACACTAAATGTCCAAAACCCTGTCTTGGTTAACAGAAAAAATTTACCTATAGATATTACTATAAATGGGAATAACACGTTCCAAAAAAGCAACACAAAAGTGCCATTATTACAAACTTATGTAGACAGAATTTTCCTGAATTTACCTGGAGTTTGGCTTCTCTCGTTTCACTGAAGGGCTGTTCTGTTGATGTTTCAAAGTTAGTGGCTTCTTCGTCATTATCTTTATCAAGAGATTCCTCATCAGTGTCCTTTGTCTCCTCTACTGTACCATCGTCGTCGTCATCATCATCATCATCAGCATCATCATCATCACTGTCACTTCCAGAGTCTTCCAACCCTGAAAACACACTCTCTTCACTGTCAGACAAGTCGTCATCATTATCTTCTTTTTCCAACTTTTTAGGGAATCCATCTTTGTCGATTTTGAAGAGGGACAGCTGGAAAACATAAGTACTGTATTCTTAAAAGTGACAACAGACACCAAGCTTTATAAATCTGGTTTACGCTACGATTTAGTCCTTTGCTTCTGTATATCAGATGAAAGCCTATACATATACATTACATTCGATTACATTAAATGATTTGTTTTCAATACCAATACCAGTAAATAAGCTTATATAAGCAGTGGTGTGCGCACCAGTTAGCTGGGGAGCTAACTGTTTATCTATCCATAACTGAAAAATTAATTATATGGGCAACCAGTATCGATAAACAATCAGAAGCATACTTAACAGAACGCCGTACCTGATCGTCATCCTCTTCGACAACTCTTTTTTTGCCACTTTTCTCTTTCGTTTCCATCACAGCGTCTTCTGTGACTCCAGACCGCGATGTAGACATGCTGCAGGGACCGCTAACCACGTGGGCGCTGCAGCGGGTCAAATGGCAAAGGTCAAAGTTAGCATATAAACGCACTACGTACTTATTTTAGCTATGAATTACCTGCGGACAATACAACACTCGATAACGTCATGCCATTTTTTTGTAATAATTCAATGTCGTATTGTTTAAACTGAAACTATATTTTGATTTTGGACCCTAGGTAAGGGTCAAAGTTCATAAGAGAAATAAACTACTGCTGTTGTTTTAAAATGCATTTTAATTATAATACCATTGACATACAATATTTTGATTGTGTCTCTCTGCTTATGTCTTATTTATATTGTATGTTTGTGACTATTAATGAAATACATTTCGTTTTCCAGTAGTGATGTCACAAAATGGCGACCGCCATGAAGCTGCTCGCTGTGTCGTTTCTACGCAGTTCGTAAGACTGTGGTTTCGATGGAAATTTCCACTGTTCGCCGTTTGCCAGATGAAAGTCGCTGGATCGATTGACCCGAGGAATTTGTGTAAACGTGGAAAGTGGGCAACTTTACTGCGCAGCGTTACAGCATCGTACGGTTTATAGCCTATGCTAGTTGGCTAATTGCTTTAGGCTGAAGTACCGGGCGTGCGGATGTTTTGCTGAATTTGGCTCCTTTCTACTTCGGCTTTGCTTGTTGTTCCTATAGCAGCGCGCAGCTTTTGAAGCGGCCTGACATTATCTGCGTCGTACGGGCATGGAGTACCTCGGAGGCGGTGCCGGTACGGTTCTGCTCAGTAGCAGCAATGTCCCTGCTTTTCTCACCAAACTTTGGACTTTGGTGGAGGATCCGGACACCGACCCGCTCATCTGCTGGAGTCCGGTAAGCGTGCGGGAGAGCCACGTCCTGACCCAACCCCCCTGCCTGATCAGTCCGGCTACTTTTATTTAAAAATTACCAATTTGGAGAAAACGATCAAACAGCTCGGACGGCGACGCGCAATAGTGATGCGTCGCTGACCCAGACACTGACTACTGCAAGCTCTTCGTGTGCAATAATTATGTTTGTTTATCCCCCAGTTACCTCTTTTAAACGTAGTAAATAGTAGTTTAAGTTGGTGACAGTTTAAGGAAGCACTTGTTTGCGTCAAGGCCAAAAGGAGGTGTGACATCGCTAGTTTTTCAGGGGTGGGACCCGGTGACTGGACATTTTTACATGTTCGGATAAAAATGTCAGTATGGTTTAATTTATCATCTTCAAGAAGTGTGAGAGTCGTCAGCAGAAGTCATACGTGTATCTTATTAACCTGGTGAAACCCAGTGAGTCACGGTCTAGTTTAACGTCAGCTAGAATTACCGTAATTTCGCCTAAAGTTATCAGACACCTTAAACTAGCTGTTTCCTTTTTAGTTACACAGCTGTCTAGCATTGAGGGATACGATACATGCTACAACGACACCAGCTAACGAAATGCACGTGATATTCCGAGGAAGCAGCACCCCTGAGCCCCTAACCACTGGCTTGAGGAGGTCATATAGAGAGGGGTCTCCGAAAACTCGATTCTGGTTCCCTGGCTGATGTGACAGTGACTTTTTACATCATCCTCAGCCCTTCCCAGTGCCACTGCTTGCTTATATAGACCAGTCCTCCTCTGACCCACAGGCTGCACAGTTACACAGTCTGCTTGCAGTGGCAACTGTCAGATGCAGAGGATAAATGGTAGGAAGTTATGAAGTCAGTGCTACCAGTTTATTCCATTTTAATAACCTCTTTATTTTACTGTAGTAATGAGATTTCCTCAGAACCTTATGGCAGCACAACATGTTTTTGAGTCTCAAGCTTTCTTGCTTTAAGCATTTGTTTTGGTTTTAGTGGTTAACTCCAGGGTTAGTCTTTTGTAAAAAAATCTTGAGTCCACCTTCCCACTGCTTATCTGAGAAAAGGAGTTAATCCCAATCAGCATGGGGCAGAGATTCATCAGTCAGCCTAACTGCAGGTCATTGGAACGGAAAGGGGGAAACTTTCGACTTCCACACGGAGACAGGATTCGAACCCCCTACCCTGGAGGCGTATGGCTAGAGTGCTGTGCACTGAGCCACATATCTTGCATAGGCTTATGTGAGAGGGTCTGTAGCCTAACTTAGGCTGTGTAGAGTATGACGCTGTGGTATCAGTCCCTCAAAAAACACATTAAGGACCCCAGTTTGCCTTACTGGGAGAAAACCAACATGAGATGGAGAGGACATGTAATTTATACATCTTTTTATATATATATATATATATATATATATATATATAATACACACACACACATGGGATTTGAACCCCTAACCCTGGAGGGATGAGGCAGCACTGTTACCTCTGCAGTTCCCTCCCCACAGGTTTACAGTTTTATTAATCTGTATTAGGGCTGTTCAGATCACGGTCGTCAAAGTCCAAGCATTGCTGGTTTTCAAGCCTTCCTTTACCTGTGTGCTGGATGTGAAGTCTCTGGCCAATCAGAATCAGCTATTATTAAACTATCTACCCGAGAGAACCTAAAACAAGGCATGTATTTGGAATGGAGGACCAGATTTGTGGAGCCCTGATATACATTTCGTATTCCATCCTACAGGTCACATTCCACAGTGTAACTCGCCAAACAGCAGCGTAACATTGTCCTGTGATATTTAGCTTCCCTGCACATTAACCCATTTTGGCAAAGTGAATTTGGAAGCCTCTGGAACATTTGGTGTTGGCATGACAGAGCTCTGTTCCTGTTCTAGTGACTTGGCCTCTTTGTTATGACGACAAAAGCTGTTTTAGCCTTGATGTGCTGACTTCCAGAAAGATGGATTGGTGTTAATTAAAACACCTAATTAGAGCGGGATTAGTGGCAGCTGAGAATATTTCATTGATTACTGTCAGTGACGTATACTGTAGTAAAGGAAAGATAAACTTCTTAGCTTCGATTCCCCAGTTATTTTGAACAGTGCTTTTCCACACATACATTGTTGCCCTCCAGTAAAACAGCCATTCGAAACGTCAGACTCCATGGGACTTGAACTGTGGTATTTCCCGCGAAAACAAATTCACACTGAAGCTGAAGGTTTTGTAATGGCAAATCGGTATCGTGGGAGTATTTGCATATAACACTCAGAAATATGCTGTATTAGACCACGTCTGCTACACAGACTGTGATAAGCAGCGATATTTTAATGAAGTTTGAAGGAGATAATCGTAGCATAGCTGTGGGTCTATTCAGTAAGCCTTTCTGTTTGGGATTTTGCAAGCTTAGTTTATATCCCTTATATTTTTGTCCTAATACAAGCACGTATTACATGTAACGTGAGGACAGTCATGGAGTCTTTTGAAGTCGGAGAGTTTCATCGTGCTCTGTTGTGGTTGTATTTTTTTCTGTGTAAATTTTACATTGTACTCTTCCTTGCAGAACGGCAACAGCTTCCATGTGTTTGACCAAGGAAGATTCTCCAAGGAAGTCCTTCCTAAGTACTTCAAGCATAACAACATGGCGAGCTTTGTGCGGCAGCTTAATATGTGTGAGTTGTTCTCAAATTCTGTCCCTCATTCTTTCTCATTTGTTCCATTGTTGAGGCCATTTCATTTGAAGTCTAAACGTGGGCCGATTAAGCCGGATGATTTATCATAAATGGAAGCATTGTTAGGGGGCGGCATGGTGGTGCAGTGGTTAGCACTGTTGCCTCACACCTCTGGGACCCGGGTTCGAGTCTCCGCCTGGGTCACATGTATGTGGAGTTTGCATGTTCTCCCCATGTCGTCGTGGGGTTTCCTCCGGGTACTCCGGTTTCCCCCCACAGTCGAAAAACATGCTGAGGCTGATTGGACTTGCTAAATTTCCCATAGGTGTACATGTGTGAGTGAATGGTGTGTGAGTGTGCCCTGCGATGGGCTGGCCCCCCATCCTGGGTTGTTCCCTGCCTCGTGCCCATTGCTTCCGGGATAGGCTCCGGACCCCCGCGACCCAATAGGATAAGCGGTTTGGAAAATAGATGGATGGATGGATCTAGGTCTAGGCATTGTTGTTCTGGATCTAGGCGTTGTTGTTCTGGATCTAGGCGTTGTTGTTCTGGATCTAGGCATTGTTACGGGCCGAGCCGGTGAGCAGGTTTAAAACTCTCTTCGCTGTTGCCTCCCCCCCCCCCCCCCCCCCAACAGATGGCTTCCGAAAAGTGGTTCACATCGAGCAGGGGGGTCTGGTTAAGCCAGAGAAGGACGACACGGAATTCCAGCATCCCTACTTCATCCGGGGCCAGGAGCACCTGCTGGAGAACATCAAGAGGAAGGTTACCAACGTGAGTGCCGATCCGTCACGCTTCCTGGCGTTTAAGAGTGCTGGAAACGAAGAAGTGCATCCCCAGGATGTGTAGGCCCTGAGGTGTGGGCCCGGGTCACATGGGCGACCGGTATGCAGGCTAAGTCAACAGGCTGCCGAGAAAAGTGGGTTTGAATGTGGGTTGGGTCGTTTTTGCTGTGTTTTCCCTCATTTGGAGTTGTCCATGAATATGTTTTTTGTTGGAGGTTAGCTGAAGCTACCTTTCATGGTTTAAATACCACTTACATCAGCAATACATTTGCACTCCAAAAATGTGGGAGCCTGTGACACATCCGCATGCGCTTGAGCGGCGTCACGCTTAACGTGCCGCTTCATTGTGCCGAACGCTTGGGGGGTGAAGCCTGTTGCATGTGCTGTGATCACTGACCAAAACTCCCACGCTTGATATCCTCACCGGGGGAAGGAGAGGGATGGATGCGGATGCCGCTGTCCGGGTCATTCTGGGCTGTGCAGGTTCTCCATCAGGCGTAATTAAAGACAGCGCCGGCTTGCGCTGACACTGAAGTGCATGTTGTGTCAGCTTTCATTGGATGCCTTTGCCATCTAGCCACTTAGGCCATACGGGAATGAGATAATCTCAGGGATCCTTGGCTCTGGTCTGCAGAGTGGTGGTGGATTGCGGATGCCTGGCCACCCCTCTCAGTGGACCGGCGAGATTCTTCTTCCCCGATAGCATGGCCGCTTCCAGTTGGTTGGCCCTGTAACGGAAGGCTGCGTGAAATTTTTCCGTATCATGCTCCGGATCCAGGACAGGCATGCCATGGTTTCAAAACATCTTCCTGGCCTTTTCCCCCAGGTGTCTAATATTAAGCACGAGGACCTTAAGATGAACCAGGAGGACGTGTCCAAGCTGCTGAGTGACGTGCAGGTCATGAGGGAAAAGCAGGAGACCATTGACTCTAAGATCATCACTATGAAACAGTAAGTCACTTCTCCCCCCCCAGTAACTGTTTAATGGTTTCATCCAGCTAATAGCCATTTAATGGTTTCACCCACCTGGTGGTAACATTTTCATGGCTTCACTCTCCCCTCCGGTAACTGTTTAATGGTTTCACCAACCAGGTATCTATTTAATGGCTTCCCGGTAGATTTTTTTTGTTGGTGAAGCAGGATGATGGACGCTGGACTCCTGTATCGCGAGGGCTTCCCCAGCGGGTCACTGCGGGCCTGTGCTTAAGATATGGTCTTGTTCTGCGTTTTCGGCATGTCCCGTTCAGGATTCCTTCAGTCACGCAACAGAAATAGCAATGACAGACATAAGGACACCTCCCAGGGGAGCCGGTGTCTGCCGCATTAAAGCCACGTAAGCCGTTTATTTAAAGCTAGTGGCCAGACCCGGAATTCCCAGGGTGGGGTGGGGCTGGCAAGTTGGAGGCTGCGATCGCCAGCTGGGGGTCCAACCCGGAGTTTCGAAATCGATTTAAGCTGGAAGTTGATTTTTTTCAGGTTGTGTTGGCAGGTTATTGTGCCGGCTGCTTAGGCAGTGTTTCGTTTCATTTGATGGATGGTTTGTTTGTGTCGGTAAGTGTGTTTCTGTCTGAGTGCCGTGACCGCAACTGGCCTACAGCTGTGGATGGTGCGTAGGAGACTATGAGTGCGTTCGGAAGGTTGCCGGTTCGATTCCCATGGCTGATAGAATAATCATTTCACCATTGGGCCCTTAATCCCAGAAACCGTTCCAGAGGTGCTGGAAAAATGGCTGACCCTCCGCTCTGACCCCAAGCTTTGCTCTCTCACCAGTAGTATGGGATATGTGAAATCTGAAGAATTCCTATATGCATGTCCATCTGGCACATAAAGCATCATTATCCACAGTTCTGTTGGTTAAGTTAAAAACCCTGCTGAACATCTGCCTTTTTAAACGAGTGCAAACATCCATGCGGCGGGGCGTCTGCGTGAATTGCGCCCGTTCGGGGCTCTGTGTCTCTGCGTTTAGCAGTAGCGTTTAGCCCTGGCAGCAGTTAGTCACTGCCCTAAAAAGGTCGGATGCTTTAGCGCTCCCAGCAGTGTCCAGCTGCTCTTGCGCCGTCAGCGTGCCTGTGTCAGCTCCCACCTCGTTAGCGCCGCCCCTGAGGCCCGAGTCAGACAGCGCGTCCGGAAGAGCCGGCGTGCGAATGATGTCATCTTCATATCCAGGCCGATTCTTTGTTTTGCCGTGTGGGTTTTGTCCTCCTGCATGCTCCACATGCCTCTGACACGCCGGCTGTCTGGCGGGGGGGGAAACACTGTGGAAAATTACTCATCAGTGAGCACGTCCGCGTGCATCTCGCACACGACCCCTCACTCGGTAAACACATTATAACTCTCTTCTGATTTGTCATTTGTGTTTTATGGATCTTAATACCAGATTTGTCATTTTTAAAGTAGTTTTAAAACAGTTGTATATAACTGTGTTCTTAAAGTCTAGTAGTCGTGAGAGCAGTCGTGATGATGATGATGATGTACCAGCCATGATTTGCATGTCAGGAAAGGTGTCTATATGAGCATATTCAACACCACTCCGCAGAGCCATTTCTCTGTTTAATCTCATCGATCCCCCTTCATTCTCTGTGCTCCATTTGGCCGTTTTCACTTAGTTGGACCCGTTGGACATTAGACCTGTCACTGATAACGCGAGCGGATTCGCGGCTCGGACATGGCGAGCCCGGGGACTCGAGCATCAGTCGCTTCTGAACATCGCGGCGAGGCGTCGGCGAGCTCTGCGCAGCCCGATGCACTCCCACATGGGAGGTGGAAACATGATATCGGGGGGTGGGGGCCATCCGGCTGCCTCGGAATCCACACCTGTCCCCATAAACGCCCTCAGGCTACCCCCCCCTTCCCCCACTACGAGGTCAGGCAAGAGTTGACAGTCTGAGGAGCTATTAGTGGTCGTCCACAGTGCTCACACCACTTTTACGGGAAAAACCAGAGCCACCTGATGAGATCAGTAAAGAAAGATGTAGGACGTCCCATCTGAGGCACCCCCCCACTCACACATCCGCTCATTCCTCATTGGTCAGTCACCGCTTACTAGCTATAAAACCATTAGCCATTGGCAGATCTGCCTCTCGATTAGTGATCAATCAGTGACTGTTTGCAAACCCATGCCATCTTTAAGAGGGAATACAGTGCCAGACAGCCATTTCAGCTTCTCCTTTAAAATCTACAGAAAATACATTTTGCTTGTTTTACAAAACAATCACTGGTGTGAATACTTGACAGGTTAGAGGAGTGTGCAGACTAAATGAGCCTAGCTTTCCCTGTCCTTTTTTCTTTGTAGCAGTATTGAGTTGGAGTCCTGTCCGACCTTGGCCTTCTGACTGAAAGCCATTTTACACGCCAAATGACCTTTGACCCCCAGCCGCGTGTCTTCATGCTTAAGAGGACGCGGACTCAGTGGAGGATTAGGATATGATTTGGAGGCCAGGCTATTTAAAAGCTCTGTCCCACATATTGAAAAGACCTATATTATTGTAAACCAATTATTTTTTTCCCCATAATGGTGCACATGGTATCAATTTGAATTTAGTTTTATTCCCGACTCACACATGCAACTCATTGGGTGGTTTGATTGACAGGAAAGCTATAATTCTGAAGAGAAGGCAGATGGAAGGAAAAGCTACAAACTACTGACAGGATGTCATGAGAAGGCAAAGGCTGTTTTTAAAGGTGCCTGTCGTCATACGGCGAGGAGGGACGCCTCGTCCACCCGCGCCGGTGCCGTCCGGGCCCGTTTTTAATGCAAGCCGTGTGTCCGAGGACGGCACGGCCTATGAGCGCACGCAGCAGGCAGCTTAAAAAGGGCCCAGGGACTGACTTTAAGAGGTCCAGGTGGAAGGCAGCGCTTTCAAGGCCCCACTAAAGGGCTGAATAAATAAAGGCCGCTAAGATCTTTCGATAGCCATTAACTTAGCAAAATAAACGTTCTGGAGTATCCCTCAAATCTTTCGTGCCCTGTTTTCCTGTACCGTAAAAGCCGGGGACATTTTATCAGCCTTGTTAGAATTCCTCAAAGTGCGAAGGGGTTGCTGCGGCATGGTTGTGCTTGGCACCCCCTAGAGGGCCATGTAGGAAATGCATGTTTTATGCATTAGCAAATGCCGAAATTAAACTGATAAATTCAAATGCCTTGGAGGTAAGGAAAAATCTTTTTTGCCTTTAAGTATGTCCTTAGCTTTACAGTTTAGCTTTCTGCATGTATCTATGAGGGTAGTGGTCCAAAGGTGGAGAGTAACAGCCCATAGGGACAAGTGATGCTAAATCAGCAGATAAAGTGATCCTTCACTTTCCTGATGACACGTTGGAGGTCTTGTCCATGATCTGCTAAAAGAAAAGTAAGGAAGGCCTCTAATATGGGCTTAAGTTCTTGGGCCACACACCCAGTAAGAGCTGCAGCATATAGCCAATTACAGCCCTCCGTGTTGGTGTACGTCACAAATGTGTAAAATCATTGGCTGCTGGAACAGTGACCTGTAGTTATAAATATTTCAATCTAATTGTCCCAAAAGGACTTCGCCCGTGTCCTGTGCTTCTGAAGTTAGAGCTTCACGCTGTTGTCTGTACCGTAAGTTTCCCGGCATTTCCGCTGTTTGATGTCCACCCTATTTTTCCACAGGGAGAACGAAGCTCTTTGGAGGGAGGTGGCCACCCTCAGGCAGAAACACTCCCAGCAGCAGAAAGTCGTCAACAAGGTAAACCGACAGCAGAACGTCCGTCAGCCAGGCACAGAACCACAGCGAGGTGCTAGCGGCTAATAGCATGGATGGGCGATGATTGCAGCTGTGCTGTGAACACGGTCTGCTCTGCGGTTTGTTGGCAGTGTCAGGCTTGGCAGACTCATTAACATCCTTCTCTCCGCCGCCCTCATGTCCCCGCAGCTTATCCAGTTCCTGATTACGCTGGTTCAGTCCAACAGGGTTTTGGGCATGAAGAGGAAGATGTAAGTCCCCCTGAATTCTCAGTCCCCCGGGCCTTTCTCAGACCCTGTAGCTGGCTGGTTTAACGTGCCCCTGCTCTCTCGACAGCCCCCTAATGCTGAACGACAGCAGCTCGGCACACTCCATGCCCAAGTTCAGCCGGCAGTACTCACTGGAGCACATGCAGGGCACCTCGGCCTTCTCGGTAGGGCGTCTTTATTTTAGGAGTGTGCCTGTTTGTCGAGAGGCTAACTGTGCCGTTTCCTGTCCTTATTCATGATGTCGTCGTTAATTGCGTGTTGCAGGCACCCACAGCATTCGGGGCGGCAAACCTCTTCTCCTCGGATGATCCTATGAAATCAGGCCCAATCATCTCTGATGTTACTGACATGTCACAGTCCAGCCCCAGTGAGATCACTGATGAGTGGACGGAGGAGAGGTCTGTGTTATGCGTGTATGCTGGGGTATTTTGTAATCCAGCTGGTGACCGCAGCAAGCGTCAGCACTGCGATCAGGGTCATCTTTAAGGAAGTTTAGCGGACGTAAGGGTGAGGATGAAGCAGGTGTCCCTGGTCGCCCCCTACAGGACGAGTCCACTGGTGCACATTAAGGAGGAGCCCGGCAGTCCTGCCTGCAGTCCTGAGGTGGAGCCGTTGGGCGAGGTTGGGGTCTGCGTTCCTGCGGACACCCCTCTGTCCCCCACCACCTTCATCAACTCCATCCTGCAGGACAATGAGCCCATCCCAACCCCAACACCGACCCCCACCCCCACCCCGGCTCCAGCTCCGGCCCCCATAGAGCTGCAGGGGCCCAAATGTCTGAGTGTGGCCCGTCTAGACAAGTAAGATCCTCGCCCCCGCACACACACACAGCCCCCCGGCCTGCCGCTGTACCAGGCACGCCTCGCTCTCGCTCCTGATCTCAGCCAGCCCGTCCAGAGCATCTGCACCTTTGCTTGTTCTCCTCCTGGGGAGCCAGTCCGTTGTTTGGAAGCAGATTATCTGTCATCAGCCAGTCAGTTTGCCGGCTTTTAATCACTTTAAAATGCCTGACTTTTTAGTCGGATGCAGCTGTGTGATGCGACAGGGTGACGGGTCGGTGTTGGACTGAGGGCACTCATAGCAAGTTTGTCTTCCTCACAGTATATAAATCATACATCCATCCTCCATCCATCTCCGTCAGTCGCGGTGAGTCCGGAGCCTGTCCCAACCGGCTTTGGAAACAAGTCACAGCGCCCCCTGCCTAGCCGGCGTATCAGACTTTTATTATTCTGTCAATCTTTTACGATTTTTTTTTTCTCCTTCATAATAGGCATCAACAAGTAAAATAGTTTTGGGTAAATCTCATTAATTCACTCCAGGAATGTGCTTTCCGTCATTGACACCCAAGGGATCAAACCTGCCTATTCAGTGCTGAATCTCCTTGCCAACTAATTTCCAAAAATAAACATTCGCTCATTCATCTCCCACGCCCACTTATCCCGTGCAGGGTTGCACGGATCCAGAGTCTGTCCCAGAAGCAACAGTGACACAGCGGGGAATAACCCATGACAGGGCAAAAATAAACATAATAAAAGAAATCAGCAGAAATTAATTCAGTTTCTTGTATAATGTGTAAAGCATTTTTTTTTCCAGCAGTGCCACAACTGGTTGCGTTTTTCAGCAGTGGCAGTGCTCCAGATAATGATTAGTGCCCTCTACGGTTCGCATGGAAGTATTACACCACATTGGAGGAACAATTGAAGTATTACCAAAAAACATTGCCAATGGCTTTGGGATCTTGCGTGTTCCGTAGGCGCTATTTGTGCAGTGTTTTTAAATCAGTCCTCCAAACTTTTTAGTTATGCAATGAGGCCCATGATGCGGCAGATCCGTCGCATGTGTTATGGCTCGATTGGGCCATGGTTAGATTTCGGCATTATGTCGCTTCCCTGCAGTTGTAGGCTTGTTGTGCTGTGTGCAGTGATGGTCAGCTTCAATCCCAAAGGGCCAGAGGCATGTTCGATTCCCACCCAGAACACGCAACTGGTTGTTCCCAGATCAGAGGCTAGCTGAGGCGAGACGTTGGCACGCCCATCTTTTGGACTGGAACGCTTTTTGTTTCATGTCCCGTCGCGGCCCGCTGTGTATCTGAGCGTGCCCGGGGGGGGGGGGGGGGGGGCTTTGCTTCTCTGTTTGTCAGCTATGCAGCTGCCCCACAGTCCTGTCGAATCTGTGAACCACTGCTTTGTTGTTCTGTCTTTCAGATCCCCACAGATGTTGGGAATCTCTTGTGTTATCCCAAGTCCTTCCCCTCATCCCAGAGCGCCTCCGGGGTCAGCATTTTCTGTGTTCGTACCGCCCCTCACAGCACACGCGGCACTTGTCCCCCCGCGGTGTCATCACGCCTTTTCCCGGCAAGGCCGTCTTTAGCTAATACGGCAGATGGACCCGCCCTGACCTTTGAGCCCGTTCAGAGACACACTCGATGTCTACGGTTGTCATTGTCACACCGCCATGCGAGTGATTCGCCGGGGTGGTCCGAGGAATACGATTGGCTGGGGAGTTGCATTTTGGCTCCGCCCCTAACGGCATGGGGGGATTCCAGTTTGTAAGCAGTGCTGTGCTTAGCTGGGCCATTGGGGGCGGGGGGGGCGGTGTGAGGCTGACCACAGAATAATCAGCACATTGTTTCTACCGCCACCTGTCACTGGCGAATCCGCATGCACTGGGGGCAGCTTGAGTGCTACAGTCATCCCTGGCTCCCCCTGTTTGAGCATGAGATGTGACCGCTGCCGTCGGACTCGGGCAGGGAAAGGAGACGGTGGAGCCAGCTATAATGTGGCATTCTCTCTGTAAAAATGCGATTTCTTTTATTAGTGTTTTCAAGCCAGAGGCTAGTCTGGGGATATCTCCATGCGTCCGTATGCATTAGCAGATTACATTTTTGTATGCTAAAGCATTGTTGGTAAGATGTTGGGGCTGAGATAGAGGTGTGTAAAGGTTTTGTCAGGACTGCTGGCTTCCTGTGTTGTGAAGGTCTGTCAGAGATAAGCCTGGTCTCTCAGGTCCAGCTGGGTCCCGGTACACATGTCTGTACATGCTATCCCATGTGGCTATTTGTAGAAACACTATTGTTTAAATGTGGATTATGTTGTGGATTTTTTTTAAAGTGTTGATTTATTGATTATTTAAACCCATTAATGGTCTTGTACTCCCCTGTAAACCCATCAGGTGTGAGCTTGCCGACCATTTGGAGTCCATCGACAGTGGCTTGGAGAATCTTCAGGCGATCTTGAATGGACAGTCCATCAATTTCGACCCATCTCCCCTTTTTGATGTAGGTGCCTTTTGATCCTTTTCAGCAGCCATAGTATGTCAATGTTATCCTGTAGTTCAGTGTTTCCCAGCCTGATCCCCAGGGACCCCCAGGCAGTCCGCATTTTTGCTCCAGGGAGTCCTGGGAGTCTCCGAGGACCAAGTTGAGAAACATTACTGTAGTTTTTTTGTTTTTTTTTCCACAATTATCGTTTAACATTGTGGGTTTTTCCAGATCTTCAGCACTTCACTGTCTAACACAGAATTCAGCCTCCCAGATCTGGATTCAAGTCTTGCAAGCGTGAGTGTGTTTGAATAACCTACATCTAATCTTTCAGTCAACGCTTTGCTGTGTGGCTATACTTTTCTGAACTCTTGATCCTCTTCCCCTCTACCCCCCCTCCCCCCCCCCCCAAAGATTCAGGACTTGCTGGTGCAAGATCAAAAGGCAGCTGAGACCAGTACCAGTCCCAATGATGCTGGTAAGGGCAAAAACACAGTGGCCGACCCATGTACACTCTTGGGCAGAGCTGGACACTTCAGGTCCAGAGAGTAAAAATCTAGACCAAGATTTTGTTTCAACCAACCACTTGAGTATAAAAAGTTAGTCTCAGAGTAAATTTTGGTCTGGGTTTTTACTTTCTGGACCTGAAATGTCTACCTCTGCTGTAGATGAGGTGTCCTCTGGATTCTTTTGTAATGAAAATGGCCGGACACTCTGCATTAAATACCCTTGGATTAGAGAGAAACTCAGTCTGGCTCTAGATTTGTCTGTAAGTTGTGCTATGGGTCACACAGAGTACCGCATGATGTACGTGCAGTTGGCTATTTCAGGCAATCCAGGACACCCCCAACAGGGGATCCCTGTAACCATGGTAGCGTGTAGCTGCTGAGAGTGAGGGGTGCTTGTGTTCCCTGGATGGTGCAGGGAAGCAGTTGGTGCAGTATACCGCCCAGCCTCTGCTCTTGGCAGACCCGGTCAGCGCCGACAACGCCGGGGAAGACTTGCCCATCCTCCTAGAGCTGGAAGGGGACTCCTACTTCGGCAGCGATGCCGAGGATCCCGCCAGCTCCCTGCTCTCCTCCGACTACCAGAGCAACGTCAGCGGAGAGACCCAGCTGTCCTAGGTGGGGCGTCGGTGTGTCGGGCGTGTGGATGCACCCAGCCGGTTCGGATCGTCATTGCCGAAGGCCGGTGAAATGGGGGACAGGGAGTCGAACACGGGTGTTAAACGAGGGGCTGCCCGCCTGATTATGCTGTGGAGGCTTCTTTTGGGGGGGGGGGGACACACCTTACAAACCACAACCGCTTATTTAACACGAACTTCGGGTTCTGAGTCTTTGTGCCGCGCTAAGCCTGCTAGGCAGCAGCCGTAGTTTCCGAGCCCTCGTCGGTCACGACCCTTCCGAAATATCCGGACACGGTGGCTAGTTTGCTAGTTTCCCTTCCCGCTGGTTTTCAGTTGCTACGGGTGACGGAGAAGCGTAGGTACGATGTGACTTGGACCCATTTTCTGCAAGGATGGGTCATTATCCTTATTTGTTTTGCATATGTTTAAATACCAAGAATGGTGTTTCATTTGGGATTAAGGAGACCGAGACAACACACGGACCCTTAGCATAGCGTGCCGAATAATCCTTTCCTCAGCATAGTCTCTCCCGGTTCAGTTCTTAAGCATCTGTGCACAGAGGTATACGAACACGTTTCTAGCAATGGCTCTGTTAGCCTAATAAATGTATTTATTTTAGATATAATGTCACAGACGGAGTGTTTAAAGAGTACTATTTTTGTAAGCATAACCGTACCGTGATCGATGGACTGCAAAGAGTATAAAGGGAGCGTGGTTTTTTTAAAGTTTGGCGTCCCCTTGAATGCAGAGCTCTGTATATATTTGTTATATACCATACATTTATACATGACTTTTTTAAAGCGAGTGTAGGCCATCCTTCCTTTCCCTCCTTTCTTGACCGCCAGCTTACTGACGTGTGCGCTGTGATATTGGGGGCTCGTGGTGACAAGCCTGCCGCCCGCCGTCCATTTCGCAGGGTCCTCCCTTCCCCATTTACTCTCAATTCTTCGCTGGGGTGTGTGCATTCGCTTTCTGCAAACTGAAATCTATGGCTAATCCTGACTTGAGGGTTTTGTTTTTAAACGTTCTTATCCCCCCCCCGGCTCCCTGGAATTCTGGGACGTGTGACCGCTGCTATGTCTGCACGTGTGTGTGTGTATGCGTGCCTGCATGTGTGCACACAAGTGTATTCCCACATTTGCTGATAAATCACTGATATATATATATATATATGGGGTTAAGTGTGTGTATGTGTGTGTGTGTGTATGTATATATATATATATATATATATATATATATATATATATATATATATATATATATATATATATATATATATACATACATACATACATACATACATACATACATACATACATACATACACACACACACACTTAAGTAACAAAATTCGCCATCCAATAAATGTCATCGTGTGGAAACACTTGTATGAGTATCTCATTACGCATGTGGGCAAGACTTGGTTTATAGTAAGTTTCAAGTAAACATGATTGTATTGAAATAGTTTCAATATAACCCTTAGCGCGCGTGCATATATATATATATATATATATATATATATATATATATATATATATATATATATATACACACACACAAACTGGTTCTTTGTGGTTCATGTTTTTCTTTTTCCATTGCTGCTTGTATATTTACAATGTGTTAATAATATTAATGTATTTTTGATTTTTACATAAATATTGTTTAATATACTTAAGCGTTTCTGTTGAGCATTTCATTGTTTTTTTGGGACTTGACTGATTTACGGTTGGATTTTTCAGCAATACTGGGGAATTATTTTTAAGCGAACAAATTTCCTGTGTGAATGTTTTGAGGATGACCTTTGGGGGGATCACTACAACTGCTGAAATGCACGCCCTGGTTACTGAATTTATTGTGCTGTCATTGCTATGCCTATTAAACAAGAACATCTGAAATATTTGTGCTGGAAGTTACCTATCAGATGGAGTGAAAGTGAATGAAGTGAATTCTGTGGGTAAAATGATTCCTGGACTGACAATTGATTCCATAAACTGCCTGTTTAAATCTCCTTGAGTAGAAATGACCCAATTTTCCAGGAAGCCTAAAAGAGCCCCAAACTTTCAAATATTATGTTCTGAATATTTTAAAAATAAGCATCAGGACTGGCTCTGCAGTGAGAAGTCGGGTTAATTTGTTCAAAATGTTCATGTAGAATGACATCAAATGGAAGGAGTGTGGACAGACTGACAGATTCTGTAAACAAGAGCAACTTGTTAGGTCTTTTTACTAGTCAGTAAGAGCTGTTTTATTTCATCTTTAAGATTCTCCTTCCTCCAGTCTGTCCAGCTGAGCTTCCTAACAGCTCTGTTATGCTTTTGAAGTGTTTTCAATATTAAGTATGAAGCAGATTATTCTATTTTTCTTTTCATAATTTTCTGTGCTTTTCCCCCACGTTCCTATTTAGATTAAACTTTCATTCATGGACAGATTTGTAAGCACTGTATACAGGCACGAGCGATGTTTTAAAATAGTGTAATACAGCAAATCTGTATTTTAAGTAACACTCATTGGCCACTTTATTAGGCATCCCTACATAGTATGATTAACGGACCCTCATTTGAGTCCAAAAGCACTTTATGGACTGATGAGTTGTGCACTCAGATTAATTCCGAAGTCACCCTGTCTGCCACCAAGTTGCACCACTTTCAGAATCCCTTATATCAGGCATCACAGCGGTTATCATTTTTAACTGAACAGTAAATGAAATCCTGTTGCTGTTGTACACAGTGACAGCCACATAATTTGCTGTTTGGAAAACGAGGCTGATTGCATTAGTTATACCTAATAATGTGGCCACTAAGTATATATTGATATAGTCAATTTTGGATTTATGTTTTTGTTTTAAGTTATTAGTTCTGAATTTAAAATATATATTTTCATGGTTTGCCCGCCACTATTTGTAAAAGTGTTCATTTGACCATAAATGAATTATAATATCCTCAAAATTTTCTTGATAGCCTTTGTGTCCTCTCTGACCTGTTCCTGTTTAAGGATTCCAGACAGAGTGGGACGGCTGCGTTTCCTGTGTGTGATATCAGCGAGGAGAAGTCTCTGTCTCTGATAGGACTCTGAATGCTCATTTTAATGGCTAACAGTATCACCTGGAGAGTATGCTTGGTTAACATTTAAAAATATGCTTGTGGTTATCGGTTAATAAATTGCTCTATACACTGACAAGGTTGCCCTTTGTTCAAAAGACGCTTTGAGGAGTATGTTAGTTCCAAAAACGTGCTTTGTGTCACCGATATGTCTGTAAGACACCAGCTACAGACTCTATGTCACAGGATGGAGTCGCCCAACTGCAATCACCAAACCTCTGTACTGTATGGTATATTTATTCAGTGAAAATTACATGCAAACATGTAAGAACAGAACGTGTTCAGCTGTAACGGCCAACAACATTTGAAAAGTAGCAGTACAGTATAAATATGCAAACACGCAAGTTGAAAGCACCTAACACCGGGGTTTGTCTGACCCCTTACAGTAGTTGAAGTTTTAATTGTTGTCATTCCAGAGGAAATGTGTCAAGTCAATTCATGTATCCATAAATCGCAAACAAGCAGTAACGTAACTGGTATTTTACATTATTTCCGTGGCATACGGGTCAAAAACCTCAACATTACTACTTCTGTTGTCATAAATGGAGGTCACCTAAAGGTTAAGCGATTCATTAATGAACCCGTTACCATGGTTTCACGGGTAACAAGCTCATGTCATTTGTTCATTCTTTGCCCAGAACAATGCAGCCCCTTCAGAGTTAAGGTGAGTTTGGAGCCTCTCTCTGATATGACATCATCACAAGTTCACACACCTGTTTAGCCTCTCAGCATGTCTTTAGGCTAGAGGAAGATGCTCGCACGTTGGGCCGGTATCAGACCCAATGCCATTTACACCATGCCATGAGGCACCATCTATGTGTGAACGTCCGGATAATATCTAATTGGTTAGAGGCACTGGGGACGGGAGAGATATAGCGAACCCTCCCACTGACTAATTTGACCAGCTACTACTCAACCCACATGGAATAACGGCACTGAATTAAAATCCCAACAACATGACAAAGCTGAGCCCTCATGAGATGAACAGGATGTGTGTGGAGGTTGAGGGTGCAGACAGATGATTAATTAAAGCGTATTTTAAAATGACTTGTTTGGCAATTGACTCTTCGTCACACCAGCAATGAATGTTTCTCGAATATTTTTTTTTAAAAAGCAAAAGAAATGCAGTATCTGCAGGCACTGTAAAAACATTTTTGCATGAAATTGTCGGAAAGGATGATAATACCTTTCATTCTGCATTCTTAAGAAAGCAATATTTTTTTTCCCCCTCTGAATCCCCAAAATCTTCAATGTAAGACAAAAGTAAACTGCACGGTAGGCATGGACAGATGTATTAGTGAACTTGCTCTTTATCTTAGTGTTTAAACAGCAGAACGGACATAAATGCCCATCGCTAGTGGAGGGGGTCTCTGTTCATCCACTCTTCCTTGCATTGGAATCTATAACGCAGGATCTTGACACGAGGCTTGATGTGCAAGTCAGCAGGTATCCTCCAGTTCCACATTTTCTGCACCTGTGGGTGGTTACAGAAACAGTGGCTTCACGTTTCGTTCTTTCAGCCGAAAGGCATGTGAAATACAGAGAGTGAGCGCTAGCGCTCGCTGCCACACACTGTAATTCATACTATACCTTAGCGTGGTTCAGTCTCCACCTGATATGTCAAACATCTGGCAAGTTTGACAGCACAAAACCCAGGCAGAATCGGATCAAGACGACAGCCATATTTATTGGAGAAACTGCCACAGCTCTGACTATATTTTTGACTAATTCATTTTTTTTTAAATTCCCTTATGCTTTTAATTACACTCTTCGGTTCCATGTAATGGGCGTTTTAGTGTTTCATGTCAGCATTTTTCTCTAACCAGTCCTCAGCGACCTGCAGACAGTCTGCAGTAGGGGTTGGCTGCCCTGATCCTGGAGTGCCAGCATCCAGCAAGTTTTCCACCCTACCTGGTCTCTGATGAACCACACCTGATCTCAGGTCAGATAGTAACTCATCAGGTAGGACAGAAAACTTGCTGGATACCAGCATGTCAGGATCAGGTTTACCTACTCCTGGTCTACATTTTTGCTCCCCGGCAACTCATAACTAGGGATATATCACATCACGATATAGCGAATGCATAATAATCACCAGGGCTTTAGATGACGGGCATAAACATTTGTCTAGACACCGGCTTTTCAGTCCTATACGGACGTTTACTTACACCCACAATTTGGTTTAGTAGTATGGATTAGTAGTATGCCTAAAATATTAATCAGATGCATATTGTGACATCCAAAAGTTAGTAATCTGTACAAATTCGGCATATCCTTATGTTTATTAACTTCAGTTAGCAGAGCACATCACACGCAGCTGTTTTGGTAAATTATGGAAGGGATAGGCTGTGAAGAAAGGGCAGCTCAGCAGCCGGAACATCTGATGAAAATTAGATATTGTGGATAAACAAGGTAAAAAGATATCGGTGGTGCGGTGGTACTTTTTGCATGTTAAAGTCCCACATGTTTACACATATCATTAATATTTTAGGCATGCTACTGATCTGCTTATCAAATTGCAGGTGTAAGTAAACGTCCATATAGTACTGAAAAGCCAGCGTCTGGACCAATGTTTACATCTGTCATATGAAGCCCCGGTGATTTTTACGCATGCGGCATAAAATCGTAACGTAATATTGTGCAGGTGGTCTCCAAATAGACCTTAACCAGGTATTCAGTGTTTTTGAATGTTTGGTTCATTTTTGAATGTGCTGAGAGCTGGGATCTTATGATTTGGATAGTGTGACTTGGCACTTATCCATCTCTCCTATTTGACTCTCCCTGCCGGCCCCTGGAGGATGGGCTCCCCCTTTGAATCTGGTCCCTCCCAAGGTTTCTTCCTTGGGAGTTTTTCCATGCCACTGTCACCTTTGGCTTACTCACTGGGGGCTCTGGGTGTGGATGCCGTAAAGCGTTTTGAGACGATGTAATGTTATGATAACGTGCTTTACAGACATAAATTTGTTTGTTTGTTTGTTGCCTGTCTGGAGGTTCCGGAGGAGTGGTTTGAGAAATACTCGTTTACATGATTCAGTATATCTACACAAGCCTGAAAAACAAGAGGTCTCACCTTGAGGACCCTGACCAGAAGTGATGTACTGTTCACCTGCGGGAACTGAAAAAAGCAGGCAAAACAGAGAAAAAACGAAGAGCTATTGATCAACTGCTCGGGCAGGGGGGATGATCAGAGTCCTCTGTAGGCTAAAGCATCATTCAAGTAACCAGAGACCTGATTTTGCCATTAAACTGCCATTAAACTTACCAGCTGACTGGGTCTGCATCGTAATGTCTTGATGACCTACTGAAACAAAGATACTCTGTGATCAAATGCATCTGTTAAAAAAGTTTATATGCCAAACATCATAGCAAGCAATAAACACGTTGTTGGATTTTATACTGATTCCCGCTAAAATTACTTGAGGGGACATGAATAATGTAGCAGTACATGTGTATTAAATTAATTAATTAGGTTAAGCACTAAACCCATGGGAACATGGGATTAGTATGTAACTAACACTTAGTTAATTGTTAAGTAAGCATTAAGTTAAGCATGTACTACCACATTATTCATGACCCCTCAAGTAAAGGGTGACCTGATTCCTCTCTCCTTTGTTAGTATTTTTGCTATTTGTGTAGTAACTCTTGAAGTGTGTAGGACATAGTTGTTCAGACTTACTGAAACCTTCATTGGTTCCTCTGGGATCAGCAGTAACTATAACAGAACAGAAAGAAAAGTTAGGAATGACATCAGCATCATCATTGAGCATTGGGTTGACGCCCAAAGAGCATAGCGACCAAACCCCTTTAGGTGGACATACACAGGACAAATAGAGGCCTGCGGCCAAGGAGTCCTGGTGATGGGACTCACCCCCATCAACGGCGTCCGTGTGGGAGGAGATTTTATGCGGGTTCCCTGTAACTGAAGCACCACACTCAGAACAGTGAGATGGACGCCCCCCACCCCCCACCCCCACCATGAGCCATGAGCATGGCTGTGAGCAGTGCTGAGAAGCTGAGGAGGAGCGACCATGTAGGGGCGAACCCACCTGGGGATCCAGTCTGAAAGAGCACAGCGTGCAGCTCCGCACCCCCTAAGTCAGGAAGATGACAGCGTGGACCTCACAAACCACAAATACCCTGGACCATTAAGGCTTAACCGATGCCCTTTGCTTGAACACGAATCAGTTTTAATTAGGGTAACCATTGCTTAACCATAGTAAACACTGAACATGAATGAATGCATTGACAATAAAATCTATGACAATGAATATGAAGTCAGAATGAACAACGTTTCTAGAAAGGCACTAAGCGTGGGTAAATGGTGTATGCGCTGTAAGCCCTGTAAGACCTATTTCATTCATAAACTTTCCTCCCTTTTCACTGTGTGTTGGCCACTGGCCAGTCTTTGGCACTACAGTCTAACCTTGTGGCTGGACCTTGAAAGGCCCACAGGGAGGCACTGTGGCATCACATGTCCAGGGTTTGGGCTTTGAATCCCGCCTCCACTCTGTTTTCCTTAAGTTTATGTGACTCCCCATGTTGTGTGGGTATGTGCCCTGTGGTGTACTGGCATCCCATCCAGGGTGTTCCCCAGCCATGTACCCTGTGCTGCCTAGAATTGACTCCAGGCCCCCATGTGACCCTGACCAAGTTCTTGGAAGATGAATAGATCGATAGATGTATGAAAGGCCCACTGACCTGTGGAATTTATTTGGTTGCTGGTCACGGCTTCTCCACTGAAGGCTAGGGAGGAAGAGTGGGGGGCGGGGTCACAGGGTGCTGCCTGATTGGTGGGATGTTTGGCTCAAAATCTTCAATTAGAATGCCTGTAATTCCTTCTTGAGTTTGAGGCAGGATAATATTCTGTATGGTGCAATGGCTTCTTCTGAGAGCTATCCTCATCGCTCAGGACAGATTTGTGGAGTGGAAAGTGATCCTAATAAACTCTCCTAGCAACGCACATGCATGAAAAAAGCTGGCTGGCTTTTGTCCTTTATCTCCTTGCAACTTTGTCCAAACGCCATAAACAGCACACTGGAAAATCACCTCCGGGGGTGAGTAAATTTATGGATACATACCTATATCTGGTGCGCTGGAGCTGAATGCAGAGCCTGCAGCTACAGTGTAGAAGCCAAACATTTATTTGGCGGGAGAGAGTTACACATTTAAAAGGACACATCAGGCTTGCTCAATGACCTCCGGGAGAAAGCAAACTCAGACTAGTAAAATATATATTATTATATACATGTTTGCAAAACATATTCAATGTTTTGAGGCCACACTTCTTCAAAATAGAAGATTCGTGTAAAAGAAGACAAGACAGACTAAATCATCGGAAATGAACGTGCCAGCTAGTATCCCTGGAGTATCTTCATAATTGAATCATTGTCTCTTACCAGTTACTTCCAGCTGTTGGTGGGAACTGGTCATGGGTTCTCTACTCAAACCTGTTGAAACAGGACACTTTTCTATGTCAGACAGCAAGGGCAGTAAGACTGGGATTCACGGTCAGGGGAACATAAACGGTTCTGTTGAGTGTAAAGAAATGGGTGTAACAAGTGTAGTGACTACTAGGGTCGAAAAATCGCTTCTTAGATATTTTAACCGAAACACATGATTGGTGTCACCGTGAAAGAAGTGATGCTACCTGTATGGTCCATGTGAGAAAATGCACTCAGGGAACTCATCTCTCCTGCGATCGGGGCCACTGGGAAACCCGGGAGACAGCACACATGTTTTACTGGACAATTGCGCACGCTGGATGCATGCATTTCATAGAAATTAACTTTCGGTTTTATTGTTTAAATATACTTGAATATACTTTTATACTTCTGACTGACCATCTGTGCCCGTTTGAGGATTGACGTGCGGAGTCCCTCCACCTGTGAGTGGTGAACAGAAGGCCTCTGTGTTACGAAGCTCTGTTCTCTCAGCAAAGCGTAATAAACAGAGGCACTATCTTCTACTCAGCAGGACAAGCCCCGCTGTAACGACGCCGTCAAGTACATCATCGCGGGAGGTATTTCAGAAAATGTCATAGCAGCCACTCGACTCACCTGCTGAGCTGAGCTGTGAAGCGCTGTGTGGGTCACCTGTGTGTGTATGGGGAGGGGGGGGTACAATGATGGATAGTTTTTGGAATAGTTAAAGATTCTTCCCCTATTTGATGTCTTTTGGGGTGATGGAAGCCTGTGGATTTTTCCATCGCTGACTTGCAATATTTAACGCAGCCAGAAGTGGCCATGCAGGATCCATGGTAACTTTTTCCACATAATAATAAGACATAAATTTCACAATACGACACCATTATTATGATTAGACTCAGTTTGTAATCCTGTATTGAAAAAGAAAACTGCGTGGAAATAGTGCCACTCTTCGCAGACGTCTGCTAATTCATGACAGTGTTGATAGATTGTTTGCTATTATTATTATTATTATTGTTGTTATTATTATTATTATGATTATTATGAACCCTCGTGTTTAATAATTATGGAATGAAACGTCTGCCTGTCAGTAATCTGTCAGTGGGAACCACGAATACAAAATATGGCAAAGCATAGTTAAAAATGCAATATTTAAAAGAAATCATTCTGTATGCATTTCATTTTGCATTTTGTCCATTTATTTTTTAAGTTTATTCTACTCAAAAGTCATTATTGCTTTTATTAATGTAAGAGAGTGTTTCATTGTATAACACCATTATATTTTGTAACGATATTTTTTGTAAATTTTGTAATTTTTCTTACTTATTCTGTCATGGTGGTCAGTGAAAGGATGATCCCCTGTAAATGATAAAACAGAATATATTAGCTGATGTGGAATAACAAAGTTTCTTCAGCTACGCTAACAAATAACTGATTACCTCTATTGTGCATCTCCGTGATTGGTCTTTGACGACCATTTCCTAATGAAAAAACAAGTTCATGTTTCGAGAGCAAGTTTGGTACCATTTGATAACTGTATGTATATGTCGTTAATAACGTCCGTCCGCAGTTTCTCGGTATTTTAAAAGCAAAACTGAAATACGGATATCAGTCAACACTTACCGTTGGGATTTGTTGAGTCTATGTGCAGTACATCAGAGCCACCCTCTACAATTTAAACACAACGTCTTTTTAAATTGGAATTATTTACAACAGTCCACTTTCAACACCTTATTTTTTTTTCTATGATTTGAGACAGTGACTCCAGGAGTCAAGGAAATTATATAATTTTTGCATTTTTCGTTCGACTTGACTTTACATGAATGTACCTGGATCATGTGTACTCAGATATTCAGTATGTGACATCATGGCCATTTCTGCATGCGGATCTTTAAAACAACAGCAAGAACAACATTAATAATGACAATAATAGAGCGTTCCTAACACTTTAGCCAACAAAGAAGTCACAGTTAACATCTAGTGGCACTGCCCATGAACTGGGTGAGGTTCTCTCTTTTTGCGATTTCTTGTCTTAATGTTCTAACGGAAAAGCTGAAAAGCTCTTTCTGCGTGAATGATTGTGATGACCTCACACCTCTAGGGGTGGGGCTAGGGTGTGTGGGGGGGGGGATATGCAGGCATTCTCCTACATTCCAAACTGATGCTTTTAAATTGTCTATAGAGTGTAATTTTTCCATGTGTGCATGAGTGTGCCCTGTGATGGACTGGAATTCTGTCTGGGGAGAGGGGATTGTGCCCTGTGCTGTCTGGGATAGGCTCACGCTCTCCGGCACCCTGACCCTGATAGGGGGTTCGAAGACGGAGGAATAATACCACCTTCGGGCTGTTTTTCCTGGAGAGGGATGCAGCACACATCATGCTGAAGATTATCCAGTCTGTCGGTGCTTATTTACCTGTCGTGGTACCATGGACACCAGTCAGAGCAGCATGATCCCCACCGTCTAAGTTACCAAGAAACAGATAAGCAAATATTTCTTTAATTGAAGACATCCGATCAGAAGGTGCGACGTATCGTCTAAAGGCAGATTTGAAATATCCTCCTTACCAGTATAACTAATGGAGTGGAAATGGTCACTAAAACTGCCCGGAATTCTGGAGCCTGGTGACAGAGAGATGAAAGAAAGCAATGGGTGTTTCTGTGGATCATTTCTGTCAAATGCAGCTACAGGCAGTTCCCAAGTCACGAAGGAAATCCACTCCCTATGTCTGTCTTTAAGCAGAATTCGTAGTTAAGTCTGGAAAATACTGTACTGCACCTCGAGCTGACGAACCGCAGACACCACGCAATGTTGTCAGGAGTGTCACAAAGTAGAATGTGTATTCTTTACTGTGAACCGTTGTATTTAACTCAGATTTTTAATATGACAGATTTTAGTTTGGCTGCTAAGTAGAAGTTGTCCGTTATCGGACATTCTTTACCTGGGAACTGCCTGCATTAATTTTGTGTGCTAGACTTCATGAACAGAAATATTTATATTTGAAGATAAAGATACAAACAATGAAAAGATCACAATAATGTTTCAGAAAACCAGAGGTCAACATTCTGGGCCCCATACAAGTATATCATATAGGGCCCCCAAATCTACACCCATCTAGTTATGTTCCACTTTTTTAGGGCCATCCTGGAATCATCCTAATCCCCATCCCTACCCCCCCCCCCCCCCCCCCGCCCGCCCCCTATGGTGCCCCTACAGAGACCAGTCCCATCCATGAGGCTTGGTTGAAATGACTCTTTGAAAATGACTCTTTCTATATATATATATATATATATATATATATATATATATATATTTGTCAGAGAGAATTGTGTAACACTACAAGTGTTAAGCATCATGAAAATATAATTGGATAGCAGTAGTGATTATATGTAAAAAAATTAAAATTGCATAAATGGATGTGCCAAAAGTTCACAGGCGTGTGCTCACCTTCAGATGGATGGGCTGCAGATACAGACAGGTGTGAGGGTTTGGCATATATATACAACCTTGTAAGGCATAACTCGCAAATTTATAGGTCAGTCATTGTATAGGTAAATATGCAGTAAACCTGTAGAGGCCATCTGTGGAATGCCCAGGTCTCCAGCAAGCCCTGTTATTGACAAAAAAAAAACGAGATTCAAGAAATGAGATGTTTCATATTTCCATGAAATTCTCTCCAAGGTTTGACGGTTCAGCAGTAAATTAAAAATAACTGCTTTGTTTCTTGGAAAAATGTGATAAAATGTACAAAATGGCTTCTGGAATCTTTTTAGAACAAAATACCAATTTGTTCTTATAGGCTGATGTTTTTGCTTCTAAATCTCTTTACTGGCAGAAATACAATCTTAGGATGATTCTAACGTGAATCACTACGGTGATAATGTGCGCATAATTAATTAGGCATCTTTTACATTCAATCTCATATGTATGGCTTAAGTAGATCTATCTGAATTTACAGTTAGACAAACAAATATGGTGGCAAGAGGTTCCAAGAATCTTTCTCATTATGTGTCCCTCAAAGGTGGTGACATGTTCTCCAGCTCAGTTAGACTCTCCTGTGCTTATTGTCCTACATCAGTGAACATAACAAGTCTTGGAGGTAGCAACTGACCCAGTCTTTCAGTGAGGGCGTCATTCCCGGTGAAACCGCCTGAAACGAGTGAAGGGAAAAGAGTCAAAATGACCTTCAGGATAAAATCTTCATTCAATCTCCTTTATAAGCACAGACATGCAAGCCGATACTCGAGGTTCAAGGCTTTGTGGAACACATGGATGTAATGATACCTTGGCCCGAAAAGTGGCCGTAAATTTAGCCCGCCGCTCTGAAATCTCTGTCATGATTACAAGTCTGAAAACGGTCTCGCAGGTGCGGTAGAGCAAGTCAAGCCTGTGAGAGACGACACATGGAGAGGAGGCAGGGAGATTTACGGCTCCTAGTGGAGAGCGCAGTGCCAGCAAGTACCTGAAGCATGTGACTGAGCACTGCTACCAGCGGGCTCTCCTGGAATGAGGCCAAGGGCTGGAATTAAAGACCAGCGAGAAATAGCGACCTGATTAAAACCGAATTTCCTTACATGCAGACAACAGCCTTGAGATAGCAGCTCAGTTATTTAGTCTCGCAGACCAGAGATAATTTCCAGCTTATGGAAAAAAAATGTCAAATCCTAATCTATGAGCATATGAGGGGATCAATCGCTCAACATCGTTCATGCTTTCAATTTATAAAAGTACCAGATGTTCTAAAAGATTAAGATTTTGGTCATTTACGTTCATCCTGGATTTAATTATGAAAGAGTATTATTCTGACACATGGTCAAGTTGGCAGGAACTAGAACCCATTTTTAATTTAAGCAGGACCTACCTGACAAGTCCATATTGGGGTCAGAAATATAATGGTCTGTTATATCTGAAACATATTAGGACATTGTTTTAAGTTAGATCCAATTACCGCTCTAGTACGTCTCATAACAGATGCCTTGCCTGAGTGAGCTAGATGGCATGAAGAGGTGATGGTATGAAATAAGTGGCAGGTGTGCAGAAACACAGGAATCACGCCTAGTTCTGGGAGGCCCACAGGAACCAACGCGAGCGGATGTTTAGATGCTGAACTACCTTGCTTATCCTTTTAGCTATGTGCCAGTTAAGCTGCATCGCTATATTAATACTAACGTCATTCAACTGACTCGTTTTAGTGGTTAGCATAAGCTAACGGGCAGATTTCCGTCATGCAATTAGAGCACGTCAGAATCCTGCTAACCCTAACCGTAAAGTGCATCATAATTCTCGTCTTTTCTTTTTTTTCTTTAAAGAAGCGATTATCTCTCATTTGTCAGAGCCCCCCCCCCCCCCCCCCCCCCCATGAAAACGACAGCCAGATGTTTTTGTCTCACGGAAGCCGGCACATATGGAATGCATTCGATCTCCTGGGGGCGTGTGTGCATGGTTCTGATTCGGTTCCCGGGTCGGGGTGTCTCGGCTGTACCTGGATATCCGCCATAGAAGTTGTCAGCCAGGGGAAGATCAGAGACTGTACAGACACAGAAAATCACATCAGCCATTCATCGCTGACATCGCCCAAACCGTAATATGCCAACCAGTCAAATGAAGCGGTTTGCTTGACTACTGGATGCTCTTTCTAGTTGTAAGTTGCACACAGACTTGATTTCTGAATGGAGTCTCTCTTGGGTTGTATTTGTGTGTATAGCATTCCTGATGCGAGGTTTCTAGCAATGCTCATATATTTCTTTCCACCACAACGATCTGGCTTTGTAGCATTTGTGGCTAAGCTTGCTCCCTGACGGCAGTATGCTTGTAGTCAGTGTTGAGCACTTCAGGTCCAGAAGTTATATATCCAGTCCAAGATTTTGTTTCAACCAAACAGTTGAGTATAAAGAGTCACAGTCACAGAGAGCTCATCTGGTTGGTTGAAACATAATCTTGGTCTGGATGTGTAACTTCTGGACCTGAAATGGTCCACACTGCTAATTCTGCCTGCTTCACTTGCACCTCGCATTGGAGAAAAGCACCCGCCAAACACATAACTGTAAATGTCAAATGTGCAAAGCCCCCCCCCCCCACCACCTTCTCTTACCTGCGTGTCCAGCCAACGACCCCCCCACCAGCAGCTTATGGCCGTTTCCTGTGAAACGACAAAGTGCCAGTAAAACCCTCGTGCTGCTTATATGACATCGTCGAAGCGGCAGCATGAGGGGGGCGTGGCCTCTTTTACCACCCGCCCGGTGCCACCTTACCGTTGGACTCCGTTTCTGGGCCCTCTGAACCGTTCACCTCCGAACCTGTACAAAGTGGCACGTCAATACAATAAGGCAAGTATCACAATCCACCCAAAACAAACTAATAAATCCTTAAAAATCTGAGAACGTCCCCAGTACGGTGCAGGAGGTACACGCACATAGCAGCCTTCCCCTTTAAGAGGCTTGTTACCATGACACAACACTGTATCTGACAAGCATTAATAAATGATCCCACCTGTAAGATCCCCATGAGAGCTGGAGCCCAAAGAGGGTCCATTCCCTAAAAGATGAGACCGGCTTTTCAGACAGAACACCCTTCACGGTGACTTCTCAGATGAGGTCATCCGAGCGCATGTTTTATTTGACCTGACCTAAATCATGCTGTTCTTTCAATATGTGTATATGTACTGTAACATTTGCGTGTGTATTACTGCTGTGCTTTGGCCTAAAATGAACGTTGGGAGTTTCAGTACCTACCGGCAGAGTATATCTCAGCTTGGTGTGTCATTTGATGAGGCCCTGGAATTCAACAGAATGCAAAACATGCTGTCAGTAATCACAGAATGCATCAACGCCGGAGTTTTCACGCCACCTGAATGAGGTAAGGAGAGCATGCCGATGACAGCACGTTGCTGCACCCAGGAAATGACGAACCACCTCAGGGATGACAACCTGAGTGCAGCTGTGCGGTAGGTGATAACTCAGCACCACACTAGTACGAATGGAATGGAACAGTGTGAAGTTTTTTTCCCAGTGGCTGCCAATTTCCAGTGCTTCCCCATCCTGCAACCACCCCCCTAAGTTTTCCCTGAAAGTTGGAGGACCTGCTTGCAGGGCTGGTAGGTTAACATCACATCCAGGATAGAGCGATTGCAGGTTAAGGACCTTGCTCAAGGGCCCAGTGGAGTAGAATCGTTCCTGACAAACCAACGACCTTCCAGGTGCTGACACAGAACCACCACACTGCCCCTTACATGAATAAATTACCAATAATTTCTTCCTTTCTTCAAAAACCTACTGACATCTTGTTGGTTGGCTAGATAAACACTAGATAAACACAAAGAGGTTTGGTTCCCAGACCTCTTCTCCGGCTCAGCTCAGCCATTCCGTGTATTTTCTCGTGACTCTGGGCCTCGCTCACCTTCTGCTAACATGTGGACCTCAGACGTCATGCTGGGAATGTGTCCTGGTTCACCTCCTGAGTGGATGGAAATCACACCACTGGTGTTTTGCAAAGGAGTGGCAAAATAGTGTGAATAAAGTGCTATCCTGATTATGTGAGGAGATGTATGGCTAAGACTGGACAATGAATCACGTTATTGTGAAAGTGTGGCTGTCTCCTCGCTGTGGGTGTTGTAGGTCTTACTGTGGTGTGTCGGGGGGGGAGGGGGCTACCTGGGGGCTCCAGCTGAGTGGCTATACTGGAGTGTTCCACAGCACCTAACAACAAGGACACCAGCATGTTAAGGAACACTGTGAAAAACTGAGTGAACGGGAGACACAGCGGATCGAGAGAGAGCGGCCTTCTCACCGTCAAAAGCAGTGCCGGCATCCAGAGTTAGCGGGTCCGCCCCATTGTCACCTGCGGCATAGACACAACGCAGAGTGGAGAGTAGGTATCTGATTACAAAGCTCAATGGTGAATCAGCACTTGAGGTGCGTGAGTGTGTGTGTGATTCTTGAGTAGGATACCAAGTGTGCATGATTTTTTTTTTTACCATTTCCTTCCTCCACAGCTGAGTCCGTGACGGACACTGCCGGGGAGAGACCATGGTTATCTTATTGTTCGAGGCAATCTGCTTTCTCCACAGGTCACGGGTCTCTGACACTCACCGTCATGGCTGCCCCCATGTGACGGTCTGGCACCAATCAGCTTCTGTCCTGCAAAAGAAAAAAAGCCAGACACTTTTCTGAAACTTATGCTCACAAGAAATTGAAGTTGACACCCGGGCAGTAATGTGTCATGCAAATTCATTTGGCGTAGAGTAAAATTTCAGAAGGTCTCTTCACCGTTTATGGGGTCGCCTTCCAATGAGGCTTCTTGTCGACCAGATGGATCTTGAAAGAAATGCAGGATTTCTCAGAAATGAGGATTCATAACGTTACATACGTAATCTTTGAAAAGTCATCATGGGAGTATATCGGAATTATTCCTTTACAATTAGATTCGGTAGAGCAGTAAGCCGGTCACTCATACCACGTCTTTTATACAATGGTTCCAGTGTGAGTGGTTTTTTTGTTTACCAAAGCAAAATCCGAGTTAATCTTACCACCTTGAATTTCACCAGCTTCGACTGCACACTGTGAGCCCTTCATTACAATTAAGACCTGTGCTGCAGTGAATAAAAGACCTGTTCAGGCTACGAGTGGATTAGCTTTAACTTACCCCGATCTTTTGATGCCGTGGAAGGTTGCCGACCTCCAATTCCTGAGAGAAAGATTTTTATTGATTTATTTATTTATTTTTTAATGAATCCCTTCCATAACGTCCCACAGCACCAAATGGCTATGTTATTAAATGTCCTGGGGGGGGGCATGAAAAAAACTTTTGTTGTTTTTAAAAGACAAGAGATGACAATAAGTGTTTATAAAGCATGCTAGTTCGGTCTTTGAAGTAATTGCGCTTTTCCAGTGCTTTTCCCATTTTTAAATATAAAGCTTTACTTCATTTACACATGTAATTATGTATGTATTTATGTATTTTTTTTACATTTTTCATGCACATTATAAAGTGTTCCTTTAGTCTGGGCATGTGCTGAACAGGATTATTGCTTAACACTCATTTAAATAACAAATGAAACTTGCAGGAATTCAAAGACTGGATGGAAATGTGGAGTTTTGTAAAAGCCTTATCAGGCTTTTTCTGTGACATTGTGCAGACCTGTCGCACATCACACCATAATAAAAGTGCTACTGTTCAGCAAATCTACATGATAATGAGGCATCAACTTGTCAAATATGGATCTTCGACTCCTTCTCAATTGTTTCCCTCCAGTCTCATTAACCAAGCAGGTTTCTCCTGGAACACATGCATTTGTGTCCATGGCTAACCAATTTTTTTTAGGCTAAGTACCATAAATTTATTTTAAAACCTGATTAAACATTAAAATTAAATTAAAATAATTTAAACATTTAGAGTAAAATATTATAAAATTATAATATATGTTTGTTGTTTTATAATCTTTTAAAAGTTCTTTTATGTATCTTCTTATTCAATGGAAATGTTTGTACGATTAGTGTTGCGTTGCTGACGGCATGTAATCATCTCCGGAAATTCTACGCTTGCATAGAATTGTCTCCCATTTCTTTCTATGTATAATAAATTCTGTATGCAGTGATATTTAAAGTACCAGTATTATATGCAATACTGAAATAAACCAAAAAAACGAAAAACAGAGTGATCTCATCCATCCATCCATTTTCCAAACTGCTTTTCCTACTGGGTCACCCAGAGCCTATCCTGGAAGCAATGGGCATGAGGCAGGGAACAACCCAGGATGGGGGGCCAGCCCATCACAGGGCACACTCACACACCATTCACTTACACCTATGGACGATTTAGCAACGCAAATTAGCCTCAGCATGTTTTTGGACTGCGGGGGGGAAACCGGAGTACCCAGAGGTACTGGAGAACCCCATGACGACATGGGGAGAACATGCAAACTCCACATACATGTAACCCAGGCAGAGACTCGAACCCGGGTCCCACACATGTGAGGCAACAGTGCTAACCACTGCACCACCATGCCGCCTCTCAGTCAAGGCTCATTTTTCTCAATAAAAATGAGTGTTTACATTGTTGAGGCATTTAAAAAAAAAACCCAATTGCTTCATTGTTTGAATAGCTATAAGAAGGAGAGCATCTTTATATTGGTGGTAAGTTATTAACTTCTCACCCATATTCATATCCTGAATATTGGAGTCATCATCATCTGAAAAAAAAGGAAATTGATAACAGTTCATAAACTGTTCACATGTTTCCTTCTTCCTGAAGATCGTGTTGCAAAGGCGTAGAGAAGAAGTGTTGGCGGTATGTAAGACTGCTGGGTTATAACTCAAAAAAACAAACTTGTTAAACGTGTTATTCCATTACCTTTTTTGACTATTACTTTATTTGCTGTCAATTTTAAAATTATGTGTGCGTGGCACAAAAAATAATTTAATAGCAGTTAATGCAGAATCACCCTGCAGGAGTATTGGATCAGGATCTGAAGGCGTGGTCTGTTTTAAATGATATTTAAACACTTAGTTTAAAATATATTATTCATAGTAAAGTTGCATTTAGTCCACTGTTCAACATAAACTCAAAATCATGCATCGTTAAAAAAAATTCAAAGCAAATTGTTTAAATTGTGTTATCTTTATTTTATAATGTCTATTTGACTCCTATCATTTTATAATTTTTTACAGACCCGTTTATATTTGCAGCGATGTGGACAAGCTGCATGTGTTGAACAGTCCATTATCCATGTTTCAGTCAAAATGAGTCAGTCCAGGCAATCGTTTGTTTAGTTTGGCTACATTTCGCTAGAGAAACTGACATCCGGGCGCCTGGTCCAGCCCACAGTCTGGATCTGCTGAGACCTCGGCAGTCCAGCACGGGACACTTTCCACCTACCTTCCTCCTCTTCAGAGAGTTCCTCTTCACCCTCTTCTCGTTCAGTATCAGATTCCTCCGCTTCCTTCTCTGAAAATAAAACATAAGGCTAGAAAAATTGCGTCTTGGGCCAAGAGGTTCTTTGTCTCCATCGTTAATCAACCTTTTCATTGCATTTTGATGTATAACAATGTGGTCTCTGGAACACAAGTGATGGAGAGAAACAGGACCTTGCTGTGGACACCGATAGCCCCTCGCCCTTGTCCGTGAAGTGTGAGCCCCTCACAGAACGTTTCTCTAAAGGCTTCCTTGGTTCCGGCCCAGGCAATCATTCAGCCTGGGTCATATTCCATCCCGCCTCAGTTACTTTGCGAGTTACAAATTCACTAAACACTATAGACAATCAGTCAAACTGAAGCTTGGAAAAGTGACAGCAAAGGATCTCCCAAAGGTTTCATTAATTACATAACTATAGGTAACAAGCAACTCGTTTTTTAATTTTCCAAGACAAGAGTAGCATTAATTAAAAATGGCTATTTAACAATATATTTTATTGACTAAAGTGTTACAGTTTAACGTTCGACAAAATCGAAAACAACTTATCTTCTCATTAACACATTCAAATATTTCAAATCATAGTCACAATTCGATCAATGCCCTTATTAAGCCGATTGGATGGAACAGAAGCCTTCACATGAATTAATGCTTGAGAAGGATCCCTGAGACGAGATGCTCTTCCTTGACTGCTGCTCACGAACAGCGCAAAGGAACATGCAGATTCATGGAAAGCGAAACCATTTATGACCGAACACTTTCCTACCTTCGACAGGAGCAGCTGCAGTAACTGCTGCCAAGCACATCACTGCTGAAAATATCAAAACGTTTCTGGAAGGCAAAGGGAGCGCAGTCACTAAAATGCTAAAGGCAATATATTTTTAAAACACCTTTGAATGTTGGCAAAGCTGCGTTTATTTAATGAGGCAAATAACGGCTGCAATTATTTTTGTTTCTTGCTTTAAAAATATTACCAGTGAGACATTTAAAGATTTTTTTTTGATTCCTTCACTGACAACGTAAATATATAAAAAAATCAGATTTTAAAAACTGATTTATATGACACGTTACATTGCAACCTTATAATGAAAAAGTGGGATCAAAAATAGATAGATTTATATAACAAATTTTATACATGTTTTAAAATGTATTACATTAATGACAGCATGATAAGAATGGATATTATCCTAATTATAATGCAAAATAATGATCAAAAAATTAATTCATTAAGCATAAGCATTCACAAACCATACATATAACATACACATTTATTGACAGGATATTCTCTTCCATTGCAATGAAAATTACTGACAAAATTGTTGGCGGCCTGTGCAAATCTTTCCTATAATGTCAGTTGAACTTATTTTGAATTAACACACACTTTTTAAATTATTGTAAAACACTTTAAAACAATATTACTATTATCATAACTTTTAGTCGAAAAATGAATGGGGAAAAAGCAGTTTTTATAGATTTAAATTTAGAAGCCAAGAAAGGCGTATCAATGCTCCCCTGTTCGGGATAATAATACCCATCAGGACAGAGAAACACAACCCCCCCATTTGATTTAATTATGGTTTGCCTGCTTCATAAACCCCACAATCTGCTCGTTGACCGGGTTACAGGTAACGTGGCTGTTTAGAGAACCGCCACTGTTCACTTACCGAGACAACATCGTTTTGTTATGTTGGCAGTCCTGGTGTGGACATAGAGCAGGGAACATTCAGATTTTTGACTTCCGTATGCTTCATTGAGCACCCCTATAAGTTTTATACTCTCAGAGCCGCCCATCTTGAGAAAGGGCGGGGTTTGGGCGAAGGCCCCATCCCCTGGGACTAAATGACTCCCGTGATCCCTAAAAGGGATCAACAGTTAAAGTGGGCTGCCAGTGGAGGGCACAGGCAACCTTCTTTTAGTTTTTGCACCTGGGGAGAGGGAAAGTGAGGCACATGCCCTCATTTCCTGCTTAATGACAGTGTCGAAGCTCGGTGAAATGGAGACTGGTGCTGCGTTTGACCTGTCCCGAGGTTCAGTGGCATGACATGGTGCGAATGCTTTAAAGGCCAGTGGACAGGCACCAAGCAAACCCTACAACCTAAAACCTGAATCCATGCATTCTGGAGAGTGACGTTTGCCACATATTTGGACTGGGATTTTTAAAATATTTCAAAGGCAGTTCATAATAATGAGATGTTAATTCTAAAAATGATAAAATCATAATTGTAGGTATTAATTTTAAAATGAGGCCTTTTATCTTCTAGGGAGACTAATTAACATACTGAACATACTGCATAATTCTCTCGCCCTCGTCATGTTTCTGTGAGAACATTTTATCAAAACATGAATCATACTGTGTATTTTCATAAAACAACGACAGGGAACCTGTTATGGACTGGCATACCGCCCAGGGTGTACCCCAATCAGGGTGTAGCTCACCCAGGGTGTACCCTACTCAGGGTGTAGCTCTCCCAGGGTGTACCCCAATCAGGGTGTAGCTCACCCAGGGTGTACCCTACTCAGGGTGTACCCCAATCAGGGTGTAGCTCTCCCAGGGTGTACCCCAATCAGAGTGTAGCTCACCCAGGGTGTACCCTACTCAGGGTGTACCCCAATCAGGGTATAGCTCACCCAGGGTGTACCCTACTCAGGGTGTATCCCAGTCAGGGTGTAGCTCACCCAGGGTTTACCCCAATCAAGGTGTAGCTCACCCAGGGTGTACCCTACTCAGGGTGTACCCCAATCAGGGTGTAGCTCACCCAGGGTGCACCCTACTCAGGGTGTACCCCAATCAGGGTGTAGCTCATCCAGGGTGTACCCTACTCAGGGTGTACCCCAATCAGGGTGTAGCTCACCCAGGGTGTACCCCAATCAGGGTGTAGCTCACCCAGGGTGTACTCTACTCAGGGTGTACCCCAATCAGGGTGTAGCTCATCAAGGGTGTACCCCAGTCAGGATGTACGCCAGCCGGGGTGTACCCCACCCAGGATGTACTCCAGTCTTGTGCCCTGTGCTACCTGGGATAAGCTCCTGATTCCCCTCACGACCCTGACCAAGTTGGATATATAGATCTACATGAAAAAAGACATTCAAGTGATACCATACTTTTTCCTAATTTTTCCTAATATGTAACTTGTTCGTTTACATGCGTGAAACATTTCAAGATGTCAACTTTAGGATTAGGGTTAGGTTTAGGGTTAGGATTAGGATTATGGTTAGGGGTATGGTTAGGGTTAGGGTTATGGGTATGCTAACCATGTGTGTTCTCATTTGGGCTCAAATAGTTTTTTATGCTTAAGGTTCATTTAATAAATGTTCCCTGATAATTTTTATTATTCCTTTTGAATAAAGCTCCTGTTTATTATTGAATATTGAATGATGTTTATATTTCATAACATATGAAACTTATTGTCAAAATTACTATTGCATTTTCTCTAGCAGCGCTGCACAGAGGTGCAGTTACATTGTTATTAGGTGCTGTCAAGTCGATGTTGACTCCTGGCAACCATATGGATGGCATTCATCCAAGGGGTCTTGTATTCTTTCTGCACTCATTATACATCTAGATAGCTTGATGTGATGGAGGTAATTAAATTCCCAGAAGAAATTCTATGGCTGCATAGAAGGTAGGACACTGAATGCACTGGTGACTTAAACATTAATTAAAACACCTCAATGCCTGTCAGCTTTTCACTCCCTCTGTTTCGTCGACGTTGGAACACGGCAAGGTTCAAGGTTCAAGGATCTCCTCAAAGAGCTACAAAACAGACAAGTTAAAACCTTTAAGGCCAGTGACTGTCCTTGTTTTCCTTTTGAATGTATACGTGGGCTCGACGTAGCTTTGGCTCTCATGCTTGCGAGATCTGCAGGTTAAGTTTATGCTCACGCTAACAGTAGCAAACACGTCTTGAGAAACTGTCCGCTCAGAAGTCGGTGGGTCCAGATGAAACCACCCAAAGCTATGGGCTCCTTCTGTATTTTATATCAAAATAACAGAGTTGAGGAGGAGGACATATAGAAAGGCTGCATTATCGTGTGTTATTGACCCCTTAGTGACTTGCCAAGATTCCTTTTAGCTCTACCGATGTCACATCCTTTAGGTTCCTGGGTTTCTGCACTGAGACAATGAGTTCTTGTTATGGAGTGAAACCATAGCAGCGGAGGCAGCCTGGGGTGACGAGATTAGAAGCCCTTACCATGGCCAGGTCATCCAGCTCATGCGCCGACTGGCTCGTGCTGAGTTTCTGGGCCAGCATGTTTCAGGATTATGTCTAATGAAAACTGTCCTCATTGATCTGCCATATATAGCGAGTAGGTACAGGATGTCCTACTCCTGCCTAAGGGTCAAGGTTGGATTTAAAGAGCTCGAGAGTCATTTGACATGTATCCGGACTTCGCTTACTATCCCAGAGTCCATCTGCTGGCAATGCCTAACTTGTACAGTAGATAGAGTGAACTACATGCTGACCATTCAGATGTTATGTTCTCCTCATAGCTGTTTAATCTAGGTGCTATGGGTAAAATACCTGCAGACTTAATTATTACTAGAACCGACCATTATCATAAAGGATATTTGTGAACTGCCCAAGAAAAGTATTCTATATTCTGTGATATTTCATTGCATATTTTTAATTTGGAGTATCGACCCCGTTTAAAGCAAATCATAGCTAGTTAGACTAGCTGACACTATTTATAAGACTGTTTTACAGCAATCAGCGTGTTACCTGTTGCTTAATGCCTTATCTCCTTTGAGGAGTTTTCAACGCTGGAAAGGAATAGACCTTAAAACTTGAGAGCAGTTAGACAAAGGGTTCACCCTCTTGTCCTCGCCGTTTTCATTCTTCGTTTTATCATCACACTATCTACCTGCTGATTTCTTCATTCAAATTCCAGCTCCCTTCTCAGGTTGCTTCACGATCTCAAGCCGATCCCGAGGTCTGCTGAGGCTTTTAAGGTCACCAGCCCCCCTATGATCATAAAGGGCTCATTTCACTGAGAAACACAATCTATGAAATTGCAGACAGATTTGTTCCAAGGCTCACCTATAATTACCTGCTGTTGGGAACAACCGCAGAGTATAAAGTAAGATATGCAGTTAGAGTACTCAGGTAAAGTATTCACTCAATGAGGTTTCTTCTGTGCCAAGAGTACTGTTTGTTTTTTCGAGTATTTAGCTATTCAAGATCTATCTATGAACCTGCTTCTTTAATCACCATGATAACCTCGATGTGGTCTGTCTCTCATTTTATATAACACCCACATCTCCATCACAGTGCAATTTCACTCATCATTGTTGCTTTTGCCAATGAATTCTGAGCCAACCATAAATTGCTGTGAATGTTCTCTTGTCCTAATATCATGTCTAAGAGAAGCTTTAATGCACTTCATAGATCATTCTCGGGTGAACTTGGATCCATGTTGATTTACATGAACATTCATTTGTTCGTTTGCATCTTCCACGCCTGAGATATCATAGGTAACATCTCCATGCTATACAGCTCTCATTGCAAGCAATAGCAAGGGTTGCACAGTGTTTGATCTTTCTAATTTTCTAGAAGTTAACAAGGAGGAGATCTTGGGGTATAACCAATGGTAGGTGGTAACAACTTGGATGCATTTAAAGGTATGGCTGTATGATGAGGAGGCATTAAAGGCAACGCAACAGCCTATTCTTCCACGAGCAGTTCCTGCTTAGGAGATTCTTCTAGGTCATCTAGCAAGTTCAGCCATTTTGCCATTTGAAGCAACTTGAGCCCCTTGTTTTTTCGGTTCTGTTTCACCGTCTACATCTAAGATCAGGGAAACTTTGTGTGACTCGTAAATAAGGTCCAAGTTATCATAATGTCCGCCCTTATGCTTGCAGCTTTACATTTTGCGCAGGTCAGGAAATGAGCAGAAATCCTAGCAAATATTTATTTATTTTATTTTTTTCCGTTAAGGCTAGCGCTTGTTTTCTCACAGATATCATACTTTCGGCTGGTGTGAGCATGAAACCCACGCATCCTGGATTAAAGTATAATATTTCTGTGGCTGTGTGCCGGCCGTCCCGTTCCTCTGAGAAAGTGGACCGGGCTCGCTAATGCACCGCCGGGTCAGGCATCAGTGGCCTCGCATTTGGAGGCTGGAGGCAGCCGCCCTTCAGCTTCTCGTCGGCCTGGTCTGAGATGACCTGCCATTCGCATACAGCCATAAATATGACCTTTCTGTTGGCAGGAGCTAGGCCATTGTTAGGAGCTGTTTGGGGTTTTTGTTCGATTCGCCTCCCCTGCTTCCTTATGCAGGGTTCGGACCACCGAGCTCAGTTTATTTGTAACTCGAGCAGAAGTTGAACCGTAGGCCTTTTGAAGAGTGTACAGAAATTTAAGCACCCTTAACAGCTTCTAGGGGTCAAGCGATCTAGTCTACTTCAAACTCCAAAAACCAGCTACAGAGAAATCCTGGTCCCGGATTCTCTTTGCACATCTTCACCAAGCTCTTCATTTTATTATTGCTACACAGCAGAGAACGTGAGAAAAATGAGACCGACGTATTGGTGTTTGATACATTTTTCAATTTCCTGGCATAGACATTATTTACAATGGAATCTCTATCAAGATTCCACATTTTATTTGGCTGTATAATCGCAATGTAAGGAAATATATGAACCTTGCCCTTGGCCTTACTAATTAGACTGAAAGCACCCTTACAGAATCCCAGCTAAGAGCACAGTGACCTGGCCTGCAGCACTGTTCCATTCACTGAAAGGTTGATGCCTCCACAGTCCAGCCAGGACCCATTGGGTCCGGCCTACCGCAGGCCGTGGAAACCCCCCTTGTGAGAGGATTTGGGCCAGTCCTTTCCAGTTGCCATTAGATATCTAGCCACACGGAAAACATCAAAGGGAAGTGGGGGGGTGGGGAGGAGTTTGGCAATTTCAAAGTGAAACAAGTCCTCAAAAAGGTTGTTTGTGGCCAATGCACAAATCAGCTTTGTTCTCAGTGCGCCATTGCTCTGCGTTTGCCCCAGAGGATCCTCCTCCTCCCCCGTACTATGGGAGGCCATTAGACCTTAATGGAAAAGTATAAAAAGAAATTAACTGGCTGCTTTGGAGCATAGTTCTCCAGTCCCCATTGTAAACAGGAATGTGTGGTAAATGTACCATTATCACAGGTTGTCTGCAACAGAACATAAATATTAAAGACATATTCTCCTCCCTCTGTTGATTTAAAGCCTTTGCATTTCACTTTAACTTTAACGTAATTCAAAAAATAAATTAAATTTGTATATGTTTTATTAAATTTGTCTAACATAACGTGTCAGGCTATGCAATGGTTTTTGTCTATGCCTAGCACTTGTCCACTTTACAATACAGATTTACTGCTTTGTTTTCGGGAAATTGCTGCGTACGGCACTCCGTAGCTGTCCGTGGATAATATCCTGGCCAGAGAAAGCGGTCGTGTCTCGTCGCAAGAAATGCGCCACCATCCCCTAGACAAATATCAATTATTGTGACTGAGCAGGAAACAAGTGAAACCATTTTGGCTTCCAGGAATCACAGGAATAACTTATTGTGCATGGAGGTGGACTGCCCAGCTCACGCAATCGTTCATGCGGGCAGACTGCACAGTTGGGCTGCTGCGAGTGTTGTTTTTGTGTCACTGTGATTCAGCATGCAGGATGTTGCTTTTGGCTGCGTACAGCCCCGGTTACACACTTCACACTTTCTAGGTACATCCATGAGTACATGATCACGCTGAGCACTACTTCTAATACTACATTCTCACGCAATACTACATACTCACAGCCAGATTCAGTTTGCCGAATGCGAAATACATGGAGCTAATTTCATTGCAATATAACAGATTTTTTCCACTACCTCCTCATACACAGGTATGGCAAGGAGCGTGCACTGATTATAGTGCTTTGCTGCACTCACCACATGACAAACCACCTCTGGGATGAGAGCCTGAGTGCAACCGCGCAGCCAGTGATACCTCAGCACCACCCTAGTCCGAATGGAACAGTGTGAGTATTTTCCAGCGGCTGGAGTGCCAATCCTGCCACCAACCACCAAATTTTCCCTGTAAGTTGGAGGACCTCCTTACAGGGTTGGATGTGGATTAACGTCATACCCAGGGTGAAGAACTTGCAGGTTAACGGCCTTGCTCAAGGGCCCAACACAGTAGAATCACTCCTGGCATTTACGAGATTCGAACCAGCAACCTTCTCAGAAAACGGGTAGAAATTTATACCTTTGCTTATTACTGGGGCTGTAGCTTCAAGTGTCTGCCAATGATACCCTTAGCTGTAGGTAAATGTACCTTTTAAAGTACAGTAATTGACTCTGAAGAACATTTTTGTGCCATTGATGGTACATTTATGCTGTTTGTACGTATGAGATGTTCCTCAGAGTCCATTTCTGAACCTTCAAAGGTACAATTACAAGGGAACAGCCCCAGTGATAAGCCAGGTGGAAATTGTTACCCTTTTTGAGAGACTAATATTATATCAGCTGATTCACATACTTTTTAATACTAAGACATACTCTTTCAGTGCTTCATCATTCCCCTGGTTTTCACACATTCCTTTCTAATTTACACAAAACCGGTTCTGCTACAGCTCCACAATATAGTTCATAGTGACCTCAGATAGGGAGAATTAAAGTAATCAAGTTTTCATATAATGAAAGTGTCATTAAGTATCATCATTAAAAGTACCATACTTTGGTTCTTAGACGCACAAGTGCTACCTTGAATATGACTGCTGGAGTGGATCTCAAGCATTTCTTCAGGAGTTTGCCCACATGTTACTGCTGATTGTCAGGAATATGTGGGATTAACTTGCTCAGCTGTTGGGTGGTGTGGCTTTTTATTTTCATTCATTTTTACAACCTAGTGCTTTGAGGTGTCCAAGGCGTAACATCCGCACCGTCATGGGACTTTGGGTTATGAGCTCACGGCCTAAGCCACTACATTGCAGGAGCCAAGGATGAATACAAGCCCTGATAATCAGACTCAAGAGTTTTCAGACGTACTATTTTCTAAAACTTCAATTTAGCACTGAAGGTTAGCAGCAGTCCAGACTTTTACGACTTTAAGTTTCTGATAATTCCTCAGATCTCCTTGAGATGTTTGAGTTCTTCTGCTTTTTTCCATGAGATGGAGCAGCAGTTAAAAAGTCCTCTGTCTTGTTGGATATTGTTTCCAGGAAGAATTATATACAAATAAAGAAGGTGTGGGTGTGGGATGTATAGGGCACGACTCATGCGTTGGGCAAAGCCATAAGATCATGCTTCCACCCAACACATTATACTGGTGACTGCAAGAGTTCACAATGAAAATGAAATGCTCACGTCATGTGGTGCCTTAATGGGTGCAGTCCCAAAGTTACTGATGGATATGCTAGATTATAGCTACATTTCTAAAGGTGATGAGTTTGGACAGGCAGTAGGTTGTGGGAGTACTGCAGCCTCACACCTACAGGACACGGGGTTCCACTCGTCACACTGTGGGTGTGGGTTTGCATGTGTATCCCCTTTTACACGAGCTTCCTCCTGCGATTAGCCAAATGGGTGGTTAAATTCTGTGTGTGTGCGTGTGGCTTAAGGTTAAATTACTTTGTGGGGACCAAATGTCCCCCACAATGTAATAAAAAACAGTTTTTTTGACATTGGCGGGACCATTTTCAGGTCCCCACAAAATCTTTGACTGCAATCAAAAAACTAAAAATGCCAAAAGTCTCATATTTTGTTTGGTTACTTTTGGTTAAGGTTAGAGCTGGGTGGGGGTTAAGGGTATCATTGTTGGGATTACAGTTTTCCCCATAGAAATTAATGGAGAGTCCCCACAAAGTGTGTGTGTGTGTGTGTGTGTGTGTGTGTGTGTGTGTGTGTGTGTATGTGTGGGGGAGGGGTGTACTCGGCCTTGTGCCCTTTTCTTTCCAGGACGGAATACAAATTTATCAAAATTGGACAAGTATTCATGGAAGATGGACTGAGGAAATACGTGGAATGCTGGGAAGTTCATGTCTCCTCATTTTTGTAGAAACTGGCTTTTCAATTTGGATTTTATTTGCTTCTGTATATGTCAGTCCTGTATCCACTTTCACCCCCCCCCACACACACAACACCATACCCACCCAAGACTGAACTTGTCTGACATCTCAGGTTTTATTTAATTTATTCACTATACACATTTGAGAAAGGACTTTGTGATCTATGTTACTGCCATTAAAAGATTCTAATTATTTAACACACCTTACAGCAATAAAAACTAGAATTTGAGATATTTTCCCAAAACTGGTTTTAAAGTAAGAAAAAAAAGGAATCATTTAAGAGCCCCATCCAAAATCCCCATGCCTAGAAGGTCTTGCTGACATTCACACTCAGGAAACATCAACTCTGTGGTCAGTATGACAGTCCGTTGCTGCAGTAACTGGCTTTGCTAAGGCGTGACAACTGTACAGCAACAAAACATATTGTAAGGAATTATTAGAAAACTCAATCGAGTGACTTTCAGAAACTATTCAGTCCATATGTGCAATGGTAACACATTTTTTTTTTTTTACTTTCTTGTTTTTACAGGTTTTTTTACCAATTAGTGAAGATAAAAATGATAACTTGGGTAAATCTGGAGTTAGCCGATTGTCACATGTTGAAATAATTCTGTTAAAATGCGCATTAAAAGTGGAATCATTTGACAATTCCCCATAGACCTAGAGAAACATGTTCCTTGTGTTTTTGAGGAAAGATCCAAGGATTACGAAGGAGATTGCGTATACTCCTCTAGTTTTCACATCGTGGAAATCCAGCTGCATAGGGTCAGATTCTTGTCTGTGTCCTTCAGTACACATCTGTGGGAGAGAACAAGTGATTTCAGGTCTCAGGTGAAGCACAGCGGCGCCACAAGCGGGACACGAGAGAAGCTGCCCGGACTCCTGCTCATCGTATTTGAATCGTAAACTACCTGTAGATCGATCAGGATCCCGCTGTGCCTCCTGGCCACTAGGACTTAGGCTAATAAGGGGAAAACAGAGAAAGGGTACAGTTACAGAGGTCATAGTGGCTAAAAGAATTATGGTAAAACTTGATTTGATAGACCACAAATACTTCGTAATAACTCAGTTACTACTGAAGTACAATTTATGTACAAATCATGAACAAATATAGTTGCTACTCTAGATAAAAGATGCATCACGATTCATTAATGATGAACAAACACGGGACAGTTTCCTTTGTGTTTTTCAGAATTAGGTTTACAGAATTAACAGATATCGTAACAAATATAGTAACTACTAGAGATAAAACACGCGTCACTATTCATTAATAATGCATTAACATGTAACAGTATGTAACTAAGTTCGTAGTTAATTAATACATAAGTAATAGCATAGTAATATATTACTTGCGCCCTGTCAAGTAAAATGTTAGCAAAATGATTAAAGTTTTTGGACTTTTGTGTCCCTCTGGAGTATGTCACACAATGTGATGTGTTGCTAATTATGCACATTTTACACTGTACTGCTGTAGGTATTTGTACTGTGCTGTATGTTGTGGTGCTGGGGGGAGGGGCTACTGCGCAGGTCACAGAGGACGGTCAGACTGACAGCACATGGCCTTACCATGGGGGGGGCTGTGTGTGGTCTTTTCTGTTTGGTTTTGCTCACCATGTTGATCAGTAACGCCTAATAAGATAAAGAGCAAAAGACTTCAGCGGCTGCGAGCCTTTGCTGCCGGTCCATGTATCTCTGTCACAGCATTTGCACTCATCTTTTTCATTTTCACGTGATCCATTATCTCCAGCACTGTCCTCTTATTCAGTACAAGACTAAGAAACGTATAGCTGATCAGTGCAGGGTGGAAGGACGTTACGGGTGATCGTGCATGTGCTCTCCTAGCCTGCCGTGTGACTTTGGGCTATTGTCACACGACTGTGAGGAGTCTGTGCTGTGAATGAGACACAGACAATTCATGGACATTACAGTCCATCATAAACAATCCAGACTATTTCCACAGTTTAATTATTATTATTATTATTATTATTATTATTATTATTATTATTTTTATGCATATTATTGTTTTGTTTGAAATCTCTCTCACAAATTGTGAATCTGGTGAAACTGAACAGAGCCAATGCTGAGAGAGACAAACTATAATATTTACGCATGATTTACAATTTAGTTCAAACATTTGGTGATCAATGTCAATTTATTGAGCTCAGGACAATTTTTTTGTCTCATACGAGATTAGAACAGACAGCTGGCGGTAATTTTATGATTTAGCCTGCAGGAGCACAACAACCCTGTTCCATGAGTTTTAAACTGAATTAAATATTAGAAAATGATTAAGAAATTCCAGTTTTGAATGCTAGAGCCTTTGTTTTTACATTTTGTACAAATGATTTTGTGCAATATCTGCAAGTCTTTGGACTGCAGGAAGAAACCTGAGCAGGATAAGCAATTAAACAAGGGATGGATGGATGGATGGATGGATGGATGGATGGATGGATGGATGGATGGATGGATGGATGGAGGGATGGATGGAGGGATGGATGGATTTGATGCAATGGTCAGAATTATGTTGATAAATGAAGTGGGTCCAAATTATAGTATCTGACAACATGGGTTGTATGTCTTGCTGAATCATGTGACACTGTCTTAGCACGTACCGGTAGAATGGCTTTCCGTGGTGCTCCTGTGTGGTTTACTTGTGTGCTCCAGCTCATTGCTGTCATCGTGATCATGCCCATTGTCGGAGTCCCCACCATTCTCTTTGTCATGATGACTGTCACTGTCACTGTCATGATGACTATCACTGTCATGATGATTGTCACTGTCATGGTGATGATCACTGTCATGGTGACTATCACTGTCACTGTCCTTTTCATCACTGCCCTTGTGATGGTGACTATCACTATCACTGTCATGGTGACTGTCACTATCACTGTCATGGTGACTGTCACTATCACTGTCATGGTGACTGTCACTGTCATGGTGACTATCACTGTGGTCATCTTCCTCATTGCTCTTGTGATGGTGATTATCACTGTGGTCCTTTTCCTCACTGCTCTTGTGATGGTGATGATCATCATCGTGATGACTGTCACTGTCACTGTGATCGTGATGATCACTGTCATGGTGACTATCACTGTGGTCATCTTCCTCACTGCTCTTATGATGGTGATGATCATCATCATGATGACTGTCACTGTCATGGTGACTGTCACTATGGTCCTTTTCCTCGCTGTTCTTGTGATGATGATGATCACTGTCATGGTGACTGTCACTGTCACTGTCATGGTGACTGTCACTGTGATCATCTTCCTTACTGCTCTTGTGATGGTGATGATCATCGTCATGGTGACTGTCACTGTCATGGTGGCTGTCACTGTCATGATGACTGTCACTGTGGTCATCTTCCTCGCTGCTCTTGTGATGTTTCCTGTCATCATCGTGGTGACTATCACTGTCATCACTATGGTCCTTTTCTTCACTGCTCTTGTGGTGTTTGCTTTCCCTGTTATGGTGGCTGTCACTGTCACTCTCCTGGTGGCTGTCACTGTCGCTGTCATGGTGACTATCACTGTGGTCCTTTTCCTCACTGCCCTTGTGGTGGTGATGATCACTGTCTTGGTGGCTGTCACTGTCACTGTCATGGTGGCTGTCACTGTGGTCCTTTTCCTCACTGCTCTTATGATGGTGATCATCACTGTCATGGTGGCTGTCACTGTGGTCATCTTCCTCACTGCTCTTATGATGTTTCCTGTCATCGTCGTGGTGACTATCACTGTCGTCACTGTGGTCCTTTTCTTCACTGCTCTTCTGATGTTTGCTGTCACTGTCCTTGTGGCTGTCACTATCACTGTCATGGTGACTATCACTATGGTCCTTTTCCTCACTGCTCTTGTGATGGTCGCTGTCACTATGGTCCTTTTCCTCACTGCTCTTGTGATGGTGACTGTCACTGTCATGGTGACTGTCACTGTGGTCCTTTTCCTCACTGCTCTTGTGATGGTGACTGTCACTGTCATGGTGACTGTCACTGTGGTCCTTTTCCTCACTGCTCTTGTGATGGTGACTGTCACTGTCATGGTGACTGTCACTGTGGTCCTTTTCCTCACTGCTCTTGTGATGGTGATCGTCATCGTCATGGTGACTGTCACTGTCATGGTGACTGTCACTGTGGTCCTTTTCCTCACTGCTCTTGTGATGGTGACTGTCACTGTCATGGTGACTGTCACTGTGGTCTTTTTCCTCACTGCTCTTGTGATGGTGACTGTCACTGTCATGGTGACTGTCACTGTGGTCCTTTTCCTCATTGCTCTTGTGATGGTGATCATCATCGTCATGGTGACTGTCACTGTCATGGTGGCTGTCACTGTCATGATGACTGTCACTGTGGTCCTTTTCCTCACTGCTCTTGTGATGATGATCGTCATTGTCATGATGGCTGTCACTGTCATGGTGACTGTCACTGTCATGGCTATGACTTACGTCATGTTCCATACTTTCATGTTTGTTGTCATGGTCATGGTGTGAACTGTCAGAATCTGAAATGTATAAGAGAGAACACATTTCCTAGGCCCAGGTACATATCCAGAAAGACAGACATTGCACAGAGAGATATTTGTTGACATTCATGAATTTGGACACAAACTTACGGTGTGAAGATTCATCTCCAGTATGGTCACCTGCTTCTGATGTCAGTAAAAAAGCATACGACCACATCAGTGAGAATTTCAAAGTTCGATGCTCAACGGTCAGGTTTACACTTTATGGAAAGTGCTCAAAACTACCTACACTACACTATCTACATGAAACCTTACCTGTAACTTCTGAAGAGTGGATATCTTCAAAGACCAGATAATTGTTCTTAACAACTTGGAAGAGATTCAGACCATTAGTTTTTAGCCTATTACTCTAATTAAGGATTGTTTATATATACTCAGGTTCAGGTAAGTAATGTACAATGTCTTTATTGACTGTAGGTGCTACTTACTGTAGGTGTAAGTATCTGTGGCAAAACATTTCACAATAAATTTAAAGAATTAAAATTTTTCTGTGATTACTCATAATTACTTGGACCTAACATAAAAATTTACAATCATAAATATTTACATAATGAATCCTTAAATTAATGTAGAATTAACATAGGACAAGAGGGATTATATATTTAAATTTCATGAACTTTTCATTGTAACAAATGGATTTCATTCATTTTTTAAATTAGTTTGTAGACAAATTCAAATTATACGTATAGTTAAACTTTATTGTTTAACTGTTAATTTGGCCTCTAGGGTGATAATAAACCTATTTAATCAAATCCAAGGCAAGGGTTACGGAGATGACAAAAAACTGAGCAGAAGGATACATCTTATCATGCCAGTTGATTGGTTATTGATTACAGGTAATGAAGTTGAAAAATTAAAAACATATGTAATTTTGTGTTCTATTTTTGGCTACTCACTTGGGGAAAATGGTTTAAAAAAATCATCACATCAGAGCAAAGGACATAATATTAACATACGTAAAAGTTTACGTAGTGACAGTTGCTCTACACAAAAAAAATTCATTGTAACTTTTAAAAATAAATAAATACATTTCTGAGAATAAACTATATTTTAATATTTGTCTAATGGTTTAATTTAAACTTGTAATGTACAGATTACTCATTTCCAACAAAAATACTACTTGCAAGCAAGTACAATCTGAATTTCATTCCTTTCAAAGCTAGATGCATAGACGGCAAAATGACAATAGAGTGAATTGTGTTATAAGTTGTGGGATGATAAGCGATTTTTTTAATTGCACAACTTGGTGGTTAATGGCATATATCACATGTACATGTACTTGCAGATACTCAACATGCAGATCAACACATTATTTAATCCCGGTCACGTGATCAATCTAAAGACAGAAGCTTGACAACCAATGAAAGAACTCATAATAAAAGGTCTGAAGATTTTGAGGTATACGCCTTCAACAAAATAAAGAGAGAACTGCAAATTGTATTTTTATCCTAAGTATGCCTCCTGGCAATTTTTTAAATGAAAAAACCAGATTACATCAGTTTTACCATTAAAGGCTAACTGAACATGTTTCAGTTTTACCTTTGAAGGACTCTGCATGATATCATGACCTAAACTCTTACATTGTTTCAAACCAGGATGGAATATTATAGGAGTCTATTACAAATCTTTGGCCATGCTCTTCTCCCACGTGTATATTAAAATACTGAATGTATAAAAGACATAATAACGCATAACTATATATATACATTGTGTTAAGGTCTTAGGCAGCCAATGAAAATGATGCTTAAATGGTGTTCATGTTGCCATAAATCTATGATGTTACGTCTGTCAAACTGTATCTGTTTAGTCATTCAAAACCTCTCCCAATGTCACCCAAGTATTTGCAGTAACCACCCAATACACGCATGTAGTTTTTAACTGGACCGCTAACACATTTTCTTTGGCTAATCAATACATCACTGAGTTATTTACTAATTGAGCTAATTGATTAATTGAGCTTGTTGTAAAATTTAATGGCTGAGGTGCCCCCGAGGAGAGGTTTGGGAACTGAAGCGGTGTTCATCTAGCTGTCCAACTACAAATCAGTAACTTTTAGAGAACAGAAGAAATCCTCGTTAGTTTTTTTTATTACTGTTAATATTAGTATGCATATCTTCTAATGTTAAATTCTGTTATTTTTTCTGAACTACATACGATTACTACCCAGATAAATAGCTTTAGATATTTTCTTTGACCGCTGAAGCCTTTTGCACAGAACTATATCTCAATCTTCAATTCACCTAGAAGTACTTCAGTGGAACTTTTTAAAAGTTTAAAAAAACCATTTTCTATTGTTTTAATTTAACATACTTTATGCTTATGCCATGTCACTGATTTCATTGTGGCATGGATTTGGGCTCATGTGCTGGACAAATTTGCAGTAAATCATACTCTCAGGCATTGTCTGAAGTATTACTAGAGTATGTTATTGAGAATAGCACAAATGGTCATTGCTAAAAACATGAAGTTGATGTATGCATTTCAAAGAGAAAATAGCCACAGCATTATTATGTAATAATAAAATGTTATTAATTAGTATAGAATATAAACAGCATCAATGCCTGCTTCTAACATTCCCTGGCCAGAATTCAGACAGTGGTGAAATCTTTGCACTTTGGGTTTAAAACAAATGCAGCCAACTGGAATATCTAACTGGCACAGTTGCTCACCTGTCACATCCGACTTGCCAGAGGAGACGTCCACCACACCTAGAAGTTAATGACAGGGTGAGTTTGTCACTGTATCTTGTTACACTGGAAAAAGCAGTGTTTACGGTACTGTTTGGAATAGTCGCTTTTCTCCTAAAAAAGCGGCAGCCTTGTGTTCGAATTGGATTCCTGCTGCTTCTTGGAGTAAATACGGGCAGCCATTGGAGTAGTGCATTAGAGTGCATTAGAGTGAAATCACTTTGACTAGACTGATCAGTATATGCATGCTTTCCCTCTCCCAGTTTATACTGGAGACTATATCCAATTTTGTGTTATTCACTTTAATTTGTTTGTTTGCTTGTTTTTTTTTTGCTACCCTGTTACTTTTGTTCCTGCGAGCTGGGAGCACTGAGGGCGGGGGGGTGGGGGGGGGGGGTGAAATCTCCACCCATTTATAGGGATCCAGGGGGGTTTGTATTGGCCAGCTTTGATTATTGGGGGGGGTACAATCCCGCCCCCCATCTCCCCCTTAATTTAAGGCCATGCAAGAATTTGTCTCACCAGTACAAGGAGACTGACTTGCCCCAGGGAATCATTGCATAAGCCCATTATAAGATCATACATGCATTAGTGGTGGTGGGAAATTAGGACAATTCCAATCCAGGGCTTTAAAGGGGGGGAATCAGAAGAATTGACAGGGGGGCAAAAAATTTGTAACATAATTGAATTGGGGGCCCAATATTATATGATGTCATGAGTCCAAAATCTCTAGCTGCGCCCCTGTACATGAGGTATGCGAGTGACAAACATTATAGTAATCTATGATGTCATATATGTTACTATGTGACCTCTTTATAATGGAACACATATCATTGGATGATTCCTTTATGATGTCATACATTATCTCATTGGCTGAGCTATAGTGTGATATATGTTAGTGGGTCGCCCTTTGTTATGTCATACTGAGTGACCCTTTTACAGTGCTATGCATGTTATTGTGTGAGCCAGTACATTGCCATGCACGCACAACACATGTTACTGTGTGACCAAGCATATTCACAGAAACATTGCTGACTGAGTGCAGGTTGTTATTCTGGTGCAAATTAGCAACATATTCATTGACTGGAAAACTATTATTTTAAAAAAAGAAAGTAGATTTTATATTTTGATGGCCCGTGGTCCATTTCAATTGGATTAATTAGGAACACAATAAAAGAGGTGAAAATGAATCTAAATAAATAAGAGCCATAATTAAGAGATGTAACGAAGTCTTGCAAGTGCAAAGTGCTGTCTCTAACCGAGAGATCACCTCATCACTGTGCACGCTGCATTTTCAGGTATAGATACGGTTCTTTGGTAGTTATAATGCCTAAAGCTTTCTAGAGGCATGTAACAGCGTTAGTGGCGATGGAAAGCATTCCGTCTGTGTGAACGTGGCACACGGCAGCGGCCACAGTCTGTGTGAAAGGGCCTCTCTGGCCAGCAAGCCTTTAGCTAGCACATCAGGCACAGATGAACAAAACCTATTGAGAGTTAAGGGTGAGCAGCAGCTCCTGTTACAGACTGATCTCAGAGGGGCAAAGCAGAGAAATTCGGCTAGCAGAGACAGAACGAACCTCCCACATTTTATCGAGAAGGTATCCCATGAAGAGGCCTTTTCAGAGAGCAGTATGTGAAGAGGAAGCTTTGGGGATTCGAAAGGACGCGGTGTAATGTAAGCCTCTGCAGGAGCCGCACGGCCCAGAGAGTCAGGATGAAGAGTTTTCACATAGATATGTGAAGAAGTCAGGTAATGGGTCGACTTACCGGCTAGTGGAGCCGAAAATGCAGGAGCCACCAAGGCCAAACATTGCAGCGTAAAGAGCAATCTGAAACGATCAAGCACATACACTGAACTGGACTTTCCCTCCTGGAAACAGCAGATTTTGATAGTTTCCTTTAAATATCTCATATCCTTTAAAATAATGAATGCATGCAGCTTGAACTTTCTAACAAAATAAAACAAATTCAAATTCACCATTTTAAACTGAAATAATATATATTATTATAGTAATCAAGAAAACTGCAGGCGAATTTTCACCTGGGAATTGCCAATAGAATCAGTCTCGAAGTAAATTTACAAATATCCTAGATACCATAATTCAAAGACACAAAGTCCATACTGAAAACATTTTTGTAAGTGGTATTTTCTCTGAAGGAGTGCATGTCTACTATATCGATTAAAGCTACACGACAACTGCAATATTCCATCATCTGACAAAGATTATTAATGGCAAGATCCATGCCAACATGACAAAACAATTGCATTTCAATGCTAATGATACAAATTAAACATGTAGGAATTATGAGGAATTATGTAATAATTAACCTCATGTTTAATGTTTACAGTCTCAAAACAAACTGATCTCAAAAATAATATACAATTAACCATTCTTCTCATTCCTGTTCATTAATACCAAGAATATTATAAGACTTCAGGGTTTCAAACACTATGTATACATACATATATACATACTATATATGCATACTATATATGCGTACTATATATACATACTATATATACATTCTAAGGTTCAGGTAAGCATCCTAATACTCTTGTGAGTATTCCGGACTTCAGGTAAATATTCAAATGAAGTTCTCTGCACCACAACAATTATCTCAGTGTCTAAATTCAAGCGCTGCAGTTTTTTGCAACAATAGGTCCTGTCAGAGATCCGGTTAGATTAAAGCATTCTAGTCCATTCCACTCGGAAAGCTCGCTGTACAATCGGACGAGACCCAGCCACAAACCTCTCTCACTTACCGCGGTTGCATGGTGATGACAATGCTGGCGGCTGAGCTAAGATTGCATACAAGCTTCTCCCAAGTCTGCTAGTAGTCTAAAGCTTCACTGGACAAATCAGGTTTTATACTTGTCCTGCTCCTCCTGCTTGAAGTGGGCAGAGCCAGATCAGCAGAGGCGTTGCGAGGAATCTTCTAAGATTACATTAATTAAAAGAGGGTTAAGAATATGGGGTTCACTGCCTTTGTCTGTGTTTTGTATCAGCCCATGTAAGCAGGGTCTAACCTCACCTCCGCCTGAGCAGATTTGTGTCACTTAATAATTGTACAGTAGCCATTACACCTTGCTTTTCATCCATCAAGGTTACATTACTTTGTTGTTTGGGAAAACATCAAGCTACTTGATAGGATAATATAGTCATTTCAAGTGTCTCAGGTTGTGTCATGGTTTTGTTGGTGCTCTCATGGTGACGTGAGATTGGCACAAAGATATGCCGCGGAGACGTGAGTTAGGAAACATGCAGCCTCCACATGCCAGCGAGGGGGACTTGCGTCGACTGAAACGCCGATTTCGTAATGTTGTTTCGGAGACGGCGAGCATGATGAAGGGAAATTGCTTGAAAACTGGCCCTTCGGTTCGCAGTGATATTACAAGTTAATTCGCATGCAAATGGAGGCCTGTAGCACCTGAGACACTGAGAATGAAAAGCTACATTTGCCATGGAGACCTTAGCCCTTTGTATACAATGGACTGATTCCAGCGTAAAGTTTTTTTTATCAGCGTTAGTAGAACAAATGGTTTGTTCTTTGCAAACGTGTCGAAATTTATCTTCAGTGTTTGTGACCAGTGACGATATTAAGTCCTACTCGGCCATGTGTGGTCAGATTTAGAGATGCACACACGAGATGTTAGGCACACATAGTGGGTGTAAAAACTGAAAATAAATAGATATACGGAAAAGGTCGTCATGTTCTGTCTGTGATTGTATGTTAATGTTGCTTGTGTAGCTTGTATTCTCACTTTTCATGTCATGTAAACATTTTTAGAAATGTGCCTGCTTCGTAACATGATTTGAGATGTGACAGAAGTTCTAAGAATGCACCGGATTAATAAAAAGTAACATTGGATGTAATGCTGAAATCATATGCAGCACATGATTAGTCTTGTGTTTATAGGAATATTAAAAGGAAGTGCATAGTCATGTAAGAATTACAAAAAGCTATGGATATTGCTTTTTCAGACCATCGTGCCAAATGGGTGTGTTTTTGTGGCCTTGTTTTCAATCTCACTAAGAAATATGTAGCTAGATATTAAATTCTATAAAGAAGTGAAAACGTAGAATAAACTATTAGAAATATAGCAGATACATTGACATGTATGATGGTGTTTGTTGAGCTTAGCTGTGCAGGTGCCTGCTAGCTCCGGTCTGTTTTCCTCAGAGGATGGGGGCCCAGCCGGTGGGCTAAAACTCTGCATGAATGAGCTGGTTAAGTCAGCGGGTCTGAGGCAATCCAGGACAAAGGCACCTCGGGCATCTCTGGGGACTTTACGGGGCACTGGAACAGCGGCCGCTGAAAGGCTAGCATTTAAATTGTCTTCTTTGGTAAATTTGTTGCACATCTCAATACTTCTACCGGCACTGTCGCACTCACAGCATTTGATGGTATTAAATTCTACAGGGTTGGATTTCAAAGGGAACAGCCCTTGATCTGATAAGCAGAACAAAACCCGTTAATAACTTGGGAAGATGCAGAGACCTACATAATCAGATAATTGACTAAGCTAATTATTACCTTACCTGCTACAATGCTCGCTATTGATGGAGCTTGATATTGATTTGTTACTTAACTCGGTGCTGATGCAGTCATTAATAAGAACTGGTGAAAGTTATACAGGTTTAGAGAAGATGGGGATCTGACAGTTCCTGGGCTGTGGGTTTGATTTCTAGCCAAGCTCTATGCGTGCGGAGATCTTCACATGTTCAATAGGAGCTCCTCCCACAGCCTGAAGATGTGCGGGCTCCATACGTTTCACTCTCAGGTGCTTTTGTGTGTAACTAAGGCCTGAGATGGGCCAGAACCCCATCCAGGGTGTGCCCAAGTCTTGTGCCCTGCGCTTTCTGTAAGAGCTTCCAGACTTACTGTTACAGAAGTACAGAATACGGGCAATTAATTCTCCCTGATCCTTCCCGAGCAATGGATTGGGTTACCGCCGCCGGTAGCGATTCTGTCCCTTAAGGGTTGAGAAAGGAACATCGACGACACCTGAGAACGGAGGAGGTATAGCTGAAGCGTGTGCCAAAGGCATAGACCGGCGTTAGCGCGCGAAGTCTGGCGTGTGAACTCGAGGACCGCGTCCCAGCTGAGGTGGAACGGAACAGGTAGCACAGAGAGAAGCTTATCCCGCTGGAAGTGCTGATTCCTGGCCCTCCGCTTTTGCTGACACTATTAGCTGGTCACAGATCAGCACTCCTTGCCACTGCTGAAGGCGGCTACCAGGGCATCGTGCTGTACATGTGACCTTTCAGCTGACCCTCAGTGTGGCCCTCTGTGTAAGGGAAGGTCCATGGGCGATCCTGCATTACCTGTCTCTGAAGGAATGCGGAGCCAAACAAAGGAACAAAGCCACAGTCATTCAGACAAAGACTTCACTCATCCATCCAGGAGCCCCAACCCAACTCATGGCATGAGGTACCCAGGGGTTTACATGATGGGGTGTGTCCCTGGAGTTAGGTGAGTGCGCTTACGGCCAAAAGCATGAAGGAAACAAGCGTGGAGGAGCACTTAAAAGGAGCACTTTATCTTGCGAATGACTCTGGGGAATTTACCATCCCTGCCCCTTACAGTTCCTCGTTCCTCCTACTTACGTGGCTAGTTTTTTTATTATGCTGAATATGATTCCTTTCATTTTGTTGAGATTGGATGCATGTAATTGAGACTTTCACAGCTTAAAAATTATACCTGAATGGTACGGGAGTGCCACTTGAGTGCGGAGAAAAGGCTGGTTTCCAATAGAGCATAATACACGATAACGCAGCAAGTATACAGATAGAGACCACAACAGATTCAATAAACAGGAAGAGACCGCATCTGTTATATAGGCAGAGACCACAACACAAACAGACCACAGCAGTTTCATTATATGGACAAACACCACAGCACACTGATTAAACAGTCAGAAGCCTCAGCATGTTGGTCTTACACAGACAGCAACATGTTTGTTGCCGACGGATATTACAGCACATGTGTGTTCAATGTAAGCTGAGAGGTTTGTGGTTAACTGCTGGCTCTCTTTGGAACGGCCGTATTCAGAGAATCAGGATGAAAACAGCATCAATTCAAAGCACACTGCCGAATTTATTAAAATGTCACATTCTCACTGGCTGCAATCTTGTTTTGGTAAGAATCATTTCAGCCGAGCACACATAGTCTTGTCTCCGCGGTTTCACAGCAACAAGAGTCCCGCGTCACAACTTTGTGCCTAAACTCAGCTTGCTGTTCCCTTGCATGCTGACAAGGCCATTTGCAAGTTCAGCCAGACTCCCACGCAGTTTTGCCTTAAATAATGCCCGTTTTCCTGCCTTTGTCCGCCAGGAGCCTCACACTGCCAGCGGGCTGTCCACTGGCTGGCTTCAACCCCCTTTTGTGAGAAGTCAATGGCTACAGTGTTCATGAAAGGGACAATACTTCCTGACACGGTGAAAGACATGCTCTCTGACGAATGTGTCCTTCCAAGGCACGAATCGTACTTGGGCAGTTGTGCCTAGTCATGTTGAAGGCACACGGAAAAATATTTGTTTATTTTTTGGCATCCTCTGGGCATGTTTTAAGAACTGTACATGCCGACAATCAAGAACGCCTCAACAATCTTAAGGATGCCAGTTTGTATTATATTCCACTAACCCTGATCTATTACACTCAAATATAATTGGTAATTAGGCTGCTGAAAGTAAGAACTCTCCTGCTGTAAGTGGCATAATAAAAAAATACCCAAATATGTACTGAGTCATAATCATATTGTTTATTTAACAGTAAAGAGCTTCTAAGCAATATTATTTTCATGTAAAAAAAAAAAAAAGCTTCATCCCTCAAGGTCAGCTCACTAAATTGAAGGGAATGAAAAAATTGTTTGGATGACATTGTGGAAAATGAGCAAATTCACCCAAGAGTCTGACAGATACTTACTAAACATTAATTAATATAATCAATCGCATTGTTTTATTGGACAGGTGATTTATTTCAGTTCCAGAATTTTCTTTTTGCCCTGTTCTTGCTTTCCTTCCTCAGAGAAACGCACAGCGTGTGACTGAGCCGTAGGTGTTATTTATTTTAATGTCTCCTTGAATGGGGCCCGCCAGTCTCCGGATTGCGCCTACTCCTTCCCGTAAACAGAGCTTCTAGCTGGCGGCCTTTTGACTGCACAAACACCAAGAGAAAAACACTGCGGATAAAATGCAGCTTATAATGCGAGCGGGTGACACGTATCGCTCTGAAATTTGCATGCGTGTATCCAAAATATCAAATTCACGCAACAGGTCATTTTAGACTGTGACATATTCACCAAGTTTCATATACTATCTGTGTTTCATTCTCATATAAAAAAAATATACAAAATAAACAGAATTTGCTACAAGGGTAATCAAGGCTGATATTTTATTCATTCACTTTTATTTACTGTCTACTTTAATGTGTACTATTTAATGTCTAAATCAAAGTCTAGTTTAATGTTTGTAAGTGCCTTTGTGTGGTTTTCTGCTGTCTCATAACAATTCTTATGTATGGACGTTCAAAAGGCAAATAAATAATCTTAATCTTGATAACTGGCTATTAATTAGATTCACAGATCTAATGTACATAAGCTGGAAGCTGTTCCAGAAAATTCTTTGTGGCGATGAAAAAATGCATAGCATGAAGCACCTGTGGTGTGTAAATGCTCTTCAAACAACATTCCCCTCATTTCTGTCTTTATAAGGAGTTTACATTAGTTGGTTATTTAGTCAGCTTTGTACGACAGCTTTTTCATGCACTTTTGATTAGGTCATACTTCACTCCTAGGGTTAATAACCTGCAATGATAATTATTTCAATAAATTAATGAATTTATTTTATTTAATTACTTCTTGAGCAGAATAAAATTTGAACAACAAAACAGCAGTGACCTAAATCAACTGAGAACTAATGACTGAGATTAATTGAAAAACAGTAGGAGTAATTAAATATGGGTTTGAATCATAATCAACTGCCAAATTAAGGCTAATTTTGTAAAACTTAATTTTGTTAAACTGAACAAAAAAAAACACACTATGGACTGGAAAGACCAGCACTAGGCTTCATTCAAATAATTAGCCTCAACAGTGCTCTGTATGTCTTACAAAACCCATGTGGTCATTTGAACTTACAAACCAGCATTCATTGTTTTCATCTTCAATCATACGACATTTCAGTTTAAAATACTATATTGGCATTTCATAAAAAATCGAATTAAATGGCTTATTTCAGACTCACTCTTGTGTGACAGAGAGCTCTGTCTGGCAGTGCCACTGACTGCCATTTACAGGAAATCCCTACCTAACGAATGAAAACAATACTGAGTATTTATTCAGTTTCTCTGCCTTTAGTCTAAAATATCTAAGCCGCATAAAGCATATACGGTCTGGTAAGAATCGTGCAGAGTGGTTCTAGATGAATCTTCAGGATTTTTAATAGTAAAACAGGAGGTGTAGAGTAATCACCATTTCTTACATATGACTGAGTATGTACAGAAAAAATGTGAAGAAGCATGGTTAGATATCTGTAGCACCATTTTCTCCCTTAAGCCAAAGGAGCTAAAATAACTGTATAGAAACAGCATGTAACTTTGTAAATCCCACTGCTGAGGTAACACTAGACTGAACGTAAGTTCAAATCAAGTAGGCGCAAATGGTCAAAAATGAGTTTGCTGCATTTCAGGTTAGAGTTGCACCCCAGAGTGGAAGGGCTGACCACGGCCCAGATGACTGCTTGTAATTCTGATCCTCCTGATCCCCAATATGGTGCCTGTTGAAACAGATATTGGGGGGAAGCTTGCGCTTGATTACCGGGGTAACAGAGCTGCATTGTGAGGGGATTGCCGTACCTCCAAAGAGCACGATAATTAGTGCAGCGCGGCCCGAACTGCTCCTAAACACTTATGTTCGGCGTCCGGCGCTTTCCAAACCCCACTGTAGCTTTAGCTGCTGTGTGCAGCAGGAAAAAATAAGGGAGGAGGACGTGTTTTAGAGAAGGATCATCCCATCCCATCCCATTACTGACGGGTTTTGCTACCCTCTGGATCTGCTTATGGTATTTGATATAAGTTTCCCCGTGATCCCAGACACTTCAGGGAGCGCACGTCATCCCATCCATGCATTTTACATCCCAGATAATCTCCCTGATTACATTCTGTTCAGGTAATTCTGTTTGTCAATCTTTGTTTGGCAGGGAACAAACAGGCAACGTGGCACCAGACTCTGGTTTATTCTCGTCGTCTTTCATTAGAAGCGACGGTTCTATCATGATATCTTTTTAGGTGTCTGCTGAGATGCCTGTAAAGATGCCTTTTTTATTCACTCTTTCATTGTCAGCATGGTGCACTGTATAATACCCCTAATAATGCCTTTTTACTTCCTTTCTAATTCACCCCTTTGGCTTGTGTGAAGAGCTGGCATTGTGTAGGAGAAGCATCAGCTCCCAGTCTAAAATACTAGCCCCCCCCCCCCCCCCCCCCAGAGTACTTTTCCAGGCTCTTTCTCACTAGATATTACAGGAAGCCTGAATCCTCCATTGAATGTCCCCCCCTTAAAAAAATTTTTATAAATAAACAAATTATGTAATTTGAGCAAAGGATGTTTGTAACCTCTAGAGCTCAAACCTGTGAGAGGTTATCGCATATCCTGTGGTATCGAGAGAGAGACGTTCACCAAACAACTGCTATATATCGCTTTGTGATTCTGAAAAGCAGCTGAAAGAAAAAGCCAAGAAAGTAAAGTCACAGGACGGATCACTGAACTGGGAAAGGCTGTGCAATGGAGCGTCTTCTTTTGATGCTGATGAGGAAGCAAGTCACCACAGCATAACTGCAGGTTCGAAGGTTAGAATACGTAAGCAGGTATTTGGGACCAGGGTGACATGGAGTTAGTGAAAATGAAGAACAGGCTGTTGCCTTCCAGGACTGGATCTGAGGGCTCTTGACGTCTAACAAGAAGCCAGAAGGAATTTAGATGCATTCATTTATATCATAGGAAGTTAGCATGGTGTCCAGTGGCAGTTGGGGAATATCATTCACAAAACTAAGCGAGCTGCTGGGAAATGGTACTATGATAGCGGAGGATAATTGTCAAGGTGTGACGAATAAGGTATAGAGTTTTTCTAACTTCAGTCATGTTTGTTCTCAAAATCATGAGAGTGAATACAGTCTATTCAGGCAGGTCATGTTGCATTCATGATGATTGGATTACTGTCATGACAATGAGTGGCAGATAGACAACGTTTAAGCAGCTATCTGTGACGTAAAGTCCTGCCTGTGTGAACCAGAGTACCTGGAATTATTATTATTATTATTGTTATTATTATTATACACATGGCTCTTAAATAATGCAAGTGTACTTTTGTGGTTTTAAATGTTAAGTTTTGTGTGAGGCACTTTAAAAAGGTCTAGAAGGTGTTTGTGAAGGTTTAAAGTTAAACATTTCATATAACATTGAAAACAGTACTGGAAACCACCGTGCAAATTGTCTGCTTGAATTTTATTAAGTAGGGAGTAAAGGAAGAGAGAAAGGGGGTACATTTTGTGTGGTTTGTTATTTAAAAAAAATGTCCTGTTTAAAAAATGTATAAAATGATGAATACATAAAAAATGAAGAAGGGAGAAGAAATATTTTTGATTGAAATACTGACTTTTTGTCAACAGCAAGTTTTCAAAAAGTCTGTAGTCTAAGAGCTAACGCTAAAGCTTCACATAAAACATAGTCTTCAGGTAGACACAGCACCAGGCACCAGTCAAAGGCAACTGCATGGCGATTCTTGGGCCTCGATTAGCGTTTGCCTGCTAACAATAAAGGAAAACATGTGAGTATTTAATAATAATTTTTGCATATAATAAATTTTGTACCAGCATACAAAAGCAAATTGATTTTAGACAAATACAAATACGAAAGATGTGTACTCCTCTTGTGTAACGATGATTTCAGTTACTCCAGATAATACTGCCACCATCTGGTTAGGAATAGCAGCAATGTTTTTGGCGACATAAGAAATCATGTCATTTTATTACAGAAAACTGCATGGAAGTATAATATAAAACATGTTTTCGGGGACACACATCATGATTCGTTTTTCCACGTTAAAAAGCACTATAAAAGAAATACTTGGCTTAAGCGGCGACTTCCGTTGGTGCCGTTCTGAGTGTGGAATGCAATGATTAATGTAATAATAGGAGATCTGCAGAGTTGTCCGATGCTTGGTGTCTGAATCATTTTTATTTAATCTTTCGTTCTGTAGTTGTTGCTTTCGTACAGGGGAGTGTAACTTATTCGGTTTTTATTAGAAATTCCGTGTAGAACAGAACGAAGTTGATTTTTTTTACAAACCTTCCTCTGAGTTTCGGCTCTGGTCCTCTAAAAAAAAAAGACAAATATCTTTAATGCAGACATCCTTCATAATAATACATATTTGTTAGGTATTTATAACATTCCAACCAGGGCTGGTAATTAAACTCGCCTTGGGTGAGAAATTAAAAGAAAGAGTGAGTACAAAGAACTGTAAGCACGGGACTAAGGGAAAATGAATATCGGACTACATTTTAACTGGCCCAGTTGGCTCTTTCATTGCAGCACTGTCAAATTCAAGTTATTCAATATAATTCAGCGTGTCGTTTCTGATTAAGTTTAAGACAGAAGTCAGTGCCAAGCGAAATCAGTGTATTACCATCTTGGTCCTCGACGCTGGATTTGCTGCCATCTAGCGAAAGGGTTGGAAATAATAATAAATGCGCGTTAGGAGGGTACAGCTATTTACGCCTCTATTACCAAATGATGCCAAACTGCATCATTTAATTACACAAAACAAACCCTTTAAGTGTACGCAAAAAAAACACATTTTAGTTGTTATATTGGCCGTTTAACATCAGGGATCAATGGGACTCCCATTATTTCTTATATGTTAAAACAATACTTCGGACCGTATTTACGCTTTTGCATTACCGTGCCGAATTCTGTATGACGACACGGTGTGAAACAAAACACGTACCTGCACCTTCAGTCACATCATTGCCGAAATATTGTCCTTCAAAGAGACCAAATTAAAGCGATTCAGCTGGTCGTAGTACATCAAGTGATTTACATTTACTGGCTTGTAAGACTACTAGCTTCTCTGTGGTAGTAGTAGTACCGGCTGGTGTCGTGCTAATAATAGTAATTAACTCACCGTAGTTTGCGGTTTCTGAGCTTGTGCTACTTGGATCTATAAAACGTAAGGATAGGTTAATGATCATTACGAGTTCCCTTCTTAAATATTCAAGCTATTAGGATAATCACTGGCATAGAACATTAAGCTATATAAAATTATTTTTTTTATTTTTTCCAGTGGTCTCACCTCCTGCACCACCATTGTAATACTGAAGTTGATTTCTGTCAGCAACCCCCATGCTTAGGGGGTTGAATTACTATGTGTGCGTGTGTGTGTTTGTATGTTTGTCTCATCTTCTCTGGTTTCCTTCATAAGTCCAAACCCAGGCAATCAAGTTAACAAGTCTTTCAATTGCCTGCAGTGTGTGTGCCTTCTGATCCATCGAATGGGTTCCAATGCTAAATGGGGTTTGCTCCAAACTTCCTGTGACACGGCACTACATACATGATGGATGGATGGAATTATTGCCAGTGATGAGTAAATATACATTTCATTTCAAACACCCATTTTATATACTTTTTGAGATGGACAGCTAATCGCTTTGGCTCATGTTTCAAGGGCAGTAGCTCCTGACGATTCTTTTCTGGTTATGTTCAGACATGTTATGCTTCAAAATACCTCTAGGTGGCGGTAAAGGATTGTGAAAGTGAACTTCCGCTGACTCCGAAAGATGTACGTCATAAATTGCTTTCTTTCATGCTTTTGAGGGTATTAATATAAATAATGGCATTAAATAAGCTTGTGGTTATGTGTCAGGGCAAACAAGTGAGCGACTGATATTTATTTAATGCATTTATTTAATAAATTTTATTTGATATTTATTTAATATTAGCAGCATTTCATTAGGGGGCGCAAAACAGCGAGTTAAAAGAAATCAGAAAAAATACCTGTAGTTGCATTTCGTAACATTACTGTTATTTACACTCGTTTTAATATTTCACACTTCTTGTGAAACAGACGCCAGATAGCTAGTTAGCACCCAGATTCCCCGTGCTGCTGAAATGGTTTAATATAAATACATTGACAACATTTGTTTTATGCTGCTCTGGGGGACAGTTCCATTCAGCTGTCAGATTCAGCATGCAGTTGTTTTAAACTTGAGGTATGGTGGACCTTGTACACAGAAATGAAGGGCTACAGGCGAGTTTCACATTCCATTGAAAACACTAAAGAAGTCAAAGAGATTTTCTGGATGTTTTAGGATGATTTCTGGCGTGGGCTGTTTAGGATTTAGTACGTATGTCACGCGGCCTGTCGCCTGTATCAGCACACTTACCATTAGGCTGGTTGGAGGATATGGTGTTCAGACTCCCTTGGCAGTCGTAAGAAAAAAAAATGTTAATCACATTCCAAGGTATTATACTAGTGTTTCCAAATCCCATGGTCAGTCCATGCTTTAGCTCCCTACCAAACAGTCCACATTTTTGCTCCTGGCAGGGAGCTCGGTGGGAGCAAAAACATGGACTGTCTGTAGGTCCCCGCGAACTGGATTGGGAAACACTGCCTTCTACCAAGCAACAATGTTAATAATTTTGAATATGCCTGAGCCAGTCAAAGTCCGAATGCCTTTACCTGTGGGAGCTTCTACTGAGGTTGAGTCTTGGCCTGTGGGTTAGAGAGGAGATAGACGTCAAGAGATTTTAATACCATAACAAAGAGAAAATACACTTAAAGGAATCCTGGATTTGTAAAACGAAGAATGTCTGGGGTATCGATGGTAGTTAGAAAACTGAAAGTTTTCTGACCTGTGGACATGGCTTGTGTGCCCCCATCTGAAACACAAACACACACACACATAAGATATTTATATTTATATCGTTGTGGGGACTCTTCATTCATTTCTGTGGGCATAACCTTAATTCCAGCTATCACAACCTTATCCCCTATCCAGTCCTAACCTTAGCCATAAGTAGCCAAACAAAATACGAGACATTTGGCATTTTTTAGTTTTTTGATTGCAGTCACAGATTTTTTACGAAATTAAGTTTCCCCTTATGGGGACCGAAAAAGTCTCCCCACAAAGTCAAAATACCATATTGTTATGACATTGTAGGGAGATCGGGTCCCCACAATGTAATATATGTATAGCCCACATACGCAGAGATTTTATTTATTTATTTATTTATATATTTATTTATTCTCTCTCTCTTTGTGGGGACTCTTCATTCAAGACAAGTGCATTCTGCACCCAGTAATCAACTGGTTTACTGCACAAAAGAAAAGTTTGTGGGGAAATCAGGGGGGGTCAGGATGACTTGGGCTTAACTGCGCTTACATTTCTGGTTTGGGTCACCACCCCTCAGAAGTGCGTGCCTGAGACCCAGCTGAAGCAGGTCCCCACGAACACTCACCTGCCTCAACATCACCTTGCACAAGAAACAGTACAAAGGTCAGGATGAAAATGTTCCTGCAGAATAAAACCAAATAAGACCAATGAAGTATGTACGAGGACACCATGAAATGCAAATATAACTTTGTAAAATATAAACTTGGTCTGTGACATTTCCTATGTTTGTTTTGTTATATGGCCATTAGTTGGACACGCAAATGCAAAAAGTCAGTTAAAAAAAAACACACTCTTGATCCAGTTCAACTAATGGGGACATGACTGAATGGGTGATCGTATTGTAGAATTTATGAACAGTAAACAGTAACCGAAGCCATTAATCATGAATTTGCGCAGCCATGAAAAGCATGAAATAGGTCTTTGATTTACAGTTGAGTTTTTCCACATACAGATGATCAGTTTCATATCAGTACCCAGTGAACTGAAAGCTTTGGTGAAAGGTAGATTATTTTCTTGTAGCTATTCCAATCGATAGGGCAATTGGAGATTCTGGTGGTAGAATGACTGCAGCATTATCCCTTATCACAGGCATTGAAGGAGAAATCGTCTCCAGTCATATGAATAACTAAACAAAACTATTTTCTGGGAGCCGCGGAGCACAAGACTCCTTAAAGCAAACCCCTAACCCTCCTCTTGATGATTGACTTGCCACAACCTGAAAGCCCAATTTTGGGTTGAACCCGATCTCCGCAAACGTGCCTCCACCCCCATGTGAGCTGGGAGAGCAGCATAGCCAGCAGGGGGGTTCAGCCGTCTGCCGCATGGTGGGTCAGCAGCTATCAGCACACCTTCTGCACAGCTGAATTTGGACTTTTCCCTAACAATGTGATACGTTTGAGTAGTTCTGTTCCTTATCATGTGTTATAGCAGATATCAAGGCTGACAGCACGCATTTTGGAATGTGATTTGATACCTACAGTGCTGTGCAAAAGTCTTAGGCAGCCAATGAAAATGATGTTTAAATGATGTTCATGTTGCCATAAATCTATGATGTTACGTCTGTCAAACTGTATCGGTTTAGTCATTCAAAACCTCTCCCAATGTCACCCAAGTATTTGCAGTAACCACCCAATACATGCATGTAGTTTTTAACTGGACCGCTAACACATTTTCTTTGGCTAATCAATACCTCACTGAGTTATTTAACTCATTAAGCTAATTAATTAACTGAGCTGGTTGTAAAATTTAACAAAACTCATGGAATGGCTGGGGTGCCCCTAAGGGGAGGTTTGGGAACTGAAAGCGGTGTTCATCTAGCCATCCAACTGGATATCAGTAACATTTTGAAGAACAGAACAGAATAATTTGCATAGCTGTGGAGAAAAATAAAGGGACTGGAGCATAATTTTTGGTTTCAATCATTTCTCAGTTTATGGTTGTGTGTCTGTAAATAATCCAATTTGTCAGCAAACTGCAGTCTAGTTCTTCTCTGTTTCTCATGAAGAGCTTCTTCCTTGCTTTATTGGACTTCATTCCTGCTTCTAGGAGCCTGATACACACTGCCCTAGCAGTGCACTTCACACCTGCACTTAATATTTCCCATTCCTTTTGAAGGTCCCTTAATGTCATTGTCTGATTCATGAGAAACTGTCAGATAAGTTAATGGTCATCTCTGGCATTGGAATACCCCTTCTACACTTCACCTGCCTGGTTTCTGATCGTTCCCAGTGTCTCCTGCTTTACTGTATTCTTGTGTACTGCTGTCTTAGAAGCTTTGAGCCTGGAAGCAACCTACTACTCGGTGTAGCCTTATGCCAGCAGAACCAGGATTAAACCAGGATTTAAAAATGCAGATTTGTTTAAAAATATAGAATGGTCTCTTAATTTTTTCCACAGCTGTACACTCACTACCCAGATAAATAGCTATAGATATTTTCTTTAATTACCAAAGACGTTTGCACAGTTCTGTATAACTGTATGAAGTCAATAACAGATAAATGCACTTTCCTTCAACACATTAATTTGCTATTTTGAAATCCTTATATTTGCGGAATTAAAAAATACTAATTCAAATATACGTCCATCTGTCCACCTTGAAATTGGTCTTCTTGGTAAACTTCATGTTTTGGACGCATATATAAAATACTGTATAACATGGAATCATTACCCTAATAAGCAGCTATGAAACTATAAATTAATTAAAATAACTGCTTAATTAAAATAATAAAAAGGCCTGTGCGTATGTTTAATTTTATTTAACCTGTCAACATAAATCACTTGGTGTAAATTCAATATTTGAAATGACTAACCTATTCAGATCTTACAGAATAGTTGTTTATTAAATTCTAATGTGGTTGTTCTGGATTACAAGTATGGGTAGGTGTGTATACATTCATAGTACAGGACACAGGAGGATGGAATTGGCATGTGATGTGTGGGCATCCAAGCCTTAATTTTTCATACATGACAGCCACCAATTTAATTAAATTTAATATTTAAGTCTACCTTAGAATTATTTCTAACTCAGTGATTTTAGATTTTATTTTTTAGATCTGAGGTACTTTCCTTGTTAAAAAGATTTCATAAAGCATGCAGGTGTCACATGGACAGCAATTCATTTAGACCTTCATAAATTTCATTTTGCTAAATGTAATGCTGCATGACTATAGAGATTATTTTCAAGCAATAAGCATTTTTACCAAGTGCCAATTATCATTAGATGAACGTGGCAGTCAGGTGTCTGACGTGACATAATAACTCACAAGACTAGAAATTAATTAGATGAAGAAAAGCAACAGCGTGTCACTTTAAAAACAGCGTGACAGGATGGGAAATCACACAGAGAATATAAACACATGACACACCTGTCCAGATCATTCCATAAAGCATGAAGATCCTAAGTACTTACCTACACAACATCTTTGGAGGTTGAGGAATTTTCGAAAGTGTAGCACACAGCTAAATATTGCACCGGTAACTTTTTTCTTCCAAGACCACAGAGACGCCCCAGCTTTTATATCTTTCCAAACGCCATGAAGGATAAGGGGGCTGCCCCCCTTTGTAGTTTACTTGTGAAAAAACTGCACCATCTTGGATTTCAGTAATCGCGTCCTTAACGTAAGGATCCGAGTGTCTGTCTGTGTAGATTTTGTCAAAAGGGCCTCTTATTCCTGTCTGCACATCTACACGTCACAGAACACCTTTTGTTACCTGGGCCATTTTTCCACAATATATGTTTTTTTTCCCTCTGCTACTGAAAGTCCCTTTACTTCTCCGGGGGATAGGAAAAGCCGTACTTCTTCAAAGTTCACAATCTCCGGTACAGTAGCTGAGTTTTAAACACCGGTGCCAGGTAACAAGGTCATATACCCCATGCCAGACTGCACCGATGACAGCAATATCTGAATGTCGAAATCCAACCTTTCTGATCACACAGCACCATACTGCACTGACCGAAGGATGGCTGGTCCTTTGTACGCTGTACAGATGTGCTTCTCTTTCAGAAGGGGAATCCCTACATCAGAACAATGCAAATACCGCAGAACGGTTACTAAGACGATAAGAAATTATCTAGCCTGGCACAAATAAATACTGTTGACCAGTGGGTGTTTTCTCAAAAAAATCACTCTGAGTTAGCCATTGTTTATAAAAAGATTTTTAAACCATCTAGTACCTCTATTGTCACATGACAAAGCAAAGCACTGCCCATATGTGGCAAAATCCTTCGAGAAAAACTGACTCACTTTCAGTACAACGGCTGACACCAACATATTCTTTTGAGCTGCTATCGAAAGCGGCTTCATTTGACATGATTCGGTCACGCTTCTGGATAGATCCTGTAATGTTTTCTAGAACCTCATCTCCGAGATTTTTTGGTCTTAGTGTCAGATTTAGCCATCCTAAATATTAGACAATTGTGATCATCAGAATCATGTCAGAATTCGATGACTGACATCACAGAGTTTTGGGGCCTCTTGTAACTGCTTATTTTTATCACGGGAATGTGATGACAATGTGTCTGACGTGCCAGGGAATTTGTTTAACTGAATTATTGCTCTGAGTAGAGAATGTTTAACGGCACATATGCAAATAAAGGTTTATTATTAAAGCCCTTGGCTAAAGCAGTTTTCATTAACAGGCTTTTATGACATTTATGTTGAAGAATGGAAATACACTCCATGCATGCATAAGTGTGCTCTATTTGACAGATAAGTGACCAAGACTAATGCCCTTGTCGGCCCCTCGGAATTCTTCCTATGACTGTCACTCGATTCCCTAGTTTGTTTTTATCAGACTGAACAACTGCCAGTAGAAATGAATAGACAAGTGTTTGGTGAAGACAGGAAGTCAAACCCATCTAGGTTTTATGTTTCCTGAATTTCTATGAAGCTCTACTGTAAATGGGATGGGTCCCCTCTCTGTACAGTACAGGGGTTAGAACGACGATAAAAAAGGTAGGAGCCCACGGTGTTACAGTTACCTCTCACACTTTCCTATTTATTTAGCAGTAATCCTGCGCTCTGTCAACGGAGTCTTGTGTCGCTTGGTTGAAAGGATCGCTCTCTAAAAGTGTAAGAGATAATTACCGAGTAAGACTCCCGCATTTTCCCAGTCGGGAGTGGTCAGTCAAGTGGTTTTGACTCTTTTAAAGGATGCCAATTGGCTGCAAATGTTTTGAAAGCCAGTAAGGTCACATGTGGGTGTGACACCCCTTTTGGCAGCCTACATTGATCAGGCTTATTTTAAAGTGGACCTATTCCGCTGTATTTAAATATCCTGTTTTCTGCATTGTAATGAGTATCACTCACAAACAGTATATATATTCTGAAAACAGTAATGCACAAAAGGAAAAACTTGTGGTTCCCCTCTGAACCCATTATTAATACATGCTTCTTCTGTTAAAGGATGAGTAAGTGGATATTTTCCCTCCTGAGAGAAAAAAAAACACATGAAAAAAGGAGAATCTACATCCCATCTAATGGGGCAACTATTTTGCCCACGTATTTACCACACCATGGGCTACATTTCATGAGTTACACTCGGATACACTACCACTCAAAAGTGTCTGCACTCACTGATGTTTTCTATATCTGCATGTCACTAAACATTTACTAAAAAGACACTCGATATTCTTTGCTAACAAATACATTTAGGTGTTCACCATTTGGGTACCTTTATTAGCAAAACAATCAGTCATATCTTTGATTCATCAAAGTAACCTCCTCTAGCAGTTATAACGGCAGAGAAAATTCAAGGCATTCGTTCTACAAGGGACATTAAATACTGCTGTTTTATGAGATGAAACACTTAATTAATGCATTTAAAGTTAAAGGGCAGCCTAGAATGTGACTATGCCATCACCACACGACCAGTTAACAGGACGTCAGACATGCACTGTTACATACGCTTTCCACGTTATAAAGGAAACTTGTTTTATTTGGCTTATATTTTCATTTATAGGTGTGCGCTCAACTTTCCAGTGCTTAACAAGAATGAAAATCTGCAGTCTTTGAAATAAATGGAAACGTGGTAATAATCTGTGGTGTACTGTACCTTCAAGCAGGGCATATGACATAAAAATGCCTAAACTAGCGACAGCTCATGACCATTGAGATAACCTGCAATGTAATCGGTGAAATTTCACACAAAACCTCCAATTTGCTCCATTGCTCCATAGTGCCCAGACCACTAGCATTGGACACCTTTTCAGTATTCTGCCTGAAATTAATCTGACTTAGCATCTTCTTTATTAGAGGACAGGGGTGACAACTACAGACAAAGAAAAACGATTCTGCCAGTCCCAGCCTGGTGATATCAGGAAAAGAACCAAATATTTGTTTTTGGACTATCCACCAATTTGTCAGCTGTAATGCACAGTGGGTCACAGTGTTACTGACATACTAAACCAGACAGACACTCTTTACAATCATTTGCACCATGGGAGGAATTTGCCATCTGTTAGACATTTGCCAACAGTGACATCTGCTCTACTGTATACTTTCTATGGCGGTGAAGAGTACTCGAAAGAACAATCTGGAAGATATACTTATATATTATACTTTTCAACAAGGATTCCACAAGTTTGAAGTGATCTCTAACCAAAACACTTTTGAACACTTTGTTTATCTTTCAACCATGAGCAGGTTTTATATTTTACAGTAGACAATGGCATGTATATTTATCTATATGTAAAAGACCAAAGGCGATGTAACTTTTGAACCGTTATCAGTAATGGTGATTTCGAAATAAAAAGATATCTGCAGCAGTTAGAAATGCCAAAAGACTGCTCGAGTACTGTTCTTATTTCATGACTGGAGAATGGTTAGTTGTGAGGATTGGAACGATCGAAATAAAATGCAAGCAATAATGTGTCAGAAATTATTTTATGCTCTGAGAAAAAAGTTCCCTGCAAGCGCATCTGAGATGGTGAGTGAGGAACGCCATGTTCCCCCCGAGGGGCTATCGCATTCCTTTTGAATACATTCCGGTCCGCTGCTGTGATACTTTAAACAGAAATACTGGACAGTTTCCAAATGGGCCAAACAGCACCCTCAAATTAAAGACCAAGTGCCAAAATTCAGCCGTCACATTGTGGAACGATTTACCGTTCACCTTCAACAATGTCTCACAATGGTATAAAAGTAACGATATGCAAGCCGAAATTCTACAATTACACTGGGTTTTAATTTGTGAAATAAATAAAAGATTAATGTATTTCACAACAATATTAATCCCATCAGAATGCATTTGTAAACATGATTACAGTTATGTGCAGGAAAATCACTAGGCTTGGCCAGTCGGGGCTGGAGGTCAAATGAGTGCAGTATGATTTGTTTAGCTCAGATGTCTTACCAAAAATTCTCACGGTTTGACAATTACGCAATCTTGTCCTAGTCTAGGTCAGCGTTTCCCAAAACCTTTGGGATGCTACTAGTAGTGTTTCTTTGAGTGCCTTATTACACGCTGCATCATGATGCCCAAAAGGGAGAATAGTACTAGCAAAGTGCGAGAACTTCAGTTGTGGCGATGCAGACCCCTAGCATTCATAGCCAAACACAAAACATTCGATTAACACCATCTCAGAGAGAAGGCAATATATGTATTTTGTCTTTATTTAGCTTACATTTGGATTAAATACTTTTCTACATTGTATATACAGACTACTAAATACTTTTGGATGGTATTGCCACATGATTGTATATGCGATTAATCATGCGATTAATCCCTAAAGTGCATGATCCATTGCGATTAAAAAATTAATCATATGACGGCCCTAAACTTTTTCCAAAATATTATTTTCCAAATAACTAGTAAAGGCGCCAGTTAGCTGGATCCAAACGAAACTGGAAAAAAAACTCACTAAATTATCGCAGAAGCATCCTAATGTAGACAGGAGGGTAGGAGAATAAAACGATAAATTAATCCGATGGCTGGTAAACTAGTAGACACTGACTATTTGCTAACCCCTGTTATTGTGTGGTGCTTTGAATGAGTAAATTGATTATGGAAATTAATAAATGATATACGGGAAACAACTTTTACCTGGCCTTTGGTTACTCGTTATGCTTGAAAATGATATTATGGGCTAGTAAAAATTTATCTGGGCTAGCAAATTTTTAACTGAACCGCCCATTTGGTTACAGTGCAAAAAAATAGTCAACTAGCTAGCTAAATTTTCTAGTGAATAATGTTTCTGTGCCAGATGCACTGCTAGAGATTTTGGGCCCCATGAAACCATATCATACTGAGCCCCCCAGTCCAGACCAATACAGTTATTTTCCAAATTCTGTCATTCAGAGGCTCTTAGAATCATCCAAACACTCCCCCTCCTCTTATGGGACCCCTCTTCTGTGCCAACCTTAGTTTCTATTCATTTGTTAAGTGTAAAAACCAGTAACATAAATCAGTGAGCCCCTCGTCCAGGCAAATTTTATGGTTGAGGCTGCCCTCCCCCTAGTCTCTGCCCAATGCCCTCAATGTCCTCACGTCCTAGCACAGACCCTATGGAACATATTGAATATAGGACAATTTTTAGCTAGCCAACATTAATCTTGCTTTATGAAATAAATTTTTAAACTAAACATCATGCCTGATGGAAAATTAGATTTTAGAAATTACATTTAGGCTTTTGTCCAATTATTGCTTAAAATTGTCAGTATTCGGTGGTCTTGGGGGGTTTTGGGAACTGATATTTAAAATATACAGCACAATAATATAATACTAAAATAAATCCTTAAAAAATCCTTGCATTACAATGGAAAGTATGAACAATATTAACAATGCATACAGATAGTTTGGTAACTGAAAAACACAGCTTTTTAAATTCGTCATTGTTGTCTACACCAATTTCAGCGAAATGTCATGGGGAGAACAAGACATTCCTTCAATCCATCCATGCTTCTGTCATGGGGATGGTGAAGATGGTGAGGATGATGAGGAAACATTGTTGCGCCACCCTGTATTTCCAAACTGTCAGCGACGCGTGGCGCCCCTTGCGGTGCGGAGGCCCGCCGCCTCCTTCGTCGCCGAGCCGGGTGCATGAGTCCGCTGTGTGCGCAGGAGCCGCCATATTGTCATCTCAGGAGTACAGGAGGTAACTTAATTCGTGTAATTCACGTAAAAATCTACTGCTATATTTCACATGTTGTGCACGGTGGTGTGTGTTTTAAATTAATACTTGGGTTTATAGTTGTAGAAGTCGAAATACAGGGGAAATGTGAGGCAGTATCCGGCACATTAAATCCAGTCGGTTTGGGGGTTTTTCCCCCCATGGCTGCAACTGGCGCTGTATTACAGGCAGCCCCGGAGCGTAAAGGCATCGCTGCGCTTAGGCTCAGCTCCAGATGCCTGTAGTCACTCTAGTGTTAATCTGTAGTTTTATAAATGCCTCTTTTTGGGAGGGGGGACATTGTGGTGCTGAGCTGTGAGCATGCCAGGCGGGGTAGCGGTGTGTGGTTTTCTTGCGGTCGAGGGGGACCGGCGACTCTCTGACTGGCTGGCCGTCGGGATACCGGTGCTGCTTAAAAGGCAAGGATGGGTTAGACAATCGGGGCTACTTAGAAAAGACATGAGGGGATGCAGAGCATGGATAAAGCGTGCAGCCGTCATTACAAGCGAGAAAACACAAGTGATCTCCGGGCTGGTGTGGTTTTGTACTGGGGGGTGGCGCGGGTTTGAACCAGCACCGTCCAACCCATCTCGGTTCAAATGGCTGCCTCTGGTTCCCGGTTACTTATGAGCGAGGTGCCTGTTCGTTTCCATTTTACAACCTCGCTGACTTTCCAGCTGCTTAGTGCCGTGGCTGGATGTGGAGAGTTGCTTTTTATCATCATCGTTATGTGTGGGTGCAAAAGAACCTCCAGCTTATAGTAAAATGTTTACTTTCTCCCAGATATTTGTCGAATTGGGGTGCTCAGCTTCTGGTGCGGTTCAGTATTACCCCCGTTAACCAGTTATGAGCCCGGACCAATAGCGAAGCCAGTTGGAGATCCCGGGCGCTGCCCGACTGCCACAAACCGGTCCGTCTCCCCTTTCCCCACTTTGGTGAGGAAAACCCCATGCTTGCGGCCTTTCAGCGGTGTGGTAGGCTATGCTAGCTAGTTAGCCATTCAACACGATCGGGACCATTTCCCACGTTTCCCTTCCTTTCTTTTAGACGTGTGCAATGCAGTTTCTCATACTGTTAACATCAGTCCTTTAAACGTAGCCGGGTTAGAATAAGGACGGTTTTTCCGTCCCTTAATCTGTGCCCTCGCTTTGTAGCTAACTCCGTACCTGGCGGTACCGCTAGCAAAGCATATCATATTTTAATGGATACTATATGCTGGATATAAGAAGTAACTTAAAGCTGGATTTAAGAATATAAGCTGAGGCTGAACATGTTTGATAAAGGCCTTTACTTAGGGTCGAGTGCGGGTTGCACTTGTAAGGAAAGGCCGCGTCGACAGGCTTGGGGTCTAGTTCATGGTGAAGCATTTTGGACAACTTTCTTATTTTATAGTTTTCATGCTGTTTTGCTAACATGTAAGTCTCTAGTCCTGTATATGCACTTACCTTAAACTTTTTTTTAATCATTCAGTGGTTTTTTTTTTATTATAATAGCGAATTAGCATATTTTGGGTGCTTAATGGGGAGCTAATGGTCATAGATATTTTAACCGGGAGCCTCTTAGGTGTTTAAAGATTGAACGAGTTCTTGTGATTGTTTGAGGGGCATAAAGTGCTTTTATTTCATATCCTATCAAATACTGATTGCGTGATCCCTAACCTTGCTTTTTTAGATGTATTGATATATTTTAAAATTGTTTGAAAAATACAGACAGTAATGATCAGGAAAGGGGCATTGTAACAAAAATTCTCAGTTCTCCCCCCAAATAATTTTCCTCTCTGGAAGTGTGATATGTTACCTGTCTTTGACATAGCAAAAAGTTGAGTGTTTAATATCTAACTTTATTTCTAACGGTAATTTGGCACTGTGGGAGCCTGAAATACAGTGTGATCTTTGTCACCTTTTCCTGTTTAACTCAGAAATATGCTTCACCTACACAGTCACTAAGATACAATCATTGTGCCCATTTTTAAATCACATTAAATGCAGTGGAATGCCAAGAACATTCAAAATACCACAATTATCAGGTGGTCACGTCTCAAAAAGAATTTTGAGGTAGAAGCTCAAGGACAAAACAGGTGTTTTTCTACAAGCCATCATAGATGAGTTCTGCCAGGAAACCTGGAATAAATTCCCAGTACATTATTGTAATAGATTGTTGAGTGTTGTGCATCTAGTGTAAATGGTTGTCTGGTGTTTCTGAATATGCATAGGCTGTTGACCCAGTATTTATTATGAAACAAAGTGTGTGTAATTGAAGGAATTGTATTATAGTAAGTGAAAGGAGAGGAACCTACTTCAATGTTTTTGACGTGAACTAACCATAAGGAAAATGGCTTTGTACAGGACACACTTTGACTGGACAAGTCTGTGCTTTAGGGTATAAAAATTTGATTATGGAAAGTCTCTGAACTTTTATCAGTGAAGGTACTGAAACTAAAGTAGTAAGTGTTTTATTAATGTTTTTTTTTTAACTAAAGTCAAAAGAATACGAATGCAGGTTTCTGTTTGAGAGCTAAATGCATTTTGGCTTGTCAGTTATGTCAAATGGAGTACTCCAGTGTGGACATGAATCTGCAGCTTGTGGTTTGGGTGATATCATTACCTATATTGCGAATTTTTTTCATTCTGTGATATGATTTCCTGATTCTTTACCACACATCTAATTGGGTACCGTAACGGGACTGTCTGCCCCCTTATTTTGGCTCACAAGTTGGTCAGCCTGGTCGATACACTACATTTATGCCAGAATCTGTTGGTGGGCAGGTGTGAGTGTGTGTTACTGAGCCACACTGCTGTGCGTCCTCAGAAGGGGAACAGAACAAAATTATTTTTATATATTGTGTTCTGAACAAAAAAACACTGAACGCAGTATGTGGCTTGGAATTCTCCTTCAGTCTCGTACTAATGCAATGATCCCCAAGGAGAGTCAGCTGGAGATCGCAAGACCGTTGCCGGCTGGCTCCAGATGGAAAATGTCAGTTAAGGGTAACGTGCCCTGCGCTCCTGTCCAGGGTGTACCCATGCCTTGTGCTCTAGCCTGCCCTGTCTCCTGTAACCCTGTCTTGTATAAGCAATTGAATGATAGTACCAGTCTGTGCTTTCACCTAATTCAAGCAGCTATCTCATGAGAGCTTGCATAGCAACTTCTGCAACTGGCAAGTTTTGCAATTTTAAATGAGTGGTCCTAATTTACATCTTGTAGAAACCATTTTGTCTTGCCCAATTCCTATACTATCATCTGTCAAGGTTTATGACACTTCTTCATTCATACAAAATAATACGCAATGCTTTATCAGTCTTTGGGCAGTTTTAGAAGTGGAAACTGTGGACAGAAACTGTGGGGGGAAAAACACATTTTTATTCAGTGTTTCAAAGTCGCACACATTATGAATGCTGCCTCGTAGTGATTGCGAATTTGTTCGTTTGTGAGTTGTTTAATCTCGTCTGGTCGTGTCAGTTGTGATTGCAGCGTACTCAGAATACATAAATAAGATAATATGCATTTAGTGAACCTGTGTCCATCGCAGATTGACAGTCCTACTGTGTTTCTATGTGTACTTTGAGAAAAGCATTTAGCTGACAGATACAAATTGGCAGTGCGAAATCTCCTCCTTTTCATGGAGGTGTGTTTATGTTTAGAATGTTGGAAGAATATGTTTACTGTTGGTGGGGTACAGAGGATCCTAGCCTGCAGGCACGCTGGAGGAATCCGTGCAAGTGATGATTACCTTGTGACATGTAGGCAAGAAGGCCACATTAAGGCATACTATGGGTTAACTGCTATACGTAGATCAATTATTCCATCCATCCACCCATCCATCCATTCTGGGTAGGCCCCCTGCACCCCAAGTTCTCCTTTTAAAATGATGATGTCAGTAGTATGAAGATCTACTAATAGAAGGTTCTGCCTCTAGGTTCCATTACAAGGCAATGTCATTTCTTGGAGACACTTGGAGACACTGGCCAAATACACGCATGTTCCAGTGTATTGTTGCTCTCCTGGGTCTGGGCTGTGTCCAGCTGAACACATTGCTGTCTCTGCTTGTATTTATAGTTGGAATAATCAGTCTAACCAAATTAGTGTATTACAAATGAGCCTCTTGAGTGTCCGTGGCTTCATGGGGTTGCGTGTTTATTTGTCCAGTACATAATTCATATCCTCTGAGTAGGTCTGCATCATGCTTATACGGGGCATGCAAAATAATCACCAGGGCTTTATATAATAGCCGTAAAAATCTGTCTGGACACCAGCTTTTTGGTACTGCGTGGACGTTTGCTTCCGTCCACGATTTGATAAGCAGATTAATGGTACATCCAAAATATTCATGGGGAGTTTCATGATGCCCAAAAGTTAGTGGTGTGTATAAATTCAGCATATGCTTATGTTTAATAAATGCCATATTTTAAAATGCAAAAAGTACTGTCACACCACCAACATATTTTTAAGTTGTTTATGCTCAGTATCTCCTCTGTTAAAAGATGATATATTTTCCATGATATACGAAAACACTAGCATGTGGCGCGCTTCACTAACTGTAAGGATCTGCCACATTTATACAGATTACTAACATTTGGACATCACAGTGCGCCTCCGATTTAGTATTTTATGCGTACTCCTAACCAGCTAATCAAATGGTGCATGTATGTAAACATCCGTGTAATACCAGAAAGCCAGCATCTGAATTTTTTACAGCCATTACCTATAGCCCCGGTGACAATTGCGAATGTGCGCATATTACGGTCATATTGCAGTGGGATATTGTGCAGCCCTACCTCTGAGGTTGTTCCTGTGCCATGCACAGTCCTTGTCGGTCATATTCTTAACAGACAATTTTGCAGCAATTTCCTTGTATTGAAAATTGGGCTTCCTGCATAGCGTCTGTGATCAATGGTTGAAGAAAATGTTGAAAGTTGTCTTACTTGGGCCCACTTAAAAAAAAAAAAAAAAAAGTGTCGCTTTCATGTCTTGAAATAAGGCGTGCATGTTTACCAGTTCCGCTCATTCTCCTGATGAATCACTTAGGTTGTCCGCCGTTTCAGCTCATTACCGAATTATACTTGGGTTCGATTTCATTTATTGTCATCTCACCAAGTTTGTATGAAAATGGTGCTCTGTGTGAGTGTTTTACTCCACCACCGTTGACTGAGTAATAGGGTGCAGTGAAGCGTGGTGCTATTTCAGGCTTTGAGAGACGTGTGCTCTGTGTATAAATACGATTTTACATTTAGTTGTCTGGTTTGGGTAATTCACATGTAAAGTGTATAATTTGTAAGGTATCATGATTGTGAACATGACGTACCCTTGGAGGTGGGATGGCATGGAGGTGGGTGGGGGAGAGGAATGTATTAAACTAGATCAACCTGAAATGTTCTGTGCACTATTATTTCTGTAAATGCTTCCATAATTATTTAGGTATTATGTCATTGGTGTGAAAACACAAATTGGAGAAAAATGTTTCTTATAGAAACACTTCTATAGTTTTTGGTCCTGTGATGGTGCTGGTGTCAAGGGCGAAAAAGCAATACATATGTATGTTTGATGATTTGAAAGCCGAACACACAATGTCAGCAAAAGTCCAGAGATGCTGGTGGTACCTAACTTGTTGCAGTTACTTAAAGCATGTGGATATGAAATAGAATATTTGTGACTGCTTGGAATGCTCATAGTAATTACTAGGGGCGTAACAATGCATTGATTTCTATCGATGTATCGATTCAATGGCAAAGGATCCGATGCATCGATGTGATGCTTAAATGTCGATGCAAGCATTTTTTTCTCTCTCTCACTGGTTCCAGTATTGTTTTCCTGATCCACTCTGAAGTATACATGATCTACACCAGGGGTGCCAAATACGTCGATCGCGATCTGCTGGTCGATCGCGATCTGCTGGTCGATCGCGATCTGCTGGTCGATCACAAAGGTAGTGTGGGTATAAAAATGATTGGGGGAGCTGGACCAAGTACGAAGCCAAAAACCTGCCACTTCCATATGTAATGGAAGGAGGAATTTTTTTTCCCGCAATGTCATATTCATAATGCATTTGCTTCTTCTGTCAGTCTACCATTGCTATTCCGAAGAAGGGAAATGCGGAGCGGCATTTTCGGACTGTTCATAACTACGACAACTTCCCTCCAAAAAGTGAGCTGAGAAAGGTGAAGGATCTAAAATGCCAGCTCAGTTCAAAAATGCATTATTTATTCCAAAGGGAAATTAATAATAATAAATAATATTGAAGAATGCTGACTATTTTTATACATAAATCTTTTGCATTTTTATAGTAGATCATTTTGACTTGGTCATGTTTAAGTAGCTTGCAAGCTACCGACCTTCAGAGCGTGTTTAGTACGGCAGGTGACAGGATGCTACGCTCAGAGCATAATCTCCTGAATACTCGTTGACTATTTAATTTTTCTTTAAAAAACCCTCTCAAAAAAGATTACTGACATACGTGTTTCACCGCAGAAGTCAGTCATGTTAATCTTCCTTGTTCTGTCCATGAAATGTTTTTTTTTTTATTTGTGTCTTATTGCACTTTATTTTGCTTGTTTTATGGGACATACTACACTAGATTTTGTTTACAGTTCCCAGTAAAATATGATAAAATGCTAATTATATTTGCCTTTTTAAATTCATTGAAATGTAAAAGATTGTGTGAAATTTCTTCATTTCGACTACTAACCCCCAGTATCGAACTGAATCGTATTGTATCGTATCGCGAGGAAAGCTGTGATTTACACCTGTACTAATTACTGAGTGTAGGAATCATGTATGCAAATTTTAAGATTGCCCAAACAAACCTTCATATAACATCGATTATTAAGTCATAATGGTTGCAGCTGTTGGATGTTAGTTGTCCACCTTGTGGTTGTTCCTGAGGTTGTGGTCTTCAGCTGAGCAACTGTCCTACAAAGGCTTTTGTCTTCATTGTTTCAGAGCAGTTTATTCTTGTCAAAATCCTGTCTTATAAGTGTATTACACATGAATCCCTTGGGTTAACTGGCCTCCTCAGTTGACTTTGTCAATCAAGATTTAGAACAACCCCCCCCACACACACACACACACACACCACTATAATGTAATATTAGGTTTCCGTTGACCACTCCAGCTTTGTGCCTTGTAGTGTGCGCTCAGTGAGATTTCACTCAAAGCTATAGAATTACTAGATGAAGCTTTTGAATGGAAGACCTGTGCAGTCTAGTAATTCTATAGCTACACCCAATACGGTCCTGAAGGCATTGATCTCCGTCAGACAGGTGTTCTGTACTGACCTGTCATTCGTAGTCGTCTGAGGTGTGGTGAACCATAACGTGTAAGTGGATGGGTCAATTGATGTTTGTTTCCAAAGTACAGCTGAAGAAGGTGTGGAGGAAATGATCGCGAGACACGGCATGTCTGTGACAAGGGGACTTTGTCACATGCGTAATCCTTCTCCTGGTAAAATGGCTTTGAGTGATAATGTGCTTCACTCTCCCTACAGCTCCAGTACGTCCTGCCCCCACCCCAGAGCAATCATTTAAAGCCCCAAAGGCCCTGTCCAAGGTAAGGAGACGTGTTTTGGGCAGATGAGGCCCTCACTCTGGGGCAAGATGCCCAAATCTGACCCCCTTTCTGTTCAGTTGCCAGCGTGGCTTCTGGGGTGAATCTGGTAGTAGGATTTGCAGAAATCTGGTACTTTTATCCTCAGAACCTTTGACGTAAGGTTTGCTCCTCGTGATGCTGAAGCCTGGAATAGTGAATGCATTTAGCAAAACACCAAAAAGTGTCTGGTTTTTACAGATTTATGTATGTTCATAATTTTGTGTGTAAGTTGGATTGAAATGGGATTTAAATGTATTCATTCACCAAGCATACAGGCCTGAGCTGGTCTTCTCACTGGTGGTCCTGAGAAGGTCAAGTTCCTTGGGTTTCAACCGTATGAAACTCATGATTGACAGAGGACCCCTGTGGGAAAGGCCACAGAGCTTTCACTGGGTTTGGGGGTGGGTGGCGTTGCACTAATGGGACTTTGTTCAGAGTGCGCCGCAACGCCTCGCTGGCTCCTGGAGGAGAAACCTTGCAGTCAGATGTTCCGGCAGGTGGGCGGCTTTCATGTTTTCCCATCTTGTTTCCAGGTAATCTCAAGAACCGCCCATTTACCTTTGGAACATGTCGGGTCCGGTCACGAGCCGATCCCGAGTTTATCCAGATGTGAACACACAGAGGCCCCGAGAGTATTGGGACTACGAGTCGCATGTCGTGGAGTGGGGGTGAGCGTTCTCAAGGGCCCGGAATGCATGTGCTGGTGTCCAGCAAGCTGCCTGACAATTCGCCGTTAGTTTCCATTGGATATCTTATGAAACCAGCCTCAGTGGAGTGTCCCTGTTCTTTACCTGGGTTACTTGGTTAATTTTAGCAAGAACAGCTATAATTTAGCTCCACATAGACAATTTCCAGATTACATTTCTAACGTCCTCACTTGGCTTGCAACTGTTTGTGGTTCTTTCGTCAGATCACGCACGTCAACAAACAGATATGTGGTATGTGACACCCCCGTTACCATTTTTGTGATTCAGGAATCAAGATGATTACCAACTGGTGCGAAAACTGGGCCGAGGCAAATACAGCGAAGTGTTTGAAGCCATAAACATCACGAACAACGAGAAAGTAGTCGTCAAAATACTCAAGGTACGGTCACACTTGAGGGAAGGGCCCTCTCACACAACTGAACAAGAATGGCGGTCCTGATGTGCCATTTGTCCCAAAATAAAGGCAGGTCGTATCTCTCAGAGCTTCTATATTAGTGGTACTAGAGTTTAAGTTTGACCTCTTAAGAAGATGGGATTTTTATAAATATCACATATAAATATCACACATGGACCTGATTTTTATGGGCTTGTGCCATCTGGTGACCGTTACACACATGCGTATTACCATATAGTTGGTAAATCCCATTGGTCCTATTGTACTGGGATCTTCTCAACATTCTGTTCACATTAAACCAAAATGACATCTGCAAGGTGCTTCTGCCTTCTGGTTTTCACTGGCTTGTCCTTTTCAGATAAACCTACGCTAATAGTATGTAAATTTGCTGTCTATAACATGAAATTATCTGCCTTTATATGGTTAAACTCTCAGTGCTGATTGGCATGCTTTCCTGGAACGTCACCGGTTGGCTGAATGGTGACATCAGCTGCTCGTGCGTGGAAGTCGTCCAGCACGGCTCCATTTAATCTCCCTTCCGTTTCTTTGCTGGCAGCCAGTAAAAAAGAAGAAAATCAAGCGAGAAATTAAGATTCTGGAGAACTTGAGAGGAGGCCCAAACATCATCACACTTCTAGACATCGTGAAGGATCCCGTGGTCAGTTCCTGACAGTTGCTCCTCGTCTTGTCCTCTGGTCTTTCTGTTTGCACTGCAGAATATATGACGCTTACTGCTTTTTGTGTGTGTGTGTGTGTGTGTGTGTGTGTGTGTGTGTGTGTGTGTGTGTGTGTGTGTGAGTGACTGCCCGTCTCTCTCTGAATCTCCTCAGTCTCGGACTCCAGCCCTGGTTTTTGAACATGTAAACAACACAGACTTCAAGGTGAGAGTTTGAGCCTATCCAGGCTCGCTATGTTCTGTCTTTCTAATTCTGATGTTATCCGGTTGAAGCGATCAGCACTAATCATGGTGGTTCACCTCATAGAAGGAAAAGACTCACTCAAGGACTGTCTCTCCTCCCCCCCCCCCCCCCCCTTTACAGCAACTGTATCAAACGCTATCAGACTATGACATCCGGTTCTACATGTATGAAATCTTGAAGGTAAGGACTCTATTTCTTTCTGCTTGGCTTTTCTTGAGGTAAATCTTTCTCCCGTTGTGAGATTGGGTATGTAGGCTCCATTTCCCGGCTCGGGTGAGCCCCACCCCTTAGAGTGGCTTGATGTGGAGTGTCCGTAAAACGGGAAGCTGCCCTAAAAGGCCCGTCCATGAATAACTGAGAGTGAGAAAGATCGCGGACTGCCCTGAAACGTCAGATGAGCCCAGTGCAGTTTTTATATGCGGTTCTGAAAATCTGCTGGCCGTACTCAGTGCCAGATTTTTTTTCCCCCCCTGTCCCTCCTGAAAGTTATTTCTGATGTAGCTCGAGTTGTATTTTAGTCGGCTTGTGTAGGTTGAATGGCTTCACATGCCTGAAGATATACTGGAGCTGGATGTAATCGGGGCTGCAAGCTGATTCAGTGGTTCTGCCTTTGGTTATGTGATGATAAAAATCGTATGATGGTGTTCACACTGCTTTGGGTGCAGCTCTGCCAGAATGATGTTGAGGCCTGAACATATACATGTTTGACTTAGCTAAGGTGACGTAATTTGACCATCATAAATATGTCTGTATCTTGTCGAAGTTTATCGAATGGTCGCTTTCGGTTCAAATTCCGTCTATTAGGCTGGTTGTGACTGTCTTGCCCCCCCCCCCCTTCCCCCCAGGCACTGGACTACTGTCACAGCATGGGAATAATGCACAGAGATGTCAAACCACATAACGTGATGATCGACCACGAACACAGAAAGGTATGTTCCCCCCCCCCCGCCCCCCCAGCTTTTCAGGGCTCGCGTGAATGTGGATATATGGGCTGAATTATGGGAAGGCCTTGTTTTGTGGTCAGTTTGAGGTTGAACGCCAGTGGGGGGGGTGTGGATGGGGGGTGGGTCTTACCTACATAGGGAACAAAGTAATTCTAACTCAGGTCTAATTTCAATCTTTTATTCAGCTAATTAGGTAAAGCATGTTCCCTTCTGAGGTAAGGCAAGTTCAATAGAGAATGATTTTGGTTTGCTAATTTTTCAAAACTTTTAGTCCAAGCAATAACACATTAATGCATTATACTAAGGCCTACCCCTCTGTGTGTCATTAATAAGAAAGTTTTTATTTTGCTGTTTATTACACTCAAAGGCTGCGAGTAATTTTTGTTGACTGAAGTAAGGTAATGCTTAACCTGAAGGACACCATGTTGGTAAACTCCTGCACAAAATACCTGCCTTATTTACTTAAGCTCATGTTTTTATCCAGAGCATTTCTGCTTATTTATACAGCTGGGTTTGTGACCTGAAATATTCAGACCTTGTGCATCCTGCAGGGTACTCAGTGTGCTTTCACAAAGTTTAGTAAGAGTTCCAGTCCTTCAGTACCATAGTACTTGGTGCTCTAAAGTTCAGGCAATTAAGGTTCCTCTCTACGGTCTAGTCTGAGAATTTTCCCAAGGCTGGCAGGATACAGTTAATGAAAATGAGCTGCGAGCAGCTGTGCCAGGTGTCTCAGTGTTGGATGCGCGGTCTTTACATGTGTGGTGCAGCGCTTTTCTTGGCGATGGTTCCAGCTGATGTCCTCCCCCATTCCCCTTGCAGCTCCGCCTGATAGACTGGGGCTTGGCAGAATTCTACCACCCAAGTCAGGAGTACAACGTCAGAGTGGCTTCACGGTACTTCAAAGGCCCGGAGCTGCTGGTAGACTACCAGGTGGGCAGCTCTTCCTGTGTAGCCTCCTCCAGCTGAGCGGGATGCGAGTTTGAGATCTGTGGATGGTGTTTCTTATTGGCTGAGTTAAACACCTTTCTCCCTTCTTTGGTAGATGTACGACTACAGTTTAGACATGTGGAGTTTAGGATGCATGTTGGCCAGTATGATCTTCCGGAAGGAGCCCTTCTTCCATGGGCATGACAACTATGATCAGGTGAGGAACCCGCCACGTACCGTCCAATCCACAAGGGTTACCATTCTGTGACAACTGACCCAGTTTCAGTGGGCGCATGGCTCATTCTGGCATAACATCCTATGCTGATTCCAGTCAACAGCTGTCCTTCATATTATTATGTCCTGAGAGGAGCAGTGATCTACACTAGACTTTCAGTTGGTTCCATTCACTGGTTTCTTGTCAGTTGAGGGTCATTGTGCTGTTGCATGATCAGTGTCTCTACCTTCTCTTCGCCAGCTCGTCCGCATTGCTAAAGTGTTGGGCACGGAGGACTTGTACGACTACATTGACAAATACAACATAGAGCTGGACCCTCGGTTCAATGACATCTTGGGCAGGTATGTTGCTTTTCAGAGATCCATGAAATTCAAGTCCTGTGGATGGGGGGGTTCTGCATCGAGGCTGAGGATTCTCGAGGGTTCTCTATAGCCGTATGACTGCTCCCCCTTGCCGGCAGACATTCCCGCAAGAGGTGGGAGAGGTTCGTGCACAGCGAGAACCAGCATCTTGTCAGCACTGAGGCTTTGGACTTCCTGGACAAGCTGCTGCGCTATGACCACCAGGCCCGGCTCACGGCCCGGGAGGCCATGGAACACCCTTACTTCTGTGAGTCTGTGCCTGTGTGCCTCTGCCTCTTTGTGTCTACGGGTGGGAACCATACACTGTACATTTGGACTAGGCTAAGCCATGTGGGCAATGTGAACTGTGGACAGGATCCCCTGAATGTGCCTGTTTGCTCAGTAAGGGAGTTTCACTACAGTGACGTAAGTAGCAATGATTGAAAACCCGTGGATTTCCTCTGTCAGATTTTATTGCCCTGAACCCTGCACCCCCAAGTCACATCAGTCCCCCTGATGAAACACTCATCTGCTGTCCAACACTGGCAGTCCTGCTGGACCTGCAGGACCAGTGAGCTGTCGCTTTGGCCCATTACACATCTCAAGGTGGAGCATATAAATACGAAAGACTGTAGAGAAGTTTCAGAAATGGTTCCCCTCATCCAGCACACTGTGTACCCTTTTTACGGCCTGCGGCCTCTTCCAAGAACGCCTACGGCGGCCCAGCTGGTGGGTTTGATTCGGCTTTATAGCCTAAACGCTTCGCCCCATGCTGTCGAGCGTCCGTGGTACCATAGGGAGTGTCATAAGCTTCACCGGCCCACGATTCTCCCGGCCCGGAGTAGGCGGTGCCATAAGGCCTGGCCGCAGTGTCATTTTGCCCACTGCTGAGGCTTCCGCATGGGGTTTCCATGGGAACCGGGTCGGCGAGCCTGAGGAACGTTCCGATGGACGGGTTGTGCTTTGAACCGGCACCCATCTGTGTGCTGTTGTCTCCTCGTCTTCCGCCAGATCCCGTCGTGAAGGACCAGGTGAGAATGGGCTCCACGTCCGGAATCTCCACAGGGAACACCCCTGTCAGCTCCTCCAGTATGATGGCGGGTAAGTGCTTTTTTTTTCTCCTGCTGCTTCCCACACCTCCCTTCATGTCTCACATCTCATCTGAAAGCTCTTTATCACTGTCAGCCTATAAACAGTCTAACAAATACGTTTTGTGCCCGGTCTCTCTCAGCCAATCAGTTTGGATTTCTGAAAGGGGTGTGGCCTGGCAGAACCTTAGAACCAAGTGTTGTCTTGCTGTGTCTTCTCACAGGTATCACGTCGATGTCCTCAGCACAGCCAATGGGGAGTATTGCTGGCTCACCAGTCATCTCCTCCCCAAACTCTCTGGGCACGCAAGTCCCAGCAGCCACTGGGGCACAGCCCTGAACTGACCCCTCTTCCCTACACGTCCGTGCTCAGAAGTCTGGGATAGGCTTCATTTTTACGTTGAGATTTCAAGGAGGAGAAATTAGGTTCCTTTTTTCCATACAATAATTATATATACGATTCAGACGCACCAAGTTTTAAGTTGCGGCTGTGTCTGGATTAAATGTAGGTGCAATCTTTGATGACCGTGTCTAGAAAAGCAACTACACTGTAGAAATTAATAAGAAAAAATGGATAATAAAATTTATTTTATATGTCCCTATATGACACTGCTGTGTGGTTGAGTTCTCCGAGGCTTGAATGCTGTGCGACTCCTACAAGCCTGAAAAAAAAACATCCGTTACTACTTCAAGGTGGCCATTTACTTCAAACGATGTTCGGACAAAACTACATCGAACGTGTCGGCTGGAACAATCTATTGCATACTTAAAAGGACGCTGCCACCTTGTTCATTCTATGTCATGCCACAGTCCCTGAGCACGCAAAATGTTTTTGATGCTCCAGACCCACAAACGGGGCAAATGAACTTATCGTGGCGAGTGTGTGTGTGTCATTTTAATAAAGGAGATGACGGCTCTTTTTAAATGGAAGCTGTTCTCTCTAACAGCCACTATTGGTCTGATACTTAGCAGTGGCACAGAGAGAGAAACCAACTGTTTATGACGGTTACATGCCACCGAAACTCGCACATTTCTCAACATTGCACGGCTATGACATTTACCATTAGCAGAAATGCATGAATATACATACATACACTGAAGTGCAGTCCAGTGCATGCTGGTAACTGCATAATGAGTCCGACTGACCAACCCCATGCAGTCACACTTATCAGCCAGTCATGGAAAGTGGGAGTGACCAGAACAAACAATAGAGGTTCACCTTGGGGACCCTGCACAGGCGATATCCCTCAACAGCGATCACCACGATGATTACGAGCCTTACAATGACGCATCACTAAAACAAGATTGATTCTTTCAATTTTGTCTGAAGTATGTGGCCACCTTGATGGTTGTGAAGCAAACAAAGGTGTAACGCAAGACATTTTCTGAAATTGTAATCCTGATTACTATGTGTATTCATATTGAATCTTAAGCTTGCAGTAGAGCATAAGGGGAATGGTGTTGAGTAATGTTCGAAGGGCGTTGAAATGGATGGTTTGAAATCTGGGCATTTCGGACAATGGCACGTAGCTAAACCCTTACTGGTGATGTGGAGCCTCTACTAAGATCGTTAAGGTATATTAATTATGTTCCTGTCAAGGTTAACTGGACAATCTGAGTGTAAATACCATGGTCTGATCATCATGTTCTCCCCATGTTGGATAAGTTCCCTTCATTGTTCTCAAACCATGCGGTTAGGGTTTGCTGTAGTTGGTGAATGTGTGCATGTGTCTAGGTGACCTGCTATGGACTGGCATCCCATCCCAGGTAGACCCCAGCCCTGTACCCCGTACCCTGCGATAGGCTCTGCACTTACCGTCACCCTGTGTTGGATGATCTGTTGCTTGACAGGCAAGTCACAGTACCTAGGATTTGTTCCTGTTTAAGCTGTAAGACCTTGCAAATAGAGGTGCTTTCCATTCTGGTGGAGGCCTGTACAATTCTTTGCTTCAAGGGTCTTTTAGTTGTGGGACGACTGTCAAATTAACCTGGACTCTGCTTTAGATATTTGGGGTCAACTGCAAATTCAGTGAGAATGCCCTTGAAGGTAAGAGAAATGCAAAGTGTAGGAAATTAGCATTTTAAATTAATGCATAGCCAGGTTTGTTTGTATAATCAGCTTAGTTCCATAAACATCATTAAACACATCAGATCTCCCTAAATTGTATGTCGTGACACACACACACACACACACACACGTAACAGACATTATTCGTTGCTCAGCATGTACAGATGAGAGCAGGTTTTGGGGTCAGCCAGAGTCCTTCACCCATGTAGCAGTTGGCCTTAAGGACCTTATTCAAAAGCAAGTTGGTGATATTACTCTTATCTGCAAGATTCGAACCCATTACCTTCTGGACAGAGCCCTAATCATCTGACCTATACCACCACCAGCAAGGATATGAGGCTCCCTGGCCGTTAGAAGCCGTCTGCCATCCACTGATTGCAGATCATTCCGCAGATTTGGCTTGGCCTGCATCATGGGCGTCCGGAGAGGGTCCTTATCAGGCCAGCCCTGGACGCATCTTTCATTTATGGACCCATTCCTTCTGGCAGCGGAAGGAATTGAAAGCAATCCAATCTGTTCGGTATCCAGACACCGGTCTGATTAATTTGGGGGGAACAATAGAGTGTTTGTGGTAACCGGGGGGGAAAAAACTGGCATATTCCTGAAGCCACAATCTGCACTTTTCTTCTGAAAGGGGCCAGTAAAGGGCAGTCTCGTCGTGCGCGTCTCCTGGTCCAAGCTGGACTGCTAGGCCTGTGAAAAATATATAATCTTTCTGCGTCTAAAGCACCTTAGCTGGACAGTGGATGGAACCCAAAATAAGCCTGCATTGTTGCTGGCTTTCCAGCTCTGGGTTAGACCCGCTGTAGATGTGTTGAAATGCCTTGTAAACAAAAGACGGGTTAACTGCCGGTCACGTTTCTCTGAATGTCACTCTTGAGGATGCTTTTGAGGAGCGTCCTGAAGAACCTCGGCGGTCAGCGAACTGGGAAGAGAGCTTAGTCCAACCATGGCAACCGTGTGTTGGAAGGCTCCATGATGTGGAGGTGCATTAGGTTCACTGTGTGAGCACTTTGTCTGCAGTCGGCTCTGTGTTTCTTGGAGGGGAGGGCTGTCCTGGAAGAATACTTCTCTTTTCTTAAACTATTTTGTGCCCCGAATTCCCAGAGACTCAGTAGTCGGGGGGGGGGGGGGGGACAAGCTTTCAGTGGAACACCAGCTGTTCTCTGGCAACATGTTCTTTTACTCCATTGAAAAAAGTGATTTGGTGGAAAAATCTGGAGAAGCGCAGGATTGTCAGGAGATGTGTGACAGGGCAAAGGTGTTGCTTAATTCAAAAGTTTTTTTTTTTGTCTACGTCTTTAAATGCTTAAAGATGGGTAATGAGCTTATGATGTCAAAAATGTAACTTCTGAGAATTCCTGATCTGCATCTCTCAGCAGACAAGAATTCGGGATTCAGCAGTGAGAGTTTCGATAATGGCATATTCATAACCAGAACGCCTTCTCCTTAAGTGCCAGTCAGGAGAACAATGTCCAACTGTAGGAAAGACTTCAGTTTGAATGTGAGCCAATAACCGCTATGAATGATGTTGCACGCAGGCAGCGCAGGGGCCTTGGGATATGCCAGATTGGACAGGAAGTTGTGGCCTGATGGAGGGACCCCACCAGGGGTTCCTTCCACACCGCAGGCCGGACAGGAAGAGCCGTATTGGGGCAGAATGACGGCTGCAGAGCCACTGGGGAAATGTGACAGATGTTCGCAGTGGAAATGGAAGGTTCGTGAAGGTCAGTCAGGGTGTTTCTTGGCCCACGGCTGATGGAATAGCTGCGTAACTGGAGGCGCCACCTGCTGGAAAGGGAGGGTGGGGCACCTCCCTTCATGTAGAGAGGGGGCCACGGGGTTCTGATGACGTGTGTGAGCTGATCTGTCGGAGTGCAAGGTAAAAGCTCACGGTAGTGGGGCAGACATGAACTCGGATCATTCCCAACAGATAGGGTCTGTCGTACAGCATATGGAAACCTTCAATCGGGCTGTTAAGAGTCAAGCTGCTCACCAGGGTGATACAGGCTGAAAACGCTGCCGAACGGTGCTTTTAGTATTCAGGAGTTATAATGGGCCCTACACAAGACTGGCGTGTGTGTGTCAATTTTCTTTTTAACCATAAATCTTAGGTTCCAAGTTAAAAGATGTTTCTTTGGAGGTGAACCAAAATAACGCTAAAATAAGCTCTGATTGGCTGTAGTTACACAGGTATGCATTGGGGTAATTGAGTAATTGCATCAAGTATCCCTGTGAAGCTACTTGTCACTAGGATTCCTGGCACAACAATAACGGGCACATTTCTGTAGCCTGCATTCCGGGGCCTGGGGGGGGGGTTTCCAAATGGCACAGATTGCCACAAAGAAGTACAGTGAAGAGTAACTTTCTGTTGAACTTGATACGCAAGACCTTTCTTTGGAGAACAGGAGACACAGGGGCCCGGCCTGCCTCCAGCTTCCCTGTCTTCCGGAGCGTTCTAGGGGGCCTCTTCCGTCCTGGCTGCGTGTTCTGTGCCCGGCCCTGAAATTGAACTCCCACCCCTTCCTCTGCTGGTATTAGGGGTGGGCTGGAAGGGGTGTAAAAAGTGTGAGGGGGGTGGGGGGGGGGTCAGAGCGAAGGTGTTCCAGTCCTGTGCTGTGCTGCAATACAGGGAAGTGAGCCCCCCAGGAGGCGTGTAGATGGGAAGGCAAGCTGTCCATGGAGGACGTGATGGATGCTGCCTGTTTTCGTCACGGGGAGGGGGGGTTGCACAGCGTTTACCAAGGATATTTGTACCAGCAGGCCCTTCTCTGCACAATGCCTGAATGATGGGTTTTCTTACTCCATGCAGAGCAGACACATGTTCCTGGGCTTTTTGGCGGCATCTCACAGTACAACCTCAGACATCTGCTTTTAATCTCTCCTATCTGCACAATAGCCTGACCAGGTCAGCAGCTTACACCCAGGGCGCTATGACCATCCCAGCCTCCTTCCCCAACGGTATGTATAGTGGGATATCCTTCAGAAATGAGACCGATTGTGGCCTCTGCTTACACCCCTCGGCGAGACTGTGACCTGACAAGGTCTGCAATACCTGCACGTGTCGGTCTCCCGGCCTCCTGGAACATGCAAAAAATACTTACTTCCCAGCATGATTCTCTGAACAGAAGCCAGGAAGCACTCCCCTATGGTTTAAGCATGAAGGAAACCACAACAAAATGAGGAAGAGGATGGGAATCCGGCAAAGAGGAAGTTTGTCTGACTTACAATAATGTCATTGACCTCAATGAGGTCGGAGCTCACAGGGCAGGGTCTAGGAGGCAGGGGAAATGGGTCAGCCCAGTCCGCGGCCACCCAGCTCCAGGGCGGAGTCACGCGCCTTCCGGGATGTGATTCACTTCTGCCCCCCAGCGTGGTTCCGAAAGGGAGAATTTGGCCTGACACCACTGGCAGCAATACTGCACAAATTGTGAAACCCAGAGCCGCCGTCAGGGCAGTGTGCCGTCAAGCACAGTGTATAGCTACACGGTGACGACTCTGAACACAAGGAAACAATAAGCTGGGTACAGCGATTTCCTCATATGTCAAATGTAACCCAAAGCCCAACATTTACGATCATACTGATTGAATGTGCAAACTGGATCCTGATATGTGCTTTTTTAAAATGCTGTTACTAGGCATAGCTGCATTACTGGATGTGGCGGTAGATTTTTTATTCATTTTTTTTTAAACTAAAATTAAAACTCAAAAAGTTATTCTGTAAAGCAGTTCATGCGTATGTCCACTAGATGGAGACATTCTATCAACTTCGCCTTGTGTGCCCCCTGTAACGTGACTCGCTTTCTTCAACCATCCTGCGACACAATCATACACACAAGTGGTCCACCATCTAAACATTTATTATGCCTTAAACATCTTCAGTGGGCTATTTTCATGGCAGACACAAAGGCAACCGAAGCCTTCTCAATGAATAGAAGGGGTATTGGCCTGAGAAGCACATGTGCACAGTCAGGGCCAAAACACACCATCGTGAACTTGGCCCCCGCCTCTGAACTCCGCTCCCCCTCTCTGCATATGGAGCAGCTTTTATATGAAGAAAAGAATTTTAGAAAAGCATCAGTTACAAACAAAGATGCCCCGCCCCTTCCCCAAGAGCGGCCATATTGATTAAACCCAGCTGCCTCCGAATCACCCTCCTTTCCTTGAGGGGCACAAAAAGGTTCCACACTGTGCATGCTCAGGTCACACGCAGAAAGCACGGAAACCGAAAGCACCAGCGCCCTCTGGACGGCACGAGGTCCAAAGAGAGGCGGGAAGAGCCGGTCAAAGCACATGGGTCACAGAAGCACGGGCCCACCCTCATCCTCTAAGAGCTCCGCAGCATGGCGTGCCGGTGGTCTCCGCATCAGGGCAGCGGTCTGTGTCCACAGACTGTGAGCTTCTTCATATCTCGAGGTGTGTAAGGAGAGGGCCAGTCAAGCGTGGCTGGCCAGCTCATCCTCCACGCTAAGGCAACTCAACTGGCGAAACGGACTTCATTTACTGAAACGGACTGACGGACGGCAGGAGGTCGGTCCAGCGAGACTGAGTGCTGCCAGCAGGGGGCTCATTGAGTCAAATCTAAAAAGAATAAAAAGGGTAACGGGGGGAAAAGGCAGAGCTCAAAGTGCTCGAGTCCGAACCACGGCGACAGTCATGCTCCAGGTCACATGATGCAGCACTTGTTCTTAAAGCGCAGTCTCTGTTTTGGCCGGTATTTCTCTAGGTACGTCAGCTGCTTGCTGTTTATGGCCCCCCGTCGCTTCCTGGCCGAACAGAAAGAAAAGGCGCCTGTGAGACAAACAGCCGCGGAGCCGCCCGCAGACGACGGAAGTCGGCCGTAAGCGGCGATCACTCACTGCCTGATGAACTGGATGGCGTCCTCGTATTTCATCCCGCTCTCGATCAAGGCCAGTGCCACCAGCACGGGGGCCCTGCAGAATGTGCCAGGAAGAGATCAGTCACGGAAAATTACAGGAACACATCCCAAACACCGTCACGAAGGACAACATTAATTATTTATCATTAACAAAAAACAGGCACACTGAATGAGGGCTGGGCTGGTACCACATTTTCCTCTCGGAGCATAAATGCCCTCTAGTGTACAGTTGTGAGATTTTCAACAGATCTGCTGTTGGCTGAAATCTGGGAGCCCTGCAGGGTTTAAAACGGCGGCCCTGAATCAGCATTTGCGTGGATTGTGTTTTAAGGCCAACAGAATTACTCTGTTGGAGTGTTAAGTGAGAGGAGGTCGGCCACATTCCTGGCGCCACCTTCACTGCACCTTCAGTTCAGGTGGGGGTGACAGAACTCTAGATATGTCGTTCAAAGCTTCTCCAGACGTGACTCCCACTTGCTGTTCTTTGTTACCTAATAAGGGGCGTGGCAGAACTACTGTTTGGCTATTAATTTCAAGATGTATTGCTTGGCTCGAATTTTAAAACACTATAAACTGCTCATTTCCAAAGTGAAAAGTAGACATGCGTACAGGCAGAGTCCTCCTGTAGTTTTTATGAATATATTCTTAAAACCAAGGACTTGTTCCCTTGGCATGGGCTGCCTGAGTACGTTTCCCATGTGAATAATAAGAAAATAAATTAAAATGACAAGCAAACTGGCACCTTCCCAAGAACACCGGGCCCCTAGGGAGCCGATGCCGTGCGTCAGACACTGAGCCGAACCCAAGCTGAGACGGATCACCGGAGAGGCTCCACCCCCTGGCAAATGGAGGTTAGGGCTGCCGGCCTTAAAGGAGGCTACGTTAATAGTGGTTTTCTGGGGGTGGGGGGGCAATGGCAGGGTCAAGGGCAGGATCAAGGGTTTCCCCTACTGTAAACAAACATCGGCTAGAACAATCAGTTCCATTTAAAGAGAGTTAGTGTCCCCTTTCAGGAAATTTCAGGAAACTTCTGGGCAGTTTTTAAAGACATTCTTCCAAATCTTTCTCTCTCTCAGGATCTACGCACTTTACTTTACCAGGGGTTCCTGAGGCAAATTGCCAAAATCAGAGAGAGATTGCGCTCCATGCACTCTCTGACTAAAGGCAATGCCTATCTAAGCTCCTCACATACCCAGTATGCAGACCTGCCCAATGCAATTAACACGGCTTCATTTATTCGCTATTCAAATCCCACACACCAACAACCCCGCACTGCCACACTCATGCAAGAGGCCGGTTTACCCCGCCCACTCCTCAGACCAAGCCAGCCCACTCACCGGCCCAGGCCGGCCACACAGTGCACGGCCACGCAGCAGCCAGGGTCCTCACAGAACTTGCTCTTCAGCAGGTTGAGCCAGTCATCCACCACCTTTGTGGGTGGGGGTGCACCGTCATCAAAAGGCCAGTCCTGAAAAGAGGAGAGCAAGAGTGGCTATAAGGGTTCGGACGAGCTCAGGATGGAGACCGTGGATGTTTCTCAATGTGTACTTGACTGTACTTGTTCTTGCGTATCCATTTTACGCCATCTTCCATCATCAAAGACCAGTTCCAATACTCAAGAACAGAAGTACAGCTTCTGTGAAGTGATGGTAAAAATCCCCAGATGTCGTTCTTGCTCCGCCCCAAATATGATGGATACATCGGCTGCATCCTCACCAAACAAGCCCATGATTCACTGCGGCCCAAGTTCATCGCCAGGACTCAAGTCAGCGAGACCACATGTACGATCTTTGCGTTTGTGGTATTCAGAAGTGCCCCGAGATGGGGGTCTTTAAAGTGCCAGGCCCACGGGATTGTGAGTAAAGACATCCGGAGTCAGAAAGAACATGTCCTCACTTCTGACGTGGTTAGAGGGGAACACGGGCTGTAGAAACATACACCATTATTGCAGCTCTGAGCATGAATACTAAATCTGCATAAGGACTGCATAGACTGTAGGACTCTATTTAGGCTGAGGTCTTCATAGGAAGAGCAATAACATGAGGGTATGTAATTCCAGCAGGGGGGCTGGGGAGCTGGAGCTGCTCCATCTCTAGGCAGGAGGGGAGGAACAGGGTAGAGCCCAGCCAAAAGGGCCTGTGATTGACGTCAGATGGGTGGAAGCTGGAAGCAGAGGTTGCCGGCCTTCCGCCCAGGCAGGAGCCAGGAAGGGAGGGGCCTGTGGCAGAGAGTGGAATGTTCTTTCTACACAGTGGCATGAGATGTCAGGATGACCCCAGCAAGCAAGGCTAACTCCAAAGAACACATATGGCTCCTATCTGCATTCTCCCTGGCTTCTACAGTGTCGTGAAAACGGAGAAGATGGGGTCAGCCATGCTACAGATGATCCCTGGAATAGCTGAGCCCGGTGTGAGCATGTAGCGTACTGGGGACACTCATCCCAATCACATTCATTCCCTTCAGGGCCGTTGCCTTGCAAACTCACATGACACAAAAGCTGTAGAGGCCGTCCCTTTGGGCTCAGCTCTGCACACAAACAAAGGCAAGGAGACAAACAGCCTGCCTCGTTAACAAGCCAAGGAGGAGGACCTTTAGCCTCCACGTAACCCACATGAACAAAAGTCATTCAACCCATTTTGTAGGTCCAAGAACAGCAGAAAAAAAAATACAATCATTATCCTGAGACAACTTGTAGAGTTGGTCTCTCTCTGAAGGCTGATCTAAAAGGTGGTGGGAGGTCTCAGCTCTTCTCAGAATCTGTCTCCATTTGGGAACTTGACGCTTATACTCTGGAGAGAATTTGGTGGCACCTGTCGCATGTCAGTAAGAGCCCCCTCTGCGCATCTTCGGATGGCTGCCAGGACCTCAAGATGTGGTGACTTCTCACCATGTCGGAACACTTTACTGGCAGGACAAGTGAGTGGCCTTCAGAGGGACCCACCCAAGGTCACACTCATACACATTTGGTCGTGTGTAGTTTACCATGCAGTACAAAGAGACACCTGTATTGGAACAGGACTATTAACTGTGAGTCACTGCTCTAAGGTATTAAAGCTGGTGCTGGGGGAGGAACCAGTGATCAGGCTCACATGAGATTGGGTTATCAGCATCCCATCCAGTGGTTTTATTGGGCAGGTCAGGTGAGCCTGGGCTTGTAGTATGCAGTCCAAAAAAGCTGATGATCAGGTTCACATAAGATTGGACTCCCATCAGATAGGGCCATAGGGATCATGTAATGGCAGGTACTGGAATAACAGCATATAGTCTGTGGACCATGATCATGGAGATGGGTAAAAATTCATAATTATAGCCCAGCTCCCGGCAAATGGAGGACAGGAGTGACACTCCATTCCATCTCACAAAGGTTGCATTGCTATGTTTCATATCCACCCTGCAGGATGAATGGTTACCATCAACTGAGGGGCAGTAGACTCACCACGACCGTAATCCCGTCCTTCTCCAGCGGTGCCTTGTCATATGTCACCTCACACACTCGGACCACAGTGGTTGCTCCATATTTCTTGAGGTCCTGCGAGAAAAGGGATCACTGTTAAAGGCCGAGTCAAACACACACGTCTCCCCTTAAGCGTCAACGTGCACGTACCCAACGCGGCGAGAGGTTACAAGGCGTTATGAAAATGTGAGCTGTTTGTAGATTCATGCAAGGTGGTGGATTGTGCAGACATGCTGGATATGATGGTGGGGAGTCTCACCTCGATGAAGGAGCTGAGGTTGGAGTTGGTAGGGTTGTGAGTGATGAGGAAGCGCATGTTCTTGTAGCAGACTTCCACCGGGGCAGGCCGGTTCATCCGCGCCATGGTGTCCTCTCCAGTGTGCACTCAAGAAGCTGCCTTTGGGGGCCAATTCCCGCAGCCACAGCGCCAACCGCTTGACTTCGTGTCCTTCTAACTCTGTGGTGCAGACTCTACAGCACCCCCCCTTTCTGCCGACGACCCCCAGACACAGGGAAAGGATGAAGCTCCGCCTCTTGTCAGTGCTGGCAGTCTGCTCCTGTTGATGCTCTGGTGGGGCTCGGGTGGAGTTCCTCCGGCCAGAGCCACCACTCGCTACCCCCATCAGTTTGTCCAGGGGAGGTCAGGCAGAAAGGGCGCTGTGGACAGGGGGTGGGGTGTGTCTTGGCGGCGGGCAGTCCTTCCAGGAGCTCAAACGCTGTGATGCTGAGCACGGCAGTAGTCTCCTTCCTGCGAGAACTCCATCAACTGCCTGGCAGTGCTGCGGAGTAGAGCGGCGGAGCAGAAAGAGGAGAGACGGTTAGCTACTAACGCACACCGCTGTCCCGATGCCTCCTGTCACCTAGGGGGGTCTGGCAGGACATCCTGCCCAGACTTGTGCTTCAGTGTGAAGAAACACTGCCTGATGTCATGTCCCAGTTTCCTAGGATGGAGCAAAAGTATCAGTTGACTGGGATAACTGAATACTGGAAAAGTTTCTAGAAGAGTGTAAGAAGCTATTTAAATATCAGGAAAAGATCAAACGGCGTCAAAACACCTCAGTGAGGATCAGCGGGTAGCTCATTTTCATCTGAGACTATGTACACACAAGAATCCAGCATGTATTAAATACAAAACCAAAGAAGATTCATTCCAGGCCTGGGAGCAGAAAGTAAAAGACCATGTGAAAGTTTTACACGACTGCTAGAGTGATCTCACCCTCCTGCAGGAACTGAAAAACGCCCAAAGCGCCGCATTCCTGCTCAATTCCTTCCCGTTTAGGGAGGGAGGCTAGCTAACGTCCCCCCCCCCCCCTCCGCCAATGCCACGCGATCGATGGCACCTCACACGGAAAACCGCGGCGCATTCGAGTGACACGGTTTAATCGGCTTGGGAGCAGGAGCGATCTGCTCGAAACCCTGGTCAAACCGGGGATGTAAGAGAACAGATGTCAGAAGAACCGGCGCCTGTCTGTGTGCTTTACCTCCTCAGCCCCCCTCCCCTCCCCGCGGCCCTTGCTCCCCCACCTCCGCGGCTCTTACCACTGTAGAAACCCACAGTTCTCTCCGTGCGATGCCTGCACGTTCAGAGGGGAATGGTGCACGAACAGCCACTGCCTCTGATATCAGGCGCCGACTCCGCTCTGAACCGGTTGAGGCCGACCCTGCCTTGCCATATGACACTGACGGCTCCTCCGCCCGTGTCACAAACAAACGTACACTTCACGCTCTCTCAGGCACACGGGGGCCCTGCCCCTCTGCACACTGCAGGGAAAACGTGTGCAGTGTCTGCAACGCTCCCACTTCTCCTATTACTATTCCTGCTGTCACTCATCTCTCTGTGCTCCTGCTAGCCGTTCTATATTTTTACTATCAGCAGATGTTACTGCAGCATTTTTTTACTGGTTATGGTCAACACTGCATCTCTATTCCGCACCATGTAAAATAAGCATTTTCTGCAAACATATATGCTGCCAATACTGCACTGTTGGTCTGGTAAAACCAAACTCCCACCAATGACTCTGTGATAATGCCCACGTCGGTTAATGTGACAGCTTACAGGATTATTAGTCAGCAAAGCAGGGGAACAAATATAATTACCCTAAAAGAGAAGGAGGTATTAGTTTCCTGCAATTTCAATCTTCCCGTTAATCTTCCCGCCACTAATTACATAACGACCTACTGCCGCTGCGTTTGACCTTGTTTACCAAACATCCTTTAAAGCGGAGGCCCGGCCTGCTTATCTGATTGTGCAATGTGAAGCGTGTGACATTTCGGGAGGCGGAGTCAGGCCCGGCAAAGGAATGGTGGTCACACACCCCTCCCCTAACCTGCCCGCAGTGCAGGACTTGATCGCGTGGAGCTGGACCTTTGCGAGGAGCAGGTCCGTGGTGAAAAGCACCCAGACAGATGGCAGAGACGAGCCCAAAAATGTGAGGGATAGAGAACAGAGGCTTCAAGCATGTGGTTGCTCTACTTTCAGTGGCTGACTGCATCACACCAATAGGAACCGTCAATATAACCGGCCCGGAAGTGAGTTAAAGCGGACTGTGACTGACAGGGGAATGCAATCCACTCACCGTGCACTTCAAAGCTTCATTCCTGACATCGTTACGCCCCCCCCCCCCCCCCACTCATGGCCTTGGGGTGGCAGCTGGCTCGTTGGCCCCCGAATCAGATTCCAAGCTGGCCTCCAACAAAGGAGCATGAACAATTGAGGTGACGGCCACCCTGCCTTGAGAAGGGTGCTTAGCAGGGCAGGACGCCCCTGCTGTGGCACTTATCTGGGTCACGTGCCACCAGCCCCCATGCCAGACAGCCCACGTGGCGGTGGGGGGGGGGGCACTAGGGATCAACCAGCTGCCGACCGGAGGCACTGATCACAACTAGGACAAAAGCCACGAAGCAACTTGTTCTGCACAGAGAGCACCGGAATAAGAGCCAGGGAAGCCACTAGTCATTCCCAGTGGGGATTCCACAGCTCGTCCCTCGCAGCTCCTCCGAAAATGTGCGACTTCATTTCAGGATGCAGGCTTTAGGGCCCAGAAGAAAACTGCAGAGGAGGGCTCGTGAAGGCACCGGAAGGAGACCCCCATGACAGAGGGTGGCAGGATTCTCGGTGCAAAGAAAACCAGCAAGAGGGACATTGTGAATTACAGCGGCTTGTAAAAATGGGGCTGCCTCAGTTGTTCTCGTTAACTGTGTCTCAGTTCCCATCCGCTCACAGAGGAGTCACCGATCGCAGGACACTGGAACCGGCCCAGCGGCGACACGCACGGCCACCCGATCTTTACTTACAGCTCACCATGCACTGGCTCCACCCGCCTAGAGGGAGGAGCCACTTAAATGAAGTGGCCAGAGCTGCCACTCACCCGTGGCATCGGCGCGTCACCCCTGCGCCTTCCGAAGGACGCGGCGTGACGTTCAGACGCAGTGAAGCGGTGATTCTGCGTCACCCGCCATGCACTGCTCCAGGCTTCTGTCTCTGCTGAAGCCTTTCTGATCAGCCCAGCCTCCGCACGCTCCATTCCCACCTGAGATCTCCCACCCGGCACCCCGCATCTCCCTCCTCAGCCTCTGAGACCTTAAAGGAACCTCATGGAGGTGCGCGGAAAAACAGGCATATAGGCTACTCCTATTGGAGACAAACAAAAGTATTCTTACTCTAAATTTAGTATCAACACTTAATACACGAAACAGAATGGCAACAAAACAACAATGTTAACGGTGAAAGGAGAAAGACATCATTAATAAAGAGAGCATTAATTAATCATGACGATGTTAGATGACGTTTGAAAAGATCCTGTACGTGAAGTGCCAGGAAAAGCCTGTATTATATCACGTTGAACAGTAATGCATAGGAGCTATGGAGAGAATCCAAACTGCAGGCCAAGCAAGGCCAGAAGGAGAGAACACAGGCCCCCAAAGGCTCATCTCCCTGGTGAGTCCTCCCAGAAGGCCTGGAACAGCCATTAAATTCTGAAAAGAGAAGGTAATTGGACGACCATGTACTCGGCAGTCCCTAGGGCTCAGGCAGGGCCCAGCCGAGGCCTGGGAGTTTGACGTTTCCCGAGAATATCGCTAAATATCTGCAGACCGGTAAACAACAACCCATCCTCGCAGCTCAGAAGTCAAGGATCATCATCTCTTGCCCTTCATTCAGAGGTGCGTATTTCAGATCCAGAAAGTAAAAATCCAGACCAAGATTTTGTTTCAACCTAATCACTTGAGTACTCCATGACTGTGACTCTTTATACTCAACTGGTTGGCTGACACAAAATCTCGGTCTGGACTTTTAATCTCTGGACCTGAACTGTCCACCTCTGCCTTCGACTCGGAACATTTCAGCCCCCACCCCCAAGAGAGAAAAACTGATGGTTACCAACCACTATGAATGTTCATAAGCGTTTATGCTGAATTACAGAGCATTATTAGTGACTGAACTACAAAAGGAGGACATCAAAATGTACTACAGCTGATTTTTAGTATAACCTGATCTACTGAATTTAAATAACATATTAGTAATAATATTTGTGATACTGGATAAGGTTAATTGCCAACGGATCTCTTTGAGGCGACCTGCCATGAATACTTGTGTTACTCCTTTGAGCTCAGCAAAGTGGAAAACTGGAGACAGAGACGAAAGGAGCAAGAGGGCGCTGGGCCGTGAGCCAGACAGGAACCTGCGGGGGGGGCGCTCAGTGAAACAGGAGCGCTTCCGGCATGCCAAAGCAGCGTCGAGCCGTCGTCGCAGTGCAATGCTGTCTCACAGGAGCGCTGGCAGCCATCCCAGCTAGCGGTCGTTTTCACACCTGCACTCTTGCTTGAGTTCATGCAGTTCCTCAGATGAAACAGTACCCCAAGACCCTAAACAGCAGTCAGGACCAGGAATCTCCAACCAGAAAAGGCATCAGCATGGGAATTTGTGAACAAAGGGACTGACAGTTTCTCTACAATCTGGAATGTCCCAGTGTGTAATGTCTGTGGTGGCCGTGGGTTTACTCCTACCCCTTGAGGATCTACAGCACCCCCTGCTGAAGCGGAGGCTACATCGCAATGTTTAAAACAAGGACCTATTAGCCCAAAGGCTACGGAAACCTTCCGGAGGGGTCTGGCTAACCTGCAGCGCACAAGGGCGCCACCGTGTGCAAGGGCAACTACAGCTTTCCCTGGCGCCTGACTTCTAAAATTAACGTGACCAGCTGCAACTTGCCGCATGTCTTCGGAGGAGTGAGGCAGGGCGTTTCAGGTAACACCCCAAGCAGCTCTCACTTGAGCCCACATACATCTCAATGGTGCAAAAAAGGTGGCAGTATTTACACGGATCGATTTCCTGAGCTAACAGCCATTATAAGGACAGAGAGACCTCCACTGGAAAAGATAGCCTCACAGAAGTAGTCTCAGCACTCAGTATCTGTCACAAATGCATGTGCAGATCGAGATTCCTCACTAGTTCCAGATGACCGTGATACAGGGCAGGTCAGTCACTATTTGCACTGCAAGGTTTTTATGTATCCAAATCAAATGTTTGTCACATGGGGTGAATCTGACCTTTAATCGGATGTATAATTCAGGAGTCTGTCACACTCGTTCCGACATGTGCGTGTGTAAAAATGACTGATGATGGTCGGAAAGTCAGGCTGGGAGGGGTGAGGGGAATGGTGGCACGCCATTCCCGGGAAGACCGGAGGGTCATTGCGACATGTCCCCGGAGGGGGGGGGGGGGAGGTGGGGTATCCAGAATCACATAACCAGCAGCTGATACATGGGCCCCCAACCCAGTCAGGAGAGCAGCTCTATTTTTGGCCAGAAGAAAGCCGTTCCTATTGGTTTATGGCGAGATTGACTTAATCGTTAATTTCTTCACCTCAATCAGAGTTAGATTTAATACACACACTCTGTGCCATTGGGTACACCTAGCTAATACCGGGCAGGACCCATTTCCCTCCAGAACCACTTCACCACTGTGTTACTGCGCTGTTATTTTTGGACTTGTGGCCTTCCTGTTAGATTTAACGAGTCTGGCCTCGTTCTCCTCTGACCGCTCTCGTTAACAAGGTGTTTTCAGCCACACAAATGCCAGGCTGGGTGGCATCACACTATTCTCTGGACTCTAGACACTATAGTGTGTGAAAATCCCAGGAGGGTGACTGCGAGGTGCTGGAACAGCCACGTTCAAAATAGCTTCGATCTGACATCTTAGCTGATCTACTGCTCCGTCGAACAGTAAGTGAACCTGCTAACCCTCTGCTTGCGCTGGATGTATTAAGCCGCAGTCACATGACTTACTGTTCACAGGAGCTGGCTGTTTGCGCTAACAGGCAGGTGTACCTGATTATGTGGCCACTCAGTGTACACAACTGAACCTCTACCATGTGTTTTTAAATGTTAAACCTGTCAGCCTGTCTTTCCAATGAAAACACGCAGCTCTTCTCTTTGGGTTGTCTTACGGTTATCCTGGACTTCCCGACACTGGGTGGTCACACTCCAGGTGAACACGTTTCCCCAAAAGTAAAGCTTCAGCGAACGTGCCCACAGCCTGTATCGATCGGACAACATCATCCTGAAGGTCACAGCATGGTCACTGTGGCTTCCATAGGTCCAAGGCTACAGCCTGCTGCGTGGGCTTTCCCCTTTCCAGAAAGAGATAACGGAAGCACCTGTAATTCCTTCGCTTTGATTCCCGACAGGACACATCAGACAATGTTTACACAGAATATCTTATCGCACCAGAATTCTGCAAGGGATCTGAAGACATTTCCCTATTTTCAGATCAGGAGGACCCAGGGAAAACCCCGGGTTTCCCCAGGGTAAAAAGTACCAACTTCAACTGATAATGTTGAAGCTGACAGAAGCAGATAACTGAAGCTGATAGAAAGGCTTTAATTAGGGGTGTTCAACTAGCCAATCAGAAATAGGACCTTTCAAAAGGACAAACTGTACATTGTGAATGAAGAATTACTGCATATTCTTACAGAAACATATGCTTTTAAAGACTAAGATCAGGGGATTGATTTGAAAGATGAAATTATTAATACAATAATGTGAACTGTGAATGAAATAAAAACAGATTATCTTCAAGCAGCCCTGGCTTGAGCTGTGTTCTTGATTTTATCTGCTAAGTGTAACTTTTAATAAACAGCAAAATCACACTAAAAGGTCTTCTTTCCACATTTTCACGAGTCACTGCACAAGGTGACCACGAATAATCACTTTTAGGCCCCTTTCTCACACACAGGCCCCCGGCACCCCCCCCCCCCCCCTTTCCCACTTCCTTTCTGGTGCACTTCCTGTCACATGGTGCGCTCCCAGGTCACCAGCTGCCGCCATCTGGCTTTCCACTTCCAGGGGGTACACAAGGCCCACAGATGGAGGAATAATCCAATGGGCCCAGAAAACGCTCAACACCCTCTTAATGAATGAGGGCAGGGTTTGATTTTCGGTTGCAGCCCAAACCTACGGGGAGCTCTCAGTTTCACATGTGGGTAATGGTTTATTGGGACCAGTCATACATAACCTTTACAGGAAGGCAGATTAACACTGAGCCTGAGCCCCGGAGCCTGCTAATGCTTTCCTGTGGCCAGCACACCTCATTTTCCACCCCATGAAGAAGTTTCACAAAATGGATGGATGGACGGATGGATGTCCTACCAGACCACACCCCTCCCCAGTACTCTGCCTCCAGTGCATGGACCCGAGGAAAGCAGTGCCCCCCTCCCCACCCCACCCAGACAGCCCATTTTTTGAGGCTACTGGAAGCCATCTGCAAGTTCTGCACTTTCAAGAACATGGAGATCTGGAAATAAAGTCCAGGCTGTAATTGCTGGCTTTCCAGTGCATTTGCCCGGCATCTTGTTGCAGCAGATGGACCTCGTACATGTTGACGTAAAAGAGCCGCGTCTGTACGGCGCCCATCTCCTTGGCAACAAGTGTCCATTATGCCGGCGGGTCTCCATCATGCATAAAGATGGGGTAGATTGCAGGTTTTCTCTGGCATGGTCAGTACTCAGTACAGCAGAATCACAAACTGGCGGTTATCTCTCCACCCAGGCGTTACCAGAAAAACAGGAAAGTGGCACGTGATCACCCCACAGGAGGCTACCCAGCGCCAATTAAGGGCCGCCCACGAACCCTGAAGTGAAACGAGCTCTACTTAGAGGTGACTGCTGACCAGCATGCGCTTTACATGCGATGAGCGATCACCGACCATGCCTCTCCAACCCTCCCCGAAGCAGAGGGCCATAGAGTCCTTACGCCATATCCCAGCTCCAAATCATGTGCCAAAACCCATCATGTAAAAACTGCGTTATTCAGGAAAGACTTCCCCTGCAGTGTAGGAACATCCCACTTTGGAACACACGCTTTACGTCAGACAGCGTTGCCCCACTGCGAACCCCTCCTCTTCCCAGCATCAGGTTCCAGTCACAGCGGACGGCTCGACCGCACAGGCCCCGGCTGATAAGAGGTATCGCCAGTGCGGCCCAATCCACACGCCTGCCATGCTGCTAATCACCAACCAGCACACGCAGCACTTACTGACATACGTCTGCCCTGGCGGGTGTAATTAGACTGCACAGCTAAATCACACGTTACCTATGGGGCCCGGGGCTGGACGTCCTGCAGAGGGCGATATGGGTGTCAGCTCCCTCGCAGGAGTAGCTGTACATGCAGACTCCCACGTGCCCCATCCCATGTACCCCCAGGGGTCACGTTCTGATCTGTATACCGTGCACAGCTTCTGAGTCGTGAGCCCGAATCTGATATGATGGCGCTCAGAACCTGTAGCCACATCAAACTGAACTTTTAAAGACCCCTCCAGCGTGGGACTCCGGCGCGGCCCAGCTGTCCTGCTAGTGTAGCTAATCCCGGCTCATCCGGCAGCATGCCTGATACAAACATCTTAGCATGACCGGCGATCTGAAACAATGGGTGTGCATCAAAGGAGACATCCGGGCCACAGCCAGATACTCGTCGGGTCAACAAACCGGGAGCCCACAGCAAGAGATCTGGCTCCTGGGAGGTTTGGAGCATGTCCCCAGATGGGGGCTGCCACAAGACACCTGTGCAGTGAAGGAGGCAGAGCCTCGAGCAGCAGAGGTTACCAGCCCATTAGCAGGGGTCGCGACTGGGTCACTCTGTTATGTCAACGCGCTGTGTTGGGTTAGGGTGAGGGCATCTCTGTGCACCATGCAGGAAGAGGATGACAGAGATGCTCGATTTGGCTTGCGGTTTCTCTCGCAGCTGAACGCGAGCGGGTGAACTCAACACTCATGGGGATCCCTTTTAAAGCCATAAACACCTTCTTCCGAGAATTGGCAGTTTTGCTTACAATTCACAAAACTCCGCTGACTGGAAACGCCAGCAGAGGACAGGTGTGGCAAGTGGCCCATGCAATGGGGGGGTGGGGGTAGTTGGGGAGGGGGTCTTTGCTGCTCAACGTACCCTGCTTTACTGCCAGTAGCCCCCCCCCCCCAACTGAGGCCACTTGCCCCGCCCACCTACAAAACCGCTCTCTAAATACATCAGAAACTAACCAGAAATCAATTTCAAATTACGCTGGAATCACAGATAACAGCCACTGCTCATTTTCTTTCACTAAAAGATCAGATAACCACATACGCCAAAATCAGAATAGAACAAGTTAGAGTAATGACTACTGTATTAATGTTACCGTAAATTCCTTATTATCCCAATTAAACTGTAAGGTATCCACACACACCCTAACTGAGCTGCCGGGTTCATTCCCAAATACCGCGACTTCCCACTGCATTCTGTACAATTACAGCTCGGCGACCATGTGCGCCGTGACCTGACCGTGCTAGCGTGACATCCCTGGTGACCTTGCTCCCGACTCCAGTGCACAGTGACCACGGACTGCATCACAAAGAGCACAGCCGATGCATTACGGGTGCATGGCGCTTGTCTGAGAACCCGCCCGCATGCCTCTGACAGCCAGTGCATCCACAGTCTGCTGCTGTTTATAGCTTGTCCCTGTGTTACCTGCGACTGGAAACGGGGGAGGAGGAGGAACCGCAGCCTGGGGTACCGCTGAGATCTGGACGGGGCCGGCGTCCCTCGGTCATGCGGGCCGGGTGTCCCGGCGGAGCTGGCAGGAGAAGCCTCACCTCGTGCGGCTGGTCAGTGCCAGGGAGTGAACACTCTCACAGCGCTTCCTAGCGGAGCTCCCTATTTAAAGGACGTCCTTCCTGCCTCTCTCGCCGAGCGCGTGTGGGGTGCGTGCGTGTATGTGTGTGTGTATGTGTGTGTGTCTGCGCGCGCATGTATGCGTTTGGGAGCCCGCAGCAGCCGCCAGCAACGTGCCGTCTGTCTTCAATTAGTGACCTAAAATGCCAGCTCAATGTTAGGTGGCCAGCCCACGTATAAAATGCGGCTCTGCCACTGGGTTTGTCATTCTTTTATTTTTTATAGAGGGAGCCAGGGCAGGATGCCAGGGTCTCTCAGCTGGGGGGGGGGGTGATTTCATGACGATAAGCGCACCCACAGATGAAGATGAAAAAGCACGACGTCACTGGTGAATAGGACGAGCCGCCCAACACATCCCACAGCAAAGACACTTCCTATCCATCCCAGATCTGCATCTCGGTAAAAAAAGAAAACCCTGATCTGCCTGGTTTCCTCCAGGGAGCCTCTGCATTTAATCACTCCAAACGGAGCAGGAGAGACCTAAGTGACGTGTGTGAAGCTGACTGCCTGATGGAGTTTATTGTAAGTGCTTGTATTTACTACACTTTCCCTAAAAAAATAATAATAGCACTCAGATTATCCGAAGAGAACAATAGTTTAGTGGTAACCACAATTTACCACCGATTTATGTATGTATGTATGTGTGTATGTATGTATATGCATATATATGCATGTCTATCCCCACACCCATATTTGGTTACACCCACCCCTCCCAGAAACATTTCATTGCGGCACCAGCCCTGTCCGTCCCTTCCTCCATGCACCATCCCTTTCCGATTCCACTCAGGGTGGGGGACCCCGTGTTTCCGGACCCCTGGCCATCATTGTACCCCCCTCCCTACCTGTCTGGCCCTTCCTGTCCGGCCAGTAGCACCACTAGGGACCCTGAGACAGGTTGCAGCTTGGACAACTGGGGGGGGGAGAGCTGCCATGCTCCAAAACAACCCGCCCCGTGACCCCCATCTGTAGGAGAGGTCCATGTTATCCCAACACAGATGCAAAAACACACAGCCTGATTAAACAAGCTGCCAGGTCCACGTGTCACACACTCTGAGTAGCTGCTGGCCGTCTCTCTCTGCCCAGCCAGTATACGAAGCCAGGTTTACTCACCAGCTTTGCTACGCGACCGAGGATATGACATCGCGAGTGGATCTTCGAGGGAGTCAAGTTTCTCAGAACAGCGTGAACTTGAACATGCTTTGCTAATGAGAACTCGTCAACATGATGACCTCTCAGCCTTAACGACTTTCAGGAGCCTCTCTAATTAATACACAGGTGAGATCAGCGACCCCAGAGGCCGCGCTCCTTTGGTCACCAATCCTCAGACGCCCTGCTGTACCTTCGGGCCGATCTGGGCCTCGTTTTCCGGGACAGCGACAGCGAAGGACGAGCTTTTATGCGATCGTAAAGTCCACTGACGTCTTAAACGCTGACGCCACTGAGCAGTAATTAAAAAGCTTGCAGGGAAAGTGGCCTTAAAGACCTACTCGTCCAAGAAGAGGCAAAGAAATCGGCTGCAGAAGAAGCCAGATGGTGCAGTTAAAACGTCAAAACTTTAACTCACAAGCCTGTTTTCTGAATGGGTACAAGTTTTTTTATTAAGTATCTAAACCGTGGATCACGCATCACAAGTAAATAACTCTGCAGCACGTGACAGCAGCCTGCTAGAGTCACCCGGTGCACCGGTGCAGATTCATGCAAAGCACAGAAACATGTTTTTTTCTGCACAACCAGGAAATAACACAGCAAGAGACACCTGTAGGGCCGGGCCTTCGCACTGCTGGCTGTCCTGCCCCCAGGGCGCCCCCCCCCCCCCCAAGACGTCATCAAGCCAGATCCCTCCATCAGGCAAATCTAAATGTATCAGCATTAAAATAATAAAAGAGGTCAAAAGGATCGACAGGCCGGCTTTTTAAACGCAGTCTGCTAAACTTGCAGTCTGTTATTTAAACAGCCCAATGAAGCAGCTGGATCATTTTTCCTGTTTAAAATCTGCCACGCAGTCCAGTCGTGGCGGCTTGAAAGGCCAGTAAGTGTTTCAGGGAACTGAACTCCAAAAATACCACTTTTCTGAGCTTCTCTGAGGTTGGGTGGAGGGGGGGAGGTTAAATCCACTGGGACGCATTTCCAGGAAAGCAGCACGGAGTGGTCTCGAGGGCATCCCGGGCCAAGCACCCAATCACGGGCTGCGCTTCCCCAGGGGGGCCGGGGGATCTGAGAACCCATGGTCACAGAGTGACTCTGGAGGCTCCACTGTGGCTTTTGCTAAGCGCAGACACCTCACATGTGGTCAGTACAAGCCGGGCCAACACAGACTTAGCCCTGGAAGCAGAAGGGAAGGAGCCCCACTCTAGGGCCCTAGCCATGCTAAAACTCCATTAAAGGACATGCAAAAATGCGTGTTTTATCATTTCATTTTATATACACTAGCGGCCAAAATTGTGGAAGTACTTCCAAATTTTAGAGACTTTTTTCGGCTGTAGCTCCAGGTAATTAACCGTCAATGTATATTTGTAACGTTCTTCGATTATTTATAAACATTACTGCCAGTATTCTTCTAGTAATTATTAAAGCATAATGCCAAAAAATGCTAGATGTTTCCACGATTTTGGCCACTAGTGTGAATGTGTGTGTATATATGTTCTATAATGGAGCTTTAGCACTTTTTATAGGGTCTTGATCTCGTGCTGAAATACACAAGACAAACCGGACTATCTAGACAATCTAGGTCTCTGTCTCAGGCCCTGAGGATTCTCTGATCTAGGTTTGGGACACGATGACGCAGTTTTTAAACTAGGCAAATGATTCTGTTTGGCAATTATTACCGAGCCACTGCTCTCGCCGGACACGCTTCCTTAGAAAGAGCTGAATCAGGTGATGGCGCAATTAACACACGCGAAACGGTGACGACACCAACACACTCAGCACTGAATGCTACAGCTGTAAATGGGTGCAGTGATAAACACCAGTAAATACCATCTTTACTACAATCCATAATCATGTTTCTTTGTCTAATACCGGTAGCTTCTGCGGTGATGATTAGATGTTCATCCCTGACTGCTGAACACCTCATGGCCGTTAGATAAAAACGCAGACGTTGTCTGGGCTCTTAGCAGTGAACTGAGTCGGAAGCCGTGCTCCCCCTGATTCTTCCGGGGCGCTAACGGTGTGACAATTTACTACATCGGCACAAAAGCCCCGGACCAAAGGTTAACAGCTGCTGTTACACAGAGCCGGGATGCTCGAAAAGTACTGTACAGCTGTACTATTATTCACTGTACAATTACTGGATCTTTTCAGTACTGAAGATGCCACTTTAATCATGATAAACCCAGTGACGAAACAACAGGGAACTCTGTAAATCTGAGCAGCTCAATATCATTATGTAACTAGTTAGTGCTGGACAGAATCCTGTACGATCAACGATAAAAAAAAGTCCGTCAAATTGTCCTGGGATTTTTGCAGCAAACATAAAACCATGACAGGAAGATGTTTTCATTGTCATTACGCTTTTTTAATTATCTTGGCTGATACGTACGAAAAGTGATATACAATATTTACCCATTTATAAAATGGGATATTTTAGCACGTCATATTACGCACCTTGCTTGTACCGTCAGTCCACACCGTTTAGTACTGGGTTCTCGGCACGTGCCCGATTGTCAGTCCGCACTCAACGTGCCACAGCGATGTCAATAAAGGTTACGTGCGCCGACTCCGTCAGGCGGTTCAGTCCTTATCGGCACGCAGCCCGTGACCCAGTCCGTTTACAGGTTAAGCGCACTGCGTGGCCGCCAGCCTTTAAAGCTACCAGAAATGCCTGTTTGTTTTGTTTCGCTGCTGGATGATAAGGATCACGCGCACAGGAAGGAATACCTAAACAAAACGACAACACTTGTTTGTTCGAATCTCGCGAACTTCCGCCGTGGCCCTTTGATCTCCCCAGCCTCTGGTTCTGATGGCACGGCCCGTCCCGGAAACCCAGCGGTCTCTAGGGTCTTACCCTTTACAGATGGAGAGTTCACTCTTTCAACAAGTCCTGGTCAATAACTCATTTTAAACCTAAGATCCACTGTGTACGGTATCGATGGTCTGACACCCACCTACTGAGAAGAGCCAGCCCCGTACACATCATACAAATCAAGCCACAGAGCATCTCTTTTGAGCGTGAAAGGAAGAAGGATTACCCCCCCCCCCCCCAAACATATGCAGTACATGCTACTCAGATTTTAACCACGCCTTGCATGACCTTCCTACAGGGCCATACTTTCACATACACTCGATATCAGTGCTCCGTTCCGGCTGTAAACACAGCAGTTCGCACAAAGCTCTACATTTCCCTCAAACTGATCCCCGCCAGATGGATATCCTTGGATTTCCAGTTTAGAACGTTAAGTAATGGGAGATCACATGCCTTGCTGAAAAGTCTCAAAAGGCACTTACACTAAATTCACCACAGCTTCTCAAGCACCATTCCAGGCTTCCAAGCTCAGTTGAATTATTCTAAAAATATGGGAAAACGTGTCAAAGACGCAGAAACCATCAAACATCTGAGTAGAACTTTTAGAAAATGTAAGGGGGAGGCTGGAATTCCATGTTGGTGTTGGCGTTCAGGACGAGGCCATGTGTTACTTTACAAATTAGATATAAATGGTCAGATTATCAAGGAGGCAGAACAGCATATCAGCAGGTTGCGCTGTTGCATCACAACATCGCTACAGCACCCCTAGCACACCCCCCCCCCCCCCCCCCCCACGAGTCCCCCACTACCCAGGACAGGCTCCAAATCAAAGCAGCCCCTCAATGAAGCCGCTCGGGGGGGGGGGGGGGGGGGGGGGGGGGGGCATGGAGAGCTGATCCGTGGCTCAGCAGCTCTTGGGCTACTATTTTTAATGAGGGCTCTGGTTTCTCATAGCAAAGGGGGTCTGGGGGCTCCTGGCTGAACGCCCAGGCATTGCAGTCGTTTTCCCACAACGGCGCGAAAATAATAATAATAATAATACTAATACTTATAATAATAATGAAGAAGGCAGTGCGACTATAGCGAAGCAGCCCATGCTGCAGCAGAAGAATCTCCAGGCAGAGAACGACCTGACAGGACCCCTGAACGTCGGCTCTTCTAGGACAGTGCTGCTGTGGAGCGGGAAAGCGGGTCACGTGGGAGAACCTGGGCAGAACTCCTTCGCCTCCGGGGAGCTGCTGCTGCAGCGCTGCCATTAATCATGATAATTGTGGTCTCAGCGCCAGGTAACTATGGACCGGCACGGCTGTGCGTTAGGACGGCACCGTCCGCGGATTCCTTCCTGAGAACAGCCCGACAGGCACCATAAAGCGGCAGAAAAACTTGAAAAATAATCCTGCAGCTCGCTTTAGATTTAGTGTGAACTGTAAGTAACGAGCCAATACAAGCCAATTGGACGATTAAAATACTGGCCTAGGGAAAAGGCTAATTTTACCCAATCATGTTTCGCTATTCCGTTTCATTGTACGTTGGGTGGCATGGTAACTCACATGACCATGGTTGGGGACTCGAATGCAGCCTCTGTGTGGGTTTCCTTCTGCTGTCCCACGATTAGTGTAAGAGTGCCCTATGATGGCTCAACATCCCCTCCAGGGACTTGTGCGTATAGCCCACCCTTGAACCATGTGCTGCCCAACACCCTGACCAACAAAAACGGTTAAAAGATGGAAGGATACAAAAAAGAAGAGTTTGAGCTTTTCAGCAACACCTACTGGTGAACCTACTCAGTACATGGAGTACTGGTTTAAAGAGTTAATTGTATACAGTTGATTTAAACATCCTGCCTGGTCAAAATGATTCATGGAACTGCGATGGGGAGAAACAGCGGTTTTCAGTGGGTCTCGTATTCAGGTAGAACCAGAAACCGGAACTGCGGGACTCCAGCTAAGGGCCATCTTACATCACAGTCACAGATCTGAAGCCCTTGTGAGTTTAATGTGGCCCCTTCGCAGTGAAGTAGGGCAGCTCAAGCGGCTTAATGTAGATTTCACTGCTTTGTTCATCACCTACAGACGCCTCGGGCAACCGGCACTAAAAACCTCTTTTGTGAATTTCAGGTTAGCGGAGGGCTAATCCAAGGTGGGCTGAGCGGCCCATCTTAAGAACAGGTTGAGTGCAATAGCTCAGGTTGTGATTTGTGTCCGTGCTGCGTGTGTCGCCAAGTGAGGAATCACAACCAGTGTCATTTTGCTGGCAAATGAGAACAGTATCCCATAGAGATGCACCGACTGCAATTTTCTTGGCTGATTTCCGATTTCCAATTTTTCTTACAGGTGTGACTTGCTGACACCGTAACTGAGAGCACATACAAGCACAAATCAGCTTTTCGTCAAAGCCAACTTTTATTTTCACGAGAAAAGAAATTGTGAAACTCACAATTTCGACCCAAATTGCACTACATTACAGGAGCATTTTTCACATAAGTCTCAAAATAAAGTGCTGGAGAGAATGGAAAGAGGTAAAAATAAGCTGCTGTACGCCCAGATTTATTTGACATATTTTACTTTACCAAACAAGAGCAACAGGGGCAAGAGATTTAATTAACAAAACAAATATCAGTTACTTACATCATTTTCCAGATAATATGGACTTTGACTCATTTCTTTTTTTAAACATCTTTAAAAAAGTCCATAGGTTACAAACCTCCAATTAAAACTATACTGTACTATATTCTTCCAAATAATAATAGGTGCAGGGTAATGTTATTAATACCAACACCGCATGTTACGCACATGCAATTCTTACATCGCTAGTAAGTTAGATTAAGATCAGGCTTTTTCTTACTTTCAATTCTGTACGGACATTATGGCGCGGAGAGTTTAGGTTCACCGAAAACATTTTCACGCTGTCATAGCGAAAAAAATCTTAGCTAGCTTTTTAACAATGAATTAAATGTTTACCTCCGATGTTTCGCCACGTTTTCGCGGCGGCTTCCCCGATGATTTACCATATAGCTTTACAGGTGCTACAAATTGCTAGCTTTGTGTCGTACTCACTCACCGTGAAGAACTTCCACGCTAACCTGTTGTTAGCGTGTGGCCATGAGCATGCCTGTGAGGCTATTGCCTGTGCTGCTGCGTGTATGATGTGTGGTGCATGCGTAAAACAGAGCAGTTCCGTATTGGACATACCTGAGGCTGATCGACCAGTCTCCTGTATGGGGCATGGACACTGATAATCAGCTGATTCTAGTCCCTGGCCAATCAATCAGTGCATCTCTAGTAGCCCAGCAAAACCTGACATTCTGGCACAAAACCGTCTAGGTACCGCAGTATTCTGGCTAAACATGGCAAATAATTTTCTAGGTTCTGCAGTATCCCAGCTAAGCCTGGCACAAGGACCCTCTACACACCCCAGTGTCCTTACATAAATAACCTCTACGTACTCCTGTATCCTGGCACGAAGACCCTCTACACGGCCAGAAAAATGGGTACAGCCCTGGTACAGTTTTGTTCCCCAAGCTACAAACAACAATAATGTAGCGTACGTAGACTAAAAGGTACATTTACTTACAGCTGGAGCACAATTAGCAGACCCATGAGGGCTCAGCCCCAGCGACAAGTAAATGGACACTCAAAGCTACAAGCTGGTACTTTTTTTGACAGTGTAGGTACCCTGATTTTTAGACAAAGCCCAGCACTAAGACCATGTAGGTGCTCCGGTAACCCCAGCTAAACACGGCACTAAGACTCTCCTGATACTTTGGCATCCTAGCTAAGCCTGGCACTAAGACCCCCTAGGTACCCTGCTATTATCGAGTAATGCCGACACAAAAGCTCTCTAGGTACCCGAGAATCCCTGCTAGCCCTGACAGAAACACCTATATAGCCCGGCGCTAGGTGTCTGTGGTTGCTGGTGCACTGCCAAGGATGTTTCGACAGTCATGTGACTCTCACAGTAAGGATCCGCTATCAACGTACTGGAATTTGTGTTTGAAGCACAGGCATCATTTTGAGGGAGAGAGGCAGGACAACCCTAAATATGAGCCTGGAACGTGGCCAAAGGGGGCCCGACTATGGGTCTGAGCAAAGTATTAAGGAATATATTTTGTAGCTGGTGGCCCACACATGGATATTGCCCTGGGTAGCAGGCATTACTAGTAACACCCCCTTCCCAGAGTATATCGTTCACTTACGGAGATACGCAGCGGTTATATAACTGCGCGAACACTTAATAACGTAATAAGCGAGGGGCGTAAACAAAAAGAAACCAAAATATCTTTCGGATCTAAATCCCTCAGAGATGCCAGTTGATCCAGAAAACACGTTTTTTAAAAGACCCAATGGGCTTTGGCAAAATGTTACAGAAAAAAATACCACAAGATGGAATAAAAAGGGGAAGAAAATGCCGCCAGACCGTAGGGGCAACCCAAACTGAGGCGGCACTGGTTTAGGTGCCCATAAAAGACACGTAGCTCACAGAGTCGACACACTGGCTGACGTAAAAGGGCACGTACAAAGTGTTCCAGGAGGGATTACAATTAATTGCTCCCATACGCGAGTTCTGTGAAACGATGCTGAAACCAAGCCTTTCAGCCCAAGTGCCGGGGGAGCCTCCATCAGGCATAACTGGATGCGGAGCTGAGATGGAGCTCCAGAGGAACACATCCGGGAGACGGGCAACACTGCGCTCAGCAACTCGGAAAGTCTAAGCAGTCGAGGCAAGAGGATCGTCTGATGAAAGTAGGATTTCATACCAAGGGACAACAGTCTGCACATGAAGCTGGTGGCCATGCGTATTAGGTATTCTGGCCGGAAATCATGAAAAGACCCATATTAGGCAATAAAAAATAAATCTGAATCGCCCCAGATGTCATCTGTTGTATGGACACAAATGTGGGACGTTTGGCTGTTCCATAACACAATGTTTTAATGATCTTTAAAAAAGGTCCAACTGATTACATTTACAAACCCACTTAATCCACAAACAGCCACATCACTAATGAAACACTTGTTACCAAGGCAAGTAAAATTATCACTGAATATGCTGACCAATGAAAAATCCTGTTATCGTGGCGGGGGGAGGGTGGGGGAGAGCGAATAAGAACAAATTAGTTTAATAGCAAAGAGCTCAGTGTTTTGAAGTGGACATGCGTCATGGGGATAGGCTGCCCCAGGAAGTAGAGGACTCAGCGTGACACCTTCTGAAGCGCACTGGGCACCCACCTGGCCAGCAGCTGCTGGTGCACGCGGGGGACCAGGCCACGGGCATAACGACGGCAAAGAAGCAATAGGGATTCATCACATTTTACCAAGAAAGGCCACCTTACGCGTGACAGCGCTTGGCAAGATGCTATGGACAGGCGCTGGCTGCCTATGAATACAGAAAATTGCCCTGATACCCCAGCTTTTCTTGTGGCATCCTGACAGAGAATTGAGACATCTGATGGTTAAAGGGACCCCATTCATTTTAAGAGCCCTAAAATACCTCACACATCGGTGTCCCATCCAGGGTTTTGCAGTACTGTTTTGATAGGAATCAACTATTAGTACAAATAAAAATATCCTAGAAGTAACAGCATAAAATTATAATGAAATTTCAATCGAACTAAATTAGAGACACTTGCCCCACACAACTATCTTAATAAGGAGTGACAAACGTATGACATATTGTCCTGAACAGCTGTTAGGTTTAGTCAACATTTCTGGCCTGGTGCCTTAACCTGGGAACTGATAAAATATATGAATCCTGTCATTGAAGAAAAGCATCTGCCAATGACGTCAAATCATCCAAAACAGAAAGTCACTATTAGCCAAGAAATTCCCACAAAAGGTCTCTCCCAAGCACCATCTGCTGTAATGGGTCCAAACTGATGACATGTGGTTCTGGGCTACTAACCACAGGGTCACCGTTCAAAATTCATATGGGCCATTTACGGGTGACCCTCAGGGAAACAGCTCATGTGAGATCACCAAGTAAATTCACATAAATAACAAGAGAAATGTAACTTTGGGGATTTAGGTATAAGAACCCAAATAATACATTTTGTACATTTCAAAACATTTGAAAGGGTGCAACACATTTACAATTTTATTGCATTGTTCCAGAGGCCCCTACAACGCAGTGCGAGCCAAACAGACGGAGCATTAACAAATTTTTATATCGGTGAAATCGCACGTTACGTTGTTAAAGCGAATGCGGTACATTATATTACCTTTCCCACCATACACTGCAAAAGGCCTAATCGAGATGCTGCCATAGTATTTGTGTTCAACAGATAAGCGACATTTCACCGCTGCCTGGGATTTAAAATCCACGTATGAAAAATATGGCGAATCTGCCTGTACAGTTATATAGAGAGAAAACTTCTAAAACATAGGACGATCGCCTCGATTCTCCATGTTTTTACAGTCATACTGATGTTTTCAATATTTTGAGAATTTTCTTATAGCAATGTCACCCAGATACTGACAATGACTGCATTCAGTGACGACATCAAAACGACATTTTAGTGTCCTGCTAATCCTTAGTAGAGTAGTGCTACCGGTTATGAAAGTGATACAGCATCAAATACCACAACACTGTGATGAAGTAACTTAAATAATTTTGATTTGACTGGAGCGTTAATAGCTATTAAACCCTGCAGGGGGAAAAACTGCCTGCGTTAACGCACGTGGCGCCCAGCGGACGCTGAGGTCTTGCCGGCCGGACGGCGGTGTCTCGCGGACGCCAGGGGCTTTGTTAAAGCTGGAAAGCGTCCGGCTACGACATTCCGCACGCAAGAAGGACTGATAGGGGCGCCGGGGATGCGGCCAGATGGCTGATCGCACACGCTTTAGAGCCCATCACTAGCTAGCACGCCTACTGTCACCGTGCATCCCAGTTCCACATTACACGTCCCGCCGCATCCGATGCAAACGCGCAAACTGCAGTTAAAATGACTCCAGCCAGACCTGTTGCCCCATATGCATTAATTGTTGCAAATTTCAATGACAGACAATTAGCTGTTGCACCGGCCCCACCATGCTGGTGGGTCGCATTTACAGTACCAGCGTCCAGACCACATATATATGTAAATCGATCTACGTTTTTCATTGAAATGCCTCACTGATGGAAAGAAGGCACTTTAAGCACGTCGTAGCTGGTCACCTCCGATAAATAAAAAAGGCAGAGTGGACATTTTGCCCACAGAAAGCTCCACATCTAGCAAAAATATAAGGCGGACGTGGGAGTTGCACAATCACCGGTGGCGCATTCCGCCCGGATGAAAGCGGTACACTTACCGGATCTTCAGCTGAAATTGAAGTCTCTTCAGCTACAGCTACCGATTTTTAGAAAGACGATCGGATCTCGTGTGTGAGCCTTAAGGAAGCCTCGAGGAAACAATAATTTCAGATGCGCGACGTGTAATTTTTCCGTCCCTCCTACTGTCCCCACCGGCGCTCCGCCTTGTAAACCCAGTGACTGCAGGGATCTGTGGGGGCCGCGTCAAATACCACGCCGGATTTCCCTGGTCTGGCTATGTGCACTTTTCTTACCGAAGTGTAAAAATACCTATCTTGTTTCCATTTACACATTTGAACGTAAACCTACCATGTGTTTAAACAGTATTCAATGGTAAAAATACACAAATATTGTGTTTGATGGTATTCTATAATAAAAAAATAAAATACTGACTTATGCATTAGTGCATTAGACTTCAGACACGGTTATCAATAATGGTATAAATGTTCTGTTTAACGAATCCAATATTAAGAAGGAAAAATATATTTTTAATAAGCAATAGTCGTGTTGCGCCATCTAGTGACTTGTTTGGGTTAAAGACGGTCATTAAATGAAAACACTTATTTTATCCCGGAAAGTCTTAATTAAGGTTCTCTCAACTGCTTGTGCATTTCTCAACAGTTTGCACACTGCAGCACAATAATTTGGATAAGCAACAAAATTAAGGAATTATCAGTACCTCTGATTTTTGGGCTAATGTAAAATGAATGTACATTTTCTAAATAATCTGTAAATGAATAAAAATAATGAGAAATGACATTACGTCGTGAGGAACCGACTTAAGCGTCTAAGAGGTTTACACATATGGTTGTGAGAAGTACCATTTTCGTTTGAGAATTTGTCCCAAGAAACCCAGAAAAACTGTCACTATGTTGAAATGATTATATGCAGATAAACATGTTGTCAACAATTGTCAACTGATTACGATCATTTTTCTATTTTTTTGTTTTATTTTTACTGTGCGTTTATCAAAATCTTATTTTTATTTAAGCCACTTCAACAAAATAACATAACTAACCAATAAATGTGGCTTATTAACCTCATTGGTTGTACCGAGTTCATAATTCTTGAGAGCACTGTAGAGGGCACTAGAGCGCAAACTATGACATCCAATCAGATTAATCACAACCTGAATTTGAATTTATTGACCTGAACTTGAATTTTATTACCTGAATACCAGAACCTAAGTTTGAATGTTTACCTGAACTTGAACTAAAGAATGCAAATTTGAATACATTCACCTGAACCTGAATTAAACATACAGAATTTGAATTCATTACCCGAATTTGATTGTGTGTTGCTTGTGTGACAATAAAAATCAAAATCAGGCTATAAAATTCAGCTCTTGAAAATCTGGACTGTAATATTCAGGTCTGGAAAATATGGGCTGACAATTCAGGCTCAGAAAAACAGGGAATATATCCAGGATATTCAGAAAGAGCAAAAGATCATCGATTTAATTCAGCATAATCCTGGCCAATCACAAAACAGGTTACCAGTTGGGCTTTTCTATATCAGCCACTTTAATACAGTGGCGGGTAACATGCTGCAAACTCAGAATACACTTACAAATTCCAAGACTCATGCAAAAAATATAAATAACCCAGCAAATCTGCTCACAACACAAAGGAAGATTCTGAGGGACAATGAAACTAGATGACCCTTTAGGACTTGGCCGTATATGGAATGTTTACAGTATATCAGTATATTTTTAAAACGAGAGCGTGGATGACACATTGTTTATATATATTGATATACTTTTATAATGCATTAAAATTGGGGCTGCAAGGGGATCAAACCTGTCAGTTCTAGAGGAAATCAACCCTGGCTGCTCCTTATTACTGCCAGTTTTACTGATCATGTCATTAAAGCTGACCTGCAAGAAAGTTGCTCATGATTTACCGTTTAATTAGTTACATAGGTATTATTCCGCTATAGAACCACAGTTACTTAAAGTATTACTGTTGTTAACTTAATTTCCCATTTGTGCTTTTAAACTAATGCAAACGAGAAAGCGACATATATTCATTGATTCAATTAAACTGACAAGAAACTGTGAATTCCCAGCATTCCAGAAGTTTCACGAGTTAAAGCTGTACATACTATAGCGGCAATGCATGTTAATTTGAACGTTTAAAGGAAACAATCAGGCGACAATCGGCCCAAATCCCACGAGATATTTGGAAGGCGGGGCACGAGATTATCTTAATTAGGTTTAAAGAAATCAGGTGCATTTTATCAGAATGTGTTTGCGGATTAAACAAGCGAAAAACAGCATAAGAAATTCAACTCTCAAGAAATCTACAGGTAATGAAAGTTGAACTGGCCGAAGCGAGGAACATGTCAACAATACGTACACGTATTCTTTTCACGTATATACTATAGATTTTGTCACATAGAAAGAACAATGAACGACTATCTTAAAGTGGCATTCACTTGTGAACGAAGTAACCTTATCCAATATGTATGTAGTGTTAGGTTTTTTAAAATAAAGAATAACCGACAACACTGAAAATTATGTAGGCGTAGTATATACAGAAGCGTTTGTAGGATCTGAAGACATTCTGGGGTATAACGAGAGAGAGAGAGGCTTCAGCATAAAATACTTATTGTACCTGTTGAAAAAAAGGCAAACGTGCAATTAAAACTCACGTGCCAAATGCAAGAGGAGGACGCCTATTAGAAATATTTGTGTATATAATATAGGGCTGAGTTATTTATATAGGGCATTAAATATGCTGTATCTGAACTGGAGATTCCAGGGCTTATCGTCACACGTTTTACTGCGTATTATTTAGGATTTCGGCGTACAATGCAAACAGTTTAAAAAATAGAACAGCTTTACATTAATTAAAACTATGCTGGAGATAATGTTATAGAACCGCAAATTATGCGTAGGATAACGTAGGCTGCGCCAGCTCTCCCCACTGACAGAAAGGTCAGGTCTTTGACATAAGGATTCTATATGGTTAGTTCAACGCCAATTATAAAAGATACGCACGTGTCAAAACACAAGCATAAAGAAGACTTAAAAAAGAGTGAATTAACTATATGATTTCAAATTACAAAAAGTATATAAGAACTATATTAGCACAGCTATATAAATGACACAAACACAAACTGGAACGACGGAACACCAGCTGAATAGTCAGTGATTAAGCATGTGTTCTACATTAACATGACACAATTAGGTAAATACGTGTTTTTTATTTGTACAGTAAAATATACTGAAGACTTCTTCTAACGAGATCCGTTAAATCAGAATAACTGCAAATGAAAGAGGACCTTTATCAGGCAAAGACTTAATTAGGCATGTAGCACCTATTTCATGTATTCAAATGACTCGTTAGTCTGGAATGCACACCGTCTTTGTCGCCATTGTCCCTACAAGCTACATATTCTCGTGATTCTTCGTCTCCAGCATTTGAGATCTACAATCCAAGAGCGGAGGTCTTCTTTGCTTTTGCTGACACGGGATGAAGAACTCCATCACGGCCACCATGTCCGCAACCTCCCGTAACGGGACATACCTGTACACCCAGGATTCATGCAGCGGACGGCAGAAGAGAAAATACAAGCGGTTTTTCAAGCCGGGCAGCACGTACCTGAGTATGATTGCTAATGCTATTCAAGAGTCACCGGATAAGAGACTCACCTTCTGCCAGGTAAGAGAGAAATACTCAACGCTGTTAAATGTATAACCATAAAGTGCCGCCCGCATTACAGTATTAATGAAAACTTTACACTAGGCCTTGACTGTCACTTTTCCATTTTGACAGATAATGGACAAGCTACAGACGGTCATATCGGGGGACAGAAAGGGGCTTCAAAATAATATCAGAGTCTGTCTGACGAACAGCGATTGCTTTGTTAAGGTATGTATTTCCGACTGTGTGTCAAGTATTGCACATCTCTTGTGCAATATATATATATATATATATATATATATATATATATATATAGCATCAAATAGGACTGGTTTCCGTAAGTAATGGAATTATAATATTTTCCAGGTTCCTGTGAATCCAGAAAATCCAAATCCGCTGAAACATTTCTGGAGAATTGATGAAAGCCGGATCACTCCAAAAAAGCTGCGACGCCACTTCAAGGGCATGGAGCATATCTTCCCAAATCTGGCTTCTACACTGAGGCAAGACGCGGAGACCGGCGGAGAAAACCGTGTCACCGTCACGGTGACAGACAGCTCTGTGCGGGAGAGCTGTGCGCTCAAGTTCAGCGGCCCGTTTTCTATCGAGTCGCTCTTGAGAAAAGACGCTTCATGCCGTGCAGCCAAAGTGCAGCCCATTACGCATGGATCATGGCAGAGAGTTGGTCAGGATGTACTACACACAAAGAGGGAGAATGCTACGAAAGGGAAATCCAGTTGGGACACACGTGTGCATGACTTGTGGCACACCGGACGTGGACATTGTGCGCCCGCGATGGTTACAGGAGAACACGGTCACACCGCGATCTCCTACGATAATACCGCCATGCCCAGAAAGAGAGCTTGTTTCCCTGCAGATATGCCTTTTCCTTACTACCCTATAGTCAATGTACCTTTCCGGTTGAACGAGTCGTGGAATTTAGTTAAAGTTTCTCCCTACTATACGCATCAATTTATGTTATAGGTGAAATACGATAGATAACGTTACGCACTTTAGACTAAATGTAGTCGCTTTGGATGTATAAATTGTGAAACAATTGTGTGATTTCAAATAAAAGCCTTTTAAGAATTTTTCCTTCATTTTTTAATAATACCTGTCTTTAAACATTTACGCTTGATTTATAATTTGATATAGGTACATAGTAGAAACATAAAACTGAAAAGCAACAATATATATTTAATGTATTTCACATGTTTTGCCTTCTGGCTACATAAGTACATCTGACGTCGCCGAGACCGGGGATGATTGTAACTTTTTTTAAATATATTTTTTTGCTGGAGCTCGAAGTTATTTTATGGAATCGCATTCAAAATTCGAGACAAACTACCTGAATGTTTCTATTAAACGGCACAGGTTGTATATCACTGTATCACAAACAGACAGTGAATGGTTTAACCTCAGCCACATGGAGTAATATGTTACAGTTTATCCCATAATCAGTGATGAGTGTACCGAAGCCCTGGGTCAAACGAAACATTTATAAACTGCTAGATGTACGCTACAGTTAGTATTTTATTGACTCGGGAAGATTCTAGCGGTTGGCATAAAGGCGCACAGGAGAAGAGCTAAAAATGTTTAATTTATGCTAACTTTACATATGGAGAGGATGTTTAAATCTCAGAGGTCGTTCAGATTATTCTCAGCAGGGGACGCCAAAGGAATTATATTTGCAAAACACCGTGATGGTTATGAATAAATGAAATGAATAAATAATATCCGAAAGACAAAAAGATAAGTTTCAGGTGTTTGTTGTCATGCCCAGCTCGTCCGATCCTCATGTGTGCCACGCCCCCTGATTATCCACGTGTGCTTCCCTGATCTTGCCCAGCTGTGTCCGATTATTTTCGCCCAGTCTCGTCTATTTCAGTCCACGTCTTGGCTTGGTTTTCGTTTGTCATTGATGTTAGTCTATGTCCGATGTTTCCTGGTCCCCGTACCAGTAATAAATTCCCCTATTCGGTATTCGCCTCCTTGCCTGCTTCCTGCCCGCTTGCCTGCCCGTTCGCCTTACCCGCGAACCTGATATATGTAATGAGTGAAATAGCAGGCTTCTCTCAATTGTAGCACGAAATGTCGTTTATTGAAATTCAAGCATCAGAATAAAAGTTCCCCTGATTCACCTTAATCCCTCAGAAATTGAACTTTGACACTACAGTGTAAAAAAGAAAAGTTAAGACCGCATAAAATTTCAGGGCAGCTTACGGCACTAGATTGAGTTTTGAGGACTCAAACTTTTTAATTTAGATTAAAACCATCTATTGTTGTACCAACTAATTTTTTATTCAGGTAATCTATCTTTCATATCTATAAAAACTTCTGATTTTTAGTTTTACAAACTAAGAATGTCAAAGAACAAAAGTTGTGCTAACTTATTCTCTTGTTCAGATGATATATCTTTCATAAGCATAAAAACTTAAAAATTCGAGTTAAACATGCAAACAATTCAAAACCGCAAAATATGTGCCAACTAATTATTATAAATGAGCATACAGCAGTTCAATTAGCATGTTTGTTTTAAGCAGGATCGTAATAATGACAGCAGACAGATTTTGATGGTAATGACAGCAAACTTGACTGTGAAGGGCCTGTTGTGGTGGGGGCTATAGAGGGAGCTGGGGGTCACAGGCCTGGCTGAGGAGCCCCCACATGCGCTGAGGCTGTGCTTGAATTGGTGATCTTTAGTCCATGAGCAGAGAGCATTAGCTCACAGAACCACATGCTCAGGTGTATGAAACATTTCAGAGTTTGGCAGCTTCCAAGTCCAGTGGGGGCAGCATGTATCCTAGTGGGTTAAACCTCTATGCCTCTGACCAAAGATTAGAGTTTAAACCCAGCACATCTTTGGGCTCTGTTTTTGTACCTCTGGACACTGCAATGGGTGAAGCCTTAGTATGCTAAACTAAGCCTTAGTATGCTAAACTAAGTTTATCCTACTGGGTCTGGAGCTTATTCCATGTACACCTACAGGCAATTTAGTAATTCCAATTAGCCTCAGCATGGACTGCAGGGGGAAACCCCACGACGACATGGGGAGAACATGCAAACTCCACATACATGTGACCCAGGCGGAGACTCGAACCCGGGTCCCAGAGATGTGAGGTAACAGTGCTAACCACTGCGCCGCCCGTCTTTACACATATTAAAGATAAAACTTAAGAAAAGACTATAGATTGGAACAACTTTTGTTGTTAGCAATTTGTAGTATGTGAAACTAAACATTTGAAGTATTTATAGGTATTATTTGAATTTATAGGTAATTATTTGAATGAAAAATAATTACTCGGCATAACAATAGGTGGTTTTCTAAAAATGTAGAAGTTTGAGATGTCTGGAGGTGAGCATCTGTCTACCAGATTGGGAGTTGTTATTCTTTTTAATTAAGCAGGCGTTATATGTGATATTATTGAAGGGGATGATTCCCCCATTTTAACATTTGAGGGACGTGTCCCATCCCCCCCACGCCTATGCATCCAACGCAGAACATTGCACCCCTTAATCATCACTTTCATCAATTGTTGCCTTATTTGTAGAAATGTACAGGGCACTTTTTACGTTACATATTATCGTTGTGTAAAAGGACAAGAAAGCAAGGCAAAGCAAGATTTTCATTGCATTGTCTGAACGTTGTGTTTTCACTGGGCATATGACAATAACTTTTTGAAGTTGAACTTCTTGAACTTGTAGGAGAGTTTACATGACCTTATACAATCTCGTTGTTAAATTATTACTGCCAGTTTTACTGATCATTTCGTTAAAGTTGACCGGCAAGAAAGTTGCTCATGATTTACCGTCGGCTGTTTAATTAATTACATAGTTACAGTACTATTCGGCTATAGCACCACAGTTACTTAAAGTATTACTGTTGTTAACTTAATTTCCCATTTGTGCTTTTAAACTAATGCAAACGAGAAAGCGACATATATTCATTGATTCAATTAAAATGACAAGAAACTGTGAATTCCCAGCATTCCAGAAGTTTCACGAGTTAAAGCTGTACATACTATAGCGGCAATGCATGTTAATTTGAACGTTTAAAGGAAACAATCAGGCGACAATCGGCCCAAATCCCATGAGATATTTGGAAGGCGGGGCACGAGATTATCTTCATTAGGTTTAAAGAAATCAGGTGCATTTTATCAGAATGTGTTTGCGGATTAAATAAGCGAAAATCAGCATAAGAAATTCAACTCTCAAGAAATCTACAGGTAATGAAAGTTGAACTGGCCGAAGCGAGGAACATGTCAACAATGGTACAAGAAACTTTGACAAGGAAAATAAGTTTTGTCAAAAAGCCTCAAATTTATCACACAGGAAGAACGATAAACGACTAGTTTATAGTAAATTCTGGTAAAAGAAGTACCGTTATTTAATTGGTATGAAATGTCACGTTTTGTTCGTATAACGCAATCGAAAACATTGGTAATTTTATAGTATATTTGGAGCGTTGATGGGATCTTTGTATGTCGCATAAATGTGCTGTAACTGAACTGTAAATTCCAGAGATTATCGTCATTTGTTTCATTGCGTATCAGGCTTTATTCATATTCGAATTGCAACTAGCTACACAGTTATTAAGTTTATGCTGGGGACACTGGTATTCTTCGGATATATATTTTCAATCTTAAAGTAAAACGCAAGCCTAGTCGTATTTACACCAAAATAACCCAGATGTGGGCTCGAGTACGCCAGCTTTCCCCACTGACAAAAATGTTAACCTTTGTGTCTTACAGTAATTACACTGAGCAACAAATTGTAACTTTTTTTTCTGCTTCCGAAATAAAGTTATGTTCCTAACGGAGTTTTTGCTGCTGAGTTCAAATCTGACTTCAGTTTCTTTCTAACTCGTACAGTTTTTGAGAAAAACTGAAATGAAATTTGCATAGTAAATCTATAAATAGTAATGCATTTACCCCGGCTTACACTTCTGAAAACATTGCACAACAAATTTTTCTTTAATTTTTTTTGCTGATTGAGACAGGTACCTGTTGGCTATGCACAGATATAAGTTTGATTTACTGCATCACGTAGGAACTCTGAGAAATAGAAAGTTCTCTTTACCAGCAATAACGTATTTAATCGCGTTTACGTTTCTCATACACTATTAAATTCAACATAATTAGAAGTGTTTTGCTCTTGAGTTTCATTTGTATTCAATGTCAGGTACATCACGTTGCAGTGTAAAACAATAGTCAGCAGAGATATTCGTACCTGGTGACATCAAACGCCATTCCAGCAGTCTTGAACCCAACAATTTGGCTTTAGGGTATTCAATTGACTGCTTGTTTTTGGCAGAGAAACCAGACACATTAGTCAAACAGAATCAACAGACCTTGACGTGGTCTTTCTGTTATCGGGACAGCAAACGACATTTCGAGTGCCTCTGAGGCAGGGTCTCAGACAGACAGTACATGTCGCACAACAAATGTGAGGCGCTCATTAGTCTTGATCACTGATTTTACAGCTGCACAGATGATATGCTATATATGCTTCACGAGAGCAGTCACTGAGCATCTGCGAGGCGCAAGCGCAAATTCGCAACAAATATAGCAGAATGTATTGCGGCTGTTAAGACATTACTTTATCTTACTTGTTACATTGTTACTGAGACAATGTCATATTCTGAATCAATACATACACAATATCAGTTCTATATTAACCCAATGAGTAGCATCTCTGTATGCAAGCCGCTTTTATAGCCTGCCGAGGCATGCAGTGTCCAGCTGGCTCCGGCCTACCCAGGCATGCCCAAGCTGCAAACTTCCACAGAACAGTTTCAAACCTGGCCTGATTCGGTTCTCAGACCGCACAAAATACTGTTCATAGGTCTCTTGCAGAAATGAATTTTTTTTTGACACAAATATGAGGAAAAATACATGACAAGACTGAAGATTTCGATGAAACCAAACAGAGCTCAAGAAGCAAAAACTTCATTGTTCAGTGTTATTTGAGATAAGTAGCCTAGTCCTATGGTTAATTCAACGCCCATTATCAAAGATACCCACGTGTCAAACACAAACATAAAGAAGACTTATAAGAAGAGTGAATTAACCATATGATTTCAAATTCTAGAAAAATACGGGAAAGTAGGCCAATATAAGCACTATATTAGCACAGCTATATAAATGACACAAACAAAAACTTCAACGACGGAACACCAGCTGAATAGTCAGTGATTAAGCATGTGTTCTACATTAACAGGACACAATTACGTAAATACGTGTTTTTTTATTTGTACAGTAAAATATACTGAAGACTTCTTCTAACGAGATCCGTTAAATCAGCATAATTACAAATGAAAGAGGACCTTTATCAGGCAAAGAATTAATTAGGCATGTAGCACCTATTTCATGTATTCAAATGACTCGTTAGTCTGGAATGCACACCGTCTTTGTCGCCATTGTCCCTACAAGCTACATATTCTCGTGATTCTTCGTCTCCAGCATTTGAGATCTACCATCCAAGAGCGGAGGTCTTCTTTGCTTTTGCTGACACGGGATGAAGAACTCCATCACGGCCACCATGTCCGCAACCTCCCGTAACAGGACATACCTGTACACCCAGGATTCATGCAGCGGACGGCAGAAGAGAAAATACAAGCGGTATTGCAAGCCGCGCAGCACGTACCTGAGTCTGATTGCTAATGCTATTCAAGAGTCACCGAATAAGAGACTCACCTTCTGCCAGGTAAGAGAGAAATACTCAACGCTATTAAATGTATAACCATAAAGTGCCGCCCGCATTACAGTATTAATGAAAACTTTACACTAGGCCTTGACTGTCACTTTTCCATTTTGACAGATAATGGACAAGCTACAGACGGTCATATCGGGGGACAGAAAGGGGCTTCAAAATAATATCAGGGTCTGTCTGACGTCCAGCGATTGCTTTGTTAAGGTATGTATTTCCGACTGTGTGTCAAGTATTGCACATCTCTTGCGCAATATATATATAGCATCAAATAGGACTGATTTCCGTAAGTAATGGAATTATAATATTTTCCAGGTTCCTGTGAATCCAGAAAATCCAAATCCGCGGAAAAATTTCTGGAGAATTGATGAAAGCCGGATCACTCCACAAAAGCTGCGACGCCACTTCAAGGGCATGGAGCATATCTTCCCAGATCTGGCTTCTACACTGAGGCGAGACGCAGAGACCGGCGGAGAAAACCGTGTCACCGTCACGGTGACAGACAGCTCTGTGCGGGAGAGCTGTGCGCTCAAGTTCAGCGGCCCGTTTTCTATCGAGTCGCTCTTGAGAAAAGACGCTTCATGCAGTGCAGCCAAAGTGCAGCCCATTACGCATGGATCATGGCAGAAAGTTGGTCAGGATGTACTACACACAAAGAGGGAGAATGCTACGAAAGGGAAATCCAGTTGGGACACACGTGTGCATGACTTGTGGCACACCGGACGTGGACATTGTGCGCCCGCGATGGTTACAGGAGAACACGGTCACACCGCGATCTCTTACGATAATACCGCCATGCCCAGAAAGAGAGCTTGTTTCCCTGCAGATATGCCTTTTCCTTACTACCCTATAGTCAATGTACCTTTCCGGTTGAACGAGTCGTGGAATTTAGTTAAAGTTTCTCCCTACTATACGCATCAATTTATGTTATAGGTGAAATACGATAGATAACGTTACGCACTTTAGACTAAATGTAGTCGCTTTGGATGTATAAATTGTGAAACAATTGTGTGATTTAAAATAAAAGCCATTAAACTTCATCATCTAATAGACCTGATTTTTAACTAAATTACATTCAATTCTAAATTGACATCAAACTAAAAAGCGGGACGACGGCCAATCCCAGTAAGCAAAGGTTCCTGGGCTCCAAGATTAACTGGAACCACCGGGAGGTGCTGTATCTCCAAATTACGTCCAAATAACTTATTCTGAACTGGGCATAGTGCAAGATTAATTTGACGTCACATGACTCATTAGTTGAGCTACCGTTAGTTTAAAGTCACATGGTTTATAAAAGTCTAGTGTCTTCTCAGCCTGCAATTTAAATCGTAAATGAGATTTAAACTAAACTCTATTGAAGTGTCCCTTTACAATTCATCCAAACAGCACTAGAGGCCACTGTTTCTGCAATTTATCTTAAACCTGCCATGCGCGTCGTTTAGCTGCAGTGAGATGGACGTAGTTTAAACACGTCCCTAAATGACACGTTATAAATAACTAATTTAATACCTTGAAATCTTTCAACCTCTAGGCTATTGCCTTAAGTAGGCAATCCCGATGAAAACGTGAACCAAAGGTGTGTGTAATTACATAGGCCAGGGTTACATGGGTAACATTTGAAATCTTAAGGCACTTGGATTACATTTTAAAGCCAGAGATAGTTATCATTTGCACTAACTTATCCTGTTTTTATAATTTGACCTGCATTATCATATTTCCATTAAATCTCTAAAAGAAAAAGTTTATGATCTTTAAGTGATGTTTACTGCAGCCTTGACTGCCGTACAAAACATTTCCAAAAGATTTCCCCTGGCTTGCATTTTGGCAAGAAGTAAGAGACACGTCTTAACAGAACAAAACAATGGTCTTTCTCATCATCTTCAATTCCACTAAACCCCTCTCCCCTTTAAAATAATATTCACAGGCTTGCAGAAACTATAACCTGCTAAGTGCATTTGGCAGTCATTGGCCATTGGATTACATTGCCTGCATGGTCGCCAGCATTCGGACCTATATCTGTGCTGTTCCCTGTGGGTGAGGGGGCTTGTCTCAGTCGATGGCTAGATTGAGGACTGACAAGCGAAAGTGACTTGTTTCGTCTTTTATTGGTGGAGAACATAGGTGTCGGGTGGGTATGTGGTTTAGGCCCCTGTGCCGGAGATCAGAAGGTTGCCGGTTTACATCCTGCAGCTGTCAGAATGATGCCACCGTTGGGCCCCAGATCAAGGCCCTCAACCCCCAGCTCCAGGGCGCCACACGCTGGCCGACCCTGCGCCGTGACCCCCATTCGCGCGCTCACTTGTATATCTATCCATGTTTCACATGGAGAACAAGATGGTAGGTGTGAAGAGATTTGCCCTATGGGGAAGAATCATCACCATCATTATTCTAATAGAAGGATGGATTAGTTTGTATTAAATTATATGCCACCAGTAATCCATTATTATATTTAAAGTAAATTGAAGACAGTTATGATTTGCACCAGTTAAACTAAATTGTGTTTTATTGACAGAGGAATCAGGGAGATGCTTTTTAAACACAAAGACAAACCATTTTGCTTACTGGGGTCATTACCCTGTATTGAATTAACAGTTAAGGAAGATGAATAGACTGGTGGATGTTAACACAATTTTAAAATGAATATATAAAGGGTTAATCATTTCACTTACTGAAAGGCCTAACATTTTTGTAATTTATAAAACTTATTGCATTTGGCCAAATAACCTTTACGAAATATTTTCATCTGAATGCTTATACAAATATGTTTAAGATAGCACAGTGTAAAGTCTATTTACATTGAAATATTTCTCAGTGAAAGCCATAGAGTAAAACTATTCTCACAGGGCAGTGTTTCCCAACCCGGTCCTCAGGGACCCACAGATGGTCCACATTCTTGCTCCCTCCCAGCTCCCTGCCAGACAGTCTATGTTTTTGCTCCCTCCCAGCTCCCTACCAGCCAGTCCATGTTTTTGCTCCCTCCCAGCTCCCTGCCAGACAATCCATGTTTTTGGTCCCTCACAGACAGTCCATGTTTTTGCTCCCTCCCAGCTCCCTGCCAGACAGTCCATGTTTTTGCTCCCTCCCAGCTCCCTGCCAGACAGTCCATGTTTTTGCTCCCTCCCAGCTCCCTGCCAGACAGTCTATGTTTTTGCTCCCTCCCAGCTCCCTACCAGCCAGTCCATGTTTTTGCTCCCTCCCAGCTCCCTGCCAGACAGTCCATGATTTTGCTCCCTCCCAGCTCCCTACCAGACTGTCCACATTTTTGCTCAAAAACATGAACTGTTTGTGGGTCCCTGAGGACTGGATGGGAAAACACTGACTTAGGGTAACTCAGTTAATAATAATACTGCTACTACTAATAATAGATTCTTTATTGATCTCCGTGTAGAAATGCTCTTTATGCCTCTGCCAATTTTCTCTCTGGATTTATCGATCAGAGATCAATAAATGCCCAGGGCCTGTTATCAACCACGGATGCTCTCCACTGCACAGCAAAGACACTTAGCTCTCTCTGGGCCACCCGAGTCAGGATGGAACATATTCCCCCCCAATGAATAGATCTTCGTATTTTAATTAGTAAAAGTTCCCCCAAATAACAAGATCTCTCCTACGCTGTTGAGGAGTATGGGGCTCCTTGTGGGGGTCCTCATTCCTGAAGCTCCAGGTGCAGCAACAGACACAACAATCATATTGAGGAGACCACTGGCTTGTGCCCCCCCCCCCCCCCCAGCCTTGCTCACCATGGCCACAGAAGCAGTGCATAGTGACAGGAGGGCATCCTGCAGGATTACCGCTTCACATCCACTGCATTAAACTCCAGGTTTACATTAACTAGGCAGAACAGTTGATGAAGGTACCTTATAAAAAACAGCTGAAGCTCCCCTCTTAATCAGGTTGCCAAAACCTGAACATTGAAGCTGAATACGTCGTCAGTGTTCAGCTTTTCCAGTTACATGTTTTTTGTATTTACAGTGAAATCTGTTACCATACTTTCAGCTTAATCATTGATGTTTTTCGTTTAACACTTTAATGCATTTTAAGAACCATCATATATACCATTCATGCACTGGTGTTAAATCTGACTGTCACCTTTTCCCTAGGGGTAATATATCTGGGCAGCTTTGAGTACAGGTAAACGAGTTCAACACTTAATCCCCTTGAAGTAAATGCCAAAGCTGTATACACATGCCGTAAGCAGGACATCCAGTTCTCACGAAAGGAAAAAGGAGGACTGGAGCGGATGAGAGGCAGAATCTTGTGCAAATCCTGCAAGCTTGCGTTGTGTTTTGTTTAGACGCGGCGTTGCTTTCTTTGGCTGCGGTGCCCGTATCATCCATTGTAGGGCCGTGCATATAGGTACCGACTGCTTTATTTTCCAAACATGTATGCTTTGCACGGATTAAAGCTAATCTTAAAACAGCTCGGTTGTGCTTGCTTCGGGTTTGTAAGCTCGCCAAAGGCCATTGCTGCTTCCATTCAACTCTCTAGGGAGCGATATCAGCAATCAAATCAGCTTCCCTTTAAACCATAAGTTTCTCAAGATTTCTTTAGTCTCGTTACGTTTTGCAACTCAACTACCAAACACTCAGACGTGAGTAATGTGTACGAGAAACAAGCACAGGAAATATATAATCAGACATAACAGAGATAAAGTAAAAGGTGATCTGTGGTCTTTTGTGTGTTTAACTGCAATGACCAGTTTAATTCACATCTCACATCGGACAAATGGCGGATATGATGAATATCTGATGTTCCATTTTTAGGGAGTTCGCCTCCCATTCTCGCAGTAGAGTAAAACTTGGTTTAAACGAAAGATAAACATACACGCCTCCTGCAAATAATAGAGTCACGTTCATCACGTCCCGGGAAAGACGTGAGGTTGGTATCGCGTCATACTTCCATACATAAAGTGGCGGGAAGGGCGTCGCAATCCTTCACCCGAGTATAGTACGCACTGCGATCTAAGTAAAATGATCTAAATAAAAATCATTACCACACCCGCAATGTTTTTCTAAGACAGTCATGTTTGCGACATGCTTTAAATACATATTGAACCTGCAATTACGAGACAAGTATGGGAAGCATATAACATCAATATCTTATGCCAACGGAATTTCCGGTTTCCAAAATGTTTATTTGATACTTAGATTAATAACAACATGTTGTGAGATGAATCTACCCATTTCGTTGTTTAAAGCCTTGTTAGGACATTATTTTTCATCATTCTGCTATATTTATAGTAACGTATATGCTGACGACAGCTTTACCATCTTTTTGAATTAGTACTAGAGGAGTGGAATACTGTCTCAGTTTACAGAAGTATTAAAGTAATAAAGCATGTCCAGTCCCTTGATTAAGTAACATTTTATTTACAACATTATTCTGTTTTTTATTATAACTCATGCTGTGGATGTGCTCTTAACAAGTAGCAATTGCCTTAATCTCATTCGGCATTTTATGACCGAACTGCCAGTGGATTCAAGGACATGGATTTTAGTATGGATGGTAGGGACGTGTCTCTAGCAATACTGCGGAAATACCATGTGTGTTTAGGTGGGTGGGGCTGGGGTGGGGGGGGGGGGGGGGGGGGGCTGATCTGGTCCTTACCAAACCAAACCTATGCCCTTTAGTAGAATGGTTAACAGGTTTTTGGTCACTGATCGATGTTGTCACCATAGACAGACGGTTTCCTAAACATCTGCCAGTCACAATAATAAAACATCTATACAGGTTAATGTCTTGAAAATGGATTTTTCAGCCCTTCAAAATTCAACGTGGCTAAGTCTCCCACAATTATTTTGCCAAAGCACATCAAAACTAAACTGAAAGTCACCAATAGTCATCGACTTGTTAATACAACTTGTACAGGGCAGGGTTGCCAATTCTCAGGCATCTGGTGCGACACACGCACACTTTCTGACGCTCGCGCAGGAAATCTTACAAGCAAATCAATGTTATTCCATTGTAGTTTGAAGATTAGCTTCATCGAAAGTGTTGGGGTAGCTTGCGAACCCTAATTACAAAGTAATAAAGCCGTTGTCTTGAATTTCAAACCTTGTGCCAGCCAGCTGACCAAAGCTGGCAATCCCAGTAGGGACACGATCAGCTACTTCAGGTTTAACAGACTACATTAAAACTGAAAGGCATCTGAACTTGGGTAAAAGGTTCAGGTCTTTTTGCACTTTGGTTTGTCTCCTTAACTGAAAGACTCTTCCAGCTGTTCCATGTTAACATTAGTGACGTACATGATTACAGGAGACTGACATAACTGGCTTGCATAACTGGTTTCCAGTGCACAGGAAGTGCCTTAACTCAGTTCTGCCAAATGGTCTCTCTGGCCATGGGGGAGACTGGTGTTATGGTAATGTATAGCAAGATATCAGCGTGACTCCCAGTGTGTGATCTCTCTCGCACTTTCCTCCTACTTTATTCTCTCATACAGTACCTCCTCTGTCTTCTGGAGAGCCGGCAATACTTTATCAGGCTGATGTGAGAGCCCAGGCCGTGGATCGCTCGACTCAGCTGCGCTAGCTAGCAGGGAATGTTTACCGCCGCGTTTGTTTTCTCTGAAACCCGGGACCCGTGTTTTCTGTGCGAGAGGTAAGCAAAGGAGCGCGCCCCTCTGGTGACGCAGCGGGGCCCTGTTGTTGCCGCATATGCATGCGAGTCTGAGACCTTTCTTATTTAATTGATTCAGGATGGCCGCTCTACAGGCTGACATCTCGCTGATCCCAGGTCACATGATCTCTCAGCAGCGCCCCAGAAAGCACCAACCGCATGGGGTCTTGGGAAATCCACATGCAGTGGGAAAGCAGCACAGTGTCTTAAAGTTCAGAGGTGTCATTCCTGCCACCTGGTTTTATCTGGGAATTTCATTATTGTCTTTCGTGGGATCGTGTTTCCTAGGATTTATTCTGCCCATTTCAGTCAAGATGATCTGATAATTCTGCATGCATAGGCAGGTGGGAAAGGTATTCCGTGTTACGGATCACATGAGTGTGATGCTCCGCAAAAAGCCACCAAGCCAGGTTTCTGTGATTTGTACCACAAAACCAAACCCAGTCTTATCTATAATTTAGATTATTATTTTTTTTGGGTTTGCAAACGAGTGAAATTTTCGCTTTTGGAATACAGTAATCCACTAAAAGCAGGCCCCCAAGATACTGAAGCTGGGTTTCTCAATTGTGGAATTGGCTTCCTGGCATTTTAATGTTTCTCTGCTTAGAAAGCCACAATGACAGAATTCTGACAATGAATACGTGCGTACCAATGACTTGTAGGAATGAGCTCACAGTGGACACGCTTACAAAAGGCTGGAGGCTTGGGGACTGTCCGAGGCCATTGAATCATATCGATGTATGCATTGTTCTCTCGGACTCAAAGAGCCATTGAGCTTGAATGAGTTACAGAACCCACTCGCTGAAATGTCTGTGAGTGAGGGTTTTTGTTTTAGAGTAAACGGCAGATCACTGATAAAAATGCAGGGAAAACAAGCATATTACTCTTCCAGAAAGTTTTCCTGGTAGAAAACTTTGTCGCTGGAAACACAGGTAAGGGGCCGGTATCGTAGCTGTGCGAAGGCTGCATGTTGACACTTCAGCGTGTCCTCCATTTGATCTGGTTTACATCACCCAGAGACGTACTCTGTGGGTGGAAAATGCCCTTGGTGCCTATGGGTGATGTGCGAGTGACCTGCAGCTGACCAATACACTGTTTTTTCTCCTCAGTGCTTTCCAGGATGTCTACCTCTGCAGTCGTGATTCTGCCGAGACAGATGGATGGAAATATTAACAAGAACGGTATATATATTTTTTGTTGTTAATAACTCATGTCAATCGAAAAAAAACATTGTTCATAAAAATATCTGTGTATATGAACGACAGTCAAGTATTTTCAAATTTGTCGTGACTAATATGCCTAAGATTTAGCCATGCAATATGATATATGTGAATTCAATCCATTTTCTATAGCCTCTTGACATATGGAGTGTTGCAAGGGCCTATCCCAGAAACCACAGGCCTAAGGCAGGGAATAATCCAGGATGGGGCACCAGCCCTCCGCAGAGAGAGTGCTAACACTGGGGAACTTGGAAACTCTGCTTAACCTTGGCATATTGTTTTGGATTGGTGGGGGAATCCACGTGATGTCAGGGAGAACATGCAAACTACATACAGGTAGAAAGTTTAACCCTGGTCGCCAAGGTGTGAGGCGACAGGGCTGAAAACTGCGGCATCATGCTGCCCCTTAGTGAATGCACTTAAAATGATATACATATGAGTTTATAATCCTCTGCTGGTTAACGGAAAGTTTTGGGGTTTTACCCCATGAAATCAATGAGCTAGTAATTTATTAATAGATTAGCATGAAGATATGATGTTGTTAAATATAATTGCGGTTATTCTTGTCTTCAAGGTAATGGTACATTATGAAGACACAGTATCAGCCTGCAATAACCAAGCGAGCACGATGACGAATCAGTAAAAGTTCCAAAATATATTACTGAAACATTAGCAGTTATCGGATCGCAGTGGGTGGACGTGTTGTCTCACACCTCCAGGGTTTGTGGTTGTTTGTGCTTGCATGATGTGCCCGTGTTTGTGTGGATCGCGTCTGACAGTCCAAAAAAGCCATTAGATAAACTGGTGTCTCCAAGTCTCTGTAATTGCTGTAGCGTGTGAGTGTCCTGTTATGGACGTACGTCTTCTTCACGTGTCTCCCTTCACCTTCTGCTCCGTTCTTTGTGGAACAGGCGTAAGTGTGACTCTGTGAGAACGAGGGAAAAAAGAGTGTGACTGTGTGTGGAAGTTGGATGGATGGACACATAACGCTGACAATAATGACCCATTTCAAGTACTTCCTTCTCTGTTGGAGCAATAATGTATTTTTACAAGTGTACGCATTTATTCTTCAGGATTATGTGGTGTCCTTCTGAAATCCATTGCTTATCTACAAATGATAATCCCATCTGTGTCCCCCATGGAGATCTGGGAATACTTATGTTCACCAGCAAGCAGTCTGATATTACTTAAGATTAATAGAAACCGTACATAAATTTACATGAGAGGGTTCATAAATTTACAGTGTTGGGATTATTTAATGAAGTAATTCGGATTTTTAATTGAAATGTAAATTCAAGTAAGTAACAATCCTGTTACTTATTTTTTTCATTCCTACCTTTATGCCAGACAATAGTTTTTTGAGTAAATTCCATTTGCCAAATTCATCACTGCCATTTTTGTAAGGCAGACTCTTTTTTTTTGGTATCCTATTGTCTGCTTGAGTGTATGTTTCCTGATTTGTATTTCACAAGCAGGCAGGACTATTTTTAAACAAGACAGGGCACTAAACGTGTTTTTGCGTTACTTACATCTATTTATGTTTTCTGTCTCGGTTTGTGTGGAAAATATGTGCCAAGAGCACAAGTTCAGTGCGGTGTTAATATATCATCCAAACTCCTGAACTTTGAGAGCATTAAAGCATTAACCCTAGTATATTATTGACCCGACCTTGCTGCGTTCCATTAAGTTCTTGCCTGTTTTGCTTTATTATTTTGTTGGTCTGATTTTTTTTCAAGCCAGATGGTTACTCATAAGGTCCAAAGATCGCAGTCCTGTATCACATGATCGGCGTCAAAGAAGCTTCAGGAATCTTTCGTGTATTAAATATCATGCACGACCAAGTATCTGCATGAAAGACATTCAGTTTTCCTGGAAAAAAGTACTCCGTGCCAGTGTTGGACCTGTCAAACTACAACACCAACTTCACGGTCACTATATACATTCCATGTCTTAGGATTGTGAGTCATAAGCAGATTGCAGCCCTCTTGAGTCCAATTATTACATCATGTCAAATGGTTCCGCGTAACAATGTCAAAATACTACACTCAGCTAGAGGGTGTTTTGCATGGGAAGCAGCGATAGCTGCAGACCTGTAGCCAATAGCTGTTGCAAGGCCTGAAAGTTTGTATGCACGGTCTCCGAAATTCAACTTCAATGAGCTGCAATGAACTTTGATCTCACTCTCAAAGCACCGGGGCAAAACAATGGAGATCAGCTTCGTGTCCTTTGGGGACACGTTGCCAGATGGCCATTAACTCGAACGCTCTTAGCCAGCAGTGCTTTGCTCTTAAAGACCTTGAGAACATGGAAGAGTACATGTAAATATATAAATAACTGTTAATTTTGGCAGAAACAACGTGAACTGAGTGCATGAAGACTTAATCAACCCGGTGAAATTTCAGCTCTCTAATCAACTGCCAAGATGCGTTGGCCTAGACTTATGCAATGACTATATGTCATATTATAAACATTACCATCAGCCAATCAGCAGATTCTTATTAAAATATACTGTCATACTTTATAGCTTTATGTCGCTAATTTTCCACCTCTACTGAATGATATTGACATGGACGATGCAGGCAGAGATGCTGAGAAAGATGGCTTTTGGGTGTTTTTCTTGCTTGTCTGTTGGGAAGAAGGCATTGGGCCAGTCACACAGATGCTGATTACTGACTTCCTGGTGGTTGAAGTTTCACGGCCAGAAGCTAAAATCATAGTAATGTGAGATGAGCTGCTAGTGCAGACAAAGTAATGATCAACAGTCGGTATCTGAAAAGAGTCGTTCACCGTTTGCATTTAGAGTCGTTTTGTTTGTGCAGGTTGTGAGCTGAAATAGTCATCTGAACGTACCGAATTGTTACATTCAGATGTTAAATTATGCTAGATCAATTAAGTCTATATTTGAGAGAAAGCTGATAATGAAACATTTGGCCTACTGCTTATATCTGTAAATTTAGATTAAAAAAGTTTCAAAAATTAAGTGATTATAGGATTATGATAAATTAAAGAACCTATTCACTAGAAAAGATAATATCACATTTCAGCCTTTTATAGAAATACGTGGGAAAAATCCCTTATAGAGATGTGTTTCTTCTGGTAACTTAAACCAGGGTAAGAGAGTTACATGCTACAGGCAGTCACAGTATAGCTAAACTGCTTAAGATGTCTCCTTCAATGGGAAATTCATATACATTAGAAGTGAAGATTCCAGTACAAGTCCCACTCTGTCCAGAAAGGAATATTCCTGTAATTATCATATATTTAATATCATATAACTTAACTTATAATGTTAAATGACATGACTATTGTATAACGTGAATTGTGAAATGGTTATTTTTAAAAAAATAATAGTATGAAAATAGAGCCTCACAACAGTTTCATATTATTTTATTTATACAAAGGACATTATTAATGTAAATGAATCCATTGTTGTCCTCATTGCCGTGGCTCTTCCTAAATCTCCCATGTAATCACTGGAAACAGGATTTCATCGCACTGCGGGGTTATTGCTCAAGAACCTCGGAAAGGACTCATGAAGTGGGCTGGGCTGTGCGGTCAGCCACGGCTTTATAAAACTCCCACATACAGCGGCCAGCAGCTGCACGTAGGAACCGCGGCCGAGCGCAAGCAGCCACACGATCGCCGTTCCCGAAGAAACAGACCGTCAAATAAGAAAACCGATTTCGACTTTTTATTTCATTTCCTTAAGGAGTTATTTCCGGCTACCCTTGATCCTAATACTGAAGACTATTAAACGCAACAGGTAACCATATACGTTTCCCAAGTTTTACCATTTGTTGTACCGTGTGCATGCTTGTAAGATCTTAATTTTAGCAGACTGATTGTTAATTGTTTTATAAGTTTGAAAAATAGGCTGTTTAAAGCGTACGTATAAACGCTGAGACCGATTTACAAAATGAACAGACTTCCAAATCATTATTAGTAACTTGTGGTTAGATTTTAGTATGATTTACCGGCAGCGTTATCTTCTGTTGATTATATGTAATGTCCTACACATTAACCAGTCTTGATCTTTGCATATCCGTAATACTGAGTCGGTATATAGTCCAGGTAGCCAGTAAGACGGATCTCTCCATTCGGTTGTATTAGAGTATTATCTAAAAACCGACGGGTTGTTATTAAGCAGACAAAGAAGTGTGTTCGTCCAAAACTAGTATATTTCATCAGCAGCACCTACTCACCTGAGACCATAAGTTAGGAAAATCCAAATTGCCGGTCACGTCTCTGCTGTAAAGGTTTTCCGTAAAGTCTAATCATATTACTGCATTGCTTACTTCGTTGCCACACATCACAGGAGCAGACATGTATGGTCATCTAATTACAATATCCCTTGACCTAGCCGCTAATAAACTGCGTGAATCCCCCATACATGTGCAAGTTAACTCTTGCTTTCTTCATTCCCATGCCTTTTATGATTTTTAGCACTGGTTCGCTTTACTAACGGAGACGTTTTTCCCAATTTCAAGTAATTACATCATCCACTGTAAGGCAACTATCTATTACGTGCAAATGATTTGTAGTATGTTCTGTTACACTCTGTTGGACTTCTATAGTCGTAGCTTCAAGGTATCCTTAATTACTGTCATCACTCTCAATGATGAGCCTAGGTGGTGGATAATTAACAATGACCTTATTCTATAATGAGAAGTCGCAAAAAGGTCCGAGTTGTGGACAATGTTAAGTGTAACCAGCTGCCACGTGCTACACCCCCCTCCAGTGGATGTCTTTCTAATTTAAACTGTTGTACTCTCTAGAGTATGAAAAGTTTAACTAGTCTGTATAATCTATTTGGCTGCTGTTTTATTGTTTTTGTACCCCTTAAGGTTTTACACATTAGCCATATTTATATACACATCTGTATGGTGATGTATATGACGACAGTTATTAAGAAAGCTTGCATTACAGCTGAATACATCAATATGGGGTTTGGTGCAAGTCAAACTGTGACCAAAGTTATTGACACGAGTAGGCCAGCGAAGTCATTCCCTGGCGGGATTATCTTAAATGTGTGCCTTTATTGTCCAATCCAGTGTTTCCCAATCCGGTCCTTGAGCACCACCAGACAGTCCATGTTTTTGCTCCCACCAAGCTCCATACTAGGAGCAAAAATATGCACTGTCTGGGGGTTGGGAACCACTGGTCTAATCACTTGGTTGTCCATAGACATACTAAATTAATCTGCATCTAGACATTTCCCCACTTTATGGATAAACAGCATTTACCGGTTTGGGATGGGTTGTCAACTGGGTAGTTGGGCCACTTTTGATGGTCTGATCTGTGAGAAAGTTATAACAGACAGTCTGGTTACTCATTTTAGGTGTGAGTAATGTAACATTTAGCAGCACCGAATGTTGTAATGGATTAGTACTTATTTTTGTGAATGGAAAGTACCGTCCCATAAAGGAAAGGCTACACCAATAGAAGATAGACAGAATGAAAAGTGTAGATCTACCAGGACTGTACATTACTGATGAACTAAGACATCTGCTCCTCTAATAATAACCATGCAACTTAGAATACTTACTTCTAAGGTAGTAAACTTAATGAATTGGTTAATATTATGCCATGGTGATGAACATGTCATTGGCTGTCAGTTTCAAAAATGTTATGGCGGTGGACAATATAGTGTAAATACCCCATGAAATAGGCCTTATCTCTGAAGTAATAAAATCAGAATTGCTTATCTGTGTAGTTGAGGCATACTTAGTTGAATTTGGACTATGTCACGCCTCTACAGCTCACACAATCAGAACTGCGATATGTGAGTTTTCAGAGTACAGGCAGTCCCTGGGTTTAGAGCATTTGACTTAGACACCTCGTACTTAGCAATGGATTGCCATAAAGCCTGTTAAAAATTTGAGTAAAATGCAATAGATCATAATAATGAAAATTCGCAGTACTAGATGCTCATGAAAACATTCTCAGCGTCGGCTTGAGGTATAGTACAGTATTGGTTACTATTATTATTATTATTATTATTATTATTATTATTATTATTACTTAGTATTAGTATTACCATACTGTATTATTACTGTATTATTAACCTTCTAACTTGCCTACAAATTTGACTTAAAGACAGACTAAAGCAATGGATCTTGTTCATAACCCGGGGACTGCCTATAGTATTAAGTGGTTAACAGACTTACAAAGAGGCCAAGTAGTCTGTTACTTGCAAGTCAAGTGGACTCATTGTCATGCCATCCATATACAGGTGTACCGTGGCACTAAACACTATTCCTGGGGAAAGATTAAGATATACATTATAAACAGCAAGTGACTAGGGGAGGACTTTCACTGTACTTAAAGTGCAACGTTGTAGGTGCTTCGGTCTCAAAACCTGCAGAATGACTTAATGATTTAAGGGACGCAATCACAAAAATCACAGCCGGAGGAGGCACAAACAGGCTACTGCACAAAGACCTAGGCCCCAGTGCTTTGGTTTAAGGATCGCAGAACCAATGAATAATTGCCAAGAAGTTATACTGATACAAGGAGTCGTCTTTCATCCCTTTTCCTTTAGGTATAGAGGTTTATGTTTGGAAAATTCCAAAAGACGCCCTTAGCTTGCAGTGTCTTTTCGTAATTGGTAAAAATGCTGTGGGATCCATGTTGATTTGGGAAATCGGCTAACTGGTCCGACGAGTGCTTGGTATGATCGTGTGACGGCCAAGGAATACGAGGTCGCTCATGATGTCTCCATGGTGTTCCTGTATTCCAAGATAATGCCCCCCCCCCCTTACCCAGGGTCAGATTAGGAAGCTGAATGCCCTTGAGCAAAAGCACGTGTGTCATGTCAGAAAGAAACGAAGCTGATTGGTGTTTCGTGAAATTCAATAATGCATCTGATGGAGGGAAAGACGAAACTGTGAGTGGCTCAGCGGGCTAAATCTCTAAGCCCGTGATCGGAAGATCATTGGTTTGCGCCTCGGCCCTGGCAGAACATTCGCATGCACTTCACCCCCAGCCCTGGGGGCGCCGTACTGTGGCTGATCCTGCACTGTGACCTCCAGGCTATGGAGAGCAAGATGGGGTGTTGGAAGAGAAGAATTCCAATATACCTGTACTTGTACTATGGCAAATAAAGGATTTATCATTTGTTATATAGGATTCTTCACAAATGCCTTATTAAAAGAACAATATACAGTCATAAAAGCAATTATGTTACATATTTCAGATATTAAATTGCATTGACTTGTTGAATGATATGGTGCAGAGGGGCCTTGGGGTGGGGGGGCTACGTGCATACGTGGTTATTCTGAGTTGGCCTGTTCCCACTGCTGAACAAATTCAAGATATCGCCTAAATATCATCAACCTCGATGGGGAAACACAACTGGAAAATTTCCTTCTGGAAGAATGGTACAGAATCCCACTTCACACAGCTTGGCACTTCTGTGTCAGCAATCAATCCTTCCAAGAAGGTTTGATGCGGTCCTGAAATCCAAGTGCGGACCGTCGTCTCATTAGGTTGTTGATGTACCGTTTGGCGTTTCTGTAATTTTTATCTGGTGCAAAGAAAGCAATCAAATGTTCTTCCATCATAATGGCACAGAACTTAAAGCAGACAAACCCAAATATCACTCATGAAGGGGCAGTGATGAGCACTACTAATCTAAATGTGAGTGTTAACATGCAAGTACAACCGTTTTGTGTGGCGGATCAAAGGGGCTGTCTACAGGTAACTGCTTTGTACCCCCATTGGTACAAAAATGTTCCCCATAGTCCTTTTCTGAACCTTAAATTGGATTAAAAGGTATATTTATTGACAGCTAGGGTACAATTGGTGGACCTTTGAGGGCACAGCATTCAGTGGCAAGTAATTGTATCCCTAAAGGCACCTTAAACTTTTTTTTTTTTTTTTTTTTGATAGCGCATGACAATGGCTGCGTTCATGGCTCTGTCATTACATAACAGAAGACTGGAGGTCAGGGCATTTAAATCAATCTACTAAATTGATCTACACTGTGCATCTTCTGGGGATCCAAGGCTAACATCAGCATGGACACTCGGGTGTTGCTGTGTCCATTAACCGTCCTGTTTCTCCTGTGAGTGAGGAAGGTTCCTGGTGTTTAGTGAGGTCCCAGGTTATAGCTTATGCATTAATCCACCCTGTCTAGCATGTGATATGTGTGTGGGTGTTTGTGCCTCACCTGTATTTTATTGAAATGCTTTTTCTTGGCTGGTATGTTATTTTGGCCCCGGAAGCATCTGCTAAATAAACACTGATAGAGAACCACTGCGATTTGAGCCCGGTGAGAGGGGAAAAAAATCCTCAAGCTTGTGGGTAGAAAATTGGCAAGCAAATTCCATTTCCCCCACATGACAGGATGTTTCACAAGTGCTAAAGAAAACAGAAATGTTGGGGGGGGGGGGGGGGGGTTCAGAGGTGCACGTGTGTGGGTGGACGTGCCCGAGCACGTGCGCACGTGCACAGAAAAGCCTGAGCCACACTGCGGCTGACCGCGTCGGCCATTGTTATGGTCCGATTAGGCAAACGAGGGCCGATCGCGCTTCATGTGGTTCTCAAACTCATGCTTTTATAGGGTTATGCTCCACTGAAGCAAGACTGGCATTAGTGTCCCTGGTTAAGCATTAACCTGCTGGCCGTGATGGAAACAGGCGAGGGGTGACCTAGCCGTGGAACGCCGCTGTGCAGTGGGTCAGCACTTTGTAGGATGCAGTTTGCTGCTGTGTTGTGCACTGCAGTACAGTGCTCTGTCCACTTATGAAACAACGGCCCCAGTGTGGCAGCATCTCCTGGGTCATGCTGTGGCCCCTCACGTGGCCCCCGTTTGGAATTTGAGTGGGAAAAACTTCTGCACAACAAAAGAAGCGCTTGATAGTAGAATTTTCGATAACATTTTTTTTGATGGGACACAAAAAATACAGTATTATACCATTACCTTTGTATTACCCACAGACTAAGTCTTAGTAACATATGAATGTTAGTTCATCATTAATGAATCGTGATATTTGTTACTGTATCTGTTAATTCTGTAACCCTTTGTGAACTACTGAAGAAAGTACTAATGAATAAGTAATTAATAAAATGCTGATGAAATACTCTGCAGAATTATTAGGTAAATACTATTCCTGGAGATCGTTTTTAGCAAAAGTTGGGCAGACATAACATTGAATTCAGAAGCATTCTTCTGCACTAAGGGAATTTTAGAGGAAAAATGCTACATTTGACTTTCACAATGAAAAATAAAAGAAAAACGCTTGATTATCAGGCAATCAGAAACTAAGTGGATTTTCTCTCTTCACCATCAACATAAATAATAAAGTTTTTGTTATTCAGTATATATAAGGAATAACAAGCTCTCAGCCGTTCTATACAGGCCACTTCACCCAGTTTAATGCCCAGTATAGCCAACTTCCTTCTCAATAACCCTCAAGAGTCTGTTGCCCACTGATCCAATCCGGTTTTTGATTTGATCCTGTCCTATATTAGTTGAGCCAGTTAGGACCCCCTCCCAGATGCTGGTACTGCTTGCTACCTTGGTAAATCTCACACTTTGGTAAGGCCCAGTAGTTCGCAGTGGGGTTGAGTCAGGCGATGAAAGGGGCAGACCTTGTTTCAAGCCTTTTCTAGACAAATCTATGAAATTCTTTGATGCATAGGGAGGGGCATTGTCTTGCAGGAATATCATAACCTTTTAGAAAGCTGCTTACTTCTTGTGCCAGAGTTTGAAGAAGCCACACTTCTAGAAATTGTAAAGTAGACCTTGTGGTCAGTTTTTACATGATCTGCAAGTCAGAAAGGTATGACAAGTTCAGCACTGATAATTGCAACCCACGTCATCTCTCCTCCACCGGCCTTGTTGGTGCTTGAAGAGGATCTCCGTCCACCGGACCATCCACCTGCTCCATCAAGAGTCGCTTTCATCTCATCTGTCTCCAAAACCTTTTGTACCATCAATCTTGAGATGTGTCCGTGCCCATTCTTAATGTTATACCTTGCATGCCTCACTGAGTGGAGGCCATGTTTCAGCGTTTGCGATCTTAGGAATGTCGCGCAGCACACTGCACCTAGAACGTCTGGAGATTCTGTTCAGATTGCAGTTTTGAAAAATGATGGCATTTGATGCTCAGGAGTTTGTGTCCCCTTTACTTTGACCCAGAACTTTGGCAGTTTATGTGTGTTTTTCTTCTCTCTACAAGCTTCTTCAGTCCTCTTTGGCTGTTGGCAGAAAACACTTGATTGTACAGTGATCTCATTTCAAAAGTCTGCCAGTTTCGATCGTTTTACATCCTTTTCCTGCTCTCTGTAAGGTCCTCTTTGGCCCATTTTAATAGTAATAATAATTTGCTTAATTCTGCACAGGAAAGCATCTATCTATGTCTTCCTGTTTTTATCCAAACAGAAAGTATTCAGACCAAATACTGAAGATTTTGCCGTTTTTACGCACTTGCCTAATAATTCTGCACCCAGAGTACTGATCTCAAGTTTGTTCACCATTAATGAATTGTGACCATCTTTTATCTCGCGTAGCAACTATATTTGTTTCTGATCTGTTCGTGATTTATTACTTGGTATTTGTGCCCCATGAAGTAGTGTTACCCAATTTTTTTTTAAAACGCCGGATGGGAGGGATGAATCTGCAGTTATGATACACTTCCCTGGGTGTGAGATGATCTCAGTTAAGCTGTTTTTTGAAAATGTGGATTTTGAAAGACCTGTTGTGCCCCGGAAAAATTAGTGTGTAGATCTGAGTCACTGTCCTTCAGTTCAAGATGAAATGCTTGGTTTCAAAATGCACAGAGTAAGCGATTTCTCAAGAATTTTAATTTATGCTTACCCTTACATCAAAGCAGCTGTCTGGTACAATACTTCTATCTAGTTAGTATTGTTATGCAGTTTAGAAAGGGACCTGTTCATGCATTTTGTTAAATAAAATAAAAAAATCTAGTGATTTAATGGGGTGATGTTTACTTGTAATTAAATGTCTCCATTAAGAACTTACCCAAAATGCAATACCAGCCATCATTAAGATAAAATATTTTAAAGAAAGCCTGCAACTTAAATGTTTCTCATCTTAAATGTCACCATTACCAACTGATACAAAAGTATGCAGCAGTTTGCAAATTGACTCATTCGGTATAGAAACGAAAAGTTTAACTGTAATCTTAGCATAATGGTTTCTGCTGTGACGTCCACACTAATTACTGAATTATTGCAGTCTGCCATTTTTAAATGATGCACCTATGAGTGAAAATGCCGGCTAAGGCAGGAACTGCTTCAGTATATTTAGTGCAATTCAACTCTGGTTTCCTTATTAGTGATTATCAAGGCAGGCTTGGAAATGTGTCAGCAGTACTGTGCTGATCACGTTGTCTCAATACTCTGTTACGTAAATAGCAACAAACATTTCTGCACTACTGTGCTGTCCTATATCTTCCTGTGTGTATATAACCTCCTGTTGATTCTTTATCGACAATTATAAATGTTTGATTGAAATGTGAAAAATAAATTTATCCAGTTAAATCAATGATGCATGTTACATTTATTTTTATTTAGGAGATGCCGTCATCCATAGCAATGTGTGAGTGAGGCACATAGTCTGGTAGATTTATTTGTTTTCTTACAAAATCACTGTTATAAAGGAACTTTAGTTCTCTGCTTTGAACCGTAAAGCACCGTTAAACAGAAACACAGATGAAAACATCGGTTCTCTTTTCTTTAGTAGGTGTTTCCTCTTTTTCCGATCATGGATGTACCGCAGTGTGAGCTGTTGTTCTTGCGTCACGTGTCTGTGTGTGTGCGCGCCCTCACAAAGGGGGAGACGCAGTAAGAGGAAGTACTTTTTTCGGCATTGACATTGTGCAGCTGAAGTTTTATCCAAAGTGAGAGTATGTCATTGGGATTGTTTTGTTAGGCCCCCCTTGCTGCCAAAAAATGGACGACATCCAGACTGAGTCCAAGCTCTTGCTGGGAGACAGTGACCTCAAGGTAAGATTTACAAGGTTCATGGTTTTTAATTCTTTAGGCCCTGGATGCTGTAGGAAATGTGATGTCTTATTATATTGTGTGTGTGTGTGTATGTATATATATGTGTGTGTGTGTATGTTGGCTGTCAAGGAGCCAGCTTAGGTACATGAGCAGTTAGGCTGAGTTTCCAGTGACTGATCGGTAAGAAGTGTACATTAGCTTTGTAACGAGCTACACAAAACATGGTTAGAACTCGGCATCAGGAAAGTCCTGCTTTGCCAGTGAGCCACAACCACTGAACAAGCAGGCCAGGGGGAGGATGTCTCGGTGCGCAGAGTTAGTCAACAATTGCTATGTGTTTGTTGCTAATCCGCTGCTATTTTATCATCGTAACCGTGATGGTTGTCATTCTCCCAGACCTAAGAGCCATTGTAGTGCTGCATGCTGACAGTAATGAGCGACGCAGACTAACGACTGGGGGATTATCTTAATGCTGATACTTATAACGTACATCCCAGCGCTGTGTTGCTGTGCTCTGCTGCTGTGTATGTGATGAGGAAGGTCTGCCTCATGGAGTCGGTGTCCCTTTGTCAGAGGCGTGGCCTAATGGGATTTGCCGTAGGGTTTATTTCTAACACGTTGTTTATGTTTCAGGGGCTGAGAGAGGCCGTCCAGCAGCTTGATATCAAGGCAAGTATAGTATCGTGCCAAAGATAGATCCTTTCTGGACTGATTCACTGCAGATTTTAACAACAACAGAAGGGAATAGTGGTGTTCTGTGATGGATTCTTGTCGCTAAATGGGAAGCCGTTTGGTGGCAATGCAGGTTTCTGAATTACTAGACTGTTCTCTACCACTTTCACCCTTCATACTGTTTAGGCTAGCCTCCCTCGTTCTCCTCCCACCCCCAAAGAACAAAGTCATCTCTATGGAAGATCATCAAATAGCCTAAAACCCCTTATTTTCTTCCCCCCTTGTTCTCTAGCACCATCTTGTGGTAGTTTTGACAGCAGCAATATATTTTGTCAGCCTTCACATTTTTAAATGTCAGTTTGTTTAATTGTATAATATCTTTCAGTTAATAACTTTAGCTGTTCTTTATTGATGACAGCAAAAACTTTATGTAGCAGAGGTGGCAATTTCAGGTCCAGAAAGTAAAAATCCAGACCAAGATTTACTTTCACCCAACCAGTTGAGCATAAAGTGTCACAGAGTACTCATCTGGCTAGCTGAAACGATATCTTGGTCTGGATTTGTACTTTTTGGGCCTGAAATGTTCACATCTGATGTATAGTAATATAGGGTTAAACCACTTTCTGTTTCCAAAACAGCCGTATCTTTGTATAAGCCCTATATACGTCTTGTAACCTCTCATCCAATTTACTTTTTATCTTTTGTGTAACTGTGGAGGATGGCATGCTTTTCCAAAGAAATTACGTCAGGAAAAGCAGAAAGGATCGATTCCCCTTGTTGAATAATTTGTTTGTGTTGCGGAATCCATCCAACAGGAATCCAACTGCGTTAGTTTGCCAAAAAAAACATCGAGCTGTGGTGTTGGGACAGCAGACCGGTCGACGCGGACGACCCAAGCCTTAGGGTCTTAGTGCCTGTACAGGCAGCTGGACGCCTCTGAACACGGAGACGGAAATGGCCGACTGTGTCCCGTTGAGCCGTGCAGATTAGTACCTGGGTTTCCAGGACAGTGTGTCACATGACCGGCGGCCTGCACGTCTGAGGCGCTTCCCCCGGCACGGGCGGCCTGCCATCTGCCCGAGCTGTTTCTGTTGCCGGGCTCCTTACTGCACGCGAGCGTTGTCTCGTTAATTGGGATTAGGCCCGCTGAAGACCTAACATACTTGTATTACGATGGGACACAGGGATAATTGTTTCCAGGGTTCCCTTTAAATGTGGCTCTTGTTTCCTCGTAAAATGCTTCGCTTTTGTTATATTCTGCTGTGTCTTGAAGGCCAGTGAATTTGACCTGAGGAACTTTTTATTTTGCACCTCCCCCCGTGGCATTTGCTGATTCAGACGAGTTTAAGTAATTAGCTCAAACTCAATATAATGACACGGCCTTTCGTTGTAATCTATTATTCCCCATTTAAAATGCTTTTAGAATTCTTCTTATTTTAACTCTTATGCAGACAGTCACTATTTAATTGTCTAAGAGCCCCTGCTAATGTCTTTATCATTCTGAAGTTAGTCAGACTTGTTCATCAGTTTTTGCTTCGTCGTCAAGATAGTTCTGGGTGGCCATGCTTTCCAGCTATTTTATGTCAAGGTTGTCCCTCTCCTGTGCTCCTCTACCAGTCCATCTGTGAATGTTGTTTAAAAAAAATGGCCTGACATTGGTTGCTGAACTGGGAGCACCACTTTGTGAATGAACAGTGCGATAATAGGTCACACGATAGTACATATCCAAGTATTCCACTGTCCCAGAACTGGTCTGGGGTGGCGTAGATGATCACAGCACCTGACACTGACTGATCCAATTTGCAGATCTCTTCATCCATCCAGTATTAGCTTGTTTTGGTTGCCAGGCAAGGAATCATGGGAGTTTGGGGCTTAGCCGGTGGGAGTATAAAACAGCACTCGCAGTCGTTTCTGGATTAAGAATCTTTCGGAGCTTTGTAAGCTGTTGGATCTGTACCTTACCTCGCTCGTATAGCATGGCTCTTGAGGACTCGGACATGGACTCTGTTGGCGAGGTCGAAGCAGTTGTGAGTACAAGAACATAGTAATTATGGGTCGTCTTTTTGGTCGTATTTCGTTTAGTTTCCACGGTGTTCTGGAAGCATCTGGTTTGAAGTGAGTACTGAAGGTTGTAGCCTTTACAACTGAGACCCAGTACCTAAGAGGAAAAAGTAGGGCAGTTTGTTCCTTTGGATGGTTGGGATGGGGAGATGTCCATTGGCTTGATGAGGTTCATAATGGCATGCTGAGTTTGTCAAAAATGTTTCTGACAACTAGGAAAGTTTGTCGTAGATTAGTTGTTTGTGGTTGAGCCTTATTTATGCTGTGGCGAATGATCCTGGAGGCATGTTGAGGAAGACTGTCGTCTATAGTTTTCAAAAAAGGGAAAAAGTAAATAAAATGTTTTCTTTTTTTTTTTTAATGCATCAAAAAAATTAGGGTCACAGTTCAAAATAAACATGGTCTGAGGTGACCTTGTGAAGACCGCGATGGTCAGATGTTAACTGTAAGCAGCTAAGAGATGGAATTTTATTACTTAAAGCAGCACCTGCACCTGTGTGCCAGGTTCACTAATAAAGGTGACTCGGGTCATTGCTAGACCAGTTAAATCGGGAACCCGGCTGGAACTGTCATGCTGGCCGTTCAGTGACCTGCTCTGATGAAAGATCTGACCGTTCAGGAGCATGACGTGGAGACTCCATATGGCAAAGTCCACTGCACCTTGAAGGGGGTCCCCAAGGGCGATCGGCCCGTCATCCTCACCTACCATGACATCGGACTGAACCGTGAGGATCCTTTAATCACTAATCACACACACACACACACACACACACACATACACTCACAGTAATGCATTGTGTGGAAGCCGTACTCAGGTATGGCTGTGCGGTAACCCCTGGAGACCTCTTTCAAAAATGTGATTTCGCTGTCCGCCGCACAGACAAAAACTGCTTCAGCCCGTTGTTCACTCACGAGGACATGCAGGAGATCATGCAGCACTTTGCCGTCTGCCACGTGGATGCACCCGGTCAGCAGGAGGGAGTTGCCACATTTCCATCTGGGTGAGTGCCTTAAGCCCCCCCTCATGGCTGAACTGTGAACCTCTGCTAATGTAGTGCAGGATCTGTAAACAGTGCTGATAAAGTGAGGAAATGTACCTCAAATGCTATTTGCCCTAAAGCCTATTTATGGCAGTCTTACCTGAACTACATCAATGGTAAAATAGTCTTTAGATACTGGATGCAAGTTTGATTCTATCCATCTAATTGGACTGGATTAAACTGGCGATTTACATTATTTTCCTAATTGTTGTGAATTTTATAAGTACCTTCCAGGCTGTATTCTGAAGTCCCAGTAAGATAACCCTCTCTCTATTTTTTCCCATAGATACGAATACCCTTCCATGGACCAGCTGTCTGAAACTATTCCTCTAGTCCTCAAGCATTTTGGGTATGTTTGAGACACCCAACATTGCTTATTGGCAAAAGAGCCAAGATGTAGACAAGTGTGCCTCTAAGCTGCTATGTAATGAATCCATCGGTAGCCTGAAGCCAGAAGAGTGAAGTCTTCACTGCGAGTAATGGTTGTGTAACTCCTTGCTTGTTTCCCCACAGTCTTAAAAGTATCATTGGCTTGGGAATTGGCGCCGGAGCCTATATCCTTGCGAAGTTTGCCGTGAGTCAATATTCTTCCCTGCCTGTTTGCACATTTGAAACTTTAATCAAACCAGGATTAAGCTTCAGTAAATTCCCGCACCTGCATACTGGCGTCGCTGCCAGCTGTGTAATCCTCCTTATTCTTGTTGTGCTATGAAGGGTGATTTCTTCCCATGTGCAGTACATTATGTGGCAAGAGAAGCCATGCCTGCACTGGGGTGGGGTGGGGGGGGGCGGGCAATCCTATCCGCAAAGGGCCGGTGTGTATTCAGGTGTTTGGGATAACCTTTATTTAGGTCAGCTGTCCAAACCCAGGTGTGAGGACTCTTCAGCCAATCAGTCCTCTAATTAGTAATCTATTTAGGGAATTACAGTGTGAACCCGAATACGCACCGGCCCTTTCTGGATAAGGTTGCCCTCCCCTGCTCTAGGGAATGGTTGCTCCTCATACCGAAGATTGTTGACACCTGATGGTAGATGGCATCCCCATAGATGTGCTTTGCTGAGGCCTGGCGTTTTAGCTCTGGCTTTCAGTCAGGTGTGACTGGAGGTGAACACCTTCCAGTTCCTTTGCTGTGCCTTTGACTATAGCTCCCTACTGCCACCTTGCAGCTGGACTACCACACCATGGTGGAGGGACTGGTTCTGATCAATATTAACCCATGTGCCGAAGGCTGGATGGATTGGGCTGCAAACAAGGTACAAGGTTCTATTCTTATGAACAGTTTCTGTTGTGATATATGCATTTTAGCGTGAATTAAGAAACCTTGGTTTCTGATGCAATGGACCTAACGTATACTTTTTTCAAGATCATGCTATTGTGTAGAGTACTTTTGGTAGGTTCCGGTGGTGCTGTCTGCCATGTCAGTCCATACCTTAAGGGTTTACATGCCTGTTCGAAAGTAACGATGCCTGTTGATCTTGATTCCAGATCACTGGATGGGCTCAGGCCCTTCCTGACATGATCATCACCCATCTCTTCGGGAAGGTGGGTTCCATGATTGCGAGGTGTCTTAACAATTCCTTTCTGTCCTGCTTCTGAGATACCTTATGTATGATGTTCCTTTTGAAGCCCCTCGACCTTGAGTTTCAATGTGCTCTTTATCTTTAGGAGGAGATCCAGAACAACCATGACCTGATTGCCACATACCGTCACCACATCCAAACTGACGTCAACCAGTCCAACCTCCAGCATTTTGTCAAGGCCTATGGAAGGTATGGCTCGGCCAGCTTGCGGGGGGGAAGGAGGTTGATTTATAATCCAGCACCATCTGTTTTTTTTTTTACAAGCTTACTGACATTTCTCCAACCCCCACTTCCACCGACAGCCGGAGGGATCTAGAGATCGAGCGGCCTGTCCCTGGAGGACACATTACAGTGAGGACCCTGAAGTAAGCTAGACCACCCTCAAAATGCAGTCAAATTTATGTGCTCTGTGTAGTTTCCCGACTCCCCCACTTATAAATTTTCTCAAATATATCTTCTTTTTGCAGGTGCCCTGCTCTCCTGGTCGTTGGAGACAGCTCTCCAGCAGTTGATGCTGTGGTAGGTGCACCTTGCACCGTTAAACACCCTGTTTACCAAGACCAAGGTCATCTTGGCAATGATCTTCAACAACAAATGAGCAGCCAGACTCTCAAATGCACTTTGATAATCAAATAAAACCAGAATAAGTTACAAGAGTATTGTTTACTGATTTTTTTTTTATTTTTATTTTTTTTAGGTGGAATGTAATACGAAGCTGGACCCGACCAAGACTACTCTTCTGAAGGTGAGGTATTTATAGTAACACGACAACATCAGCCGATAAGCTCTCGCATGCTCAGTGCTGATTGGCACATTTTTTTTTTGTGTGTCACATCAGTGCCATTGGCCTTTGTCAACATTTGGCATGGCGTCGGAGAGTTGGGGGTCGGGGGGGGTCACGATTTGTCCCCTCTGAAACATGCTGTGGCCTCATGAAGGGGTCATAGGTTTTGATACAGGCAAATTTTGCTCATGGATGGTTGGGGTAGAGATTCATGCATTCCCGGGGGAACTGGACCACGTCCCAAAGCATGGCTAGCTGGCTCATTTCGACACTGCACGGGGCACGCAGTAAACACGGCAGGCTGTAAGCTGTTACCCATGTCCCTGTGTGTCTCTGTGTGTCCCTGCAGATGGCGGATTGCGGCGGCCTGCCCCAGGTTGACCAGGTATGTTGCCCATACTTGCGATGCTAAGACCCAGCTACACAGATGGGGATAAGCACCAGCACTGCAGATTAGCATAAGCTGTTTACTGAACTGTCTGCATCCAGAACGACTGCGGGAGGAAACCTGTTGCAAAGTGATCTTGTAACTATTAACACAAATATTAATGAAAATCCTGGATATCTGGCAGATAAATTGGTCTTTGTATGATCTTATCACTCTTGGGTTGTTCATTAAAGGGGAAGATTCGACTAGGATAATCTCTCTCTCCTGTCCTCTTGACAGCCTGGAAAACTGACTGAAGCTTTCAAGTACTTCATCCAGGGGATGGGCTACAGTGAGTGTGAAGGAGGGCCGTTCACAGCTCTGCTTGGTTGAACAGTCCATTTTTGAGCCCAACTTTTAGCATCTGTGCAGTTTATAATTAAACGTTCTGATTTTTATAGAAGGTTATTTCAGGCAGTTGGTGTTAAATTTTGTCTCAACTGTCCAGTGGTGTTAAATTTAAACACATCCACCTTGGGACACAAGGTTATTCATAGAGAGATGATTTAATGATTTTCGAACCTAATGAAAATTCAGACTTTGTGGATTATTCCACCCACCACGACTATTTTACAATCCATTTTTCACAGTTTGTTTGATATATTGTAGGAACATCCATATAGTCACGGGGTAAAGCGATATCTGTAGTGAAGTAGGTTATATGTATTTTTCAGGCCTGGACTGAAGGTTGGCTTTATGCGGATTGACCGTTCTCCCTCTATCGCCCTCTAGTGCCCTCGGCTAGCATGACCAGACTGGTGCGCTCCCGCACGGCCTCCGGCTCCAGCGTGACCTCCTTCGACGGCAACCGGAGCCGCTCGCACACCAACGAGGGCGGTCGCATGCGCGCTCACACCGCTGACAACCAGCGCCATGCGCCCCCCGATGGCCCCGGTGAGAGCGGTGGGACCGCTGCCGACCAGGCCGTGCCCAAGTCCACCGAAGTGTCCTGCTAGAGCGGCCAACACATGCCCCTCGTCCGACCTGTGCTGCCCTACTGCTAGCTGCACAATAAGGACCACAATTACCTACCTAAAACTAATAATAAACAAAAAAACGCATATAGCTACTTTGAAAGGCGCTCCCTTTCCCTCTGCCAAAGATCCTTTCTTGCGAAAAGGACCCCAGCCACGTTGATCAGTTGTAACAAAACGAAACGCACAGGGCTTGGGTTGGCTAGAAGCGGGGGCGGCAAGGGTGGGGGGGGATTGTTGGGAACCTGCTGTAGGCAACCTTGTACATTCCTATTCTTTCCCTTCGACCAATGTATTTTCCTGGCTCTGGATTCAGTCCATTGTGGGGGTGGGTGGGTTGACTCTCAGTTTGAGAAATGGAACTTCCTCAAACTGGAGATTACAGCTACAGGGAACAAAAGAAACGCTGTTTGGCCGCTGTTTTTCGGGGCCAAATCTACGGCTTCTAATGCACCGTCATAATCATTTTTAGTTCGGTAATCCTTATATCTTATTGGACTATTTGAATTCTTTCACGCTTTCAGATTTCTTTCACTCCACTTAACAGAATTTGATTATCTTAGCCATTGCTTTTGGGTATAAGTCATTATCCTTCGTTGATTTGCGCTGTTTAATTGAAATTGAGTTTACAGTAGTGTTCAAATTGAAGTATTGCAGTTCAAGGAAATACTGTGTGTGTTTTCTGTAAAATCGACTTTCTATGCAAGCAATAACAGAAGAACAAAAAAAATATATATGCCATCGAACCAGGCATTTGGATTGTCTGTGATGTGCTTGGGGTGTGAGGTGGAGGAGCACATTGACAGCCTGTGAAACCCTTGATAACCTGCAGATCTCTGCCGGCTTGTGCGAACCCTGCTCTGTAAAGTTGCAGACCTGCTTACTGTAGATGGCGAGTTTTCTTAATTACATAATGGTTTCTATTTATTAAAGAAATGTAACTTTGCATTTTGTGCCTCGACTTTTATTTGCGTGTTGTTTAATAACCGTCCCACCACCGCAGCTCCGACGCAAGGCCATCGTTTCAATTCCTCTGGTAACCGAGAGCAGGGTTGCTCAGACCGATGGAACTCGGCAGAGTCGGGACAACAAAAGCCCTGCTGAAAGGGCACAAGTCGTTGGCTCATCCTCCTGAAAGCCTGTTCAATCTGCCCACAAACACAAAAGGACAAAGTGCCAGTTGAATACAACTCAGTTTCACCAGTTTCTGCTTCTGTAACCTCCTCCGGTTGTATCATTCCCTGACTAATCATTATATCTGTTAAAATATATTGAGTTATGAAAACAAAATCGCTTTGCTGCTTTTCACGTTTTATTTATATAGTTAAACCACTCAAGTCCCCGATAGGAATTTGCAAAAACACGATTTTTAATGACAGTTTTTCGAGACAAGCAATTCTATTCAACTCCGAATATAAGAAATTAATAAAACCTTAATACTTGACTGATACAAGCATCTAGGAAGGTTATTTGTGTATTAATCATCTAATAATGGTCATAATAGATAAATAAATATCAAGAGAATTGAATGGGCATACAAGCTCCCACAGGGGAACTGAGAGATGCTGTGCAATATCATCATCGATTTGTCACGAGTTCGGTACGCTCCGATTTCACGGAGTTCTCACCACGCCCAAGAGTGCAAGCGTACCTGGGGCGGCTGAGCCCTCAAGGCATCCAAGGTTACCGCCTAACCATGCATCCCACAGCGAAATGAGAGAGGCACGCATACAAACATGGGTCGCGATAAGGGCAAACATCATATCCAGCTACGGACAATGTTGTTCAATTAAATCCCTTTATACCTGCATATTAAGAATAATATTTTCCAATAGGAAAAAAGATGGCCGCTGAGACCCTTTACAAATTTTATGCCTCTAAAAATGGTAAGGAAATTCCCTTTCCTTTCAAAAATTTGTGGCTCGTTAACTGATTTCAATTAACTTTAAAAAATAAAGTGTCAGGAAGCTTTGCTACTACCGCTTTTAGGACCCTTCAGAAAGAAAGTTCTAGAAAGTTCCAAAAGGCGATAAGGTAATATTGTGCAGCCCGGTCCTGGGAAAAGACCAGCCCATCAGTTCACCACCTCAAGGTAATCATAGTAGCGCTCCAGCTCATCGAAGATATCGTTGGGGTTCTTACAGCTGAGGTTGCAGAAACAGGCATTAATCCACATGTGCTGCCAGGAGAAGACGGCCCCGTTGGGGCACCGGAACTCCACCTCCACCGTCCTGGACTTGTAGGGGATGCAGCAGCGCTCGTCCTTGCAGACCCCGCAGTATTTGGGCCGGTACGCCTTCGTGCTGGTGCAACCCGAGAGGGTGAAGTTCTGTGGCTGTTCCTCCATGTATATGTTGAGACATTTTTTTCCCAGCTGGAAAACAGCAAAGAGAGATGATGATGGGTACGATTGCGAAGCGACCTAAAGACCAAAAGCCTTCCATAACCAATACTAATTAGTGTATGCCAAACACAACACTCCACAGTCCCTGTGTCTCAGTCTTCAGCACTCTCGCATAGAGAAGTGGTTCTCAAACTATGGGTCCCGAAATTATTTTTTGAATATGCTAAAAGAAAAGTCTGTAATTTTTATTTGTCAGCCAGGCACTTGAGAAATCTTATAGTTAGGAATCAGTTAGCAAATTTTTATCATTCAGGACCACCACCTCACTATGGTGAATTTCATTTTAGGGGACCCCCTTCCACTTGCAGATATACTGACCAATGGGATAGGGGCACAGCAGACAATAGGTCTGAGAACCACTTTATCCTATACTTCAGTGTTTCCCAACCCGGTCCTCCGGGATCCACAGACATTCCACATTTTTGCTCCCTCCCAGCTCCCGGAAGGTAATCAGTAATCGTTTTTACCTTAAGTGTGAACTACCATATAGAACAGCTTGTAAAAATATACCTCTATAAAAATATAAATGCTATGCAGTTAGCTTTGGATGACAGGACAGTATGTGTGATAAATGGCGGTGGGACCTTGATGTGCTTGGTGATGTCGACCTCGCACGGCCGGATGGTGCACAGTCTCGCCTCCTGCACCATCTCGCACTGGTCGTTGGCGTTGGAGATCCGTGTGGACAGCCCTCGGCCGCACGTCTTGGAACAGGGACTCCAGGATGTGGTCTGGGACACGCAGTTCTTCTGCCAGACCTCACTGTCGTCTGGGAACACTATGCCAGAGAAGAAACCGGAAAGTGCCAGAAATCCCGTTGAAAATCTTACCGTCAACTGACTTAACAGCCAGTGAGGCTGTTTTAGCAGAATAAGTCACTGAAACCTCATCCTAAATGTACACACCACTTTAATATGTACTATATTAAGACTTCTGTCCAGTATCCATAACTGCTTTTCCAGTTGAGGTCAAAGCAGATCTGGAGATCCGTCTCAGGAGCTACAGAGGACAAACTCCGTGGATGAGATGCCAGGCAGCTAAGAGCAGTTAGGAGACGTCATTCCACATGTCTCTGAGCTGTGGGAAGAAGCCCCCCCCCCCCCCCGCAAGAATATGCAAAGAGAGCTGGGCTAGGATTCAAACCCACAACCCTATGTCACAACATGCTTAATAAGATCACACATGCACACACCGCCTCTCAAAGAACAGCTTTCAGACAGTTTCAAGAACAGAGCCAATGACATATTTCCCTTGTCGTGTTTTTTTTTAAACTGTATTATTTTTATAGACCACACTGACTCATTTCCTGCTAGATGGGTAAAAAAGACGAGTACAAAAATAAGACAAAGTACACAGGAAAAGGTTTAGTCTTACAAGTGACGAAATCCTACGCAGCTCTACCTGGAAACGAACATGATGTAACGACCATCACTCATATCATATAGGGAAATGATCTAGTGCTGTGTCAAGCTGAGGCTCACACAACATTCCTGGTAGTTTCACAGTAATATTCTGAGAATCTCTAAAACACAGTAGACGGTGATCTCAGCGTTCAGGGGAAATGCCGTGAGGTCCCAGCCAATCTCCTTATCAATCACCTCTTTTGACAAGATTACAGGGAATGTTTCTCTTGTTTTCCATAACAGGAACTTCTTTTTAGTCTGCTGTTGACTAAAAACCCTTGGAATAATAAATGGTCCATCCCTGTGAGGGGTAAAAGTGTGTCAGGCGCGTACCATCCAGAGCGTGCCTGGGGGAGGCCTTACGCGTCCGTCGGGCCTCGTCGCAGATCCACTGTTCACAGCAGCGACCCGGGAGCTTGACGCGTCGCGGGGCCTGGCACCAAACCAGTGGCGGCTGCGAGTCGGAGCACAGCGTCACGCAGCCAATGGCGCCGTTCACGCACAGGCAGCGGTATTTGCAGCTGGGCTGGAAGCTCTGACCGTTGCGGTAGATCACGCCGTCGTGCTTGCAGCCAGTTCCCACTATGTCTGCAGGGGTGGGGCACATCCTCTCAGTCAGAACAGGCTTTGCTGAATGACTACAGCTTGAAAGACATTTATAGAGGAAAAAGTTGAATGAAATTTGTAGGGTAAGCCACAGAAAACGGCTGAATCCTGTGGATGGCCTTGCGGTCACTTACATGCGCAGACTCCTTTTTCATACCTAGGCTTGTCAGAGCTGTAGTCGCAGTACAGGCCCTTGTGATAGTCGCAGGTGTTGGCCTCGTTGCACGTCTCGCCGACCTGCTTTGCACAGGTCCTGCAGCAGTCGCACCCATCTATGAGCAGGCTGACGCCTGGGGGGCACCGAGGGGGCGTCTTGGGGCACTGGCAGGGCCACTTACAGTACTGGGTGCGGTTGTATGTCTCCGTTACGGTCAGGAGAGGTGGTGCGGTCGTTGTGGCAATGGGGCCCTGGCAGGGAGCCTGTAACATACAACAAGGGGGGATGGGGGGGGGGGGGGAACGTCATCAGAGAAGGGCTGTAGCATGAAACCTCCCTGTCAGAGAACAGGACATGCACTGCCGGAACACATCTGTACAAGGGGGTGCTTTGGCGGGGGGGGGAATTCAGGCTTTTATTAAACGTCATCAGTTTGCATTTAATTATTTGTAGGCACCTGTTCCAGTTTGCCTGAAAATATGGTCATGCTGTACTTAGAAGCCGCCATCGTCTGAAAGACCTCCCTGAACGGCGGGCACACATTCTCCTGCCTCTCTGGGAATGAATCCGGGATATCAGCTCACCTCCTAGTCTACTGACGTCTAGACAAAAATGCCACCTAGGCTCAGTACAGGCAAGCCAACCCACCTAATGTTTATCCCGTCTGGCACAATCACTCCTGACCCCGCTGAGCCTCGAGGCCACCTTTGGTGTTCGGTGCTCCTATTTCCAGCTCCGCTCCGGCACGGTTCCCGTGAGGCAATCACCTGGGCTCCCTAATCGGCCACATTCTCCCCTTTATTGCGCAGCGCTCACCCAGCAACCAAACTGAAAGCGACTAATGTTCCGCGAAGCCTTTTTCGCCAGGTCCGTCTCAGCCCCATGCTGGGAAGCCCGACTCCGTCGCTCAGCACTCTTTTGTCTGCGGCCCAAATTATATAACGAGGAACAAAGGCGGCAAAGTCTCCCCGGTAAAGTCGGTGATGCTAGCAGCGAAACAAACAAGCACAGTAATCTCAGGTAGGCTTTGTCTGCGCAGTCTAGCGAGCCCACCTGCAGTTTCTGGTTTATGTGAAGGCGTGCGACAGAAACTCCTTTATTTTAATAAGATATTCAGGGTCAAGTTCACTTTGCTGGGGTTTCTAGTTACAGTCTCTCAGCTATATTTTAATAGTGCTTAAGTGGCTTGAATTTACGCTTCAAATGTATGGAGTTAGACTTATATTAAAACACACAGAATTTTTGCAATATAATACTACAGATAATAATAATAATTTAATTATTCTTGTCAAGATCGCAGGAGGCCTGGTGTCTATCCCAGGCAACATAGGGTACAAGCAGAGATACTCTCTGGATGGGACGCTTGCAACATACATTACTGTGCAAAAGTCTTAGGCAGTGAAAAGCAATGTTTAAAGCTGTTTATTTGGGCAGTAAGTACACATTTACTCAGAACAAAAAAATCAATGCAAGACTAGAACATAAAGAAATTAAGAGTAACACAATAAAAACTAGTAGAAATTTCTTTTGTTCTCCAAAACGTTACTGATATCCAGTTGGATGGCTAGATGGACGCCGCTTCAGTTCCCAAACCTCTCCTCAGGGGCACCTCAGCCGTTCCATGCGTTTGTTAAATTTCACCACCGGCTCACTTAATTCATTAGCATGATTAGTTAATATAGTCAATGAGATATTGATTAGATATATGAGGTGCACTAGTGGTCAAGTAAAAAAATACATGGGTGTATTGTATGGTTAGTGGAAATAATAGCATTGGCTAAGCTAACATACTTTGACGAGCATAATAGCAAAGTTTTAGACCAACATAAAGATCAATTTAAACATCATTTTCTTTGGATGCCTAAGACTTTTGCACAGTACTGTGAATGCACACACAATCATACTCCATGTCAATGCATTTTATTAATTTATTTATTAATTTATTTATTCATTCATTAATTCATTTTTGTCTGTTTGTACAGATGCTTCTCTACTTACGAATGAGGTACATTCCGAACGGCCATTCTTAACTTGAAATGTTCGTAAGTCGTTATTCAATATCATTGTAAGGGTATACGCAAATACAAAGAACCATGATGTTGGCAGTACGCACGCTACGTGTGTGTGTGTGTGTGTGTGTGTGTGTGTGTATGTGGGTGGGGGTGGGGGGGGGGTTCCTGGCCATAAAACAATAATGATTTCCAGGGCCACAGTGCATCATTTGTGACCACAAACGTCTGACATTACAAAAAAAATTTTTTTTTTTACTCACACAATCCATAACCCAATGAAAATGTTTCGTGACCCCCCACTTGACAACACCAATTAACCTACATTACAAAACTACTGGGACACCTGGCCATTACACCTACAGGAACTTCCCATCCTGTAATCCCATTCTAAATCCATAGGCATAAAGGCTTTCCACAAGATTTTGGAGTGTGTCTGTGGGAATATCTGCCCATTCATCCAGAAGAGCGTTTGTGAGGTCAGGCACTGATGTTAGATGTGAAGACCTGGCTAATAATTTTCGTTCTAGTTCATCCCCAAGGTGTTCGATGGGTTTGAGGTCAGGGCTCTATACAGCCCAGTCAAGTTCTTCCAAACCAAACCACGTCTTTATGGACCTTGTTGTGTGCACTGGTGCACAATCATACTGGTACAGAATAGGGCCTTCCCCAAACTGTCCCCACAAAGCATAGAATTGACCAAAATGTCTTGGTGTGCTGAAGCTTTAAGAATTTAAGAATTTTAAGAATTTAAGAAAAGTGAAAGTAAATTCCTTTCACTGGGACTACAGAGCCTTGCCCAGTCCCAGAAAAACAAGCCCATACCATTATTCCTCCTCCACCAAACTGTACAGTTGGCACACTGCAGTCAGGAAGTTCTCTGGTATCCACAAAACCCAGATTCATCCATCAGACTGCCAGACGGAGCAGTGTGAATCATCATTCCCACGGCTGCCGTGTCTAGTGACAGCGTACTTTACACCACTCCAACCAATGTTTGACATTGTGCTTTGTGATGTGAGGCTTGCATGCAACTGCTCAGCCATGGAAGCCCATTCCACGAAGAGATCTGGAACTCCGCAATTATCGAGTCAACAGAGTGTTGGCGACTTTTACGCACTACGCGCCTCAGCACTCGGTAATCCTGCCGTTACTTCATGCGGTCAATTTGTGGTTGAGTTTCTGTTGTTCCTAAAATGCTTCCACTTGGCAATAATACCACTTACAGTTGCCTCTTTATCTAGAAGGGAAGAAATTTTACGAACTGACTTTCTGCTAAGGTGGCATCCTACGACAGCACCATACTTGAATTCACTGAGCTCTTCAGAATGACCCATTCTTTCACAAATAAATGAAACACCTGAATTCAATAATTAAGACATGTGTCCATACCGAACGTCTGTCCATGTACTGTAGGTATATGTGTGTGGACTGCAGTAGGAAATGTATGCAACGCAGGGTTGACATGCAAACCCAATGCAACAGGGCAGAGGAAGGGTTTTGAACCTACAATCACGGTGATGTGAGGCACTATGTTGGCCCATTAATAAACTATAAATAGTCAACGAGCTCATATTGTCTGTGGGCAGATTGTTATGTGTCAGGAGATTACATCATCCCCTAATCTCAACATAGGCTGTTAATCTAGATTCATAGCGATGTCCAAGAAAGGCAACCTGTCGCTTGAAATCCACCCCTATGTTTCTGTCATCCCAGTAATGCAACATACCGTCAGGGTCTTATCTCCAGAATCATGGACCACGACGGCACCAGGAATAACCAAGCTACTCATACGGACTCAGGGAAAAAGATCATATTTCATGAAATTGCACTTAAAACGGCAGCAATCAGTGAAATCTGTATGCAGTCTGAAAAGTCATCAATTCTCTTACTTCCCCCAATAGCCTAAAGCAATCATGGTTATATTTGACACCAGCTTTCACCAGGATTGAAGACTTACTAATAAACTAGAATATTTATGCGTATTAAAGCAACCTATCGGTTAAATCCAATATCAGGTATTAATATCATTTCCTTGGCTTTTAGGTAAAGCAAAATCTACACCTAAACAGGAGATGTCTTCCTCAGTTCCTAACATCCGTAAAGGGTGGATGTACTTCGTTTCCAACAGAGACTTTGTCAGAAAATGTGATTCAGGATGTGTGGAATAACAGGAAAGGGTACACAAGGAACAACTGACCCCCTCCCCCCACCTCCAAACTCTCAGATGAGTTTTGGTGCACAACTGCAACAGCCGCGCTGTTGTTACACAAAAGTGTCAAAGAGAAGCCCTCAGCGGCACCTACACTGCGCCACATTCAATGAGGATTTTTTTCTTACACGGTTCCCACACTATCTGTGCATCACAAAGGACCAGACCACGTGGCAGGGTATCCCCAAAGGAAGGGAACCAATCTCCTCCAACACTGCCTGTACTCCTCTTCTGAATTTTCGGTAATATTTTTCTAAACTACGTGATGCAATTTTTATTTGTTCCTGTAATACCCTTCAAACAATATAACAAAAATCCCATCCTAAGATTGAGTGGCAATAATTTATCTTAAACCCCAACACACAAGGGTGTCGTAAAGGGGGTGGGGGGTTCCTGAGTCACACCAGCCCTAAGAGATTCGTGACATAATTGGATTGGTCTGCATTGGTCTGCAGGAAATGCTTTCATGGAGCCCAAAATCTCTAGTGGTGTCTCTGGGTGCACATCACCTAACTTGTACATTGTTCATTTTCTTTCTTTCTATATTTTTAAATGTTGACATAAGTCCTGAGAAACGTTGACTTTTGTGTGATTTTGAAGCATAAAATCAGTGACAGGCTCACTGTTCACCTGGCTTGATAATATCACTGATGCCTCCTGAACCATGCATGTCATGTGGGAAAAGACGAAAAACAATAGTTTCCTTTTTCCAGAAAATTGCATTCCACTTGTACTATAATTTATCCACAAGGTGTCAGTATAATACAGTGTGCAATGATGTGCCACATAACTCGACGCCGCGTTTCAATACTGAACTAGATTTAAACAATCAAACCAAAGTAGTTCAGTATGGATTTGAAGTTATTACATTTGTATTACATAGGTATTACATTTGTAAGCGCGTGTCCTCGGATCAATCAAAAAACAAAACAGACAACGCTTCTAATAAGAGCTTATTATAAAGTACATACTTTAGATTTCCAGACTTCCCATCACCCAAAACCCATTAATAGTTTGACCAACGGTCCAGATATATCTAGCTCTGCAGTCTAGATGGGTAACTTTAAACTTCTTTTCGTTCATCCATCGTTATGGAGCATTTTGGAATCAGGTTTCGGCTATGTGAAGCCTACATTTATTTCTGTTAATAGAATATCCAGCCTGCCCTCTGATGGCTAGATCAGGAAGTGGAAACATCACACCGCAATGATTTAAACCTAAATGAACAAGACTGTAATTAGGGAGGGCGCGGTTTCATGACATCTTTCATTGTGGTGTGTGCGAAGACTTTATGCTGCGGCATGCAGCAGCGCGTATGGGGGATGCACACGCTGCACACCGAAGTACTGCTTCAGGGTTGTGCCATTAAGCTCGAAACTATTTTTGAAAAACTTTCTTAAGAAAGAAACCACAATCAAAGCGATTTTCCTAGATGTTTTGTCTCTAGAAACTCCCTTACACCGAATAGTGTAAAAAATAGCCTATTATAATTAGAGTTATACTGTTCATTGTCATCTCTTCTGTCAGCTTCTTTAATCTTCCTTCTGTATGAGACCAGTCAAAAATAAAGCATGATTATTTAATCGGTTGCACACTATATGGGTTGTTAAACGGGTCGCAATTATAGGAGGTGATGCAAAAGGTTTAATATATGGGATGCCGATTCAAAGCTTCAGCCTAGACGCTCGGTACGGAAAATGTCATTTACATTTTTGCACATTTGCATTTATTGCAACAAATTATTCAGAGCTGCCTGTTTAACATGATAAGTATAATTGTTTACTAAAAGTTGACCTGCCTTTACAAGCGCGGCAGTCTGCCACGTGTGTGCAGTAAAATATCCAGGATCTTGCATGCCAGAGATGTCGCCTATTGTCAGTATTATGCACAAAAACATATCCTTTCACTGAAACAACTGTTTAAACTATAAAAAAGCACGTCAAGCCCATCTGTTCGTTCGCGTCCTTGACATTTCAGGATGAGTATTTTACCACGCTCATTTGTAATGGATTATCAGTTAAAAGCAGTGCAGGAACAAAGTAATACATTGCTATACCTATACATGCAAGTCAGTTAAAGTACTTGGTTCCCATACGTCGTGAATCGGTTTAGAAACAAGTGCAGAAACCGCTGTATAAACAAGCGCATCCTCACTGAAACCCAGCCTGTCATTACAAACCAAACAGCGCTAATTTAGTATTTATTATTGTGTGTGACACCGCGCGCCCAAGCCGCGGAAAATATTGAAAATAAACACGTCTCATAAATTTCAGATGATCATGACAAGATGGGGAGCTCACCTGATGTACGCTTGCTGCTATCAAAATCCACGGTAGGAGCCACCTCATCTCTGGACCCGGGTAATAAATTCACTGAACCCAGTATTAAACCCTTGTAAAAGCTAACGCAATGCCCCCCCTCCCCGGTTTAAGACATTCGTTACACTGGCATTCCCTGTAACGAGCCTTCTTCTGTTTTATGCCACATTAAGGTCAGCCTTTACTCCAGCATCGAGGACGAGCCCCGCACTTTTCTTGCGGTGCTTTTCCCCTGCCCTGCTTACGCCCGTAACCCCCTGCACGTTACTACCCTTGCCTTAAAGTGAAAGTCAGACAACCAGACACTACGGTGGTCTCAGTCTGAATGGGCATTTACAGATGTTCAGTTTGGGCTGGAAAAAAATGCTGCTTTTCAACTACAGTTTATTTTGAATAATTTTAATTTTTTTTCCCCTTTTTTTTTTACTTTTTATTTATTTGTTTGTGTTTGTTTGCTTGCTTTTTTAAATAAAGAAAGGCTAGTGATGAGGAATGCCACAGTAACCAAGTGAATTCCTTGGGATTCTATGGTTTTCACCTACATTCCAAAGACATGTCTAAAGTGCTCATAGTGCGTGTAGCTGACCTGAGATCAGCGGTGCAGTAGGGGCATGGATACCCTTGCAGAAACCAGGCGGCCCAGCACTTTACAGGGACCCTTTGCCTGGGGGCCCAGAACTTCTAACTACACCCCAGCATCCCATCCAGGGTCTCCCCCTAGCCTTGCGCCCTGCACTGCCTGGTGTTGGCTCTACTCCCGGCGACCCTGACTAGGTGTAAGGAATTCCTAACATCTGTACCTGAATAGATACGGGAGCTTTTGAATGTAAATCCACGCGGAGATCGTCTTTGTGAAGTTCCCTTTGCTGGCGTTTCCGAACACACTGCGGGGTCCCTCCGCGTCTGTGAGGAGAGGGACTCGGGGTCTGCTTATGGCATCTCGGCTGGAGACGTGCGAGAGAGAGAGAAACAGCCTGGACGTGACCCAAGCGTGACCCTTGCTCTTCGCGTGCAGACAGCCCACTTTGAAGATACCCGGGAGCCGGCACTGCTTCCAGAAGAGTGCGTGAAGATGAGACAATGGCCCTTGTCCTTTTTGAGGTAAACAAGCACATGCCCATCGCATGAGCAGCAGAGAGACATGTTCCTGACAGATCAGTTTGCAAATATGGTAGGATGATGCATCTTCTGCTGTGTTACAGGTGAGCAGTACCTGACTGCCTACTGGCCTCGATTTAGTGCAGGGTCGTCTTGGCAACATGATGATGTCATGATGATGACAAAATGACTGTAACCTTACTAATACTACTACTACTAGCAACAACAACAACAACAACAACAACAATAATAATAATATTGAATTATTAAATAATGGGGGTGATGTGTTCCTCAGTGATTTAGGGCACTGTGCCTGTGTTCAGAAGGTCTTTGGTTCAAATCTCGAGGTTGGTAGACTGATTTCACTGCTGTGTCCTTGAGCAAGACCATTAACCCCAGTTTCTCCACGGACTGTCTGATCCTGATTTAATTTAAAAAAATGATAAACGTAGGTCGCTTTGCATAAAAGCATCTGTTAAATGAATGCAGTCATCCGTGGTGATTTTCCTTTTTGTGGATAGTTCGTTTATTTATTACAGTTATAAAAATTGTCTCCAAAATAAAAATCTGAATACAAAATCTGAAAGGGAAATGGGAATAAAAATGGGATAAATCAGGTAAATCGGGATTATTTTATGCATGAGTACATGCTTAAATTTGTTTATGTGGTTTTGAGTTTTCCGATGGTTCTGAGTAAAGGTAAAAAAAGGTAAAATATTCCCTGAGATCAGAAGCAGAGGGGTAGGTTGTTGGGATTTTTTTCGATTGCTTGCGAATTAAAGGACTTCGCAAGACAGTGTGGCTGGTGCACGGCAGTAATTATAATCTTTATATAACTGCGGCCACTTTTGTAGGACTCCAGGCCTCTGAGAAACGTCTAGAACCTTCTCTGTCCAGCTGATCTAAAATAAGAAAGTCCAGTCTGTCTACTTGTCTTTCTGCATTACTGTTTTGCGAGAAACTCTTAGAGAAGATTGCTGCACATGCACACCTTCACGGAGCATCCTTCTGTATCTCAGGGAAGTTGTGGTTGGGCGAAGAATCTGAATATGAAATTTTCTGTAAATTCCAGAGAACAACAAACACGTAAAGAACCAACCCACTTACCCAGGTTTTTTGGGAACAATATAATTTCACTTTGTGTAATTATGTTTTTGTACATGAGATGAGACTGGAATCCTTGAGCCCATGTGACGGCTCTCAATCGGTGCAGGAGGAATGGTTTAAGTTAGTTGATGGATCTTAGGTGAGTTATCTCGTCCTCGTTATGATGTCCCGTTGAAGGACAGGAGAAACTGAATGAGAAGCAGAGGTTTCTGCTCTTAAAAACAGATCTGAAAAAGATGGAGACTTTGGGCTGTATGTGGTTTATACTGTACACCACGCAGTTTTCATTTTTCATGTGACGAGTGGCTCTCTTGGCGAATGGGAGTTTAGATTTGCATGTACTTAGTTATCCAAACCAACTGACAGTCCAAGTAGCGATATGCTGCTGATTAAGTGGCCAGGCTGAAATTGGAAGCATTCTGCATTTTTATAAAAGGTTTAAAATGGTGAGATTTAAGGCCTTTTCCTGAAAGAAGGAGATTTATATAATACAAACTGCAGCATGGCTCAGCCCCTGTTTCTCATTAATGTAGGGCTCCTTCCTTGCTTTATGGGACTTCAGTCCTGCTTCCAGGAGCCTGATATGAACTGTCCTAGCAGTGCACGTCACACCACCTAATGTTCCCATTCTTCCTGAATGCCACTTGATGTCATCCTCTGATTTATGAGGCACGGCCGGATAAGCCGACGGTCTCTGGCATTAGAAAGGTGCCTCTGTTCTCCACCTGGCTCATTTTTCCTTATTGACAGCATCTCTTGCTTCACTTTCGTCTCGCATACTGCTGTCTTAAATATTTTGAGCCTGGAAATGGCCTGCCACTCTGCCAGCAGAACCGGGTTAAAAGTAGTAGTAATTAGATTCTTAAAAAATATGGAATGGTCTCAACTTTTTCCAGAGCTCTCTCTCTCTCTGTATTTTTTCCAGAAGAGGGAAAGGTCATTCTTATGGGGTGATGGGGGGAGGGGGGGGGGTTCCACGTCCTGTGACAATCAGCCAGATGGGGCCTTTTTCCAGGTGTACAGGCCCATTGAGGTATCAACAGGATTTGGCGAAACAATGAAAAAAACTGTCTGGCTGTATCTCTGGACATGAGCACAGCTCCACTCCATCCAAGAGGAAGGGAGGAATTCATCTTGAGCTGTAACAGACAGCCTTGAGCATTTCTGGGAAACTCTGCGCCTGTGAATTAAGGCAGGAATGTAAGACTCTATCAAGACTAACGGAACCTCTGAAGAAAACCAAGGAATGATGTGCTGGTGAAGAAGGGATCAAGCAAGGGGATTGTTCGACACATCAACATTTTAAGAGCAAGTCCCCAAACACTTTACTGGAGTTCTTTTTGGAGGGAATAATTTAAAATTCTTTGCACGGAGAAAAATCATTTCCATCCCTTCTAAGAAAGTTATTGAGTAATATGCCTCAAAGAAAGGGCAGGTCATGCAGCACGCCGGCCTCAAGAAAAGAGGAGAGACTGACGGAATATTCCAGCTCTCCAATAAATGTTGCTATAGCGATTTTAGCTTGTTGCAACATTGTAAATGCAACCAAAATGTGTCCTTAACTTTTTAGATTTGCAGTTGTTTTATCAGGAAGCACATTGGCATTGATTAATGAATAGTAGCTTCGTTATCCTGATGGTGATGTTGTCTTAGTACCATCAATATCGATTTATTTAATTTTTAAAAGCTTCAGTAACCAGAGTTATACCGTGGCTGATTATTTTTGTGTAACCAGACAGGTAGGTCTGCAGCCTACTAACAGTTCTATTATAATGTTTTATTAAACATGTTAATATAGAAACCTGTGAGAATTTTTTACTCAAAAAATAAGCAGTCATTAATATCAGCATAATTTCCCTTGGATTTAAAAATGCCAGTGGCTGTCTGATCGTAGTCTCTATGGTGAGGTAGGAGACTTAGCGGTTCCAGCGAACAGCCTGACCAGACATTCTGTCCTAATGGGGACTATATTTTTAAGAGCACAATGGAACACTATTAAATGCTAACGGAAATGATTTTCTTCTGAAAAATTAACCATGACTAGCTCATTCTACTTTTGTTTTTTGTTCGTTAGCCGTGGAATAGGCTGGATGAACCAGTTTGAGGTGTGTGGCTGTACAAAAATAATCGGCTTGGCATTATGCGAAGTTCTTGGTTATTTTCATGTATCCGCACGCCTGGTCGTGATTAATCTCTTACATACTGTAGAACATTAACTAAATGACAGGTAAAGTGAATGTGTTCGGGACTCCGCATGACATGCTCCTTAGTGTCCCTAATGTGGCAGATGAAAAATTCTCCTTCTGAACTCATGTTTGTTCTGTGTGAATCTGTGCGAATTGTCACACACCTTTAATCTGATGCAAGTACTATTTGTTACCATTTCTGTTAATTCTGTAAATCTTTATGAACTACTAAAGGAACAAGCAATGAATAACACAAGGGAAACACTGATTGCACGTTTGTTCATTGTTAATGAATCGTTATGCATTATTTACGCAAGCAGTTACTGTATTTGTTACTATATGTTTATTATGTAAATCTTAGCGAACTACTGAAGGAACAAGCAATGAATGACACAAGTGAAATACTGATCTTATGTTTGTTCATCATTAATGAATCATAACACATCGTTCATCGTTCTACGCTTGTTCATGGTATCTGTGTTTGTAACCCCTCACTGAAGTGTTATGTAGTTTTATACAGCTGACAGAGAACCAGGCCACAGTCCTTTAACAATAAACCAGTGTTTTATTCATGTGTTTCCCCTTTTTCGGGACAGAGAGGAGTAAGACAGGCCCAGGCAGTGCAAAATTCTTGGCAAAAACAAAAATCACAGTTGTTGTTTCAGCAGAAAGACACAAAAACATTAACACATGCATTTCTGCAGCCATCGCACCTCAGGAGGTGACGGATACTTGAGTCGGTTCATTCTGGCAAACGAACAACAAGTAATACACAATTACAGTCTCACAAATGCAGGGAGGAAAGTCAAGTGCTGAATAATATGCAGACAGCTACCACTTCAAATTTGCATTTAAGATAGAAATTGTACATAAGGTCTTGTGAATCAACTCATTAAGTGTCTGCAGACTTACAAGAAATGATTCCAAATTAAGAAGAAAAAAGAACCAAGATTCAACTTTGTCTTGCACAAGTTACTCAGGCTATAAATAGTCGCTACAGTAAATGAGACTTGCAGTGTAATCGCTTTTTTTACAGCCATTTTTTTTCCTGCCTAAAGAAAAACACACACACAAAAAAATTACCTTAGATATGAAAATGGAATATATGATATAAACATTCCATAAAGTTTACTTTTTAGTTGTATTTGTTGTATTTATTAAGTGTGTTTGTTTAATTATTGTGCATTCTTTATCATTCATCAGGATTTATTTTTAATTAAGTGTGTGGTGTGATTTTATGCCGAAGTAACTTTTTACAGAATTATCAGTTTTCTTTCTTATCGAATCTTTATGGGAAATGTTCATGGCCGTGTGTGCAGAGCTCCGTCTCGGTTATAAAGAAACCTTCCCTGCTGGGGGGGGGGCGGGGGGGGGGGTCTTTCGGCAGTGAAGAGCAGCCTCAAAATCCGCCGTAATTGCCAGGTGTGGCTAAATTGGTGGAGTTTTGTTTTCGTGTCGCTTTTTGCAGACGGGTCGGTGGAGGATGACGGTTATTATGGGGCGTGCTGGCCAAGCAGTCCCTCGTCAAGTCTGCCGTCTGGGACAGGAATGCAGCATCCATGCCATCACAAACCCAAAGGGTGGGGGCTTTTGGGGGGCTGCTCCGGAGCAGGTGGCCCTGCTGGCCGCAATCAGGCCGGCGACCATTAATGACGCTTTGCTGTTCAGTCCACTTTCACTGGCCGCATTGTTCTTCTCAGCTATGTCAGTCTGTGATTTAAGCCGGCAGACATTCCTTCTCCATAAACTGCTTCATTAACAGGAGAGGAGAGCCAGATGTTTAATTTATTTATAAATACTAATGCATCCTGTATGTGTTTTGGCTGGACTTTAACAAACTGACCGGGATAATTATGTTGAAAATACTGAGCAAGTTTTTCTGCTTTTATTTATTTTTTATTTTAATGAGTTCTTTTCAGCATGGCCTTATGTGGGGCTGTCGGCTTTTTGTTGATTGAGGAAGGAAGGCCGACGCTTCGCCTCTGTATCTGGGGAGGAGATGCAGCTTGTCTGGCAAGTGTTGTGGGTGGGTGGGGGGGGGGGCTGATGTCAGCTGGTGGTTAGAGAACAAAGATCTCTGGGGCTGGGGGGGGGGGTGAGGCAGTGGGGGCTGAGTTGACAGCACAGCACTTGATGGCCATATCTGGAATTCTGGGCATTTGGACTTCGGAAGAGTTATGACTGATAAGGAGACTCATTACTACACTCCTCTAGTTCTTACAGGGATGTTGCCTCATGTAACCTCAAACTATTTGTTTTCTTTCTTTACGTGAACAATAAGCAGCTCATGAATGGGGCATTTTGGCTGGGAGCCTTTATCATCTGGGTGCCTTTTGTCATCCGGGCTTTTTTATTATCTGGGTGACTTTAGCAGCCCTGCGACAGACTCGTGACCCACCCAGGGTTTGCTCCTTGTGCCCAGTACGTCCGGGGAAGGGCTCCTGGCCTCCCTCTGACCCTGTATTAGAAAAGCGGATGGAAGATAGATGGGTCGATGGATGGATGTTGTAGTGGCTCGATTTTGTCAGCATCTGGGTGACTTTAGCAGCTGGGTATTTTTAGCAGCTGCGTTTGATTAGCATCTGGCTGTCTTTAGCAGTCATTGGGCATTCTTTCTCAGCTGGGAAGAGAGAGAAATTACGGTGACATCATATCCTTCTGCAGCAGAGGTTGCATATAGTGTTAGGGAACCTGCAAAGACTGTACACAGTTACACAGGTACACAGACTGTGCACAGCATTGGATCCCTGCACTTTAGACAGACATGGTCTGGTTGCAGTGAGGTAAACAATAATGGGAAAGGGATGGTTTGTCTGCTATAAGGTGATAATGATGATATCATATAAGGTAATAATTATGATATCATATAAGGTGATAATGATGATATCATATAAAGTGATAATGATGATATATAAGGTGATAATGATGATATCATATAAGGTGATACTGATGATATCATATAAAGTGATAATGATGATATGATATAAGGTGATAACGATGATATCATATAAGGTGATAATGGTGATATCATATAAGGTGATAATGATGATATCATATAAGGTGATATCTAATTTTGACATTTTTTCAATCCCCACAAGGGGAAACTGAATATTTAAAAAAAAATCTGTAACTGCAATCAAAAAACTAAAAATACCAGAAATCTTGTATTTTTTATTTCTCATGGTTAAGTGTAGGACTGTGTAGGGGTTGTCATTGTTGGGATTATGTTTTCCAATGTAATGAATGGACGGTCCCCACAAAGATATGAATTCAAACGTGTGTGCGTGAGTGTGGGTTGCATGTTGTACTTGGTTGCTAGACAGTGAAGACCAAAAGCCTGTGGATGTTTCAACTCTGGGCACGATCCTTCCGATGCTAAATTCAACAGTACTCATTACACAGGAAAAGCTGAGTGACCACAACCCCAGTCCGGGTGGAGAGCAACTGTGTGCCAGGAGACCACATCTGGGCGAAGAGGACGGCTCAGCACCAGAGGTAAACGAAGGCAATACATCTCACAGCTGCGTGAGCCAGGAGACCACATCTGGGCGGAGAGGGAGGCTCAGCACCAGAGGTAAACAACAGGCAATACATCTCACAGCTGCGTGAGCCAGGAGACCACATCTGGGCAGAGAGGGAGGCTCAGCACCAGAGGTAAACAACAGGCAATACATCTCACAGCTGTGTGTGCCAGGAGACCACATCTGGGCGGAGAGGGAGGCTCAGCACCAGAGGTAAACAACAGGCAATACATCTCACAGCTGTGTGTGCCAGGAGACCACATCTGGGTGGAGAGGGAGGCTCAGCACCAGAGGTAAACAACAGGCAATACATCTCACAGCTGCGTGTGCCAGGAGACCACATCTGGGTGGAGAGGGAGGCTCAGCACCAGAGGTAAACAACAGGCAATACATCTCACAGCTGCGTGAGCCAGGAGACCACATCTGGGCGGAGAGGGAGGCTCAGCACCAGAGGTAAACAACAGGCAATACATCTCACAGCTGCGTGAGCCATGAGACCACATCTGGGCGGAGAGGGAGGCTCAGCACCAGAGATAAACAACAGGCAATACATCTCACAGCTGCGTGAGCCATGAGACCACATCTGGGCGGAGAGGGAGGCTCAGCACCAGAGGTAAACAACAGGCAATACATCTCACAGCTGCGTGAGCCATGAGACCACATCTGGGCGGAGAGGGAGGCTCAGCACCAGAGGTAAACAACAGGCAATACATCTCACAGCTGTGTGTGCCAGGAGACCACATCTGGGCGGAGAGGGAGGCTCAGCACCAGAGATAAACAAAGGCACTATATCTCACAGCTGCGTACGCCAAGAAACAATTAGTGATGCAACACTAGTCTGCACAGACTGTACAAAGAAGATATTTGGCCAAATGTGTTACTACCTTCTTGTACCTGAGGCAAGAATAATTAAAAATCACCATGCTGCATACTTGATAAATCTGTGTGTGTCATGATGCAGAAAGCGTAAAAAAACCACAAAATAATAATGTATCCTGGATCGTGAAACAAATTCAGAAACTAACCATTCAGAAACTAACAAGGGACAGTTAGTCCCAGTCGACAGTCACTTTACAAATTGCTACCCCACACATAAGTACAGACATAATTAAATCATCAGGCAAATGACCAAGGCTTTTTAACACTGAACTACTGAAGACACCTCTTCCTGTAAACAGCAGCCATTCCTTTCAAACAGAACCTTTTTAATACTTTAATAATTTC